>NC_133463.1:83988015-85238015 GCF_048565385.1 Saimiri boliviensis
GAACAAAGCCTTTGCAGAATGAGTTCCCATTTCCAAGGAGAAAGAAGACAGCTAAACACAATTTCAGAGTGTGCAGAGTAATTGCAGACACTTAGGCTGGGTGGTGAAGGATGAAAGGGTAAAATTATAGGCAAAGATTTGGAAATGCTGGGGGTCAACATCACATTTGCAGTTGTACCGCAAATCGCAGTTCAGATGGTTGGAGTACAGGGCGGCTGCTGGAGATGGATGAGCTGTTAGTCTTCAGAGGCAGTTTTGAGAGTCATTTATTCTACCACTTCCAGTGCACCCTCTGCGACAAAACTGGTAGTCAGATATCTGTTGACTGTCTTGCTTTCACTCATACATGGCATTTCTCATAAAGCACTTTGATACTTCTCGTGTGATAGTTCAGCTCTAAAACTTTGTGGAAGGTGATGATAGAATAAGAAAGCAATGTTTTGAAGATCTGGATTTGAGATTTGATTTCCTAGCCCTTTCTTGGCCTCTTCTGCTTTTGTTCTAACTGAGAAGACTGCCTTGAAGTCAGCAGAAAGTTTGGGTTCTTGGCGGGACATAAGTTCAGGCCCTTAGACATTCTATTTTTAATAGACAGGCACGGCTGAGTTTTGTAAATGAAAAAAAATCAATAAGGCTTTGATATAAAGACTTTGCTTTTCATTTTTTTCCTTTCTTTTTTGAGTACTTTTTTTTCCAAGTCAGGAGTGAAAGTCACTCTGTACTGAAAAAAATTATATCCACAGATGAAATATGTTTTCACTGATGTTTTTTGATCAGCTCAATGCAAACCAAGTGCCTTCAGGAACCCAGGATCCTGCTGGAGATAGGACAGGCTTGTGGAAATGGAATTTGTGCATCTGTTGGCATTTTTGTGATGTCTTTGATTATTTTTAGGGTGTCAGTTGGAAGTCAAAGTTGTCATGGTTTATTAAATTTAGAAATAGAGAAAGCTCACCAGATAAATGGAGCCTCCCATCCACAGGGCAGGAACTCTTCCCACAGTCCTGGTCCTTGCCAATTATTACACACACTTGGTGTCAAGCCCTAATGAGCAATTTATCATGTTATTCCTTGTAACTCTTTGACAGATCTCCATTGTCTGCAGGATAAAGCACAGATTCCTTAGACTGCCCTTGATGGAAGAACACAATTTAACCTCAACCAGAAGCTCTTGGCTGAACGTTACAAGATCCAGGTTCAAGGTGCAGGGAGGTTGCTGATTGGTCATGTGACTATGGATGGCTCTCTTCGCCTGCTTCCCTCGGTGGCAGAGCCTCCGCAAAGCAATTTTGTTGGGCAAAATGATCTCTAAGTTTTCTTCCAATTGTTTGTTTTGTTTTTGTTTGAACATTCTTTATCTGTCTCAAAAAGTTTCAAACTTACCTCTCATCAGTATTTACTGAATATCTACTATATGCCAGAAAATTCAAATATATTATCCCCTTTGCTCTTTACATAATAATAAAAATATTTGCATGTTAGAGGAAAGAAAGCAGAGATCTATGGTCATATTACTGGAATCTGGCAGAATGATGACAGAGTAAAGGTTCAGATGATGTCCTAAGAAATGGCACTCTCATTTGCTCTACCCATTGCCCAATATTATGCATCATACTAAGCTGATAGGACTTAAACAAATGGAGGGTGCAAAGTCTTAATGGAAAAATGAGAATTGGCTCTAGTCTTCACTGGAGGAGACTTAGTAATCTGTAGCCATATTTTTGAAAGAGATATAAAAACAAGTATGTAAGGACAATTTGGTCTTGTAAAAATAATCTTGTGTTAGCCACAAAGGCAGATGTTTTGCCCATTTTATGTGTTTGGTACATGTGGAATAAACTATTTTTAAACCATGATTCAAAAGCTGTGGACATCATGTCTATCGCCATCACTAATTTATTGTGACATTTATCATCACCTTAGTTTAGTGGATTAAAATTCTAGGATCAAAGTCTTCTCCTTCATAAAATCAGATGGTTGCATAGCAGATGATTCTTATTCTCAGACTCTAGGAAAGAATATAGAATACTGCACTAGTAAAAGTTACAGATATTGGATCTGAAAGACTCAGAGGTAATACTTGATTATCTAGAATAACCTCTTTGTCTGAATAGGCTAGGGGCTAAAGGAAACTGTCAATTAGCCCCAAATCAAAGCTCATCAGGCTTCTAGATAAAAGGAAGAGGATTTAAATACTCTCCACTTAGAAGGTTTTTATTCTGTCAATTAAGGGCTTCTCTTGTATTTTCAAATTCTCTTTTCATTAGTTTCTTTCTTTCAGTCTATTAATATGTTTCAGTCTCTGCATCTTTAACATAGATCATTTATTTGAGCCAATGCTTCTTCTAGCTACCTCTCTTTCTTTTATCATCTATTCCTTTCTCTTTATCTAATATGTACTTGAAACCTGGGATATGTAGGTTTCAGCCCTCAACACTTCTATGACATTAAGTTTCCCAAACCATCTTTGGTGGTAATTCCGATGAACACTTTCTGCATTTGGCAGGATTACCTTCTCCTTAAAATTATCTGCTCTCCAGATTCCATGCATGTTCCTCCCACCCCCAAATTTCTTGGTATATTTCATTCCACTTCTCAGGTTTTTGGGGGCTCTACTTATTCTTCCCATGTAAATATTCCTAATTTCCAGAGTTATGCTTTCGGTCTTTTTATTTACACACTTTCCTCGGAGCTCTAGCTAATGACACCAACATCTATATCTCTGAATTCAGACTTCTATCCAGCAGGCTTCTTCATGTAAGTATCTCCTCTGTCCCCAGATATCTTCTCCCAGTGCTCTTCATCTTAGTGAATGGAACATCAGTCACTCAATTGCCTGAACCACAGTTGAGGCACCATCTTGGCTGATAACATAATTGCTAACAATACTTAGTTGTTTACATGGATTGGAACTCTGCTATACTCTTTATATGAAGTATTTCATTTAAAAGTCACATCAATATAATTATGAGATTTGTATTATTTTTATTTTATGAATTTTTTTCAACTGTTCTTTTCTATCTTTTCCCCAAGTTTTACTTAGGCATTTATGTCCCTACCTAGAAAATGAACAGGTTGAATTAGATATTGTCTATCACCCCTTTTTGCTCCAATACTCATCTGTGACTTCCAAGTTAGAATTGGAGGCTCTTTCTCTCTGCTCTGTCAGGACCATAAGAACCACCTCTCCTTGCACTCATGATGCTATTCTAATTCTTCCCTGGCTTTGTGGGTAGACCCATTGAGATGCGGAACGTTCTCTGTTGTTGCGTCATTTTTGTCCCTAGCATCAAACACAGTATCTGATGTGTTCCCCATAAATGTTTGTTGGACAAACAATTAAATTCTTACTAAGCTTTTTTATACTTGATGGTTGACTGTAATTTAACATATCCACATTGGAAAACAATTAGCCGTTAGCTTGTAAAATTAAACATTCACATACCCAGCTGCCCAGGAGTTGTACCCCTAGGTACAACTCTTATACAGGTATTCGGGAGACATATTTAAGAATGGGAATAGTAGTACTTTTGCATTACTATATCATTAAAAACCACCCAACTGCTCACTAAAGGGGAGTAGGTGAAGACATAAAATGAATGAACTATGACCACATCCAACAGAGATAAATTTTATTAACATAATATTTGGCTGAAAAACAAAACATAGACTCTTTTCAATATGACAGCCTTTTGGTAAAGTTAAGATCTAAACAAGACTAAATAATATATGTAGTTTAGATATATGTGCCTGTGCTGCATACATGTGAGTATGTGATGAAGTTTTTTTAAACAAAAAGTAAATTTAAATAGCCACAAAATTTAAAGTAATTATTATCTCTGGACTTGGTTGAGAGAGGAAGGCAAGAAAATGGAAGAGGAGAGCCTTAAATTAAGTAAATGGTAAGATTCTTATTCATGGATTGGGGAATAGATATATACATGATTTTACATGATTAAATTATAATGAATGGAATGAAAATAGGCATGGATCATGGATGGTGTTTCTTGGACCAAAACCTATAATCACTCAACCTTTGTTTATGGTTCACAAAATAAACACAAAACTCAAATTCTGATTTTTAAAAATTTTACCTTCCTGTAACCCACGTGGCAGCACCCCCCTACGCCACCACCCTCTTACCATTCATGTCAGGATAGTGCTTGGATTTAAAAAGGCAAGTGAAGAATCCAGATGATCTGTAGAATATATCACAAAAAAGACATTCTCTATCTGTCATCTATCTTATCGACCCATCCATCCATCCAACATGCCTCTCTCTGCCTTTTACTCTTAGGCAACTGACAGATTTAGAACTTGTTTATAAACTGCTTTAGAGCAGGGGCCACATCCTTCATCTTTGCACTCTCCACAGTGTCTTGCTTCTGTTATAACTACAAAAATTTTGGTTATATAAAAAGAGTAGAAAATATATGAGTATTCATTAAACAGTTGAAACACACTTACCAAGCAATGGAATCTTAATCAGTTTATCTCTAAACAGAGTTAGGGATGATACTATTCATCTCACAGATTTCAATGATGAGAAAATGTGGGCCCAGGTAATGAAATGGGCCTAACCATGTTCACAGAATGAATTAAGAGCAGATCCTGGGGCTGGGCTAGTGGCTCACACCTGTAATACCAGCACTTTGGGAGGCTGAGGCAGGCAGATCACTTGAGGTCAGGGGTTTAAGACCAGCCAGGTCAACATGATAAAACCCATTTTCTACTAAAAATACAAAAAATAGCCAGGCATGGTGGTGCACACCTGTAGTCCCACCTACTTGGGAGGCTGAGGCAGGAGAATTGCTTGAACCTGGGAGGCTGAGGTTGCAGTGAGCTGAGATTGCACCATTGCACGGCAGCGTGGGCAACAGAGCAAGACTCCGTCAAAAAAAAAACAAAAAACAAAAAACAAAACAAACGCAGATCCTTCCATTTCTCTAAGCTAGAAGTTTTCCAACCTGGCTGCACATTATACTCATGTAAGGATCTCTGAAAATATACTTATGCAGGACACCACTGCCCCAGATATTATGACTTAATTGGTCTGAGGTGGGGCCTGGAGACACATGCCTTAACCAAGCTCACCAGGTGATTGCAATACACAACTACTAACTCTCATGCCTGGTTTCCCTGGAAGTCCTCCTGGGATTTGGATTATCTGCAGGCATGACTAATGATTGTTTCAGGCTCCTGTGTAAGTCTCCAGGGTGGAATCTCCTCAGACTAACTAGGCACAGTAGGAACCAGAGGGGGTAAACAGACACTGAAACTTCAGGAGAAAGAGAAGGGACTTGATGGATTCAAGAGAAGAAGTTGAATCTCTCTTGCACATAAGGGAATTATGAAGAATGTAATTTATTCCTAATCTTTATGCTGTAAAAAAAAGAGATTCTTCATAGGTCTTCCACCTTCAGTCAAGTGAATTTCCTGGGATGAGAAAACACTAAAGATTATGGTGCTTCCAAAACAAACCAGGTATTTCCCCTCCCCTTCTCTCCCCTACCCTCCTCTCCCTCCCCTTCCCTCCCCTCCCCTCCTTCTTCATAAATCAGCTGCTGATGGACTCTGCAACGTGTGCTGGCTTGTTGCTCAGATACAGATAGTGACTGGAGAGAGCTGTGGATGAAACAAGCTGAAAAAGACATGGTTCCTCACTCAAAAGCTCTAAACTTGAGTAAATCGAAAACACTTCTGTGGGAATATCTTGCCAGAGAGCCCCAAAAATGACCAAACAACCAGAGTATAATTTCAAATCAGATCTATATCCATCTATTCACATTGTTGTATGGTTTTGCAAAATCCACAATAATGGTATATTTTTATATTTTTGTTTTCTTTTCTTTCTTTCTTTCATTCTTTCTCTCTCTCTTGTTGTTGTTGTTTTGTTTTTTGTTTTTTTGAGATGGCGTTTCGCTCTTGATGCCCAGGCTAGAGTGTAATGGCACAATCTTGGCTCACTGCAACCTCCACCTCCCAGGTTTCAAGTGATTCTCCTGCCTCAGCCTCCCAAGTAGCTGGGATTATAGGCATGTGCCACCATGCCCGGCTAATTTCATATTTTTGGTAGAGATAGGGTTTCTCCACATTGGTTAAGCTGGTCTTGAACTCCTGACTACAGGTGATCAGACCACCTCAGCCTCCCAAAGTGCTAGGATTACAGGTGTGAACCACCACGCCCAGCCTGAATTCTCTTTCTTAAAGTTGTCTCCCAAAATGTATGAGCTCATGGCTCTGTGAACCATGTCTGCTACTACCCTTTCTTACATTTACTTTCTCTTCTCAAATTGTCATCTTTATATGTAAGGGAAGGACCTGGGGGAGGTGATGGGATCATGGGGGCAGTTTCCCTCATGCTGTTTTTGTGATGGTGGGTTCTCATGAGATCTGATGGTTTTTCAAGGGGCTTTCCCCTGTTTTGCTTTCTCTTCTCCCTCCTGCCACCTTGTGAAAAAGGTTTGCTTGCTTCCTCTCTGTCCTCTGTCATGACTGTAAGTTTCCTGAGGCCTCCCCACCTATGTGGAACTGTGGGTCAATTAAACCTCTATTCTTCATAAATTACTCAGTCTCAGGCTCTTCTTTATAGCAGTGTGATAACAGACTAATGCATCAGCTTTGACAAATGCTATAAAATGAAAGCAGATAGGGCTGGGGTACCTTAATAAAGTGAGGCTAGCACTTGTTCTTAACAGTCTAAGAGAACATCCTTGGAAAAGTGACAAATGAGTGGAGATCTGAAAAATAAATAGAAATTTTACAAGATAAAAAGTTAAACTGAGGAGCCACAGGAGAACTCCAGGCAGTGGGAACAGTGCACACAATCCCCTGTGGAGAATGCATGAATCGCTGAGTGAGTGAAGAAGTAGTTTGAGAATCATCCCGTTCTACCCTCTGCTTACTCCTGCAGCCTTTGGGATATTTTCTTTTTCCAGCACCATAAGGAGTATATGTTGACTTTGAATCTCCTCTATGGACTGCTAGATAATATCTTCATGATGCTGACCTCAAGGCATTACAGAACTAAAATTCTAAAGAGAGATGTTGTTTCCATGCCAACAGCATTGGCTTCACAAAATATGCAATGCTCCTTTCCAAAGCCTTGTGTGTGTTCTTCTCTTGAGACTTTGTCCAAGGGATATTTCCTTGAGTTAATTACCTGTATGCCATTGGAAGAGTGCAAAGTGTTGTTTTCTTCTTTTTACTTTAAAAATTATGATATTGTGTTTAAAAAAGGAGATGATAGTTTGAACTCTCGTCTAGAAGGAATGTTATATATGGCAGAATTTAGCTAGCATAGTCCTTGGTACATAGACCATGGCCATTAAACATAATTTGGAATAAACTACCTGTCAGCCTTGGAATTTGAAGTATCAGAAACTGTCTCTTCAGCCCTGTGAGTGCTGATGCTTTGGCTGCAAACACGCTCCTCAATTTTTTTTTCCATAAATCATTTTTTTAAATAGAAAGTCTCCTTCCTCAGCTCTGAACCTGTGTCCTAAGGCAAGAGCATTCCTCCCATGCCTGGAATAAGTCTGCAGGATGAGGCTGCTGAGCAAGACCTCAGAGATCTGAGTCCATGCTCCCCAGGAAGGTGAGCCCCTCTGGAGAGAAGCCCTGAAGCAAAAGTTTTTTCAGATCTAGGCAGCAGTTGGGCTGGAAGCTGACCCTGAGACTAGAATTTAAGTGCAGGTGATTTATTTAAAAGATGATTTTGGAAAACATCAGCAGGGGAGGGGTAATATAAGACGGCGAGGGAAGGAAGCCAACAAAGTATATGCTGTCAAGAAAGTTACTGCTATGGACAATAAGAGTTTTCTTTGGGGGAACTTTGGCAGCCAGACTAGAGAGAGTGTAAACCTCTGAGTCCTCCCACCTGATGTGCAAGGGTGTGGCAGTAGTTAGTCACCAACTCTGCATCTTCACTGTTGAGGGAAACCTTCAGGGATTTCCAGCTTGCCTATATGCAGGTAGCCAGGGGATTCAGGAAGAGCCCTCCCTGTATAGAGGTGGGTAGCGAGTGGATAGGAGAAGTCACCAATAGTGTCTGCCATGGTGTTGACTCCACATGAACCTGGGCTTGCCAATGGTCTTGGGAAAACAAAAGGGTATTTTTAAAAGGGGCAGACGTGTGTGGCAAATGGGTTGTGCATCTTGGGCAGAAGTCCCTGTTGGGAAGAGGGAGGCTCTTTCCTAATAAGGTTATGACAATGAACTGAAAGGCAAATCTCCACATTTAATACACACAGTGCTTTCTTTAGAAGGCGTGTGCAAGGATGGCATGCCGGTGCATCAGCTCCTTTTTATTTCCCAAGGTGATGTTACATCATTGTTTTCTTCATCCTAATAAATATCAAGGAGCTGTCAGAGTTCTTTTTCTTGCTTTTCAAAAAAAAGTAGTGCCAACATTCTTTAACCTATTCTTGTCACTCAACCATAGTCTCCTGTGGGCTGCAGATTGGAAAATCAGTTAAGAAGGGCATATGGAATGAGCACCAGATAGGAGAGGCTGTTCACAGTTTATTCAAATAGGGGAATACACATTTTCTGTGTTTTCTTTTCTTTCTTTCTTTCTTTCTTTTTTTTTTTTTTTTTTTTTTTGTACCTGGAAAGTATTACATATATTGTCAAGGTTGAGTTGGAGATAAAGAATTAGATTTTCTCCATGTTTCCTTCTAGGACCAGAGGTGTTTTATTCCCTTGGGGATTTCTGCAAATAGAGCTTGGTGACTGTGGCTATTATCATACCAACCTTGACCTGGACAGATGCACTTGGCTTATTATGTAAGAAGCTTAACAGCTGGCTACTTGAGATCCCTTAGAACTCTGGATTAGAAAGTAAAGAAGGCAGTAAAACTGGGAGCAGGCCAACATGATTTTTCACTTCATAATATTAATAATATCTAATGTCATTTTTCTGACAACTCCTCACTGCCACTGCTAAAATAAGGTTATTTCTCAATAAGAGAAACAGGGAACAGAAGTTGGATCAATCTACTTTCGATTTCTCTAACACTTTGAAGATGCTTCTTTATGGCAAGGTCTGTGTAGGAAACAATGCCGGTACAGAGAAGGAGAATCACTGGTCCTGCCTCTGGAAAGGTACAGCTTGGGAAGGGGCGATGATAAGCTGTAGAACATACTTACAAAACAGCTGGTATGTCACTCCCCACTAGGTGAGTGATGGATAGAGAGAGGGTGAGAGTGTTTTTCCAGCTATGTTCCTTCTTAGGGAGTGAAGTAGAAATTTATGTTCCTCCTTGGAAATATCAGTAGCTAGTAAACTTTTGATGATATGTAGTTAATGGAATTCAAACCCAGGTTCAACAGACTCTTGAATCCATTTTTATCACTCTGCAATAAAGGATACCAGTTAATAACATAAACTTTGGAACAACAAAATTAGACATTTTCGGGCACAAAGTTCTTATTTCTTGTGCCTAACATCCCACTCAGCCCCTTCTAGGAAAAACCATCTTTTTGGAAGCCTGGCCTTGGCTTCACATCCTAGCCACATCTCACTTCTCCCTGATGTGTATGAGAACATAGCATTATTCACGAGGCTCTGACTCTGTCCTAGTACAAAGACAAGATCACTTGGTAGAGAAAGCATGAATCCTCCCATTCTCCTTAAGTACTATTTGGAATTACTGTTTCTTTTTGTGAAGATAGGAAAAAAAGCAAAATGCTTTTTTTTTTTCTTACACCGTCAACATAATACAGCATATTCTACCTCACTTCACTTCTGGACATTA
The DNA here is from genome assembly GCF_048565385.1 of Saimiri boliviensis. NCBI lineage: Eukaryota > Metazoa > Chordata > Mammalia > Primates > Cebidae > Saimiri > Saimiri boliviensis. The sequence continues at coordinate 83,997,774 of NC_133463.1, forward strand.
AAACATATATGGGATTTCTTCCCATATAACCAATTCTGAGACAAACACCAGCTATGTGTGCTTTAATTCAGTTCAGTTCTGATATTGAATTGGAATGCATTGAGTGGGTTGACATGGGTTAAACTGAGTGGTGTTGAGTTAGAATTGGAATGAACTCAAGATAAAGAGATATAAGAGTACCTCAGCCAGTGAACTAGTATATGAGACAAATCAACCCAACTCAACTGACAGAATGAACAGATGAGATGCTATACAAGTCACAAGACGAAGCTATATTAATTAATCAACATTTATTGAGTACTTGCTATGTGCTTTGTGAGTACAATCGTGGAATAAATTCAGGATATGGTGGGGTGTTCCCAGAAAGTAAATTTGACCCAAACTAAGGAAATTTTCAGAGGAACTGATATTTGTGCTTTGTTTTAATGGGTGGTTCATAGTTATCTAGACAAAGAGGAAAGATAAAACATTGTGGACAGAGGAAAGAAAAAACAATTTTCTAGACTCTCTAAGATAGTCAAAGTTCCTGAAACATGGAATACAGGGAGATGAAGAGGTAGGATTAAAATGAGGTTACAAGGTGGGAAAGTTGGGAAGCCAGGCCATGCTCAGATCACTAATGGCCTTCTGTGCCATGCCCATGAGTCCAGATTTACCCCAAAGAAGCTGGCCTTCTAAAGCTGAGCCCATCTCATTCTTATAGATGCTGTTGCTTGGTGTGACATGAAACCTTGGATGTAGTCTTAGTGCCCCTAGCACCTGAACATGTTCAGCTACTGAACACTCTCAGAACCCAGTCCTTTTGTTTGTATGGGAGCCTTATTATTTAGGCGTAATTGATTACATCATTGGTTGTTGGTGATCAACTTGAACTTCAACCCCTCTTGCCTCGCTGGAGGTTGGAGGTAAAGCTGAAAGTTCCAATCCTCTCATCGTATCTCCATTTTTCTGGGTGACTAGTTACCATTCTCAAGCTAAGTACGTCCACATCCACTAGCGGATGGCCAGGGATTGCAACCCTCCTCTGCCTTGAAGTCTGCCTCCTCTGCCTCTGTTCCCCATCACCTTTTTGTAGCTTCCTAACTCCCATCCTTCTGAATTGCATGTATCTTTCCAGATTGCAAAGCAAATTATATAACCAAGTCCTTTACTGAATCCATAGAGCCATTCTGGACCACTAACATTTGTGTCTGATGGTGAGAATGTATACCTTCTAGTCTTCTTACATATCCATGGCATACAGAATACATATTTATATTTTAATAAAAACAGAACCCTCCTTCTTCTTATTTTTGGGGTACTTAGGCATTTTAATAGAGAGAAGTGATTTGACAGGATCTTCCATTGGCAATGAAGAAGTACAAAGCAACAGACATGCAAGCACTTAGTAATATACCTGAATATACCTTAGTAATATACCCACATTCCCTTTCCACCTGTTTTCGGAGATGTAAGGTCAGTTGCAGAGAGTGCAGAGTTACTACCAGAAAACAGATCTTCTCTCCAGACTCATTTCCTCCATAGTCCCACAAGACAGGACTATGAAATCTGAGGGAAAATAATGTCCTGCTAGTACTGGGAGTCCTTGCATAGTTAAATGCAGTGTACCATAGACGCTCCCACAACCTGAGTTGTTCTATCCTGAAGAATGTCTAATTATATATTTCCATGGTTACTATGAGAGATATTATAAAAAAGAGTCTCCCGACCCCCTAAAACATCAAAAGGACTTTAGGAAGCATGTCGAAGGGAGGGCAAAACAAAACCATACAATTACCATATTCAAGCAAATAATCAGAGGCAAAATTGGCGACTGAGGCATATTATCTCTGACTAATTATCATTTTAAGTGATGAAAAACTCAAAATGAATGGTCCTTTCTCCACCCCTGTGCTGCACAGAGCTCTCCTTTTCCCAGCTCCAGGAACTAAGTGCCTAATTATTTGCACTTAATAATGGAGCCCCATCTCCTTGGCACAAATTCCATTTGCTGCTGTAAATGGGGGCCACACATCTCGCATAAAGTGTAGTTGTTAAAAATAAAGCCCTTGTGCTCCCTGTCTCCCCTTCCCACTTCCCAGCATAAAGAATGATTGTAATTAAGAACCACCCAGTTAGCAGCCTTAGCTCAGATTCCTTCACCTCTCAAACCGGGCATGCATTTACCCCCTTTTTGGCTTGGGTGGGATGTCATTCTCAGAGAAGTCAAATTCAAACGTATGCTCCAAATCACCTTGGGCTGAATGACACTGTGCCACATCCCCTGCCATGCATTTGTGAAGGGAGTTTAAATTCAAGGGATAAGATGGCTTTTCCAAAAGATTTTGAGTTGTTATGTGGATGGAGATAAGACATGGCTTGTTTTAAATACACCACTGATTCAATACTTCACTCAGGACACAGTTTGGGTCTGTGATCCTTCCCAAATCTCATGCTGTATTATGATCCCTGGTGTTGGAGGAGGGATCTGGTGGGAGGTGACTGGATCATTGGGGCAGATTTTTCCCTTGCTGTTCTCGTGATAGTGAGTAACTTCTCATGAGATCTGGTGGTTTCAAAGTGTGTAGCACCTCCCTCTTCATTGCTTTCTCCCACTCCACCACATGGAGAAGTGGTTCATGGGCCGGCCATGGTGGCTCACTCCTGTAATCCCAGCACTTTGGGAGGCCAAGGTAGGTGGATTATTTGAGGCCAGGAGTTCAAGACCAACCTGGACAACAGAGTGAAACCTCATCTCTACTAAAAATACAAAACAAAAAAAACAAAAAAAAACCCCAAAAAACCACCACACACACACACACAAAATCAGCAGGGCATGGTGGCACATGCCTGTAATCCCAGCTACTCAAGAGGCTAAGGCAGAAGAATCAGCTGAACCTGGGAATTGGAGGTTGCAGTGAGCCGATATTATGCCATTGCACTCTAGCCTCCTTGACAAAGTGAGCAGAGTGAGATTCTGCTTAAAAAACAACAACAACAACAACAACAACAACAACAACAACAAAAACCTCCCCTTCACCTTTGGCCATGATTGTAAGTTTTCTGAGGTCTCCCAGTCATTCTTCCAGTACAGCTTGCAGAACTGTGAGTTGATTAAACCTCTTCATACCTAATCTCAGGTAGCTCTTTATAGTAGTGTGAAAACAGATGAATACAGCTTATTAATTGAGTACAGGGCTAGCACCTGTCATGGTCTGAGCATCATGCTAGGAGGGAGCTTTGAAGTGGTGCATCTGGCAGAATTCCTGTGTTCAAGCTGAGCCCAGCCAACCAGAGCTAGGTGGATTCATAAGTGATCGGGTGTATGGAATAACTGCAGCAAGAGCTGGGCAGCTTCTGCAACGGGGGCAGTAGTGGGTGTGAAGACAGATAAGGGTAACTTTTGAGAATACAGGAACTGCAAAGTAAACACTTTCCTAAGTCCACTCTGGAAAATTAGGTCTGGCTTACAAAAGAGAAAATTACTGAATTGCTACTGTTGAGTATTTGCAGGTGGAACCATGCAGCTGAGCACAGTGCTAAGGTTTTCAAGGCATTTCATGCTCTGCCTCCAATCTTCTTTTCAGTCACATTTTCTATGTAAGTCTGCATTCACACTCTGCCTTGGCTATGCCTGACATGCCGTGTTTCTCTAACGCAACGCACCTTCATGCCTGTGTTGTTCCTTCCTCCGACTTCCTTTCTTCCTGTTCTGTAGCTACAGAATTCTGAATCTGTTTGGGCAGCATGCTGTCATGGAAGGCAAACTGACTTTGGAGAACCCTCTCCCCGCCCCCTTAATTATAGGCTCTGCTATGGGCAAGATGTTGATTCTCCGTGAACTCAGTTTTCTCATATATATGAAGGCAGGGATAATGACTTCTACCTCAAAGAACTGTTGCGAGGACTGAGAAAATGTAGGAGACTCACAAGATAAGGCATGTGGTGAGTGCTTTATAGTTACTACTTTCCTACCTGGCTTTGTGGGATCAAACTGCAGGGAATTCAATTAAACAAGCAAACCAGTAAGAGCTCAAGTCCTACCAACAAGAAGATTATAGACCACTTTCTGGGGGTCAAGCCCCAAGCTGGCAGCTATGGGAAGGCAGGAATGTGAGGCCTAGAGCTTTTATGAAGGTGCTGCTGACCCAAGTGTGGAGAGAAGACCCATTGCATACAGGAAACAAGCCAGCTCGATATTGCATTGTAGTGTCTACTTGTGAGCAACCTGAGGGCTGGGGGTATCCATCTTTGAATATTTAGAGACTAGCATGGTGTCTTTCATTGAATAAATGCATATATGACTGAAATGAATGAGCAAATAAATGTACAATGTTTTAGTACCTTCCACTATTACAAGTCCAAAGTATATGCTTAATAAATTAGTATTGACTATCTGAATTAATTAATCAATAGTTTGCCTTGCACATCATAGGCAACTTATGATTCAGAGGGATGTGCAGAAAATTTGGGAGGAGTTAAAAGTGGGTTTTATGTTGCTACTTTCCTGCTTGGCTTTGTGGGATCAAACTGAAGGAAATTAGATCTGCTCCCCATTCACTCTCTGTGTGACCTTCAGCAAGCCCAGTATTTGTAGCTAGCCCAAGGCTTGGAAGAGCATTGCCAACAGCTCTCTCTCTCTTTATAAATGGCTGAGAATTGATTTCTGCTGTGCAGTAGTCCCCTCCTCTCTGTAATGTCAGACACTCTATCTGCAGATTGGATGCGTAGATAAAACCACATGGGGTCTTCATGGAGAAGTTCATGCTTGAGTGGAGTTTTAGATGATGAGTAGGAGTTAACTAGAAGTTGAGGGGGGAGAGGGAGCAGTGGTTTAGCAAACCTTGTTCACACAGAGAGTACGAAAAAGTGGCCCAATAAAATTAAGACTGCGTTCTTTTTTTTCTTTTTCTTTTTTTTTTTTTTTGAGACAGAGTTTTGCTGTGTTGCCAGGCACCAGGGTGGAGTGCAGTGGCACGATCTTGGCTCACTGCAACCTTCACCTTCCAGGTTCAAGCAATTCTCCTGCCTCAGCCTCCCAGGTAGCTGGGACTACAGGTGCGTGCCACCAAGCCCAGCTAATTTTTATATTTTTTAGTAGAGAAGGGGTTTCACCATGGTCTCAATCTCTTGACCTCATGATCCACCCGCCTTGGCCTCCCAAAGTGCTGGGATTACAGGCGTGAGCCAGTGCGCCTGGCTGAAGACTGTGTTGAGGCTGGGAGGGTAAGTGGAAGGTACAAGAAGAGTTAGAGAAAAGGGCAAACATGTAGATGAAACTGGAGTATGAGGGGTTTTGCAAGACACTTTGAGAGGTCTTGGTTCAGATCAGGCAAGATAAAATTATTTAATGAGGCCCTCTTGTATGCCAGGCAGTGTCCTCCTTACCGAGTAATGACGGAGGAGGAAGACGTGGTCTCTGTGCTTGTACTCATGGTTCCACTGGGGACAAGCAGAAAAGGAGCAGAAAATTTCAATGTAACATGGTGGTGAACGCTGTAAGGGAGGTGAGGACAGGTGAGGGGAGAGCACCATAGAGGTCTCACCACCATGCTGTGATGGAGCTACAGCTACCATCACCATTTTACAGATGCGGGAACAGAGTGTACTTATTCTCAAGCTTGAGCTCAATCTACTGCACAAGGGATGGGAGAAAAAAACGCCTGCCACTGTGGCTGTATTCCAAGCTGTGCTTTTGGTGTGAAATCTCTCTTATTGGCTTCAAGGCCACAGAGAGGAAAACTCACCTCTGAGGTGGTACTAGCTGCCAGGGGATGGGGAAGAAAATGGGTGCCCCATCTCTGCATGTCCTGCGGTGCCCAGGCCTTGGTGCCTTTTGTATCCTCTGTCTCCCTTTGCCCCCGACATGCTGCCAGGCAGTTGCTTAGCAACCTCTCCAGCAAGTCTATGCATCCTGGCATAAATCGCTGTTATGCACAGGGAGAGATTTCTCCCTCATCTCTCCTGCGTTTTAAGCAAAGAGACATCCTAAAAGAGGGCATTTTTTTCTATTCTTTTTTTTTTTTTTTTGACAGACAACTTCTGTGTAAATGTTGAAATCTGTGTTGTCTGTCAGGAGCAGTCAATCTGAAAACTTTGCTGAAAAGAATGTATATTTAGTAACGGGTGACAAAGAGAAGAAGACATTGAGATGTCAATTATTCTAGTGAGTTAATACAAAAGCTGGGTATTAAATCAAGTGGTTTAGGGAAATGAGAAGGAAAAAGGAGACGAGCTCCATACAGATCTTGTAACTGAAACAGTGCAGGGCTGTTTTGTTTAACTCCATCTGTTGCTGAGGACGTCCATGGTGTCAGCCTAACCCTGAGAGTGTCTGTGAGATCATTCATGCTGCCACAGGGAGGCTCACTGTGGATCCCTGCAGGAAACAATGCTGGCCTTATAAGCCTTTGTTAAAATACGGAAGATTTCTGAATGAGTTTTTACAAAGCTCGTCTCTTCCAGGCCCCTCCGTAATCTCCTGCATCTACTTTCTGCCTCACCTCCCTCCTTTCACTCCATAGCCTGGGCCTGCAGACCCCTATACCAGTGTTCTTCTGCATGGACAGTGCCAGAGCTGTCTTGCTTGTGAAATTTGTCCAGTGCTACCCCTATCACCCTAGAGCCATTGCTTGCAACTTGGGGCAATTTTGTGTCCAGCGCACATTTGGCAACATTTGGGCTATCTTTGGTTGTCACTTCTGAGGGGCAGGGTTATTACTGGCATTTAATGTTTCAAGGCCAGGGATGCTGCTAAACATCTTAACTATGGACAGTGCTCCTCCCCACAACAAAGAATGCACCAACTCCACATGACAGTAGTACCAAAGGTGAGAATCCCATTCTGTAGTGATCCTCTGAGGGAAAGAACCTGGCTGAGTTACGTTTTCATCTTCTGATCTTACACAGTACGTGACATGTCCTAGGCTTCCCAGTAAATCATTCTTTTATGAGTAAATTGCTAAAGAAAAAATGAATTCACCTAATGATTGAACCAATACTTCCTAGTTCCAAGATACTAAAGCTGAACAGTTCTAACAGCACGGTTGGTATACCATTTCATGCCAGATTTATTCCAGATATCGACTGGCATTCAAAAGTAGTTGTGATGTGGCTATGTGGAATAAATTTATTATTGAACGAGAAATGGTTGGGGATTAAATGTCTTAGCTAGCTTCTTAGGTACAGCTCTGCTGTTGGCCTACAGTTTGCTGATGCCCATAGCATTTTGTCTGTTTCTCTTGGGTAGGGTTTCTAGTTCCTAGTGTCTTCCTTTTGCAACCTCAACTCACTCTGATTTTGAATGATCTCCAGACAGTTGACTTTTTATGACACAACAGGCCTATGAGAGTCAACATTTCCACATTTCCTGAGTAGTGAGTTGAATTATGCCCCTCAAAAAATGTGCCCAAGTCCTAATTCCATTTGACCCAGAAATCCTGTTACTGGGTATATACCCTAAGGATTATAAATCATTCTATTATAAAGATACATGCATGCATATGTTCATTGCGACACTGTTTACAGTAGCAAGGACCTGGAACCAACTCAAATGCCCATCAGTGATAGACTGGACAAAGAAAATGTGACATATATACAGCATGGAATACTATGCAGCCATACAAAAGGATGAGTTCATGTTCTTTTAGGGACATGGATGAATCTGGAAACCATCATTCTCAGCAAACTGACACAAGAACAAAACCAAACACCACATGTTCTCACTCATAGGTGGGTGTTGAACAGTGAGAACACATGGACACAGGGAGGAAAGTATCACACACTAGGGTCTGTTTGGGAGAGGATAGGGGAGGGACAGCAGTGGGTGGGGAGGTTGGGGAAGGATAACATGGAGAGAATTGCCAGATACAGGTGACGGGGGCTGAAGGCAGCAAACCGCCTTGCCATGTATGTACCTATGCAACAATCCTGCAAGATCTGCACATGTACCCCAGAACCTAAAGAACAATTTAAAAAAATATGTCCGCCGGGCACGGTGGCTCAAGCCCGTAATGCAAGCACTTTGGGAGGCCGAGGCGGGTGGATCATGAGGTCAAGAGATCGAGACCACCCTGGTCAACATAGTGAAACCCCGTCTCTACTGAAAATACAAAAAGTTAGCTGGGCATGGTGGCGGGTGCCTGTAATCCCAGCTACTCAGGAGGCTGAGGCAGGAGACTTGCCTGAACCCAGGAGGCGGAGGTTGCGGTGAGCCGAGATCGTGCCATTGCACTCCAGCCTGGGTAACAAGAGCGAAACTCCGTCTCAAAAAAAAAAAAATTTCCAAGTCCTAACTCCCAGTTGCTGTGGCTGTGACTTTATTTGGAAAAAAGGTCTTGGCAGATGTGATGAAGTTAAGGACATCAAGAGATGAGATCATCCTGGATGTATGGCAGGCCTGAATCCAATGACATGTGTTCTTGTCAGAGAAAGGAAAAGACATGCTGGGACCCAGGGCACAGAGGGGAGAAGGCAATATGAAGAAAGAGGCAGAGACTGGAGTGATGCGTCTACAAGCTGGGACTGCCAGGACCCACAAAATCCTAGGGAATAGGTATGGGCAGATTCTCCCTTGGAAGGTTAATTTCACATTTCAATTTGACTGGGCCACTGGGTGCCTAGATGTCTGGTTACACATTATTTCTGGGTGCACCTCTGGGGGTGTTCGGAAGACCTTAGCATTTGAATCAGTAGACTCAGCCAAGTAAATGGCCTTCCCCAGTGTGGGTAGGCACCATCCAATCCACTGGGGGCCTAAATAAAACAAAAGAAGGAAGAATGGAGAATGGAGAATACATTTTTTTTTTTTTTGCCTGACTGCTTGAGCTGGGACATAGGTACCCTCCTTCCCTGAACTGGACCTGCCCCATCAGCTCCTCTGGTTCTCAGGCCTCCAGACTTGGGCTGGTTGGTACCACTGGCTTTCCTGGGTCTTGACCTTGTAGACAGTAGATCATGAGATTTCTCAATCTTTATAATGATGCGAGCCAATTCCTCATAGTAAATCTCTTTAAATCTCCATCTCTCTGTATATCTATATGTGTATATCTTTGGTTCTGTTTCTCTGGAGAACCCTGACTAATATACTCCCTGGGAGCCTTCAGAAGGAACTAACCCTGGTAACAACGTATTTCAGACTTCTGGCCTCCAAAACCACGAGAGATCATGTTTCTGTTGTTTAAACCACTCAGCTTGTGGTCATTTGTCACCACAGCCTCCGGACACTAATGCACTAATGCATCATGTAAGCCCCCTGCTGCTTCTGGTCCCATTACCACGGATCAAGGCAGCGTCGTCCTGCCATTTGCCCAAGTCCCAATCATGACCTGACTTTGCCCCTGCTGAACCTGTGGAATCCGGCCGGCTGATGAGTTCTGCAAACTCTATCAACTCTATAGTCCTTCACTCTTCTGTCCACTGTATGCTCGGCCACTACTGCCCAGTTTGAGGCCTCAGTAACTTCCACTCAGCACACCGCATCAGCGTTCTTCTAACATGTGTCTCCACGCCTAGCCAGGCCACCCTCCATCTGCCTCTGAATTGAAAAGCTTCCAGATCCTTAAAACCCTTCATCCAGTCCTCCTTATAATCCTGAATAATTCAAATTCTTTAGTAGACATGTCTTCCTTGATCTTTTAAAACGAATTTTTATTTTCTATTTTAAAAAATTATTATTTCAAAAACCATTTCTTTAGCCCCTAGAATGCAGCAGTCCTTATGTTTGGCCCTGAGTATACATGGCTCTGGTTTTGTTCATTCAAGTATGGTTCTTGTCCTGGGAGCTTATGCTTGAGTCAAAGAGAAAGACACAAATAATGATTTCATTCCAGTAGAGATAAGCGAAGAATGAGAAGTTATTTGTGTTATGAAGGCAACTGATGGGGAATGGGATTACTAAATTGCTAACCTAGTTTAGGGACAGAGAAATCTTCCCCTGGGGAAGTAATGCCTTAGCCAACAGCTGGGGGATGAGCTGACAGGAGGAGCAGGGAGAGGGGAGGGTTCTGGGCCAGGCACAGTGTGACAAGGGATGCAGTGTGGCTCATCTGAGAACCCATGCGGCAGTGAGCGGGGCCACAGTGAGCCATTAGGGCAGACATGATGGGAAGCAAGGTGGAGGAACAGGGAAGGGATGATCGTACAAAGCCTGGATTTGATTCTAAACAAAAGGAGAAGTACTGAGGGTTTTTACATAGGTAGTGAATTGATAAGATTCGTCTTTAAAATATCACCTAGGCTGCTCTGTAGATGTGGACTGGAAAAAGGCAAAGGTTGGCCTTGGGAAACTCCATTAGGGGGAAGGTTGCCCTTGGGACACCCTTTCAGGAGGCTCTGGAAGTCCTGAAAGATAAGGGTGATTTATCCCCGAGTGAAGGTCTGGAAGCAGATGGAGGGTACCAGGGACTGGTGGTGAGTGAGGGGCTATAGAAAGAAAGATGTCAAGGGAGATGCCCCAGGTTTTTGACTGAGAAACAGGATGCTTGGTCCCATTTATGGCTCTGGAGAAGACAGGAGGATAGATGGCTGCAAGGGAGAGGAGTCACTGAGGTGTGGTGGGAGCCTTCCTCTGTCTCTGGCTTTTCCTCCCAGCTTCTCTCATCTTGTCCAGCTCTTGGAACACTTTGCAGCCCTGCAAACCCCAGGCTGTCTTGCCTGTGGCGTGTCCCACCCACTGCCCCTTCTTCCTGCAACACTTCATGTGTTTTTCCTTCTCTCCTCTGTGAAGCTCGCCTGACTCCTCGCTCCTTCTTCTGCCTAGAACCCCTAGAACCCACTTCCTTCCCAGAAAATGCTCCTCTAGAAAAGCTTCCCTGACCTCCCCAGCTATCTTCAGTCAGGATCTATGTTTTTCTTACAAAGTCAGTTCTCAAAGATAAGTGCACCCAATGCAAGTAAACAGACACAGCTCGATGAGAAGGTTGTCCAGCTTCACACACTGAACATCTCACACTCAACTAGGACTCAGCTACATGTAAACATGCAATGATGATACGGTTCTGCCTACCAATATATGGCTACCATGAGCATCCAGCAAAATAAGGGATGTGAAAATGTTTTATAACTCAAGGAACTAATGATAAGTGAAATATTGCATGAAGCAAAATAGAATCCTAATAGATTTCACTCGATTATAGTTGGGAATTTACATTTAGTTATGACAGTTAGAAAGAGACCTCCCTTTATTACCTAAATATATTCTCTAAAGACATCCTTTAAATCATGAAAGCCAGAAACAGCCACACAATGAGACTCTAGGGGAGATATTTTTAAGAGCAAAGTTTCCCAAACACCAGTCTGTGAACCAAGAGCAGCATGTATATTACCTGTCCACAGCAAAACTGTCTGTGTAACGTTGCCTACTTACCCACTTTGGGAAAGCAATTTTTCTCTTAAATTGATGTTGGGTTTTTTGTTTGTTTGTTTGTTTGTTTTTTTCTTACATGATCTGTAGTAGCAAAGTTTGTCTCCTTACTCTGATCATTCAATTATTATTTAAAAAGTCTATAATATAAAAAAGTTGTATCCACTGTTTTTGGATACTCTTCATTTTTTAGATTTTTTTTAAACTATTGAATATTTTGAAAGTGCTAAAGAAATCTCAAGGGAAATAAATTGGGCTGGAAACATTGGTGTATTCCTCTGGAAGCCTGTGGGGCTAGGAGAAGAGGGAGACACTGATTTATTAGGTTTTAGCTGGAGTGGATCTTACAAGTTATCTAATTCCATATCCTTCTAAGAGATGCTTTCATGCCCTCAAGAACATTTCTAACAATTGTGCTTCACTTCCAGTGACCAAATACTAACTTCTGAGGGGCCATGCCATCTTTGAACAGCCATGACTCTTAGAATGATGTTCCTTAAATCGAGCCTGAATCCGTCTTCACCTCATTCCACATATTGATCCCATTACTCCTATGGAATCCCAGAGAACATGTCAAATTTCTTCTCTATGAATAACATTCAAATATTAGAATTCGGTTACCTTGCTTCTTTTTCTCTTCCCTAAGGCAATCAGCTTGGATTCCCAGGAAATACATTTGAATGAGCTTGAGTTGATACCTTCTCCTTTTAAGTGTTTTTCTCTTTAGCCTGTTTCCTACTTCGGGGTCCTGGTGGCCCTGTAAGGATCCCTGTGACAATGCACCAACTCCCTATGTTACAAATTCTTGGTTAAAACTTTGCTCTGTCTAATGCCTCTTCTTTCTGCCCGGCCTGCCTCTCTGTCCATTCATGTTGGTCTGAGGTTCCGGCACATTACCTTTTTCTTTGATAGGGTCAAAGCCCTGATGCTGACTTCATGTAGGTTCCCCACATTCTCTGGGATGAAGATGTGTGTGTGTGTGTGGAAGATTTATCAAGGAAGTGCCTTCGGGAAATGCACATAGAAGCAGAGTAAGCAGCATCTGTGCAGCTTCAAGAGAGTTCTGGGCTGAGCCAATGCCCAAGGGAGCCCTGGAGTGTAACTACCCTTGGAGTTTGTCCTGCCTTGAGGCAAGGGAGCTTTCACACCCTCACACCCCTCAGTGGGTGATGCACTGCTCCAGAGCCTTGAATCATTGACTCTCAGTTTGCCTGTGTGAAGTGGCTCCAGTAGCACATGGATTGTATTTTGAATAAAGTTCCAGATGTGACTCTTTTGGAGAGGAGCATGCAGAAGCTGAGGACAGGGCCAGAGGGGCTGGGCCAAGTGCTACGGGCCTCTGCTATGGCTCCCTACTGTGCAATGCACCCAGAGCTCCTACTCTGCAGCCTCATTCCACCCCACCCAAGTCACTACCAAGCTAAGAAGTCCAGTCCGAGTGTGTCTCCCTGACGCCCTCCCATCCAGCTGAGCAGTGTGTGCCAGTGTTCTGAGCATGCTCCAGCTCGCTGACAGCTTCCTCTAAATTTAGACCTTTTTCTTCACTTTTATTTCATGTCCAGGGGTAAAGTGACGTTTCTTACATAGGTGAACTTGTGTCATGGGGTTTGTTGTTCTGATTATTTCATCACCTAGGTGTTAAGCTTAGTATCCATTAGCTATTTTTTCCTAGTACCCATTAGGTATTTTCTCTCCTCCCAAATTCCAGCCTCTGAAAGGCCCCAGTGTGTGTTGTTCCCCTCTATGTGCCATTGTGTTTTCAGCATTTAGCTCACACTTAAAAGTAAGAGCATGTGATATTTGGTTTTCTGTTTCTGCATTAGTTTGCTAAGGATAATGGTCTCCTGTTCTGTCCACGTCCCTGCAGAAGCCTGAACTGGACTCTAGGTACATGTTGACCAGGTGAATACAGATCAGAGTAACCTCACTCCTTGTTCTCAACCCATCAATGCATCTAAAATGGAATCGCGGGGATTTTTGGAAAGGGATGTTTTGTTTGCCTCCGATTCATCCCATTAGTGAGTGAAGGACCCGCCATCCGAAATAATGCATGAGAGCCAAACACACAATTCCTGACACTGAACAGGTGAGACTGACAGCGGCTTATGACTCACATACACTCAGAACCCAGGGTGGAGGGCACCACATGCTATGCGGGGCCATGTGGGGGAATAAATGGGCCAGCAGGGGCTGTGAGAGGAGGGCTTTGTAGTAACAAGAGGATGGGACCACCCTTGGTTCACATCGGAGGGTACCTGTGATGGGTTGTTTGAATGATTCCATGGTTGGCAGGAAGAAGAAACCTGTGAGGTTGAGGAGTGGGTGCAGTGTGTCATGTCTGCTGGATGAAGGAAACTAGCTAAGTGGGGACCCTTTAATCCTGAGTGACGGCCATATCTGGGAAGAGCGGGGAAACTCATGGTTAGGTCTTTGGGGTCCTATGAAGCTCAAAGATGTCAAGGCAGCAGTACATGAAATGTTAGTACTTATGATAGAGGGAAGCAGCCTCATTGTCAGCTTGCTGCTGATTAAAACTTCTGAATATTTTCTCATATATGCTATGGGGCTAAACTATGCCCGCATGCATTCCCCTGTCCCTCATGCCTGGTCATGTGCTCAGGCAGCGATCTCTACAGTTGTCCACTCATTGCAGGCGCTCAGTAACATCCTGCAGGGAGTCTGAGTGAATGAATGACTTGAGGCCTGTGGCTGTGAGAAAGGGGTGGATGAAGAGAACAGAGAAGAGGAAGTGGCTTGCGTCCAGACAAATTTGTCACTGCGGTGAGCAGCAACACTAGCTGCTTCAGTCCTCTCTTACTATCACAGTTATTCAGGGAGGTCCGTGCTGGCCTTTTTCAGGGACCCAGGAAGAGAACAAGGGCTCATATACACCAAGGTCTGGGAACCGCTGCTCAGTCATTTGGCCACAAACCTCCATTTATATCAATAAAACAGTCCTGTAAGCATAATGCAAATTTCATTACTGGTACACTAGGCTGGCTGAAATGCTTGGGTGCATCCTTAAAGAGAACACAATTATTATGCCTGATTTGTGATTTTACAGCTGTGGAGGATGGGGCAGGGAGTCAGAGTGGTTTTTTCAACATTAGCAAGATTGGAGAACAAAACAAAACAAAACCCAGCAACTTACAAAACACATCATCATCTTGTGTTTTCTTATAATGCAAAATGTAATATGTAAAGAAAGTCTTGATCTGCAGAAGACATGAAACCAAAGTGAGATAAATCAGGCTCCATGTCAGGAGTGCTCCTCTCCAACATGGTTAACGAGCTTGGTCCTGCGCACGTCTCAGGAAACACTGAATCGCTGACATAAAGGGAAAACACAGTTGCAAACAGTTGGCTTCACTTGTTTTTCTCCTAACACTATTCTCTAAAGTTTATTTGTTTGTTTTTAATTCCAAATATTCCCTTGAAATCTCCTGAGGAAAACATTGCATGATGTGCGATTACCTAGATTTTTAGAAGCCAGAGAACCTGATTTTGTATTGTTCAGGGAAGGACATGGCCTAATGAGTTTTTTTTTAACCTAACTTTGTGAGTGGTCAGCTTTCTTTTGGTGTCACAGCCAAGACACAGGGACCCTTGAGTAGTGGAAAGAACAGAATTGTTGTCAGATTGTTTGGATGGGGTCATGGCTCCTGCTAAGCTAGCGGCATCTGGCAAGTTAGCTGACTTCTGTGATCCTTAGTTCTCCTTATTTTCAAGTGTAGATAATGAGAAGAACCCTGCCACGTGGATGGAGCATGAACAATACATCAGAAAATAGATGTGAGTGTGCAGATGGCAAAATTGTATGTAAAGCTAGCGTATTACTATCATCCCTGGGCTTTGATTTCCCCATTTGTCAAATGACATATTGGACTAATTTCTAAGGTTGTATTCTGTGTCAGTTTGTTTTCATGCTTTTGATAAAGACATACCTGAGACTGGGTGATTCATAAAGAAATAAACTCAGTTCCACAGGGCTGGGGAGGCTTCACAATCATGGTAGAAGGCAAAAGGCATGTCTTACATGGTGGCAGGCAAGAGAGAATTAGGATCAAGCAAAAAGGGTTTTCCCTTATAAAATCATCAGATCTCATGAGATTTTAATCACCACTAAGAGAACAGCATGGGGGAAACCACCCTTATGATTTAATTATCTCCCTCTAGGTCCCTCCCACACACAGGAATTATGGGAGCTATGACTCAAGATGAGTTTTGCATGGGGACACAGCCAAACTGAATCATGTCCAATTATTACGTTGCTAATGTAAGGAGGGGCACACTTCTTGTTTCATAAAGTGTGCATGTGATGGCACCTGTAACTTGCTATACATTACGCTGAGAAGAATGACCAGATGAAGAGGATAAGTGTCTGCCCTCAAAGTGGGTCACAACATAAAGAGAAAGAGGGTCATATAAATACATTAACCCTAATAGGAAATGTGGTCTAACAGCTGGAGGTGGGAACTGTGTACATGGAAACATGTAAAGAGGAGCATGTGTGCACAGCTGCCTTGTCTTAGTTCACACTGGAGCCAACACTAAAACTTTTGTCCTTGGTGTGTCAGATTGGTACATCAGGGGGATTTGCAGGTCCTGTTTTTAAATCCTTGCTTGCTGGCATTGTAAGATGCAGAAGTTCTGCAGCAAGAAGGAAATATGTGGACATTTTTTCCCTCATCCTGGCTGTAGCACTCTAAGTTCATTCTGGCTCAGCCTCACAGGTGTACACAAGGGTTTCATGTCTTATTCAAAGTGAAAGAATCAGTGAGTATTTTAGAGTTGGGCAGATGGATTCTTGGAGAACATCTAGTCCACAGTGGGAGGGAGATGCTCTGGGATGAGAGCTATCTTATCATTACACATGTCTTTTTAAAATCTTTTTCCTCCTCTCTGTGATTTAGGTCTAGTTTATGATCTTAGCTGCAACCTACAATGACAGGAGTGATAATCAAATCCCAAGAAGAACACCTAACCAGTTAGGTTAGAATTTTTGAGGGTGGGACTAAGCTAGCAGTATTCTTAAAGCTCCAGGAGATTCCATCATACAGCCAGGGTTGAGGATTCCAGGCCTCCCACTTCTCGACTGCTCCCACTTCCTCATGTTGCTTAGCCAGAGGCACTCCATCTCCATCCTAAAGACAAACACCATGTCCGATGCTGAGTCAGTGCTGACCAAGGCAGGCTCACCTTAGGGGCTTGTATCCGGAATGGGTCTCATTGCCTTGACCCAGCACCTGGGGCCACCCAAGCCCACAGCATTGATTTTCCTTCTCACACCTGTCTCCTTCCTGATTTCACTCCAGTCCAAATGGCCTTTCCCTTGTGTGTCAAACTCATCAAACCCATTCTTACTTCAAAACTCTGTTAACTCCACTCCCTTTCAACTGGAAATTTCTTCCCCTTGACAGTTGAATGGTAGCTTCTTTTCACAGTTGAGGGTCAGCTCAGTCACTGCTTCAACTTTCTCCACTCTCCCCTCCCCTCCCCACTAGGTGTTCTTAATTAGAATTGCCTGAGTTTTGCCTTCCCGTAGCACTGATTACGAGGTGATATGGTTTGGATTTGTGTCCCTGCCCAAGTCTCACATCATATTGTAATCTCCAGTGCTGGAGGCGGTTCCTAACTGGAGGCGATTGGATCATGGAGGTTTGTTCATCAACGGTTTAACATCATTCCCTCTGTGCTGTTCTCATCATAGTGAGTTCTCATGAGATCTGGTTGTTTAAAAGTGT
The DNA here is from genome assembly GCF_048565385.1 of Saimiri boliviensis. Lineage (NCBI taxonomy): Eukaryota > Metazoa > Chordata > Mammalia > Primates > Cebidae > Saimiri > Saimiri boliviensis. The sequence goes on from NC_133463.1 coordinate 84,014,859, forward strand.
GTACTACCTCCTGCCTCTCTCTCTCTTCCTCCTGTTTTGGCCATGTGAAGTACTGGCTTCCCATTTGCCTTCTGCCATGACTGTAAGTTTCCTGAGGCTTCCCCAGAAGCTGAGCAGATTGTACTATGCTTCCTGTACAGCTTGTGGAACCATGAGCCAATTAAACCTCTTTTCTTTATAATTTACCTGTCTCAGGCATTTCTTTATAGCAATGGGAGAACAGACTAACACACTCCATGAAATGATTTGCTTATTTGCTGATAGCCCCTCTCATTCCACAAGAATATGTGTTCTGGAAAGCAAGAGTCTTGCTCTCCAGGTCGCGGGTTAGCTCCAGGTTAGGGTAGTGCCTCTCACAGCTCTTCATAAATATTTACAGACTGACTGACTCTTTTTTCTGCTAATAACCCAGGCTGTTCACCTTGCAGAGGCATTTCACCTCTTTCCCTCTTTATCCATTTCTGTCTCTCCCATCTTTCTCCTCCCTCCATAGTTTCATACGCACAGTAGGTGGGAATCCCCTGGCTTGGTGGGATCTTCAACATTATCAGGCACCAAGGCACAGACACAGAAGGTGTTAAGCATATGAAACCTTCCACTCACCAGAGCAACACATCCACTGATACTCTCTTTTCCTCCTGCTGCATTATCATCAAATGTGAAGACAAAATTCTGGACCAAAATGTTTCCATCATAAGTTGTATGCTCCGTTACATTTCCTTCCTTGAGGGGGCCTCCTAATTTAAAATGGAAACTCTCCTCATGTGAAAAATATTAAAATGTACTTTCAAAGCCTGTTGGACTGCAGCATGTAGGTCAGACAAAAGCAAGTCCCAGCTCTCCACTGGCTCAGCCGGCCCTGGAGCCTTTCCCTCAGGGTCATGAATGAGGTGCCCTCCAGGGCCCCGGGACTGACTTTAAACTTTAGCCATCTTGGTCACAAATTAGATAGGCATAAAAATAAAAGGGACTAAAAAAACTTTTCAAGCCATAAATCTGGACAGGGCTGTAGGGAACAAGGGCAAAGCCACCTCAGCCCTTGACCAGAGCACAGTAAATGGTATAATTATACACAGAATCAATAACATCCACGTTCCCTGGACACACTCCACTGTGTGAAAGCAGCCAAAACTCTAAACATTTCTTTTGTTTAGTTACTTGTATGACTCCCCCTCACATCTATTCTCTCACATGACCATCAAAAAGTTTGGGAGCAAACTGGGTCTGATATTGTATTAGTCCATGCTCATGCTGCTAACAAAGATACACCTGAGACAGGGTAATTTATAAGGAAAGAGGTTTAGTCGACTCACAGTTCTGCAGGACTGGGGAGGCCACAGGAAACTTATAATCATGGCAGAAGGGTAACCAAACATGTCCTCCTTCACATGACATCAGGAAAGAGAGGTGCCCAACGAAAGGGGAAAAGCCCCTTGTAAAGGCATCAGATCTCATGAGAACTCACTCACAATTACAAGAATAGTGTGAGGGTAACTGCCCCCATGATTCAATTACCTCCCACTGGGTCCCTCTCACGACTCATGGGGATTATAGGAACTACAGTTTGAGATGAGATTCAGTGGGGGTTGGGAACAACCAAACCATATCAGATATCATAAGGGTTTTTGCCTCAGAGTAAGAAAACCATTAAGGCTGGGCACAATGACTCACATCTGTAATATCAGCACTTTGGGAGGCCGAGGTGGACTGATCATGAGGTCAGGAGTTCAAGACAAGTCTGACCAACAGAGTGAAACCCTGTCTCTAGTTAAAAAAAAATACAAAAATTAGCTGGCCCTGTTGGTACCTGCCTGTAGTCCGAGCTACTGGGGAGGCTGAGGCAGGAGAATCACTTGAATCTGAGAGATGGGGGTTGCAGTGAGCCAAGATCATGACACTGCACTCCAGTTTTACAAAAGAGTGAGACTTCATCTCAAAAAAACAAACACAAAAAGGAAAACCACTGAGACTCAGTTTCCAAGGTCACCTGGGGGATGGGTGTGTGAGCTGTGGCTCAGCTCCACACCCTTGCAGGGCCGGTACCGAGGTGCAGCTGAGTGTGCATTAGGACCTCAGGGAAAGAAGAGGAAAGCAAAGGAAAGTGGTAAAGAGAAAAGGATGCAGAGTCACAATTGTGAGGTTCAGCTCCTAATCCTGGGGCTCACCCACAGGGTGGCCCTGAGCAAACCCCTCCCCTTTTCTCATTAGCATCTTGTTGGTCTGAAAATGAGAGGTCAGAAATGTGGGCATCTCAAAATAGACAAATGGGACCTAATCAAACTCCACAGCTTCTGAATGGCAAAGGATACAGTCAGTAGAGTGAATCGGCAACCAACAGAATGGGAAAAAATTTTTGCAGTCTACCCATCTGACAAGGAGCTGATATCCAGAATTTACAAAGAACTAAAACAGATCTACAAGAAAAAAACAAACAAGCCCATTCAAAAGTGAGCAAAGGATATGAACAGACACTTTACGAAAGAAGACATACAGGAGGCCAACAAACATATGAAAAAATGCTCATCATCACTGGTCATTAGAGAAATGCAAATCAAAACCACATTGAGATACCATCTCACACCAGTTAGAATGGCGATCATTAAAAAATCTGGTGACAACAGATGCTGGAGAGGGTGTGGAGAAATAGGAACAGTTTTACACTGTTGGTGGGAGTGTAAATTGGTTCAACCATTGTGGAAGACAGTGTGGCAATTCCTCAATGACCTAAAAATAGAAATCCCATTTGACCCAGCAATCCCATTACTGGGTATATATCCAAAGGATTATAAATCATTCTACTATAAGAACACATGCACATGAATGTTCATTGCAGCACTGTTTACAATAGCAAAGACCTGGAATCAACCCAAATGCCCATCGATGATAGACTGGATAGGGAAAATGTGGTACATATACACCATGGAATATTACGCAGCCATCAAAAATGATGAGTTCGTGTCCTTTGTAGGGACATGGATGAACATAGAAACCATCATTCTCAGCAAACTGACTCAAGAGCAGAAAATCAAACACCGCATGTTCTCACTCATAGGTGGGTGTTGAACAATGAGAAAACATGGACACACAAGGGGAGCACTACACACTGGGGTCCGTTGGGGGGAATGGGGGAGGGATGGGGGGTGGGGAGGTGGGAAGAGATAGCATGGGGAGAAATGATAGATATAGGTGAGGGGAAGGAAGGCAGCAAATCACACTGCTATGAGTGTACCTATGCAACAATCTTGCATGTTCTTCACATGTACCCCCAAACCTAAAATGCAATAAAAAAAGAAAGAAATGTGGGCATCTAAGATTCTGCCGTCTTTTCTTATTTTTTGTCTCTCTGACACTTTTACCATTCTCCAAAACCATTGTGAGGTTTATGGTCCGTGTTGGTTTTTAGGGGTAACAAAGAATTTAATATAAATGTGAATGCCCAAATTACAACCAGTTACTGATAAGATATTTCCTGGGTAAGGGTCTACTCTTAGCTGGGGCTCATGCATAAAGAAATGCAAAAAAGGATGAAGAAAGTGAAATAAGAATCCCTGGGTACCACTCCTGGCTCTCCCTGCCAGCTGATCAGCTCTCACAGCTTCAGTTTCCTCATCTGTGGGTTGTGCATGTTAGTAATACCTTCCATCCACAGCTGTAAGAAAATTAAGTAAAATGATGAATATGAAGGTGTTGGATACAACACATTGATATCACAAATGAGAATAAGATGGAGAGAAGCGGCAGGGCATATAATGTCTGGGAGTGGTTTTCCTGCTCCCTCTTCCATGTTGGGACCCCACTGGATGTGACGCTCTTTGATTCTTTGTTTACTCTCTCCCAGGCACAATAGTGACCTCTCTGATTGGAGGATAGATAAAATTAAATTGGGCATGTTCAACTCAGATCTTACCTTCCCCTTAGAGAGTGATTTGCTTGCAGAGAATATGAGGCCAAGGACTCTTCCAGTGCTCTGTCTCTGCATGCAGCACAAAGGCTGTCCCAGGCCACCCTTGTCTGGGACCAGAGGACAAGCAAGTCTCATTCTGCAGCTCATTTAACCGGTCTATTTGGCCTTTACTTTTAGATATTTCCATTAGCTTTGACTTACGTTTTTAAAAGGTGATATTTTGACCTCCATCTTTTTTGCTATTAATCTGATTTATTTTTGTTGAAAACCTGGGTAGAAATGGGACTTCAATGTTGCCCCTCACTTCTCCCTTTGGGTCCCCTCAACATCTGGTCCCACCTGACTAAGCCTGGACTTGTTCCTCAACAACTGACTTTGACAAAGACTTTCCATCTCCTTCCCAGTGATCTTCAGGGGGAATAAATGACACAACCTCATCAGTCACTTACTCTAGTGTTTCATAACCCTCACTGAAACGTTCTCCTTCTGGAGCTAACCTACATTCCACCCGTCACCATTTATTAAGCCCGTTCCCTCCAGGCTCACAGCACTGGTCCAATTCAAGGAAAGATAAATACTTTTCTCACACTCACTCTCACCTTTTGTACAAAGTTACCCCTCTGCCTCTTATTGTTTGTTATTTAGACAGATCTCCAGTAATGTGGCTTTTGTTGGGTTATGTTTCCTAGGCATAATTGAATCTCAAATTTAGACCGTCAGAATTTGAAAATATACCAACCTTCCTCTCCAGATGGTCTTGGTTTGCTGCTAGGTGCTAAGCATTTAAAGATGCCTTAGTCTTTATCTATTCCTTTGCACAGCTGCCCAGGAGCATACACAAGCTGTCCAACCTATTAGAGATATGCATGGTTCAGATACTCCATTGCTTTCTCTTGCAGGTTGATATGGTTTGGCCTGTGTCCCCATCCAAATCTCATCTTGTAGCTCCCATAATTCTCACATGTTGTGGGAGGGACCTGGTGTGAGATGATTGCATCATGAGGGCAAGTCTTTCCTGTGCTGTTCTCTTGACAGTGAATGGGTCTCACAAGATCTGATGGTTTTAAAAACAGGAGTTTCTCTGCACAAGCTCTCTCTTTGCCTGCTGCCATCCATGTAAGATGTGACTTGCTTCCCCTTGCCCTCCGCCATGATTGTGAGGCCTCCGCGGCCATGTGGATCTGTAAGTCTCATTAAACCTCTTTCTTGTGTAAATTGCCCAGTCTTGGGTATGTCTTTATCAGTGGTGTGAAAATGAACTCATAATCGGATAAACCATACCTTCCCAGATTGAACCACACCATCACTGTTTCACAGAATATTCCAGATTTGAAAGTTTCTGGATAATTAGAGTCTGCATGTATGTTCTAGAGGTATTCCAGAAACCCTTGTTCACAACCTGGTAACCTCTTCTGAGATCTGGGCCCTGCATTTAATTCAAGATGATTTCAGCTCTTGATTTCATTGATCCCTTGTTTGACCAGAATTATTTGCTTTGGAAATGGATGATCCTCTTCTCTCTTATCGTAGCTCACTGCATCAGTTAGGACAGGCTGGTTTTGCTGCAGTAACAACAACCTCAGAATCTCAGCACATTTACACGGGTCAGCAAGGAGGACCCTGCTCACTGTAGCCATCCAGGGGTCGGGCTGATGGAGCAGCCACCATCTCAAATATTTTTGAGATGCTAATTGTAATGTCAGAGGGAAAAAGAGTGAGGTGATTTCATGCACGGGACATTAAACCTTATGTCTGGAAGGGTACCTGTCACTTCTGCTCACATTTCATGGGCAAAATGAGTCACATGGACATATCTAACTTCACTAGGGGAGGAAATAGTCATCTCACCATGTAGCTGCAAAAAACGTACTCGAATTATGTGGTAGACAGCATTAGTGATTTTTACCTCACCAGCTCACTTTCACTTTCCAGAGAGAAAAAATAATTCTATAAACCATTCATTAAAATGAGGAAACTATCCAAACATGTATTCTAATTTACTCCATTTAAAGAGGAGCAAACTTTGACCCAAAGAGGGAAAATGTTTTTTTCCAAGATCACACAATGAGTCAGTGGCACATTATTTCTAGAAACCAGGTCCCCTGACAGTTTTTTTTTTTCTCTCTTTTGGACCGCAATACCGTGTAGACATATTGCTTTGTTGATTTATCTGTGTATCCATTTGGGTTTCAGAATTGATAAGATTGTTAGTTATTTTAGCGTACATGGCTTGGGGGTGGTGATACTGTGGTTGGCTATTAGCAAGGGAACTATTTAATTTAATAACTCCCTGTGCTTGTAAAACAAAAGGAGAATGGTTTTCTTTATCAGAACAGGAATCTGCATGAAGCAGCAATGATGCCTGCATCCCCTGTCAAGATACCCAGCCTCAGAGCTCAACTCATGTGCACTGACCACTTACTAACAATCCAGCACAATGCTGGGCACTTAAATTGAAAATGTCACTGGACAATTAAATTGGGAAAACATAGCAGCCTTGACAGTTTTCTCAAGGCCATGTGCTGTGCCACTTGTTCTATTTTTAGTAACTCATTTAACCCTGATGTTGAGTTGGCAGATAGGGATTGGCAGCCATACTTTATAGTTGAAAATAACATGTCCACAAAGTCTGAATAGCTGAGATGATCAAATTAGTGAATAGAGAGAATGGCTTTTGTCATTATTGCCATATTTATTCCTGTATAGAGAATCCCAGTTTGAAATCACTGTGGTCATTTACTGTTTCGGTTAGTCTTCCGCAGTAGTGATGCATATGCCTTATGAGTGTAGTGACCTTGTTTATCTATCACTACCATATCCATAGCCTGCAATATAGTAGATGTTGCATGAATGAGAAATTTGTGTTACTCTAGGTCAGGGCTTCCTGGTTCTCAGGCAGGGATGTGAGTTAACCTTCTTCATTTAGTCATTTTACTTTGGAAGCTGAATTTGACCCTCTTGCACTTCCTTTCTTCTACATGCCCTGTCTATTTCTTTGGAGTGTTTTACGTTTTGTGCACTAAGTATCTTACAATATTTTGACATCTCTCTCTTTTGTTCTTGCTCTCATTCTTGTCCTTTCTTGTTCTCTCTCTTTCTATCTTCTCTTGTTATTGTTTTTGGTCTTTTTCTGTTTTAATAATCAAGATCTAGAAGTACCAGCTTCAAAACTCTCATATGTAAGGTGGCTTCTTGCTAGTGTTAATTCTGAAATGAGAATACACACCTCAAACAGAGACCAGAACCCAGTCTTCAATGTAGTATCATACAATCTCATTTTATATCTCTACTCATTAGTGCACTGAAATTTCCTTTAATTATTTCATTCATCCAATGTTAATTTTGTAATTTAACTGTGGAATGTAATAATTGGATTTAACCTATCTAAGGTTTACTGAAAATTGATGCATCCTATAATATACTTTTTGGTCTAGGTTGTCCAGTGATTTGTCAATTTGCCAGCAGTGCCATTAATTGGTGAATTTGCCAAGTACATATTGAGTGTCTGCTATGTGCCAGGCATTGTGCTGATTAAGGCAATGTAATCAATGAGACATGATGTCTTCCAGAAGAAAGCTCACAAATTAATGGGTGAGAAAAATAGATAAGCAGAAAACTATTATGATTGGTGTAATAAAGAAGAAGTGAGAGGCATGCCTGAGGGTCATGGGAACACAGAGGAAGACCCACAGCTCATCTTTGTTGACCGTGGTAGATAAACTCTACAATGGCTCCTGATTTTTCCCACCTTCTGTGCTGATGTCCTTGAGTAATAACCTCCCCAGGAGAACCTGTGGCTTCCTTTTGACCATAGAAAATAGCATAGATATTCCATATTTATGCTGCCTAGGAGTATAATGTCCATTTGGCCAGCTGACTCTTCTTTGCTACCTTTGATGAAGTGAGTGACCCTTTTGTGAGCTGTCACATGGAGAGGACCAGATGGTAAGAAATTGAGTGTGGTGTCAGCCAACATCCAGGAAGGAAGTGAGGTCTCCAGTTTAACAGTCTGTAAGGGAATGGATTCTGCCAACAATCACATGAGCCTGAAAGCCTATCCTTTTCAGGGTAGCCTTTGAATGCAAACTCAGCCAAGACCAATACCTTGATTGCAGCTTTGTGGAAAACCAAGCTAATCCATGCCCTGACTTCTGACCCATAGAAACTGAGATAATGAATATGTATTGGTTCAGACTGCTGAGTTTGGGGTAATATTGTTATGTAGCATAGATAACTAATACACTGCTCAAAGAAGAAGTGACAGTTAGACTGTGACTTAAAGAATAGGTTAGGATGGCATTAGGAGAAATATCTAGTGTAGATGACAGGGTGATGGATGCAGCAAACCACCATATGTATACACATATAGTATGGCATGTGTATGCCTATGTAACAAACCTGCACGTTCTGCACATGTACCCCAGATCTTAAAGTATAATAATAACAATAATAATAATTTTAAAAAAGAATAGATTAGGAGCTAGCTGGCACTTTAGGGAGGGATGGGAGTGTGGAGGGGAAGGTGAACTAGCACAGCTTGAATGAAGGTTTTGGGTGAATAAATGTCTGAATTGTCAGGGGGCTTCTTAGATGGAGTTGTATGAAATTGCTGCTATCAGCATGTTTAGATTTGCAAAAATGCCCATTTCATTAGGTTGGACCTATTGTAAGCAGCCCAGTGCTGCCAGAGCTTAAATTTTGAAATGAGGGAGGACCCATTAACACTCATTTTGATTCATCTAATGTATTTTTTGACTGAAAACTACAGATTAAGATGGCTCATCTCCATGAAAACCTCTTTATTTCCTTGAATTAATTTTAAACGTTAGAATTTCTGCAGGCATGTTTGAACTTCACAGACTCACATTCCACATGGTCACAGCACAGGAGGGCCTCAAGAATTATATAGTGCTCTTGCATCTGAGCCCATTTCACAGTGGAAATACATGCTCCACCTTCAGCAGACAAGAATGCCGTAGCTCAGAGAAGTTAATTACCTTCATTCCCATCACCCTATCTGGACACTTACCTACCTCCACACCCTGTGTGTTTTCCCCTTCTGAGGCTGTCACTTTCCATTTGATAGGGCCAGTCCCTCACCTGTGTGTGTGAGACCCTGGCCATTTCTGCACATCCTCACTCCGTGTCCCTTCCTCCCTGGTTTCTTTGATCTTTTGCTCCCTACTGACGATTTCCTTTTAGCTTGCAAAGATGACTAAGCTTTCCCAACTCCAAAATGAAATTCTCTCTTGCTCCTACATTTTCTACGTTCTGCATTTAGTTTTTCTCTCTTCCTCATGTCCTTCTGCATGGAGGTTCTTGAATGAGTGGTGAGTTCTTGCTGGTTCTGTTTTCTCACCTCTCCTGTCCTTCTCAATGTACTGCTGTCTGACTGTCTGACTTCCTGCACTCCCTGACCTCTGCACTTCACTGACAATGCTTTGGTCAGATTCTGCTATCCTTGCTGCAGTGATGAGATTAGCCACTCCCACTTCACTCTGTAACTGCTCTTGCCCTTGTCTTCCACTTCAGCACTCTCCTTTGTTCACCTCCTTTCCCCTGATTGGCCCTTCTCTCTTTCCATTATCTGTCCCTCCTCTTCTCTCCATTCCGTCTCTTATCCCTTAATTAAACATCTGTGTTCCTCAAAGTCCTTCCTTTCTACATGTGCACTGGGTTGATGCTCTTATCATCTCTCCTGAATTTAGCCTCCATTATAAGCACATGGCCATCTGACTGGAACCTCCAGCCCTGACCTCTGTTGATTCTGCACTTTAGCCACATTGCCTGACACATTCCATATATGTCATTCTCTGTTTGTACAGAATTAGCTCCCCAAAAGCATCTGGATTCTGGGGCTCCCTGGCCTTTGAATCCTGTCATTGCCCAGGCTGCCTTTTCCCTTCCTCCTTCCTTCTGTTGCTCCTTTCTATCCATTCTTCAAGACTCAGCTGAAGTTCTGGCTCCTGCTAGAAGGCATCATGAGCCTCTGGCAGGGGCTGGCTAACCTTCCCCTTCTCACATGTGTTTCTACTCAGGTGACATTGTCTCTTTGTGGCTGCTTCTTGTTTCTTTTTAAGCTTCTGGAAGACACAGGCTTTCTTCTCTTTCACCTTTTTATACTCAGAGACTATCACTGTGATTGCTATTCATCTATCCATCCATCTGTCCATCCATCCATCCAACTATCCATCCATCCATCCATCCTATCAATTCATTCATCCATTCAAAAAAAAATGATACGGCATTTACTCTTTTCTAGCTTCGTAGGCACTTAGGATCCATGGTGAACAAGGGGTCCTGCTTTCATATAATTCAGTGGTTGAAAGATAAAACATAAAAGCGACAACACCCTGGCAGTTGTGTGGTAAGAGGTGTCATGGGTCTTTGAAGAAATGTCACTGATTCAGACTAATAGTCAGGGAATATTTCCAAAGCTGAGACCTGATGGAGGGAGAGGACCTGGCTCAGTGAAACATTAGGGTAGTACTGAGGGTAATTCCTTCTGCCCCAACTAGAAGGAACAACCATGCAAAGCACAGAGGCGAAATGAAGTGTCAGTTGCTGAACAAAATGAAAGTAACTCTGAGGCTTGATCTGACAGTCAAAGTAGGATCTGCAGAGAGAGGAAGCAGGAGAGGATTTTATAGCTCTGACGGCAGCATGAGGAACAGATGGAGAGTGTCAGCATGCACCTAGAGAGCCGTCTAGGATGCTTTGGCATCAACTCAAGAGAGAAATGATGGTGCAAAGTTGTTTCTAATTAAAATTTATTTATTGAACAAAAGTATTTGTCAAAGGTGTGATACATGACAAGTGGCAAAGCCAGGTCTTGAATTCAGGCTTCTAACTATGCCACAAGGTCAGAATGCAAGACTAGCCAGCACTGTACTTTATGAATATTTGTGACTAAGACATGAAGACATCGCATTCTGACTTAAGCCAGCGTGTAGTTTCCTTCTTAAGAAAGGATGGATCAATGTTTGCATTCATAGTTTTGCTATTGGAGCATCCTGTATTTGGAATTTACTTTCGATTTTTTTTTTTTTTTTTTTTTTTGACAAAGTCTCACTCTGTCGCCTAGGCTGGAGTACAGTGATGTGATCTCATGCTCACTGCAACCTCTGCCTCACAGGCTCAAGTAATTCTCCTGCCTCAGCCTCTTGGGTAGCTGAGATTATAGGTGCCTCCCAATGCCCAACTAATTTTTGTATTTTTAGTAGAGACAGGGTTTTGTCATATTGATCAGGCTGGTCTCAAACCTCTGACCTCAAGTGATTTGCCTGCCTTGGCCTCCTAAAGTGCTGACAGATAAAATTGTACGGAGTATTCACATGTGACGTGACATATATATGCTTTAGTATATAAGAGAGAAGATAAGAGCATCGACCTAGTGCACATGTGGAAAGAAAGGACTCTGAGGAACAGAGATGTTTTAATTAAGGGGACAGAATGGAATGGCTGAATCTAGCTAAATAACATATGCATTAGTTCACATAGCCATTACTGGTGGTGAGAACATTTAACACTCACTCCCATAGAAGGGGAGGGTAGAAAGGAAGTTACCAGAAGCTGGGGCAGTTGAGAAGATGTTGATCAAACAGTGCAAAATTACTGCAGGACAGGAGGAAGATCTATGGGTCAGTATGGTGACTACAGTTAGTCACAGTGTAGTGGATTCTTAAAGCATACTTTTGTATTGGTTTTGAGTGACCACATTGATGGCAGGATTTTGCTGCCTTTTTTTTTTTTTTAATCATACTTTAAGTTCTACAATACACGTGCAGAATGTGCAGGTTTGCTACATAGGTATACATGTTCCATAGTGGTTTGCTGAACCCACCAACCCATCACCTACATTAGCTTTTTCTCCTAATACTATCTCTCCCCTAGCCCCCAACCCCTTGACAGGCCCTGATGTGTATGTTCCCCTCCCTGCGTCCACATGTTCTCATTTTTTTCAACTCTCACTTATGAGTGAGAACACGTGGAGTTTGATTTTCTGTTGCTGTGTTAGTTTGCTGAGAATGATGGTTTCCAGCTTCATCCACGTCTCTGCAAAGGGCATGAATGCATCCTTTCTATGGCTACATAGCATTCCATAGTGTATATGTGCCACATTTTCTTTATCCAGTCTATCATTGATAGGCATTTGGGTTGGTTCCAAGTCTTTGCTATTGTGACTAGCACTGCAATAAACATATGTGTACATGTGTCTTTATAGTAGAATGATTTATAATCCTTTGAGTATATACCCAATAATGGGATTGTTGGGTCAAATGATATTTCTGGTTCTAGATTATTAAGGAATCGCCACACTCTCTTCCACAATGGTTGAACTAATTTCCACTCCCACCAACAGTGTAAAAGCATTCTTGTTTCTCTTCATCCTCTCCAGCATCTGTTGTTTCCTGACTTTTTAATAATCACCTTCTAACTGGTGTGAGATGGTATCTCAATGTGGCTTTGATGTGCATTTCTCTAATGACCAGTGATGATGAGTTTTTTTCATATGTTAATTGGCTGCATAAATGTCTTCTTTTGACAAGTGTCTGTTTATATCTTACCCCACTTTTTGATGATGTTGTTTTTTTCTTGTGAATTTGTTTAAGTTCCTTGTAGATACTGGATATTAGCCCTTTGTCAGATGGATAGATTGCAAAAATTTTCTCCCATTTCGTAGGCTGCTGGTTCACTCTGATGATAGTTTCTTTGGCTGTACAAAGGCTCCTTAGTTTAATTAGGTCCCATTTGTCAATTTTGGCTTTTGCTGTCATTGCTTTTGGCATTTTAGTCATGAAATACTTGCCCATGCCTGTGTCCTGAATGCTATTGCCTAGGTTTTCTGTTAGGGTGTTTATGGTTTTAGGTCTTATGTTTAAGTCTTTAATCCATCTCGAGTTAATTTTTGCATAAGGTATAAGGAAAGGGTTCAGTTTCAGTTTTCTGGCTAGCAGTATTCTCAATACCACACTGTCTTCCACAGTGGTTGAACCAATTTATACTGCCACCAACAATGTAAAACAAACAAAAACAGTGCTTGTTTTTGTCAGGTTTGTCGAAAGATGGTTGTAAATGTGTGGTGTTACTTCTGAGGCCTCTGCTTATTTCCATTGGTCTATATATCTGTTTTGGTACCATTCTGTTTTGATTACTGTATCCTTGCAGCATAGTTTGACATCAGGTAGTGTGATGCCTCCAATTTGTTCTTTTTGCTTAGGACTGTCTTGGCTATATGGGCTCTTTTTTTGGTTCCATATGATATTTAAAGTAGTTTTGCTGGTTTTAAGTGTCAAAAGGAGAGGGAGGAGAGCAGATGTGCCTTCTTTGCTCTTCTCAGTTCACGCTGATCAGGTGCAATCAAGGTAATGAGGCCATGGCTGAGATCTGCGGGGAAATCAAGCTTCCGCCAGCCTTGCTCTGTCTACGCAGAGAAGCTCTAGCAGCCTGCATCCCAGCTGGCCCAGATGCAGCCTTCCTAAGGCGGGTAAGAAAGACAGACTCAGCAGGAACATTTAGAAGTAAATTTGTCTGCTTCTGGAGGCACAGAAAAGAACCAAAAGCAATAATATTTTTGTGAGACGTTATTTTTCCCTGTATTTTCTTTCAAAATTTCTGATGATTTCTTTTTGTGTAGCTGCCTGAAGATGCATTTCCAGCCCTCCTCCTCCAGCCGAATGCAGCTCTGTGGGTTGATAACCTGATGCAGCAGAGTGTGGAGAAGGGGGGCAGGCAGAAAATGGTTTGTCTCCCCCTCTAAAAATATATCGTTTGCTCTGCCCTCTGCTCACCTCTCTGACGTCACCTCTTTTTTCCCCACTGAGCCCCATCTGACTGTGCATGCTGCACCTCCCCTCCGGCCTTCGCACTTGCTGTTACTTCTACTTAGGATGTTTTTTTTCCTAGGCTTTTGGACCGGGTGCTTCTGCTCACTTTCACATCAAAACCAGCATTGGCTTCTAAGGATAGTGTCTCTGCTCACCCTGTCTAAGGTCTCCCTTCTCCTTCCCCATCCATTTTCTGAGCTCTGTCATGCCGTTTTCATTCATAGGACTTGTCACCATCTGCAAGTGTCTTGTTTATTTATTTGCTTCCTCATTTATTTCCTCTCTCCACCACTAGAATGTAAACTGAAAAAAGGCAGGCAAATCCAGAAAGACAGAAAGCAGATTTGTGGTTGGCAAGAGTTGGCAGGGCCAGGGTAAAGGGATGGGAAGGACCTATTGGTAAGATTGCATTTGGAGTGGTGGAAATGTTCTGGAATTGGTGGCCATGGTCTCACAAAATTATGACTACTCCAAAAGCCACTGGATGATGCACTTTAAAATAGAAAAGCAAAAACTTAATGTTATGTGACAACCACCTTGTGAGTGAATCCATCATTGTTCCTGAGCAGGGAGTTGAAACCCTTTTCTGAGTGTCCCAGAGCTGGCTAGTGGCAGAGTCAGAAATGTAATCACTGCCTGCTCAGTTATGGTGGCTTTTGAATCCATCTGCATTTGTCAGTGCTCTCTGTGTTGCCTCTGAATCAGTTTGCGATTCCTCTTGTTTGGACTGTCTCTATTTGCCTTCCTCGCCTCCAGTGTATCTGCTGTCCTTCCACCTCTCATCCTCCACCACGTTCTCCTTTATTAAGAAAGCCTGTTCCTCATCCTAAACTCATTTTCATCATTCCCCATTGTTTCACTCTAACAGGCAATAGGGTCCTCCTCCAGCTGCAATGGCTCCTTGTCATTAGAACCACACTACCCACGCCTCTTCACCTTAAAATTTTTGTTCTATCCACTTTTACCCATGAATGTTCCACTTCACCTCCAGTGCTATCCTCAGGAAGACTCTAGACTTTCTTCTTTCTTGTCTTAGCTATGAAAATCCTTAGTTCCTTAGCACAAATACCATTTTTCTTGTGGGTTTTCCTCTACGCATTTATTGAAATCAATCTTTTCACTTCCTGTACTTCCGTCTCTCCCTGGCTGTGCCTCAGCCAAAGCCATGTTATGTCACCTGGAGGTAGATACTGGAGATGTCCACAGGCCTAGTGAGTCACCCGCTCTAGACAACCTGGGTTCTAACCCACATGAGGATTCTCTAAGAAGTAAGGCACCTGGGGGCCAAGATGTCTCTATGATGTGTAATTCTGATATTGAAGGATGTGGCTTATATCTATGTCTTTTGGCAAGGGCCCTTCTAATGACGATCCTCAGAATTAGGCAAACATGCCTGGACTCTGGGGAAACTTTTTCACTCACCCCAGAGGCCAGAGCCTAATTGTCAGAGCAGTAGAACAGAATTAATGCTTCCTGTGTGCCCCTAGCTCCTAGAATGGACATTTCAGACCCAACTAGTGCTCGGGATTCTGCAGCTCTTCCATGCCAAGTGTGCTGAGCTGGGGAGAGAAAGTGCATGGAAGCAGGGGCGGTGTGCTGATGGGCCCCTCCTGCTGATGAGGATGTCACATCAGTGTAAGAGGCATGGCCCGCTGTCATGGACACTACCTTGTATCTGTCTGTAGTCTATGGTGGCAGCATGGAGAACATCAGTGGGAGAAGGACACAGACCTTGTTCAGCTTTTACTAACAGTGCCGTGAGAATATCTTGTGCTGGCCTCTGTGCATATGTGAAAATATTTCACTTGGACACACACTGAAGAGGAACAGCTGGGCTGAAGAGTATGCCCATTTTCAATTTTAATGTGTTTTACCATGTAACCTGCAATATTTCAGTCCCCCCAACTGTGTCTGAGAAAATGATTGAAAGGAACTTAATAAAAGTAAATAATTAGATAGGCATAAGTTAGAGTCTAAGTCCTGATGTTTATATAAGTGTCCTTAGGTTACTGACATGACTATCTTCAATGGATATTTTACCATCTATAATTCAAAAATAATAAGATCCACTTTCTGAGCTCTGTAGGTTTAATTATGTTAAATTGAAATTTACTGAACTATATATTCTTATTATTTCCTGCCTTCCTTCTTTGTTTCTTCAATTCCTTTATTCTTTCCTTTCTCCTTTTCTTCCTTCCTCTGTCTCCTTCCTCCCTTTGCCTCACAGTCCCTAAGAACAGGAAATGGTACACTGCAGCTCATTAAGTGGGACTTGAAGAAGTGCAATGAACTGTTCTTCAGGGCAGGGGCCCTGGGTGAGGATATTTGTCTGCTAAATTCTGGTTGAATTTACGAGCTTCTGTGAAAAGCAAGATCCTTTTTTGGTGATGTTAATATTTTAATGTATTCAGTCACAGTCATATGGTAGAGAGAGTGGAAGGATTCTCCTTCTGTGCTTTCTCTCTGCAGAGAGGAGAGACAGCTTCCTCAATGCTTCATAAATCCTGAGAGTTCATGCTGGTGGGCCCTCCTGCATCTCAGGAGAAGAGAGACCCGTGTTGCTGGGGAAACCTAACTGTTGGGCCACAGTCATGACATTTTGCCTTGTTATGTGATTGGCCAAGGGCCCAGATGGTTTATACTCATACTGAACAGTGGATTGGAGGATAAGACCTGAGAATGGCTCCTGTTTGGAATTTCTTGTCTAGGCTTTCCAAGTGATTTTCAATCAATGCATAACAAATGTTTCTTACTGCATTAAGTAATCATTATAGAATTCTGGCAAGAGGGGTGTTACTATACACAGAACCACAATATGTCAGAACTATAAGGTGGCTACCCCTTTTTTCAGTGCATTGGGAAACCAAAGTCCACAGAAACCGAAGAGTCTTGGACCAAGGTCACACGTTCAGTTAGATATAGTCCAGGAAAGATAATGCCCAGGGATAGCCATTGGTAACAGTTAATGTGAATCATTTCAGACCTATTGCTATGCACACAAGAAAAGTACACATGAACACAAGCACACTCACAAACCTTAATGAGGTTGTTAGAAATTCTATCTAACTGTCTATCTATGTTATCTATTTATCCATCCATCCATCTATCCATCCATCCATCACCATGCTTTATGTCTGCCACATTTTTTTTTGAAATGGGTTCTTATTTTGTCTCCCAGGCTGGAGGGCAATGGCTTGATCATGACTCATTGCAACCAAACTCCACCTCCAAGGTTCAAGTGATTCTCCCACCTCAGCCTCCTGAGTAGCTGGGACTACAGGTGTGGGCCACCACACCAGGCTAATTTTTTGTACTTTTGTTAGAGATAGGGTTTTGGCATGGCCCAGGCTGGTCTTGAGCTCCTGAGCTCAAGCAGTCCGCCCACCTCAGCCTCCCAAAATGCTGGGATTACAGGTGTGAGCCACTGCATCCAGCCTTGCAACATTTTCCTTTTTCCACTTCACAGTCTGTCATGGGCAGGTAACTTTCTATATCAGTGTATTACATTTTCTTTATTAGTCAACCATTGCTAGTTACAAACAACCACAGTTTTCATGGCATAAACATTAGGAATTTTTTCTCTCTCATGAGCCTGTGGGTGGACTGGGCAGCTCCACTCCATGTGTCTCTTCTTCTAGAACAAGTTGGCTAGTAAGATGTGTTCTTCTTCTGGTGAGGCTGGTCCCTACAGGTGAGTCAGAAGCATATGATGCCTTTTAAGGCCCAGGACTGGGACTTACACAGTCACTTTTGCCGCATTCTATTCAGTGAAGCAAGATCCAAGGTCAAACTCAACATCAGTGGGACAGGAGGCCTACTCCTGCCTGCGGCTGCCCTGAGACTTGTGTGTCAGTGCAGAGATAGGCGATCAGTACAGCATGACAACAGAACATAGGTCATGAGATGAATTTTGGAGCCAGACCACTGGTTCAAATCCCAGCACTTTCTCTTCCTAGCTGTGTTGCCTTCGCTGAATGATTTAACCTTTCTGTGCATCAATAGACTCATCTGTGAAATAGGGGATGATAATAGTATCTATTTTATAGAGCTGTTACAAGAATTAAAAACATATAAAGTGCTTACAATAGCAATTGTCACATAGTAAGTATAATTGTTGTTGTTATGGTTGTTGTTATTGTTATTTGCCAGACTGCAAAGAAATGTCTAAGAAAAGCATCTCGTGCTGGGATGTAAGCCCTGGACTGGGAGCTGGACCACTGGGTTTTGAATTCCAGTTCTGTCATCCAGTGTGGTAGGACCACAGGCTTTCTATATTTTCAGAGACTAAGTGAGCTCCCTTAGGACACAAGCTTGATGTCCAGGCTCTCTACAGCCTGGTCCAGGCAATGCCCCTTATGATTTCACCCCAGGCGTCCAATGCTCTAGTCTCCCTAACGGATCACAATTCCTGAAACTGCCAATCTCAGCCCCATCCCTATTTGCTCTTTTTCAATTGCTGCAGCCACAGATGTTCACCTCTTCTGGGGACCCAGGGCTTGATGCATCATGGGTGCTCAATAATATCTGTGGCCTTATTGCTGCTTCTCACAACCCAGCTTAAGTGACTCTTCCAGGAAGCTTGTCATGAACACTGC
Source organism: Saimiri boliviensis (assembly GCF_048565385.1). Lineage (NCBI taxonomy): Eukaryota > Metazoa > Chordata > Mammalia > Primates > Cebidae > Saimiri > Saimiri boliviensis. The sequence goes on from NC_133463.1 coordinate 84,033,185, forward strand.
AGGCCAGGGAGTACCTTTTTGAGTTCTCTTTGGCCTGGTTAATGCTCAGCCATATGCCAGCTATCCCCATGGGCATAATTTTCAGAAAAGCACTCCCCATCTGCCACTTCTCTGGCCCATGATAGGTATCTATAACTCAGTGTCCTCTCTTCTGGCACTGGTCACAGTCATGATTTTGCTGCCTGTTTGTACAATTACTTGGTTAATGTCTGTCTCCCCAGTGAGATGAGAATCTCTCTGAGAGCAGGAGCCATGTCTATTTTGCCCACTATCACCAGAGCCTGCCTAACACATAACAGGCAGTCAGTAGGATATGACAGATGGTATGATATTCACAGTGATATGGCTGTGTGAGTATTTTATCATCTCATCCATACATGGTATCATGATTATCTGTTTATTTATCTACCTGTCATGCTAGACCATGAGATTTATGAGTGAACTTCATGTGGTACCATTAGGTCCCCCCAACAGCCTTGTGAGGCAAGCATTGGGAGTATTATCCTAATTGTAACCTCAAGGAAACAGGCTTAGAAAGGCTAAGGGGCTCACGGAAGCTCGAAGAGTTGAGGTGGTATCAGCAGCGGGACTCCATGGTCTTTGCTCCTGGCCTCACACACGCCTCAGACAGATGGCATCACCCTTTCTAATCAACGCCATGCTCACCTCAGTGAAGGGCATCCTATTTTCACCCAGCTGCTCTGGCCACAGATTTAGGAGTTGCCTGTGACTTCTCCCTTTTCCTCACAGGCAGCGTCTGACCCATTACTAGTTCCTGTCAATTTCTTTCTGTAGACATTTCCCACATGCTCCACCTTGCCTCCATGCTCTTGTTTGAGTCGGTATCTCTCTGTAACTGTCTATTTCCCTGGCTTTAAAGCTCTGGGTCTGATGTCAGACAGAGCTAAACCTGTTCCCCATTTATTAGCTGTCTGCCACTTAGTGGCACACACTTATCCTTGCAAGCCTTGGTAGGCTCATCTAACAGGTGAATCTAGTCATGGTCCTTGTCTCTTAAATCCTTCTAAGGATTAAAATAGGCAACACCTGTTAAGGGTTTAGCACAGTGTTCAGGACCCAGTAAATTCCCAGTAAGTATTAGCAGGTGTTATTGTCACTGTATGACATCCTGTGAGAGTGTTGGAGAGTTTGTAAGGTGGAGGTTGTATAAAAATTGCGACATAGAACCCTGAAAGGAATCCTAGCTCAGCTCAAAGAGACCCAGAGTCATGCAGTGGGCATAGCTGGACGGCTTAAAGTTCCCATGAGAATGAAGCCAGAGTTGAAGAGAACAGGAAGCATCGTACTGTCAGCCTTCTAGCTATTTAGGAGGATTTTCCAGGAAGGAGTGTCTTTGCAAACGGAGTAGTAGCTTCCCAGAGTGTGGAAACTGTAATGGAGGTTCCTTTTGTGGGAGTCGTCTCATGGGTGACTCCGTAGTCCAGGCTAACTTTCCGAATCTGTGCCTCTGTGTTACAGTCAGGAAGCTAACAACAGCTTCAGTCAGGGAGCTTCTTGGGGGAGTGTTGATTACAGCAGATCTTGTGGGAGAGGGATTTGGGGGTGAGTGAGGCATGGAACAGAGACCCAGGAATAAAAGAAATACAATGAAAAAAAAAAGTTTTGTTTGGTTGAATTTTTTTAAAGCTAAAAAGCAAAGCTGCCGTGGGGATTTGAGCCACTGAAGTGTGTGTGTCTTCTTGCTTGGTGGTTTCCTTTCTGCCAGAGATGCAGCACTATCTTCAAAAGTGTTTTGATTTCTATTGTGCACCCATGAGCCGCTTCAAAACCCTATCCCATCTATTCTCCTCTCTTCTTTAGGAAGAATGAGATATGAGCCTCTTGTGATAATGGCTAGCAAGTTACAGGCCTTGCTGCATACCAAGGCCTGTTTTCTGGATTTTTCTTTGCTTTACATCTGTACTCCTTACATCCAGTCCTGCCAGGGAGAATCCATTATTGCTCCTGTTTTGCAAATGAGTAAACTGAGGCTTGGAGAAGTTAGTAACTTGTTCTAAGTTACCACCTAGTAAGTGGGAAAGCCAAACATCCAGCGAGTTAGGGCGACTCGGAGGCCCATTTATTAACTGCGTTTGTGTAACATGCAGGATAAAGGAAAGGACTTTCCTAGGCCCCTGTCCCCATCTGAAGGGTGAGACAGCCAAGGAGAGCTGAGAGCTTGGAGGAGTCCCTGCAGAGGGGAGTCGTGACCTGGGCTTTGTTGATGAGGCTCTGGAAGGCCTTTAGGGTTGCTGGTAATTTCACTTTCCCAGGCCCAGATGAGGGCCAGTTTCTTTATCTTAAAAAAAGAAAATTAAAGGATTTTTTGAGATGTTGGCTCCTGCTTCATGTGCTCCTTGATTGCAGAAAATAGAAAGGAAGGGTCTGCAGGACGCTGTGCAATCTTAGGACTGATAAAACAGAGAGGAAAGATGGATGCAAAGACAGGACAGACCTGGGAATGGGCTTCAGAGCACAATGAGTCTGAGTTCTGATGAAAGTGGATGGAAACCTTCCAGGGCCCAGGCTGAAGGGGGCTTGAGTACTCTATTACCACAGCTCCTCGCACTTTCTATCCTTACGAACTGCTTCAGTCCCCTGAAGTCTCCTAGATCTGCCAACTCCAGTGTAGGATCTGGGTCTTTCTTCCTCCTTACCGCATTTCTAAGGCTTAACACAGATGGTATCTAGTGTACTTATGTTAATGTGTGTTGACTTGCATCAGGGGTGATCCATGGCCAAGGACAGGACAGGGAAGGTTGGTCCTGTCTGTGTGCTGGGGGCATGCATGTGACTGCAGGAAGGCATGGAAGCATGATACCCATCCAGGTCTCTTTCTGTTGCAACTAAAAGAATGCCAAGCAAATAATAAAGCAGAAACGAAACTTCTGGAGTCACACAAAGAAATCTAGGGTCTGGGCAGACTAGCTGGTTTCAGGTGCTCACCACTGCCCTACTGTTGTGTCCCTCAGTCTCTTCACTCTGCTTCCTCTGCGAGGCAGGAAAAGATGGCGACCCAATGGGCTTGAGCTGAATTGGTCCTGCAGTCGGAGGCCTGAGAAAAGGAGGGAGCATGTTGCTCAGCAGCTCAGGCAAAAGTGCCCTTGGGGGCTCTGATTGGTTCCACCCGGGTCACGTGTCCATCCCCTTAACCACTCATAGGGGCCATCAGATGGTGTCCTCTGATTGGCTAGGCAAAGGTCACACACCTACTGGAAGTCAAAGGGGCTGAGCCACACGCAAACCACAGGTACAGAACAGTATTCCACAGAATGGTTCAGGGTGGATCCTCAAAAGGTGAGCATGCTCCCCCATTAACAATGTTCATTTCTAACATAAAACAGGCATTTTGGGTCTAACTACATTCATCTGGGTTGGCATTCATTTGGCAGAGCACCAGTGCTGAAAACCACTCTAAAAAGATGAACCCTGACTCTGCGGGGTCACTCTGTTACTGTGAGCATCTCTGCCAGCCTCACAGGCAGAGGAAACATGAATAATTAAGTGATAGCATGGCCAGACGTGATAGCTCTCACCTGTATATCCCAGCACTTTGGGCGGCTGAGGTGGGCAGATCACTTGAAGTCAGGAGTTCTAGACCAGCCTGGCTAACATGGTAAAACCCTGTCCCCACTAAAAGTGCAAAAATTAGCCGAGTGTGGTGGTGGGCACCTGTAGTCCCAGCTACTTGGGAGGCTGAGTCAGGAGAACTGCTTGAACCCTAGAGGTGGACATTGCACTGAGCCGAGATCACTCCACTGCACTCCAGCCTGGCCCACAGAGCAAGACTCTGTCTCAAAAAAAAGGGATAGGATGGGGCCCGAGTGTGGCAGTGTGGATGGCAATGGGGTGGTCATTTTGACTTGAATAAAAGTAAAAGAGAGGTATGTAGGGATGAGTTGAGTAGATCAATGTGGTCTTGCTTGTGAAGTGGGTACAAATGTAAAGAAGAATTTTATTTATTGATCATCTATTGGATGATTAATATTACTCTGCTTCACTTCACCCATAAGAGGCTGTTATGAGCATTAAATGATATAGTAACTATAAAGTGTATCTTGGCACCCTGTCTTAGTTGATTTGGCTATAACAAAATATCATCGATTGGGTAACTTATAAACAACAGTTTATTTCTCTTGGTTCTAGGGGCTAGAAATTTGAAGACATGGTGCCTGCAGATTTGGTACCTGATGATAGCCAGCTTTCTTGTTCATAGATGGTGCTTTGTAGTTGTGTCCTTGAGTGGCAGAAGACATGGACTCTAGTCTTTTCTGCCTCATATATGGGGCACTCACATTTAAGGAAAGGGCAAGTGGTCTTTCTCAGGCCTCTTTTATAAGGACACCAATCCCATTTGGAGGCCACCACTCCCATGATCTCCAAAGTCTTCACCTTCTAATGCCATCATATTCATGGTTAGATTTTAACATAATTTTGGGGAGACATGATCTTTTAGATCATAGAGCACACGTTAAGTGTTGGGAGGAATGCCAGTTCCTTATTCCTGATGTTTCCTCTCAGTAGAGGACCATTCACTGGAGTAACTCTCTTAGCTTCTCCTTTCCCTGATTGGTAGACTTGGGATAAGGAAATACATATCTTTAGCTCTACCTCTCACTGTCTTTTCGATAAGTGGTGGTGGTTGTGAAGGAAGCTCTGTGGCGCCATGGTCTGAATTTTACAGGAGCAATATATTCATATAGGGCTAGAATGAATGATGTCTTTCTAATCCTAGTGTTCAGTGTATATGTAAGTCGCATTTTTCATTGTCAGCTTTTATTTAAAATGAAGGTGATATTGTGACCAATATTCATTTTAGTGACTTTTTATCTCTTAATTTGTTCTTAAATTGGGTGGTGAGTTGAAGGCATATTTATTAGGCCACTTTAAATTTCAACAAAATTTGGCTTTATAATAATAGTAATTGTTGTCATTATTTTACATCTCAGTGTTTCTCAAAGACTGATAATTGGAAACACCTCCATTAGCATAACATGCAGGGTGAGTGGTACTTATAAAAATGCATCTTTCTAGATCTTTCTGGGCATCTTTCTAGACCTAGTCAGAATTTCTAGAGGGCTATGATTTTTCATTTTTAACAATCGCTCCAGTAATTCTTAGGCAAGCTAACATATGCGAGCCACTGCATTTTCTTATGCAATTTCCACTGGATTTCACACAAAGAATAACATTTTTTTTTTCTTTTAAAGGTGAGGAACCTCAGTTTTAGAGAAGAAAATAAACTGCCCAAGGCCATGCTGCCGCTAAGTAGCATCTCCTCCTAAAGTACTTTCCCTGTTTTTCCTAAATCTGGATTGTTCTATGTCCTTAGGACTGTGTAAGGCTCTGACGCTTAGAAGAAGTCTAAAAGTGGTTCCTCAGTTCACACTGCTTGTAATTTAACTGAGGTCGTAAGAGACACATACATGAAAGGAGAGCAAAGAATTTGGACTGTGGGCACACGTTCACAGATCAGGGCCATGCACTAGAAGTTATAGGAGCTTGGAGGAGGGAGAGCTGAGCCCGGCTAAACTGGAGAAAAGTCCTGATGGAGAAACTTTAAGAAGCCCGTAAAATTTAACATTAACCCACAAGGAGAAGTAGGAGGCATTCCAGTAAGGGAACGTGGAGAAGAATATTCCGGGTGGGAGGAACAGCCAAAGCAAAGAATGGAGGCAGGAAATTCTAAGCAAGTTTTAAAACCTGCCAGCCTGGACCACATCAGCCACACAGCTGTCAGACTGTAATGACTTGGGCCTGGCTTATTAAGCACATTTGAAAATTGGGTGAATTGCTTGATTTGGTAAAAAATTACATGGTACATTTAATCAGGCCTCCTTTAAGGAACAAATGTCATTAAACACCACTTAATTAGCTGCCCCTGTAGCCTGACTGGGTGAAAATTATATCCTTGACAAACTACAAAACATTTTTAAGGTCAAATACAGGGAATAAAAATATCACTGGATGTCCTCGGGTAATAGGTCCATAAAAGCTTGCTTCATTTTCATTCATTGAAAAGATTCATTCTGGATTGCAGCTAATCAGAACTTGATAGGCTTTCTTTAGAGCATACTCTTAAGATCCAGCATGTGTTGGTCTTTATGCTAAAGAAGTGAAATATAAAACAACCAGAAAAACAGACACATGCACATTCAATAATATACTTGTTTATCAGCCTGCTGGTTTGTTACAGGAATAAAAATGCCTACTTTCTCTATTAACCCGGGATACAGTGGCATGTTATAGAGATCTGAGCCCAGGACAGAGAAAGCAAATCAGGGAATATTAAGGAGCTAAAGTGGATAGGAGTCATTATTTACTTTACTACATTTCTCAAAAACTTCTCCATGATGTATAATATCCAGAAAATTGCACATATCATACAACTTAGTGGGTTTTTAAAAACAATTATAAGGAAAAGAAGTTTAATTAGCTCACTGTTCTGCAAGCTGTATGGGAAGCATGATGCAAGCATTTGCTTGGCTTCTGGGGAGGAAATGTATAATCATGGCAGAAGGCGAAGGAAGAACAGGCACATCACATGGCCAGGAGAGGAGCAAGAGAGAAGGGAGAAGTGATACATACTTTATTTTTTATTTTGTTCATATGTTTATGTTCTGGGCTACATGGGCAAGTTGTGCAGGTTTGTTGTCATAGGTAAATGTGTACCATGGTGGTTAGCTGTACCTGTTAACCCATCACCTAGGTATTAAGCCCAACATGCATTAGCTCTTTTCCCTAATGCTCTCCCCTCTCTGCCCTCACCTGACAGGCCCTGGTATGTATTGTTCCCCTCCCTGTGTCCATGTGTTCTTATTGTTCAGCTCCCACTTATAAGTGAGAACATGCAGTGTTTGGTTTTCTGTTTCTGCATTAGTTTGCTAAGAATACTGGCTTCCAGCTTCACCCCTGTTCCTGCAAAAGACATGATTCCATTCCTTTTTATGGCTGCATAGTATTCCATGGTGTGTATGTACCATATTTTGTTTTTCCAGTCTATCATTGATGGACATTCAGGCTGATTCCATGTCTTTGCTATTGTGAATAGCGCTACAATGAACATATGTGTGCATGTATCTTTATAACAGAATTATTTATGTTTCTTTAGGCATATACCCAGTAATGGGATTGCTGGGTCTGTGTATTTTCTAGAACTGAAATCACCTTTGCAACCAACACCACCACATCAAGAAACAAAGCATTATTATTATTAGCGTGTTCAGAAGCCCCCGATGCTTTCTCTACATCATTCCCTCTCTCCCCACCCTATGCAATACCTGTGGGTAGTTGCTGTCCTGACTTCTTTCAGGACCAATTGATTTCCCCTGCTTCTGTATTCTACGTGAATAGCAGCATACAGCATGCATTCTTTTCTGCCTGGCTTCTTCAACTCAACATAGTTTGTGAGAGTCATCCATGTCACTGAGTATGCTTGTTCTTTGTTTCTTCTTGTTGCTATATAGTTGTCCATTGAGTGAACAGGTCACAACTTCTTTACATGTTTTTTGATTCATGCATATTTAAGGCAGGCTTTTTTGGTAGCTGTTATGAATAGTGCTTCTATGAAAATGCCATTTATTAAGTATATTTGTATATCAGGATCCCTCTAGGTGAAAGATTCCTGTGATGTAACATATGTACATGCTTAGCATGAGTGTATATGACTTTATTACCTTGTGAGATATATATGTAAAATGCATTAAAATGATAATATATTACATATAATATATACACATGTACATTTATGTGTAGATGCATAATATGTACATATGGGTGTAATATATATTCATATGTGTACATACAAAAACACATACTCATATACACACATATATATACAGCCATGTGCTGCATAATGGTATTTTGGTCAACAATAGACCACATACGGTGGACCACATACCAATGACTGTGGTCCCTTAAGTTCGTAATACTTTCTATTTACTGTACCTTTCCTATGTTTGATATGCTTAAATACACAAATACTTACAATTGCCCACAGAATTCAGTCCAGTAACATGATATATAAGTTTGCAGCCTAGGGGCAATAGGCTGTACTAAATAGCCCAGGTGTATGGTCGGCTGTACTATCTAGAAGTGTGTAAGTCGCTCTATGATGTTCATGTAACGATAAAATTGCCTAATAATAACACTGTGGGAATAACATTTCTCAGAATGTATTCCCGGTGTTAGTTGATTAATGACTGTGTGTATATATAACACAGACACACACACACAGACACATGTGCATGTACACACACAGAGACGTGTGCATGCGCGCGCACACACACACACACACACACACAGTTAGCTTTCCATGTCTGTGGGTTCCACATTCATAAATTCAACTAACCTCAAATTTAAAGTATATGGGGAAAAAATTTCACAGACTTCCAAAAAGCAAAACGTGGCTAAGTACTGCATTGAATGCATGCAATTGAAGTGTTGTGTTTCCCATTATATTAGATAATATGAATAATCTAGAAATAATTTCAAGTTTATGGGAGGATGTGCATAGGTTACGTGCAAATATTATACCACTTTATATAAGGAACTTTAGCATCCTTGGATTTTGGTATCTGAGGGTGTCCTGAAATCAATCCCCCATGGATACCAAGGGGAAGGGGTGTGTGTGTGTGTGTGTGTGTGTTTGTGTGTGTGTGTGTGTGTATCCTGTCTATTCCTTTATATAATTAGCTCTTAGCGTATAGACTGGCTTATTTTGTCTTAGGGACAAGCAAGATGCTTGGCACAGGGATTCTTGTTTGTATTATTTATATATTTATTTGTTTAATTTATTTATTTGTATTTGTATTTTTTATCATACTTTAAGTTCTGGGGTACATGTGCAGATCATGCAGGTTTGTTACACAGGTATACATGTACCATGGTGGTGGTTTGCTACATCCATTGCCCTGTCATCTACATTAGGTATTTCTCCTAATGCTATTCCTCCCTAATTCCCCCACCCCCTGCTATTCCTCCCTTAGCATCCCACTGCCCAGGCCCTGGTGTGTAATGTTCCCCTCCCTGTGTCTATGTCCTCATTATTCAACACCCACTTATGACTGAGAACATGCACTGTTTGGTTTTCTGTTCTTGTGTCAATTTGCTGAGAATGATGGTTTCCAGTTTCATTCATGTCCCTACAAGAGACACTAACTCATCCTTTTTATGGCTGCATAATATTCCATGGTGAATATGTGCTGCATTTTCTTTATCCACTCTATCATTGATGAACATTTGGGTTGGTTCCAAGTCTTTGCTATTGTGAGCAGAGCCTCAATGAACATACATGTGCATGTGTCTTTATAGTAGAATGATTTATAATCCTTTGGGTATACACCCAGTAATGGGATTGCTGGGTCAAATGGAATTTCTATTTCTAGATCCTTGAGGAATCCCCACACTGTCTTCCACAATGGTCGAATTAATTTACACTCCCACCAACAGTGTAAAAGTGTTTCTATTTCTCCACATCCTCTCCAGCATCTGTTGTCTCCTGATTTTTTAATGATCACCATTCTGACTGGTGTGAGGTGGTATCTCAATGTGGTTTTGTTTTGCATTTCCCTAATGACCAGTGATGATGAGCATTTTTCATATGTTTGTTGGCTGCATAAATGTCTTCTTTTGAAAAGTGTTTGTTTATATCCTTTGCCCACTTTTTGATGGGGTTGTTTGTTTTCTCTTGTTTTTCATGAGCCTTTTTTTTTTTTTTTTTTTTGAGATGGAGTTTCACTCTTTGTTGCCCAGGCTGGAATTCAGTGGCATGATCTTGGCTCATTGCAATTTCCACCTCCTGCGTTCAGGTGATTCTCCTGTCTCAGCCTCCCGAGTAGCTGGTAATACAGGTGCCTGCCACCACGCTCAGCTAATTTTTGTATTTTTAGTAGAGACGGGGTTTCACCATATTCGCCAGGCTTGTCTCAAACTCCTGACCTCAGGTGATCTCCCCGCAGCAGCCTCCCCAAGTGCTGCGATTACAGGCATGAGCTACCGCACCTACATGGGATTCTGACATGATATCCCCCTAACAGAGAGAACATTCTAATCCTAATTGTAATCAGCAAAATCAATCCATAATTAAATGCTCACAAATTGTTATGTTAGTAGAAGAAGCATTTTTCATCACTTCTGGTCATTGCCTCCCTATCTTGAACCTTCTCCTTATCACTGGGCATTTTCTTATATTTCACTTCATTTTTTAGGTGTTGAGTGAATGCATTGTTCTATGCATTTAAGATAAACTAATCCAAATGATGCAAATTGGAAAACGTAATTTGAACACAGTTTCTCTTTTGAAAAAATCTACATTCAAGTAGATTTTGCTTGTGTATTTGATTCACCTACCCAGTTATAAAGTGGGGAAAATCGGACTTACATGGTAAATGTTAGTTAGATCACAAAATGTCTGCATAGAGATGGGCTTGGGAACGTCACGGAATGGTTTCCAACCACCCTAGCATTTTTGAGGACCATCTCTTTCACCATCAGAGCTGGCATTAGAAAAGTTAATTTAACTTTAAGCTCTAGAGTACATGTGCAGGACGTGCAGGTGTGTGACACAGGAAAATATGTGCCGTGGTGGTTTGCTGCACCTGTCAACTCACCACCTAAGTAAAGCACTGGCTCTGTATCACTGGATAGGTCAGTGCCTTCTCTGGGCCTTTGATTGCTTATCTACAAAACGGGGTTTTATATCAAATTATTTCTAGCTTTACATTATTCTTCAAATCTGGGAATAATTATACAAAGAATTAGGGGGTGAGATGGATGGCAGATGTGGTCAGTTGCATTCTTCTTCCTGATTTTCACCCCTTCCTGTACGTTTGTCTTAAGATCTAGCACTTCCATCCTCTGGAGTGGAGGGTATTGTCTTACTGTGTCCCTGTTGGACATGGCCTTGTGATTTACTCAGCCTTTGACCTTTGAGATGTAGGTGGAAGCAACAAAGTGACAATTTCAAGTCCAGCCGGTATGAAGTATTGTGTTTCCATTTTCTTTCTTTGTGCTTCTGACTATTCCTATGAGAAGAGCATACTCTTGGATATAGCTGCTCCGCTTCAGTCTTGGACCCCTGAATGAATGTGTGGATCTCTGGCCTCCTCGTAACCTGTGGGCCTGAGAACAAGAGCTCTCTGTGGTGCTGCTGACTGATACACACCGTGCAAGCACAGCTGGCCTTCCTTACATGTGGGTTTCAAATACTGTATTTTCAATCCAAGTTTGGTTGAAATATATCCATGCATACAGTTCAAACCCTTTTTGTTCAAGGGCCAACTGTATATTATTTTGTCAGTAAAAGAAACAATGACTAAACATATCCTTGCCTTGAGTGTCCATTCTTAGTAAGATGAGGAGGATGAGACAAATGTCAAAGAGTAGAGACCTGTCACAGGTCATTGTAAACATTGTTAGCTTTCTGTGTAAAACTCCTTGCTGAGCTGTTTACTTATTCACTTATTCTTTATAACAGCCATGTAAGTATGATCATTGTGATTTTATGGAAGGCAAAAGTAGTGCTCAAAGAAGTTAAGAGCCTTGCCTAGTATGCAACTTACAAGTAGGGGGATTGGGCATAATCCCAAGTCAGCTCTTAACCACTCTGTTCTCCCACCTTTCAAAATCGAGGATGTTAAGTGTGAGTGGTTGGGTGCATGCCACTGCTTCTCTATATCTATCAGCCATCCTTATGGTTTTCTTGTTTTGTTTTGTTTTGTTTTTTGTTTTGTTGAGATGGAGTTTCACTCTTGTTGCCCAGGTTTTAGTGCAATGGCACAATCTCAGCTCACCACAAACTCCCCCTCCTGGGTTCAAGCAATTCTCCTGCCTCAGCTTTCCAAGTAGCTGGGATTACAGGCATGCACCACCATGCCTGGCTAATTTTTTGTATTTTTAGTAGAGACAGGGTTTCTCCATGTTGGTCAGGCTAGTCTTGACCTCCTGACCTCAGGTGATCCTCCTGCCTCAGCCTCCCAAAGTACTGGGATTACAAGCATGAGCCACCATGCCCAGCCATCCTTCTGGTTTTCTGGCTGGTGTAATGTAGACAGATGTGATATAAGCAACTTCAAAACTTAGCCCTCAAAAAGGCCCTGCAGGACCCTGTACCCTTCCTTTTCTCTCTATAGTCTCTTTGGATGCCATGTGTTCTATTTGATGTAAGCAAAAGACAGAAGCCACCCATGATCCTGAGTCATCACTTAGAATAATGTCAACAAGAGTTACTTGACCCTCAGGGGACTGTAACATGAGCGAGAGACAAGCTTTCACTGTGTCGGCCAACTGAGATTTGGGAGTATATGTGTTATACCAGCATAGCTCGTGCTATCCTAACTGTGCCAGGCAAAGTGTCCAGGATATAGCAGATGCACTCCATCAAATGAAAAAATAAAATAGTAAGAAATGCATGCATGAAAGAAAGGAAGGAAGAGTGATGCGAATGTATTTGAGAAAATGTCTGGAGTTATTTATGATGGGAGATGGAAGCTCCCCATTGTTTTCTTGCCAGAAGAAAAAGTATGCCCCATAGCCCTGGTGCTTTCTCTGCTGGCTAACATGTCTGCACATCCAGGCAGGAGCTGCTGTTTTAGTGGACGATGGATGTCAAGGCCCTGGCATGTTTGATTGTCAACTGCTGACTCCAAATAAAAGGCTTATTAGCTTTAGAAGCTCATAGCTACCCCTAATCCAGTGGGAGCTGCCTCTAGACATCACTGTTTTTTATGGCTTTAATCTGAAACATTTACATCCTTCGGGGAACTATGTCAGGAGAACTTTTAATGGAAAAACATTTTCATTTGAAATCAGGTTTTATTTTCTTTAAATCCTTTCTTTTTTTTTAACCTCTCGTTCTGAAGAGGCACAGTACAAAGTGTTTATAATCAATTTCCCTCATACCTCTTGTTCAAGGAACATTTACTGAGGAACCTTTGACAAGAGTTTTTGTTTTTTTTGGTTAATTGTCTACTGGGAAGGCAAATAGGATCTGAAATTTAAGCAGACTTAGTGGTGGGAGTGGCAGGAGTAGGCAGAGGCCTAGGCTGTGTGATCCGAGGATGCTCATGCCCAGGACCTAGGCCCAAGGTACCTCCTTTGGAAAAATAAAGTATCAGAGAATCTACACTCAGAAAGTTCTGCTCTGAAGAGTTAGAGGCAGAGGCTAATAGTTTCTAGGCAAATATGAATACAGTAAACCGGCGTAGATTTTCTGTGATCTTGGCATATAGATTTGTAAGGATTCAGTGTATAGAGCTCTTGTGTCTTCAAAACCTGCCATGACGTGACCTCACATAATGTGCAAAACAAACCTGAGTTAGGGCTCTTTATCCTTGTTTCATGGGTGCGAATGAGGAGTAAACTATTATGTACTGTCTGAATGAGAATCTTTAGCTGGTTCGAAATAGGGCTGTCCAAGGATGGTTCCAAGGCTTTTCCTTTTAAACCGCCACCATAAAATAATACCATAGGCACCATGACCACCACCACCACCACCATCACCATCACCTTGATCACCATACGGTCACCATCATCACTACAACCAATACCACCATTGTCTTCATCACCACCACTACCACCACCACTACAGCCAGCACTCCCATCAACTCTGTTTCCAACACTGCTGGTACTGCTACTGCCACCACACTGTCACCATCGCCACCCCACCAACATCACCATCACCTCTGTCACCACAATTGCCACCACCACTAGCATGACCACAAAACTAGGTGCTTAGAATTCTGTTATCTCTCTTTGTTATTTTTATTTTTATTTTTTTGAGACAGAGTCTCACTCTGTTGTCCAGGCTGGAGTGCCGTGATACAACCTCGGCTCACTGCAATCTCTGCCTCCCAGGTTCTAGCAGTTCTCCTGCCTCAGCCTCCTGAGTAGCTGGGACTACAGGAGTGTGCCACCACGCCCAGCTAATTTTTGGATTTTTAGTAGAGGCAGGATTTTGTCATGTTGTCCAGGCTGGTCTTAAACTCCTGACCTCAGGTCATCCACCCACTTCAGCCTGTCAAAGTGCTGGGATTACAGGCATGAGCCACTGTGCCTGACCAAGTTCTTTTATCTTTTTCTGGGAGTTTACAAGTATGTTGAAAACTCAGGTGATGGTAATGATGGTGATTTTTCTACATGGAATATGTTGCCTGAAGACGGAGCAAAGTTCTAGCTGGAATTCAACAGTTAGCAGGAGAAGTGCTATCTTGTCCAATGAAATGCTCACTAGACAACCTCAGGAAGTAAAGTGTGTTGGTTAATTTTATGTTTCAACTTCACTGGGACACAGAGTGCTCATATAATTGGTTAAACTGTATTTGTTAGTGTGTCAGTGAGGGTGTTTCTGGATGAGATTTGAATAACGGTGAAACTGATGGACTGAGCAAAGGAGATGCCTTTCCCTAATGTGGATGGTTCCCATCCAATCCATTGAAGCCCTAACTAGAATAAAAGACTGAAGAAGGGAGAGCGTTTTCTGCCTCCCTGACTGTTTTCGAGCTGGGACATCCATTTTCCCCTCCCTTCAGATTCGGACTTGGACTAGAACTTTTACTGTTGGCTTTCCTGGTTCTCTGACTTCAATCTGAACTGGAACTCCAGTACCATCAGCTCTGCTGGTTCCCAGGCCCTTGGACTTGGACTGGAATTATGTCGTCAGCTCTCTTGGGCTTTTAGTTTGCTGACTGCAGATCTTGGACTACTAAGCCTCCGTAATCACGTGAACCAATCCCTTATATGGGGTACGTGTGTGTGTGTGTGTGTGTGTGTGTGTGTGTGTGTCTGTCTGTCTGTCTGTCTGTCTGTCTCCTATTGGTTCTGTTTTCTTGGTGAATCCAGGAGACTGGAGTCCAAGTTCTAGTGTCAAGTGCAGTACTATTAACAGGATGTGAGAATTAGAAGAATCCTTAAGCAGCATTACTCCCATCTGATTTCTCTATTTCACAGCATCCTCGTTATCTTCTCCTTAGCTTGAATCACTGTCTCATGTTATTGTATTTGGCTACTTACTTATTTCTTTTCTTTTATTTTTTTTTTCACCCTCCTCCCTCCATACTTACTTATTTCTTATGGTTTCTCCAATGGGAATGGGATTCATGAGGCCATGAACCTTTTCAATCTGTTTGTCACTATACTTCCAGAATCATTACACAGAAGGTGCTTAATAATTGTTTGTAGAAAAATTTAAGAAAGTTGACATCCTATATGTATTAGTTTATTTTCATGCTGCTGGTAAAGACATGCCCAAGACTGGGATGAAAAAGAGATTTAATTGAACTTACAGTTCCATATGGCTGGGGAGGCCTCAAAATCATGGCAGGAGGCAAAAGGCACTTTTTACATAACACTGGCAAGAGAAAAATGAGAAAGAAGCAAAAGTGGAAACCCCTGATAAACCCATCAGTTTATCAGTGAGATTCATTCACTATCACAAGAATAGCATATGAAAGACCGGCACCCATGATTCAATTACCTCCCCCTGGGTCCCTCCCACAACAAGTGGAAATTCTGGGAGTTTCAATTCAAGTTGAGATTTGGGTGTGGACACAGCCAAACCATATCACTATAAATGAACATAATTTATGAACATCATTTTTTAAAGTCACAAAGGCAGGAAATTGTCAGGTATGATTTTAGACACTTTATATGTGCAACTCCTTATGTTAGGAATTATTCTTCCTATTTTTCTCATAAGAATGAGTATTCCAAGTGACAGAGAAAGTTAAGAACCCAAGATCTTTCCACAATAACGTATTGCTATCCTTGACTCACTCTGGGTCACTCAAGACTTAAATCTGGGTCTCTTTCTTGACACTTACATAAGTTTTTAGATGCAAATAAATAAAAATAAGAAAGGAAGAACGTATTCATCTACACTAAGCATAAACTCTATGCTAGACGGAGAGGGAGTCATTTGCTATGCGTTATCTTGTCTAATCTACTCAACAACATTATGCAGAATAGGTTTTTCTCAGAGTTGTATGGAAGAGTTAGATGGCAAAGAACTCTTGTCTAGAAAGTAGATGACACGTATTTTGGAATCAAAACTACTTTATTCCAAAATCTTTGTTCCTTGTCGTGTACCATATTGTCCCCTCATTCCTTCTTATTTAAAGGAACTGGTCCCTATTAGAGAATGCTCAGCAAGCTTACCATTTACTTTGGCTAAAGTTTTATCATTAGGAAAAAAATTCAAAAGTAGAAAGCTGATTTTAGGGGTTTACGTAAAAAAATAGTTTTTATGTTTTTCTCTTGGGCTTTTATCCACTCAGTCTCTCATACATTCACCTCTGACTGCCTCAGGTTCTTAACTCTTAACTCCAGTCAGATCCTCATCTTCCAAAGAGGACCACCTACAGTCTCTTCTTTATTTCCTTACCAGCAGAGCTTGTCCTTTGTGTTGGATTCTCAGTAAGGATTGAAACTGAATTATGTTTCTGATGGAGTCAATGAGTCAAGTCTCTTTCTCCTCATGGGAGACCATGAGGGTTAAATTCAGATGGACTTGGGTGTGAATCCTAACTCAGTCATGTATTAGCTGTGACATCTTGGGTGACTGGGTCATTATTGCAGTTCTCAATTCTTTATCTCTCAAATTGTGGAAATACCTGGCTCAAAGGATGTCTGGAGAGGTCAGTGCTCTGATATGCTGGTTCACCCCCCTGTGCCCATGCTCTGTGAATTCTGGTTCAGTGAGATTTGCCTGGCTGAGGATTGTGCAATCTTGGAGAATGGGACCAGGTGGTCTCCTGGAGCTCTCATTGTGCTCTGAGTAGAGAGATGCTGCAACCCATGTCTGCAAAAGTAGAGGATAAATGGGAGATCTGGAAAGTAAAGACCTCTTCCTGACACTCTACGTGATGGGGTACATTTGGATGAACAATGTTTAAAGAAAAGACAGCGTGCAACTGCCATTATACTCACTTAGAAAGAGCAAGCTTCATATGAGGCACACGTAGGTGAGAAGAATGGAATCTTTTTGTGTGGACAGATAACAAGTATCTTTTAACAAATATTTAGAAGAAGCAACTGTGGCAGGATCCATGTGACTTCATCAAATGACTAGAGAGTTAGTGAAGCCAAGAGCAAAGAAGAGAGAAAAAAAGATGTGAATCAGAATCACATTAATTTGGAGTGCACGTTATAGAGTAAGAACTAATTTCTTACTTATAGAGTAAGAACTAATTTAGACTGACCCAAAGGTTGCCAAAACACAGAGTTGTTTAGCAGAATATATAATGTTAAAAGTCATTAGTGGTAAATGTGGAAGAGAAACATTAAATTCTTTAAAAATTTCCAAATTATTTGTAATGCCATTTACAAATAATTGCTACTCCAATTACAATTTTAAAAATTATTTTTTATTAAAATATATTTAAGAAACTATAGAAAAATAATTTTTAGGTTAAAAAACATACTTTCTTGTGCCTTCAAATATATACAGTGATTCAAATAAAACTTTTGCTAATCTACTTCTTGTTACTCTGTTTACTTAGAAGTAAGCAGCACATTTTCTTGATTATAAATGTGAAATTTACACTTTTCAGTAACTCAGACTCTTGTCCCCTGGGAAGTCTCAATTAATGAAGTTTTACTCGTCTTGTCGCATAGTAGCAAATGTATCCACTGGGAAATTAACAGAAAGACAACCTGGGGCTTTTTGGCAATAATTAATGTGTTTAGAATTGCTATGGAACTCTAATTGCTGGTTATAAAATGTACAGTTCTGTTACTTTTGTTACTGGACTGTTGGGTTTTTGCCTGGGTGCCAGGGAAGGGCAGGGAGAAGAATTATCACGTGTTAATAATTTTGTTTCACGGACACTCTTTCATGCCAGTCCCCACTGATTTATCTACATGGTGTCATGTTGAAGTCTGCTTCGGATTTACAGCTGATTTATTTTGGCTGTGTTAATGTGAGCAACGTCACTGGCCCTAATGATGAAGTATTCATGGTTGGCTATAAATTACTCTTTCTTTGCTCTGGATAATAACAGATTATTTTTTAGCCACTTCTGAGTGTGAATTATGAAAGGCAGTTACTTCTTTAATCTCTAGCGCATCTTTCCCTGAAAAGGTTTGTGCATCAGATTCTCCCGTTTCAGAAAAAGCTTTTTTTTTTTGAGATGATAAATTTGAGTGAATGAATTTTTACTTCTGAAAAACCTATCTGGGTACTATTGTCTTGTGGGGTGGAAAGGAAAACCTTGGTTGGGTGTCAGGAAACTTGCAAGTTTTCCAGGGTCTTGCTGCCCACCAGGCTGTGGGAAACAGCTTCATGTCTCCAGTTAGACTGAGACCTCCTGAAACCCCTTACTCTGCAGGGGACATGTAAGTCCAAGTGGAGAGAGCAACATGGAAGGGAGGGCACAGGCAACCTCTCCTCTCCACCAGCACGATCTCTCCTGGAAGGGTGCTCATTATCTCTATGATTTTCTGTGCCCAAAAACTCATCACGTGGCCACACCTGGATGCAAGGGAAATTGGGAAATGATGTATTTTCCCAACTTCATGAGTACGGGCCCAGCTAAAACCAGAGGATTTTCAATGCAAACGGAATAGCTGAAGGGTACAAATTTAGGTACAACCAGCACCTCAGCCACAAGCAACAGGCCACAGTTAGACCCACCTCATAACCTTCATACTCATGTTTTCAACAAGTTATCAGCCAGTATAGGTCTAAATACCTGCTCCATTATTTATGAGTTGTGAGAGCTGTGTAAGTTACCTAATCATTCTTTGTCCCATTATTTTTATTTGTAGAGCAGGAATGATGGTTTTTTTTTTTACTACCTCATTTGAATTTGTTCTAAGGTCCAAATGACATAAAATTCCTTAGCCCAAGGCCTAACATAGAACTATTTTATTATTATTGTTATTAGCTGTCAATATTTATTATTAAAATAGGCACCTTGAAAATTGTATTAATCCTTCAAATTATTTTTGTGTTTACTCTCTGCTAGAGTCTGTGTATTGGCCACTAAAGATACAGTTTTGACTTTGCTGAATTCTCTAATTTCTAACAGAATAAAGTATGATAGTGGAGAAGAAATATAAACCATTAAACACAGTTACATTTTATAGGCATGCTGCTGAAAATGAATAGGCAATTTTTCCTTATTGATTTATTAGCATAAAATAGGGTCCTTTTCCTTGTTTACAGAGTTGTAACAATTATAATCTCCTTAGCCATATCACCTCTATCACTGATATAATTACTGTTTGTTTATGCTATTAGAGAGGGAGAGAGAGAGCAGGAGAGAGAACATGTGTGCTACCATGACCTTGAGAAAGTTATTTCTTTTCTTTCCTTTTCTTTTTTTATTGAGAATGAGTTTTGCTCTTATCGCCCAGGCTTGAGTGCAATGACACCATCCTGACTCATTTCAACCTCCGCCTCCCCAGTTCAAGCAATTCCTGCCTCAGCCTCCTAAGTAGCTGGAACTGCAGGCACATGCCACCACGCCCAGCTAATGTTTTTGTGTTTTTAACAGAGACGGGGTTTCACCACATTAGCCAGGATGATCTCCATCTCTTGACCTCATAATCCGCCTGCCTCGGCCTCCCAAAGTGCCAGGATTATAGGCATGAGCCACCATGCCTGGTGGAGAAAGTTACTTCTTAAGTGTAAAGGAAGGGTTGTCCTGGGTGTTCTGGGTTCTTGCAACTCACTCTCTGCTTTTGACTCACAGAAGTCACCGGTGATCATTTTTTAACAGATGTCAATGATAAGTTGACAATTGGTCCCTGGTTACGTATAACTGAAATAAATCTTTCGTCAGTGCTGGAGCATTCATTTCCATTTTAATTAGAGGAAGAATTTTATTTAAAAAAAAAATGGTCCATTAGAATTTCAGCTAACATCAGATGGCTGTTCTTCCTTCTCAAACCCATTCAAATCAGGAAGATTAAAATGCCATAAACTAGAGGATTACTTATTACCCCTCTAGTTCTCTTCTATGAAATTCATGTTTTTTTCTTCTCATTTTTGTGTTTTAAAGATAGTTGAGCACATATTTAGTAAATTAAAACCAGCATTAACAGAAAAAGCATATTATTGACATAATTGTTAGTTTGGTTGCTCTTCTGTCACTAGATGCAACTCACAAAGTTTGTAAAATATGGTTTAGAATCCTTTCTGTCAATTTCTCACCAGGAAGATACCATGAGTGTTAGATGAATCAAATTGTTTAGTACCAAAAATGAAAAAGTAAAAAAAAAAACAAACAAAAGAAGAGGAAATGTTTTGTGAGGGGTAAGGTCAGATTTCAAGCTCAGTGTCAGAAAGACGCTGAATTCTGGAGCTTTGTGGTCCACTCTGCGGTCTCCAGGTTTCCTGACATTTTTGCTAATGTCCTTTCCAGTGGACAGTATGTCCTTTCTTGCATTTTGAGGTTTAGTCTGACTTCTCGAGAGTACTGCCGTGTTTTCGCACTTGTATTTATCTCATGATCGTGTGCCATGATTAAGTTGATGAGTTCATTTGAAGTCTGCAGCAAGTATCAGTCCCAAGGGATTTCCTTCAAGAGGGTCAACATGGCTTTTGTTACAAAGCTGTCAGCCCTTTAGGTAGTAAGAGAATCAAGTTTGAAAACACATTCTTGTAACTTTAAAAATAAATACTTGTCTGCCAACTAGAAACAGCCTCCTAATGTGCCACATCCCACATGCATTTGGATTTAATTTGTTTGCTTTCCTCTGTGATTGCTCTTTAATTATTGCAATGTTGAAACAACTTGCTGTGTCTCCACAAATATGTTGCAGTTGGTGGGGTGAGGATGAAGGGGTAAAGAGCAGGCAGCCTACAATGCTCAGGTAGCAGCTGTCCAAGGCATGTGCCAATGTCTGGAGGACATCTGCTCAGGGCTCTTCAACCTCACTGCTTCACCTTTCAAGGAATGGGCAACTGGCATCCAAAGGTGATTTCCTAGCGTCAATTTATGGTCTTTTGAACAAATTGTAAAGTGATTATTACCAAGAGATGATGGAGTAAATTTAGATAAGTTAAGCTCATTAGACTATTTCAACAGGAGCAGGAAGGTACAAAGTTCAACTTTATCCAGACTCAAAACAACAAAGCTCAGAGCATGATCACTATTCATATCTACTTTCTTGAGATGAAATGGTGAAGCCCTGGGCTCATATCAGACTTTGAGTTTCCTTGTTAATGTTGTGAGCAGTCTCATGGCGTCACTCTAAACTTCCCTGGAGCCTCTGCCTTTTGCAGTCCTTGACAACAATGAATAATAAGAATAATGGCTGGCAATATTATTATACATTAATTGGACTGCCTTGTTGGCACTTTTTTTTTTTTTTTGAGATGGAGTCTCACACTGTCCCCTGGGGTGGGAGTACAGTGGCGTGATCTTGGCTTTCTGCAACTTTCCCTGATGGGTTCAAGTGATTCTCTGGCCTCAGACTACTGAGTATCTGGGATTACAGGCACCCACTGCCACACCCAGCCAATTTTTGATATTTTTAGTAGAGACATGGTTTCACTATCTTGGCCAGGCTGGTCTCGAACTCCTGACCTCGTGATCTGCCCTCCTTGGCCTCCCAAAGTGCTGGATTACAGGTGTGAGCCACTATGCCTGGCCTCCCACTCATTTTTATTGACGGATAAATTCAGTAAATTTCTTCAAAGTTACATGGCTTGGAGTTAGTTTGAACATAGGCTTATCTGTTACTGAAGTCTCACTTGATTCATTAGGACACATGACATTACAGTTTGGGTTTCCAGGCATTATGGGCTTTGTGTGTGTTGAGGTTGTAAGGAATGTTCATGAACAGCTTCTCTAGAGGAGAGAGGAAATCAGGATTGTGCAAACAAGGGGTTGAACTCTGATGCAGTCACAGCAACCTATTCCTAAGGGGGCTCTGGAGGTAGAATTGCCCTTAGAGATATTTAGAATTGAGGGGACAAGTTTTTGGTTAGGACTTACTCTTGGATAAGATGAGGCAGCTCCCTTTGGCTGAGGGTAATTCTTGGTCAGGCACTCAGTTTGAGAACCCAGTAGGTAATACCTCCTGCAGCTGGAAAAAAGCCTTTTGGTCCTAACTGGAGGTGTGTGTTAGGGGGTGGTGGTGGTGGTATGAGATTTAGAAAGTGGCCCACCGTGTCCACTACAGTCCAGTTTTTGCAGCACTTGGATTCCTTTGCTTTGTAAATTATGTTTTTTTCCTCTGGGAAGCAACATCTTAATTAGTAACAATTCAGTTCCTCCAGAATTCTTGGTCTCTTTGCCTTGGAAAAGTTGTAAGAGGAAGGTTTGTAGAACAAACTGTAGTCTTTTAATCTCCACTGCTGATCTTCAGGCTACAAATGGATACTTATTTTCTCCCATCTCTACTGCCAGCTGCAACTCTGGATTCCCTCACCCTCAGCACATAGCTGCTGCTCTAAAGGACTTACAGTGCTACAGCCCAGTTCCTTATCCCTGAAGCCTTTTGTTACCATGCTTTTGGGGGATGTGGATGCTATATTTGTTCATTTACTGTCAAAATTGAGGAGGGGGAGTATAAGAAGCACCCTAGTGAATCAATTAGGTGTCAAACATATTTTTCCCTGCCTCCGTATTTAAGAAAACTCCCATCTTCTGAATAGTCAGGGCCAGTCACACGTGTCAGGGTGATCACTCCTTTTCTTGCCTGCTGGTCTCTTGGCACAGGAACCCTGAAGTCATTGACCTGAAGCCATAGCTTCAAATTGATTGCATATCCCATTGTATTCCTGCTGCAAACATTTCTCCTATGGGAACTAGACCCTCTAGAATGACAGAGCCTAAGGTTTTGGAGACAGGAAACAGTATATCATTGGGATCGGTGGTAAGGGAGGCTGGGCTACTTCTACCCTTAGTTCCTAGACCCATATGTTCTACAAACTGGGGACACTGCAACATACAATGATTGCTTTGGATTTATTTTGCTGCATACCAAATGATCACACATCTGGTGGCATAAGACAACACACTGATTACCTCACAGCTCTGGAGGTGAGAAGTCTTGATGGACTCAGCTGGGTTCTCTGCTGAGAATATCACAAAAATGGAATTAAGATGTATGCCAGATTGGGCTCTTATATGGCAGTCCTAGGGAGGAATCTGGTTCCAAACTTACACATATTGGCAAAATGTAGTTCCTTATAGGACTATTTTATTGTTTAACCATCTTCATAACTCTCTGCAGGTAGGAATACCATGGCTGCCATTCTGACATTTTTTGCAATAATTGCACCTACGATTGGGCATGGTGGCTCATGCCTATAATCCCAGCACTTTGGGAAGCTGAGGAGGGAAGATCACTTGAGATCAGGAGTTCAAGACCAGCCTGGCCAACATGGCAAAGCCCAGTCTCTACTAAATATACAAACATTATCTGGGTGTGCTGGTACACACCTGTAGTCCCAGCTGCTCTGGAGGCTGAGGCAGGAGAATCGCTTGAACCTGGCAGGTGGAAGTTCCAGTGAGCTGAGATCCTATCACTGCACTCCAACCTGGGTGACAGAACGAGACTGACCCAACTAATAAGAATATAATAGTAATTGCACCTACCTCACTTTTATTGATCAAGTATCTCCATTTGGAACCTATTATATCAGCGCCCTCATGTACCTATTGCTATGCATTTTGTAATGACACCTTTTGTGGGCAGCCCTATGCTGCAGAGATCATCCACCACTGAGCTTCACAGAGATACTGGTGCCACTTTTATTAAGGCATTCCTTGTCACTCTGGTAAATGATGTATCCTCCACTGGAACATGGAACAGCAGAGCTAGCTGGTTGGGTGTTTTTTGTTTTGTTTTCTTGTATGTATATATTATCTTAATTCTGGCAGTTTCACTCTCCTGAGCCTTTTGATCCTGCTCTTTGCCATCTTCCACAGCAGTTCTGGGATCTCTACTTTGCTTAGTATTCACCACTTATTTCTACATTTCTAAGAGCTGTCTTAGTGTGCGAGTATTATTCCCTTGCCAGGTTATTAATATCTTGTATCATAATATGTAGCACGAGTGAACTTTCCTGAATCCAACTTTATGGTCTGGTCCTGCCCATCTTGATCCACATCTTCAGGGTTCAGTTTCACAAGCATACTCCCATATGCCGGCTAGTCTTGCTGTTCCTTCAGCATGGAGTGTGTTTTCCTGTTTTCTCCTCCAGCACTTCCCCAACCAGATTACATTGTTACCCGACTCATTATCAATCTGTGGACCAAGAGGAGAGGTGGGAGTAAATCTTGAGTGGACTCATATGTTCGGAAGGCAGAGGCCTCTGTATCTTGTTCAAGAAAGAGGGGAATGCTAGCTTCTAACAGAGTCAAGTGAGCCACTTACACAGGTTCAACAGAACGTAGGAATTCAAGATTTTCAAGATCATCAATTGAGATTCTAATCTGAAATCTCAGAGTCTCCCTACCTTCTCAATTCAGAGCTGACCTTGACGGTACAGACTTTCTGGGTTGGGGAATTCGGCATTCTGTGGGGTTCTTCTACCCTTGCAACTGCGTTCTCCATCTGGAGGAGGTGAAAGTCCCTTATGTGGTTCCCCCTAACTTAGGACCAAGGCACCTATTTGGTGTGGAGTGTGGGATGCTGCTGTCTGATCACTGAGCCCCTTAGCAGGAATTACCTTTGACCAAAGGAGACAACTTAGGAGAAATTATTTAACTTCTCTGAGCCTTAGTATCTGGATATTACAGAGAGATCATCATATCTGCTGTAAAAAGAGCTATGAGAAATAAATTAGAATACAATATAGAACACCAGGAAAAAAGCAGAGGGTCAATAACATACATCTTTTATTATTAAGTCACTTTGGTTACTTCCTCCTGATTCTTATCCTCGGAGAGCCTCTGTCTTTATAATAGAGCTTTAGCCTTGATCCTTTTCATCTAGTTATTGGACCTGATTTCTGTCAATAAATGCAGTCCAGACTTGCTTTTGCCATACCCTTCCCGCAGAATCGTTTCTGAACCTTCAAGCCTGAGGATGTCTCTCCCTGGCATTCCTATCTATTTGGATTTTAGTATAACTCAGTACAGATGCTTCCTACAAATTGGAAATGGTGTTCATCTTGGCTCCCCATGGTCAGCGGCTCACTTGTACTATAAATATATCTATAATCATTGCCTTGCCTATCACGCTGAGCTACATTTTGTATGGTTGGGCTGGTTCCTTCCAGCTTCTCATTCCGTCAGCCTCAGTGGAAAAGTGCAATTCCAGGCACTTTTATGTCTGCTCTTCCAGCTTGGAAAGATGGGTCAGTACGGTCTGTGGAATAAGAAAACCTATGTCTAGATCTGGATTTTACTATTTTCCCCGGGAGAGTCACTTTTTATGTGCTAAGGTTGCTGTAAGTGTTGAATGTGATAGAAATAGAGACAGACATTTTCTTGAGGTCTTACCCTGTGCCAATCACTGTGGTAAGCTCATCACAGCAATTATCAAATTTAATCCTCATAATATCCTAATATCTTCAGTGTGAAAAGTCTCTGTAATTTCCATTTTGCATATTAGACTCAGAGTCAAAGTGAGGACAGGAAGATAGGAAGGCAGATGTGAGAGGAGGGATTGTAAGGTAGTGGAGAAAAGAAAAGAAAAAAAAAGAACAAGCCTTTTAGAGAGGAGACACAACGGTAAGCTGCAGTGAGTAGAACTTTCAGCTTTCTATGCCGTCTGCTTTGTAAGCAACAACCTTTTCTAAAATCTAAATGTCAACAAGAAAAGCAATGGAGTCATAGAGTCAGAGTTTGAACCAGACAGCATTTACTTATGCTTTTTCTGAATACCTAGATGCCAATACTTTTTTAGCACACTTATTAAACCAAACCAGTCTGAGTATTTTGTCTCTTTCCTCTAATGTCTAGTCCAAAAATTCAATTCTAGATCCCAGAATTGATATTCGGTAGGCTGTTGGAGCTGGCCTAGGGGTGGAATTATATTAATGTTCAGAATGCCTCATTTGTTCAACCAGTATTTATTGATTGTGCTGTGTAGACCAGGTATAGTCTGCACTGGAGAGGAAGGGGAGAGCTGGATATTGTTCAGTTTTGAAGGGCTTAAGCCTCAGCTTTGTCTTATGTCTTTGGAGTACAGAGTGGGTGGGTAGGCAGGACCATGCAATTTACAATATTTGGAAGTACAAGTAATTTTACTTGTAAAACAGTTTAGTTTCAGGTCCACCAAATAAAGCATTTGGCTTGGTGACTAATTGACATCATCCATGTGAGTCAACTTGGATCATTTATAATTTGTATTCTTTTTCCATAATTAGTTGATAAGGTTTGGCTCTGTGTCTGCCCCCAAATCTCATGTTGAATTGTAATCCTCGGTGTTGGAAGAGGGACCTCGTGTGAGGTGATTGGATCATAGGGGCAGACATCCCCCTTGCCAGTTCTCATGATAGTGAGTAAGTTCTCACGAGATCTGGTCGTTGAAGTGTGTAGCACTTCTCCTTTCACTCTCACTCCTGCTCTACCACGTGAAAACGTGACTGCTTCCCTTATACCTTCCACCATGATTGTAAGTGTCCTGAGGCCTCCCCAGCCATGCTTCCTGTACAGCCTGCAGAACTATGAGTCAATTAGATCTCTTTTCTTTATAAATTATAGAACAATAGCAATGCAATAATGAATCAATATAGTAGTCTTATTTACTCTAATTTTTATTCATGAATTGGGTATCATCATAATCATACCTATATCACAAAGGTGTTTTAAGTATTGCTAATATCCTTTGTAAACTATACACTGTACCCTCTCCCCCACACTACATATAATGTTTTGGTAAAGGGTTTTATAATTTATTTTTTAAAAGTTTACATTCACTATTTAGCAGTTCCAACAGTCTTTTAAAGTGGGTATCTTTTCCCCCAGTTCATATTATAATAGATAAGAAACTTGCAGTTTAATAGACGTTGGAGACAGGGCTCAAGCATCGGTCTGAGCATGCAGTTTAATAGACGTTGAAGAAGTCTGAGCATGCAGTTTAATAAACGTTGGAGACAGGGCTCAAGCATCGGTCATAGTATCTCAGGTTCCCAGTTCTGAGTTTCAAGGCATCAGCTTCCTTTTAAAATTTCCTACTTACCCTTGATAATTGGCAGGTCTTCCATGAAGATACTGTGGATCATGTTGAAAAAGAACTTGCTATTTTTTATATACTGTCAGAAGAAAGGGTAAAGATAACCAGTTTTAGTTAGAATCTGTATATTATAAGTGACATAATTGAGGCTGTGGGATTTATTTCTAGCCTAAAGACATACAGCTAGTGAGTCACAAGGTGTGATGAGAGCTCCTTTCACACTTTGGCAACATGGTTCCTTCCTTTGCAACCCTCTCTAGGTTCCTCTGGCAACATAGTCTCCACCTCTAAACTGTTTTCATGATGCTCTGTATTTTCTGATTAAAAATGCCCAGTGGGAATACATACTGGGAGGCAATTTAGCCAAATATCCTTTTTAACAAATGATTTATTTACTGCTGCTAGGACAGCATTTTCTCCTAATCTTTCTCTGGCCCTCTTCGTTGCTTCCTGTCTTTCTTGTTCACTTCTTGCCAGGAAGCCTCTTATCTTTGCTGATTTGGGGCCAGTTCATCTTCTCTTCATGATAAATCTGAGGCTAATGGGCACCCAGAAGAAAAGCAAAGCCTAAGGCCACTCAGAAGCACATGTATCTTTTCTTGTAATAGACAAATTATTTTTCCCCTAAATTCCTAAGTGCGATGCCTCCTAATGAGCTTTCTTCCTCTCACACTAACAATTTTTCCTCATGTATCCATCCTTTTCCAAACCAAGGATCACTGAACAAACTTAGATTATTTGGGGAGTAGAAAATAATTTTGATAAAAATCAGTGTGCTCTTGGTGTTCACACAGTGTTTTTGGTATTTGCATATCTGGAAGTTGCAGTTGAGAGAAAGGAGGCCACATGAAAGGTTCATGAAAAAGAGAAAATGGCATAGAGTGGCCTTGTACTCTGAGCTCATATACTAAACATAACCATTTTCATTTTATGCATTCGGAGGGCCATATATCTAGTCAATTGTGAAGACAGACCAAAATTCACTGAAAAGCCGTTCTCTTCATTATACTGCCTATCAAGATGAAAAGTATAACCTTGCTTGTCAGGTTTGATAGAGGCTACGTAGTTGAATAAGATGTTGTCAGTAGAGCAAGACCAGCCTAGCTCAACCTCGAATACGTTTTCCTGCCTGTCACCATGGCTCTCTCCCTCACACATGTCAGGTCTTTGCTCAGGTATCACATTCTCAGTGAAGTCATCCTTGTGCATCCTATTCAAATTGTTTCTCTAACATCGTCTCTCTTCCTTTCCTGATTTATAGTTTCTGTAATATTTATCACCATCTGAATCATTTTATATTATACTTATTTGTTTGTTTACTACCTCTCTTTCCTTGCTAGACTGTAAGCCCCATAGGGTAGGAAATTTTAACCATTTTGTTCACTGTTGCATTCCCAATGCTCAGAACAGTGCCCAGCACATAGAAGTTGTTCCGTGAATATCTGATGAGTAAATAAATGAATGAATGGTGGAAGGGCACTTAGGTGTCTAGTAGTGAGACCCAGAGCTCTATCCCAAGTACTGCCCAGATCAAGACCAGTTTTCTTTACTGGCAAAGAGCACACAAATGCATTTCAGATGCTAGCTCTGCCCAGACTAGATGGCTTTTGCTATTGAATTTTGTAAATCAAGATGGGAGCATTATATTCATTCTGTGAAATCTTAGCCTTTTGACTTTTATAGTCTGGACTCTGACCTCTAAACGCTAGATGGTTTTGTCTTCGACACCTTCCCATCACAATCTTCGGCCCTTCCCCTGGCGCTCAGACTCCTCAGTCCTATAGTCTCTACTCTGTTATTTCCAGATCAGGCTGTCGTCTGGCCTTCAACAAACTCTATTTCAAAGTTGTCTGATTTCAAAGCAAAATGCATTTTAATTAAGCATCCTGGAGAACAAAAAGCTCTTTCATATTTTCATGTTAGCATTCTGTCTTTACTGCCATTTACTTCTTTTTTTTTCTATTGTAATACAAAGGCAGACAATTTAGTAGGCTTACAGAATGAATTTAGTTTAGCAAGTCTACTGGATTCATATTTTTTTTTGTAGCATGCTTTATGAAGCTCAGTTAATTAGACAAACTTTAGAAGGAGAAAATAGCTGCTCTCAATAGTTTACAAAGTGAACTATTCCCACCTCTTTCTTAGGTTTCTGTAGGCCTCTCTTCACAGAGCCTGGCACTCGTTCTTCACACATCACTTATTCTTACAGAATGGTCACATTGCTTCTCTCTCCATTTTGCATCATGGTGTTGGACCTTTGAAGCAGGCAGGCTTGCTGCCACAAGCCACCTAGTTAGCCTCTTGTCAGGGAGCTTTGACCACTCAAGCTGGGCTCATGGACACAGCCCAGAACTCTCCTATTTCTTGTCTTACCCCGTCCCCTGGGCTCGGTTCTATCTACGCTCGTCTACTTCCTAAACATTTTAGTTTAATCTCCACTCTCTGATCTTGTGCTGACCTCTTGTATCAGTGACATTCAGTTTGCCTGGTTTGGGTCATTACCTGTTTCTTACAGGCCAGGTTTTCACTTATCCTAGAGGCTTCCTATCACCCTTTCTTGACTGCTCTTATCGAAGTATTGAGGCTTACCAAGATTCAGTCTCCAGTGCCAGCTTGCCTTACAGGAGAAACTCAAAAATATAGGGAGGACATGTACTCTCATTCCATCTCCCAAGGAATTGCCAACCTTTTAGCGTGCTCTTCTTCCCCTTGCTAACAAAAGGAAAAAGAAAGGGGAAAAGGAAGGGAAGTATTAAATAAACAAAAACAAAGAGAATGAAGAACATAAACTATTAAAGACAAGCCCAAACCAAACCAGACAAATAAAAGGAAAACACCTTGTAAAGCACTCACCGAAGTGGAACAAGAAGGAAATTTCCCAACATGATAAAAATGGTGCCTGAAAAGAACCCCACGGCTGACATCATATTGAATAGTGCAAGACTGGGTGCTTTCCCCCTAAGATCAGAAACAAGGCAAAGATTCTGCCCTTCCTTCCCTGGAGGTTATAGCCAGGGCAATTAGGCGAGAAAAAAGAAAAGGCAGCCAGTCTGGAAAGGAAGAAGTAAAACTATCTCTGTTTACAGAAGACATGGTCTTATATACAAAAAATACTAAAAACCCACTAAAAACTACTAAAACGAATAAGTTAGTTCAGCAAGTTTACAGTATACAACACTAATACACAATAATTAATTGTTTTCCTATACAGACACAGCAAACGATCCTTTCATCTTAGGTTTTCAGAAGTTTGATACTGGAAATGTCTACATTTGTATTCATTTTTTACTCAGCACATTTACTGAATAAGTTCTTGGATCTGCAGATTAATAGTTTTGCTAATTATTAATGTTATTTACCAAATTTTAGAATTTTTTTTGGCCATAATTTAATTTTCTTCTGTTTTTGATGCCTCATTTATTTGTTCTGTATTCTAAGAGTTGAATTTCATTTATACTAGGCTATTTGAAATTACCCTAAATCTCACTATGGCTCTAATCATTTTTTTAAAATATCATTTTCCTTTTTGTTTATCAGATTTAACCTTTTTATTGATTTTTCTTCTAGTTCAAAGTTTTTCATCTGTTCTTTCAAATTTGCTGTTAGCTTAGTCAGTTGAATTTCTATTTCTGGTAACTTTTTCTTTCTATGGTTTCCATTTTTACCTTTTTGTAGTTTTCATTTGATTGTTGAGATTTTCCATACAGTCCCTCATATATCCATATTTTCTTTTAAATCTTTGCACTTAATTTATGGGTCTTTTGAAGTCCTTTTCTGCTATTTTTTCTTCTGTTTTGTTTCATGATTCTTTCTATTAACTTCTATTTCTTAAATTATTTGTCAAATTTTCCTGATTCCTTACAGCCTAGAAATTTTTGTTGTACGTTGGCTCTTGTGGGTGATGTGCTATAAGAAGTCTGGATTATAGTCTTCCTTTAAAGGAAAGCAAGTATATTACTGGCTGTATCCTCTCCTGTCATTCTAGGTTTTATACTTTGTGTTAGTCCATTTTCACTCTGCTGACAAAGACCTACACAAAACTGGGTAAATCATAAAAAAAAAAAAAAGGTTTAACCGTCTCACAGTTCCACATGGCACATGGCTGGGGAGGCCCCATAATCATGGTGGAAGGCAAAAGGCATATCTTTCATGGCAACAGGCAGGACAGAATCAGAGCCTAGCAAAATGGGCTTGACCTTATAAAACCATTAGATCTCATGAGATTTATTCACTACCATGAGAGCAGTATGGGAGAAACCTCGCCTATGATTTAATTGTCTCTCACTGGGCCCCTCCCACAACACCTGGAAATTATGGTAGCTATAATTCAAGAGATTTGGGAAGGGACACAGCCAAACCATATAATACTTCTTGAGTGGTTAGTATCTATTTCTTTTATTACTAGGGTATGACTCTTACTTTAGGGAATGTTCCTTCTGAAGTGAGAGATTTTTGGGGTCTCAACTCAATGCCCAGGATGCTCAATGAAGTGTCTTTACTCTGCTGGCCTGAAACTTCAGTGTCACCTGGCCCCTCTACAGCCTCTAGATTGCTTCAGCTTTCAGCCTGCAGCAGCCACTGTTGAACCAACATTTTTAGTCTCTGTGCATGTTCAGCTCAGTTTTCTGCTAAGACCTGCAATGATCCCCAAAAAAGCTTTTGAGATCTTATTTGTGACCAATTCCCTCTTCTTGACAGACTTCTCTCAAATTCTAATACCCATAAATACCATTCAATGCTGCCTCAGCCCAGCTCAACCTTAGCATCTGCCTGGGCTTCTAAGCCCTGCTCCATGACTAAGAACATGCACTCAGGATGTGTGGGCATCATCATCACCTCTGATCAGGTGTTTTGCCACTTATTAAAATAATCATAGTCTTGCTGTCTCTTATCCAGTTTCTAAAAGAAGTTGTTCATTCATTCTTATTGTTTGCATTTTGTAGTTGTTTATGACAGGTGGACAGGTCTGATAACAATTTCTCCCACATGGCCATGGTAAAGTCACCATTCATTAAGTTTTAATTTTCCATAAATTTATTCATTTTTAGAATTTTGAGTGCATTTTATATCTGTCCTTTAATTCTTGATATCTTATTTTGCTCATTTTTGTGATAATGTCCTTTATTTTGTTAAATATTTCACAGATATTGATTTATTATTATCTGTCTTACAATTCCAAAAACTGTAATCCTTGGTGAATTAAATTATTTCTAACTTCTGCTGACTCACATTCTGGTGGTTGGTATTCTGCATGTTTGTTGATCTTTTTTGAGTTCATTGTTTGATCTTAATTTGTCAAAATCTGCAAGGTCAATATTGGGGAGACCTTCCTCCAAAGTGCAGATGTTTACGTGGACTGCCAGGGGTTACAATTGGCTACAGACCACTTCAACACCTCTCAGAAGGGTTGGCTCAGTTCTGGTGCCCAAGGTTTTATTCTCCCACCTCAACTTTGTCCCATAGTTTCCACGTAAATAGCTTGCAGTTATCAGCACCTGCTGTTAGGGAACCATCCAGCTTCCTGTCATAACACCAGCTTCATCTACATGCTACTTTAGCTCTGATTCTTTTTATTACACTCTTACATGGAATGACCAAACAATTGAAAAGATTTCTTGCACGTGTGAGAAGGATAATTCTTTAAGAGATGTGTCCTCCTCAGAATATTTTATGTGATGGCGTCTGTTAGAGCACTTCAGTTAGCAGGAGTGCCAGAAATGGACATTGCTGTGTTCTCTACATTCATCTGCTTTTACATAGGATAAGTATTCACATGTCTTAGTATTCTAATTTACACTGGATTTTTGCAATTATACAGAATGACACTCTAAATTTTTAATATTTGTAAACATTGGAAATATATATAAACAAAAAGAGATCACAGGAAGTGAATTTTGATGAGTCTTAGAATGAATGGAGATCCACACCCTGAAGAATATAAATGAAAGAAACATATATTAGGTCTGTCTTACTGAGAACAAGACAGATATTTGGAGGGTGTAACTACTTTATCAGTTTTGACTTTACATTTAGCACAGCACCAGATGCATGTTCACTTGATCCACAGTTTATATCCTTATTTAAAATGCATGCAGAAGTAAATCTGCATGTACTAAATGTACTTCTGGAGGTCCAGTTGAGTAGAGATTAATCTGGGTCAGGGACTTGACAGACAAGTGCCTACCTACCTAAAGAAAGACAAGAAATAAGTATTTGTTTGAATAATGACTACATGGGATAACTAAGTTATGTAATTACCAAAACTGAGCCTCTCAAATTAATTGCCTTATAGGTTACTTGAAGTGCCAGAAAGTTTTGTCACACCCTTTCCCCGCCTTGGTTATGTTGAGTGAAAGCACATATGAGTATGACTTGATAAACTTGACATACCACTGAATGTCTATCCCTCTGCATGGTTCTCACACACTAAGAAGGACATGACTACCAAGAGAAGGTGGGGTTCCCAGGGCTCAAACTTGAGAGGAAGCCTTCATGATGCAGCACAAGTTGCATTGGAATTGGGACCAGATGGACCCGAGTTCAAATCCTAGACCTGCTGTGTGCTCTGTGAACTTAGAAACTTCTTTAATCATGTAGAACTTCAGCTTCATCTCACACAAAATGTGATTAGAAACACCTTCATTGCTATAGAATGGTGGCGGTAAATGAGATAAAGTACATTAAAAAAAATGCTTTGAAAGCATTTTCATATAACACAAAGAAAACACGAATAGAACGAGTCTGCTGAACGCTTCTTGAATGGAGACATAGCAGCATTAAGACATATCAGGTTAATCTTCTCAGGATTCTGAGTTACCAGAAAAATGGGAAAAAAACAATTTTGAGTTTAACTTCCAAAGTAACTTGGCAGTGAATCTGAATCAGAAAATGCTTAAAATGTTTAAGTGAATTCATTCTCTATAAATTAGGTTAAACACATAAAGAAAAAAGTAATTTCCCATTCTGCTACTTTCTGGAGGATATTTAACTATTGGGAGTTATGATTCCAAGAGCCCTCAGGCTCATGAAAAATGTGGCCATTTGCATATGATACCTCAGAGACTTCTCCTTCTATAGCAGCTGCTTTGTTCATAGCCTCAGGGTTGGAAAAGCCAAGTTATTCTGGGCCAAGCAAGTTGTGTTTGTTAAAAACAAGAAAATAAATAAAAATAAGACAAAGCAATAAAGTCACATTAGGCTGAAAATCAGGTGAGATGCTTATCTCAGCTCCGTCTGCCAAAATCATTGTGGCCTTGAGCCTGGGCCAGGGAAAAGCCATCCAGACTGGTTGGATGTTTCTTGGCTCTATCCTTTTTCATGTCTGAGTCTGAAACGCTTGACAAGGGGGTTGAGCTACTTTCTGCTGACCAAGGAGTTTTTCCAGCATCACCTTTCTCCTTCTATTTGGAATGTGCTCCCTTTCCCAGGTTTCCTGGATTCCATCCTGACAACTTGTCATGGTTCTCCCCTGCCTAGACCATAAGTTGGATAGGCAATGTGCCTCACTTTTCAGTTCATTTTCTCCCCAGATTTTGTTCGCTTCCTGGCTTCATACTCTGCAGGCTCCTAATGCCTGACACTCTGTCTCAATGTCCAAACTGGGCTTTTGGTGGTGTTGCCCAGTCCAGCACTGCATGGACCCAGCATTGATCTTAGCAGCTGGATTGTCATTTTTATTTTTCTCCTACTAACTGCTTCAAGAAGCATTCTCAATATCTTATAGTTGTGAACAACCTCTCTCTCTTTGAAATCTAATCACACTGTTTTTCACATGTGGAACTTAGCACACTTTGAGCGATGTCTTATCTCCCCACTATACAATGAACAAGGTAGGATCCACGTATGATCTTCTCACTGGCCATTCATGGTGGCAGCTCTTCTTCAATGCCTTTGCTGGCACAGCCTCCTCTAACGGAATCAGGGCTAAAACCTCTTCTCATCTTCATACATTGTACTCTCGCACATACCATTGTGTCTCTCTGAAATTCTCTTCGCTTTCTTTCTTTGGTTAATTCCAACTTTTCCTTAGGATTCTAGCCTAATCATCATTAACTTAGAAACACGGCTTTAGCCACCTGCAAATCCTGATTCCATCACTCTTGGAAATCTTTTGTCTTGCTGATTCAGATGTATTCTACTTTATACTGCAAGACATTTAGCTCCTCGATGACAGAAAGAGTAGATAATTTTACCCATCATATTATCCCCAGCATTTACTATAGTGCTTGGTCCATATTTTATTTTAAAAGCAAAAAAAAAAATAAGTGGTCCACAATTGAAAGCAAACTTATACTAAATGAATGAATGAATGGTTTCAAGAGTTCATTGTTTTCATTGGTGACTATGGCTGGGTCTTTCCATCTCGGTCACCCAGTGGCTTCCGGTTCACTTTGGAAAATACAATCAAGACTCACAGTTTCCCACCTCCCACAGGCTTCCTGATGTTAGAAAATTGCTCTCTCTGCAATGAAAACAGCGGGCATCAAGTCTACAAGCCTGTACATAAAAGGATCCATTATCCCTCGAGCCAAATGTCACTGCTGGAATGGCTTCCAAATGCTGCCAAAAAGAACGTTATTAATAACAGTAATGATCATAATAGTGATCGTAATAACACATATTAAATTTTAATTTATATGACACCCAAGCTCCATATCTCTGAGAGAGAATCATTCTCACAGCAAAGGGAAAGAAATAAAGCAAAATTCCAATTGAAAGGAAATATTATACAATTTGAGCCCAGAGCCAGGCTTGAAGCTGCTTTGTAGGGAGAGAAAAAGAACATGACCTCGTCAGGCTTCAGACCCTGTCAGACTCCACATTGAGAGTTCTGAATTCCAGGGATACAACAGAGAGGGGTGGAAACATACGTATTAGTCTAATTTCAAGATAAGTACTCTTTATCATTTTAACTCAAAGCATATAAAATATGGCTCTGGGAGGGTCCCTGAAGGATACAGGAAGGAGAGCTGTCTGAAGGCAATCACAGTCTATGTCTACACTGAGAGGGCATGGAGAAGAGGATTAGAGGGGTTGAAGAGTCAGTGCACTGGGTTGTGTCTACATACAATGGTCAAATATTTGCAAAATAAAAAAAAAGTAGATATTTCCATGGTTGTTAGGATACTCGAAACATTTTCCTACATATCATGTTTTAATGACTCTAAAATGGTAATAGCCAAAAAGAGGAATCGTTTTAATTTACTGTGGCAATGTTGTGTAATGTTGAGGATATGGGCTTCGGAAGTCTGGAGATTGGGCTTGGGTAATGCCTCCTCTGTTTACCCAAGAATCTTAAATATGTTATGTAAATTCCCTAAATTCCCATTTCACGGTGTTGAGTTGAGAGCAATGATAGAATACTGGTCAAGGTTTTCCAGAGAAACAGACCAATTTTATGCAGCTAGGTAGTTGGCTAGATATGAATGTAGGAACTGTCTCATGCTATGATAGGTAGAGAAGTCTCGCAATCTGCCGTCTGCAAGCTGAAGATCCAAGTAAACTGGCAGTGTAATACAGAGTCCAGAGGCTTGAGAACCATGGAAGTTGATGGTATAGGTCACATTCCAAGTACAAAAGCCCAAGAAATAGGAACACCAACGAGCAAGGACAGGAGAAGAGGGATGTCTCAACTCAAAAGCAAATTTTACTTCCTCTACCTTTTTGTTTTATTCAGGCCCTCAACAAATTCCATGATGCCCTTCCACATTGGTCATGGTGATCTTTATTCAGTCTACTGATTGAAATGCTAATTTCTTCCAGAAACACTCTCACAGACACACCCAGAATAATGTTTTACTGGCTATCTGTGCATCCCTTAGCAAAGTGAAGTTGACATATAATATTAACCATCATACAGTGAGTTTAACCTCATACATTAAAAAATGCTCGGTGAGAATCTCTCATTCAATAAAACTTCACTGAGTACTATGAAATAGTCCACACTTGAAGCAAAATAAGAAAGTAATCTCACAGACTTCCATATATATAGAGAACTAAGATTTAATAAACATTTGCAAAGCAGGTTTGTGCACCCATTTTTAAGTGTAATGGATCTGTGGGTAAATAGATTTTAGTGACTGAGAACTTGGAAGACAGGATTCTTGCCTGCCTTGAATGTGGATATGATGTGGGACCTGGAGAAGTAGCCAGAGGCAGATGATTAATTACTTTAAAATTAATCATTGTATAATCTTCGTTCCCAGGCCACAACTCGCACCAGGCTGAATTATAATTCAAGATACCATACTTTTCTGTGTGTCAGTCCTTTTCATTAGAGATAAAAACACTAATCTATAATCTGATCTTAATCTATAGCAGGTAAAGAACATGATGATTTTTAAAAATAAAAATATAATACATGCATGTGGTAAAAATTTTAAACTATTCAAATGATACTCCTTTTTATTAAGAGTTTCCTGCTCTCCATCCACAATTTTTCTTTTTTGAATTATTTCATTTTATGTCATTTTTTAAGAGACGGGTCTTGCTCTGCCACCTAGGCTGGAGTGCAGTGGCATGATCATAGCTGACTGCGGCATCAAACTCCTTGGCTCAAGTGATCTTTCTGCTCAGCATCCCTAGTAGCTAGGATTGTAGGTACAAGCCATCACACCTGGCTAATAATTTTATTTACTTTTATTTTTTGTAGAGATGATGTCTCACTATGTTGCCCAGGCTGGTGTTAATTCCTGGCCTCAACTGATTCTCCCACTTCAACCTCACAAAGTGCTGAAATTATAGGTGGGAACCACCCACCTTGAAGTTATTTTGAAACTAGATTTAACTGACATGACTACACATGCCATAAACACCTTACAACCTGTCAGATTATATTATAATAACGTTCACAATTATTGAATGCATATTATACGCTAGTTATTTTTCTAAGCACTTTATGCATTACTACTTTTAGTTTTCACAAAACAACTGATTTAAAAGCTGTGTGGCTAGAGTCAAGTTCCTTAACTTTTCTGAAGACCAGTATCTTCCTATGTCAAATAAAGATAGCATTGCTATTCTTGCAAGGTTGATCTATGCACAATACATTGTATGGTTTCCGGCACCTCCTAGAGGCATAACCATAGTGACTACAGCCTATTTCTTGTACATCGTCCCCATCTGAATAACACATAAGACTAGGTTCCATTCTGATTACCTTAGCTTGTGTTATATAGGAAGGCCTTTACTATGTGAATCGTTGAGGTTGGTTTATTCTAGATAAACATGTCTGGCGTGTGTTAGGTAAGTTTAATTATTTGTGATTTTTGAACTCATAGCTATTCAAGTTTATTATTATTCCAAACACTAGATGGAGAGATTTTTACTTAATGTTTTATTCTTCCTTTAAAAAATCATTCTAATATCTTTAGATCTGTAGGTACTACCAAGAAAAGGTAAGCCAAAATTTTTATGTATTTACTCACTCTCTAATTATGCTTTGAGAAAAAGCTGGTTGGATAATTCTTTTCTTCAGGCTAGGATATTAAATTCTGTGGTCATAATTTAATAGACAAACACAAATAGCAAAATCAGAGTCCCCGAGGGTTGGATTTGAAATAAATAATCCATAACTTTCAGAATAATCCTCTAGAGCAGGGGTCCCCAGCCCCCAGGCCGAGGGCCTGTCTGTGGCCTGTGAGGAGCCGGCCACACAGCAGGAAGCAGGTGGTGGTCAGGTGAGCGAGCATTACTCCCTGAGCTCCACCTCCTGTCGGATTAGCGGCGCCATTAGATTCTCATGAAAGAGTGAACCGCATTGTTAACTGTGTGTGCAAAGGATCTAGATTGTGTACTCCTTATGAGAATCTAATGCCTGATGATCTGAGGTGGAACAGTTTTGTCCTGAAACCATCCCCCTGACCCTGTTTATCATAAAATTGTCTTCCACAAAACCAGTCCTTGGTGCCAAAAAGGTTGGGGACCACCTCCCGACAG
Source organism: Saimiri boliviensis (assembly GCF_048565385.1). Lineage (NCBI taxonomy): Eukaryota > Metazoa > Chordata > Mammalia > Primates > Cebidae > Saimiri > Saimiri boliviensis. Next base: position 84,072,200 of record NC_133463.1, read on the forward strand.
ATGAAATAATTATCCTATTCACCTCAGAAGGATCTCAAACTTACCATTGATCAGGTTGCATGAGCCCTATGTTGAGACCTTGGAGATCTGTCAATAAGTTATTTTCTGATTTGTGGACCTTGCTCTATAAAAAGTTATGAAAATATAAACTTAACACACATTATATTTTCATAAACCATGTTGAATTAATATAGAAAAAGACATAAATTAGTAGAATGATAGATTGAGAACTACACTATTTGCAATGTCATTTTAATCATTTTATCTGTAGACAGATGAGGAAGGAAAAACCATTTTAGACAGTGACAACAGTCTGCAAAGGCATGGATGTCCCCTTTAGGGAACTCAAAAGTAATTCTGTTTGGTTTTTAGGAAGCTGCAGAAGGACCCGGTATACCACTCAAGAAGCTTGGGTTTATTTGGAAGCAATGGAAAATGGCTGATATATTTGAAAGCAGGAAAGTGATGTGATTAACTTTACATTATACTATGATAAGTCTTTCTAGACTTACTGAAAAATTAGATAAATATTGAATTAAATTATAAAATATTAAATGAATTAGTATTATAAAAATTAGATAATTATTTATAAAATTAAATTGAACTAGTAGATTGGAAAAGCGCTGGCTGAATGCATATCCCTCTTTATCCCTTGTTAGAAAAATGCGGAAATAGTTGGTATGAAGAATAATAAGCAATTCAAAGAGGTCAGTGGTAGTGAGGACAAAGCAGAGGAGAAACAGTCAGTAAATATTCTCCATGTAAGGTCCTTGACCCCACATAATTAAAGTGATACTGAATGGAGAGATAGTTTAAGGAAATGGAATGGACAGGACTGAGAAGTTAATCATGGGTGGATGGCGAGGGCATGGAAGTTCATGGTGCTTAGCAATGGCATCTGGGGAAAGATGAGATTCATCAGTATATAAAGAGTAGTTAGAATAAATGACCTACTAGGTGTTAAGGTTAACACCTAGTAGTTCATTATCAGACAAATGATGTATTTATTCATTTAACTGTCTGTAATAAACATATGAGGTAGGCGTCATTATTAAACCCATTTTACTGATGAGGAAACTAAGTCATATAATAGTTAATTATTCAATGTCTAGATTCAAAATCATACTCAAGCAATCTAACTCCAGAGGTTTTGTTCATAATCACTCTACCTATATCTTCTCGGTATAAAGATGAACATGAGCCCAGCCCACTGGAATTTAACACATATCTCAGCTAAATTGATAAAAGGCTGCAGTATAAGTCAACAAGATTTCCACCCAACCATGTCATGTGCCCTCGACATTTAAACTCCCTATTTCTCAGTTTCTCTCTTTCTCTATTGTGATTGCCATGAATTGACACACATAAGACACTTAGACACATGTCTGACACTTACTAAATTCTTAAGACATCATGACTATTACTTAGAGAATGAGACCAGCCAAAGTATAACCCTTTATTTTTTTCTTCTAATTTTATTACATGATGTTCAGATAATATAGGTTATATGATGCTAATTTTTCTTTTTTTGAGACACAGTCTCCCTCTGTCACCCAGGCTGGAGTGCAGTGGTACAATCTCAGCTCACTGCAATCTCTGCCTCCTAGGTTCAAGCAATTCTCTTGCTTTAGCCTCCTGAGTAGCTGGGACTACAGGCACCTGCCACCACGCCTGTCTAATTTTTTGTATTTTCAGTAGAGTCAGGGTTTCATCTATTGGCCAGGATGGTCTCAAACTCCTGACTATGAGCTGCCTGCTATATTAACTAAACTTACATACATATATGCACTTGGAATAAAATTAGCTAGTTGGTTTATTTAAAATCTGTATTCATATTTATTTTTTATCTCTTTGTTCTTTCAAATTTTGAGAGAAATGTTTTGAGCTCTCTTAACATTATTGTTCCCTTTTTCTTTTCCTCCTTCTCTTTCTTCAAATATATTTTCAGGCTAAATTGTATGATGTATAGAAGTTTACAATTGTTTTATGACCTTGCAAATTGTTTCTTTATTATTATTTCACTAGTTCTCTTCAATTATTTTGTTTATTTTGATAAATGTTAATGTGGCTACACAGCTTTTTTCCTACTAATATTTGCCTTCTGTGTTTCTATCCCTTTATTTAAAAGTTGTATATGTTAATTCCCTTTTTAGCAAGTCCTATATTCCTTATTAAATATGTTATGTATACTTCATACCTTAAAACTCTTTCAGACCCTCTAACCAACATAAAGTAAGATCCAAAATCCTTATCATGGATTACAAATCCCAGTATAACAGGCCGCTGGCTATTTCTCAGATATTCTTTTTATTTTCTTTTATTTTGTTTATTTTTCCATAAGTTACTGGGGATACTGGTGGTATTTGGTTACATGAATAAGTCTTTAGTGGTGATTTGTGAAATTTTGGTGCACCAATCACCCAAGCAGCATACATTGCACCCTATTTGTAGTCTTCTTCCTCACCCCCGTCCCATTCCTCCCACCAAGTCCTCAAAGTCCATTGTATCATTCTTATGCCTTTTCATCCTCATAGCTTAACTCCCACACATCAGTGTGTACATAACAGTGTTTGGTTTTTCATTCCTGAGTTACTTCACTTAGAATAATAGGTTCCAATCTCATCCAGATCACTGCAAATGCTGTTAATTCATTCCTTTTTATGGATGCATAGTATTTCTTCATGTTTCATTACCACAGTTTCTTTATCCAATCATTGATTGATGGACATTTGAGTTGCTTCCACCATTTTGCAATTGTGAATTGTGCTGCTATAAACATGTGCGTGCAAGTCATCTTTTTCAAATAATAACCTCTTTTCCTCTGGGTGGGTACCCAGTGGTGGGATTGCTGAATCAAATGGTAGTTCTGCTCTTAGTTCTTTAAGGAATCACTACACTGTTTTCCATAGTGGCTGTACTAGTTTACATTCCCACCAGCAGATTTTCTTTCTTACACATCCCCTCCTCACCTTGTCTGCTCAACTACCTCCTTTCTGCTTGTAGAACATACCAGGAATACTTTTTCTCAGGGGGCTTTGCACTTGCTTTGCCCTCTGATATGGACATCTTTCCCCCACTTATTCTCAGGGCTCCCTCTTTGTATAATCCAGCTCTCTGTCCACATTCCAGTTCCTCTGATAGAACACCCTTGGCATTCCCATCTAACCTAGGACCTCTGCTCCACAATCACTTGCCACATGTTTACCCAGCTTTATTTTTCAAAAGGACTTTGTGTTGATTTCCTACGGCTGCTGTAAGAAAGTCCCACAACCGGGTAGCTTTAAACAACAGAAAGTGATTCTCGGACAGTTCTGGAGGCCAGTGTTGTTAGAGCCATGCTCCTTCTGAGGACTCCAAGGAGGATCCTTCCTGCGTCTTCCTAGCGTCAGGTGGTCGCAGGCAATTCTGGGTGTTCCTTGGCTTGTTGCTGCATCTCCATCTTCACATGACCTTCCGTGTGTGTGTGTGTGTGTGTGTGTGTGTGTGTGTATGTGTGTGTGTATGTGTGTCTCCTTGCTTCTTCCTGTAAGCACACTGGGACTCAGATTTAGGACCTGCCAAACTTCACTTTAACTTAACTGCTTACATATGCAAAGACCTTATTTCCCAAAATGGTCACATTATGAGGCACCACGTCGATGTGAATTTTGGACACTATTCAACCACCACAGACATATTTATATGGGATGTTATGAATGCATATATTTGTTTGTTTCACCCTATTAAAATATTAATTCTACAAGGCTAAGAACAATCTCTTCTGTTCTTTAGTATGTCCACAGTGCTTTGTGGATGCATAGTCAATATCTGTTACATTAAGAAATTCTGTTTTACTTAAAATGTAAATAACATATTTAAAAAAACAAATGTAAAGATCCAAAACAATTTTGAAGATCCAAATTCCAAGATGTTTGGGGTTATTTCTACATTTCATTTTCCTTTTTAACGTCTTAATTTTTGTATTTAATGTTTACATTTTTGTTACCTTCCTTTTTTCATCTTTTGTTAGAAAGATTCAATTTTATCTAAATCTATTTCCCTTTCTTGTTTGAAAGTTAATTATTTATTGTAATCTTGTCATTGCTTCCTTCAATTATTCAATTATAATAAGCATTCTTTAAAAGTTCAATATTAATACTTTTATTTTCCTCTCTCATAATACAATCTGTACAAGTTCCAATTATCATCCTCATAATTTTTATTCTTTTTTTTTTTTGAGATAGAGTTTTGCTCTTGTTGCCCAGGCTGGAGTGCGATGGTGCGGCTCACCGCAACCTCCGCTTCCTGGGTTCAAGCAATTCTCCTGCCTCAGCCTCCTGAGTAGCTGGGATTACAGCCACGTGCCACCATGCCCAGCTGATTTTTTGTATTTTTAGTAGAGACGAGGTTTCACCATGTTGACCAGGATGGTCTCAATCTCTTGACCTCGTGATCCATCTGCATCAGCCTCCCAAAGTGTTGGGATTACAGGTGTGAGCCACCACACCCAGCTCCTCATAATTTTTATTCTTACGGTTAATGCTTATTTAAATTTGTTATCTGATATGAAATACTGGACTTTTTTTTTAAGTGTAATGTCTGCAAAGCAGGCAAATAAACAAAAAACACCTCTAGGCCAACAAATACAAACCTAGATTCAAATGTTTTCCTAAAACAAGACATGAATTCATTTTTTTTTTCACTAGAGAGAGGAAGAATGTCTGGTAGCCTAATACAAAATAATGTTTTTAAACCCATAGATTTATCCATTTTTTTTAATCTGTACTTACTACATTTCACTCTTTCTGCCTTCCAGTCCTGTTATTCTAAAATGCATTTTAATTTAGCGTATTTTAGTAAGAGCCTGTGAAAATTGATTCAAAAATATCTTTATGCCACTCTCACTTTTGAAAGGTAATGTATCTGGCTCTAGAATTCTGGGTTGACAGTTATTTTCCTCAGAATTGTGAAGATGTTAAGATATTATTTTGTTGTCTTTCTGGCATCTGCTGTTGCTGACGAAAAGCCCACTAACAGTGTATTTATTGTACACAGAATTAATTTCTCTCTTTCTTTCTCTCTCTGTGTATATATATATTAAATGGTTATCATTTAATTTATATATATATATACACACACACACACACAGACACCATTTAATATATAATACACACACACACACACACAGATACACACATAGAAATGGTGTTAAATGGTAATCATTTAATTCTGGGAACAACAAATACACAGTCAGCAAGATATCTATATCTATATATTTTTGGTTGTTTTTCTTGGATGTTATGCAGTTTTATTTTGCTTGTAATGTTTTTCATTGTAAAAGTATAATTTCTTTATATTTATCTTACTAAGAACTTGTCATTTATCAAGCTGGAGACTCATATCTTTTTTAATACTAAACAGCTTCTTATCTAAATTTAATCAACTATGAGCTTCTTGATTTCTCTATTATTTTTCTTTGATCTCTTCTTAGATGTATGTTGGACTTTCTTAATCTCCATCTCTCTCTTTTTGTTACTGATGTTTTATTTCTATCTTTCCTAAATTCATTATGGTATCATCGGATCTTTTGGTTTAAAAGATCTTTCACATGAAATAACATTTGGCTTAAATTTATTCTATTTAAATGTAAGTATTTTTATTAGTGAAAGTTTTGTTTTTGGACATTCTTAAATTTGCTTGTTCTTTTTTTAGATTATATTGTTACTTTTTAATTAAACATAAAAGTTCCTATTTTAATTTTCTTTAGTACTCTAGATATATTTATTTAAAGGTTTTTGTTGTTGTTGCTGCTGTTATTTACAATTCTTGAGACACTAATTCTCATACTCATTGTATCTGACGTTCCTATCATAATAGCTTATTTCTTTATATGGCCGTAACTTTTACCGAGCTTTCAAAAATTTTAACCAGTACCCCCTCCCAGGAATGGGAGCTATTTTGTGGAATTTTCTAATGGCTTCTCTAGGAGTCTGTCTGGAGTTTTCAATGGTACTAGCTTTGTTTTTGTTTCCTTTTGTTTTTAATTTTAATTTATGAGATGATAGCTGAATTCTGGGTCTCAGTTTCTCATAGGTGCCGTTTGCTCACATCCAATGCCCTTGGCAAAGTCAGGCTTCCTTGTGAGTGTCCAGACCAGTGACCAGGGTTTTCATGGAAGGGGAAACTCTTTAGGAATCTGGAATTTATGCAAGGGCTTTGCTTTCATGGACCTAAACCCCATTTCCTGTATCTCTTAAATAGCAGAACCTTAGTTTTTATTGCCTACAATACATATCTTAGTCTAAAACCCCAAGGTCATTTGAAGAATCAGCTCAGGTTTATCTTGCTGGCTTTTACTTCTATTTTTATGACTGAAATCTACAAATTCTCATTCTTTCTTTTGAGTTCATCTTTGTGTCAAACACTTTTATATTTTCTCTACATGTATATGCTTGTAATAACAGGAGGGGGCTTATCTGTGTCATTTTAGACTTGCTAGATTGCTGGAAGCATCCCTAAAATGTAGAGTTCCAGGGACTACAGAGTGTTCATGTAGACCTTAGAATATCTTGCTTAGAAGCAGCAGGAAATTATCACATGTATAAATCCCACCTGAAAAGCAGTAGAAAACATTACTTGGTGTTCAGAGAGGCTTTGTAAAGGGTAGGTAAATAAGTACCTCCTGCAAAAATAGGGGATTTTTATTTTCTTATTTATTTTTTGTATTACTTTATTTTCATAGTATATGAAGTAAAGAAGAATTATTTCTAAAATTATGGAAACTGATTTAACATGATAGACACAAACATCAGGCAAACAGCGGAACCCACGAGGCTGGGAGATACCCTGCTGCGTTTCTGCCCTTTATTTTTGATTCTGACACCACTCCTCTGGGTCACTTAGATTTTTATGTGTGAACAAGGCAGCACTTGACTCTGATTTCCCCCTTACCTCTCCCTGCTGAATCTGGGATGACATTTGACATTTGATTGTGTCTTTACCCCCACCTATGAAGAATATGTATTTGATGAAGAGTTTGTAAGAACAAAACAATGGAACTTCTTTAAATAGAGGGGCTGTTTCCTCTGAACAGCAGGGATGAACAGGCAGCCAGGCATTGGGTGGTTTCCCAGAAGCAGGATTTCTGGCATGCTTGGCTGTTCTCTCTTGGCAAATGCCTTGGTGCCTCACTGCAAACACTAACTCCTTCTTCCTTTTTCCTCGCCTGCCCACAGCCTGCCAGTGTCACTTGAAGGAGCATAAATAGCTGTACCAAGCGTGCCTCTCAAGCAGATCAACATGAACTTTTTTCTTTTTTAGGAAATTCCTTCCAGAATATGAAATGATTTGAGTTCTTTCTCACTGAATGAGAGAAGCTTTCACCAGCTAGTGTGGAGGGAAGGGAGCCAGTAAGCTTCTGCACAGATGTGCAAACAGTTTCTATACAATTTTTTTCTTTTACAGAGAGGAGAATAAAAATCAGGTTAGAGGACTCCATGACCTCTGAGAAAAGCAGTTGATGATTCTATAAGCACTAAGGTTTGCTGTCCCCAGCAAATACTTAAGCTAGTTGTCCTGAGGTCTCCATAATGAATGCCCCTCTTGGGATGAGAAGTTATACCCATTTCACTGACACCAGCACAGACAAGTATTTGACCTTGAATATTTATTCTTACAGTCTTCATTTGTAACCACTTCCAATCAGCAAATTTGAGATGAATGGGAGCTTTTCCTGAATAATACTATATTTTTTTCTTCTCCCATGCTGTCTAGGGTAGCCAAATGACTGTATTTCTGGCCAGGGGTATGCAAATAGAAGTTCATATATGTTTCAGAGGGAATATTCCCAGTGGGAGTGCATGTTCATCCTCTTCCTTCTCATTGGGAAATGTGATGGCTGATACTTAACAGCCCTCCGGGACTCTGAGGTAAAAGCTGTGTGCAGAGAATGGAAGAGCAGCAAGGTAGGAGGGGCCTGGGCCCTGACATGTGTAACAAACACCCCTACCTGCTCTACATTGCCTATCTCTGTGCCTATGTTGCGGGTATGAGAGAAATATATTTGTATCTTTTTATTTATTTATTATTATTTTGAGACAGAGTCTCACTGTCACCCAGGGTAGAGTGCAATGGTGCAATCTTGCCTCACTTCAACCTCCGCTCCATCCCCAACTCCCTCAGTCTCAAGCGATTCTCCTGCCTCAGCCTCCTGAGTATCTGGGATTACAGGCACACACCACCATGCCCTGCTAATTTTTGTATTTTTAGTAGAGATGGGGTTTCACCATGTTGGCCAAGCTGCTTTCGAACTCCTAACCTCAGGTGATCCACCCTCCTCGGCCTCCCAAAGTCCTGGGATTGCAGGTGTGAGCCACTGCACCCAGCCTATTTGTATCTTTTTAAAGTGTTAGATACTCTATCATTCTCAGAGGGATTTTATCTTAACTGACATATCTTCTAATTGTAGTTTTTATCTTGCTCTATTTCACCAATTTCACCATTTAATAGTGTTTAAAACAAAGTTTACAGCCCTACTACCTCTTACTCCTCTAAGAAATTAAAGAGATTGTTCTGAAGATAGATCCTTCATTACAGAAAATCTAGCACTCTTGGACTGTAGTTGTTTCAGTGTGAAAGTTGTAATGCAATCATTAAGCAGTTATTGAACATAGACATTGAGTATTTTCTATCCCATGCCTTCCTGATTTCCTTTTTGTTTTTTTTTTTTTTAAAATACAAATAGCTAATTAAGTTAAAGTAACACAAATTTAAAATGTACTCTATTATTAGGGAATAGGTTGCAATGTAAATTTCCAACTAATTTAGAAAGAATGCCATTTTGAGAATAATTTGCTAAAGTTTTTCCCCCCTACTTAACTTCAGTCTGGGGAAAATAAGCACTTTAATTACAAACTAGACAAATACAGTCTCTGAAATCTTGTTTAGTGAGTTCAAATATAATGAGCTTTCAGAAAGCGGTGAGAGAGGAAATGATCATTTATTTATTGGGTTTTTCTGCTTGGTATTTAGTGTTTGCATTTGTTTGGTGTACTTTTCTATTAAGACTTAAAACCACTGTTTCTGATAAAGGGAAGAAAGATGCCAAGACATCATCTTAGAAACTCCTAGACTCTTGGGAAGAGTCTGTTCCTACTCCTGAACTGGACAGAATCTCCATCACCAACATGGTGGAGCCATAGCAATGTAAACATCAAGGCAGCCCTCAGCTTTGTTTTTTGTTACCAACTAGTCTTGTTGCCCTTTGTTTGTAGCCAGTGTTTTGCCTATTGAATGTCAACCAGAAAGGAGACATCTATTATCAACACACTGCTCAGCTCTCAATCAGATCTGCCTGTTTAGTCAATATCTCATTCAGTTTCTTAGGACACTTGTATTTGTGCAAGAATAGAGGATGTGATTGAAACTTCTAGAGGGGTATTGGTGACATGAAGAGAAGGTTTTCATATTCCATCGTGGTAGCCTATTTAGAATCTTCCATTTAGCTGGGATAGTGGCAGATGCTTATCCCAATGCACTGGCCTGTTGCTTCTTCTTTCTTCTTCAGTGTATGTCCAAGAAGACAGAGGACCTTTGCATTGATCATTGTTGCATCCATAGTTCCTAGCACAATAAACGGTACATCACAAATGTTGAATAAGTATTTGTCTGAAGAACAAATAACCTCTATCTTCAGCATAAAGTCTGGGCTCTTTTGCATGACATTCAGCCACTTTGCAATCTGCATTTAACCTTTTTGACTGGCTTCATTTCCTATTGTCTCCTGACAATTACTGAACAACAATGTTGAAGGCATCACAGTTTCCTGAGCGGGCGTGGACTCATATTCTGTGCATTTGCTGAGGGTACCCTTGGTGAATGTTTAAGGTACAGCTTAAATGTCATCTCTGTGCAGCCTCTTTGAAACCCAGCTGTTTCTGTTCCAGGAACAGCTCAACCGCTTATGTATGAATTTAATAGCAAACACTTAATAGATCAGCTACTCTGTTCCAGGAACAGCCCAAAGTTCTGAGGTCAATATTTGAGGGTAGAAGAACACTAAGTTGGAACAAAGGAAATCAGAGCAGAGTATAATGGCCAAGGGTCAGCAAAATCCACATTAAAAATCCTCCCTATGTATTTTCAAGAAGAAAAGGCCAGCCCGTGGAGAACCGATAGACTTAATAGCTAGCTGAGTTATTCAACAAGACTTGCTTAATTCTTCCATCTTTCTAATCATTTTGGATTTCAACAACACCATCTACGATGCATTCCCAGTGCTACCCATCCTGCATCTGACCTCTCTACTGTTGCTTTGCTCTCCCTCTGGCTGTTCTACGCCCCTTCTCCACACCTGCCTGTCCAGCTTCTACCTGGCCTTCAAGAATTAGACCAGGAGTCCTCTTCCAGGAAGCTTAGCTCCTTTCACCTTTAGTTTGAATTACATGACTCTCACAGTGTACATGTCTATCACTGCTTTCACCATTTGTAATTATTTATGTGTCGAATCTCCCTGCTTCCCTGAGAGACACATGGAAATCTTGTTGAAAATGCCAATGATATAAAATCAGACCCTTCAAAAGTGAAGCCTGGGAGTCTGAATTTTGATAACTTCTCCAAGTGATTCAAAACCACTTCTTTGGATTGTAAGTTCCTGGGGGCCAGAGCATCTCTCATCAGCACGTGTGCATGGTAGAATGCCTCTTATGCAGGAGATGGGCTGTTAATACAAGATCACTAACTGAGTAAGTGATGACAGTGCCTGAGTGGCATCAGAATGAATGATAAGGGTTTTCTCTGTCTGCTCCATGGAGTCTTTAACTCCCAGCCCTGGTCCATCTGGCCTTACCTCTGAATTCTTATCTTTCATAGGTGCAACTGCATTCACCTTTCATCCCGTCTTTGTTTCTGGATCCTTCCTTGGGATTTAGCTCTTGTGTCTATGGTAACATATTACATAATTCACTTATTTCTTAGGTTTATCATCTTTGTCTGTTTCCCCCACCAAAATATAACCTGTACAAACACACGGATTCATTTTCAGTTTTGTTCAGTGACAAACATCTACTTCAATGACCTAGAACAGTGTCTGTCATGTAATAGATGCTCAGTAAATATTTGGCTAATAAATGAATATATGAGTGAATGGATGCGTTTCCTGAGATGGATCCATTGCTGTTCAGCCTTTACTCTTTAACATAATTTGTGCAATGGCACTTTCTCCCCTTTTACTAATTTCTTCCAAACAGTCCTCTTGCAATTTTATCTACCTCCTCATCTCCTTGCTGGACACCCCAGCTCTCAGGCTCTGTCCCTAGACCATCGTCTCAGTCACACCCAGGCCTGGCTCCTCCTAAGCACTTCAAAATGTCACTGGATATTCCTTATCTTCAAAGGACCAAAGAAGTATCTCTCGTTTCAAAATATTTGCACTTCCATGAAAGCCAAGATCCCAGCTCCTGTCTTTAATGTATTCTAAGGCTGGGCAAGGAAATCTCTGCTTCCTACTTGGAATGCATAGAGCTCCCCTCTGGGAAATAAAGATGACATGGGTTAGATTCATCACCGCAGATGGCACCTGCTGCTGCATCCTCCTAAATGATTCCACATTTGGGCAAGCTAGTTGGGGCAGAATGGCTGGCTTCAAATGCTGTCTGGCTTGCTAACGAGTTATTGGCTGTTATCTTTTTACCTTGAGTCACTGATTTGAAAACAACCCATATTTCTGGTGATAAAAAGTGTTTCTCTGTGACATATGGGGTACAGCGTGTTTAAGAAATTATGTTTTCTTTTAGGTCAAGTCCTGGTGAATAACTGTTTCTACTTGCTGTGGTAGGGACAGACTCAAAAACTAGCCTGTCCTTTTTTTCTCTGTGTGCATGGTCTCTGAGGCAGAGGGCTGGAGCTGGTCATGCGGAGAGGTGGCCTGATACCTTTGATGGATCTGAGACTGTCCATGTGTGACTGGAGACCTCAGGGACATAGGAATTCAAGGGTGGGCTATTAGATGGGGAAAGTGAGTTAGTGAGGCAGGCAGCAGGGTCAGCAGGATGAGATAGGAGAGAGAATACTACTTTGGTTTTCAGAAGGCACAACTTCACTTTCTCATGCTGTCACTTACTACCTATGTGATCCTGGGTTAGTTAAGAAAATGAATTTCAGAAACTGTCTAATATGGAACAGAGAAGTGACAGTGTCTCTTGTGAGGTTCTGTTATGACTCGTGGGTGTATAAGTTGTGTATAAACTGTAAAGTGCTATAGAATTGGAAGTCAGGTGATCAACTAGCTGAGCCTTTACCTTCTTGCTTGAGGAATGGTCAGATCCTTTTTCTTCTTCGTTTCTTAAATCCTACCTTCAAAGGCAAATCAACTCTCCTCTTCTTAACTCAGATAATTTAATCCAGAGATCATCGAGTCAAACTATGGGCCTGTGTGGGTAGCAGAAAGACAGGAAAGATGTACTAAAACACAGCATGCTGGTCCAGGTTACTAGTGGTTTGCATTGTCTTTGTTGGGCTATAGAAGATACTTGGGTTTGAATTATCTTTTCATGTGTGTGACATTAATAAAATGAGAGATACCACTTAGGTCAAGTGACTTGTTTGCTTAAGCTCGAATATGCGCATTAAGCTCACACAGAGCTGGTGCGCACGCAGCTATTCGTGTACACATGAATCCTGTGAGTTCATGTACAGCTGATACATAGAAGAACTGAGAATGTATTCCAGGTCCTTTGGCATCTAAAGACAGGTTTTCCCCACATGTAGTAGGACAACCACTGGGATAGGAAATCAGGGGAGAACAGGAAAAGATAAAGCATCCTAGTGTCAAACATTAGGGTTAATGTAGCTGCATTTGTTTTATAAATACAGTTATTTATTTCCCAAGAGTTTCAAGGAATGTAAATACTTCCCAAATGAGGCTCAATGAAGTCAGTTTCATTTTATTCATTCATCAGATCATTTGACAAATACTCATGAGAACATAACACATGCTAGACAATGTTCTAAGCCTTGAGATCAAGGGATAATGAGTCAATCAAGGTTGTTGCCTTCATAGAATTAGTGGGAAAAAGGGGAAGAATTTTCTGGGCATGGTTGTTTTTATATTATGTGAAGTAATACCCTAGAATTACTGGGTATTACTGCCGCTGGACCTGGAATTCGCCACAGGACAGATCTTGCAGAGGCAAGTGGCCCCTGGACCTCTCTTGCATTCATTCTCTGGATCTGCATGTCAGAGGCTCCACCCTGGCGTGAACTTGGTATGGAGGCAAAGGCTTAGAGGCTGGACCAGCATTCTTGGGCAAGGACTGACCCTGGAGGGCTTTGCTCTTGACTTTGGACAGCTGAGAACCCCTCCTTCCACCCCAATACAAGGTTTTTGACATGAGTGTATTCCTGCTTAGTTCTTCTTGTGGGGCTGCATTTGGGGTGCTTTGCCCTCCCCACTGAGAGTGAGGGCCAAGGGATCTCCTCCATCCTGTCTCGCCAGTGGCTCTGTATCCTTCCTTCCTTCCTTGGCCTCTGTCCTTTGCTGACATCCTCTTCCTTATCCAGCAGAACTCACCCTGGGGTCGTAGCTGTGGGGAGGGGCCTATCCGATGCTCTTCCTAGTCCTTCGCAGCGGGCCTAGGTGGGTAGACCATGTTGGGGGCTGGTTAGGAATCTGCACTGCTTTGACTTACCTCCTCTTGGTTAATAAACACAAATGCTTTTATCTCAAAAAAGAAAAAAAAAAATCCTAGTTGAGGATTGCGCTCAACTGCAATTACTTTTAAGAGATAATTCTGTTCCCAGAAATTTAAGGTTAAAAAAAAAGGCAGATTGCAGAAATATCTATTTTTAAGAATGTTTTCCGCAGTATTATTTATGTTCGAACACAAGTAGAAAGCTGCCTAGATGTCTATTAACAGGGAAAAGATTACATTGATCAGAATCATATTCACTGAATGGGGTTGTGTCTGCCTTTGGACAGTATGCACATACAGTAGATTCTGATTAGATGAAGAAAACCATGGCTCTGTGGGCAGAATAAAGACAGGAAAGGCGTACTAACATGCAGTATGCTGCTCCAGGTTACTGGTGGTTTTTGTTGTCTTTGTTGGGCTATAGCAGATACTTAGGTTTGAGTCTTCCTTTTCTGTGTGTGATCTTAATAAAGTGATGTAAACCCCGTGAGTCTTCTCTCTAAAATAGAAATAAAGGTGACCTTGTGGGGCTGTTGTGCATTTTAAATGAGATAATGTATATTAAAGTATATATAGCACAGTGCCTGGTCCAGAATTAGAAGTTAAGAATGATCTGTTTATTCATATGATTTTCTAAGGTGTCTACAATTAATATGTATCACTTCATTAGTCAGAATAAAACCCAATCAATATTAAAAGAGAAAGAGAAGGGGGTGAGTCAGACTGTCAGGTCCTCTGACAAGCAAGACATCAAAGGCCCTTGCTATTTCTTGTCACAGTGGGTAACAAATATGAGTTTAACCATCATGCAATGGCCATTTTGCAAGAGAAATTGTCATGAAAACTTTTATTTTTTTCTCAATAGAAATCTTTGGAAAAGACCTGAGACTATACCTTAAGGCCTGTCACATCCAAGAGTCATTAGGTTTAGAGGGCTGAGCCATAGCCAGTCAATAAACTTGTCAGTTTCACCTAGGAAAGGATGCATCTGTGGAGGATGCTGCCTTGTGAGGTAGTGGGCTCCTCATTGACCAGAGGTAATCTAGCCACGGATAGGAGACCCTTTTCCCTTTTAGCTTGCAGGAAAAAGCTTCTGTATTGGGTGGAGGTTGGACTGATTCTTTTCCATCCTTGTGATGCAATGAGTCCATGGAATACCAGAAAGGAATATTTTTCCTTTGTGTCTTCCTAGGAACTTCCACAACCATGACTGATTCCTACCAAAATTTAAAATGTGATATTTGGCCAGGTGCAGTAGCTCACACCTATAATCCCAGCACTTTGGGAGGCCAAACTGGGTGGATCACCTGAGGTCAGGAGTTCAAGACCGGCCTGACCAACATGTTGAAAAACCGTCTCTACCTAAAAATACAAAAGCCTGGACATGTGGCAGGTGCCTGTCATCCCAGCTACTCGGGAGGCTGAGGTGGAAGAATCACTTGAACCTGGGAGGGGAAGTTGCAGTGAGTCGAGATGGTGCCACTGCACTCCAGCCTGGATGACAGAGTGAGACTCTGTCTCAAAAAAAAAAAAGTGACGTTTGATTTTAGCAACTTTCGCTGTTGCCTAACCCCACGCATAGGAGTATAATCACCTCATGGGGTCCCAAGTGGCTTTCGATGCAACTCTTTGCCATGCCAGCGTGAGTTCTTCATCTGTGTTTCCATCAGTACAATGCAGAGGAAACAGCCTGGACTCTGAAATAGGAAATGCTTCATTTAGATCTTGACCATTTTATGCAAAAGAGAGTAAACATAACCTATGACAAATTTTAAAAAGAGCTTGGTTTTTCTTTTCTGTAAAATGTGAATGAGAAATCATCTATCATGGGCTTCACAGGAGAATGAAATAGAAGACAACTGGAAAAATATAAAAGAAAACATGTGCCTTGCACATTAAGGTTTCCTGCCTTTCCCTTTTCCTCTCCCATCTTCTCTTTCTTCTAGTAACTTCTCGCCTTAATTTTGTTTCTTATTTTTTTCCCCAGGCTACTTTCCCTTTTCCCTCTCTTTCACTAATGCTGACAACAATCTTTTGCTGTTGTCTGGTCTTTTCAAGTTTGTAAACATATGTTCTTACGCTTTCTCAGTTGGCCCTCACCAAAATAATAATAATAATAATAATAATAATAATAAAATAAAATAAATAAGTTTGAAAAGAGTAGAAAAAAGAAAAGGAAGATAAAGGAACCAAAAATCACTCCTATGTGATAGATAGTATCATTTTAGCTTTACAGTCAGAAAACTGAGACCAAGAGAAATGAAATAATTTCTCTAAAGATATAGGACAATGGAATACTATGAAGCCATAAAAAGAATGAGATCATTTCCTTTGCAGCAACATGCCTGGAGGTGGAGGCCATTACCCTAAGCAAACTAACACAGGAACAGAAAACCAAATACCACATGTTCTCATTAGTAAATGGAAGTGAAACATTGAGAACACACGAACACAAAGAGGGGAACAACAGGCACTGGGCCTATTTGAAGGTGGCGGGTGGGAGGAGGGAGAGGATCCGAAAAAAATACCTGTCGAGTACTGTTCTTATTACCTGGGTAAAAAAATAATCTGTATCTCAAATCTCCATGATACACAGTTTACCTGTAAAACAAACCTTCACAAGTATCTATTTTTAAGAATGTTTTCCACAGTATCATTTATGTTCACACACAAGTAGAAAGCTACCTAGATGTCTATTAACAGGCAAATGATTATATTGATCAGAATCACATTCTGATTCTGATCAATGTAATCATTGATTATAATCAATACAATCCATAATTTTATAATCATGTACCCTGAACCTAAAATAAGTTAAAAAAATTAAAAACTGAAAAAGAAAAGAGAGCAGCTGTAGGGCAGGACAGACAAGAGTGGCACCTGGACCATGCGACTGTCGCAGGGACTAGCGGAGATGCTGGCTACTCTCATTTCTTTGATGTTTTCACTAAATTAAAAAGGAAGGAAAATAGCAAAATAAGATTTAACGAATAGATTCCACTCATAAATGATTGCTTTTATTTATTTTTATTTCAGTAGGCTTTGTGGAGGGAACAGGTGGTGTTTGGTTACATGAATAAGTTCTTAAGTGGTGATTTCTGAGATTGTGGTGCCCCCATCACCCGAGTACGGTACACTGTACCAATGCGTAGTCTTTTATCCCTCACCCCCGAGTTCCCAAAGTCCACTGTGTCATTCTTAGGCCTTTGCATCCTCATAGCTTAGCTTCCACTTATAAGTGAGAACACATAATGTTTGGGTCTCCGTTCCTGAGTTACTTCACTTAGAATAATGGTCTCCAATTCCATCCAGGTTGCTGTGAATGCCATTATGAATATCTGCTTTTAATATTTATAAAATACATGCAGGTAATATCTATTATCACTTGGTGGGAAACAGTTGAAATGTACGTTTGAGGATCTTCTTAGATGTCAGGTTGAGGCCAAATGGCCTTTCAGAGCTCACCGCCTCCCCTTCACTGGCCTGTGCAGACGCTGTGGGTTGGCAGGGAATGTTCTGGTAGTAAATCACATAGGAGCTAGCCAGTTGCTTTGGCAGAGGGTGGCCAGTAGGCTTTTCAATTAAAATAAATCACAGTGATTGAGCCATCATATGAGCAGAGGGTTTGATGGCAATAAAAAGAAAACACTGATGTGTTTTGAAACGCTGGTGACTTACTGCAGTGGAGCATGGGGAATGAAGTGATGTGGGGCCAGCACTGCCCCCCTGCCACCCTGCCCCCCCGCCCCCACGAAGGGCTCTTGACACCGCGGAAATGCGCCATGGCCATCATGAAGCAGGCCTGAGCCACAGACGCAGTATTGTTCATTAGGCCTCAGACCAGGCAGCCAACTTGATTTCGATTTGGCAGACGCTGGGTCTCTGAAGTAATTTCAAACCTGCCCCAATCACAAGCGAATATCAAGTCATAAAACAAAAGAGCCGGGAGGGCAACCGTACCAGCCCCTTCATTTTACAGATGAACCAACTGAGACTCACAGCACGTAGGAAGAGCTGGAGTTGGAGCGGGTTGGCTGTGCTGGGGTTTTCATCCACTCACTTGCTGGGCAGATGGCCTAGGGCATGCCCTCTGTAGCCCTGGGCTCCTGTCTCCTCGTGGATGAAATGCTGACCGTGCTGCCTCCTTCACAGAGCTGAGGGATTGGAAGCACTAGATGTAACATCCTGGGCAGGGAGCCTGGCACAGAGGAAGAACTTACAATATATGGCCATTAGAGCAATTTGTCCAGAAACACATGATTTGGAAATGGCAAAGCCAGGGCTTGGAAATGGAGTCTTTCTCCAAAACAGTGCTCTTTCTATTACCCATCTTAGCCTCACAGAATCAACATTTACGAAAACACTGCAACTCATTTGCATGGTTTCCACAGTCTGGGGAAAAGGGTGGCTGGAGGAGGGATGTGTCTATGAGAAGAAAAGGTCACGATAAAATCATTGACTATTGGGCTGGGAGGGAGTCTGGGGCTGTTTATTCCAGATCTTCATCTGACAAGCTCTGATAAGTGTCTCGGTAGCCCAGTGTTCCTGCCCCTCCACCCATCCCCTTCTTCAGGGGTTCTGACCCTTCTGAGACCTGCTCTCCAGGAAGTGCTGAACTGATTTTTCCTCACTGATGTTCAGTTTAATGACTACAGCTTCAGTGTAACCCCTCCCAGGAGGACATGCTCCTTCCTTTGGTCATGACTTTAAGCTAAGAGAGTCAAATGCTAATGGGAAAATTAGAAGATTTAGCTAAGCAGCAGGAGAGTACTCTGCACTGTGTCTATACCCAAGAATTAGGCCATTCCTGTGGTTCTTATTGATCTTATGGAATCTCTAACACTCTTTATTTCAATAAACCCCAAGGACATATTCATTTAATCAGTAATTCAGTATATTCAGTTAGTATATATTAAGGTCCTATAAGCTTTTATACATAGCTGTAGACCTAAGAGAGGCAGAAGTGCTAAATAAGTCTGCCCGGTTAAGTGGAGTAGTGCCGTTGCAGAGTGAACTCCAGCCTGGGTGGGCGTGTGGAAGCCGTGCCTGCTGCCTGCAATCTCAGAAAGTGAACTGCAGAGCTGACAAGATGGTGGAGGCTCCAGAGAGCAGCTTTCCAAGTGGCCTGGGAGGAAGAGCATAGAGGTGGAGAAGGTGCCTGTGGAAACACAGTGATGTTGGAAATTCTGTCGTATGTTTCGGAATTTTGAGTCATTTCTCATGGGTGTAGGATAGGATGTACAATAGTTTCAGATATCAAGTCAAGAGAATTCAAGAGGCAGGCAGGGTGCATTAGACTGTGAGTGATTTCTGTGGAGTTTTTCCATGTGGTGACCTGAAGGTCACCTAAGGAAGGGTCTCTGTGCTAAGGAGCATGGGTTTTTTCCTGATGACAAACGGGACTGAGAGGTACCATAGAGCAGAGGTCAAGAACAGAGCCTCATGGAGGGTGTGGTGAGCCGAGATTGCGCCATCGCACTCCAGCCTGGGCAAGAAGAGTGAAACTCCATCTCAAAAGAAAAAAAAAAAAAAGCCTCAGAGACTGGACTGCTAGGGTCAGGTCCATGCTATACTGGTGTTAGACAAATGACTTAATCACTCTCTGCTGTTTCCTCCTATGAAAAATGGAAATAATAAAAGTATCCACTCCATAGGGTTGTTTTGGGAGAATTTAATGAATTGAATTATGTAAAACATTGAAAATTGTGCTTTTAACCTTGTGTGGCTATGAGTGTTGCTACTGTTGTTATGACTCATGGACTTTTAGCAGGGGGGAAAGTTAGGCAGATGGTCTTCTAGACAACAATTTTATAATAATGGGGAAGATGGATTAGAAAAGCACAGGAAAAGAAGCAGGTGGGCTGTTCATAAGAGGTGGCAATAGTTTGGGGGAAAGAAAAAGGAAGCTCTAAATTTTGTCAGAGGTGATAGGGATGGAAGAGAAGAGGCTAGGTAAGAATTTTCTCATTAACTGGAGTATCAAGCTACCTCATTAATTGAGGTATTGTGTTTGAGTTCTCCAGAAAAACATAGAAACATAGCAAGAAGAAATGTCTCTATCTGTCTGTCTGTCTATCTATCTATCTATCTATCTATCTATCTATCTATGATTTGCTATAAGAAATTGGCTCACATGATTATGGAGGATGAAAAGTCCAAGATCTTCAGTCAGCAAGCTGGAGATCTGGGAAAGCCAGGAATATATTTCCAGTTGAAGTTCCAAGTTTAAAGGTCTAAGAACCCGAAGAGCCAACAGTGTAAGTTTCAGTTTGAGTTCGAGTTTGAAGGCAGGAGAAGCCTGATATCTCAGCTCAAAGACAGTCAGGTAGAGAAGAGAATTCTTTCCTACACAGTTTTTTTTTTATCCTGGTTAGGTCTTCCACAGATTGGATGAGGCCCACTCACTTTGGGAAGGGGAGTCTGCTTACTCAGTCTCCTGATTCAAAGATTTATCTTATCCAGAAACACCCTTGCAGGCACACCCAGAAATAATAGTTGCCCAAATATCTGGGCATCTCATGGCTTAATCAAATTGACACATAAAATTAATCATCACAGGTATCAAGCTACCCCACTAAACAGTGGTTAAAACAGCAATTATTAATTACTGCTCATATGACTGCAAGGTGGCTGGGTGCAGCTGAGGCAGGCTTGGCTGGGCTGGGCTCTCTCATGTGTCTGTGGCTCTGCTGGAGATTGGCTGACATGTGTTGGGCTTGGTTTGGGCAGTTCCATTCCATGTGTTTCTTATCTTCTATCTGAGACTGGTGGCCTATTCTCTGCTAGCCATGAAGATGACAGTGCAAACCAAAATCTGAAAGGCTTCTTAAGGCCAAGACTTCATTGGTGCAGAATGTAGCAGAGCATTTCTCTACTAAATGATCTGAGATAAGGAAAATGTTTATTGACAGAGAGGTTTTGTTTGCTGATTGTGGAGGTGAATCAAAATATTTACATACATCTTTATAGTATGAGAATATTCATGAGATGTGCAGCACTCTTAAGTGATCAGTGCTCTTCAGGGCAACATGGAAAGACTCATGACTCTTCCTTCTGGGCACCACGACCAAATCCCACAAACTCTTTCAGTCTTATTTTTCTCCATGTGGGAAGTTAGGAGGTTTGGCCAAATGTTATGTAAGATTCTTCCTGACTTGTCTATTTATTGAATCTAGATCTAAAAAAAATACAGCATGATGTTTGTAGCTGGGCTTCATTTCATTTGTGCACAGTGTCATTTACCTTCCTCTGTTCTTGGCGGGGGATTGGAGATAATGCTGCAGAAGAGCCAAGTACACTCCCGAGGATGGAATTTGGCAGGAGCAGCTGTGACAGTGAGCTGGTGGGTCCCTGGCCAGGAGGGAGCACAATGAGATGAGATTTGGGACTGTCGGAAATGCAGGATGCTGAAGAAAAGGATTGGATGATGCCTTCTCCCTGGCCCCAGGCCTCTTGGAATTTGTTCTAGAGAAGCACAAAAAGAAGGGAGAAGGTGCTGGGAGCCATGTCCCAAGTTGAAAAGCATACAGAGATACAGAGCAAGTATTTACTGAGCACTTAATAATGCCAAGAGCTGATTGTGTGGGCTGGAGTGGTAAGAGGTTATGTGAAGAATATGATCTGAATTAGACCTGGTACCATCCTTCAAGAAATCTTATGGTAATAACCAAAGAGTGAGCAAACATGCAGCACTGAGAGTCAATGCTTAGGATAGGATATGTTGTAGAATACTCCAACCTCCAGGCTATAAATCAGAATACTAAAATTCCTATTACACAGATAACTTGTATGGTTATTTAAAGATATCATGCCACTCCTCTTCATCAATGTCCTGCTCTATTCATACCTGCATGAAAATAAGTTCACTTTATTTTGCCGCTGAATACGTTCCCATAATTAGAAAGGAATTTTTACCCCTCTCTGCAAGAGGGGAAGATATAAAATGAACCATCCATGACTGAAGCAGAAGTAACTTAACTAATGGCTGAATTTGGGGAAAGACACAGAGCATGTCCAACTCTGTCTCTTCTCTCCCCTCTTTCAAAACTGCCTGTCCATAGAGAGGGTGGATTTTTCCATTCATCCATTGATATAGTTGGAATATTTGTCTCCACTCAAACCTCATGTTGAATTGGAATCCCAGTGTTGGGCTTGGGGCCTGGTGGGAGTCGATTAGATCATGGTGGCGAATTTCTCATGAGTGATTTTGCACCACCTCCTTGGTGCTGTTCTTGTAACCATGAGTTCTCGTGAAATCTGGTCATTGAAAAGCACATGGTACTTCTCTCTCTCTTGCTCCCGCTCTGGCCGTGTAATGTGCCTGTTCCCACTTTACCTTCTGTCTTGAGTAAAAGCTTCCCGAAGCCTTCCCAGAAGCAGATGCAAGTACTATGCTTCCTATATAGCCTGCAGAACCATGAGCCAGTTAAACATCTTTTCCTATAAACTACCAGTTTCAGGTGTTTCTTTACAGCAATGAAAAAATGGTCTAGAACACCCGTGGGGCAAGTTCATCTGGGAATATGGTAGAGACTGGGGTGGTATTTCAGTCAGGATGAGCTAGGGCATGCTGCTGTACTAATTACCTCAATGTTTTGGTGGCTTATGAGTACCGAGATACCTGTCCTTCATGGATCAGCTGTTGTCTTCGTCCCATGGGGTCTTCACTCCTGGTCCAGGCTTATAACGAGTCTATTTCTGAAACATTGCTGGATACTATGGAATGAATTATGTTGTCCCAAAATTCATATGTTACAGTTTTAACTCACAATGTGATGCTATTTAGAGATGTGGCCTTTGGGGGATAATTATGTTTAGACACAGTTATGAGAGTGGGACCCTCAGGATTAGTAACCTTGAAAGAAGAGGCTTCAGGGATATCTCTGTGTCTGTCTCTCTTTCTTTCTCTCTCTCTGGCCATGTGAGAGCAGGATTAGCAAGCAGTCAGAAAAGAGAGCCCTCACCCAAACCTGACCATGCTGGCACCCCGACCTCAGACTTTCGGCTTCCAAAGCTGCAAGAAAGTCTATTTTTATTGTTTCAACCACCCAGTCTGTGGCATTTTATTACAGTGGCTTGAGCTAAGACACTGGGGAGAGGGATTAAAAGACAAGACAAAGCACCCTCTGACTTCAAGAACTTCTACTCAGAAGTTTTAGTCATCACTTTTGCATGCATTTTTATTGCTCTCAGAAGTTATATGGCCAAGCCTGAGGTAAAACAGGTAGGAAATTATAATCCTGTCTCAGGCCCAGAATCGTTTTTGACAGTGCATGCAGTTTACTGGACTTGGAACGTGAGGTTTTACAGTGGCTCAGTCATGCCAATGGTGGGCAAATGGCACTGTCTAATTAGCAGCCCCACGAGGCTATGCATCTAAGTCACATCCTCTGATATAGGCTGATCAATAATTAAGCTGTTATTATGGTCTTCATTTCTCTGGCTTCCATTTCTTAATAGCTTCTGAACGCAGGAGAGGAAGAAAAGAATGCTATATGCTCATGTCCTCAAAGCCAGATATTTTGGTGAAAAAAATTAAACAGAGAAATTGGATGAGGAGGGAACATTTCTAACTTGTATTTCAACAAAATGCCCAGCAGAATATCTGGCGCTTTTAAATTTTTCTCTTAGAAAATCCCTATAAGGCATGTGTTACTATTTTCAATTTAAAAGATGGGAAATTGAGACTCAGTGGTTTTACGCAGCTTGCTGAAGGTACAAAGAAATCCAGGTCTGCCTGTAGCTATCCTTACCTGTCTGTAGCTGGTATGTTAACCCCAGGTAAAGACAAAGTTATCGTGAAATGAAAATAGCACCCTGTTCTCCTGGAGGACTTGAAGTCACACCTTAGGGTATACCTCCAGGAGAAGATAATGCTATAAATGGTGTTGCTTTATCACTCTAATGTCCACCCATCCATTTATTTATAAATCCACCTCCTTTTTTACTCAACCCATGTTTGTGGAGCACCAACTATGTGCCAGGCATGATGTTAAGTTCTTGGAATACAGCTGTAACTAAGATATATGGATTCTTGCTTTCATGGCCTTAAAGATTGTGATGGTTAATACCGAGTATCAACTTGATTGGATTGAAGGATGCAAAGTATTATTCCTGGGTGTGTCTGGGAGGGCGTTGCCAAAGAAGATTAACATGTGAGTCAACGGACGGGGAGAGGCGGACAACCCCTCAGTCTTGGTGGGTGCCATCTAATCAGTTGCCAGCACAGCCGGGATAAAAGCAGGCAGGAGGATATGGAAGGACTAGACTGGCTAAGTCTTCTGGCCTTCATCTTTCTTTCCTGCTGGATGTTTTCTGCCCTTGAACATCAGACTCCAAGTTCCTCAGCTTTTAGACTCTTGGACTGACTTAGTAGGGGCTCTTGGGCCTTCTGCCACAGACCGAAAGCTGCACTTTTAGTTTCCCTACTTTTTGAGGTTTTGGGACTCGGACTGATCCACCACTGGCTTCCTTGTTCCTCAATTTGCAGTTGTCCTATTGTGGGACTTTACCTTGTGATCGTGTGAGTCAATTCTCCTCAATAAACTCCCTTATATATACATATGTCCTATTAGTCCTGTCCCTCTAGGGAACCCTGACTAATACAAAGACCCTCAAGGAAGACAGATGTTGACTGGATAACTACAAATGCAGTGGGTGCTGCAAAGAGCAGTACAGGTGTGAAATGATGCAATGATGAAGATCTACTATCTGGTAGATCAGGGACAGCTTCTCAGAGGAAGTGGTATTGACATGGAGATCTGCTGGGGAGTCTCAGTTGCCTGACCCGATTTCCCCTCAGAATTTTCCTTTAGTCATCTTATTCCTCAAGTAATATTTGAGGAACTGAGTGTTAGAATGATCTAGTGGATCTGAATTCTCTCTCTGGCCTTCATCAGCTACTCTCCATAAAGGAATAGAAGAACTGCCAAGAGCCTGATTCTCAGATTGCATGAGGAGTGGTTTCCATTCTAAAGTGGCCAGACTGCATCTCATCAGGCAGAGACACTGGGGCCAGTGTCGTGTTAGAGATGAGAACAAGAAGTCAAGTTAAAACGAGAATTGAAATTATTCCAGGAATTCAAGTTTCTCTGAAAAGATCCTTATCAGTCCTTTCCCTTCTGTCCACCTCCCCTGAGACTGGCTTTCCCATCCTTCAGGTCTCAGCTCATTTACTCCTTCTTGCCAGCAGCCTTCCCTCTTCTCTAAGGTGATGCCAGGGGCTCCTCCAAGGCCCCCCATGGCATCCTGTGCTTACTGTTCTGGCAGTGCTTGTCAACACTGGCCACACACTCACCTGGGAGCACTTAAGAAATGATAATTTTTAGATTCCACCAGAGATTCCCATTCCAGTGGTCCAGAACAGCCCTTGGATATCACCAATTTAAAAAAGCTGCCCAAGTAATTTTCAAGTGTGTCCAATGGTGGACACACTGCACCACTGCAGCCCTTTCTCACCTCGCATAGCAAGTTCTTCCTTACTTATCCACATCTTCCCTTAAACTGTAAATTCCCTGATTGTAGGAGTCATCAGTCTGCTGTCTTAGATTCATATAAGCTGGTATATATGGGTGCCCTGTAATCATATGTTGAAAGGATGATGGATGATGAGACTGCCATCTGGATTTTTCACATTGAAATCTTTGGGATTTTCCTGGGGTCCTCCCCTCTTCATCTGGTACTTGATCCCATGTCTGAGCTTTCAGTTTAGCTTGAACTATACAAGGCCTCCAATCAAGGATGCCTTTGGAGGTTAGCTGCTCTATTTATCCTTCCAGAAACCTATTCTATAGCTTACACCTTGTAGAGAAACTCACAAGTTCATTCACATATGACTGAAAGCGGTTGGCAGAGCACGGACAGTGGTTATGTATATACACATGAGAACATAGGGGCAGAGTTGCAAAAACTGTGTTTGAGTCCTGGCTCTACCACTTACTAAAAGGTCATGATGCATTAAAAGTGAAAGAGAAAAAAAAGCAAAGAAACCAGTGATAGCTAAGATACTGTCCTTCTTTACAATACAATTCTATGTCCATCATTTTGTTTAGTCCCCACAAGTACCCAAAGAAGTAGAAATAGATGTATATTTTCAGGATGATGGACCTGGGTAAGAATCCTGGCTCTGCAGACAGCTTAGACCTGTTTATTAACAACTTAGACAGCATGTTGTTTATCAAGAAGTCACTTCCACCTTCTAAACCTTGGTTTTCTTATTTATTGCATGCTATTAATGTAGTACTGCCCCATTTTTCTGCAAGGTAGTTGAGAGAGATGATAGAGTAACAGTGGAATACATGGACTCAGAAACCAGACTGTCTGTGCTGAAGCTTGGCTTGGCCACTTATTGCCTGTATGACGTTAGCCAAGGGATTTGACTTGTGTCTCAGTTTTCTCATTGGCAGACCTGAAATAATATTACTATCTACAGCAGAAGGTTACTGTGAGATTAAAAGGAGTTGATTTTGGTAAAGTTTTCAGTACAGGGCAAGGCATAGAATGACTCTGCCAAAATATTAACTGCAATTTTTATTATTACTCTTCAATTCAATTTAAATTAAATAATATTAGTACTATTATTATTACTATTATCGACTGTGCAGTAGATTCTGTGAGCCACCAAGCAGCAAGAGCAGAGGGTTTTGAACCATCATTGGTTAGGTTAGGCGTGTTCAAAACACAAATTGGGCCAACAGAGGTATGAAGCCCTGAATCATCCAACAAACACTTTCAGAAACAATGCTAGATTGGGATCAGGAAAGCTGAATTTCTTTTTCTCCCATTCTGCTCTGCCACTCATTTTTTAGGTGACGTTGGTAATGCATTATCTGCTCAGAGCTTCATGTACAGAACAGGCAATTCTTTCTTCTTCTTATGCAGGACTCTTGCAGGGATCCAATGAAGTAAAAGAACAGGTGCCTCACAAATGCTAGCTTTTTCCTCTATATTAGGTGTGTGCACAGAATATCTTCTGTGCCAATAAAGCATGAGATGAGATAAATCCAAAAGTCTTTCTCTCATAATATCCTTGGCTTCTCAAGAAGTCACTGTAGTCATGAAATGGAGGCAGCTGTGGCTTTCTGAATAGCTGGAAATTTGTCCTTGGAGGCCACAGCAGGGCAGATGGGATAAGTGAGTCATGAATTAACAAAAACATGAATGAGCTATTCAACTGTGAGAGTATTGAGACAGTGGAGAATCTGGGCTCATTTGTTAACTTTGTCCAAAGACTCTAGTTTCTATTAAAGTATTTGGAGGTCAACTGGAATACTCAGGCCTCTGAATAACAAAGAATGGTTTTAACGCTCATTGACAAGGATGAATGGAAAGTCTTAGAGTCATAGACACAAGGACTACCATTGTTCTTCAGAAATATAGAGATCATCCAGCCCAGATTCTTATTCTCAAAAAATTAAATAAATAAAACTAGGGTTAAAAGGTCATGGGACTCATTTAATGTTGCACGGTGTTATTACTGTCATTCATCTACAATTTACGAGTACATGCTGTATTCTAGGTTTTGGTTTGGCTGCTGGTAGTAGAAAGATGAGCAAACCAGTTTGCTTCCTTGGGAACTGACAGAAACAAATGAAAAAATGGGTGATTACAAAAGTGCTTAATTGTCTTCAAATGCTTCCTGTCATCCATTGCATCTATGTCATGTTGGTTATGAAACACTAGGTTATTGGACATTCATGCTTTTCATGATTTGGGTGAAGATCAGAGTGCTGAATAATTTTTGTTGACCTTTCCTGGTTTACTCTCCAATTTGATTGCTACAGGAAGAATGAAGGTTAGATCAAGGTGTTTATATTATTTTTGCTCTTGCTATAGGTTCACACCTCAGTTGGGCTGTACCTTCAAACAGAAGGCCAAGGTAATCTCCATAAGACTTTCAGATTCTGATCATCGCTCCTTTCCCTAGTCCTATCTTATTGGATGGGCCTATGGGTAACTTATAGCCCCTCTGTTAATAGCCCAGCATACTACACTGTTCCTGTGGTCAGCTCATACCTTGTCCTCACCTCTCAAAATAGATCCTTTATTAAACCCTTTTAACATGTGGAATATGTCATCTGTTTCCTACTGTGAACCTCAATGAGACAATGTGAGAAAAGCATGCTAGAATATCTGAAACATTGTCTGATGGTGGCAAGGGACAAAAGAACAAAGACAAAGAAAAGAACAAAGTAAAGAAGGGGGAATCCTCTAGTTTAGGGTATGCAGTTGAAATGAAAATTAATGAATTAGGAGGCAGCATGGAGAGATTTACTACAGATACAACATAGTTACATATTAATTACTGGAACAAGACACTATTATAAATGAATTTTTAAGAAAAATATAATTTACACTGTCTTCCAGAGAAAAGGAAAGGAGGAAAACTTATTCTTTTTAAAAGGCTAGTAAAATTTAATTTAAAAAATTAATGAACAGTACGCTAAAAAATGTTACTAATCTAGCTCATAGTTTTAAGAAACAAACGAAATATAAGGTAAGGATGGTTTAATATCAGGAAAACCTTCAGTTGAATTCATATTTGACAAAATAAAAGAGAAAATATTTGATATTTAGTGTTTCCCATCTCTTAATGCCTAATGCTATGGTTTGACTATATGCCCCAAAGTTTATATGTTGGAAACTTAATCCCCAATGCAACAGTGTTGAAAGGGGTGTCTTTTAAGCGGTGATTAAGTCATGAGGGCTCTGTCCTCATGAATGAATTAGTACTGTTATTATGGGCATGGGTTCCTGAAAAAAGGATGGCTTTATTCCCATCCCCTCTCACTTGTTGTGTAATCTCTTCCTTTCTGCTTTCCACTAATGGATGACACAGCAAGGAGGCCCTCACCAGATGAATGCCCTTGACCTTAGACTTCCAAGTCTGTAGAATTCTAAGAAATAAATTTCTATGATTTGTAAATTTCCAGTCTCAGGCTCTGTTTTAGCAATAGATGAACTAAGATGCCTTTCTAATGCCTTCTGGAAAAGTTTCCGAATCTGCTTTATAATTCACAATTTTATTCAGAAGCTTATTCTATTATTTTTAGCCATCTATTCAGTACTGCTTTCTTTCTTTCAACTATTATCTATTCCATACCTAATCTTTCCTTTTGTTTCTCTTTTACTATTATTTGTAAAAATCTTGTCCTGTCTTTGTTTCAAATAGTTAATAACCTTCCGTAGCTCTTCATGTGTATTGAGTATGCTTATTTTAAATTCTTTGTTTAGTGCTTCTTCTCAGCTTCTGTGCACCTTCCAAGTTTCGCTCTTGTATTTGAGGTAATTACAGGAGTCTTGTCATTTTGAGCTCATACTCCCATGGAGGTATTTGCTACTCTCTCTGGTAATAGGTATTTGAAATGGGTTTGAAGACAGACCCTGGTTGTCTTCTCTCAGTTTTGAGGAGTTGAAAGAGAGGGGAGGGGATAATCCCTAGTGTGAGGAGCTGAGAAGCGTTAAGTACTGCAGATTTACCTTAATTACTCATGCTTTCTTTCCCCACAGGCACTTTTCAGGTCAGGGTTTCACTTCTAAACCCAGGAAGAAGCAGTTTGAAATGGGCTTTTAGGCTGTAATCCATCAGCCCTGGGAATTAGATAAGAGAGAGATGCAGGAGTAAGTGCCAGAGGCTACACAGTCTGCACATCTCTGTGTCAGCTCCTTACTCAAGCAGATCTAGTGGTAATCACCTTGAATTTCACTGGTCTATGATCTTTTGTCTGAATCCATTGAGGGGAATATATTTAAGAATTCAGAGGAGTTTTGTATTTTAGAAAAGCAATGATGTTCATGTACTGGATATTATGTATAGCTCACTGGGACCTGGAGCAGGACCCAGTAATAAAAACTATTAATATTTTGCAGTAACACATGACAATGGTCAACTGAAATGGGGTTTGTAAGGCCATAAATGACCTTACCATGGTTCAGGTGAGGTTTTGCTACCCAAGAAGTTCATATAGGGTTAGATTTTGCCTCCAAACGGGTTATCAAATCTTTCAGCTTTCAGATTGTTTTGGATTTTAGCACACAGTAAGGAGTTTTAAGCCTGTCTGAGGAAGAGCTGAAACCCAGAGGCAACTGATAAAGCACCCTTGTTATCTGATCTCTCCTACCCCAAAGGAGGAGTGAATAATAATCATAATGAATGTCAGCAAGGAATTCCTACTGGTAAGACCAATGACTTGTTAATTAGCCTGATAAATTTGTAAAAAGAGCTCTTTTTGATCAAAGTGAAGCTATTTGGAATTTGTGACTGACTCTCAGAAATACTCTGTCTTTGATGAATTGGTTATTAAGCCCAGCGAGGCCTGTGCCCTTCACTTTTAGGAGTACCTTGGGCTAACCCCCTAAGTATCTTGCATTCCACTGTGAATGCCGGATTCTAGGTTGTACATAAATAGAACCCTGCACCTGGAGTCTTGATGTTTGCCACTTTTGAGCCTTCAAGAAAAGTTTGTAGTCCCTGGAAGAAAAAGCCCGGCTTTTCCCCAAGCTTTCAAAGCAGGTTGTATAAGCTATTTGTGTCATCTTTCCCAGTGAGTGGTTATTTAATGATATCCCATCTTGTGATAGATTTTGGTTTAAGACATGCTTTTAATATAACCTAGTGATAAGAGTAAGGGGAACAGCTAATCCATATTCACTTCAAACTTCTTTGAGTGTTACCAGTACTCACTGGTAATAAAGAACCTCAGAGCCATACTCAAACCAATATTGGTGACTTCTCACTAGCAGAGGAAATGCTACTAGCTACAGAATAAAACCTTCTTGACAGATACCCTGGGGCAAGCCTAGGCTGAAAGCCATTCTACTCAGTCTTATTTCCCAAAAGGAGCTGGGGATATCAAGGACCTCAGTGTCCCAGCCTCAGAGCATGGCAAGAAGCTCAGAAGAAATGTCTGCAGCCTTATTCCTGTGAGATTATTGTGCAGTTCACACATTAGCTACTTGGTATAGGGCACCAAGACTGGAGAAAAGAAACACAAGGTTGGTGTGGCAATGGGATGGGGAAACAGAGCCCAGGGTTCTCTTCCAAGCTGAGGAGCACACAGGAGCCC
Organism: Saimiri boliviensis; assembly: GCF_048565385.1. Taxonomy (NCBI): domain Eukaryota; kingdom Metazoa; phylum Chordata; class Mammalia; order Primates; family Cebidae; genus Saimiri; species Saimiri boliviensis. The sequence continues at coordinate 84,102,930 of NC_133463.1, forward strand.
ACATAATGGGTTTCTTCAGAACCTAAGATGACCAGACCCAGGGGACTAATAAATGCCCTGACACAGGATAGAAACTATGACTGTTATGTTCTGTGTCCCTGCAGACTGTTCATTCCTGGCAGAGCCCGGGCTGGTGCCAGGGAAGCAGGAGCAGGACAGCAGGTCAGGGAAGAAAACTGGGATCCAGCCAGGTGTATGCATGGTGGGTTCAAATTACAAAGAGAGACCAAGGAGTCCAATCACAGAGACCAAGCCAAAAAGGCAGGATGGATCCAAGTAGTTACCTAGTCTGAGGACCACAGTCTCCAGACACCTCCACCACCCCCACAAACACCTGCTGCTGGGAAGAGGCTGCTGATGTGCTGCTTGTACTGCCTGGAACTTTGGGGAGCTAAGTCTGATAGTGGAGCCTGTTAAAGTCTGTGACTGGATGGCTCCCTATGACTGAAGGAATTTCAGATTTCTCTAATTGGTATTCATCATTTGCTATGAACCTCATTTCTCGTAAATCTTTTTATAGCTCACATGTTGGAGTGGTATCAGGCTCCTCATTTTCAAGATGAGGAAAAGATCCTACAGCAGAATTACGGAGCACTTCGCACTGACCTGGCACATAGTAGATGTGCAGGAAGCATAAGTTGTCTTTCTTTCCCTCGTCTTCCTACAGATATCCGACAAAAACTTCTTGGATTGAATTAAATTTAGTGTAACTGTCTCATCTACCTGAAAGCTCCCTTGTGTGTGTGTGTGTGTGTGTGTGTGTGTGTGTTTAATTGCTGCCTGACATGTATTTACTTTCATCTGAGGTTTTCAATTCAACTGAATTAAAAGTCATCATAGGAAACAATGCTACCTCAAAGAAAATGCAGGGAAAGTCATAGCTGAGATTCAGCTTGTCCCAAAGCTGCCCAAGAAGATGATAAGTTGGAGAAATAAAACATCTCTCTTTTCTGAAACATGTACACACTGAAGAAGACACAAAGCTATGTATAATAATTTTCAATTTGAGAGAGGTGGTGACCTGTAGCTGGCTAATATAATGGGAAAATTTGATCTTGCTGAATCTGGTTAAAAAAGAAAAGTGGCCCAGAAAAGCTGTAAGTGGTAGGAAAAGGATAGCTTCCAGGGGCAGAGGTCGCTGGTATCAGCGGAATGACCATGTGAATGACTGGCCTTGGAAGTGTTGTGCACAGAACACTGTTACTGTGATCCCTGACATCAGTGGGCCATGCTTCAGAGACAACTTTGCAGAACCCAGTCACAGAGCATGAGGGAAAAGCAGGGAGCTAAACCAGCATGCGGCACAGGAGTTGGGAGACTGGCTTTGGAGTCAGACAGGCCCAGCTTAAATTTCAACTCTGACGCCCACTCTCTGGGTGACCTGGAGCTGATTTTCTTACCTTTGTGAACCACAATTTCCTCAACTGGAAAATGGATTCTAAAATCTAATACTACACAGTATTAGTGTGAGAGAAAATGCCATAAAGCAGGCAAAATTGCTTATTGCCTGGAACATGGGAAACGTGCAAGGAATCACTCGTTTTAGTTTGTTCATCATGGGAGCCTGGACTCTGAGAATTAAGAAACTTGGAGAGAGTAGTATAAGAGGCTAGTTGTGTACAGGTTTGTCTTAAGAGTCTGTAGTTCCCTGCCAATTAAAGACCAGGTTGGTTCCTGAAGGTGCCCATTCCCTTGGGAATATAATGCTTATCGTTAGACTGTCATCTGCTTGGAGAAATGTAGAACCAGCTCTTTCTAAGTAAAGTGCATCACACATGCCTGGTAAAGGAGAAGGGATCTTGGCCTGTTTGACCTTTATGCTTTGTTTTCAAGCCTATCAGAAGTTATGCTTCAATTAATTCAGCAAGTCCCCGTCATGTATTAAAAAAAGTTCTGAAGTCATCAAGGTAGAGGTTTGCATATGGCTCACGAGTTTTTAGTCTTTAATTTACACACATTTATTGAGGCTGGTCTAGTTTAAGATATATGGGGAGCCAATGTTGGGAGGTCATATGCAGAAATTAATTAGATCAATCAAAACTTCATGATGCTTGTCTGTTAGAAAAGTAACAGCCGCGTGCCTGTGGTCCTGGCTACTCCGAAGACTGAGTGAGAAGACTACCTGAGCCCAGGGAGGTTGAGGCGGCAGTGAGCCATGACCACTTCACTGCACTCCAGTGGGAAACACAGTGAGACTCTATCTCAGATCAAAAAACAAAATAAAACAACAATAAAAAAAAAGAAAAGTAAGAGCCATAACCACAGGCTTGTAAAATGATGTACAAGTTCAGAGATGGAGGAATGCACTGCAGATTACGGAGCACACCAAGCCCAGATGAAGATTCTTTTTCCAGAAGTTTTCCTGAGACAGATAATACCTGAACATCGTCTCAAGGGATAAAGAGAATGAATTTGGGGGTGAGACGATTTAAACAGACAGAGGTTTTATATTCTTGGAGTTTCATTTTCTCCAAATGTGAAATAGAAATCACATCTATCTAACAGGGTCATTGCCCGCATTGAGATTTTAATGCATTGGAGACTGTTTCACAGAATAACAGCAACTGTGCTGTGGTTTGAATGTTTGTTCCCTCCAAAATTCATGATGGAACTTAATTCTCAATGTGGCAGTATTGAGAGGTGGGACTTTTTTTTTTTTAGTTTATTTTTTATTATTTTTTAAATTTTTTAATTTTTTAAGCTAGAAGGGAGAGAGGTGGGACTTCTAAGGGGTGATTGTGTGATGAGGGCTGTGCCTTCATGATTGAATTTATACATTCATGAATTAATGGTCTAATGGGTTAATGGATCAATGGGTTATCATGGGAGTGGGACTGGTAACTTTTTAAGGACGAGAGGAGAGACCTGAGCTAACATACTCACACCCTCACCATGCAAAGCCCTGTGCTACCTTGAGACCTCTCAGAGAGTCCCCGCCTGCAGAGCCCCTGCCAGCAGGTAGGATAGTGTGCCCCCTTAGCCTTGTACTTAGTTTCCATAACTGGAAGGAACATTTCTTTTTTTAAATGAATTATCCAGTTTCAGGCTTTCTGTTATAAACAACAGAAAACAGCCTAAGATAAGGTGAGCATTAACTTAATACAACTTTGTCAATTTGATAGCTAAAATATTTTAACATTGTGATATAAATGCGTTTTTATAATTAGTGCAGTAAGATATTTTGATATAATTGTTACTCACTTATATTTTTACTTTGTGAACTTCTTCCTTTTGCCTTTCACACCTAAAAGCTCAAGCTTTAGAAGTCATTGCAGTGCCTAGAGGAGTGATATACAATATGAAATAAATTCTGGGTGATGAGAAGACTTATAGAGCTGGGCCGAGACATACAGAACTATGTTTCTGTGATGTATCATGGATTTCTTGAATAGGAACAAATTTTGAGACTCATTTTGCCCCTCACCATGAAAACAATCCTTTTACTCTAATTATTGAATTAACACATTCACTCTTTAATGATCTGTTTCTATGTCCAAGTGAAAGTCCTGTTGTGGTCCTGGAGACTCAGAGATGGATGAGGCATTGTCTCTGCCCTTGGGGACTGTATTCCACTAGAGAGGTTGACATGTCAGCAACTGATGGAGGCAAGTTTTTCTCACAGCTCATGACCAGGGCATAGATTCCAGGATTCAGTTAGTAGTAACTTCCTGTGGCATGTTAGATAAGATCCTTGTCAACCCCACTCTTGGATTTCCACTTGTTCATCTATTCATTCATTTGTCAAATATTTATTTAACACTTATAATGTGACAGGCTTTATTTTGAAATCATGGATCAACAAAAATTTTTTAAAAAGGTCGAGAAAGTACACATTTTTGTCTTTGTAAAACACAGAATCAAATATATAACAAATATATAACAAAGAAAACAAGTTTCTAAAAATTTTTAACTTATGAAATTATAATAATATTTGACTACATATAAAAATAGGTCTACTAATAAAAGGAATGGAATTAATCTCCTGGGTGCTATAGTATGAATGTTTGTGACCCTCAATATTCATACGTTGGAACCTAATCTCCAATGCAATGGAATTAAGAAGTGGGGTTTTTGAGTGACGATTGTATCACAAGGACTCCACCCTCACAAATGGGATTAGTACCCTTACAAAAGAGGCCTGAGGGAGCTGTTGGCCCATTCCACTATTTGAAAATACAGCAAACTGTCATTTTTAAAGCAAAGAGAATATTCTCATCAGACACCGAATCTGCTGGTGCCTTGATCTTGGCCTTACCAGCCTCCACAACTATTGTTTATAAGTTACTCAGTCTAAGGTAATTTTGTTGTTGTTGTTGTTGTTGTTGTTGTTGTTTGAGACCCAGTCTTTGCTGCCAGGCTGGAGTACAATGGTGTGATCTTGGCTCACTGCAACCTCTGCCTCCTGGGTTCAAGTGATTCTTCTGCCCCAGCCTCCCAAGTAGCTGGGACTACAGGCTCCCACCACCATGCCCGGATACTTTTTGTATTTTTAGTAGAGATGAGATTTCACCATGTTGGTCAGGATGGTCTCTATCTGCTGACTTCATTATCCACCTACCTTGGCTTCCAAAGTGGTGGGATTAGAGGTGTAAGCCACTGTGCCCAATGTAAGGTTTTTTTTTTTTTTTTTTAGCAACCTCAATGGACTAAGACACTGGATGATAACCTTTCACTTAATTGAGGTGCAAAGTTAGTATTCCCTATCATTGAATTGATTATAATTATTGATTTCTAAAAGCAATTCTTACCTTGCAAGCTGACAGAAATAGGCAGTCCACTGCATTTAGTTCATGAACCATGGTTTGATGACCTCTGTCCTAAACACTAGAATGTGGATGTGAACATGTGAATAGAATTAAGTCAGTTCCTCATGGAGTCCGCCTTCTAATGGGGGTGACAAACATCAAACCAAAAAGTATAAATATTTTCAGAGATGCAACACTAAGTATGATGTAGAAATGACTAACAAGCACATTAAAAAAAGATGCTCCACATCATTTCTCACCAGAGACATGCAACTGAAAACTTCAGGAGATACTACTTTAAAGGTGCTAGAATGGTTTTAATGAAAAGATGGACAATGCCAAATATTGGTAAAGTTTTGAACATCTGGAATTCCCATACACCACTAAGAGGAACAGCTGGTAGTTCTTTTTAAAGTCAACAGTACACTTACCCTATGATGCAGAGATTATACTACTAGGTATTTACCAAAGAAAGATGAGAATACACATCTACACAGAACCTTGTGTGAGAATATGTAGAACAGTTCAGTCTGTAATAGCTCCAAACTGAAATCAACTCAAATGCACATCAATGGGAGAATGGCAAAACAAATTGTAGTATATATTGTACATATAAATATTCCACTCCAACAATTTCTGTATTTTCATTGTCGTATTTAGACCATCCACTTTTGTTTTCTTTTTTTCTTTTTTTGGGGGGGACAGGGTCTCACTCTGTCACCCAGGCCAGTATGCAGTGGCATAATCTTGGCTCACTGCAACCTCTGCCTTCTGGGTTCAAGTAAGTCTTCTGCCTCAGTCTTACGAGTAACTGGGATTACAGTATGTGCCACCACACCTGGCTAATTTTTGTATTTTTAGTAGAGATGGGGTTTTACCATGTTGGCCAGGCTGATCTTGAACTCCTAGCCTCAGGTGATCCACCTGGTTCAGGCTCCCAAAGTGCTGGGATTACAGGTACGAGCCACTGCATCCAACCAAGGCCAATCACTTTTAAAGTGATAATTCATATAGTTGAATTATGGTTTTAATTGAGCTTTTTATATAATTTCATTTTATCTGCTAGCTTAGTAGATAAAATGCTTTTACTATAATGCATTAATTTTTTTTTAGTGATTCTGTTAGAGTTTGCATTTTTAAGTAAGTCTGTCTTCAAATAACATTATCTGGCTTCAACTGGTTCTTTATAACAGAGTATTCCCTATTACTTCCTCCTATCCCTTATGACATTGCTGTCATTCATTACACTTATTTATATATTATATTCACCCATATATTGTTTCTATTATTACTTTAAAAAGTTAACTTTTAGTCAATTAAAGATAACAAGTAGGGTATTTTGTTTTACCTTCAGTTTTTTCTTCTGACACTCTTCCTTTTTTTATGTAGATCCAAATTTCTGATCTTTACACAGTATGTGTTGTTTAATGATGGAGATATGTTTGAGAAATGTGTCTGTAGGTGATTTTGTTGTAGAACATCACAAAGGTACCTACACACACTTAGATGGAATAGCCTACTGCAACCCAGGATATTGATGCTAGGTTACAGATTGGTATAGCACATCACCATCCTGAATACCGTAGGCAATAGTAACACAATGATTTGTACTTGTGTATCTAAACACAGAAAAGGTAAAGTAAAAATACAATGTAAATGATAAAAAGTGGAATACTCACATAGGGCACTTACCGTAAATGGAGCTTGCAGGAGTGAAAGTTGCTCTGGGTGAAGCAGTGAGTGAGTTGTGAGTAAGTGTGAAGGTGAAGGACATCACATGGCAATAGAGTTTAAAAATCTGTACACTTAGGCTACACTATGTTTATTTTTTAAAAATTTATTTTTATTACATATTTTATTAAGTATTTTATTGACTTAAATATTTTATGATCAAATATTTTCTTAAACATTATTTAAAATATTTAAAATAGTTATTTTAAAAACATATTTCTTTCTTCAATAATAAATTGACCTTCACTTGCTATAACATTTTTACTTTATAAACTTTTACATTTTTTAAAAATGTTGACTCTTTCATAATAACACTTAGCTTAAAACACACATTGTACACCTGTACAAAAATATTTTATTTCTTTATGTCTTCATTCTACAAGTTATTTTTATTTTTATTTTTTAAATTTTAAACTTTTGGTTTTAAAAGCTAAGACACAAAATACACTAGTCTAGTCCTACGCAGTCTCAGGATATCCATATCACTGTTTTCCACCTCTACATCTTGTCCCACTGGAAGGTCTTCAGGGACAATAACAGACATGGAACTGTCATCTCCTAGGATAACAAGGTCTTCTGCTGGAATACCTCTTGAAGAAGCTGCCTGAGACTGTTTTACAGTTACCTTAAAAAAAATAAGCAGAAGTAGTATACTCTAAGATATGCATGAAAAGTATAGTGTAGTAAATATGTAACCAGTAACACAGTCATTTCTTATCATGATCTAGTATTATGTAGTATTTGTAACTGTATGTGCTATACTTGTATGTGGCTGGCAGTGAAGTAGGTTTATTTACACCATAAATTAGTCCATTCTCACATTGCTGTAAGGACATACCCAAGACTGGGTAATTTATAAAGGAAAGAGGTTTAATTGACTCACAATTCTGCATGGCTAGGGAGGCCTCAGGAAACTTACAATCATGGCAGAAGGCACCTTTTCAAAGGGGAGCAGGAGAGAGAAGTGCTCACCAAAGAGGGAAGCCCCTTATAAATCCATCAGATCTGGTGAGAACTCACTCAGTTTCATGAGAACAGGATGCTTTAATTACCTCCATGATTCAATTATCTCTACCTCGTCCCTCCCACAACACATGGGGATTATGGGAACTACAATTCAAGATGAGATTTGGCTGGGGATGCATATCATAGCAGCATCTTATCACAGCAGCATCACCACAGACACACAAGTAATAGGTTGTGCTACAACGTTATGATGGCTACAGTCACTAGGTGGTAGGGATTTTTCAGCTTCATTATAATCTTAAGGGACCATTGTCATGTATGAAGTTCATCATTGACAAAAACACAGGACAGTATTTTTTCCTTCTCCCTAAAGAACTTCTTTTGACATTTCTTTTACTGACCATAAGTTTTCTCACTTTTTGTTTGTCTAAAAAAGTCCTTATTTCCCATTTACTTTTGAAGGACAATTTTGCTAAACCTTGGAATCTAGATACATTTTTTTCTATGTTGACACTTGAAATATTTCAGTATTGCTGTATTCTAGTATGACTTCTTATGATAAATATGCTGTGATTCTCATCTTTGTTCCTCAGGAAGTAAGGTGTTTGTGTTTCCCCTTCCTTCTTTCAAGTTTCTCGCTGTCATTATTTTTTTTTTTGTCATTTGTTTTCTGTAGTTAAAATAGGATAGGTGTAGCTATATATTTTTTTGTATTTATTTCTGCTAGTCCTCTGAGCTTCCTGGATCTGTGGTTTGGTATATGTCATTAATTTTTAGTAAATTTGATAAATTCTTGATTATATTGCTCCAAATATTTCTTCTGCATTACTTTTCTTTTTCCTTGTGGTATTTAAATTATACGCGCTACAGTCACCCTTATCCTTGTCTTTGCTTTCTGTAGTTTCAGTTGCCTACGGTGAATCACAGTTCCAAAATATCACATAGAAAATTCCAGAAATCAAAAATTAATATTTTAGATTGTGTACTATTCTAGAAGGTGATGACATCTCTTGCCATGAGAGCTGTGTGATGAAATCTCTTGCCTGAGACATGATTCATCTTTGTCCAGCATATCTGCATGGTGTACACTACCTGCTAGTCACTTAGCCATGTCAGTTATCAGATTCACTACTGTGACATCACAGGGCTAATATTCAAATGACCCTTATTTTATTTAAGAATAGCCACAAAACATAAGAATAATCATGACAGAAATTTGGATATACCAAAAAGAAGCTATAAAATGCCTCATTTAAGTTAAAATGCAAACGTTTATGACTTAATACATAAAAACAAAACCTATGATGGGGTTGGGAAAAACTATGGCAAGAACAAATCTCTTTGTGAAACTGAGAAGAAAGAAAAATGAGTTTTGCTGTCATACCTCAAACTGCAAATGTTATTGCCCCAAGGTATGATGCATGCCTAAGATGGAAAAGGTATTTAATTTGAGGGTAGAAGACACAAACAAAAACATGTCCTGATGGACAGCAATCAGGTTTAGGATTATTTTTAGTTTCAGGCATTCACTGGGGGCCTTGGAACGTATCTCTTGTGAACAAGGAGGGAGTACTGTATGTTACATCAGTTAAAATTGTCTCATAGTTCTTGGATATTTTTCTGTTCTTATTTTATTCCTTCTATTTCTCTTTGCATTTCAGTTTGGGAAGTTATTATTGCCCAATTCTCAAGATCACTGATTATTTCTTCATTCATGTCAAGTCTACTGATAAGCCCATCAAATGCATTTTTAATTTTTATTGTTTTTTTATTTCCAGCATTTTCTTTTGATTCTTTCTTAGTATTTCCATATCTATGTTTACATTACTCAGCTGTTTTTTGCCTGCTGTCTATTTTTTTAACATTACAGTTATTTATATGTTAATCATAGTTATTTAAAATTTCTCATCTGATAGTTCTAACATCTATGTTATATCTGATACTGATGCTTGCTTTGTCTCCTCAGGCTATTTTTTCTTGACTTTTATTTAGCATGCTTTGTAATATTTCGCCAAAATATGGGCATAATATATCACATAGTGGGAAATGAGGTCAGTGGCACCTTAGTTTGAGGTTATCGGTTAATCTTGCTAGGGGTTGTACTTGGTTTAATGTTTGCTGTATTTGTAGTTACCAGAGTCTTCACATTCCTCTGGTGTCCTTATTTTTGTCTTCCTTGTTGACATTAGGCTTCCCTAAATACTCCCCCTCAGAGAGAATCTGTATCTTGCAGTTCTTTCAGCTGAAATCTACTGTAGTATCCCGGAGCCCTGTTGATGTGGCGGTTAACTGAGAGAAAGGAGAAGTGTTCTATAAATCTTATGAGTAAACCTCAATTTTTTATTGGCCTGCACGGCTGGGCTTTGATATTCAGTGTTTCTTAGCTTTCCTCCCTCCACCTCCTTAGGTGAGACAGGAAGATTAGGTGGATTTAAGTTGGGGAAATGTTTTCTCTCAAATGGAAAAAACTCTAGTAAGATCCCCTCCCAACCTGAACTAGAGAATTTTGCTGTGGATAATGCCTTAGTACAAGGAATAATCTTTGCCCTTGGACAAGGTATAAGGAATAATCTTTCCTTTCCCCTGTCAGGGTTACAAGGTGCTCTTTCTTAGGTCTTCACCATTGAAACCTGCTGGACTTCCTGGAAGTAAAACCCATACAAGTATGTGCGCTTGCCTAAAGCTTTATGTTAGTCCTACTTGCCCTCCAGAAATTTGTAAAAATTACCATTTAACTGTTTCTGCCAGTTTATGGCTTTAGTCTCTTCTGCTCTAGGTGAGCAGATCTCAGCTATGACTCTCTATTCACCTGCCTCCCTAGATTTTGGGGTGGCAGTTTTCCTGTGACCTCAGTACTCTAACGGGTCTTAAGGAAGTCACTGATTTTCATAGTTAAGCTTTGTCTTGTTGTAAGGATGAAAGAGACAACTTTTAAACTCTTTATATGTTGAGCTAAAATCTAATTGTGCTATATTTATGCAATGGAATTCTACTCAGCCATAAAAAATACTGAACAACTGACACATTAAACACTATAGAGTGAATCTTGAATACATTTTTCTGAGCAAAGTAAGATAGACCCTAAGGTGAAATATTAGGATTCAATTTTTATGAAATTTACCAACAGGCAAAACTAATCTGTGATGGTGGAAGTCAGAACAGTGGCTGCCTCTGAGGGAGGGTCAGGAATTGCCTGGAGGAGAGTATGAGAGAAGTTTCTGGTATAATGGAAATGTTTCATATTGTGACTGGGATACTGGTTACATGTATATACATTTGTCAAAAATAACCTACGTCTACACTTAAAATATGTGCATTTCACTTTGTGTAAATTTTGCCTTAATAAACAACATTTAAAAATAGATGTCATTTGAAGTCATAGAATATAGGAGGTTGCCTAAAGAGTAAGCATGATGAGAAAAGAATGAGCCTGAGAATGGACCCCTGGGGTACCCTGAGGCACAGGAAGAGCAGGAAGACCCAGCAGGGGACACTGAGGAGGGGCAGCCCAGTGGCTTCCCCCCTAAATGAGGGAGTGAATGAGACCAGCATCAAGGTGTCTCCCAGATTCAGAAACACTGAAACAGTAAGGTATGGATCGGGTACTGCTCTAAGGAGCCCAGGGTCCATATCCAATGATACTGGCTTGCAGATTTCTGCAGAAATCTGGCAGTCAGTGAGCTGAGGATTATGAGGTCCTTCGTGGTGGTCTCAATGAGAGCATGCCCACACTTTGCTGGAGCCATAGGAGGAGAAGCAGGAGGAGAACCTGAACTCCAACTCACAGCTGAGGAGGGCTGAAAGGAGTCAGGGTAGAAATACACCTTCCCAATCAGCCATCTCTGAGTTGGTAATTGAATACAGTTCAACTCCAAGCCATGTAAGAGTTCCCTAACGTCCTGGGAAAGGTGTGTAAGTGACTCTGTGGAATAAATGTAAGTAAATCATGCATTTAAAATTCATAATCATTAATGATAAACCTTGTCTAAATATACATTCTGACTTGGGATATTAAATAATGGTAATGATGTCTATATTTATATAACCATAAGTGATTATAGGTAGATTTACAGATCGACAGACGATAGGTAGATAATGAGGGTGAGAGTGCATGCTGTAATATTTTTTTCCTGTGTAAGTGCCATCAGAATGCATTCACCTCCTCTAGTGAATAGATTGGCGAGTGTTTCAGATTGAAGTGAGGTGGGTTGTGTCTGGAGGAATGGAGACGGCTGTGAAATTTCAAAGAACACTGGAAAGGTAGACTCATGAGAGAAAACTACAGGAATACATAACAAACTGAGCTATTGTGGAGAAACACCAGGCTGTCCAGATAGAGTACAGAGTAAGGCAAAATCCAAGTTTGTAAGTAAATAGAGGGTCAGCTGATGGCAAACAGATCCACATGATAAGGATTGTCAGCAAGAACCCTTAGGGTATTCAAGTTGAGAGGCGTGGACCAGGAGATTCTGGGAAGGAGAAGAAGGGCTGGGCTAGTCCCACTGGACTCCTCAGAATGAAGCAGGGCCATTTCAGAGGATCACATACTCTCTGGTGATAGCATTAATGAGGGTCAGGGTTCTGTTGCTTCATCTGAGTAGTGTCCAGGAAAAAAGAAGATAGCAAAATACATATCTAGGGGAAAAAGATAACAATTAGTTTCTCGAGAAAAATCACCAGAAGGAGGAAGTAGGGTTCTATAAACTGAACTGGAAGAAGTGAAACAAATCCAGACCACAACAGGAGGAGGGTGATGCAGGTAGGAAAAGCAGCGGGAAAGAAGTGGAAGTAACCTGCTTGAAAAGACAAGAGAAAAGCAAATAATAGAATAGTCACAGGCAATGTAAGGAACAAATTCAGTGTGCTAGTAAAGGGAATCCCAGCAGTGCACATTTCAAGGGTATGAAATAGTTGGGCTTACTGGGGCCTGATTCATGGAGGAGCACTTGCAGGAGGGATGGAGGGGCATGAATAGAAAGCCTGAGGTTACGGGCAGCAAAAGGAAGATGAGATCCTGTATTACGTCTAGAGTCTTCTCTATGCATAGCCTAAGGGGGAATGTCAGCAGCAGTCTTTGAGCAAGGATTGACTGTGAATATAATTTAATTCAGTGGCTATTTATTGATTGGCTGCTAGATGCAATGAATCTTACCCAGGGCTGTGGAAACTAAGGAAATGGACGAGGCAAGAGTCCATTTACACATGTAAACAACGGACTGTAACAGAACAGAAAATCAAATGAGAGCTAAACAGAGCCACCAGCAGCCTGCTGTGAGCTCTCCTTCAGGAGGAAAACTTTAATTCTGACTAGGCGCCTTAGGGGAAGCTCATGAAGAAGGATGTTGTTTGCCTGTGTTGGGAAGGCCATGTCTGGAAGGAGGAGAGGGAATGGATTCCAGGCAGAGGAAACAATATGAAGAGAAGCCCAAAGGCAGGATGCTGGCTCAGAATCCAGCCATGAGTTATTGGGACTCATCCTCAAAGCCAGTTGAAGGTGACTTTGCTAACTGTCTTCCCAGTGACACTGTCAGGTTGGATCATTCTATCCCTCTGCCTTCCATCGCACTTTCTTCCTCAAGGCATTTCTTTTGCTACACTACTTACAGCACAATATTAATAATCTCTGTTGACTTGTTTACTTCTTCATATCCTCATACATAATTTTTGCTTCACTGGAGCAGAAACCAGACTCCACTGACCCCTTTATTCTCTAATTGGTGTAGTAACTGGTACAAACTGCTGCTCAAGAATTAGAAGGACCATTAAAAGCAGGTAGAATTTATTTTGTATTCAGTAGGCAATGGTGAACCCTCAAAGGAATCAAAGGTTATTTTTGTTTGTTTGTTTGTTTTGTTTTGTTGTTGCTATTGTTTTTTGAGACAGAGTCTAGCTTTTTCACACAGGGTAAAGTGCAGTGACCTAATCCTAGCTCACTGCAGCCTCAAACTCCTGGACTCAAAGGATCCTCCTGCCTTGGCCTCCAGAGTAGCTGGCACTATAGGCATGCACCACCACTAATTTTTTTTCTTTTTTTTTTTTGGTACAGTCTCTTTGTGTTGCCCTGGCTGGTCTTGAACTCCTGACCTCAAGTGATCCTCTCACCTTGCCCTCCCAGTGGCTGGGATTACAGGTATGAGCCATAACAGGTATGGGTCAGACTGGTTTTGTATATTTTTGGAAAGTATCATGGACAGCAGAATTTGGTACCATTTATATGGAAAATTAAATGTAGGGGGTATGGGTCCAGTTGTCCACAGAAAAGAGCCATGGTGGTACAGGCACAGCCCAGGAAGGAGGCCGTCATGTGGAAAGCTACTATCCGCGACTCTGGTCTAGGAATAGTGACATGGTCATGTCCCTTAGAACTGGGAGTAAGCATAGAAAAGTCATGGTGATGAGTCAGAGAGTAGAGTGAAGAGTTTTGTTTGCATTTATTCATTACACCATGCCAAAATAAGTTTACCCTAATAACTGCTGATCCTACTTTTTCAGTACCCTTGAGTATATCCCTGTAGGTGATACATTCACATATGCACTTTAAAAAAATTACTTATTGTCGAAAATGCTTGACTTTCACAAGTAGCTGTTAAATTTTCGGGGTCAGTAGCCATTGGGTTGGAACAGTAGTAATGTCTGAATACTCACCTCCAACAGGAACCCTTCCAATCCTACGCCAGGCCCCATCTTTATCCCCTCCAGAACTCCCTTTACACTTGGTGACTGTGCCACTGTTTTTGGAAATGAGCTGGAAAGGAAAGGAAAATTATTTAGTTAAATGTTTATTTCTCAGTGGCAGACTGAAGCTCTGACTTTTTAATTAAGTTATCTGAAATCTTCTAGGCTGTTAGTTGCAGATCTGGGCATAAACATGCAAGTGTACAGAGTCAGCCAACCAAAACACTTCGTCAACCCAGAGGTTTCACTAAATGAATGAAACTGGTGTTCCATTAAGTCAAAATATAATTTGAGCAATTATTTGATTGTCATATAATACGTTCATATTGTATAATTTGTTAAGATAATTGGTTAAATAATTTAAGTAATTGTTATATAATTAGAGTGTGTGTCGTGTGCCATCCAAAGGTAGAAAATAGACCCCATGTCGATTATCATGGGAAAGATCATATATATATACATTTATATACATACATGTGCAGGTGATAAATGTAGAGATTTATGTAGACATTACTACTAAACCCTGAAAATTTAACAGCTACTTGTGAAAGTCAAGCATTTTTGACAATAAGTAATTTTTAAAAGTGCATATGCAGATTTATCACCTTATAATGAAATTTATCAATTTATATAAATTTTTTAATTGCTTTATATGCAAGGAGAGGGAAGAAAGGGACTACTATGGACTGAATTGCATGCCTTTCCCAAGTTCATATGTTAAATCTCTAACTGTCTGTGTGATGGTTTTTGGAGATGGAGCCTTTGGAAGGTAATTAGAGTTAGATGAAGGCATGAGGGTTGGGCCTTCATGATGGGATTAATAAGTATATAAGAAGAGGTAGAAAGCTTACTCTCTCTCTCCACCATCTGATGATGGAGCAAGAAGGCAGTCATTTGTAATCTGGCAAGAGGGCTTTTATCAGAAAGAGAATCAAAAGGAACCTTGGACTTTTTTCAGGGAGAGAATCAACCTTGACCTTGGACTTTTCAGCATCCATGACTGTGAGCAATAACAGCCTACTGTTTAAGCCACCCAGCCTATGGTATTTTGTAACAGTAGGCCAACCCGATGAATACAGGAACTGGCACTTTTAACCACCTATTTTATGGGAGAGAATTATGTCAGGAAAATTATATACAATGTTTTATTCTTACAACCACTCTGTGAATTGAAAACTCTTTTCATTTCCAGAAGTGAATGCTAGAAATGGTACATAACTTCCCCAAGGCCATACATAGCAGGCAATGGGGCAAGCCTAGGTTTGTCAGATCCCTGAGGCCTCTTTCTTAGATCACAGCTTCTTCTAGGTGTCATGCAGGCATTAAAGAATAATCATTCCTTACTAGAGTGCTGCAGAAGTCATCAGAGAGGGTCGCTGATCCTGGCAGATCCTAGCTTTGTAAGGCTCGAACCCTCTTCTCTTGGTTTTCCCGTGATCCCTCCTGGCCCTCATCTGTAGGTGCTCCCTTCCATCTAGCAAACATGAGCTTCCTTATAACTGGGCTGAAGCCCCAAGAACTTAAAATTCTTCTGGCTTGGCAGTGATGGAAGTTTTTGTGTCTGCCTCTGCTGTATTTCAGCGGCTCTATTTCTGTTTCTATTTGAGAAACTGCCGATGTACACACATGCTGGAGAGGTGGTGCTCACTCACTGCGCAAGGTCTTCTGCAGCTTCCTGTCTTAAAGCCACACCATTCTCTGTCTCTTAACTGATGGAATGGAAAGGAAGGGTGTTTCAATATTCCTGGCTTCTGAGGTAATAAAATACCTCTTAGCCAGAGCAACCCATTACTGAAATGTTCTCGGTGAAGTCTTTTTGGGTCACGTTCTTCCTGGTTCATCCTGGAGAGCTATCTCAAGTGCCACATGTAGGTTTTCAGGTTTAGAAAGAAAGAACCAGAGATATAAATATTTATGACAGAAAATAAGAACTGAGATAACGCGTGTTAAATTATTTTACAAATGGTGGGATATCAAGTCCTTATTCCTAAGGACAAAAGTCTGATCGTTGACAGTCCTCTCCAAATGTTGCTGTATGACAATCCACTGATGGGCTAAATTACTTTTCTTTGAGGCTTCCAATGTATTTTTCCAAGTGCGCTGCTTAGTAAAATGGGAGATGGATTCTGGTTCACAAAAAGGCAGGATTGTCCCAGGGAAGGTTGCTCACCACTTCTGAATTCAGACTATACATGCCAGTCGCCATTTGATTGCTATGACTTCTGGTTGCATTTGGCAGTTATGATGCATGAGACTCCAAACTGCAATAAAAAGAAAGAAGATTGCAGCTCTCTTGGTCACCTGAAGCTAATAGTGGAGCATGACAACGTGGTGGTCTGGGAGACAGTCAGGGGCCTGGAGATGCCGGGGTAGGGGAGGGGGTGGGGAAAGCAATGTCCACTTGCTGAGACCAGGAAGGACAGCAAGAGCTCTGTTTGCTTTTCATCTGCAACAGAAATCGATTTAAGAACTACATCACAGAATATCAGAGTTGAGTCAAAGGATCATAGAAATCATCCCATATGGCTATTTGCTGAGAGTGTTTTGCTGAGTCTACAGGTTTCCAAGAGGTGTCTTGGGGTAATTGTGGGGTAAAGGGAATGCAAACAGAAGGGGCTTCAGCAAGTTCTGCCATCTGTCAACTGAGGGGGTGACTAGTACCTGTTTTATATACCATGGTTTTGAGTGAGGTTTTGTGTCATCTAAAAAAATAGCTTTGCTTCTGAAGACAGTTTGGAAACCACTGATTTTGTTGAAAATATCATGAGTAGCTTTGTTACAAATAATTTCTGAACCTACAAAGCATGTTTAGATGGACATTGGAGGGGTCCTAGGATGTCAGGATATCTTAGGTCAGGGTGTCCCAGAAACAAATTCCAAGCCAAAGATATGAGTGCAAATAGTTTTCCAAGGAAAGTCTCCAAGGAACTAGAGAAGACGGGGGATGGGGGAGGTGGGGGAGGAGGCAGAGAGAGAGAGAGAGAGAGAGAAGAGAGAGAGAGAAAGCAGGGAGATAGGGAAGGGAAAGAAGTCAAGTAAGATTGAAATTTCAGATGAGGTCTCAGCCTAATCCACAAGGATCTCTGGAGTTTATTTTGGGGCAAGGAAGCTGGACTTTCATAACCCAGTATGTACCAGCTAACCAGTTACAGATCATCTCAGGGATATATAAACTCTCATATATTTCTTCCTCTTTTTATAGCTAGTTACAGTAGCCTAAGGATAGTTCTTTGAAGAAAGTTGTAGTGGCAAACAGAGAACATCATAGCATATAGAAACTATGATGCTATGGACACCCAGCACTGGCAAGAGAGTTTGAGGTGGTCTGGATGGGGATACCAATAGTGTCTACTCCAGGCTGCTTGAATTCAGTTCATTATGGAAGCAGCAACTGCCTTCCCCTCCATCCCACTCAGGATTAGTCTATAGTACATGTTGTCTCTGGAAAAAACACTGTAACATGTCTGTTGCCCTTTAACTCCTTTCTTTCTTATTCATATTCAGCCCAGCATCTCCAATTAACCTCTCTTTCTTGCAACTGACCTTTCTGTTATTTTTCTGTATAAGAGGGGTAGACCAGTCTTAGAAGGAATTGGCCTGGCAATTGTGGGGCTGGCTACAAGTCTGAAGTTCATAGGACAGGCAGAGGGGAAGTCAAAGGGAAGATGATCATACATAACCCTATGGGCAGACCTGAAGTTTCTTGGGAACAAGTGGTTGTTTCTGAACTCTTCAAGCCCTGTTTTAAAGTTTTATAACCAATTCCTTCAGTCTCACCAAGGATAATCTGTCTGTTGATTAACTTAAAATCAACTGATTAAGGGTCTTAATCACCTCCAAGAGATACTTAGGTTTAGATGAGGTCATGAGGGTGGGGCTCTCATGATGAGATTAGTGCCCTTACAAAAAGTAACATCAGAGAACTCGCTCTCTCTCTCTCTCTCTCTCTCTCTCTCTCTTTCTTTCTCTCTTTCTCTCTCTCTTTTGGATGTGCAGCATTTTTTGCATGTGCAAGGAAGAGGTCATATGAGGATACAGTGAGAAGATGATCATCTACAAGCCAGGAAGAGAGTCTTCACCAGAAACAGCCATGGTACCCTGATCATGGGCTTTTAGCCATGAGAACTGTGAGAAAATCATTCTCTGTTGTTTAAACCATCCAGCCTATGGCATTGTTTTTTGTTTGTTTGTTTGTTTGTTTTTTTAAGCAGCCTAAGCTGACTAATATACTTGGTGTGGAAAAATCATGGCCTGAATTGCAGAACTATGCAGACTCCTTGGCAAGGAGAATGCCCTGGATGGCTGATCAGAAGCCTAAAAGGAGCATGATTAGAAGATCCAAAACACAGAAATTTGAGAAAGAGGCAGGACATTAAATTATGGTAGTGGGCATTCTATTTGTTAATCTTTGCATTTCACATTGTGCCCACCAGAAAGCACCTAACATAGAGTCTCTCAACTACCATCACACAAGGCTTGTCCTGGGATGTCAGTACTGTCCTCTCTCCTCAACTAGCCCAGTGCCTGTGAAATGAGTCTTCGAGTAGCTGTGCATGAACCAACAGCAGCAGCTCACACTCACCTAGGCCTTTGTTCCATGCAGCTGCAGAGATCAAGACTGAGTTCCGGATAGGGCACAATCCCCTAAGGAGCCCAGCTAGCTACTCGGTGGGAACTTATTTACACTGGATTACTTGTACTCTGGAGGGGTGGTGATTTGTCACTCTTGGAATCACTACTTATGCATTTTTCTTCCCGCCCTCAGTGTTCCTGCATTATCATTCCATGTTTACAGGAGGACCATACAAGTTGCCTCAGTCTTTGATTCATTTTACATTATGGAGATGCCCCAGTGAGCACATGACCATTTGATCCACCAGGCCTAATTTCTACTTCTTTGCCCAGAATTAGCTAGCCTAATAAAATAAGGAGATGCCCACTTGGAAATGATGCTAGTGCTTTGTGTTGCTCTCTTTGGGAATGCAAAATATGGACTAAACTTATTTGAGCCGAATGATCATTTAATCATAGTAGTACCAATATGCACGGTTAGGCAATGTTCTCTATCCATTTTGAGCACCCTGTGTGAAGGGGGTCGAAAAAAGACATTTGGAATGATCTGAAGTTGGTATTCATTTGTCCCCAACTTGCGATGGTTTGGCTTACAGTTTTGTTGACTTGACGATGGTGCAAGAGCATTATGTATTCAAAAGAAATAGCCCTTCAAGTACCCATACAAGCATTCTCTTTTTCATGTTCAGTACAGTATTCAGTAAGTCACATGAGATATCAACACTTTATTGTAAAATAGGCTTTGGTTTGGGTGATTTTGCCCAGCTGACGACTAGTGTAAGTGTTCTGAGCATGTTTCAAGTAGGCCAGGCTAAGCTATGATGTTCTGTAGGTGAGGTATATTAAATGCATTTTCAACTTATGGTATTTTCCATTTGTGATGGAATGATTGGGTTGTAACCCCATAGTATTTTGAGGTACATATGTATCTCCTTGGCCATAGAAACATGAGATATTTTATCTTTTTTTCCCTTTTTCATACATACATACATACATATTTGTAGTTTACATAAACAGGATTTTTATTGTAAAAGATGAAATGCCAGTGGTCATGACTTCGATACATTGTAATGTGTATCTTCTATCTCACCTTAGTTCTTACAAGAACTCTCTCTCTACTCATCGGCCTGCGGAATATTTCCTGAGAATAACTCAGTGAAGATGACAGTTTAATGTATTTGAATAGGCACATACCAACAAGCGGAAAACTAGGTGCCAGTACTCTGTGCTGGTGCAAGGCATAGAAGCTGAAGGCTGTGCGTGTTAGGTGTATGAAGAGTGAGAAGAGGCCATGTGATGTTGAAGAGTAGTAGCCCAGCTATGAAAGAGGCCACTTGTTGCTTGGCCATGAGCAGACTTGTTAACCACTCCAGACATCTGTTTCCCTGCTTTTAGGGTGGGACAATTGTATGACATGATCTTGGAGGTCTCTTTAATCTCAGACCTTCTTTGACACTGGGGTAACAGAAGGGTGTCATTCGCCTCCTCAACAGACTCCAGCTTTATATTTGTATCATTGACTGTACAAAAAGTGTCTGAGGCTTTCCAATGTGTAATAAGGTGTAGTCCTGAGCATTGCAGAAACAAGGAAGGTAATAGGGAGAGAATGAATATTTGTGCTGATATTTCACATTTGTTATTTTATTTAATACAAACAACAACGTATGAGGTAGGCTGCTACCCTCACACTCCTGATATGTCTAGTGCCACATCAGCCTGGCACCTAGCTTGATGTTCCAGCTTAGGGCACAGACACATTGATATTTCTTAAATTTTTTGAATGATTGCTGTAGGATCTATCTACCTCTTGCAAAGGAGTCTATGTCATCCTCTTGGGGCCTCCCTGTGTCCTAATTTGCTAAATGTTCTGTGTCCAGCAGGGCGAGTCCTGCCTGCAGAAGTTAGATCATTAGAGAATGGAAATCAGATTCATCTACTTGTATACACATTCAAGGGCTGCCATACAAATACAGTGGCTACCCTGGATGGGGTGTCCAAAAAAGAGCATTTTTACTTTTTTTTTCTTTCACTGGAATATGGACAGTTTAGGGTCACTGACTATAATTGCTTCCTGCAGCTGAGGAATGTTAATTATCTTTTGGAAAATCACTCCTGAATCCCTTGAGTTACTATCAGTAAAACAGACATCACCCATTCTGCCAAACTGAAAATTTGGCATTTTAATATAAGTTGAGTGTATCTCTCTCTAAACTGGTCCTGGAAGAACTATTCCTCCTAAATGTGAATTTATGCTGTACTCTTAATATGTTCAGGAAGTGTTATTTAATATCGATCAACTCAGACTTTGCTAAACAAATGGCAAGACAACCATTGCCCTGTCTGTTTCTGGTGATCAGACTGCCCTGGAGGTGGAAGGAAGACCAGAGTATTTGCTGAAGAATGGATGTCCTTGCTTTCCCTCCTTCAGGGTCAGAAAACAAGCCAGCCTATGCTGGATATGGTCCAATTGTGGAAGAAACCTTCTTCTTTCTGGGTACCAGGAAATGGCCATCTGGTCTCTAGAGGGGGAAATTGCCAGATACTTTTTTTATTGGTGAAAGTTGGATTTCTCCTCCACTAGGAAGCCCTCCAGCTGCAAAATGGAAATCCAAGATGGGTTAACAGTTTGTGAGGCCCATAAACAACCTTGGAAGTGACGTGAGCCGCCTTTTGCTTCATTCCTTCCTATTCCTCATGTGTGGACCCCAAGCAACACTGAGATTTTTGGGGGAGATATTAAGGAAGAAGACTGTGTCCAAGCTTAGAACAGACTGTGGTACTTTTTGTAAAAGAAACTCAGGAGCAATGAATACCTAGAGAAAGAAAATCCTGAAACCAAAGTGGATTAGTAGAGTCTATCAACGATGTTTGGGAGGTCATGAAAATTTTGGAAAGAGAGAAACCCCAGGAGGGAGACTAGATATTCTGTTGATGTATAACATGGGGGTGATTTTCTAATTTGACAATTAAAGGAAATACATCATTAATCTGTTCCCTAAGATAGTGAAGTGAAACAAACCAGTAATCTTTTTGAGTTAGGAATAACAACAATAGCAAAGCTTTTTTTTATTCCATATGTTTTGTTGTACATTTATTAGCTCGTTTATTTGTCCTAATAATCCTATGAGGAAACTGAGGCACAGAGAAATTAAATGACTTGCTGAGAGTTGTAAGTGATCAAGGGAAAAATCAATTCCATAAATAATTAGGTTGTCCTTTTACAGATGAGGAGTCTGAGTCCCAGGCTGGTTGGTAAGTTACTGAAGGAGAGCAGAGATTGAAAGGCTGGTGATGGCTTCAGATTTAGGCACTTTTCCTTCATTTTGTTTGATGAAAGAAATGAGTGGACTCAGGTTCTTCTAGTCTCTTGTCTTACATCTACTTCATTGTTAGAGTCCTCTGTCTTGTCTGCACACGAGTGCATGCCTGCACACACACATACAGATACATACACAGCCATGTGCCCTCCACATATACACGTACATACATGCACACACACATACATACACACAAATATTCACACACACATCTCCTTTCAGTGCTGAAATATCACTGCTCAGACAGTGACAGGGAAGATAAGCTCACCTGTATGCTAGCTGATTTTGTTGGTTTTAGGGGGTTTTGAAACGTTTGAAAGGATATTGTTGGTAACAAATAGACATTTTAAAAATGTCAAATCACTCTCAAAATGGATGCTTCTCCCTTAATAGACATATGCTAATGGCTTAAATGCTACAAGACAGCTTCCAGCTTTTGCTCTAGACATTTCAAAAGGCTGACAGGAGCTGATGTCTCCCACAGAGAGAATACTTTGGTGACAGGGTTTTCATGTAAATTATATGGAATTAGATGGTGGGCAGAGGGAGAGACTTTATTACTCAGAAATAAAACAATCTACCAAATAAATTGGAGGGTGATGTGGTGTGGGGGCTACAGCTGGCCTGCAGTGTGACAGATGAGGGCTTGGACCTCTGTTTTGTGCCAGTAGCATGACCTTCAAGTCTCTGAACTTGAGTTTCCTAGCCTCTGAAGAAGTGTGCAGAGAGACTCCTCCTTTCTGCAGATGGGGTGAAGGTGAGTGATAGTGACTGTTGGGTCTATCCCAGTGCACAGGATATGGTTGGAGATCACAAAATGATAGCTAAAGTTACCAGCATTTCTGCTTTTTAAAAAATTGAATGCAAATGATAACCATATCCAATGGCAATTATTTGCCACAGGTCGTGAGACTGTGAGAAGATTCCTGTGATCTCCTAAAAACTCTCTTGATCCTCGATACAAGTAGTGTTCATTGAACACCTGTGATGTGAATAGGCGTAGTGTAAGTCCCACTTTCCTGGTAACATTAAGGGAGCAACTGATGCACCCGTTTGCATGAGAAGACTTCCATCCCTTGCTGCCATCTGGTGCATGAAAAACAAGAATCTGTCCTTCTGTCATCTGCGTCTCTACCAGGTGCTGGATGACAGTGTTGTCCTTACAGGAACATCTGAGCTCTGTTGGACTTCCACTTACCCCAGTGGTGGTGGAGGAGGAATGTTGAAAATGTAGGAATCACACACAGTTTGGGTTTAAGGCAGAGATTCTCAGTTCTGACTGCATATCAGGATCACCCAAGGAGTCTTTAAAACCTGAAAGCCCAGGTTGCACCCCAGCCCAGTTGTCTGAATTTCTGGAGATGGCACCAGCGTGGCAGGAGTTTAAACTCTCCCAGGTGATTCCTATGTGGAGCCAAGCTTGAGATCCTTTAGTCTGGGATCTCTGTAGCTGCCACACACATACCATTGAGTCTATCTCAGTGTTTTCCAAACTGGAGCCATGAGAGATTCAACAGAGATGTTTGTTAAAAAGACAGATTTTTAGAGTCTTTCTGAGGAGATTATGATCCTTTCTGTGTGGGGCAGCACTGGAGACTGAGAGTTTAACTCTGAATTCAGGTGACTCTTCTGTTATGTCAAACTGGGAAACCCAGCCTGGACTGAAAAGGCTTTGACTCCATTTTTACAGCAAATACCCCGAGAGGGGAAGATGAGTTGCTGTTACTGACGGTTTACTTAGTAACTTAAATAACAGGGTTAGAGATTCTCTTAAAGAGTGTTGGGGATCACCTAGTCCTATATTCTTCTCAGTGAGGAAACTGGGGCTCAGAGGGAAGTGACTTCTGCAAGGTCACATATTAAACTAACCCTAGAGCAGGCTAAGAAGCCAAACTTCGGCTCCCCTTCTGTGCTGCTTCCCTTGGGGCAGGACCAGCTTTGCAAATTCAGAATCATCAAGCAGCTGGAGTGGTCAGCGTTTCTGAGCAGGCAGCCAGAATTGCTTTCCCCTTAATATATCCTTATGACAAGGTGATTGGTGCTAAGCAAGGTCCCTGGAGGAACATAAAGCAGCTCTCCCTTCAGGGCCACACCCAGTGGACCAGGCTAATCCATTTTGGTGGACAGCTACCCTCTGCTCAAACACCCGAAAGCTTTCATCTTTGTTATTAACTCATTAATCACCATGGCCAGTGGCGGCACTGGGAAGCCCTGAGGAAACAGGCAAGTAGGCGAATGCTGGTGTTGATTTCCGTGTGCTTTAATGCAGTCTTCAGGCGGTCGCACAGCTAATTATTAGGACCTTAACCTACAGAATGTCTGCCCTGATGGCAGGTGGAATCCTCACGGATGCTCTGTGAGGAAGGAAAGGTTAAGATAATTAGTGGTTTTGACTGAGGAAGAACTAGGCAGAGAAAGATGTCATGGGGCAAGGGCTCCTGAGTGAAGAGTATGACAAGATTGCTCAGTTGAATCAGCAATAAAGAGTTCAAGTGTTAGATCTGAAGCTTCTCATTTCTGGACTTCAGGTTCCTTCTTTGGGAAAACTGTTCTGTTATTTGTGCCTTCTAGCAGTTACTTGCGGGGATGAATCAGCCAGTAAGGTGAAAGAACTAAGCATTTGCCTTACATGGAAAAGGCTGTCACCAGACTAGGCCTAGATGTGCACCCCTCTGTTCAGACGTACGACTTGGCACCCCTTCGAGCTGATATTGACTGAACACATACCTAAGAAGTATTAAGCAACTCTGTCTTAACAATGACAATTATTAAGCAATATCAGGAAGAGTGTTGCATGGAGAAAAGGTGAACCAAGAGGCCTACCAGTGTAGAGCTCAGATTCTTTGTCAGAGCCATTGAAACATCAGCCCCATCCTGACACACTGTCTCACTCTGCAGAACAAGCTCTGTGGGTACCTAACTATTCTTCTGCAAAGACCATTTAGTGTTCATCAGTGCTTTTAGGCTTTTGCAGGGTGGTTCATGCACCTCTGGTCTCCTAAATGCCTTATCAAAATAAAGGCATGCCTGTTTAATTGTGCTTTGCTGTATGGCACTTCACAGATATTGTGGCAACCCTGGGTTGAGCAAGTCTGTCGGCCCCATTTTTCCAATGGCATGTGCTCGCTTTGTCTCTGTGTCCCTCTTTAGTCAATCTCACAATATTTTAAACTTTTATGTTTTTATTATGTGTGTTATGGTGATCTGCAATCAGAGATCTTTGATGTTACCATTGTGATTGGTTTTGTGTACCACAAACTATGACCATATAGGATGAGGAACTTAATAAATGTTGTGTGTGTTGTTACCTCTCCACCAGCCAATCCTTCTTCCATCCCTCTCCCTCTCCTTATAGGCCTCCCAATTCCCTAATTAATAACCCTACAGTCTCTTTTAAGTGTTCAAGTGAAGGGAAGAGTCACACATCTCCTGTTTTAAATCACAGCTAGAAATGAATAAGCTTAGCAAATAAGGAATATATAAAGCTGAGACAGGTTGAAAGCTAAAACTCTTTTACCAAACAGCCAAGTTGTGAATACAAAGGAAAAGTTCTTGGATGAAATAAAAAGTGCCACTCCAATGAAAACATGAATGATAAAAAGTGAAACAACCTTATTTCTGATATGAAGAAAGTCGTAATGGTCTGGAAAGAAGATCAAAACAGCCAAGACACTGTCTTAAGCCAAAGACTAATGCAGAGCAAAGTTTTAACTCTCTTCCGTTCTGTGAAGGCTAGAAGAGGTATGGAAGTTGCAGAACGAATTTTGGAAGCCAGCAGAGTTTTGTTCATGAGGTTTAAGGAAAAAATCCATCTCCATAACAAAAGTGCAAGCTGAAGCAAGTTATAATGTAAAATCTGTAGCAGGCCATCCAGGGGATCTAGCTAAGATCATTGATGAAGGTGGCTACATTAGACAACATATTTTCAGAGTAGATGAAACAGACTTCTATGGGAAGACAATGCCATTCAGGATTTTATAGCTAGAGAGGAAAAGTCAATGTCTGTCTTCAAAGCTTCAAAGGATAGGCTGCATCTCTTGTCAGGCATGCAGCTAGTGGTATTAAATTGAAACCAACGCTAATTTCCATTCTGAAAATCCCAGAGCCCTTAAGAATTATGCTAAACCTACTCTGCCTGTGCTCTGTAAATGTAATAACAGAGCCTGGATGATAGTATACTTGTTTATGGCATGGTTTACTAAATATTTTAAGCTCATTATAAACACCTACAGTTTTACTAATAGAAAAAATATACCTGTTAAAAAATATTAATGCTCATTAACAAAGTACCTGGTCACCCCAAAACTCTGGTGGAAATGTACAAGGAGATGCATATTGTCTTCATGCCTGCTAATACATCTATTCTGCGGCCCATGATCAAAGAGTAATTTTGACTTTCAAGTCTTATTGTTTAATAAGTACATTTTGTAAGAGTATGGCTGCCATAGATAGTGATTTCTCTAAGGTAGCTAAGCAACATAAGTTGAAACCATTCTGAAAAGGATTCACCATTCTAGATACTACAAAGAACATTTATAATTCATGGGAAGAGGTCAAAATATCAACATTAGCATGAGTTCAGAAGAAGCTGATTACAACCCTCATGAATGATGAGAGATTCAAGACTTCATTGTAGGAAGTAACTGCAGATTTGGTGGAAATAGCAAGAGAATTGGAATTAGAACTGGAGCCAGAAGATGTGACTGAACTGTTGAAATCTCATGATACAACTTTAACAAATAAGAAGATGCTCTTATGAGATTAACAAAGTGGTTTCTTGGGATGGAAACTACTTTTGGGGAAGACGCTGTGAATATGGTTGAAATGACAAAAAAGAATTACAATTGCTATAAAAACATTACAAATATTACAAAAATTACAAACTAAGGTTTATAAACTTAATTGGTAAAACAGGATTTTAGAGCGTTGACTCCAATTTTTAAAGAAGTTTTTCGGTGGGTAAAATGCTATCAAACAGCATCACATAATATGGCAATTTGTGTGTGTGTGTGTGTGTGTGTGTGTGTGTGTGTGTGTGTATGTGCGTGTGTAAGGAAGAGTCAATCTATGAGACAAATTTCACAGTGGTATTATTTTTAAAAATTGTCACAATCACCCTAACCTTCAGCAACCACCATACTGATCAGTCATCAGCCATCAACATTAAGGCAAGACCCTCCACCAGTATAAAGATCACAACATGCTGAAGGCTCAGATGACCATTAGTATGTTTTAGCAATAAAGTATTTTTAAATTAAGGTATGCACATTGTTTTTCTTAGACATAATGCTGCTGCAGGCTTAATAGATTACAAGTATAGTATAAACATATCTTTTCTATGCACTGGGAAACCAAAGGACTTACATGGCTTGCTTTATTGTGGTGGTCTGGAAATAAGCATGTAATATCTGTGAAGTCTATCTGTGGTATATTAATATATTCCTATTCTACTGGTTTTGATGGGACTTAATTTTCTACCACTTGGGACCAGGCACAGCTGGGTATCATCTTTCTCTGATTACTTTGCCTAGCTCAAGGATGGCCACATGTTACGTAGGCAAAACAACTTGGGATACACTTCTGGAAAAGGAGCTCGCTGTTTATCCACAGTGTTTGATTTGAGTGGATGCAAGATCTGAATCTGTTGCATCCTTTTTCATGTCCCAAGAAGAGATCTTGTCTGAGGAAGGAGCCAACAGGGAGGGAAGAAGAGCTGAGCAACAGAGAGAAAGTAACTGGGCCCTGCCCTGATCAAATTGTGACAAGATATTCTCTTGAAGTATTAATATTCAGTTACACAGACAATTGCTTTAGTCCTTTTGGGTCAGGAATTCTGCCGTTTGCAACTGAGATTCCTAACTGAGATACTCAGCAACCTTCTGATTATTATGGTAGCTTTCCCTGTATCTCAAGCTTAGGAAAGCAGGATGTCTTGGTAGGATACGTAAGGATTGTGGCTGCTAAAATGGAATGTTTACTGTGGAAGAAGTTATTTCTCTGTTAATTTAGTTAGTGTCAGGCTAACCCTCAGGTTTGGCCATTTTTAAGTAGATTGAGAGTATTTTTCTTCTGGATCAGCAAGGCTGTAGTCTAGCTCCTAGGCTGCAGTAAATGTGTCAAGAGTCTTTCTCTTGTGACAGTGGCCACAGCCTGCACCCACAAAATATGCAGATATATGTATATATATATATATATATATATATATATATATATACACACACACACACACACACACACACACAGAGGAACATATCTGCACACATGTCTATATGCATTTGTGTGTATAGTTGGTTTCTTATGCTAAATGCACTAGAGTCATTTCTTTAAACTTAACTTTACAACATAAGCATTACGCATATTTGTATTAAAATTTTAGGGACCTTATCTGTAAATCCTGTGTTTCACTTCATAAAATTTGGTGCTCTGGCCTCTCTAGCTTAGCCCTGGAAGTTGCTCACAAGGGTGGGCCTGGTAACCGCAGTATCTTCCCTTTGGACCACCCTGAGGGGCTAGTTGATTATCAAGATGCTTGACTGAATCTGTATGTTTTTTGCATCGTGTAGAAAAAGGACACAGGACAAATTTTCAAATCTTTCAGGTTTAAGTACATGTATTTTTAGACTGTTTGACACCTAAGGAATCTGTTTCATGCCTTCCACCTGCTGAATGGTCAGTGAACCAGCCGTATTGGCAGAAAGACCTCCCGTAAGTTGAATCTGCCTGATACTAAGATATCCGTATAAAAGATGAAAAATTACCCAATTTTCAAATGATTGTAGTTATGAGGCCATAATAACATATATTATTTGCAAACTTGGAACAGGATGAGTGTATTTTTTCCCTTTTAACCTGCTTTGCACTTTGAAAACTGTCACAGAAGCACAGAAGTAAGATGGTCAGATTCTCTCACTTCTCTTTCGCTTCAAAAGGCCTTGTGGGTGGGTTTTCTCCATTATTTAAGTTCATTCATTGACTCCAGCTAAGCCCAGAAACTGTCAAGCTGAAATACTGTGAGCACAACTGGTATCACATTTTCCTCCAGTTTTAATGAAAAGCTTTGGAAGTTGAAGATTTGTAACTATCTCCCAACCCAGAAAGTTCAAACGATATTCTTAGGCTTTGGATTTTCATTGTTGGTGTTGCTATTGAGCTCAAACTGAAACTCTTGGAGGTGATTAAAGTTTTTTTTTGCTAGCACTTACATCACTTTTAAAAGCACTTCTATGACAATTCTAGTGGCCAGACACTATGCTAGGCTCCTCAAAGATAAAAAGTCAAGGTCCGTATTCTCAAAGACCCCATAATGTTAGAAACATAGAAAAATCAGTTTCGTGTGAAACATAATGAAATGTGTGTTTAACAGAGGCATAGTCCAAGGGTATGGGATCCCAGAACAGCACAATTCTGCCTGGGAAAATCAAGGAAGGCTTCTTAAAGGCAGGAGTGTTTGTGTAGACTCTTAAAAAAGATTTTAGAGAAAAGGAGGAATAAGAAAAACTGAAAATCCAGGAGCTGTCATGAGCAAGTCTTGGAGACACAAAAACAGATTTTAGATGTGAAAATAAGAGGAAAACAGATTCAAGATGAGCCTAACGTTCATCAAGAGAGAACAGCTTAGCATATATCCACTCCCCAGTCCAATTATACATGAATTTGTGGAGACGTGTACACAGTAGAAAAAGGAGACCTATGTGGATCTTTCTTTCCTATGGCTCTAGCCTCTCCAACCTCCCACAGCTCACTACACATATGCACATATCCATTTATGTTCATGTGTTATACAATATTAGAAAACTTGGGCTTCCCTGTCCACTCCTTTGTCTTTTATGCCTTCAAGTTTTGTATATTCAATTCTTTGTGCTCGGAATGCCTCTGTCTTCTCCTATCACCTGGAAGATGCTATCCTCTTATGCTTTAAAATCCAGCTCAAGATCACCTCTTCTGGGAAACTTATTCTTTTTCTGTGAGCAACTTCATACTCTACATCCTTTGTATTTCCAGGGATCCATTTATATTCAGATTCTTCTAGATGTAAGCAACAAAAACACAAATCAGACTTGTATAGTCCTAAGAGGGGAATGTTGGCTCTTATAACTGGGTTAAAAAGATGATGGAGATAATCCAAAGGTTTAAATGTTATAATTGGGACACAGGTGTATTTTTTCTTTTGACCTTTTGGCTCTGTTTACCCTAGCTTTAATTTCAGCAGGAAATTTGAGTGTGGAGGCAACATGACCCTTGGCAATGGTGTCTTCATTGTCCCTACAAGTCAAAATCCTAATGTAAACCAACCTTCTCTCTCTCAGTGCACGTTTGCTAAATATGGTGGTGGAGCCTTGCCTGTCCCTGGTAGATTTACATGCCCCAAATTAAATCATCTCTATGGTCATGGGGACAAATCTGCTTGGTTGCTTAGCTATACTCAAACCACACAGAATTCTGTGGGATTTCCCATAGAAAAGAGAGCCAGTGTTATCAGGAGAAAGGAAAAAAGGTGAAGTCGATAAGCAAAAACAAACAAACAGAAAACACCCAGATTACCACTCTCCTCTTACAGCAATTGTCACAGCAATGTAATGGTTGGCTCACCAGTCTGTGTTTTCCTCTAGACTGGAACGCTTGATAGCTGTGATGGAGACCAACCCATACCTGTAGCAGGGTGCCTGGCTTAGTAAATTGCAGTTGGGTGAGTTTAGTCAATGGATAAAGGGAAGAAAAAAGTAAAAGACCTGTGACAAACATGGGTCAGGTAATGTGATTTTCATTGTATACTTAATAGATAATGTTATTTTCATTGTATACTTCTTAATAGCCTTTTCATTAATTTACATATTACCAGTCTTTGCCTCCTCTGATTCATTCTTTACACAGTAGCCAAATCAATATGTAAAATAATGCAAATATGATCATTTTATTCTTCTGTTTAAAGCCCTTTCTGGCATTTGGGATATTGAACAAAAATTTTTTTCAGGACTTACGATCTGGCTTTTGTCTGCTTCTTCAGCCCCATCTCTTGTTACTCTCACTGCTCCTAACACCAATCACCACCCCACCCTACTGCCAACTGCAAACTCATGTGTACTTTACAGTCCAGTCCATTTAAATTATTCTTACTTCCTCAAAGATATATACTTGGCCGGGCGCGGTGGCTCAAGCCTGTAATCCCAGCACTTTGGGAGGCTGAGGCGGGTGGATCACGAGGTCAAGAGATCGAGACCATCCTGGTCAACATGGTGAAACCCCGTCTCTACTAAAAATACAAAAAAAAATTAGCTGAGCATGGTGGCGCGTGCCTGTAATCCCAGCTACTCAGGAGGCTGAGGCAGGAGAATTGCCTGAACCCAGGAGGCGGAGGTTGCGGTGAGCCGAGATCGCGCCATTGCACTCCAGCCTGGGTAACAAGAGCGAAACTCCGTCTCAAAAAAAAAAAAAAAAAAGATATATACTTGTCTCTTGCTTCCAGGTCTTTGTTTCATCTCCTTGGGGTGCCTGTCCTCTCTCTTCCCTCCTCATGTGGATAATTTCTGCTTGTACTTCAAAGCCTAGTGTATACATCTTCTCATAAATGAGCATCCCATGGCCTTCAACTTGTCTCCAATGTGTTCCCACAGGACAACCCTCCCTCCCATAGAGCTACCTATTGTGCCCTTCTGTACCTGCTTATCTCCTTGTCTGTATCATCTGTTAGCTAGACTAAGGCTGTGAGAACATGAGATATATCTTTTTTATTCATGATTGTATCTCCACCACCTAGATAAGACTTGGCCCTGATGAATGAATGTGTGAATGAATGTATTTATTGAGTCTCAACAGTTACTAGCCATTTTGTGTGAACCGAAGCTGGAGGAGTGATCATAGCACAGTCCCTGCCCTGAAAGTTTTCCCTGTCTCCACCTAGAACAGATGAGGTTCACAGAGGGTATAAGTGCCAGAGCCTGGCATTGAATCCAATCCTGGTTCCAGACTCAGGCTCCTCACTCCAAATCAGCTGTTCTTGTGTTGGTACCCAGCTGGATCCATTTGGATAGAGTGGTTTGTGGTTGGGCCTGACTGAGGCTGGGTCTGAAATGATATTCAGGCCATGAGCCATGTTCCAAATAACTGTTTTCCTCTTCATCTGAGGAGAGATCCGTTGGTAACGTTTTGGCTTTAGAAAACATGTTGGGACTAACAATCCACTCTTATTTATGCATGGGCATCAAAATCTACCTTCTGAATCATGAAAGCAGCCTTCAAAGTTGAGTGTTTGATTTGCTGGTGGTTCTTTGTGATCAGGCTTAGATTGCAGATGCTAATTCTCTAGTCTTTCTTGGCAGAAACATAGGGGACCCAAGTTCTAATCTCAGCCTGACTGGTAGGCATCTGCATGGCTTTTTTAATGAAAGAAAGCCCTACGTCATCCCCTAAAAAATAGATTTTCTTTGACCTAAAGCTTCTATGGAAATCTCATATTTTTTTTCCAGTATTTGGTTTACTATACAACCTAATTCTGCCCAAAGGGACAAATGTGGAAGACCCACAAAAATCTTCATTTCCAAATAAAAAGACAGAGCCTATTGAGAAAAAGCATTTAGCATATCTTCCCTTCTTCCTGAGAGGGACATCATTGGAAGGACATGAATATGGAGTTGTAGAAGCTCTCCGTTTACCCTAAGGTGATAAAAAAGGATTAAAAAAAGGAGTCAAGGTCCTGATTGTAGCTGACCAAGAAGATTAGGAAGAGCATCGGTCTTTGCAAACCCAGTTAAGCTCCAGAACGAGAGCTATGGTCTTCTAGTTCCATGAGATAATTTAATATCTTTCTTATTGATCAGAGCCACTCTAAGTTGAGTTTTCTGTTACTGTCAGACAAAAGCATTCCAAATAAATACATATGAAGATAATGAGGTTATAGCTATTATGTTATAACAAAAGCATAAACAAAAATAATATGCTGATTGGAGCAAATAAATGATCATAATACACCTTTCTTGATTTATTCATCTGTCGAATGGGGAAAATACAACTGATCTTGAGAAATGTCAATGAGGGAAATATGTTGTTAATTTTTCAGACACTAGCAATGGTATTTTAAGTTTGTGTATTTAAAGAATGTCTGCCTTATGTATGTACCATCATTCTGGATATATGTATATATGTGTTATTCTGTTTCATGTAGACTCTACTTAAATTCCTATTTTTAGGCAATATGACATAAGGAGAAAAGAGCAAGATCATTAAAGTTATACCTAGGTTTGTATCACAGAACTTTTGCTTAATAAGTTGTATAGCCTTGCCCTTGTCTGAGCCTTAGAAGTCTCTTTGGGCTGGGCGCGGTGGCTCATGCCTGTAATCCCAGCACTTTGGGAGGCCGAGGCGGGTGGATCACGAGGTCAAGAGATCGAGACCATCCTGGTCAACATGGTGAAACCCTGTCTCTACTAAAAATACAAAAAATCAGCTGAGCATGGTGGCACGTGCCTGTAATCCCAGCTACTCGGGAGGCTGAGGCAGGAGAATTGCTTGAACCCAGGAGGCAGAGGTTGCGGTGAGCCGAGATCGCGCCATTGCACTCCAGCCTGGGTAACAAGAGCGAAACTCCGTCTCCAAAAAAAAAAGAAGTCTCTTTGTAAAATAGGAATCTAGAGGGTTGTGAGATCAAATCCGTTAAGATAAAGGGTGCAAAATTCCAGTTAGATAGTAGGAATAAGTTCAAGAGACCTATTGTACAACACGGTCACTATACTAACAATGTGTTGTATGCCTGAAAATTGCTGAAACAGTAGATATAAGTGTTCTTATCACAAAAAGTACATGTGGCAATGCATATGTTAATTAACTTGATCTAACTATTCTACACTGTGGACTCATTTCAAAATATCATGTAGTGCAACATGATAAATATATACCAATGAAAATGGGTGAATATGACAGCCGAGAGCCTGGTATGTGGTTGACATGCAATACATTTTAGATAACATTGTTATTTCAATATGTTTCACAGGAGGCAACTACTTAGTTTATGATATATCACATCTTATCTCATACTTCCAGGGGCGAGGTGTTATTCTCTCCATTTAACTCTCTTGTCCATGAGTAGTGCTGCATTAATGGTGATTACATCATTTAGCTTCATCTCTAGGAGTCAGCTCTGAATCCCCCATCCCCTTAACCTCTCATATCTAATCAATTGCAGAACGAGTCATTCTTCTTGTGTTTGTTTTCAGAAAGGGAGTTTGGCTGAAGCGTTAAGTATGTGGAGGCAGTAAAGTGAGGTCAGGGTGATTAAGTTTAGGCTAGAGGGCAAGGGGCCTTCCATGCAAGTCAAAGAGTTGCTGTTGCCTGCTGTGGGTACAGGGGAGCTGTAGAAGAGAAGTCCAGAAACAGAAGGGGGTTTGCATCAGAAGAAAGGGAACTTGGACAGACAAAAGCAGTAGTGAGTTTGCTGCAGGACAGTTCATCCACTTTCGCTTTGCTTTATAGACCCCACCAATCAGCACATTGAGTAAAGCTGTTGGTGGTTGGGTAATAGACCAGAGCTTAAAGCTGTTTGTGGTTATATAATTGGCCAAAGAGCTTGAAGGAAACCAAACATGGCACCTCCAAATAGTCCTCCTTGGCATATTTCTATATGAATTCAGAGGGGCTGCAGACACAGAAATAGCTCTGAAAAGCTGTCCTTTGTGGGAGAGATTTGTATCTGTAGAGCAAATCTACCTCAGTGAAATAAACAGTGATGCGAGCAGCAATGAAAACAGGCTCTTTGTGAAGCTACCTATCTGTTTTATCCTGATTTAGGAAGAACTTTACTCACAGGAAAAGGTGACTGAAAGTATGAGGATTTAGACATCTGAATCTGAGGTACCTTTTATCACCAGGTACTAACTATTCTTTTTGAGAGCAGCTACATGAGAGATTAGTATCTTCCTAACAAGTCAGCTTTGGCTCACCATGCTTTCCTTCCTGACTCTTAGCCTGTGATGCCACTTCCCCCAAGAAGCCCTGAACCCCTATTCTTTATGTAATCTCGGGATAGTATAAAAACCTCAGTCATCTGGTTCTTCCTTGACTCTTGTGTTTGCAGGCATCATGTGTTTATGTGTACATTAATAAATTTATGTACTATTTTTCCTGTTAATTTGTCTATTATCAACTCATTTCAACAGATGCAGACTGGAACCTTAAGAGAAGGAGGGAAATTCTTCTTGCCTCTACAAGCTAAAAAACTAAATAATACTGCAATATTTCATTTAGGTATTTCAAAAGCACGAGAATTCTTTGGGGAGTAAAAATGCTTAGCCAGAGGCAAATAGGGACTTTTGGAAAGTTTTCTCTTCTCCAGAATACTTCTGTTCACACTTGGATATATACTGAGAGAGCTCTGAGTGCATTGTACATGATGGGACATCGGCTCATTGAATTTGTTACTGGAGAAAACAAACAGTGACTAAAAATTTGACAAATTGAATTGCATTGATCTATTAAACGTTAGAGGTAGGAGAGTATTAAGGATCATATGGCTCATGCTTCATTCTTATAGATGGGAGAACAGAGGTCTAGAAGGAAAAGTGAGTTGCCCACTGTTAAACAAAACCATGTTATGCTTCTTTTTTTCTCTTTAATTTTTCAATTTAAAGTGCTAGGGAAAAACCTTTAAGGCAATTTGTCAATGAGTATTTGCTTACTTATTACGAAACTTTACTTTCTCTTGCAAATTTTTTGAGTATCAATTATTTGTGGGGCACCATAATAAATTTTGAAGGTACAGAAATGGGGCACTTAGACACACAGTCACATTACTACCTTTTTATAAAGATTCAGTTTGTAGAGATTCCTTGAAATGAGAGAAAAATATATTCAAACAATGTCATACTGCCTTCTCTCCATGTAAAATATCATATGCAAAGTACTTGCAGGGGATTTTCTGGAAAAAAGAAAATCATCATTTATGACTATTTGTCTTTGGTGTGTAATCTCTGTAGGGAATCTCAGTGTTGGAAAGCTGAGTTGGGTCAGAAAAATACCTATAACTTGCATGTGCCCGATCCCAGCTCCCCAAGGCAAAGGGCCATTCCTTTCTGAGACCACAGAAGACACCAAAGATCAAAGAAGCCAGTTAAGATGCTGCTTACTATCCCAGGCTTTTCTCCTGCTCGGCCTTTCAGGGGTCAATGGGCCTCCTTCTCCTACCAGTTTTCCCTGCTGCAGCAGTGCCCAGTGTGGAAGAAAAATAAAAATGCATCTCAAAGGAATATAAG
Organism: Saimiri boliviensis; assembly: GCF_048565385.1. Classification (NCBI taxonomy): domain Eukaryota; kingdom Metazoa; phylum Chordata; class Mammalia; order Primates; family Cebidae; genus Saimiri; species Saimiri boliviensis. Next base: position 84,139,173 of record NC_133463.1, read on the forward strand.
ACTTTCAGAGGCAAGAATCTACCACACAGATGCAGGTGCCTTCGTCTGGCTCTTGCTCCTTATGCCAAAAGCCGTTCCTTCACTCCTGCTCCAGAAAACTTGCCAGCCACTCACACTCCACAGCATGGTACCCTGGTGACATCCTTGGCTTTGGTTATATCCCAGACTCCTTCTTAGGGGGACATAGGGTAAAGAGTATTAGAATGTTTCTGGCGACCAATGTCACTAATCACATCAAGAAGACCAGCTCTAGCCACAAACGCACTTGACAATCCTGAAAAATGATTTGAAACTTGCCTGTGGTTATAACTTCAAGGGAAGAACCTCATAATAGTTTATTTTATTGCATTTGCATTTAGTATTTATTCTTTAACTTCATTCATTGAACAATCATGAACTCACGTCCTACTGTGTACCAGGCATATCTAGAAAGGGTATTCTGTTCCTTTTTTATTCCTTCTGGAGAGCTATGTGCTGCCATGAAGACTGGTTTCTAGGGGCAGAGACACACAGTAAGTGAGAACATTGTCATCTTTCATCAGGTCAAAGATATCAGTGATTGTAAGATGCGCTACTATTTTTTGGGCCACTGAGAAAGAAATTTAATGATAAACAAACAAATATGTGCCAGCTAAAGTTGATGCTTGTGATTTCAGGGCTGCTGTGTCCTATCTCCTGTGTACACCATGGTGTCTTTTGGTCTGCTTGGTTGCCCAGCCCAGAGCAAATACATAACCACCAAGTGTGATGAAGTTAATGATTGGGGTATCAGGGTGGGTATTTAGTGCTTCAGATCCAAGCCTGCCCTTAGAAGAACACAAGTCAGGACACATAATCAACTCTATGATAAGTCTTGATTTAAAAAATGTGAATGTATTTTTAAAAATCTTAGAAATGATGACATATGATAAATAATTGTAATTGGTGCTAAGGAAAAAAATTAGCAGGGAAATTTAAACAGAGTGCCCCAGAGATAGTCTCACTGGTAGATGACTTTCCAGAAAAGACTGGAAGGAGGCAAAGCTTAGGAGTGTTTGTGGGTGCAACATTCCTGGGAAAGGGGGAAAGATCATGCAAGGGCTCTGAGGGAGGGGTGTGTCTGGTCAGCTCATGGGACAATGAGGAGGCCAGTGTATCAGAAGAACAGTAAGAAAAAGACAGAAAAATACAAAAGCCAAATAGACAAATGGGATCTAATTAAACTCCAGATCTTCTGTACAGCAAAAGAAACAATCATTAGAGTGAACCGGCAACCAACAGAATGGGGGAAAAAAATGTTTGCAATCTACCCATCTGAAAAGGCTAATATCCAGAATCTACAAAGAACTAAAACAGATTTACAAGAAAAAAACAATCAGCCTCATTCAAAAGTGGGCAATGGATATGAACAGACACTTTTCAATAAAAGACATATATGAAGCCAACAAACACATGAAAAAATGCTCATCATCACTGATTATTAGAGAAATGCAAATCAAAACCACATTAAGATACCACCTCATGCCAGTTAGAATGGCGATCATTAAAAAATCTGGAGACAACAGATGCTGGAGAGGATGTGGAGAAAAAGGAACACTTTTACTCTATTGGTGGGAGTGTAAATTAGTTCAACCATTGTGGAAGAAAGTGTGGTGAGTCCTCAAGGATCTAGAAATAGAAATTCCATTTGACCCAGCCATCCCATTACTGGGTATATACCCAAAGGATTATAAATCGTTCTATTATAAAGACACATGCGCATGTATGTTCATTGTGGCACTGTTTACAATAGCAAAGACTTGGAACCAAACCAAATGTCCATTGATCATAGACTGGACAGGGAAAATGTGGCACATATGCACCATGGAATACTATGCAGCCATAAAAATGATGAGTTTGTGTCCTTTATAGGGACATGGGTGAATCTGGAAACCATCATTCTCAGCAAACTGACACAAGAACAGAAAATCAAACAGTGCATGTTCTCACTTATAGGTGGATGTTGAACAATGAGAAAACAGGGGCACAGCGAGGGGAGTATCACACTCTAGGGTCTGTTAGGGGTGCCAAGGGAGGGACAGCCACAGTGAGGGGAGGTTCCGGAGGGATTACCTGGGGAGAAATGCCAGATGTAGGTGATGAGGATGGAGGCAGCAAACCACAATGCCATGTTGTGTACCTATGCAACAATCCTGCATGATCTGCACATGTACCCCAGAACCTAAAGTACAATAAAAGAAGAAAAAGAAAATAGAAGCATGATGGTTAGATTTTGCATAGAACTTTCGGCCATTTTAAGGACTTTGATTTTACTCTGGGTGAGACAGGAAGCCATTGGAGGGATCTGTAAGAAGGGTCTTGAATTGCCTTAGATTTTCACAGAGTTTAAAGAGGAGCAGGAGTGGAAGCAGAGAGACCAATTAGGAGGCTACTGCAGATCTGGAGAGAGAGGATGGTAATTTGAACCAGAGCAATATCAGTGACTGTAGTGAACAGTGGTCAGAATGTAGAAATATGTTGAAAGAAGAACTGAGAGGATTTTCTCATAAATTGAAAATGGAAAATGAGAAAGAGAGGAGTAAAAGATGACTCAGATCATTGTCTTTATTATATTTCTTTGTTCCTGTCAAATTAGGTCATATGAGCTTCCTCCTTCACCACCTTCTTGGTTCTCCAGAATGTTCCATATTTCTCTATATTGCAGATCACAGAAGCTCCCTATGTGTCAATTTCCTCATCCATAAAGGAGATGACATTAATAGTGCCGACCTTATGGAGTTTGGTGATTACTAAAATGCGTGGAAGTAGGTATTACATACTAGATACTTTTCAATGCATGCCTCAATCTTACTTCAGTAAATATTAGCTATCATTTCTACTATTTAGCTTTTTTATTTCTATGTAGACAAATGTTCACATTGTATATCAAAGGTGGGGGTAGGTGGGCTCTTGGCCAACTGCTCCTGCCAGGATTTTACCCACCTACTTCTGGGCAACCACATTCACCGAGGGAAGAGGAAATATCTGATTGGTTAGAAGCCAAGACAAACATTGGATAATCTTGGACCAGGGGGCAGGGCTTCTCTGCTGTAAGGGACTTACTCTGCTATAAGTCCAGCAAAGGTGCTCTTTTGTTCCTGGTTCCTCATAAGCAAAATGAGGGAAGGATTCAGGACCCTCTGTGACCCAGCCATCTCTGTTTGACCACCTGGCTCAGTTACCATCACTCTGAGAAGTCCTCTGAAAGATGTGATCCAGGCAAACTCTATCAGGAGGTTGTGCTGGACTATCCAAACAAGGCCCTTCCTGCATACCCACAAGTACATGCTAATCCCTCTTCCCAGCCCGCCTTGGCTCCCTTCTCTCAGATGTCTTTCTAATAAACTCTTCTTACTCTTCTGTGTCCGTTCAGAAAATGTATAAACTGGAGCACTTTCTCCTTGATACACAGAAGGGACAGGCGGGGTCTCTGTTAAGTTTGTTTATTGCTGTGTATCGTGGATGTGCTCTTCACATCCTCGCTCACTTTCTGCTTGGAATTTTTTGTTTCACTTCTTTAAATAATTGGCTTTTTCATCTTAGAAAAGGCAGGCCCTATCTGAGGTCCAGTTGAGTTTAGCTATGCGTTGCTTCTCAAAAGGTAAAGTGATGGACTTCGGAGGGTATTGAAATGCCTAGCTCATTGGTGGGTAAAGAGACAAAGGACAAAGAAAGGATCTTGGAAGTGAAGTGGCTCTTCCTGCTGGAATGGGGCTGCAGGGAATTGCCCCAGCTCCGTGGTAGCAGGAAGTGTAGTAAGGCACCCTGACTGTTTACTGCTGAAAGACACTGCTTCAGGTTTGTTAGTCATGCCGAGGAAGCACGGTCAAGGTTCAATTAATTAGTGATAAGATGTGTGGGGACATTTGTTTAAGAGTTCACTGTAAACAAGGCTGTATATTACGCCTTACTGAGGGGCTTACTTAGATGAGTAAGACACAGCTTCTTGCCCTCTCTCCAGAAATAACTTCCCACCTCAGAGGCGAGTTAAGGCAAATCTTTGTGCAGGTCCACTCTGAGTATTTCTCTGACCTTCCTCTCATGGGGTTATGGTGTTTCTAGTTGTGATGTGGCAGAAGCCATGTCCTGGTAAGCCGAGCCCCGGGACCTGGGTTCAGACCGGATGGGGAGATGCCCACATGTCTAGAATCAGCCTGGACTGGAGTGAATGCTGGTGCTGACACCTCTCTTATGAGGCCAGTCCAGGGTGGAGTTGTCAGGAGTCTTCTCTGGCCCACAGAGTTCTCACTCACCCTTGCTTCCCTGTGTTCCCATTCGCATCTCTTTCCTTGCTTTTCCCCAGGTTGTCTTTTACCAGAACATTTCATCAGCATGGGAACAGTGGCAATTCTGAGGGGTAAAGGTGGAGACATCTTTGGCTGGAAACTCTATGTGCCTTTTACCTGTGATGCTCCTTACTCACAGATCTTTTAGTAACCTTACAGCTGCTTCAAGTGAGTTTCAGTACAACTCTTTTCCTGCTTAGGTTGATATCACTATAGTTCTTTTCCTACTTAGATTGACTAGCTCTTTTTCCTCCAGGATACCTACTTGACTTCTCTGGGCCTTATTTTATTACACATAAAATAGGGTAGAGGGAGGACTTGGAATTCGTAAGTACTCAGTTCTCTCCCTGTCTTGACGTCTTGAGAATTGAAGCCATATTTATGCCTCCAGGCATATTGATGTCCAAATATTTTCTGTGTTCTGGTGAAAATGGACTGGACAGAGATGTCATACTCTTCCTTAGAGCCCCATTCTAGGTTTTCATTTACTTCCTCATTCTGAGGAAATCAAGTAGTTCTACTTCATGTTTAATTAAGATCTCTTGTTGGTAATTTTCTTCTGAGAAGATTTCATGAATGTAGAGAACAATAACTAAATGCTATTTTCATATAAAGCATTTATATGCTCACATATACAAGTTAACTTTCTTTTACAGCCCTATATTTAGCCCCATTTGGGCCTCATTTCCATTAATTTGCATGTTGATATTCATATTTATGTAGATATATTCCTGGATTCAATGGAAAAGAATATCCTACACAGAAGGTTGGAAATGGCAATTTATTCACAGAGCTTGATCCTAAGATTTAGGAGAAGTTCATTGGACAGGATTGCCAAATTAAATACCTGACTACTTTTCCTGTACTGTTAAAAATGGTTATGAATTATATTTACTCATTTGTCTTCTGCCAAAAGGAGAGCAGAGGTAGACGCAGCACATGGAAGAGGTACCCCAGCAAGATAGTCCTGATGAATGAAATAAGGTCTCTAAGAGGTGTCAGGCATTTGGGAGGGAATGAGCCACGTGGGTGCCAGAAATGTCAATCCCTTGCCATGTGGATGCCACTTCCAAAACGTATTGTTCCTGGCAGCCACCACCTGTCCCCTCTAATGTATGGTTCCCCTGCCCAGAACTTAAACAGAAAGCAGTTATAAATTCTAATATTAGGGTATCCACAGCTTTCACAATACTTAGGCATTGGGGCCCCACTGACTATGTATATATATATATATATATAACGTGCTAAATGATATACTTGTTCTTTGTATGCTGCCTTGCTACTTTTGAAAAATTGCCCCATTAAACAGATATGATTGTTTCCACTTTTTAAATTTAAAAAACCTCAGAGAGGATAAAAGACTTGGCCAGGCCAAGTAATTGCAGACCCAAGTGTTGAAATCAAGAATGTCTCATCTCAAGTTTCATTTTTATTTCCGTTTAATCAAGTCCCAGTAATTTGAAATGAAGAATACCTTGGATGCCTTCGAGGTGAAACATTTAGAATAACCTGTCTTATTATTCTCTTTGGCTAAGCCTCACTCAAGATTAATTTTCAAGCAGGTTGTTTTAGTTATTTTTCTGCTGGAAAACAAAAATTAAGCTAACTATAGCATGTGAATGCTTTATTGGGAGGTGCAATTCCAGGGCAGCAAAAGCAAGGGAAAGTGAGAACTCAGAAGGAGGGGAAGCAAATACAAGGAGACAGGTTATGGAGCTGGCCAGTTTTACAGGAAAACACACCTGCATGATTGGCACAAGGGACATTCAGACAAGCTAAATGATAGCACTGCACCTCAGAGCTGTCCGTCCAGGGAAGTAGAAAGAGGTGTTTATCTCTTAGCAACTTTCCATCTTCTGTCTTTTACTGGTCCGTAGGGTGTTAGCTCATCTGCACTTCCAGATGGTATTGCCTAACCTCTCCAAGTAGCTGCTGACAAAGCCAAGCCCATGTCTCATGGTGAGGTCTTCCATCTGAAATCAGAAAGGGCAGGGAGAGTCAAAGCCTCTGTGGCTCCGGCTGGGCTGGACCTGGCTGTTGAGGGTATAGTGGCAGGCATGTCAAAGGATATGCTAAAGCCGTGTTCTGCCTGCGAAGAATGAAATGGCCAGTGGTGGGTTAGGACATGAGTTTATAGGGGCCAGTGTCCTGTACCCAGGGGTAGGGGACAGGCAGGCCTCAGGAAATCTGAGAAAGTATATGCAGATCTGCTTTCTAGGCCCTCACTCTCTTATGTACATCTCACTCTGTGATACTAAGACAAGACGCATTTCTTCCTTTCACTCTTCAAGGTGGTAGCCCTAGCAATCTCCTCAAAATACTTAATTAGGTTTAGCAAACCCAGGGACTGTACCAATCCCCCAGGTTTAGGACACTAAGCCCCATAAGCTCATAAGCCCCTAACAGCTGATCTTGGGGCCATTACTGATATTCATCATCTCTCTCTTCTATGACCCTTTCAAGATTTTTCTTATCCTTGGACAGCACTTTGCCTGTTCTGGGTTGCTCGCCTAGTGACCCGGATATTCATCCCAGAGAAGTCTTATTCCCTAATTCCTAGCCTTTGAATAGGTTACAACTACTTCGATTGACACTTATAGTAGCCAAGAGTGTCAAAGGACACCCATGGTTCCTATACTCAATGATTCTAATTTACTCTAGTTGTCAAGGACATAGAATCATGTAACAGATGCTGCACTGATACATAAATAAATAAATATGTGTGTGTGTGTGTGTGTGTGTGTGTGTGTGTGTGTGTGCGTATGTATTTTTTTTCTGTAAAGGGCATGATAGTAAATATTTAAACTCACTGTTGCAGTATGGCCGTTTCATCATATTGATTCTTCCTGTCCATGAGCATGGAATGTTTTTTCATTTGTTTGTGTCCTCTCTTATTTCCTTGAGCAGTGGTTTGCAGTTCTTCTTGAAGATGTCCTTCACATCCCTTGTAATTTGTATTTCTAGGTATTTTATTCTCTTTGTAGCAACTGTGAATGGGAGTTCACTCATGATTTGGCTCTCTGTTTGTCTATTATTGGTGTATAAGAATGCTTGTGATTTCTGCACAATGATTTTGTATCCTGAGACTTTGCTGAAGTTGCTTATCAGCTAAAGGAGATTTGGGGCTGAGATGAAGGGTTTTCAAATATATAATCATGTCATCTGTACACAGACAATTTGACTTTCTTTCTTCCTATTTGAATATGCTTTATTTCTTTCTCTTGCCTGATTGCTCTGTTGAGAACTTTCAATATTATATTAAATAGGAGTGGTAAGAGAGGGCATCCTTATCTCGTGCTGGTTTTCAAAGGGAATTCTTCCAGCTTTTGCCCATTTGGTGTAATGTTGGCTGTGGGTTTGTCATAAATAGCTCTTATTATTTTGAGATACATTCCATCAACATCTAGTTTATTGAGAGATGTTAGCATGAAGAGGTGTTGAATTTTATAAAAGTCCTTTACTACATCTATGGAGATAAACATGTGGTTTTTGTCTTTGGTTTTGTTTATGTAGTAGATTACATTCATAAATTTGCATATGTTAAACCAGTCTTGCATCCTAGGGATGAAGCCCACTTGATTGTGGTGGATAAACTTTTTGATGTATTGCTGGATTTGGTTTGCTAGTATTTTATTGAGGATTTTTGCATCAGTGTTCATCAGGGAAATTGGCCTGAAATTTTCTTTTTTTGTTGTGCCACTGTCAGGTTTTGGTATCAGGATGATGCTGGCCTCATAAAATGAGTTAGGGAGGAGTCCTTTTTTTTCTATTTGAAATAGTTTCAGAAGGAGTGGTACCAGCTCCTCTTTGTACCTCCGGTAGAATTCGGCTGTGAATCTGTCTGGTCCTAGTCTTTTTTGGTTGGTAGTCTGTTAATTACTCCTTCAGTTTCAGAACTTATTATTGGTCTAGTTAGGGGTTTGACTTCTTCCTGGTTTAGTCTTTTGAGGGTATTTGTATCCATGAATTTATCCATTTCTTCAAGATTTTCTAGATTGTTTGCATAGAGGTATTTGCAGTATTCTCTGATGGTAATTTCTATTTCTTTGGGATCAGTGGTGATAACCCCTTTTTCATTTTGTACTGTGTTTTTCTGATTCTTCTCTCTTTTCTTCTTTACTATCAGTCTGGCTAGCAGTCTATCTATTTGATTAAGCTGAAATAGAGGCAGCAATTAATAGCCTACTGACTAATAGAAAGTTTCTTGTTCTTACAGAATCTGAGCAGTGGGGAAGGGAAGACAGAGGATAGATAAAAAGTAGATAACAGTTCCTACCTGAGAGTGTTTTTATATCCAGGAAACCTAATAAAAATGATTGTGACATCACTAGGTAAGAGATGATGAGACCCTAGGTTAGGAAATGTCACTGAATGGAGAAGAGGGTGTCAGACAGACAAACAGCTGCTCTGCACCTTCACAGAAGCATGGTCCTTAGAACCTGCTTTCCTGGATTGTAACTGCATCCTCACCATTTATTCATCGTGACTGGTAGCAGCTCAGGCCACTCCTCTGAGCCTCAGTTTCTTCGTCTACACAATAAGCAGGTTAGAGCTGATAATATGTAAAGTCTCTTGTCACAGACACTTCAGCTTGCTGACAGTTTTTCCCCGAGCCAAATTTCTCAAATGTTCTTTGGCTATCAAACACTGCACAGCATAAAACTTAAATGACCAAGAACCTATTAGAAAATTAGTAGTTGCAACCCTAGGGAAATGAAAAGTTTAACAAGAGTACAGGCACGCTGGTGTTTAAATGGAGAAAAAGCATTCACATAGAACCCTTAATTGGTAACTAGGGCAGCCCGAGTTAGGTGGCTAACAAGCTAAACAATTTTGATGACATAAAATTAACACCAGGACACAGGAAAAGTCTGCTTTATTTGCTATTTTATGTGTTATGTGACAATTTAATTAAACTTTGAAGGAATACAAGCAGTTAATTCCCCAGAGAAATAAACCAAGAATGACATTTAGGCCTGTCTCCTAAGGAGTTAGGCAAGGGAGTACTTCTTCATTTTATAATGCTATAAACCCAACTTTTACCTTGAAATGAGAAAGTGCAATTAAATAGCCTTGGTCTTGCCTGCATCCCTTTTCCTTTCTCCTCCCGGATTGACTTGAGGCCATCTGGGATATCTAAGTGAATATGATAAAGGCAATTTGAGTTGTACCTCATAATCTGTAGAATCAACTTTCAATATATGCTACATTGGAGGGTCAACCTGGGCATCTCTGTTTTGTTTTTACAAACACTAGTTGAGATGGCATAATGTAACAACAACAGCCACAACTACCACCACATGATATTGGCCAAGAGAAGCTAGGTTATGCTGCAATAACAAAGAACTCCAACAGCTTAGTGCTCCAAACAGCAATGGTGTATTTCTCACTCATGCTTCTTGTCGACATAGGGTTTCCTGGGGCTTCTGCTCCATCAGGCCACCTCTATAGTGCTAGGACAGGTGAAACAGCCATGTTCTAGATTATTGTTGGTCTCAGTGGCATAAGAAAAGCAACAACATTAAAGGAGGTGCCAGCCATCAAAGCTTCCATCTGAAATTAACATGTTGTGGCTACATCAGGCACTTCTTATGAGAATCTAATTGACATTTGTCAATTTCACCCATATTTTATTCTCTGAAGCCTGTCACATGATCACCTCTAAACGGAAGTGCAGGGAAGTGCAATTCTTCCATGTGTCTGAAGGAGGGAGAGACAGAAATATCTGGTGAACAGCGTTTCCTTCGTGCTAAAGTTTGTCCTAAACAACATATGTATATACATGCATGTGTACATATCCACACATATGTGCATACACATAGACACATAGATTCATTTATATTTATATATACATATATATATAACAGATATGCATATATGTAATCTGAATAATATAAAAATATCCATGTAGTAGTAGTTTCGGAGATCTTGGCATCTGTCATCTTAGTAGGTGCCAGCATTACCCTTTCTCAGCTGTGTGTCCTGGGCATGTAAATGAGATCTTGATTTCTCCATTTTTCATTTGTGAAATTGCCTACCTAATGGGGCCAGGATAAATGTATAACACATATGACATTATTTCATAAATGATCAGTAAGTGCTAGTTAGTATTATCTACAAGAAGGCTTAAACACCTTCTCTTAATAAAAGCAAATAAATGGAGACTGATCAAAATGAAACTTTTTACTCTGATTAGAAAAGGTATCTCAGTTTTCTTTTGGATAAATAAAGGCAAATTGATTTGCTTTGGGCTTTATGTATGTTTTACTTCTACTCTAAGTTTTCCTGACTGTCATACAAACTTTAAGTTCATTCTATGCTCAAGCTATCATTTTTGCTGCAGTTCTATAGCATTTACTATCTGTCCCATACTATGTGGTTTGAATAGTGCATTGTTTGATATTGTAATAACCTAATAAACACTTGAATGACTGTATGAATATCCAAGTCAATATTAAAGCACTAGAGAATATCTATCCAGGCCCAGGGTCATGGGAATGGGAATGGGACTATCAATGGTGTTTCTGCTATATGCTGAGTAAATATTGTCCTAAGAGTAATAAATATACGATTTAGTTTGATCCTCAAGATACTTCACTGAATTATATATGATTTCCCCTTGCTATATAAAGAAACAGGAAACTGATACTCAGGGATCTGAATGTACTAATAAAAATACCTACTATTTTTTGAGAACCTACTATGGGATGGGCACTTACTAGTCATCAGACAATGTAATCATCACACAGAGGTACACATGCACATACACACAAATGCATATATCACTCAGCAAAGTGCTAAGTATTAGCCACTTAACACATGTGGGCAGCTGGATTAGGAAAGAGTATGAAGGTATTTGAACAAGAAGATAAAGTGCTGGTACTTATTCAGTAGCATTTTCAGAAGCTGATTAATGTTTAAGTAACAGCAATACAAATTTGCAGCTGTATGTGGGATGAGGGTTGGGAATGGGGAGAGACTAAAGATAGGAAGATCATTTAAGACAGGAGCTCCCAAACTTCTGGGCCATGGACTGGTAACCCACAGTTTTCATGAAGCCTTCTGTTGAAAATATGGCCTACAGATATTCTGATCATTACTAAGATTTACTGGAAGTAAATGAAATTTAGCCAGGTCAGAACAGTTTAGCAACTTAGAAATAATCACCATCAACCTCTCCATTTTACAGATGACAAAGCTGAGTTTCATAGAGGTGATGTGACTTGCCCAAAGCCATACTGATCAGGTTCCTCCTGGTCTGTGGCCCATTAGGAACTGGACCGCACAACAGGAGGTGAGCCACAGGCCAGCAAGTGAAGTTTCATCTGTATTTACAGTGGTTCCCCATCTCAGTCTTGCATTACCACCTGAGCTCTGCCTCCTGTCAGATCAGTCGGAGAATTTCATAGGAGCAGGAATCCTACTGTGAAATGCATATGTGAGAGATCTAGGTTGCACCTTCCTTATGAGAATCTAATGCCTGACGATCTGTTACTGTGTCCTGTCACCGCCAGATGGGACCATATGGTTGCAGGAGGACAAGCTTAGGGCTCCCACTGATTCCACATTACAATGAGTTGTATAATTATTTCATTCTAGATTGGTATATAATAATAATAGAAATAAAATGCATAACAAAGATAGTGCATTTGAATAATCTTGAACCCCACTCCCCAGTACCAGGTCTGTGGAAAACTTGTCTTCTGCAAATGTGATCCCTGGTACCAAAAAGGTTGTGGACCACTGATTCTTGAATCAGATTATTGAGACAATTCAAGCAAGTGGCAAGAAGCACCAGAACTGGGGAAGGGGTAGTGGAAACCCAGGCAGGTGGAGGTGAGGCTTCCTAAGAGGTGCTGTAAAGGCAGTGTTGAAAAAACTAAGCATAGAAATAGATGTGAGCACCTAGGAGGAAAGAGGCCTCCACAGTCCATCAGCTGGAGAATCTAAGTGCCTGTTAGGACTATGGTGCCCTTTCTGGCAACTGTGAGGCCCAGAAAAAAGAGCTGTTTTTGGAAAAGACATGAAGAACTGATTTCTAGGTGTATGGAAGTTACAACGAATAATGGAATAGAGCTCCCCAGCAGATGTTGGGCATTGCAGAATCTGAAACTCAGGAGAGGGAATTGGCTAGACCGGGACATTTGTGGATAAACAGCAGAGGGTGGGAGGTTAAAGTCTAAGGAGTGAGGGGTGGCTCTCAAGGTGGAGTGCATAGATACAGAAGATGAGAGATGGGAGTGCAGCCTGTGGAGGAGCAGAGAGGTTGAGGCAGTGGGGCCTGGAAATGGCAGAAAGGATGTGAGGAAAAGCATTGTGCAACTTAGGAAGAATACAGGAGACAGAGTATGTAATTTGGACCAATTCATTGGGCTCTGATGGGGGCTGAAGGTCTTTTGAGTAAGAAATTGTCGTGGAAATCAAAGGAAAATCAATGACTAAGAATGAGAGTGTGATCTATGCATGCTAAAGGTGTGTCACAGGAAAGGCAATGGCTAGTGAGGAATCCTCTTCCCAGATGTTTAGATGGGAGGAGAAGGAGAGTGAAAAATGTCATTCAATACATAGGAAAGGGGGGCCAAAGCGGACTTGTTTATTTCAAAACAAGAAAAGCCTGAATATTTCCCAAAACTGATGAGAAAATTTCTAACTAGGGAGAAAGGCCAGGTACTGATGAGAGAGAGATGAATTGATTTCAGGCGACATATCAAGCTTAAAGACTTGTGGGCTGGGCGCGGTGGCTCATGCCTGTAATCCCAGCACTTTGGGAGGACGAGGTGGGCGGATCACCTGAGGTCAGGAGTTTGAGACCAGCCTGACCAACGTGGAGAAACCCCATCTCTACTAAAAATATAAAAAATTAGCTGGGCATGGTGGCACATGCCTGTAATCCCAGCTACTTGGGAGACTGAGGCAGGAGAATGGCTTGAACCTGGAAGGCAGAGGTTGCTGTGAGCTGAGATCGCACCATTGCACTCCAGAGTGGGCAACAAGAGTGAAACTCTGTCTCAAAAAAAAAAAAAACAGACTTGTGTTAAGGTTATAGGTAGAGGTAACTTTTGTTAACAGAAAGGACCAGGAGAGGGAAGCTGATGAACAGAAACATTTCAGGAGGAGGCAATGAAAGCTTAAGTTTCTTGTCTCAGAGCCTTCATCTACTAATAGAAAGAAAGAAGATCCAGCATCTTTTGCCAATAGTGCTTTTTGAGTAAGAGATTGTCATGGAAGTCCAAGGCAAATCAGTGACTAAGAACGAGGGTGTTACCTATGTACCACAAAGGTGTGACACCAAGGGGAGTCTCATCAGGAAAGGCAGTGGCTAGTGAGGAGTGCTCTTTCCGGATGTTTGGATGGGGTTAACTTAACTTGATACTACCAAAGGACAACTTCATGTACTTTTTCATTTTAGTCAAGTTACAAGCACATGATAATGCTAACTCTGTAGAACCTGAATTGAATCCAGGATCTCACACATGGCCAGCACCCAGAAACACTCCAAAAGAAGGTGCAGTTAATACATTTTGAATTTTTACATTATTTAAATTTGACTTATCTTGTCTCTAATCTCTCTGTCTTTACTACCTCCCAACTAGATGCTAAGGTCTGAAAACCCTACTCTGTGTTCTGATCTTTTATTTACGTTATCCTAGACTCTGCAGTTGCATTGAGAGATTTCCTGGGTTGTCCTGTCATAGGTTAGTAAGTGTCATATCTGGGATTCAAACCATTTACATGTCTCCAAAAAGCATATATGTTCTCTGTGGCGTGAGGATACGTGTTAATTTTTATGATTAGTGCACCGTCTTATATTGTTGGTACTTAATAACTTCTCTTCAATGGACTTGAAGCTCTTTTTCAGGTTTGTTTTCACTCTTTCCCTACCCTCACCCCAACTTTAATTTCCTGCATTTCTAGAAAGAACTGACCATGAATTTATTACTGGTGTTAAGAATCATACTTTGTCAACATGGTGATCTCTCTCTCAGCTTATCAGAAGAAAACAGCCTATCTGTTTAATGCTGAGGAAAGACTGAGATGGTAAAAAGAGAAGTATGGAAAAGTGTGGAGGGAGAAAAGAGATAAGAACAATAGAGAGATGTGAGGAAGGCTGAGAAAGGAGAGAGGGACATTTAAGGAGCTGGGAAAAGGCCAGGTGCCGAGATGGGGAAGAGGAAGATGTGGAAGGGGAGAGAGGAGTGGAGGAGAGGTGAGAAAAGGAGGGGACCAGGGTCAAGAACAAGTGAGAAGGGGAGTGAAGGATTTTCAACTGGGTACAGCAACTTCGTTCCTATCACTGTATATTTTTGCTACTTTGGAACCCAAGCAGACCAGGCCTGTGAAGATAGGAGAAAGTCTGTTGGACGCTTAATGATTTATAACAAGTACACAAGAATGCCATTAAAAACTAATTCATCACTGGCAGGCTAAATGATTTGCAAACATCTGCTCTGCAACAGGACCCTCTTGGGAAGAGAATTTCCAAGGGTTGAAAAGTCCTTCTAATGTAGCTATTGCATACGGGAGTTAAGACACAGACACCCACGTTTGGGTCACCAGCTTTCCATCCAAAGTGATTAATTAGAGTGATGCTTAAATGTCTCCTTCTGACCTGCCTCATTTGTGTGCTGGAATTCTCTCTAAAAGCTGGTTACCCTCCAGAGTGATATGCAGATTAAGACATGGCAGTCCTCTACCCCGGAGGTTCATTCTCCGAGATGACTAAGTTTCTTAGAAATGGTAGGTCTCCACCTTTAAATCTGCTGACTTGACCTTCTATCAGACAGCAAATCCCAATACGAGTGAGTTCTCAGGCTAAAGCTGTTCTCTTTTTCTTGCCTTGAACTTCACAGTGGCTCACATTCTTCTGGAACTGGCTGAAGGATAGGGAGTATCCTTCAGGCAATTTCAGGTAATTCTTAAATTTATCATTATAAATAAGAAATCTATAGAAATATATATATATATATATATATATATATATATATATATATGTACATGTCTTGCTATATATACTCTGGCCATGTTAGACAGTTTTCAACATGCTTACAGCTTCCCATCTGTTATGGGTTGAATCGTGTTCCCCAAGAAGATGTACTGAAGTTCTGACCTCCAGTACCTCAGAAGGTGACTTTATTTGGAAATATGGTTATTGCAGATATAATTAGTTAAGATGAGATAATATTGGAGCAGGGTGGGTCTCTAATTTAATATGACTGATACTCTTATAGGAAGAGGAGAGAGACACACAGGAGGAGATGGATAGGTGGTGATGAAGGCAGATGTTGGAAGTGATGATACATCTACAAGCCAAGGAACACCAGGGATTGCCAATAGATGTCAGAAGCTAAAAGAGGCTAGGAAGGATTATTCCATACAAGATTTAGAAGGGGCATTCACTGGTGAAGACCTTGATTTTTGGAATTCTAGCCTGCAGAGCTGTGACATAACATATTTCTGTTGTTTTAAGCCACCAAGTTCATGGTGCTTTGATAGGACAGCCCTGGGAAACTGGATCTCTCTCTCCTTCTTTGCTTTAAGGCACTTCTGACCCCACAGAAGCCTGCTCAACCAAATACAAGCACATCATGAAAATGTCAGGGAGTGTGAGGGGAACTCCTCAATCATTGAGTGATGAGAGCTGTCAGATAGATTTCCAACCAACCCATCATTTGGTGGGACAATTCTAAAGCGGGCTGCACAGTTTTCAGAGAGTTTCCATAGGAGTTGAGCTCCAGGAAGATCAGATGAAGTTGGCATAAACCAAGGTGGCAGCAGCTGAGGTATGGGGAGTCACCATCAACTGAGATGGAGACGACTGGAGGTGGGTGTTTGGCCTGCTTGTCTTTGTTGAGCACAGTTGGATCGGGTCACTTTGTCTGTTTCAATATTGTGGTAGATTAAAGATTTTTAGAAGTACTTTGCCACTCCTTCCATCAAGAGCAGGGTAAGTCTCCTCCTGCATGGACTTTGCACTTGGCCTTTGACACATTCTGGTCAATGGGACATGAGCAAATTTGACACAAGCAGAGGCTTTATAAATGTGCCTGCATTGGGGCTTTCTCTGAGATTGCCATGTAAGAAAACTGAATCGTCTACTAGCAGATGAGAAGCCCAGGAAGGAGAACCAAGATGCCCTAGCTGACAGCTAGCACCAACTGTCAGACTTGAGTGAAGCCAATTTGAATATTCCAGCTTCTGCTAAATTGCACTGACTGTAGCCACGTCAGTAAGTCCAACCATTTGGGTAAACAAAATCAGCAGAGGAACTTCTAAGTCAACTCACGAACTTGCTATATATAAGTTACTCTGTTTTGGGTGGTCTGTTATGCAGAAATACATAACTACACAAATACCCAGAAATCCTGTGGGAGGTTGTCACGAGAAACCTCCCTGAGCTTCACACTTTGTAACCCCTGCCACAGGTAGCCATGATCTTGCAATTAGCTCATACGCCTGGAATGAAAATCTGTTTTCCTCCTATTTTGGATGGTCCCTGTGTCCCCTTCAGGGGTCACCTTTTGCCCTATAGTGTTCCTGAAGTCTTCTATTGAAAATACAGCCTATAGATACTCTGATGATTACTGAGATTTGCTGGAAGTAAATGAAATTCAGCCAGGTCAGAGCAGCTCAGCAGCTTTAAAATAGTCACAACCAACCTCTCCAATTTATGAATGACAATGCAGAGTCTCATAGAGGTGCTGTGACTTGCCCAGAGCCATATTGATCAGTCCATGGTAGTACAGCTACGAGTTTGAGACTGGATCCTGTCCCTACTCATTTTTGAGCTGTGTGTCCTTGATGTCCTTGAACTGGTTTCTAAAATTCCCTGTGCTTTAGTTTCTTAATTTTTACAATGATATAAGAGCAAATAACATTGTTACAGGTTTTTATACTTCATGAGACACTTACAATGCCTAGCACAGTGCCCAGCATATGGTGAATTCTCAAAAAAATAGTTATTAATAATTTATTGAATGCCAGGTGCTAGTCTAGGTGCTGGTGGCAGAGAAAAGAATAAAACACACAAAGTCCTTGCCTCCATGTACTTATATTCTAGTAGAAGACAGACTATTCATTAAAAAAGCAAATGCATATATAACCTGACGTCAGGTACTGTGATAAATGATAAGATGATTGGAAAAATAAGAGTTGGAATAATGGGTATGTTATCTGATAGAGTGGTTATGGAAAGTCTCTTTGAGGAGATAACACAGACAGGAATGGTGGGCATCATCATCATCATCATTGTCATGTTACGGTCACCATCCTTCTCCTCCTCATCATCACCGTTGGTATTAACACAAACTTTTGAAGCCCAGGATAACGTTCTTTCAGCAACATCATGCTGCCTCCCAGTGACTGAGTAGAGAGGGAGAATTTACGGGCAAACAAACAAATGAAACAAGCTCAAGTATAAAGTTACATTCTCCTCCCTCACACTGAAGTCAGAAAAAAGCTACAAAAGTAGGTCAGTAAATAGGTCCTCTTTTCAGATTATGTAAAATATTAATGTTTGGAAAAGTGACCGTTTCTGATTCCTCCAGCCATCCAGCATGATGGTAACTTGCAAATGCCACTGTGGATGTTGTTCCTCCCTGGCTGAATATACGTGTGGTCTCTAAGGGCAGAAGTCACTGAAGAACAAGCAACCAGGAAAGCACAGGCGTTATGCATGCAAGATTTGAAGACAGAGAGAATAAAATTTCATGTCAGTTCCACCACTTTCCAGGTGTGTGGTGTTGGGCAAGGAAACAAACTGCTGAAATGTGAGCTCCATGAAGGCAGATCGCGCTCACCTGAATGGCACGGTACTTAAACCAGTGGAGATGCTCAGTCTATCTAATCGAATGATTTACCTCATGCCTCCAAAGTTCAATTCACACCTTTAAAAAAAATGGGAATTATATCCCCTCCCACATGGTGGAAGCTCCCTCTGGAATTTCTCCTCTGGAATCCCTTCCACACTCTTCGTGGAAGCCTTTCTCTTCTTCTTTCCTTCTCTTCTCTCTACCTAAATAAAATCACCTTTCTGCAACAACAACAACAACAAAAATGGGAATCATAATATGCACATCAGGTTTTTGTGTATTAAATGTTAGAAAAATCATAGAACATTTAGCACAGTGCCTGGCACATAGGAAGTAATGAATAATTGGTAGCTATATTATTCAGTGTTTGTAGAATGAATGCAATTATGAGTGAATGACGACTTTCTGTTCTAGTGGAAGAATCTGGACAAGAGGGCTAAAGCTAAGATCTTTGTAAATAAGTAAAAAATAAAATGTAGACCATGGTCAAGGTGCCTCATTCTAAGGTTCTTGAGCAATATTTCTAGAATATTTCGGTGAAAATAGAAGTTCAGACTCAGATGGTGTTTAGGTAGCATCACTTGCACTTCTTTGAGCATGGCAGGAACTGTGTTACCTGTGTCCACATCTATAATTTCATTCAAAAGATCATAGTAGCCCAGTCGGATGGGGATCATCATAGTCCAATTCATAAATCTGATAGGAGACAGAGTTTGGGATTGAACCAGGTCTTTAACTTGGAAGACATGAAGGTGGTATTCATTTCTAAGGTAGACCAGTTTCACACCAATCTTTCGGGATGAATGTCATATCATGAATACAGCCAGGACCTGAAGTGTCTTCATTCTGTTCTGAGTTCTTCCATTAACAACTTAGGTTTTCTCAGTCATCAAATAGGGGGAAAGAAAGAATGAAGTGGTCTGCCTAGCACCCAGAACTCTTCAGAGAACTGGACAAAAATAATAAAGCATTTACAAAAGTAAAGACAAAATGTCTTTTTTTTTATAAAAGAGATATAATGATGCATGTTTCTTATGATTTTTAAAGAAGTATTGCAAGGCAATTTTTGTAATCACATTATTCCCCCCTCAAAGCATATTGTGCATACAAATTTAAGACTTCCGAGCACCTGGCATTCAGTTTTAAGAAGTTAAATGCTCATGAACAGTCAATGAATTTTTATATAACCTTTGCAATTGCTAGAGGGCATTAGTACCCATTTTCTATTTGTAATTCATAAAGTATGTGAAGTCATTATAATTATTTCTGTGAGCAGGTGAGGAAATTAAGATGGAAAGAGGTAAAATGACTTTACTATGGTCCCACATTAAATGGCCTTCAGGGCTCAGTTGTAGATTATCCAGCTCTTGACATGACAGGTGCCATCTTCATCTTGCTGCCCCATCAGCCTCTGTTCGGTTCACCAGTCTTAATTAGGACAATCATTGTTAATGTCTTTTTATATGATTTCATTTGCTACATTGTCCCTGAGCATAGATTCTGAATGTAGACATGAAGACCAATGGCTTCTTTTTATTTATTGAAAAAAATATTTAAAGAAAATAAGGCCATGAATTTCTCAAGGCCATACTGATCTCAATGCATAATGAAATTATAGGGCTTTGCAAAGATATGATCATGGTAAGTGGACTGTGAAGGATTTGGAGGATTTATCAATAGTGATAGTAACTTAGTTGCCAGGGTAATTCTTTGCTCACTGGAAATTAGGAGAAGTCATTTTGAACACACAGTAAGAAGTGGGTGCTGGATTATCTTTAGCTATCCTCACGTCCTCACTCTGCTGTATGCCCTGGGAAGGTGTCCCCAAAGCGTGGCTTCAGCCTCACCCCCTTACCCTCCTGCCTAGGTTGGATGTAGCCAATGGGAGCACCAGCAGAAGATGGTAAGGGTGAGGGGATAGACTCTGAGGTCTTCATCCCCTTGGACTGTAGTTGGTAGTGGGGTGTTCTTGCTTAAGGCTACCACTCCTATGGGGCCTTCCCTACAGCTATAGGTCAGCTATAACTCTCTTTCTAGATCTGATAACTATCTTCTCACTGCTTCCCTTTTAGGCCTAATGAGATAACACTCCTGTATCTGTTGTCATTAACTCAGAATGTTTCATCATTCTTTGCTGGCTTTCCTTACCCCTGACTATACCTTTTCAGTTGTTGTGGCATTAAGCATTTCTCCACTCCCGCTGTGGAGCACAGCGGTGCTTCTTGCTAAGAATAAGTAGTGACGATTTACAGGAGATGTAAGACTGTCTTGCCTCAATTGTATACGCTTTGACCTCAAAAAGCATGCCCATTCTCCCACCTAATTAAGGTGAATGGACAATGTGAATTAGAAGCACATGACAAATAGCAGTGCTTGATCTATTCATTTGAATGCATCAGTGATGGACTGAGGTGTCTACATGAGTCAAAGCTTTCATCAACCAGGCTCAGTTAAAACGACAGCAGGAAAAATGTCCACAGGACTTTAGCTCCCAAGCTGCTCATATCTGTCAGTGACTATCAACTGTCTTGGGGCCCAGAGCTCTTCAATCTAAAAGCACAGGAAGTTAGAGGAAGTTACAAATAATCCTTGAAAGTAGAAAGGCAGCTAAAGATTTGGTTACGTAGCAATTGAAAACAGAATAAGGGATAAAATTCATGGCTACTCTTATTTTATAAATCTTCATTTTTTTCCTGTATATCCTCAGCTATATACTATTTTGTAGGTAATAAAATAGCTTTTCTTGTGATTTTAATAAATATTAGAGAGATTCAAAAAAGACATCCATTAGTTAGGTTCTATAATGCTTTCGTAATGTGTCAACTGGGCCAAGAGGAATTGCATTGTTCAGAATCCGCTTTGCTGTATGTTTCAGGTGAGAGCCACAAGAGAGATCCTTGCGTGAGATTTGGAGGCAAGGTGATCATTCATCTGAGTTTGCCCAGACTAAAGGATGTCCCTGGACATGGGACTATCAGTTCTGAAACCAGGTTAGTCTCAGGCAAACAGGAACTGTTGGTAAACCTGTTGGAGGATGGAAATGAAGCAGGTCACACAGGTAATCACTGACCTGCTGGCTCATCTTAATGGCATGGAGCAGAGGTGCAGGACTGTGACTGATCCACCTCCTCCTGCTGCCTCCTTCAGCTTCTCCAACCCCTGGGCTAGGTGTGCCCTGCTCCCACTCCCCAAGGAAGGGTGTCTCCTCCGGACACTCAAAACATCAAGATCTGTTAGTTCACTCTGTAGGGGTCCTGCATGTCCTTGCTCTGGCCCACTTTACAAATATCTTCTCTTCCTGAAGGAACTGCCTGCTCTATGCAACTCGGGCTTCCAAATTAGATGCCAAAAGAGCAGCATTACCAGAACACAATGTCAAATGTTTACAGTAAATCCATCCATCTGCCTATCTATCTGTCTATTTATTATCTATCTATCTAATTATCATCCACATATCTTTTTCTGACTGAACCCTGATTCCAGTTTCACTTCATAAGTTTTAAATATGTATAAGTTCACTTAGGAAAAAACCTTATGGATGGGCCCTCACAACCCTAGCACAAGAAACATTTCTCACCTTTTGGCAACTGCTGGAATCATGTGCTTTGGCCTTGAAAGCAGTTGTCTACTAGACATTCACAATAACATCATAGCAGGTGATTCTAGGAGGGCAAAGAGGTCCAGAATCCAGAATAACAGAGTCTGTTGCTGAACATGTAGTATTTCCAAAATATCTACAGACCTAAATCTTTATTGTGAACAGCAAGATCCCTTAAGAGCTTGCCTGTCACTGTCTGTGCACTTTATCCCTCACCACTTTTGTTCTCACTTTATGCTCCAGGGACACAGAAGGAGTTGCTAGTTCTTCTATGTCTGTGACTAACTCTCTGGGTGATCTTAGGCAACAAACAAACACCAAACAAAAAACCCTCTAGTCTTTAGTTGCAGTGTCTGTTATAACGTAAATTATACAAATCACGTATGACTCAGGTCTTCTGTCTTCTTGTGTTTTCTTCTGCCCTGACTGCCTGCAAAACTTAATGCTTGTGAATTCACCTCCTCTGTTAAGTTCCTTTGATGTTTTCAGGCACATTCAGGAGCTGCTTTTTCTAAGCTACCTCAGAGGAATTCCTATTTCTTCTTCTATCGTTACTACTAGTTAATAGAATAAGAATAGTACTAATAAAATTATACTACAGAGCTATAATAACACAAAGAGCATGGGAATAAAAACAGACACAGACACCAGTGGAATTGAATATTGAGAACCTAGAAACAACTACAAATATCTAAGTAAACCCATTTCCAACAAAGGTGCCAAGAATATACCTTGGAGAAAGGACAGTCTCTTCAATAAACAGTCATGGGAAAACTGGATATCCTTATGCAGAAGAATGACATTAAACCCTTATCTCACACTTTGATTTTTTTATTAAAAAATTAAATTAAATCAAATCAAAATGGATTAAATACTTAAATCTAATACTTTAAACTATAAAACTACTAAGGGAAAACACTGGGGAAACTCTCTAGAACATTGGACTTGGCAAAAATTTCTTGAATAAATAGCTCACAAGTGCAAGTGACCAAAGCAAAAATGGGCAAATGGGATTACAAACGGAAACTTCTGCAAAGCAAAGGAAACAACGAAGTGAAGAGACAATCGGCAGAATGGGAAAACATATTTGCAAACTATCCCTCTGACAAAAGATAAATAACCAGAATACATAAGGAGCTCAAACAATTCTACAGGAAAAAAATGTAATAATCCAATTAAAAATGAGCAAACTACCTGAAGAGACATTTCTCAAAAGAAGCTGTAAAATGGCAGACAGGTATATGAAAAGGTAATCAACATCATTTATCATCACAGAAATGCAAATCAAAACTACAATGAGATATTGTCTTACTCCAGTTAAAAGAGCTTTTATCCAAAAGACAGGCAATAATAAGTGCTGGTGAGGATGTGGAGAAAAGGAACCCTCTTACAGTGCTATCGGGAATGTAGTTAGTACAATACTGTGGAGAACAGTTTGTGGGTTCCTTAAAAAACTGAAAATAGAGCTTCCATATGATCTAACAGTTTCACTGTTGGCTATCTACCCAGCAGAAGGGAAATCAGTGTACCAAAGAGATACCTGCATTCTCATGTTTATTACAGCACTATTCACAATAGCCAAGATTTGGAAGCCAACTAAGTATCCATCAACATAGGAATGGATAAAGAAAACATGGTACATATACACAATGGAGTACTATTCAACCATTAAAAATAATGTGATTCTGTCGTTTGCAACAACATGGGTGGAACTAGAAATCATTATGTTAAGTAAAATAAGCCAAGAAAGAAAGAACAGCTTCACATGCTCTCACTTATTTGTGGGAGTTAAAAATGAAAACAATTGATCTTATGGAAACAGACAGTAGAATGATTACCAGAGGCTGGGAAGGGTAGTGGGAGGGAAGTGGGAATGTTTAATGGGTACAAAGAATAGAAAAAATAGTATCTACTATAGAGTATTTCATTGCACCACAGGACAGCCACATTCAGTAATAATTTAACGGTATACTTAAAAATGACTAAAAGAGTATAATTGGATTGTTTGTAATATACAGGATAAACGCTTGAGCTGATGGATACCTCATTTACTGTGATGTGATTATTATGCATATTGTATATTCCTATATCAAAATATCTCATGAAACTCAGATAGATATGTGTGTAGGTGTGTGTGTGTGTGTGTGTGTGTGTGTGTGTGTGTATGTATATATACATATCTACTATATACTCACAAAAATAAAAAATTAAAGAATAAACAAAAAGCCCCAAAATAGCTTATGTTCTTCATAAATATATATACCTACCGTGTACCCACAAAAATTAAGAAAAAAAAATTTAAAGGATAGTAATAATAATAAAACAAGACAAGTAATTACTATTTAATTTTAGGAACTGGGATAAACTCTTTACCTGGATTATCTCATCCAAATCCCCACAAGTCATAGGCCATGTAGTGTGGTCACCAAATTTTTATAGGTAAGGAGTGTTGAGGCTCAGAGAAATTAAAGAACTTGTCTAAGGCCTCAGAGGCTACTAAGTATGTGCCTGGGATTTGAATGCATTTTGACTCCAGAGCTTCAGGTGACACCTCAGCAATCGATTGTGGGTTATACTGATCACACTGTATCACAGTTTTCTTTTTACATATCTGTACCTTATCTAGTTGTTACATTTCTAGAAGGTGAGGCAGGAACATGAATATTTTCTTTTGTTTCTCCAGCCTTTATATTGTGCTTGGCATAGGTAAGTGCTGAATAAAACTTTGCAGAGAAATACATGGATACAAATATGGGTGGATGGACGACTGGAAGTGGCCTGAGAGATCACCTTGTTCCCCTTGATGTGCCCAAGGTGATCCAGCTTGGCAGGGCTGGCATGAGAAGCCACATTTCTAGCTTACAATTCTGGGTCTTTGACATCACAGTGCAGCCTGGCATTATTCAGCACAGGAGGAAACACATCAAGTCTGTAGACAACACAACATCTGAACACTAAATATATATATATGTTTTTTTAGTATTCAGATGTTGTGAAAGGGAAAACTACCAGAATACCCACCCATTTATATATATATGGGTGGGTATTCTGGTACTTTTTCCTTTCCATTTAATATTTTATGGCACAAACAACTTTCTATTCTTACATATAATGCAAAAATATATGCTGACTTTGATAATTAAGCTACTGCTTTTAGCTGTGTGCTGTATAAAAATACAAGAAGAAAACACATGCTGAGATTTTCCATTTTTCCTTTATTGTTGTGTCTTACTGAAACTTGGAAATCAAATTATCTGCCTTTTCTATCAAACAGCAAAACATTTGTCCAATTAATCTCTGCCCTAAATTTTGTTTTTCTTAGTCTAAATCCATGTCATTATGCATCATTTAAATCCTGAAAATGCAACAAAGTGGAGACTAAAGTGTATTTCAGCCTCCATTGATCAACATAATGATTCTAAATGTATTGAATATAAATGTGCTAATTTTGCTAACTTTTCATTTTTTACTCACAAATAGAGAAAAACCACTGAGCCTGAAGAGAACTGAAACTTTGCAGTTTTCTGCACTTGAAAAGTAAGAATTTCAGCCCATGATTTCCCGCTGCCTAGCTAGGAAAACCATTCAGTCCCTGTCCTCTGTGTCTGGATTTCCCAGTGACCATGTCGGTACCAAGCACCCAGGCCCAGTCAATTAAGTGCTAGTGATAGAGAGCCTGTATTTATTGGTTTGATCCCCAAACACATTATTTTTACCACTTTCTTTGATGTTACAGAAAACACCTCATTAACCAACTGTTGGATGAATTGCTGGCCAGGCCATTTGTTAGAAAAGAGCACTGTACTTGGAGTTATAACACCTGTGTTCTAGAATTTGCTCTGCCACTAAATAACTGTGTGACATTGGAAAAGTCATTTATTTTTAGAGTAACCTCATGTTTGCTCTCACAATAAAAGTGCATACATAGAGATATTAAAACTTTAGAAAAATAGGATCTGTTTTGAAACCAAGGGAACTAGGCAACCCAAGTATTTCTTACACACTCAGGGTCTATGAATCTACTGGGATTGGGGACATATTTTTGGGGTGGTTGAGTATTTCCTGAGAATTTTTTAAATTTTGTGTTTTTATCTAGATGAACATGAAAAGTTAAAAGTGATAGCTCAATGATCTGCATAACTAATAACCAACTTCTTCTTATAATTCAGTCCCAGCATTGGTATTTGTATTAAGTACCTCAAATGCAAACCTTAACTGTGAAAGTTTAAATTTTATTGTTACATTTGTCTTAGGGATCTATAAGAGATCTTAAATTTGAGAATCAGTGAACTAGAAAGCATGTCTTATTCTAAGGTTTGGTAATTTTCTGAAATAATTGAGAGTGGCTGATTTGATTCATTTATTTATTATTATTTATTTTTTTTCATTTATGTTTATTCCATGATTCACTGCATATCCACAGCAAGCCAGAGACTATTCTAGCCACCAAGGGAACCAGAATGAGGGAGGGTCTCCCTAAGTTTCTAGAATCTCACAACTTGCTTGGGGAGATACACCTATCCACAGAGAGTTATTGGGCATGTGATTTTAAACTTAAAATACCCTTAAACTACAATCTAATAAATCAAACTGAACACCTAGCATCACTTAGAACATAATTAACATTTGGCCCATTCATTCTAAACTCACAGTGATCTATTTAGTATCTGAGTGACTTGAGCAATTTCCTTACCCACATTCAAAGATTGTCATGAGAATGAAATTAGATATTCTAAGTAAAGTGGCATTGAAAACTCTAGGTTTTATATTTCCTTAAAGGCAGGAACAACTTGCAGCAACAATGTATATTTATTAGTTTTTTATGTAATAAAAGGACTTAAGGTACTTTACAGCCAAAGCCATATACTAAAATAGAAATTTGAAAACTGTGAAAGGATAAAAGAAGGAGGAGCATTTCTCCAATCTGCTAGTAAATTAGGATATGATGTATTGCAAAGGGCCTTAACTTTGGAGTCCTGCAACCTGGCTTTCATCTCAGCTTGAGTACTTCCACCTTGATGACTTAAAGCATGCTTCCTCACCTCTCTAAGCATCAGTTTTCTTGCCTGAAAATTAATCTAAATACTTTGACTTCAGGGAACCTATGAGGATTAAAGGATATATAGATATAAAACCTCAAAGGGAGACTTCCGGTTTCTGGTTCCATAAGTAAAGAGTTTGGAAATTGCCAACACATTTTAACAATGAGTAAAAAGTTGAACAGACTGAAAATTCAACAATTCTTCTCAGATCTGTAAGGGAGGTGATGATACCAGAAAACGCACTGCCCCCAAGATTGGAGGGACAGACAGGTGCATACAGGGAGTCACCACTTACTAGAGCAGAGACTCCTGAGCAGAAACCTCTGCAGGAACCAGTGCTGGGGTAGGAAGGCCTGAACTGTAACTGCTGAATTGCCAGAGGCTCAGTGTGGACAAGTCTAAGAGTTAAAATCTGTAGGGGGACTCAGTCATAGAGGGATTCCATACCTTTGTGAGTTTTACCTCCAAAAACTTTCCTAGGTTCTCATAGTAAACGTCAGAGAATAATTTGTTTGTGCTTCCAGTGGGGGAGAGGAAAAGGAACCATTTGGAAACAAGCCAGTGCCCTCTGTTCTTAACAAAACCTGCCCCCAGGAGAAAATAGTTAACTAGAGCCTACCCTGACCTGGGGGAAGGGAAATACCTAACTCTAACCCCACTGTAGTCACCTTATCTCTCCTGGGGGAAAGAACATAGGTGAATAGTGCTTATGAAGTCTAGAGATACAGGTTCACTAACAGTCTGATCTTACCATAGGATTATACACTTCCCATTCCCCCATACTTTACCACCACTTTTCTAAAGACCTATTTACAGCAAGGCCTCCTACCCAGTACAACATGTCTAGGTATAAGGAACAAATTGCAAGGCATACTAAAAGGCAAAAGCACAATCTGAGGAGAGACAGTAAGCTGAAAACAGTGATGCATAATGTGGAGAGAGCTCTATTTGATAAAGCAGGCAGCATGCAAGAACAGGTGAACAATGTTGGCAGAAAGATGAAACTCCTAAGAAAGAAACAAAAGAAATCCTAAGGATCAAAAATACTGATGCAAAAATGAAAGATGCCTTTGATCAACTCATTAATAAACTGGACACAGCCAAGGAAAAAATCTGAGCCTCAATAGAAACCTCCAAAATGAAAAAGCAAAGAGAACAAAGACTGAAATGACAAAACCAAAAAAAAAAAAAAAAACCCAGAATATCTAAGGAATGTGAGACAAGTACAAAAAAAGTAGCATATGAATAATAGACATGCCAAAAGGAAAGAAAGAGAAGAAGAAACAAAAGAAAAATTATTTGGAAAGCTGATGTTTAAGAATTATCTTCAAACTGGTGTCAGACACAAACCCACAGATTCTGGAAGCTCAGAGAGCACCAAGCAGGATAAATGCCAAAAAAACTCCACCCTACGTATCATTTATAGACATATTTTGAAAACAAAGAAAAATCCAAGATAAAGTCCAGAAATGAACCAGAGAAAAAAAGCCACTGTACTTAGAGAGGAACAAAGATAAGAATTATATCTGTCTTCTCAGACGCTATGTTAGCAAGAAGAGAATGGAGTGGAATATTGAAAGTGTTAAGAGACAAAAGCCACCAACCAAGAATCATGTACCCTGTGGAATGATGCTTCAAACATGAAAGAGAAATACAGAGTTTCTCAGATGAAAATTGAAGAAATTTCTTTCCAATAGACCTGCTTTGCAAGAAAAACAAAATGTTCTTTAGAGAAAAAGAAAATAATATAGGTTATAAACTTGTATCTAGATAAAGAAAAAAGAGCATCAAAGAAAGCATAAGTGAAGATAAAAAGTAATTTTTAAACCTTAATTTGTCTAACAGAAAATAATTTGTTCAAAATAATAAATATAATTTATTCAAATGTGTACATATATACATACATATATAGACATGTATGTATGCTTAGATATAAGCTAAATGAATGACAGCAATGGCACATAGATGGGAGGAAATAATTAGGATTATATTGTTATTACAAGGTACTCACACTTTCCATAAAGAAGTATAGGGCTATTAGAAAGTGAACTTGGATTAGTTGTAAATGTATATTACAAACTCTAAGGCAACTACTAAAACAAGTGAAGAAAAGTATAACTGATATGCTAAGAAATGAGAGAAAATTGGAATCATATAAAATGTTCAATTAAAACCACAAAAGGCAGGAAATCGCAATAATAACTTTCTCATATCTTGTTTGTCCTTTTCCTGTTCCTAGCCTTTAAGATGGTACTTCTCTGGGTTGATCCTTTGTACCCTGTCTTGCTCATACTCTTCACTTGGATGCATAGACCCTGCTCATCCAGAGCTTTCCATAGACTTGCTCCAATCCTTGCTAGATAAGATGAAACATATAGAATTATGATAGTCTAGGAATGAATCAGTGAAGGAATAAATGAACACACATATGAATGTCTTTAGGTTACACATGGGAAAATGATACATAACTTGGTGTTTCTCTCAGACAGTGGTCAGACAAGGATTGAGTCCAGAGACTGCAGTGCCCTTTCTCTTTGTCCTAGCTTCCTTTCCTTCCCCCAGCCTCTGGTGGTCTCACAGAACTTCTCTGACCTAGAGACTATGCCTGCTCTACTCTCTTGACTGCCAGAGCCCTCTCTAAGCATGGAGTTTTTTCCTGCTCACATTGGCTTTGGAATGTGACATATTTCCCAAAGCTTCCCACTTCCTTCTCTATCTGCTGCTATTTTCAAAACCAAGGTAAGAAATTACTTTTGATTAAAGGCTCTCTGTAATTATCCATATGTGTAAAAATACAAGATAACAGGAAGGAACCACAGGCATGCTTCCTCATCCCTTTAGGAGTGGGGTAAATGTTCTTGAATCTCACAAAGTTCTCATTGTTGTCCCTGGATGGATTTCCTGGCTCGCCTTTTTTGTATTTTCTAGAGTTTCCATTGCAGTTTTCTTCTCATATTCTAGAAGAAATGTATTCATAGGCCTTCTCCCTTCTCTAGGTCATGGTGAACATTTTTGCCATGACATTTGTTTAGACGGCAAAATGCTAGCTAAATAGCTGGGCATTTTCTGTGTGCCAGTTCATTTTAGACATAATTCCATATATTCTTTAAGAGAGATTATAAGCTTAGTAAAGACTTGATTTAATGCCAGTCAGCTTTAGCTGATTCATTTCTTTTAACTAATATTTTCATTTCTTTCTCATAAGCCAGCATGAAGGAGAAAAAAAAATGTTTGCATGATTATTTGGCAAGTCAAGGCTGAGCCCAAAGAAGATATTTAAACACCTGTTTAGCCCACACTCTGCCTGTTTGGCTAAGGTAATTCTTAGGCTTATAGATTCCCTCCATGCCTTGCTTGCAGCATAGAGGAGATTTGGTTGCAGGAAGGAGTGTGTGGCCATATGACCTTGTGGTTGTTTAGGAAAGGGGTCCATACAGTGCCCTCTAGGCTTTACTGCCTGTGGTAGACAGAATGCCTCCCCAAATATGTCCATGCCCTAATCCCTGAATCCTGTGAATGTGTTACTGTACATGAAAAAAGGACTTTGCAGTTGTAATCAAGGTTATGCACCACACAGCAGGGACATTATGCTGGATTATTTGGGGGAAACTCAGTCTAATCACATGGGCACCTAAATGCAGAGAATTTTATCCAGCTGCAATAAAAGAGATGTATTACAGCTGGATAAAATAAGTCAGAAAATTCAAAGCCTGAGAAAGACTCAACCCCTGTTGCTAGAGGGGGGCCACATGGAAGGTATAAGAGATGCAGGCAACTTCTAGGAGCAAAGACTAGCCTTGGCTGGCAGCCGGCAAGGAAATGGGAGCCTCGGTCCTAAACCACAAGGAACTGAAATAGGCCAATAGCCTGAATAAGATTGGAAGCAGATTGATGATTAGAGTCTACAGGAAGGGAGACAACCCTGCTGACATGTTGACTTTGACCTTTTGATACCCCAAGCAGAAGTCTTAGCTGGGCCATACTGTATCCAGACTTCTAAAGAACTGTGAAATCATAAGTGGATGTTGTTTTAGACACTGGATTTAAGATAATTTGTTATGGCAGTAGTAGAAAATTAGCATGCTGCCTTGCAATAGGATAGTTTGCTCCATTATCTGCAGGCTAGGCTACTGTACCAGTTTCCATGTGCCCCCATTCTCCATAGGAGCCTGTGACCATGGCTATTTTCTTTGGGCCATGCCAACAATCCTAACCTTCCTTGAAGATATTGAAGGCTCTGCATCAATAGGTAGGAAGTCAGTCCAAGAAAAGTATCAAAGAGAAAAAACACTTTATGTTTCAGAAAATGCTGCCCCACTACCCAAGATAATTGCTTTATGTATATTAGGGGCCATGAAAAAGTAGTAGCAGGAACATTTAAGAAGAAAATGTGTGTGTGTGTGTGTGTGTGTGTGTGTGTGTGTGTACACATTTCCATGCATGTGTATTTGTGTTGGGACCACAGAGAGTATGCTAAGATGTTAGGGAAAGCTCTCTAACGGAATTGACTTCTAAGATGAGATCTGAATCTTGAATCTTGAGACCTAAAAGTGGAGAGCTGGGGAAGAGAATTCTGAGCAGAAAGAATGGTATGGCAAAGCCTGGAGAGGAGAGCAAGACATGGCTGAGGACTGGAACAAGCTGGAAGTGACTGGGCTTTAAGGTCTGTCAGAGCCTTCAGGCTTTATCAGAAGAATATGACACCGGCTGAGTGTTTTATGACTGAAGTGAAGTGATCAGTCGTGTGTTTTAGAGCAATTACTCTGGTGTCAAAGACAGGCTAAAGGAGAGAGAGAGTGAATTAAATGAGGAAGGGTCATCACCTTTAGAAAAGGATGTTTAAAGAAGGAGGGTTTGTCTCCAAAAGGTGTTATTACAACTGGGAAAAGTTCTATTACCATCATTATAATGGGGCACTCAGGCCCCATCTTCCTACAGGAGAGGTGGCCTGGGATGAATTGCTTCAGCTGAATCTCATGTCAAAACTTGAGTAGCAGAAGGTGTTCATTTTTGTTGTCCTTTTCTCCAAGGTAAAGAGAAGGAAAAGCCAGAGAGACCGTAAAAAAAAAAAAAAAAAGGAAAAAGAAAAACTGATCCTGAATCACCCTCCATCTCTTCACCCCAAAGGGATGCCTTTCATTCTTGTAGATTCATTTCTTGGCTTATCCAAATGCCTAAATAATGTTATGCTCTGACATTCATACTGTATGCAATTTTCCATATCACTTTGGGAACACAACATGATAACTTTTTCATGTTGCTGTAGCACCATTGAAAGATGATTTCAAATGCCTACCTAATATTTCCCTGGGTAGATGTTCAATTCTTTTAATAAATTATTCTGTTTCTGCTGGGCATTATGTTCCACCCAGAGTTTTGGCTCTTATTGATAAGTAATATCTTTAGGTCCCATAGCATGCACTATTTTGGGGGCCAATTCTTTAGACTAGGTTTCTTCCAGTGTTATTCCTGGGTTGCCAACTAGAAATGCTTATAGCTCCAGATGCCTACTACTAAATTGCCCGGAAGAGGCTTACTTCAGAAGCCCCTCTCATTGTCCATCACTGGGGACCACAGGGGAATCAGGAAAATGAATTAACTTACTGAGCACTCGCCATCTACCAGGCTTTGTGGTCCTTAGTTCACTGCATATTTACAAAAACAGCATGAGTTGTTTTATTTTTTGAGGTTTTACTTCATGCAGGAAACTTTAAGTGTTTTAAGTTCTTTAGCTCCTATAATCATCCAAAGAGCTCAGTGAGGAAGATGCTCAGTTTTTCCTGCAGATTAGGAAAACTGAGGTACCAAGAAGTTAAATAACTTCACAAATCAAGTGCTTAGAAAATAGCAGGGCTTATGTTTGAATCCGGATCTAGCTGACTTCGTAGTCCTTAATCTTCACCACTACACTGCTAAGCAATACACCCTCTCTTGCTGTTTATCATGAGGCTCATATTTGCAGAAAAGTCAAGAGATACGAGCAGCAAAAATATTCTAAAATGAAGAGTGAAGGATGTGGTAAGAGCCCTGAGTACCAGTTACCATTCTTTTGACAACTCATCATTCCTATCTGTGGCCCTAACCGGATTAACAGATGTCAGGTTCACTGTCTGTTGTTTATAAAATCTATTCCTGGGAGGTCCGTACATCTGGACTGGGAACAATTTCAACAGCATCTGCATGAAAGAGGCCTCCCTGTAAACCCTAGCAGACTGCCTTCTGTGAATTAGTGCAGATGACTGGGCACAAGGACATCTATTAGCACTGGGACTCCTCAGCCTGAGAGGCTGGTAGAGAGTCATGCTGAGTCCGTGGAGGGAAAGGAACATGAACATTTTTAGCTTGGGGTAGGAATGGTGTGAAAATGGCAAGTGCACGTAATTACATTATGACTGGAGTTTGCACTGAATTCAGGCTTTGGAGGATGCAAAGGGTGCTATGTAATCCATCTGCTGCTGTTTAGCTTGCCAGAAAAAAAATATGCACAGAAGGCGAGAGAAGGGAAAACCACAGGGACTTGAGATAAATAACCTCCTGTTGCTGTTTTGCCTGAGGTCATGACACTCTGGAAAAGACTAAGCTTTTGTCTTAGGAAAACATAATAAGTGTGTAATGATGCAAGCTTATTTACTTATATATGTGTCTAATTGCTTTGTACGTGTTAAAGGTTTGTCTCTCCAATGCAGTGGAGACATAAAATCTTCCTTCCTCCTTTAATCCAGTGCACTTCAACAAAGAGATTGAGCATCCATTGGGTCACTATTGCTGTATGCTGGAGACCTGGGGATAAATACAACAGAGTGATAGGCAGAGTAGTTTTAATATGACCAGGGATCAGAGGGGCAATTAACCCTTTCTAGAGCAGGAAAGGAAGAAAGAGATTAAATGAACTTTCAACAAGTTTACAGAAATAGGCTTTGAAGCCTTCATAGACATTTTCCAGGGAAGCAAGGAGACCACAGTATTTGAGGCAGAAGAAACAGCCTACAGGAAGGCATGACTTGTTTGAAAAATTGCAAGCCCTTTGGGGTGTTAAAGTTTAAAATGTACAGCCATGACAGTGGAAATCTGGAAAAGACAAGAATCGGCAATGAAAGAGATGTTGGGCTGAGAAGAGGAACAGGACATGAGGTGTTTTTGTAGGCAGGGACCATGGTATGACTCTTTAAGAAGCTATTTGACCCCCATGACATGGACCACTCAGTATTATGACATCGCACTGTGACCTGGAAGCAGCATGCATTAGTCCATCAGGTTAAAGCCCAGTGGGGGCACCTTCTAGATATTTTGCCAATGCTAGGCAAATTATTTTATCTCTTTGAGCCTCATTGTTTTTTTTTGTTTTTTTTTTTTTTTTTTTTTTCATCTTTTAGCTAACAGCATTAGTATATATCTTACATGGTTGTTCTGGCAGGCTGAAAAAAAAAATCCAGTGGCATGAAAGAACCCAGTAACATCCCCTGGCGTGTAAATATTAATATCTTCCCAGATGATGGTCTGTAAATTTGAACTGAAAATTTCATTAGACAATTACAAACAGATTTAAGGTTATCGTGATTATTAATAAATAATGAAAAAATGTCACTGAAGAAGAATGTGTGCTGCAGAAGGGAAGGGAGTGGATGGCAGAGGAAGACAAGGCAGAAGAGTGGAGGGAAGGAGAGAGAAAGAAACGCTAGACACATTTTTCATGGTAAGTAATATTGATTCAAAACAAAACAGAGCTTTACCTGGACTCTATGAAGAGAAACCTGGCTAATAGAGACCCAGTCAAGCAAGGGTCCTTTGTGAAGCAACCCTCCTGGATGCCAGAGAACCACTCAGAGCCTCTGTCACAGGTTCCTGTTCATTCTTTTTCTCTGGTCCCCTGAGTCAGGGAGCAATAATTCTTTCGAAGCTGGCTCCTGAACGTTAATTTAGATCTATTGAGTTTACAGGGATTACCTTGCTTCCTTTGTAGTAAATAAAGCCATAAACAGCTGGTGAAATTGATAAATGGCTCCAGGCGAGCTGTAGCATTTAATCAATGACAAAAGCTGTGCATTGGGTTCAGTGTAGAAGAGAGGAGCCCAGGGCCAGGACCACAGCCATGGGACAGCACAGACTCCAGCAGGCTGAGAAGCAGCAGGATCTGTAGTCAGTACCAGCTTCTACTTTCCAATATGGATGATGCCTCATGCATTTTCTTTTTATTTTTTGTTTGGCTTGGGATAATTATTTGAATTCCTATATTTGGAAAAAAGATTACATATAAAGCATGAAGGGAAATGCAAGAGATAAAATTAAAAAGCCATATTCAACCCCAAAGAAATCACAGTAGTTTAATTTTTTCATGTTTATATCTTGTCACTGATTACATATATGTATTATATGTATCATGTTTGCATTTCTTTCTTTCTTTCTTTTCTTTTCTTTTTTTTTTTTTTGAGATGGAGTCTTGCTCTGTCACCAGGCTGGAGTGCGGTGGCACAATATGGGCTCACTGCAACCTCCGACTCTCAGGTTCAAGTGATTCTCCTGATTCAGCCTCCCTAGTAAGCTGGAACTACAGGAACTTGCCACAACATCCAATGAATTTTTTTTGTATTTTTAGTAGAATGGGGTTTCACCATGTTGGCCAGGCTGGTCTCGAACTCCTGACCTCAAGAGATCTGCCCACCCTGGCCTCCTAAAGTGCTGCAATTACAGGTGTATAAATGTGATCACACTATGCACTGCTTACATCCTGTAGGAGTTTGTTCAGGGTCTTCAAGATATAGTCTCGAATCCTTAGGAGACCCCTGCCTTGCACAGTCAAGCCTCCTCATCTCTCTTACTTCCTCTTCTGGCAATCTCCAACTTACTAGATTCCTTTCACTTCCTGTTCTCAATCACCCCCTGAGTTTTCTCTTCATGCTTGACCTTAGTCCAGCTTTATCCTCTTTCTCAAACATGCTTCACCTATTCATCGCTTGCAGAACACATTCTACATGTGTCAAAGTACTATTCCCTGCTCCACTATAAACTAGATTCTTCTCATCAGATTATATCTGAATACTTCATACTTTTCTACTTCAGCTTCATTGAAATGATTACAAGTTGGAGATTTTGGTTTCATGACCTTCTTGCCTGCAGACTGTAACTTGCTCATAGACTGTAAGTTTCTTGAAGGTGGAGAACATCTATATATTCACCACTGTATATGCAGTTCCTGGTTGAGTGCTTACATCATTCTTGAATATTTGCTGATGACTGAATTTAAAGATATGTTTTTACATTCTGTCCTTTTCAGTTAACATTACATCATAAACAATGATGTCTTTGATTAGTTGCTTACTATTCCATCAAATAGATGTCTTATTTTACTCTATCATCCCCTTGTAGTTGTGTGATTGAGTGTAGTCCAGTGTTTTTTGTGCTTATAAACAATGCTTACCTTTCCTTGGCTGATACATTTAAAAATTATTTCCAGGAAAATGAGTTAAGTTCAATGAAGTATTTTTTTTCTCAAACAGAAACACAGTTATTAAAGTACTTGTCTAAGGGCGTACTGAGAATTCCTACTTGGAGGACATAAAGTGAGGTGTGAGTGGGGATGGTAAATTTGGGAAAATGGCAGGAGGGGACACCAGGTAGAAAAACGCTCTCAACCCAACAAACTCAAACTCTGAATGAATGGTGAAAGCCACTATAGATATTATATAAAGAAAAGGCTTTGGCTGTGTTGCAACAAAAGTTTATTTACCAAACAGAGGCAGGCTGGGCATAGCCCTAAGGACATAGTTTTCCAACCCCTCTTCAGCAGAATGAAATTACATTCTATTTGTAAGATTCAATGCCTAGTACATAGAAAGCAACTAATAAAATAATAGCTATCATTGAGATTATGATGATCATTACGATTGGCATCTGCCAGTCTATTGAAGTTGGCTACCTGCCATTATCCTGAAGAGTTTGGGATACTGACTTCTGTAATAAACTCTGGTGATTCTTCCTGTCAGCAGTTTTGCAGAGCTTAACACATCTCTCAATGAGACTAACTTCCGTTTCTTTGGGTATATTCCACTACTATGCAAGAATTCCTAGAGTCCTTTGCAATTTTCAGTCCGTCCAGTTGGACACATTAGTTTAATGCACATAATGACTTCTCACTGGAGTCACAGTTGATATGCCACAGTGCTATTAGAGGCATCACCAATAATCACTCTAGTTCAATACCATCTCCTGCTTAAGCCTTCTGATCCGCTGAGATTTGCCTACATACTAGATAACACCCAACAAATGAGGCCTGTGGCTTAGCACTCAGCTTGTGAGGACTGCTATATTTTCCATATGCTACAGTGAAAAATTGTTGGCCACATTCACCAGGCATTGCAACTCTCAGCACCACGTAGGAGCAGGTGGGTTGATGCCCACCTTCTGTATCCTTATGGTTCTTGAAGCAGAGAATAACTTGGGTTAACGGGCGAGGAAAAGACCACAGTTATACTTAACTATATATTTAACTCAGCACACTGGATAAGGCATATTAAGGGTCACCTGGGGGTAATTTTTAATCCCTTTCTGAAGCACCAGGATATTCAGCCTTCTTCTGGCTCAGAAAATTTGATGCCAAAGAAAAGGAGCCCTGGCTCCATCAGCTGCATCTTATGCTCCAGCAACTTCCTCTCACGGGGGCTAAGAAGGTGGCTCCTCACTGTTTTCCTTTATTCCATCTCTGCCATCTCTTACTTTTCTGTTTTCCAACTCTTATTTATTTTCAATTTTTTTTTCTTTTTTACACTACTCACAGAAAACTGGTTCAAGAGTCCTGTGGTTTGGTTAACCAGTGATAGGCCTTTATTTAAAAAAAAAATTGTATTACATGTTTTTAAGGTATACTACATAATGTTTTGATTTACTTATACATAATGAAATGATTACTACAAACAATTAAACATATTCATTGCCTTCCATTGCTACCTTTTAAAATTTTGTGTAAAGAGAGCTTAAAAACTGCTCTCTTAGCAAATTTTCAGTGTGTAATATTATTAATTACAGTTCTCTGGCTGTACATTGGCTCTCTAAGCATATTGATTCAACCGAACTGCACATGTGTACACTTTGGCCAACTTTTCCCCATTCCATCTTCTCCCTGCCATTGGTGACCACTGTTCTGCTCTCTGTTCCTATTGGACTTACTTTTTTTCTGATTTGGTGTATAAGTGAGATCTCACAGTTCTTTTCTTTCTGTGTCTGGCTTATTTCACTTAGCTTAATGTCTTCTGAGTTCATCCGTGTTGTCAAAAATGGTATCTCCTCTTTTTTAAGGCTGAATAATATTCACGTGTGTGTGTGTCTCACAATTCTTTTTCAGAATTTTTTTTCAGACACATAAGTTGTTTCCATATTTTGGTTATTGTGAATCATGCTACAAGGAGGTTCGGAGTACAGATATCTCCATATAGATGTAGTTCATTTCAATTCTTTTAGACCCAGAAGTGGAATTTCCTGGATCATAATGATAGTTTTATTTTTAATCTTTTGAGGTACCTCTATCCTCTTTTCCATAGCTAATCCACTCTTTATATGATTTTTTTTTTTTTTTTGAGACAGGGTTTTACTCCAGTCATTTAGGCTGGAGTGCATTGGCATAATCACAGCTCACTGCAGCCTGTAGCTCCTGGGCTCAAGCGATCCTTCTTCTTCAGTCTGCTAAGTAGCTGGGACTATGAGTACATGTCACTATGCCTGGCTAACTTTTTAATTTTTTGTTAAGACAGAGTCTCCCTATATCACCCACCCTGGTCTTAAACTCCTGGGCTCAAGTGGTCCTCCTGCCTTAGCCTCCCAAAGTGTTGTGAGTACAAGCATGAGTCATCGTGACTGACTGAGAAAGTTTATTATATAAATAATTTTAATAAGTTAAATTATTCCAGAAAAGTAAATTGATTAATGCGTCAAGTAGCATGCTATTTCTTAAGTTCCTGGTGTGATCGATCACCTTTGAGTTCTTAAGGCAGCAGTAAGGGGGAGGAAGGCAGAAATTGATATATAGTACCAAGCCCCAGCCTTAACTTAGTGTCTGGCATTTAATTATTGGTTAAACAACTAAGTAAATGGGAACATACCAAGTACAAGTTCAAATCTGCCTGGTCTTAAAGTAAATTGTGATTGAAACAGGAAAGACCTTCATATTGCCTGTGAGGCACTGATCATATGGGAGGTGCTGTTCTGAACATATTAACTTACTTTGCCATAGCTCATTTCCCTTCACAAGTTTATTTCTATCATTCTAATTTTACAAATAGAAAAACCGAGACTCCGGAATGCTAAATAACTTCTCAAGGATGCACTACGGGAAATCAGCAGCTGAATTAAATTTAGAGGCAGTACTGCCTGACCCTGGACCTGTGGTCTTAGCCACTGTGTGCAGTGCCATCCTGCTGGCTGGGGACATGGTGACTTTAGCACCGATCCATCTGTGGGCCTGGTGGCCAACTTGCCCTGAGGGCATCTGAATATCTTTCCTGATTCCTGCCATGTGGCCTAGTTTCTGAGTTGGTTGCTTGACTTTCTCTGGTCCTCTACTGCATTTGAAATTTTCACTATGCATTCAGTTAGTTGTCCAAAGTCTTGAAAAATCTGCATTTTGCCTGTTGATCTCGTCTTTTTCATCCCAGGTTTTGCTCCTTGCACCACCTACCCGTGCAGGTCAGCTACCAAGACAGTAGTCAGCCAGAATTCATGGGCTTGGGAAGGAGCCCCCTCCTCCATCTGTTTCTCTCTTCTGCCCACTTAATCTGATACCCCTTTCTCTCTCTCAGGGCCATTGTTAAGCCTGAGCCCGGTACACCTTGCTGGTCACTTTATCCTGGACTACTGTCCATCCAACTTAGAGAATATCTCTATAGGAAAGTTGATTTCCTTGATTGGTAATCTCCAGTTGCATTCTTCTCCCTCTCTTCTCCCAGTTCCTACAAACTCCGCAGCTTCACTTGTCAGAATCGTGAAAAATATTTTTGTATTTGTTAAAAACACATATCCTGCTAGGGCAGAAAACAGTCTTGGAGTTGCTTTGTAGCAGACCACTTATCCTCTCTGAGCCTAATTGTCCCATCTCCAAAATTGGGACTATACTGACACGTTTCTCCTTGGGGAGTGTGAGGATAAGAGGTAAAGGGTGGAAGCTCCTGATACCTGGTGATTGCTTAGTGAACCGTGACTTCATTGCTGCGGTGGGTGTTGTAAATTGCACTTTCATAGGGCTTATGCAGCTGTGTGTGGTGGAGCACCGACCTCTTTTACCCCTTCACTGTAAGGTCAGCCTGGCTTTACTCACCCATACTTCCAAACTTCCCAAATTTGCAAAGACCCAAAGAAACAGGTCTGGCATGCACATAAGTTAATTAAGAAAATGACTGAGATCAAAGGACGCAGAGGTAGTTAGGAAAGAAAAAAGAAAGAGAATTGGGTTCAAAGTGTGGTTGTTAATTACATGCTCTGGATTTATAATGCCAAGAGGGCACATCCACCAGAATACAGAATGAAGGAATAAACTACATTAACAGAGAAACTCCGCCGTGTGTTGATTCTCTGTAATAGTCCAGAGTCCTTGTGAGTAATGAATAGCAAGTTAAGAAGCCAATTTACTCAGCAATTTAAAGAGTCCTTTTAGAAACCTTTTTAAGGAAAAAAGCTGAGATTGTGGAGGAAACTGGGAACTACATCACAAGAAAGAATCACTGTTATTAATTCCTGGGGGAAGTCATGCTTTAGAGTAGGGATTCATTGACAAGCGAGGTTATTATGGACTGGCAGATGGCATAGACCTGAGGAAATGAGATAAATGGAGATCTTAAGACCAGAGATAGAATCTGAGTTCTTGCCTCATGTGCTCTGTGACTTCGATAAGTCCGCTAAGCTCTCTGAACTTCATATTTTTATTCTATAAGTGAAAGAGAATGCATGTCTTCTCAGACCCTGAGGGATATTGTGAGGATCAAATGGGGACAAAGATTTTGCAATGGGTTAAAATCCTTTAGACTGGGGCAGGGATGATGTAGAGCATGATGGTGCTGATGTTGAAAAGGGTTCAGGATCAGGCTCATGTAAAGTTCAAGTTGACTCCTAGATTTCACAGCCTTAAGGACAATGCTAGAGTCTATTTATCTGCCTCAAATACCTTCCCAATGGCTCTCTTACTTGGGTGCTTGGTTATAGCACACACATCATCCCTGATGGGCAGCATGCTATTTTTCTTTCTGTTGAATTGCCATTGTA
This sequence comes from Saimiri boliviensis, assembly GCF_048565385.1. Taxonomy (NCBI): domain Eukaryota; kingdom Metazoa; phylum Chordata; class Mammalia; order Primates; family Cebidae; genus Saimiri; species Saimiri boliviensis. Next base: position 84,180,166 of record NC_133463.1, read on the forward strand.
TTTTTCTACCCATCAGCTGATCTCTCAATCTATCATTTAATATAATCCACCTCAATTCTTTTGGATGAGTGTCAGGGAATACGGGGACTAGCTCAAACACATGTTGAGCTGTATGCAATGCCAGGAGCTGTACATTCCTCATACCACCACATCCTTTCAGCAAAACATGAGATATGTTTCATTAATTCAGTTTTGTATTTAAAAATGCTGAGGCATGTCCAGTGTGATGTAATATCAAATAACAGAGTCCCCAGAATTAAGACCACATCTGTTTAATTCTGTTTGATAAATAATCTAATTCTCTTGGTATGTTTAACCTTGGTCTATTCAGACAAGCTGCATTTTAAGGTTTACATAGAAAAGTAATTCTGGCTTTTGAAAGATTATATTTGAAAGCCCAAAGCTACAGTTTGAGTCTTCAGAAAGAAATAGAAAGTTTTAGTTCATGCTAAAGGTGTATTTATTACAGCGAACCATTAGCGTCACTCTCCTCCCCCTGGCCCAGACTGACAACCAGTGCTAGCAGGACGTTCCCAGGTTAACTAAATAAAATGTCACTTTGATTGACAGAATGCTGGTGGTATATTCGTAGGTTTGCTTTGTCTTCAGCACCCCACTAGTCAACAGGAACAAGGGAGCTATTTTCAGAGTTATTAGCTGTGTTTGAGCTGCGCTGTCTGCCAAAGGAGGCAGTGGCTTTTGGACTCAGATTTTATCTCAGATGTAATGTGGAGAGACCCTGTTGACACCTCCCTCTGATAAAGGTAGATACCAGAGGGCTTCCAATCCCAACAGTACTGGTCTCTTGGAAAAGCCATAACTTAAATGTGATTTTCCATTTCTGAAAACACTGATGAGATAAAACAAAGCTTTTCAGAGAGAAAAAAGAAGATTCTAAAAGGCAATGACTGATAAGAAAGGCCAAATGCAATGCTTCTCCAAATATGCAGGCATTCAACGGGGGAAACGAATAGGTTTCATATGCGATGGGATATCTACATACTCATAAATGTGATTAAATTCTTATTTAAGTAACGTTAAACACTTACAATATCACAGGACTTCTCAGAGTATTCCTAAATGTATGAGATCATTCCTCATTTACCATCCCTGTCCCCTGCGCTCTTCTTTCCGTAATGTCCCTGCTCTAATGTTCAGTGAGACATAATTGAGAAGGGCTGGGATTGTATCAGCAGGTGAGCTCAGCAGGTGCTACAGATGTGTTCTCAGGGTTCAGGCACTTCGCAGAGGAGGTAGTTAGCTGTGCCATTTGTTATCTTAAATAAAAATCTGTTTAGAAAAGAAAATGTCTTATTTACATGCCTAGATCATGTGTGTTTTTTTTTTTTTACCTTTTACTTAGTCATTCCTATAGTCAGCCTTAGATACTTCACCCCATAATCTTTAATTTATAAAATGTGTGTGTGCGCATGTGCACACACACACACACACACACACACCCCGACGCACACCCCATAACCCCTGGACATGTCCTTTAATTTTCTTCCTGAGAACATTTAGTAAGCAACTATGTGACAGATCTCTGCTAAGGACTTTGGATTTGAAAACAAGACAAATAATTACTAATTTCATGGAGCTTGGGATTTGCCGTGTGTGTGTACCATGACAAAATAGAAACTAACAAAGTAAACTCAGTTACTGACAAAACGCTATGATTAAGTGCCAAAAGCGGAATAACAGTAGAGACTTAGAAAAGCTGTACAGCTTATCCTAGGTGAGGGCATTCTGGAGATGAGAAAATGACTTCACATGGTAAATTGAAAAAAAAAAATAGAAACTATAAAATAGTGCATTTCAAATAAATTTCTAGATCAATGTAAGGATCACATTCCTGACAGACCATGCGGTTGTAACAGTGAGATTTTCCCGACCAAGTTCTGAAGGTTTTGTGCTTCCCTTCACACTTTCTTGGCTTCCTTCTCTGATTTAGATTTTACATCTTAGGCCCCATAATTAAATTACTTGTATGCATGCTTAACTGAGTGTGTTGGAATAAACCAAAATGCAGGCAATTATTGATTTCTTTATAAAACATAAGCATTTTAATTGCTGTGTAAGTTGTTAATAATCTGTAACTATTAGTGTGTTAAAGAATGAATCAATGAGGAGTAAGATTTAGACAGCCATCATATCTGAGTAGAAATAGGTTCTTTCCTTCCCTAAATATCACCATTATCAATCAGAGTTTGATGTTATCTCGTTCTTGCTAAGGTTTTAGCTAATTTCAGCCTGTCTCATTTTTCTAGTGATAAACTTCTGAATTGTGCCTATGCTGAGAATTTCTAGAGCTGACTTTTTCTATAAAAACTAAATGAATGCAGAGACATTTGAATTGGAGATAATGCTGTGATGTTTGCATGGAAATGTGAATGAATCCCACTTAGATGATCTTGAAAGAAGAGTTCTTACCGTATTTTGTTTCCCAATCTGGAAATGATTGTCAGAGGAGAGACAGGGATTTATTAGTAATATTGAGAAAGAATGATGAGTTATGCCAAAATAAGAATGTTATAAAAATAAAGTTCTATCGGGTAGTAGATGGAGGCTGTTCACAGTGCTTAGTAGGGGCCCAGTAATCCATTCACAATGACTGAGGCTGGGTTGAACTCACAGTTCTTAAATGATTACAACTTGGTTTCTCCGTTATTTCATAGAGACTTTTCCAGAGATCAGGTCACTGGCTTCTCCAGTGTTTTGCAGTTTGGGGAAGTGTCAGTGGAGAGCTGGGTGCATTATTGACCTTCCTAACATCACCTAGCTGTCTCCAGGCATTTCAAGACATTGGGGATCATTTAGACAGTTCCTGTAAACATACTCAGAACTGTGTCATACCTGTACTCAGACACTGTCTTTCCAGGCCAGCTTCAATTGCCGTCCTTGTGCTATGGGTAAACTCAGTCTCTTGTTTCTCCTCTCATTGCCACACAGCTTAATCCTCTGGCTTGGATCCCCCCAGTGTCTTCATCCACACTGGGAGACTGCTAAACCAAGACCCCCAATTTGTTCACACCTCTTTGGGTACATGTCCTTGGATAGTTTCTACCGTATTACCACTGAGCTTGGCCACACAATTTTTTGGGCAATGAAATAACAGCAAGCATGAATAATAACTCCTAATTTAGCCTCTGCCTCTGGACTCACTTCCTGTGTCTACATCTGCAGTCACCCAGATTGGACCAGCTGCTTTTGCTCTAGACCTCATTTGTCCCTAGCCTTGGGTAACTGCTTGGACTCTTATCTCCCAGCTTCATCCAGTCTGGCCCATCCAGCTGTTGTCCTAGCTCTGGTTCCGACTCCAGAGAACTGCGGCTGCCTTTGCCAGAAGGGGCTGATGATACCTAATAGCAAAGCTCCCACCACGTGCTGCAGCAGGTGCCACAGGGAAGGAGCCCCTGAAGACAGAGCTTGAAGCACAGAGAGACCTCCACAGATGCTGAGGTTATCGTGTGTTGGGTGATGAGCAGTATCAGGATTTGACAGAAGCAGCAGGAGGGGGATAAAACAAAAATAAAAGAAACCTCATTTCCCTGCTTGGTCAGAAGCCTATGAACTGAGAACCACAGGTTCTAGAATGGAGAAGAAAGGGCAGCAACTACCCAGTCAGGCCTGGACACTGATGGGCTCACAGAGGCAGAAAGGAACAGGCTTAGGTGAGTCACAGCCGGCACTGGAAACCCTGCAGTATCTAGACCCACTGGACCTGAAGGCATCCTGCATATTCGGAAGCCATAAATTAGGTCAAACCCTCACAAGTGCTGAAATCTTGTGGTCCAGGGAGAGTGTAGTTTCCCCGTGTCTAACATCAACTACTGAGTTAGTGTTACTTCATGCTTATTAAACATATTAGTATAGTTCAACTGCATGAGAATCTGTGTGGCTTTTCAGACATTTCTCCGAAGGGCTGAAAGAGAGAAAGACTCCAACTCAAAAAATTTCCATGAAGGTAATTACCGGTAGAAATCCAGGCTAGTTGTCCAGATGCAAGTGCTTTACAGGCAGCTTTATTTTTTGATCTGCACTCATTGTGTTTTATTTTGTTTCATGTCACTCCACATTCTGGGCTACTCAGAGACAAATACGCATCAAGTTTATGGAGTAAGCTGATTTTAATTTGAGTATCAACTGTGCCATTTTACAGTATGTGTCACTGAAGAGGCTTCTGCAGCATTTGAGCCTTGGTTTTCTCAGAAAATGAGGAGCAAAATCATCTCATAAGGGAATCGAAGATTGAAGTATACTCTAAAATAAAAGGAACAGCACAGTGCCTGGTACAGTAGGAGATACCAACAAAAATCTCCCAGTAACTAGTATCATCACTCCGGGAATTTTAAAGCAGCTTGTCATTTACTCATAATTTTCAGAAGACAATAAAAAGGAAAGCAGAATTCTGACCTACCCGCCAGCCACAAAGCACTCCTCACCCTGGGTATCTAGTTGTACTACTGCCATATGGTTTAATTCTTCCTCCTTTCTCTTGAGTACAAGAGCTGAGATGATCAATCACATTCACCCATGACAGAGCTGAGTGGAAGCAGCTTGGAGATGAATGGCTGAAGAACATAAAGAATAATGACATTAACATATACATATATGAGGAACACTTTAAAATTGCTTTCAGCAGAAAGGAGAGAGAGGAAAAAAAAATCAAATCCTCCTGATGAAAATTGTAAAACATGCTGACTCTTTAGTAGCAAAAGGATCGTACCCCAGGCTGATGCTATTCATAATGAATTATATGGTGGTGATTTATTCATACCAAAGTTTTAAGAAACTTGCCAGATTGATGAAAAATGCAAAGGTATGCACTTTAGTCTGACGCCAGACAGAAGATGGGGAAGAAAGAGCCAAACTGGAAAGGGAGGGAGATGGAAGAACCAACAGGAAGCCTATGGGGTAGAAGAGTAAGAAAGGACAAACATTTTATAGCAAGAACTACACAAATAACACAAACTACATGCTCATTTGAATTTCTCTAACATCCATTCCCGAGATCACGGAGAGCTGTAAGTTCCAAGATAGATCTAAGATACAATGAGGGCAGGCACGATGATTAACTGGGAAGAGCACAGGCTTTGGATTCAAGCTGACCTGATTCAAACCTCAGTTCTGTTAGTTCCTGGAGATGCGGCACTAAGGAGCTACCCCCCTTCTCTGACTCCAGTTTCCCTGTCTCTTCAATGTTGAGCCTAATGGTATTCATGAAACTGACTGAAAATTGAATCAGAACAGTTAAACTGAGCTTAAAGTAGAAATTTAAACTTCAGAAGTAAAATCCAAACAGGAGCCATTAAGAACCTACAAAGCCATAAAAAAAATCTGAGGTCAAAGTCAGCCAAGAGGTGACTTGGAAGGCAGACTCAGAAACCACAAAAGCTATAGGAGAGGACTTGTGGTTAAATAGGACTCACATTTTACGGGAACGCTATCTCTTGTTCTTTGTCTTCTAGAGAAGGATTTATGTGTATATACATGTATGTATTTACATAGTGAACACTTAAGACATATAATTAGCCAATGCTTTAACAGTACAAAACAGTGAATCTAATATTGCCTTCCACCCTCTCTTACCCCAGATCCTTGTTTCTTACCCAAGTCAAACACCGTTGGCAATTTTTTATGTATTTTTAAGCCCATGTATAAAAATATACACATGTAGATGAGATGCAGATACAAATGTATGAGGAGATATAGGTTTAGGTGCAAATATATATGTAGATGTAGGTGAGATGCAGATGAGATGTAGACAAGTGTGTAGATAAAGATTCAGATGTAGGCGATAGATGTCTGTGTGTATACAGATTCAGGTGTAGATGTAGGTGAGATATGAATGCATGTGGAGGTATAGTTGCAAATGTAAGTGTACATGTAACTAAGGTGTAGATGTAGTTGTAGATGGTGAAATATGAACATATATGTAGATGCAGGTATAGATGTAGATGTGAGAGACAGATGTAAATGTTGCTACAGACATAATTATACATGTGGATGTAAATGCATATATAGGTAAGATGTAGCTACAGGTATGGATGTAGAAATAGATGAAGCTTTAAGTATAGATATAGATGTGCCTGTGTGTTGAGATGTAGATACAGATTTAGCTGTGGGTTTAAGTAGAGAAGTAGGCATAGATACAGATGTAACTGTAGGTTTAGGTGCAGATACAGGTATACATATAGATACTTCATCACTACCACCTCTTTCTATGTACAGTTCATAGTATACTGTATTCACTTTTCTATAGCTTGAACTCTCTCCTTTTATCTTTGGTATTGTTCCATAGCAGCCCATAGAGGTGAACTTTATACTTTCTAAGCATTCACAATACTCCAATGTATAAATGAACCATAATGAGTTTTCCTAATACTCCATCAAAGGACATTTCAGTTATGTCTAATTGTCGCTTTCACAAACAAAGTCACAGTGATTTCTTTGTGTGTGTGTGTGTGTGTGTGTGTGTGTGTGTGCTTGCATTTTTGGAGTGATTTCTTATGTGACCATCAATAAATTTGATTAAGTGAAATTGTTGGGTCAAATGGTGCAAGCATTAACACTTTTACAGATACTGCCAAAATGTAGGGCTACAAATCCCAGATGAATGGTTGAATTAGTTTGAAAGGCACAGTACTCCAACCCTATAACCTGACAATAGTCATCACAAATAAGCCTAGATTACCCTTTATTTTTGTAAATATCAACCTTCATTCATCTGTTTCTACAACAAGTAAATGCTTAATTACCTGAGAGCCATCTGACCACAATCATCACTGACCTATACATTATTTATTGAATTTTAGAAGGAAATAAACTGGTCTATTATTCTTAGTTCTTTAACATGTTAGCTTTGTGTTCTTCATATTCTAGAGATTTATGATTCAAAAATAATGTTAGCTTAGTCTCAGATGCAATGCTTTTATGAAAAATGCAAACTTTGACAGAAATAACCACCTAGGCACATAGACATTTTTCCCTAAATCTTAAAATGTGTCAATGATACTTGGATTGAATACTTGTTTTATACAAAATAAAATGCTCCTTTCTAAATATATTTTTGGACTCAAATTCCTTTCACCGTTAGGATGTAGCTTGTGGATTTTTAGGTCAAATTAAATATAAAGTTAAGCAATGGAAAGTTCTTTAGGGAATGATTTAGCCCATTTCCTATGATCAAAGAAAGCTAGGGCACCAGGGAGGTTATATAGCTCATTGAACTCATGCGGTGTAACCTCAAGTTACCTTGGTTGGATGCCAACTTATATTGCAAGAAATTGTATATGTGTTTTTAAATTTATGCCTCACTTTGAGATGTTGTTTTTCACATTTTAAGGGGATTAGAAAGATTAAACCTCCACATGACAGTGATTCTCAAAGTGTGGTGTTATGATGAGCCTCAGCAGCACCACATTGGAAGTTGTTAGAAATACACATTTCCAAGGGAAGTCACCGTCTCCAGAGTCGGATCCACTGCCACCACCCAGATCCCTGCACCGTGCTGTTGGAGAAGACCTTCTAGTGGTGCCACACCTTCAAACCAAGAGTAGACAGTGTCCGATTTCTTCGAGAGCAGCATCCAACCAAACTCCCGGTGATAACAGAATGATACAAGGGTGAGAAGCAGCTTCCTGTCCTGGATAAAATGAAGTCCCTTGTACCTGACCATGTCAACATGAGTGGGCTCATCGAGATAATCGAAGGCACTTGCAGCTCAATGCTAATCAAGCCTTCTTCCTGTTGGTGAATGGACACAGCATGCTGAGCATCTCCACACCAGTCTCAGAGATGTGTGAGCGTGAGAAGGATGAAGATGGATTCCTGTACGTGGTTTATGCCTCCCAGGAAATGTTTGGGATGAAATTGTCAGTGTAAAACTAGAAAAATGCATCTACTCTAGAATTGTTTAAAACCTTACCAAGGGGAAAGAAAAAGGATGTTACCAACTGAGATCGATCACTTCATCTAATTGCAGATCATTGAACAGTAGTAGTCCCACCTAGGAGTGTTAGGAAGTTGTGAGCATGTTCAGCTTTGGAAACTCTATTATTTAATGTAGGCTAGCTTGCTTTCAAATTTAAAAGTTTAAAAATAAAATATTTTGCATTAAAAAAAAGAGAAATAAATGTGTATTTCCAGTCCCTGCCCCAGGCGTAAGAAATCAGAAATCCTGGGGCAATCCCCTGCAGTCCACGGATTGAGCAGTCCTCCAGGTGTTCGCCTTCACACTGAAGCTGGAAGCCGCTTCTCTAAAGCTTCCACAGAAAGTTTGGGCAAAGGTTGGTCTCTTGCTTCCAACCCAGCGCTTCTTAGACAAAGCCCTTGGAGATTCAGAGTTATCTGGGATGGGAATTCTAGCTGAGGGAGTAGTTTCTGCCTTGCCTTCTTTTGCTTTTTGCCATGGCACTGTTTCTTGTCTGGGCGACCATCCTGATGTTTTCTCTTTTCCGTTTTCTGAATATGAGAAGATGAAGCAGAAGAAAAAATAGTTACAGAAATATGCCTATATTGTGTGTTTATATAGTGTGTATATTTTTATCCAATTAGAAGTATCTAAATTTTTACTCAGTTATTAAAAAAAACAAGAAGTATTTTATACCCTACACCCTTTATTTTAATTTTAAAAAGTTTATTTGTAAAAGGTCCATATATTTATGATGTACAACCTTGTGGTTTTATATGCGTACACAATGTGGAGTGGCTAAACATAACGATTTGACATATGCATTATGTCATATACTTATCATTTTCTTTAGGGGGATGGTAAAAACACTTAAAATATACGCCCTTAGCAATTTTCGATTTAACAATATATTGTTATCAACTGTAGGCATTATGACGTACAATAGATTTCTTGGGCTTGTCTCTCCTGTCAAAGTAAAATTTTATGTTCTTTGACCCGTATTTCACCTATCCAGCCCCCATTCCTCAGTACCTGATAATCACCATTCTAGTCTCTGTTTCTATAAGTTTGACCTTTTTAGATTCCACACATAAGTGAGATAATGCAGTATTTGTCTTTCTGTGCCCGGCTTATTTCACTTTACATAATGTCCCCCAGGTTCATCTATGTTGTCACAAATGACAGGATTTACTTCTTTTTTAAAGGCTGAATAGTATTCCATTGTGTATATATATCACAAATCTTTATTTATTCACCTGTCGGTGGATACTTAGGTTGCTTCCATATCTTGGCTTTTGTGATTAGTGCTGGAATAAACAGGGGAGGGCAGAATCTCTTTGACATATTGATTTTATTTCCTTTGTATATATACCCAGTAGTGGGATTGCCAGATCATACGGTAGTTCTATTTTTAATTTTTTGAGGAACCTCCATGTTGTTTTCCATAATGGCTGCACTAATTTACATTACCACCCGTGGTGTAAATGGCTCACCTTGCTCCTTTCCAATGTTTGTTATTTTTTGTATTTTTGACAATAGCAATTCTAACAAGTGTAAGGTAATATTGCATTGCTAACCAGTGATACTTTTTACAAATTGCATATTTCTTTTTTCTCCCCTCCTCATAAGACCTGATGTCTTCACTCATCCTTGTATTCTTCGCACCTAGAATTGCTTAGCACATAGTTGTCAAATTGTTTCTTCAGAGTTTGGGAAAAGTGGGTTTGAAGTTTTTTTTAATGTAAGGTAACTCTAGCTGATACGTGGTGAAATTGTTTTCCAACTTCCTTTTTCATCATGGGTAGCCAGGATTCCACCTTCACTGAGATGACTTGTTCCATTATTGTTATTGCTTAGTAATACGTTTTCTGATTATAGAAGTAATCCTTGCTTATTGGAGGAAATTTGGGAAGTGTGGGAAATAATAAAAAAAATGGAGAAGCCTGGGCAATACGGTGAAACCCCATCTCTACAAAGAAATACAAAGATGAGCCAGGCATAGTGGCACACGACTGGTCCCAGCTACTTGGGAGGCTGAGGTTAGCTTAAGACTGGAAAGTTGAAGCTGCATTGAGCCGTGATCACATCACTGCAGTCCAGCCTGGGCAACAGGGTGAGACCCTGTCAAAAAAAAAGAGAAAAGAAAAGAAAAGAAAAATTACCCTTAATCACATCCCAAATACACTTACATATATGATTTTAGCATTTTGGGAGTACTCCTAATCAGCCATGCAGTGTGTGCATGTGTGTGTATTACTAGGCCTGGGACCACACTTTCTGCGCATCTGTGTCACGTCGGCTCTCCAGTACACGCCCAATCACTGTTAGCTTGCTCTCTTCTTGAGTCCCCTGGGTAGTCTTGAGGTCGTTAGGAGATTCCTTCCTTTTAGGCTCAAAACTGGACACCAGTTACTCTCCTTTGGTGGCACTTTATTAATAATACGGCTGCTTGTTTATCTGATGCTGTTTTGATCCCACTTTTGACATAGAACCTAGGAACTTTAGATATAGGGGAGTCAGGATCTACATCTGTGTGCTGAGGCTTGCAATATGGATGGTCTTGCAAGAAGAACCAGAGTTGACTCAAAGTCGGTCCTCCTCATGAAGCAGGGTTGGGCCTGTCGGGACATGTGACTCGGTATAAAGGAGCACATCTTGAGTGCACCTTAGCAAACATCCTACACCCTTTTTAATGGAGAGTTTAGAGTTAGCTGAAAATTAAAAATAACTCTATAGCAACAGCGGCAACTTTCTGGCTAGATTTACAAATTGCCTTTGACAAAAATGTTCCCAGACACTGTTTGTTAATGTTCTAAAACCGAAGTTTACATAAGGTATTTGGATATAGATTAGAGCAGGGTTATCCACAAAAACCAATGACACAAAAACAAATGACATCAGGCGATGTATTTAACTCACTTTGACATTCTAGGCGTAAGAGGACTGTAAAATGGAGAGGGCTTCTGCCACTGACAGGAGTTTCTCTTATGCTTTCCACCATATATGTTTGTAGGTGATTAAAAAAGTGAATAGAACCATGCAGAGAAGTCTACTCAATGACTTCCTTCAGTGGATAAAATGCAAGTTATTGATATGACATAAGAGTCTCCCCAAGGAGGCAGGAGCTCCCTTCCATCCTTGCCAGTATAAAGAACTCCCTTTCCCTCATAAGCCTGAGAACCATAATCTGACTGCTTTCTCTTGTTCCCAAATAACCAGGGTTAGGCATATCTAATCACTTCATCAGCAGTCTAGCGTGGCACTACGATCCAAATTGAAATTGTCCTCTGACCCACTACTTTCTCTGTTACTTAATATGAACATTTTGGGCAAAGAGGCATGTCTGAATTATCACTGAATCCTCAGACCTTCCTGAAGGCATGTTGCATGGCAAGACACCCAGAATTTTTTTGTTGATGGTAGAAGGAGATTCTTGAGTATAGAATATGGAGAATATAGTCAGTAATTGTACCTAATACTTGATTAATATTCTCAAGATGCTCTCTCTGTTTGTTCCTGAGGGCCTATAGGCCACCATGAGTAGAATGAGAAGTGATGCTAAAAATTTATTCAATCAAAATTCCTTATTTTCTATTTTTTCTACTTAGTTCATCCAGTCCATTTGGAGACTCTTTACAGAGCAAAATGAGAAAACACAATTCTATTAGCATATTATCTCAGTTTGTTCAGTTAGTGACTTGGTTGAGGCTTTTCAAGGTGCAGAGCAGAACTCTAAGAGGGACGCTGACCAGCAAAGAACTGCTTTTGAGATGGCTTAGGACACAATGCATGAAAAAGAAACCAATTAAAAAGAAACCAAAGGCCGGGCGCGGTGGCTCACGCCTGTAATCCCAGCACTTTGGGAGGCCAAGGCGGGTGGATCACGAGGTCAAGAGATCGAGACCATCCTGGTCAACATGGTGAAACCCTGTCTCTACTAAAAATACAAAAAATTAGCTGGGCATGGTGGCACGTGCCTGTAATCCCAGCTACTCAGGAGGCTGAGGCAGGAGAATTGCCTGAACCCAGGAGGCGGAGGTTGTGGTGAGTCGAGATCACACCATTGCACTCCAGCCTGGGTAACAAGTGCGAAACTCCGTCTCAAAAAAAAAAAAAAAAGAAACCAAAAAGAGAAAACACCAGTTTCTTGTTGCATGATATAAATCAGGTAGACAGGCCTTCATGGTGCTGAAATACATCTCAGGTTCTCTCATTAATTCAATTAATAAGCAGGAAGGAAGACAGAGGCCTTCAAAGTTCCTGGCAGCCTTTCTTAACAAAGAGCTTGTCATTCTTCAGTCTCAATCCTCCCCCTTGTCTGTTTTTTGGGCAAAAAAACTGTTGGGAGTTTGGAGAAATGAATATTTTTATGGAAGAAAAAAAAAGCTAGCTGTCCTTCAGTTCATTAAAAAGTCTCTGCGAATGGTTATTTGTTCTTAGACCCAGATTTAAAGCTGTGTCTCTTCTACGGTCTGCCACGAAGATGTGGGATTCCTCGTCAAAAGTTCGTTTCTGTGTTTCCTTCCTGGCAGTGGGAATGATTTGTTTCAAACCATCTACCTTCTCTGTTCTGGGCCTCTTAATGATAAGGACCCTCAGCAAGTATGGTTTACAAACCTGCTTTGGCATCCAAATAACAGTGTAGTGTTTGGAAGGACCATCCAGGTTGATTCTCACAGTAATAAGATGGGTGACATCGATAATATTATCCTTATTTTATAAATGATGGAGTGAACTAAAGGTGTGACTGGATCGTAGCCACTCTAAGTAGAGGTAGAGGGATTAAAATGCAGGTATGTAAGGAATTTGAGAAGAGTGCAACTAATTTCTTACATTCACAGGTTCTCAACATTACTTGCATACTGGAAATAGTGGGGAACTTTAAAAAATGCTGATGCTTTGGTACCCAGAGACTGTGATAAAACCCAAAAGGTCACAATGTGAGTGTCAGAGTTTCGATTGTAATATTCAGTCAATTTTGGGAATCACTGCACTAGATATTTACTGCATTGCAGCTTGGGTAAAGGGACCATGGGCTTCTAGGAATTATTGCAGTGGAATGTTCAAGACTTGAGTCCTAAAGCATCTGACCTCAAAGTTCCTATTCTTTCCGGTTGGCTCAGGAATAATCTCTAGCCCCTGTCGGGCACCCTGTGCCTTACATAGACGTTTTAAGGCCAGCATCCCTTTTGATCCTCAGGAGCACTATGCAAGATGAGCAGGACAAGATCATTGTTATTGTTGTGTTAGTTAAGAAAGTTTCAGTGTTTTTAGTTTTCAGAAAGAGGTCCTGGCTTTAAATCCTATTATTTTCATTCTTTGCCCCTGAACTTCAAACACCATGCTTTTAATTAGACAATGCTCTGAGGTCTGACTACGACCATAATAAAACCATAGTCTGACCTTCATGGCTTTGGGAAGAGGTGGGAGGATAGGCGTCTGTTTTCTTTGTTCCCTAGGAGCACGTGGCTGGTGGTAATCAGATGAGGCAGACTGGGAATAATTAGAGTCCAGTATCCCTACCCTTTTCTCTGGCCACTGTTCTATTCTAAGGTGACCCCACAATGATACTGATTGAATTTGAGAAGGAAGGGGCTGAGAGTGCAAGTCTGTGGTCAACCAAAGTGATTAGCTTCTAAAGAGAATACGATCTGTAAGAAAGAAAAGCAGAAAAGCTGCTTATGCAGTTTGCAATATGAATGTAATTGAGACGGGGAGAATTTGAGTGACCAAACTACTGTCAAGGTCGGAACTTGTTGGTTTTCCAGATCTATAGGGAGGCCACGTAGGTCTGAAATCAGATCATGATGAAATAATTCAGTGCTGAGGACCAATGGGTTTTACTAAATGGTTGTCATTTGTCCTTTTGCTTCTCAACTTTCTTTCTTAGACACTGTGTGTGTCTTCATCTGAGATTGTCGGAAGTGTAGGGAATTGGGCATAAAATCTATTGGATACATTTGAATCCTCCCTCAAGGTAAACATTGGACGTATTTGTAGGAGTCCAGTATCTTTAGAAAATTCTAAGTGATGATAAGTTACAAAACATAATTTCTATATTTTACTCTACAAGTCTGAACTCACTTTTCCAAACTTCCTTGAAGCTAGAATACATGAGCTTGGCCCTGCCAGTCAGATGCAGTCAACTGCCAACTTGGGCCAGGCACCACCCAGAATTCGTGTTGCCATGAGGGTAGTGGCTGAGGGACCCAGATTTTAGAAACAACATTTTTGACATTTCTGTGGGTTCTAAATCAGTAGCACAAACCAAAAGACTGTCTTTCAATAGAGGAAGCCATGGAGCATTCACTCGAGCTGCCCTTCAGTCATTTTAACGTTGGACAGTGTCGTCAATCTCTCAGTGGAACTTGCTTACTCTCAGATACCCAGGAGCTCTTTATATTTTTGTCTAAATTATTATTGTTATTCTTTTCTGCTTTCCTTAGCAATGGTGGTTTCTGTTGATTGGCATTAGAGAACCCTGAGTGACAGAGAAACTGGTACCAGAAGTGGTTCTGGCATCAGAGCCTAAAAGCAAAGGCTGCATGAAACTGGTTGTCTTGACTAGTTGAGCTTAAGGATAATGGGGGGCAGCCAATGTGAGGAGGGCACTTTGGAAATTCATGGTATAAAGCTGCAAACTTACCAATCAAATAATTGCCTAAAGCTACCAGGAATGTGAGAAAGACTGAAACTAGGACCCAGGGAACCAAGAAATTCAGAATAAATAAATAGTACGAGGGCTGAAAAGGGCACACTGGTCCCTTCCAACTGTGCTGAAACACTTAAAGGAAAAGATTGACACAGGAACAGAAAACCAAACACCTCATGTTTTCACTCATAAGTGGGTGTTGAACAACGAGAAAACATGGACACAGGGAGAACATCACACACCAGGGCCTGTCGGCGGTTGGGGGGGTGGGTAGGGGAGGGATAGCAGTGGGTAGGGGGATTGGGAAGAGATAACATTAGGAGAAATACCTAATGTAGATGATGGGGGAATGGATGCAGCAAACCGCCAAGGCACATGTATTCCTATGTAACAAACCTGCGTGTTCTGCACATGTACCCCAAAACTTAAAGTATGATAAAAAAAAGAAAAAGATTGACAATTTTAATATAAATTCTTTTCTTAAGTCAAAGTCAGAGGACCAGGGACTTTCTAAGACTATAATAAAATGATCTTTATTCTCACAGCTGCAGTATTAAGGTGACAAAAATCAAAATTAAATGACAGCTGAATGACAATGTTGGTAGAATTCTACAACTTGCCTGGTTGTGCCTGTGAAGATTAGGGCATTGATTAGGAAAAAGCGGTCCATTTCCTTCAGATTCACACCACACCCCCACCCAGGACAGGGTTAGGGCTGGTGAGGTGAGCTAGGCACCTGGGGTATAAAATTTAAGGAGGCACACACTCAAGGTTTTAAAAGCACTTCCTTGTGTCAGCACAGTCCTGTCTCTCCTGCTGAACTAGATAGGCTCCACACGGGAGAATTTTAATCAGTGAGGTACCTGGAAGGCCGAAGTCCACTGCACTGCCCTTGATAGGAAACAGTAAGTCCTTGACTTCTCTTTTGTTTTTGCATCCTTGGAACTATAGTTTTTGACAATTCCAGGGGCTCAGTCCAAGTTTCTGAATTAAATTGCAGGACAGCCTGGCCACACAGGCTTTGAATTTTCTTTAAAAAAAAATGTAGATGATGGGGGGATGGATGTAGCAAACCACCATGGCATGTGTATACCTATGTAACAAACCTGCACGTTCTGCACATATACTCTGGAACCTGAAGTATAATAATAAGAAAAGAATATCATGAATTTAAAAATAGTTAAAATAAACTACTTTTTATTCTTTAATTGACACACATTTGGCAGTATCAATCAAATACATTGTTTGGTGCTTTTTGCTTTTTTTTTTTTTTTTTTTTTTTGAGATGGAGTTTCGCTCTTGTTACCCAGGCTGGAGTGCAATGGCGCGATCTCGGCTCACCACAACCTCCGCCTCCTGGGTTCAGGCAATTCTCCTGCCTCAGCCTCTGGAGTAGCTGGGATTACAGGCACGCGCCACCATGCCCAGCTAGTTTTTTGCACCATTAGTAGAGACGGGGTTTCACCATGTTGACCAGGATGGTCTCGATCTCTTGACCTCGTGATCCACCCGCCTCGGCCTCCCAAAGTGCTGGGATTACAGGCTTGAGCCACCGCGCCCGGCCGCTTTTTGCTTTTTAAAGAATTAAGCACAAATCCTTGATTGCTGAAGTAAAGCTAGGCAGCATTGTCATAGCAGAGGGGCTAGAGCAGTAGCAAAACATCAGATCTTCAATTAAAAACAATGCTCATCAGTAGGGACATTTGAGAAAGACTGTTCAAAGGGTCAGGAGATGTATTGCTGTAGCTGCACTGCCATTAGGTAAAAGCAAAGAGCAGGAAGTAGCTTTTCGATGAAGCAATAATGAAAAATAAAAGCACACGTTTCACTGGATGGGAGTCTCAGCAATGCAGCATGTGTCACTTTCATTGACACAGCATTAAGCCATTTCTACCCATTGAGTTGGAAATAATAAGAATTATTTTTCTCCACAAAGCCTCTTATTATGTTGTATTTGGCTTATGGTCTTTCAGTGGTTCCTAAATGCTATATAACTAAGTTAAAGGAGCCTCGTGGTCTCAAAAGGACAAGTACTTTCTTGTTCAAACTTCAGCACTGGGACACTTTCATGAAGTTCCTTGTAAAAATAAGTATGCTCTTATCTGCACAACTCTTGCAGTTTTTAAAAAAGCCTTATTGGGGTATAATTAATATACCAAATTTACACATATTTGATATATACATTTTGATGAGTTTGGGCATATGAATATGCCCATGATGTCTTCAATATAATCAAGATACTAAATACGGCTATCACCTACAAAAATTGCCTTTCATTCTTTTTTTTTTTTAATGGTAAAACACCTAAAATGGCATCAACCATCTTTGCATATTAAGTACCCAATACCATGTTTTAAACCATAGATACTGTATTCTACAGCAGATCACTAGAACTTACTCCTCTTATAAAAACTGAAACTTGATACTCATTGGACAGCAACTCCCCATTTTTCCCTCCTCCACAGTCTCTGACAGTCACCAACAATTCTACTGTCTACTTCTATGAGCTGAGTGTTTTAGACACCTCAAATAATTAGAATTATAAAATGTTTAGTTCCCAAAATTATAGTAGTCAGAAATTTACCCTCCAGGCAGCAGGCTGCAAGTCTTTTTCTGGGAAATCTTACCAGTTCAGGCAGAAAGGACTTTCCTCACTGAAACGGTGGTTGCCAGTGAAATGGTCCTACCACATAACCCAACAGTGAGGCTCACAACCAACAAGGTCTGCTCATGTCAGTGTTTCTAATTATCCTTTTACGGTTCCATTCCCAAACATGAACAGACAGACATGGTTTATCAGACAGAAAAATCAGTGCCAAAACTGACACAATTTAAAGACGCTAAGTGATGAAAGAGACAATGCTAGGAGAAAAAAATGTAAAGTAATTAATGCCTATCAATATCATAGAAATGGAAGAAGATATTACAAACCTAAAATGAGAAACATATATCTAGAACAAAGAAAGACTTACAGAATAAAAAAGAACTCTTAAGAAAAAATGAGAGCTGAAATAGGAAGAGAAATAATCAAACAAATATACAAGATAGGAAGATTATAAAAAAAATAGTCTAGAAGGTCCAAAATAAAAATAATAGAACTTTCTTAAAGTACAGAGAAAAGAAATTTTAAAAATTAAATACTAATTCAAGAACATTTGTCAGAATTAAAAGATACGAATTTTAATCTTGAGGAACACACTCAAACCCCAGCAAAACAGATAAAAACAGAAATTCCAAGGGACATTAGAACTGTTTCATATCACTGGCAATAAAACTTCTGAAGTTTCCAAAGAAAATAAAAGCAGGTCATATTCAATGTATCACAAACCAAAAAGACTTCAGCTTTCTTACAAACAACACATTAAGATTAAAGACAACATACAGAGCCTTCAAAATTCTGAAAGAACATTATTTATCATTTTAAACCCAGATTTCTATACCTAGCCAAACAAGCATGAAAGTGTAATAAGCATTCTTAGACAATCTCAAAACAAAATAAAGCCAACCAACCAAGCAAGCAATAAAAACCCCATCAAGACTTCCCACTCTTTTTCATAAATGTTCCTAGATGTGCTGGAGAAAGTGTAAGTGTAGACCTGCCTTGGCTACAGCACAAAAGGAGATATGACATAGTATAAAGGCAGGAGAAAACCTCAAGTTGACGGCAAAAGGAGATTTTAGAAAGACCACCATGTGTCAAATGAGGAATGCCAGACCAGACTGGAGATAGTCAGAAAAATCCTGCAGAAATTCTTTAGGAAGTTAAACTGATAACATTTCTGATGTACTTGTAAAACTTTTAAAGGAAATTAAGACGATGATGAGTTTGGGATTAAATTTTTAAAAAACATAGGAAACTAAAAAATATACACAAATAGAATTATTAACTTTAAGTAAAACAAGAAAAAATTCCTGTAGGAAAGGAAACAATTCTAATTTTTATATGGGTCAGTGGTAAATAGATATTCATAACAATAAGAAGGTTCAATATTGATAGAATCACTGTCTCTGTTTACTATATGTGCTTTTCTGGTGGGTTGGGGACTGAGTAGGGTACACATTTGTGGTTGGACTGGAGAGGAAAGAGAGCAAAATAGTGAAATTTAAATAGTTGATCCCTAGAACTGAGAAACCAAAGCACTGCAATACACACATACAATTTAGAAACATGGAAATAATGCCAAAATAAGCAGTAAAAAGAAGTGGAAGTAATTGATTCAGGGAAGGGGAGAATTGGGGTGCTTTGAGTATTCCATTTTTTCTTTTTATCATTTTTTGAGAAATTAGGGTGGAGGCAGGGAGAGCCATCAGAAAGCATTTACGGTGGTTCAGGAGAGCAATCATGAAAACCTAAATAAGAAAAGAGAGCTTAGAGAGGAAGAGTTTGACTGGAAAACCATCTAGATGGGACACTCTGCTTGCTCGTCAGTAACTGAGGAAAAGAAGAAACAAGAATCATCTCTGTGTGTCTAACAAAGGAGAACAAATGCTGCTCCCAGCAGAGATGGAGCTCTGGTCAAAGGGAAACAGTGAGAACTGTGCAAGACACAGTGGCACTCTCTCTATCCTACAACATTGATCAGGAAAGCACAGAGGTGGCTTGGACAACACCTCTCTGAGTTCCTGAATGAGGAGAATGTGGAGCAAAAACCCCTGAAAACCTGAGCTGAATATGTTGTGAGTGAGATTTTAGTTGTGTCATGTTGCAGAGATTATGGAGCCATTATCTCAGTCTAATTGCTACATGAGGAGGAATAAAATACAGGTACTTCTCTCCAGACTCCTGAGACCACTGGTTCTATGACTTAGTCCAACTGTTTCTACTTCTCTGTGACTCTGTTATTTTACTTGGAAAATGAATGCACTACTTAATTGTATTTCTTTGTGGTAAAGTTAGTTACTGCCTATGAAGCATTTAGAACAGTGCCTGGAGCATTATTATTGACATTATGCTATTTTAACAAATATAAGTCCATGTGACAGTGGAGTACAGTGGAAACCATGTAGTGTGAGTGGAGGCAGCTGAGCTTTTAGGCAGGTGAACCAGTCTCTAGCTCAACTCCATCGTTGGCTTTTGAGGGAATGCAATGCTGGGCTAGACAAGAAACTTAACGTCTCCCTCCACCGAAAAGTGAAGGAAGAGGTTAAGTTTCTTGTCTAGCCCAGCATTGCATTCCCTCAAAATTCATAACTGAATCCTGTTCTCTGGCCATCATGGGATGATATGAGAGAAAAAAAGTGAGAGGTACAGCTGGAGAGTACATCACCATGTATATCAGTCTGTTCTCACACTGCTATAAAGAGATACCTGAGACTGGGTAATTTATAAAAAAAGATGTTTACTTGTTTCACCGTTCCGCAGGCTGTACAGTAAGCATGTTGCTGGCATCTGCTTGGCTTCTGGGGAGGCCTCAGGAAACTGACAGTCATGGCAGAAAGTGAAGGGGGAACAGGCGTCTTACATGGTGGGAACAGGTACAGGAAGGAGCAATAGGGGAGGTGCCACACATTTTTAAACAACGAGCTCTCACTCACCATCATGAGAACCACATCAAGGAGATGGTGCTAAACCATTAATGAGAATTCTACCCCTGGGATCCAATTACTTCCCACCAGGCCCCACCTCCAACATTGGGGATTACCATTCCACATGCGATTTGGGCAGGAGACGCAGATCCAAACCTTTTTACCATATCTTCATTCTAGGCTGGGGTGGTGGGTGGGAAGAAAGACCTTGCTTGGAGATAGAGTGTGATATAGGTGTCCCACCAGCGTTTGGGGACAAGAGACTAAAGGCTCTGTGTTCATGCTACAGAGTCACTTGTTTTGTGTTTTGCCTTGCGGTGAGTGGCTTGGGTTCTGGATACCCTCTCTCCCAGCTCTTTTCCGTAATACAAAAAGGCCAGTGCATAGAAAGGGAGCAAAATGAAATAGGAATTTGTAACTTCTTAAGACTTGAATATAAGAATGTTCCATTTTTTTCTTTTATTAAAGAAGGCAAATAATATTTTACATCGGATGCTCCTTATGTGATCTGGGGGCCTGTCCAAACCATAATGAACAGTTGTGAGCAACAAAGGAAGCAATTACGGTTCTCGCCCTGTCGGATACATTTAAGCAGGGATTTATGGCTATCAGCCTGGCTCGGAAGTCCGCTTCTCTTCATCTTCCATCCACCAGAAAAATTGCCATAAGCAATTCTTAGTCACTCTTCCTCCTGCCAGCCTTTGCATTGGAGCATCATTCATTCTTCATTTATACCTGGCACCTGTCCTAAAAGGATTTAAGTTTGCCAGCCACAACAAAAACTACAATCCTAAAAGTAGCATTCCAAACAGCTCCCACACCATTAAAACTCAATAGCACTGCCTACTGAACGCTTCCTTTGTGCTAGGGTATATGCTCAATGCATTATATGCATCCTCTAATTTATTTCTCAGGATGTTTATAAATGAAGATGTCACCAAACTTGTTTTGTGTGTAAAGAAACTGAGGATCAAAGAGACATGCTAAGTGACTCAAGTTTGCATAGTTCAGGTTTGACCTTGACGCTATTCTCTCAACCTGTCCTCTGTTTACATTTGATCATGTGCTATGGATAAGTGCTGGCCTTTGGGCAAGTTTCACAATGATCCTGTGTCTTAGTTGCTTTGTCTTTCAGTAGCCACCTCAAAGTGTATTGTGCTGATTACATAAGTTTTAATAATATAAGACACTTAACACATATAAATACTCAATAAATGTTAGCTATTATTTTTGTTCTTCCTCCCCTTACTCCTCCTTTTCTACCTTTATTTCATCATTATGTATATTGAGTTCTTGATTCACACCAGACACTGGTAGATATAAGACAGAGTCCTCACTCTACAAAGATACCCATTTTTCAGCTTTTGCCCTAGGACAGAGAAGCTCTTCTTTTCCAGAGATTTGAGCAATTCAGCTTCTACTTCTGTTTGAGAAAAACAAAGAAAAATTAACTATACTAAACCTAGCAAACAGAACTAGATTTTAAAAATAGTAATAGAATATCATGACATTTGTCCAGTCAGCCCCAATACAAAACACACTGCAAAGTCAGATGATCTCCTGTCTGTATTTCCTGTAAAAAATCTGTTACATACCTTGGGTAACTTTAGAAACAGAATTAACTTTCAATTTGTTGGCACATTACTGAGAAGAAAAAGTAGAGAAAAATGAGACATTCAAATTAAATTAGCCTCCGATATTGATATTCAACCTCACTGTTAAGCACATAGTGTCCATACACCCACAGAGCCAAGAGTTAATCAAATTCCCAATAAAAAAGCATGTTTCTTCAGGTTGAACTGATTATTCATTAGAAAATAAAACTGGGTGGGAACCACCCAGCGTCCTAAATACACTTATGCAAATAGACATATACCAGCCACCACACTTCACTGGCTTTAGGAAATACTCTCTATTGGGAAGCCTGTTCTCTCCAAGTTAAAGGCCCTTGTTATGAAGTTCTGACTTCTTCCCTGCCCTCAAGATCTACACAGTGTGGTCCAGGGACACATGGAAAATTCTGTCACTGAGTGAGCATGTGGCAATGAGAAGGTATGCAAGCTGTAATACAAGGTCAAGAGAATGAAGATGTCCTCCAGGCATGCAGGAGGCTTCTTGGTGAAGGGGACGATGCTGGAAGGAGGAAAAGAAGATACCAGTTTAGGCAAGGAGGAGCGTTAGCTCAGCTGGCTTTCCTAACAGCAAAGAAGAAGAGAACTCAAAGGGTTTCTGTTTGGTATGACAAATCTCCTGGGCTGCCCCCACCCTCACCCCCAATAGCAGAGAAACAGACATTTTACTCTTTCCATTGCTTGGGGAACTTTGACTAACAAAATAATTTTGTATCTCATATAAAAACTTCTAATTGCCTTTCTGTGGAATGATTTTCTTTGGACCTACCCTTTGGTTCAACAGTCTTGCTGTCTCCTTACACCTCAGCTTCCAGAGTAGGGCCATCCTTGACCTGGCTGTTTAAATATCAAGTTTTCTCCCCCTAATCTCACTTCTCAGTATTTCTGGATCAAGTGGCTGATCTATTCCTCCTTGGGGAATTATGGTCAAGAAAAATTTCTGAGCTTTAAAGTTTTAAGCCCAAATGATGTTGCCAGATTTACCACCACCCATCTGAATATCCTGTTTTCTCTCCCCAAAAAGTATCACCTTCTGAACTTCTTGGTCATCTAGACTCGAACCATGTTTATTCGAGTAAAGCCTTACTGCTTTCTGAGCTGATTTATGCGTGGTCTTGTCTTTCATGGACCTGCCTTTTCCGTGTGCTTCAGTCCTGCTGTCATATTCTTTATTGCAAATTAGGTTGCTAGTGCATCTAGGGAATGGTACAGCTCGCCTTCTACTGAGTCTTTAGACAGCAAGGAGGTTTGGCATTAGTCATGTCCATCTCTGAGTTCCAGATTCTTGATATTTTAAGGTCCAAACCACTGCTACACTTGGATGTAGAAGATAATCACTTATGAGCAAAACGATTGGCTGCATGTATGGGCTAATCACATAAAATACTTTAATAACACTACTAGCTTTCATTTAAAGATTGCCCTTGAAGTCCAATTATTCATCCTCTAGTTTGTGTCTCAATTCACTAATCAACTTAGACTGAGATCCTCCTCTGCTTAGATCCTCACCCCAACCCCACCTGATCAAATCTAGACATTCTCAGCTTGGATCTGGGAGCAAGACTATAGTCAATGTGTCATATTCACAGACCACCCACCTCCTATTAACACACTCATTTTTTATAAATAAGAAATTTGTTCTACCGCAATACATGGTCATGATGATGGAAAACTCTGAGCTTTGTAATCTCCTTTTTATTTACAATTTTAACTTTATCTGCATACAAAATTACAGGTTTGAAAACTACATCTCTGAATTTCTTGGGGCTGATTATGTTTTGAAATTGTTATTTTTTAATGTTGAAATTAAAGAATGAGTATAACATATATCATATTTGCTCTCAGGGATCTGGGCTAGCAAGCCCAGCAATATTCTTGACATGAACTTACAATATTTGCAACAAGCAGAATGAGTAAAATTTACAAGGAGCCTCTTGCCAGGCTAGATTAGATATTGCCACTAAATGGGAAGAGGCCAAGTTAAATTGTCCCATTAGGTGGTTTTGCCAAAAGCTTTTAGATTTCAAAACTGTGGCTAAGGGACTTTGGACCATATTAGTATAATTGTTACTGTTGAAACCATCACTATTTTGTTGAGCTCTTTCTAGGGGACGTGCAGTGTTCCATGGACCTCTCATGAAGTGGTAGTATTGCTATTGTGCTGATAAGGATGTTGAAGTTCAAAGAATGGCAAAGATTTCCTCACACACAAATTACTCTAGCCTCCTTGATTTCAAAGTCACTACTCTGTGTACTTTACCACATTGCATAACTTACATTTCTGGGAATCTTAATATTGGTGGTTCTCACTTTCAGAAGGTCTTTTGCCCCAAGCTGCAGCTATTTCCTTAAGGAAAAAGGGTCGTAGTTTTTTCTTCTGACAAAGCAATGGAGCTAAAAGTGTTTTCTTGTGGTTTTTTTTGTTTGTTTTTTTGACAGAGTTTTGCTCTTGTTGCCCAGACTGGCGTGCAATGGTGCAATCTCGGCTCACTGCAACCTCTGCATCCCGGGTTCAAGCAGTTCTCCTGCCTCAGCCTCCCAAGTAGTTGGGATTAAAGGCATGTGCCACCATGCCTGGATAATTTTGTATTTTTAGTAGAGATGAGGTTTCTCCATGTTGGTCAGGCTGGTCTTGAACTCCTGTCCTCAGGTGATCTGCCAGCTTTGGCCTCCCGAAGTGCTGGGTATGAGCCACTGCAATCCAGCACTAAAAGTCTTTTCTAAAGCCTTACTATAGAACAAGGTGTCAAATAAATCAAGTCTACAACTCAAGATCTGACCACCAAAACTTCATTTAATTGATTCCTTATCTGTCTCAAACTGTAGAATCTGCCAGAATATTCTCATGTCCTTAGATTTTCTGTCCTGACTGCCCTTTTGCACATTCATTTATTTAGCCCTTATTTACTGAGTACCCAATATGTGCCAGGAACTGTGTGAGGCCCTGAACAGTGAACAAAACAGACAAAATTCCTGCTTTCATGAAATTTATGGTGGGGAGGAGTAAAATTAAAATAAGTATGTGTGTGTGTAGTTAGGTGTTAAAAAGTCATGAAAAAGTTAAAGTCGGAGGGGGCATAGAGATGCTGAGGTGTTGCAATTTTATTTTATTTTATTTTATTTATTTTAAGATGGAGTTTAGCTCTTTCACCCAGACTGGAGTACAGTGGGTGTGATCTCGGCTCACTGCAAACTCCACCTTCTGGTTTCAAGCAATTCTCCTGCTTCAGCCTCTGGAGTAGCTGGGATTACAAGCGCTAACCACCATGCCCAGCTAATTATTGTATTTTTAGTAAAGATGGGATTTCACCACGTTGGCCAGGCTGGTCTCGCACTCCTGACCTTGTGATCTGCCTGCCTCAGCCTCCCGAAGTGCTGGGATTACAGGCATGTGCCAGCCTCAATTTTAAATAGCTTATTCTTGGAAAGCCTCACTGAGAAACAAACATTTGAAAGAGGAAGAAACAGCAAACACCAAGACGCCAAAGGAGAAGTGTACATGCAGTCTGAGAAAGAGTAAGGAGGCCAGCAGGGCTGAACAGAGTGAAAGGGAAAGTAACATGGGGACAGAGAGCTGAGGAGAGGTCCAGGCAGAGGTTGTCCTCTATTCTGAATGAAATAGGGACCATTGCAGGGTTCTGAGTAGAAGGGTATCTGCTGGAGGTGAGCAAGGGCAGAACCCGGAGGGCAGTGGAGTGAACCTGTCCTGGAACCACCTGCTTGACTCTTTTCACCCTGCAGGCAGGTCATTGGTCCACAAGTAGGATTCAGCTTGAATTTCGAAGCCAGAGTTCAGAATCTGGTTTCAGTGAGATGAGAAGCAATCAGGAGCTGGAAGGCGGGCGACACAGATAAAATGGGAGAAACAACAGTGGGTGTTTGCTGCATGCCTTCAGTGCCAGCTGGTGTGAAGGATATCATTGATCTAGGATGGCAAAAAGGACCTAATAAAAGGGACACCTCTCCTTTCATAGTTTACTAAAGTGAGGCAGGGAGGGTAAGGAAAAATAAAATAAAATGATGAGGTGCCAGAATAAAATGTCAAACAAGTATTTTCCACTTGTTCAACAACCACAGCAGAACTAGGATAGCCACATAGTTGAAGGCAGCAGGAGGTTGTGGGAAAATCACAGGTGTGAAATCAGAATTGTGATGAGTTCTGGATCCACCATCACGGGGCAGGAGACCTAGGACAAGTGTAAGTCAGGGTTCTCCTAACAAACAAAACCGATAGGATGTATATGGGTATAGAAAAAAATAGGCTTGCTCTGAGGGATTGGTTCCTGTGAATGTGCAGGCTGGGAAGTCCCATGATCTGCATCCTACAAGCTGGAGGCCCAGAAAAGCCACTGGTGTAGTTCTAACACAAACATGAAAGCTTGAGGACTAGGAGAGCCATTCATGTAAGTGTCAGTCTGAGTCAGGACCTGAGAAATGAGGAATGGAGGTACAATGTCCAAGGGCAGGAGAAGATGGGTGTTCAGCTCAAAAAAAGAGAGTGATTTGCCCTTTCTCCACTGTTTTGTGCTACCTGGATCCTCAATGGATTAGATAATGCCTATTTGCCCTGGTGACAGTGATCTTCTTTATTCATCTACTGATTCAAATGCTTACGACTTCTAGGAACATCCTTGCAGACATACTCAGAAATAATGTTTTACCAGCTATCTGGACATCTCTTAGCCCAGTCAAGATGACACATAAAATTAACCACAGAGGCTACTTCTTTACCCTATTTGAGTCTTGATTTTTGTATATATCTAGGGAAATCACCATCATTAGTATTTTTGAATGAACTATAATATTGTATTTCACTAACTTATAAATCCCACGAGCTACCTTGCTGTTACTCAATGAATGTAATCATCATTATTAATATGAATCATTTAGCCCAGAGGTCTGTTCATTACAGGAATGGTCTTATGACGTCATCTCTTTCTTCTTGAGAAAAACCTTAAAGCCTGAAGAACGTCTTTCAACAGTTTTTATTTGTTGTTGTTGTTCTAGTAAATTATTATAAATCCTTTGACCATGAGTGTATTGAGTTTTATTCTTGAGAGCTTGGTTTTTCATTTTTACCTAGAAAACAATTCAGTTCTGAGGTGAACATCTCTGATCTCCCAAGAGTAGGCATGAGTTTCTTAGTGTGTTAAGAAAACAACAATTATGTTTTCTGAGCCTCTTTGACATCCCTGCTAGTCACACTCCATAGCTTCATATGCATGTGAATCTGTAATCCAAAGTAGTTCACAGTTTGCTTTTATAAAGAGTAACACTTAGGGCCAGGTGTTATCTGTAGAATTCTATGGAGGCTGCCTTGTGTGTTGCAAAATGGGTGCAGCATTGAATGCTGGACAGACCGAATTGAAAGTCTGGCATGTAAATTTAGTTGTAATACTACTGCTTTCTAGCATGTGAATCAATTGTTCTCAAGGAATTACAACTTCTTCATTTATAAAATCAGAATAATAATACATACTGAGATGAAAGTTGTGAGGATCAAATAAAAGTAAACTAAATATACATAAAGAGAGATCTACAAACATATCAAAGTATATTCAAAAGAGTTCTTATAAATTAGCTCAGAAAATATAGATTATTCAATAAATAAGGTTGAGACAATTAGTTAGCTATCTGGAATTACAAAGTTGGATCTGTAACTCATAGATGAGAATAAAATTAGGAGAAATTAAATATTTAAAAATAAAAAGTAATGAAAATATAAATATGCTAGAAGAAAATTTTTATTCATTCAATAAATATTTATGAATGCCTACCATGTGTCAGGTACTTCTAAGTGCTAGGAGTGTAGTCATGATCAAAAGAAACAAAATCACTATTTCTTATAGTCTTGTAGAGTAGGACAAACAGATAATAAACAATAAATAAAGAAATGTGAATAAGTAAAATGAGTAATTGCTATAGAGAAATAAAACAGAGCAAGACAATAGGGACTACTTAGGGGGGCAGGTCACACTTTTAAATGAGATTATTATGGAGGTCTTTGAGGAGAAAGTGCTATTTGAGTCAACACCTGAAAGAGGTGTGAAATTGAGCCTGTAGTGATTTGGAAGAAGAATGCTCCAGGCAAAAGAAAGAGAAAATGATAAGGTAGAAGAAGTACTTTATGATCTTGAAGTGTGAAAAAAAATTTTTAACTAGGACTCAAAATCCAGAATAATCACTGATACCAAAAAAATCAAATTTTTTTGTGCTACAAAAAAAAAAATACAAATGAGAAACTAAGGGGAAAACTTTTATTTTACTTTATCGACTAAGGGAGAGAATCCTTAATACACAAATAATATTAATGAAGAGTTCAGAGAAATGTTCTTAAACCTATGGAAAGGTGCTTAGGATCCCTCACCACAGACACATAGAGGTCAAAACCATATGGAGTTGCTATTTTTGCCTATTATATAGTCAAAGACCATAAAGGTAGCTAATATACTCTCTGCTGAAAAAAAATGTTTTGTGGGGGAAACAGATCCTTTTACATATTGCTTGTAGAATTATAGAACCCTGGATGATACTGCTGTATATATCAAAATTATAAATTCATATGATTTTTTGTCCATAAATTCTACTTCTGGGAATTTATTTTGATGTATAAATTACTCATATGTAAGATGATTTACATATATGATTAGTCACTACAGCATTGTTGTTACACACAATAGAAAACCATCTAAATATTTATTAATAGGGTACTAGTTAAATCAACAATGGTATTTCCATAGAAACAAATTCTAACTTGTAAAAGAGAATATGAAAAACTTTTGCTTGGAAATATCTCTAAAGTATATTCTTTTTTTAAAAAAAAACATGTTGTTTAGTATGATATTTTTGTATAAAAATAAAGAAAAATAAGACATACTGGCACTTGCTTTATTATGAGTAGAGAAACTCTAGAAAGAGAGATGTAAAGCTACATTAATACGGGTTATGTGTTGAGAGAGGTTGGACGGGAAAGGGAGACTTTTCACTGTACCCCTTTTTATACTCTTTGATTCTGAACCATGTTAATATATTACTTATTCAAAATTAATTGAACTATATGATTAAGGTTAAAATGCAGCGCTCAATTTGTATCTGCTATTATAATTATTAATATTAAAATTGGTATTAATATTAGATATCCGGAGCTCTAGTCAGATTCTGACACAAGCTAGCAGTTTTGATTCTGGCAAATCCTAATTAATGTCTACTTTCCTAACTCATAAAATGTTCATTTCTGAGGATGCTTCCTCGTTTAACATTATAGTGACAAGGAACAAATGGTCATTTGAAGAACAGTGTGGCATATGCTGGGACTTTTAAAATTATCTTCATTTCTCTCATATAATGTTGCATATTCTCTCCTATCATAATAGTAACGTGAAGTATTTCTTTTTCTCCATTTCAGAGATGAGAAATTTGCGATGTAGAGCACTTCAGTAATTCGCTCATAGTCACAAGTCACAGTGGTGTTAGGACCGGGACATACACCTGAGTCTTCTGTGACTCCAAAGCTTGTGGTATTACCACTATCTGAAAAATGCTTTCTATCTTAAAAGCATCTAATGAATAAGAAGTCAGCACTGAGTTGAAGATGAGGGCCAGGTTTGCAGGCTTTGTTCTTTCCTTGGTCCTGCTCAAACTAGAAGACTGAAAATGGTCAGGATAAATAAGACCTGCTAGTTCTCTGTGCCACTTTATTGGTTATGCCAATTTATTGAGTAGGGCAGTAGAGTTCACATTTGCCATTAATTAGTGTGTGGATTTAGTTTTGCTTTCTTGAATCAAATAGCTCCTACTTCTGTATTCCTTGGGTCTGGAGATCATCTCATAGTGGTCTAATGTTTGCCATGTACTCTTGAACATGCTTGGAATCTTGTTTATAGGGCTACAATAGATTAGCTAGAAACTTTGACCATGAAGAGCTATATCCAAGATAGCATCTTCAAGAAGGGAATGAACTAGACAAGTAATTCACCTGCAGAGAAAATGGTTGCAATACAGTGGATGAATGTGAAATACAGTTAACAAGGGAAAAATGAGATCAGAGCTAGAAAATTAGTTCTATGGATTAGATGTGAAGAAACACACAGATTACGGTAGAGGATGAAAGTCAAAGATCAGGATCAGAAAATCATAAAGAAAACAGGAATAAGGGAACCTGATCACCCCTTGTTTTTGTTGTTGTTGTTTGTTTGGTTGGTTGGTTGATTTTCTTTGATACTGATCGTATGTTGTGTCCTGAGCTTGCTGGTTCTAAGGTAAAGATTTTGACTGCTGGAGTATTTCCGAATGTATGTCTCTCCTGGATATGTCCATTTCTGATTCACTTCTGTCTAGTATAACAGTCAGTTACCTTCATGTCTTGCAACCAAGCCCACACAGTCAATAAAAAGAAAGACAAGGATGGAAAAATTCAAAAAAGTGAGAGCAGGTTTAGACCTTAGGGTTAAAATCAGTGGAAAAAACTAAAACTGTACTTAGAATACACCCACACTGAATATGAAGCTTCCTGTTCTTTTGCCCACATTATAAGCCAAGGTCCACAACACAATCAACTGTTAAGCTGTAATACCAAGGCCAATTTCCAGGCCCCAAAGAGCAGCAAAGTCCATAAAAGCAGAAGTCAGTGGAAGGTTTATGATGTAATTAAACACAATAACTTATGCATAAATTTGCAAGAGTTTATGTCAAATTCAGCATCAGCCCAGAGGATGCATGGGTGAGAAACTCATCCAAAATTGAGCTGACCTGCCATCTTCCTCCTTCTCCTGCCTCCTCAGATATTGCTTGCCCAGCTGGCGGCTCTCATATCCATCCAGTCATCCCACCAGCTAGTGGAGATTCCTTCTGTTTCCAGTTTCTCCTTTGTGCTGTACATCCCACATATCCCCATGTGCACCTGACTTCACCTCACATTTGCTTTTTCTGTCTAACACCTTTATCATCCTTATCCACATCCCCACTGTTCAGGCTCCTAAAATAACTTCCAGGGTGACTGCCATTGTCTCTCCATGGGTCTCTCCATGTCCAGATCTCCCTTTTTCTAACTTCTGCTTGCTCATTCATTTTAGAGGCATTAAGCCAAGATGTAGATATGGACTCCAGTTAAAATCTTCAAGGCTATCAGTGTCCTAAAATGTTGTTTTTCACTCTTTCTTAACCTGTCCCTTTCAACAAAGCGTTATTGCACATATAAATATCTTGAAAAATGCATGTCATGTGGTAAGCACACAATAAATGTTAGTTTTCTTCTTCAAGTTACTCACTAGTCAAAAATATTTTGTGTTTCACTTTCTGTAAAATTCATGTTATGAAAACAATAGATATGTTGAATATGCTTTTTAAAATTGTACTCCATTTCCCCACTCCAGAGTCCTCCTATATTTTCCTATCACCACCAGCTCCTCATGGGCTCATATTATAGATTCCAGGAACAGACAGCCCTCCAGGATTCTCTCCCATGTAGCTTTTCAGCTGAATCTCTGGCTGCTCCGTTTCTCTCATATAACGTTGCAGAAACACAAATCGTATATCAGTCCCTGAAAACACTGCGCTGTTTTTTGACCTCTTTGCTTTGACCATAATCCATAGTTAGGCAGGAAGATGCACTTCAGGTGCATTTTTTTTTCCTTCCCTGATGAAAGTCCCCATGGTTAGACTGTGTGTGCCTCTTCTGTATTCCCATGAAACCTTTTGTTGATCTATAGCATCATCCTGATGTTATTGTAACTAGTTATCTTTGTGTCTAGACCCTAAGTCTCTGACCTCTTTAAGAACCAGAGTCAGTGTTGACTGTTAGTGCATTCACAGTGTAGAGCTCAGTGCTTGATACATAGAACAATCTCCAGATGTATTTGTTGAATAGATGGCCAGAGACCAAGGAGGTTGCCCAGGGAATAGAGTCTTTCCAAGGGCTCACTGAATGAGAGGAGGAGTAGCTATGAAGAATTAAAAATGCATAGAGGGCCCTCTGTGCCCCACGTGCTGATTTTTCACACATTGTCTCAGTTAAGTCTGACAATAGATATGTGTGCTAACTTTCCCACCACAAGTCAAGGAATCAGAGATTCGGCGAAGGTACTTTTCTTAGATTATATAGCTAGAAAATGGCCGAGCTGGGATTCAAGTCCAATTTATCCAACCTCTTTGTTATAGCAAACCTGCCATGCTCCTACAAGTCAGAAACATTGATTTTTCTTCCTTTCCTTTCATTTTCTGGCCCCATGTCCTTTACTATGCCAGTTTGCTTTTGACACTTTTAGGTAGCAATAATTCAATTCACTTTTTTTTTTTTTCAGGCACAAAGCCACTGCAGTAGTTGGGGAGGTTCCAAATCCCAGGAAATCTGAACAGTGGCTCAGTCCCAGTACTTCTGTGGCTACAGCTTGCACTTAGGATGTTTCTCATGCTGAGATGACTTAGAAGATAATGGGGGATAGAGAGACAGCTGTATTTGAGGGTGGGCCAGAATTTGAGAGGGCTCTGGGAAGAAAAGTTCTCACACTTTTATTGTGTCTGGACAAGACCTGTGTTTTAAAGCAGCTCCCCATTTCAGAATCAGACATAACGTTCCTAGAGCTAAATGATGCTTTGACCATGCTGGGCAATTTAGATGCACTTAGAGGTGACAACACCTGCGTGTTCAGCCATTGCTGAGGGGAAAATACCGTTTATCGAAATGGCTTCCAAACTGCTCTGTTTTGTGTAAGCACCATCTACAGGTACTCATCAGTATCGGGGCTGAGTGGTGCGGTGAATGTTTCCCCAAGCAGCCACAAGGAAAATCGTGTGCTTGGCCTGCCTTTAAAGCCCCAGAATAACTTTTTGGTGATGAACGCACTGAGCACAGAGCCTAGCACAAAGAACATGTTCAATATACAGTATTATTGAGTTTTAACGGTGCTGGAGCTGTCTGGAATGCTGTTTGTTGGTAAATGGAGGAACTTTTGTATTGTGATCCTTTAGGGGTTGGGGGCTGAGGCTTTTTAATCTCAGTCTCCAGCATGCTTTAGAAAAATAACAATTAATTTCCCAATTGCTGCAGGGTTGTTGTAGGATTTTTTTTTCTTTCATTTTAATTTTATTTTAAAGCCGTGTCACCGCAAGCCTCTGTAAACAAAGTAATCGATCAATGGCTATCAGCGATTCTTGTGAGAGGGCAGAATAATTTGATGGATTCTGGACAATAGGGAAAAAATAGAGCCAGTAACTTGAATAAATTAATGGATGCTATTATCAGCGGAAATGGAAGTTCACCCAGGAGCCTCCTCATCCTCACTCTCCAGCTATTAAGTCTCTCACAGGCCAAAGGTGGTAATAATGTGTAGAAGTTTCTCATGGATAGCCTCCAGTCCTTTTTTGAATCTTTTTGCATTTGTAGTTTGACTCCTCCTCTGGATTACAGTTGGTAGAGATTGAAAATGGATTCTTTTGTTTATTTTTAATCTTTACTGAACCCCTGAACACTGGTACTCTAGGAAGTTGCTTCTATTTTTCTGTGCTCTGTCTCTTTTCTGTGAGAAACAAACATTCTGGGTCCCAGAAAGGAGAAGTGATTGTCAAGGTGACAATTACTTATGGTGGGAGCCAAGTCTCAAGTTCAGGTTTTCTGCCTTCAAATCCAGTGTTCTTTCCCCTACATCACATTTTTGTATCAATGTTTTATTTAGGTACCTGTAACGGGAGCTTTATTATAATAGTCACCTCCAAATTGTTTCTCCTGCTTCCTCCTTCTCACCCTGGTCCTCCTTACATATGGTTGGTCCCTGTTTCAATTCTTCCCAAACAATTTTTGTCCTTAATAGGATCAGAGAGTCTTGAAGAAAGATTTAAATAGTTTGATATCTGTCCATGGTTGATTACCTAAAATACTCTCTTTACCCTGGCTTTTAAATACCATTTATTTCCTTGCATGGAGTGAACTATTCTCTTAGTATCATTATGTATTCTTCATTCTGCAGCCCAGATATCTCACTCCTGTGCAGATATGTCATTGGCTCACAGTCTTCTTTTACCCATCAATACTCTCTACCCACATCATTTATTAAAATTCTGTCTGCTTTTCAAAATGCATGTTAGATGACATTTCCTTTAAGAAGTTGTTACTCTTCCCCACACTGCTAGACTTCCGGTGTACAATCTTCCAATGTGTTCTATTTCTAGAATGACCTTAGAATCCATATGTTAAAGGTGGCAGACCCACAATAAACAATTTTGGACTTTATGTAAGAAATAGAGTTCGACTTTGATAGCCACAGAGTTTTAGGGTTTATTTTAACTAATATAAAACAAAAATAAATGGTAGACCAATATATTAAGAGTTAAACAAGAACCTAAGAAAATAGGAAAGAGAATTGTCTGACCAAGTATTTTATAGTTTTCTTGAAAAATGAGTGTTGTACTCGTGTAGACAAAGAAAGGAGACAGGAAATAGGACTCTTGATGCACTAAGGAATTTTGGCTTTGCCTTTCTGAGCCTCACCCAGTTCACCTGACAAAGGAAGCTAATAACAACACTCATCTCATGGAGTTTTCTGAGGACAGCATGATTTAGTGCATAGAAGGTAATTAGAATAGTACCTGGTATATCATGAATGCTCAAGAGATGTTAGCTATTAATATTACCTTGAAGCAAAAGAGGAAAAATTAAATAATTTCCAGCAGATGTGTTCCAAGTCAGATATTCATTTAGTTTGATTACTTTGGCTGTAGCCTATGTAAGGGCTTTATAGGTGGGGTTCGGGAGTCGAAATATGAGTGGAAAGAGAGGTGGCATTCAGAGCCTTTGACGGTTTGCTTTCTTTTTCAGGCAGTCTCTTAAATGAGCTTCACTTCATCATTTGCTGGTTCAACAGTCCCAGTTATTCTTGCTAAAATATTCCTATAATGTATAGAGTATGTCTGACAGCTCTGAATGGCACTTCACTCTCAGTACATCTGCATACTTCTGCTCCCAAGGGGAGACTTGATGCTTCCTAAAAAGCCCTTGTGTTTGTGTCAGTTGTACTGTTTATATTTATTCATTTAGCGAATTACTATGCAAATGACAAAATGTGAGTGCAAGGGCAAAGAGAATTGTTTCTATGAAAACAAGTGTAAATACTTTGGGAAGATTTGATTTGATAAAATGTTTGATAAAGGTAGTTTTTATAATTTCAGTTAAATCAGCAAAAGATGGGATTAGAAAGTTAAAATAAAAGTTCAAAAGTCTGTATTCTTATTGCTTTTCCAAGTGTCTTTACATTTTTTACTCTACGTTTAAGAAACTCACATTGGAAATCAAAGAACATATATTATGAGTGTGATTTATGCAAATAAGACTGGAGCAAACTTCAATCAATCTGGGACCCATCTTCAAATCCACCCCTTGGCTGTACATCTGAACCTTGGCAAACAACAACAGATTTTTATGTTTTAAGTAATATAAAATATTTATAAGCTGCTTAGAGTGTATATGCATTATTTTTTATGATCCTCTCTTAAACTGATTCTTTTGATTAATTAGCCAACAGTGGCAGTCCTATTTTATTGACTGTAAGGGCTTCTAATGCGTTTAGAGACTGTTTCAAGTCACTGCTCCTCTAAGAATTCTGCTCTCAGCAGGTGCTCCTTTTCTGCGTCCCTGGACTCCTAATCTGGGCACCTCTATTAGAACAGCTTCAACACCTTTTGTTAACTGTGAAATGGCTAAAGGCAAAACTCCATCTTTTAGCTTATCTCCCAGTACCCAGTCCAATGTCTAGTACATTTTAATTCCACTACTGTGCATTCAACTGACAGTCTCCATGTGGATGTCTAAGTGACATTTCAAGCAAAAGCTTGTCCAATCTGACTTTCACATGGTCTTCCCATCTCAGTTAGTGGTGACTCCAGCTTTCTGCCTGCACGGGCCAAAAGGCTTGACTTATCTTTGGCTCTTCTCTTTCTTTTATCCTCAACAACCAATTTTTTAGCTTACCCTGGAAACTCCTCTGTCTTCATACTAGATCCAGATTTGACCACTTCTCACCACCTCCACTCACTTCACAATGGTCCAAGATCCCTCCTTATCTGGATTGTTTTTAACAGCCTCTTAACTTTGAAACCTGTCTTCTCATCACCCCATTTCCAATACAACCATGAATAATATTTTTCAATAATAAGTTAGATTATATCACCCCTTTGCTCAAAGCACTTCCTGGCTTCTCAGCTTACTAACTGCAAAAGGTACTCAACAAATATTTTAAATGAATAAAATAGAGCTATTATTACAACTGTAGTAGTAGTTCTTATGTAATGAAAATAATAGTACTTCTTATAATTTTCAGAAGATATGGCAGCAATTATAATTGGAAAAATAAGACAGCTTAGCACTGAGATGACTGTGTAACACTCACAACAAGTCCATTTTGTTGCCTGGAATGTGGCCACATGTGGCCCATACAGGTGTCATGTACTGCAGACAGCATGAGGAGGGAGTGGTGGCAGTGGGAGCTGAAGTGAGAAAGGCCTTAGACGGTGTTTTGAGAAGTTTGGATTTTATTTCATGACCAGTGCAGAATATCGCTCATGCACAGTCCATGACTAATGGAGGATGAGAGGCAGATCATCTCACTCTGCAAAGGCTGCTACTAATGGTAGTAACAAAATTGGGATCTGATAATTACTGGTTAAATATATGAATGAAGGAATGAAGGAATGAATGAATGGAACAACTCATTCGATTGTGTGACAGTAAGGGTACTAGAATTTATTTACCACCTATGAAGATTTAGCCACCTTGCCTGCTGATTTTATGCCACGTAATTTTTACTCGGTCTTAATATGCTTAATTTTTACAAGTTGGGGAGTTTAATTTTTAAAAAGTCTGAAAAAATTTACAGCACAGTCTTGTTAAAGATCATAAGTGTTGGAATCAGTCTGTGTTCAAATCCCCATTCTGCTTCATCTGTTCTTGGAAAGATTAGGTACAATTGGCTCCTCTGTAGAATGATCATCTCAGTACTTCTGTTAGTGGGTTGCTGCAAGGATTGAATGAATTAAAATAAAATGATTCCTATAGTCTCAATCATACAATAAATGGTCAGTATTGTAACAGTTTTCCAGGTTCACTCAACTAGTGTTGAGTGATGGCATTTGGGATACTGATTATTTCTTTTCAAATCCTGCACTGGGCTTGGTGATGGTTAATTTTATTTGTCAACTTGGAGGATATTTTTGGATGAGATTAACATTTAAAGCAGTAAATTTTGATTAAAGCAGATCATCTTCCATAATGTGAGTGGGCCTCATCCAATCAGCTGGAGGCCTGCATAGACAAAAAGAGGTCTCTCTGAGCAAGAGACGCTTCTCTAGCAGATAGCCTTTGGACTTCATCTACACCATCCACTCTTCTGGGTTTCCGGCCTGCTGGCCCACACTGCAGATTTTGGACTTGTCAGACTCCATAATCATGTGAGTAAATGCCTTCTAATAACTACTTACACATATGCATTTATATTTCATCCTGGTTTCTCTAGAGAACCCTGACTAATACAGGATCCTTCTGCAGACTTCATATACTTGGACCTCTGCAGCCTTCAAATATTGTCTTCAACCAGTCTTTTGGTGTTCACTGCACGTACAGGACAACCTGGAGTATCCCACACCAGCCTTTTCACACTTACATGACTTCTGAGCATTCTCTTCCATCTTCCTCTTTTTTTTCCACTCTGTGAACTCCAATTTGTTTTGTAACAACCACCTCAGCTTCTTCCATCTGTTTTCAGAGTCTTGCAAAATGGCCCCTCTATCACCTACCTGCTGTTCTTTCTTGGCACATGTACTTTCAAACTTCTTTTTAAAAACTCATTCCATTATGTTAATTGCTAATAGATTGCTGTGTCTTTTCTCCACTGTATGCACCTTGAGGGCAGGAGCTATTTTTCTTTATATTTTTCTTCCCCAGGTTTTAGAACTGTGTCAGGTGCATGTCAGGTGGTTGATGTTAACAAATCCTCACTTAGTAAATGATTTAGCAGAGGTTGGAGCTTTAACATCTCTGCTGATTCATCCACGTTTGAACCCACCTAGTGAGTAGTTCTGTAGGATTTCTGTAGGATCTCTGTAGGATGTGTAATAGGCTGCTCCCTCACTTAACCTGTTTACAACAAATAGCTTGAGTTGCAAGTTCACCTCTGCACCCTGAAACCTGCTCCTCCTCTAATCTCCCTCATTTCAGAAAATGACACCACAACAGCTCAGGCAAAAACATTTGGTGGTCATCTTTACCACTCCATTTCTTTTGCAAGATACCTACAGTCTGCCTGCAAATCCTGGGACTGCCACCCTTGCTAACTCTATACTAGGTATGCCCTTCCCAGAGCTTCGCATGGCTTGCTTTTTGATACTGTCAAAAATTTTGACTCAAATACCACCTCTGTGAAGCACCTTTTCCTGGCCTTCTCTGTCTTACAAAGCACCTGCAGCTCCTAATTTCCTACCCTTTGTATTCTATTAATAACCTTCATTATTATCTAAATGGTATCACTTATGTTTATTCCCCTCACTGATCTCCACCACCGCTGGAGTGAAAGCTCCCAGATAGCAGAGACCTTTCTTTCATTCTTTCTTTCTTTTTTAATATAAATCTGTTTTCTGAGTGGCTAGAACAAAACCAAGCGCATAGTAGGTGCACAATAATTATTTGCTGAGTGAAAGAGTTGAAGGAACAAACAGTATTTATTAGGTTTGGATGCTTTGGTTTGAATGGCTGTTTTTTCCTCTTTAAATGTATTCAACTATTCTTGGCAAGAGAACACAGGAGAGTGAATATAAGTCAGATGATATATGGGAAAATGAGAAAATAAAATGGAAAAACTGCTGAGCCACTGAATAGCGAATCTTAAGGGGGAAAGGTCTTATTTCCAATAGCTTTATTTCCCGGAACAGAAATAGAATGTTTTCGTCTGAAAAGGAAATCCCAATGGAACTTGCAAAACACGAAAGAGAATTACATTGCCTTTTTGGGTTTTGTTTTGCTTTGCATTGATTCAGTCTATAAAAAGAGGTTTTTGTGCATCTTTATTAGGTCAATGTTCCCAATAACATTATCCTCAGGGAAGTCGGGGAGAGATTGGAAGCCTTGGAAAGAGTGCTGGGTAAGAAAAAGCTACTAGTTTTTCAGGCCTGTTTTTAGTGCTTTACAGTAATTATAACAGAAGCTAAAATTAATTGGGGAATTGACAAATGTCTTGTGTTACATGCATTCTCTGATTTGTCCTGTTTATCTTTTTGGCATCTGGATATGTTAGCACTATTATCACCGTTTTGTGATGAGGAAACTGAAACTCGGAAATATTATTTAACTTTCCAAAATCACGTAGCTTGCAAGGTCTTCTGTTTTGTAGAATCAGTCAGTGTTTAATCCCTGTTCTGCTTCATCTATCCTTGGAAAAGTACAAATTGGCTTTGTATTCCTATTGTGAGAACCTCAACTGAGGCTTGCCTTCCTTGCTGGGATACTGATAAGGTTTGGCTGTGTTCCCACCAAAAGTCTCATCTTGAATTATAATCCCCATAACTCCCATGATCCTCACATGTCAAGGGAGAGACCAGGTGGAGATAATTGAATCATGGGGGTGGTTTACTCCATTGCTGTTCTCCTGACAGTGAGTGCGTTCTTACAAGATCTAATGGTTTTATACGTGTTTGGTAGTTCCTTCTGTGTTCATGCTTCTTCCTGCCACCTTGTGAAGAAGGTGCTTGTTTCCCCTTTGCTTTCCACCATGATTTTAAGCTTCCTGAAGTCTCCCCACCCAGCCCTGCAGAACTGGGAGTCAATTAAACCGCTTTTCTTTATAAATTACCCAGTCTTGACCAGTTCTTTATATATATATATAAAGAAATGGTTCTTTGTATATATATAATAATTTTTCTTTGTATATATATTAAATATAATATAATATATATAATATAATATAATATATATTATATTATATAATATATATATTATACAATATCTAATATATATTATATATATTACATAAAATATATATTATATAAAAATATATATAAAGAACTATATATATAATCTATATAATATATAATACTATATATATGTAATCTATATATAATATATATAGTTATTTATATATAATTGCACTTTAGGTTCTGAGGTACATGTGTAGAACATGCAAAATTTTGCAGATGTACATACATGGCAGTGTAGTTTGCTGCCACCATCCCCCGGTCACCAGTTCTTTAAAGCAGTGTGAAAGCAGACTAATACAGGTACTACAGCAGCTTCTTTAACTAATTTCCTTGTCTTCCAGATTCCCTTTCTTTCAACTGTTTCTCAGAAGCTGTGGATAGTCCTCATGCCACTCAGTGGCCACATGCATTCACTCACTCCCTCTGACCAACCAGCCTCAGGACAATATTTACCTTTGGCGTCCACGGTACTCCAGTGCTCCCACAATGTGACAGGAAAAGGCTGGGCCTTCTAAATTAGGGTGGGAACTTTGGTGGGAACTTTGAGAAGCTTGAAGACAGGTCCTGGGCCTTGGACATGTCTGCATTTTCAATGCTTAGCATGGTGCCAAGAACAGGTAATATATTATCTATTATTTAATTGTTAGTTTTTCCACTAAAGCCGTATTTTACATCATCTCCTAAAAAATCATTTTGTGGCTTTTCTGGATTTATCTATGAGGCAAGCAGTGACCATTGGAAACAAGCTGGTAATATTGCACATTTGTAGCTAGGAAGAATAGGTTCTCTCTCCAAAGCACATTACAGATCATAGGAAAATAATGCGGTACAGTGTTGAAATTCCAGAGTCCAACTTCATGAGTTCACTGTCCATCTGTTGCACAGAGCACTTCTGTGGCCTTAAGTATATTGTTTGTTTTCTCAGTTTCTTTATATATAAGATGGAAATAAATAATCATACCTCAAGAGAGTTTTGTGCATATTCAAGGAGTTAATATATGGAGATACTTAAACATAGTGTCTAGAATATAACAAGCATGACATAGTTTGGTTATATTCCCACCCAAATCTCATCTTGAATTGTAATCCCATAATCCCCATGTGTCATGGGAGGGACCTGGTGGGAGATAATTGAATCACAGGGGCGGTTTCCCCATGCTGTTCTTGTGACAGTGAGTGAGTTCTCATGAGATCTGATGGTTTGATAAGCATCTGGCATTTTCCCTGCTTGCATTCATTCTCTCTCCTGCCGCTCTGTGAAGAGATGCCTTCTCTGCCATGATTCTAAGTTTTCTGAGGCCTCCCCAGCTGTGTGAGACTGTGAGTCAATTAAACCTCTTTTCTTTGTAAATTACCCTGTCTTGGGTATTTCTTCATAGCAGCAGGAGAATGGGCCAGTATAAAGCACTTAAAAGTGTTAGCTAACATTATTACAGTTCTTAAAAACCCTTGTGAACAACTCACTATGCACATCCTTCTTTTATAGATGGTATCATAATCATTAAGCCTTGGGAGATTAAACAACTTGTCTAAGATCTCACAGCTAAGAAATAGAAGCTCTTGGATTTTCACCTATTTGCTCTAACTCACTGGTCCTCTCTGGGAGCAGATTTGTCCATAAGAGGACATTTAAAAATACTTAAGAATATTTTGGGCTGCTAGGGGAGTGTGTGCTTCTGGCTTCTGGTGTGTAGAGGTCTAGGACGTGGCTAAACATCCTACTATGCACAGGACAGTCTCTGTGGCAAATAATTATTTTGCTTAAATGTCACTAGTGCCAAGGTTGAGAAGCCATGTGTTAATAATCAATCAGTTAGGTTGATTAAACATGACACTATAAACATGAACATGCACCCAGAGGCAAACCTGGATGTTCAAGGGGCCTGGTCAACCCCAGCTGACTAGAGTCTGGTAACATAGCACAGGTGACTCCGTCAGCTAATCTGGGACATCAGCTAGACTTTGAACTAACTAAACACCCAGCAACAGTGCCATTCATATGGGAGAACAATTCTATTTGAATCACAACCCTGAGATGACCCTTTGTGGTATTTATCACAACTATAAATCACTAATGCAGAAGATTATGTCATTTTAAATGCTGTCCTCTCTTCAGTGTAAACTCTGTAATAACAAGGACCCCTTGGTCTTGTCCTTAGCACCTGGCAAAGTGTCTGGACCCTTGGGAGTCTAAGATAAATCTATGCTAGAGATATATTTGTATGAACAAATGAAAAAATTAAAGACCTGGCTTAGCCGTTGGAAATACAAAAACAAGGTCTGGAGCCCAAGAGAAGAGTTTGTAATATTTTAAGTTTTTTGAAGTAATATTGAATGCTAAAGAGCACAGGATTTGAAATCCAATATTTACTCTTTCACTCATTCATTGACCAAATATACAGAGGGTGATCCCATGATATGCTAGGCTTGGTGAGACTGCAGGGAAGCAGCTAGTCACATAGTGATAAGCCTGGCTTTGACCTAGACATACACGTCTGAACTCTGTTTTTTAAGTCTTTTTCTCTCTCTAAAATTGGTAAACAGCCTTTCCAGTGGGATTGCTAAAAGGATTAAATAAAATTATGACAGAGTTTGATGTAGCATCTGGACATAGAAGGTATTTACTAAATGGGTAACCATATATGGTGCCTTTAAACTACATCTACACATTCATTGACATACCTATCAAGAAGTGGTAGCTATGTTCTTTCTTCATGAACCTGGGCAGACTTCGGGACTTCCTTGACTAAAAGAATGTGGCAGAAATGATACCATGTGACTTCCCAGGCCAGGTTAGGGGAGGCCATGTGTCCCCTGCAGGTTTCTCTCTGGGAGCTACCCTAAGACCCTATGCACAGAAAGAGAGAGACCTGAGGAGCCCCAGGTGTTACTGTCCATGCGTGTGACTAAAGACACCTGAGAGGCCAGCCACCACCTGACGGCAGCTTTATGACTGACTCCATGTGAGAACCTCCTAGCTTGGCTCAGTCAACCCCAGAGTCCTAAACAAAACAAATGACTGCTGTTGTGTTAAGTCATTGCTACCTGGTGATTGTTTGTTGACCGTAAAAATGAAGAAAACACTATTGTTTCTGGGCCCCAGGCAAATCTGATGTTCAGGTGGTATGCCTGTGAATAAGAAAGGAAGAGAGGTCAATATGTCTGCAGGGAAATTGCGGTGAAATGGATACGAAGGCTGCTGTCTGGGAAGCTGCCGTCTGGTGGTCCAAAGCCCGCTAGACATTACTTTGGGCAGCAACACCTACCAAATCCATTTCTTGCTTTGAGAATGTCACATAGGGAAGAAGATAGAGAGAGATGGGGGGATATATTCCAGGAAATGAATCTAGAATGCTAAGTTACAATCCGTTCTTTTTCTCTTTTGACAGGGGCTGGCTCTTTTGCCCTGGCTAGAGTGCAGTGGTGCCCTTACAGCTCACAGCAGCCTCAGCCTCCTAGGCTCAGGCGATCCTTCTGCTTCAGCCTCCTGAGTAGCTGGGACTACAAGCACTGATCATCACACTCAGCTAATTTTAGTATTTATTGTAGAGACAGATTTTTGCTGTGTTGCCCAGGCTGTTCTCAAACTCCTTGGCTCAAGTTACCACTGGCCTCAGTCTCCCAAGGTGCTGCGATTATGGGTGTGAGCCGCTGTTTGTGGCCTGAAGTCACATTTTTAAAAAATTCTTATACGTCATCGTCTGAAGATTATTAAGGGATAGACTATTCAGATTTTTGCCCAAGGTGGTGGCAACAAAACACAAATTTGAGAAGGTTCAAGACGTTGTGAGCAATGACTTCAGTATATCTTATAAAATCCATAGTTGTAACAGATTATAAGGTGGAACATTGCATCACTTGATCTATGCTGAAGAAAGCCAAGTGGTTACCAGCCAAACAACATGTTCATGCTGTTTTTTTTTTTTTTTCGTTATTATTCTAGAAGTAGAATATAATCACAATGCTAATCTTCTATCTCACTTTATTCTTCCAATAACAACTGAAAAAATGTAATCAGATAACATTTCAGACTTCTGCTTCTTATGAATGGTAAAAGCAGATATTTTAACCACTATCTAAATATTAGCTTCCTAAGAAAATGAAGCCTTTTTCCCACTTCTTGTGTTACAAGAAAAGAAAGAAAATACAATGTCAAGAGATGAGGCCAAAGAAAGATTTTCCTAAGGCTATGATATTTTCCATAGGCAATCAAGTGCTTGGTAGCATATTAGGCATCGGGGGGCCGGGGGGGGACCACAGATACCCACATCAGAAAAGCAATCTTTCCTCGTAGCATTTGACATTTGGCTCCACCTTCTGACCTTTGGATAATGTTATGTGCGATCTGATGTCATCTACCATTGAGGGTGTTTATTTTTACTTATTTCTTGTGGGAGAGAAAATGTCATTCCTCGTTTTGACTGTCTGCTCCCACCTGACAAGGAAGCAGTTGTCTCAACATGAATGCAGTCCTGTGAGCACAGAATGAGTGGTGTTTTTGCAGAACAGCAGACAGCTTTTCAGTTACCTGAGTTATTGATGGCAGGTTTGGCACATGGCTAGTGATGCCTGGAGCCAGTATGGCTCTTGGCTAGACAAGCTGGATGAAGGGTTCCCTGAGCCAGGTGCCCTCCTTATTGGAGTCATAAGTAGCGGCACTGCTGCCTTGCTGAAAACCCTCAGAGCTCGGAGGGGAGAGCCTTCTCTGAGAAACCCTTCAAGACATGTGCTGTTGTGGTGGGCACTAATGGGTCTCTGATAAGCCGAGAACTCTACATGTGTCTGCTCATTTACTGATTCATTAAGTCTCTGGGCCACAGAGGACAGATACGTGCTCCAATCTCAACTCTTCGATGAAATATGTGACTTGATGTAAGTCTTCAGACCTCTGAAAAATAAGAGAAATGACCCAGAAGTTATTGAATCACCATTATAGGTCTAGTGCTTCTGTTAGGAGGGCAGCAGATGCAATGCTTCTTTTCCCTATCTGAGTTTTAAACGAGTTGAGGAATAAAAAAAAATCTAGATTAGAATGAGAGTGTGAAAATATCCCCTCTGTCACATAGTGGAGGAAGGCTGGAGATTGTTAAATTTCAAACCACATCCATTGCTTCGGTCAGCAGACTCCAA
This sequence comes from Saimiri boliviensis, assembly GCF_048565385.1. Lineage (NCBI taxonomy): Eukaryota > Metazoa > Chordata > Mammalia > Primates > Cebidae > Saimiri > Saimiri boliviensis. The sequence goes on from NC_133463.1 coordinate 84,224,966, forward strand.
CAGGACAGTATTCTTCTGGCCTCTATTGCCAAGTTTTCTGCATGACTGAAAGCAACTGAAGTCTCCAGCTCTCTGTTGGCAGCCAGCTGCTAAGAAGAAGAGAGAAAAATGTACTTTGGGAGGCCAAAGTGGGATGATCGCTTGTGCCCAGGAGTTCGAGGCCAGCCTCGGCAACGTGTTTCTACTAAAAATGTTTCTACTAAATCATATTTCTGCTAAAAATGCAAAAAAAAAAAATAGGTGGCATGGTGGCATGTCCCTGTAGTCCCAGCTGCTTGGGAGGCTGAGGTAGGAGAATCTCTTGAGCCCAGGAGGTTGAGGCTCCAATGAGTGTGATCATGCCACTGTACTCCAGCCTGGGCAATAGAGTGAGACCCTATCTCAAAAAATAATAAGAAATAAATAAAATGCATACGTAAGCTTGAGTTTCTGCTTGTACACATGCCAATAAAATGGCTCCTGACTTCCACAAAAAAGCAACGAGTGAGACGCAGGGAAGAAAACCAGCAGTGTGACCTTAGCAGGTCTGCTGCCACCTGAAGGGAAGAGCATGGTCTGGAGAAGAGGCATTCTCTCCTGTGGTCCAACAGTTAGCACTGTAAGGGATCATGTTATATCTGTTATTTTGTAGAGCTTTTGAGAAGATTAAGCACAATAATGAACTTTGCAAACTAGAAAGTATTTTATGGCTGGGCGTGGTGGCTCACTGCTGTAATTCCAGCACTTTGGGAGGCCAGGGCCGTAGGATCATTTGAGGTCAGGAGTTCGAAACCAGCCTGACCAACATAGTGAAACCTCGTCTCTAATAAATACAAAAATTAGCTGTGCATGGTGGCAAGTGCCTGTAAGCTCAGTTACTTGGGAGGCTGAGGCAGGAGAATGGCTTAAATCCAGGGGACAGAGGTTGCAGCGAGCCAAGTTCATGCCACTTCACTCCAGCCTGCAGTGCGAGAGAGCAAGACTCCTTCTCAAAAAAAAAAAAAAAAAAAAAAAAAAAAGGAAGAAAGTAAGAAAAAGTGTTTTACAGCTTTATGGTGGCATTAGTCTTTATTGTCTAGAAGGCCCTGTGCCCTAGACCCGTGGAGAATAAACAAAAGAAAATCTAAATCTAAACAGATTTTGCATCAAAACACTTCACTACTACTGACTTTGTGTCTTCTCAAAGCGGTTGGTTATTCAAGTCAAATTTGGAGGATTCAGGACTTACCTTTATTTCTTTTAAGCTGGGTGACTTTGGAAAAATTGTTTAACCTCTCTATGTCTCAGAAAATAATAGATTCTTAAAAGTGTTGTAAGAGTTAGTATAAGCTTAAAGCCATGCCTGATTAGACTAAGTACTCAATAAATATTAGTGACAACTATTAATAATAGTGTAATAGTCAGAGTGGTAAATTTGAGTCAGATTACTACACTCTTCTCCTTAAGAATCCTTCAAATGCTTCCTGTTGCTCTTGGAATAAAATTCACATTATAGTCTCTGTATGACTTAACACCTGTGTGCCTATTTGTCTTCAGTTTGTAATCCTATTCTGGTTCAGCATATACTCCAGGTACACGAGTGTCATGTGCATTCCTCCATTAAGCCAACCGGTCCCCATTCCAGGGTCCTGCCTTGCTGTTCCTTCTGCCTGGAAGGTGATTCCAGCTTCTCTCATGCCTCTTCCTTCTTTTCCTTCAGGTCTTCTCTGTTCAAGGGCTCTGTCCTTGGTGTGGCTTACAAGAAGACCACTGTCCCTCAGTTACTCTCCCTTGTAGCCATTTCATCTTCATAGAATTTATCACAATCTGTGATTTTGTTTGCCACTCTATTGTATGTCTCTACCTCAGTAGAATGTAAACATCAAGAGGCCAAAGATTGAAGGACTATGTCTGTTTTATTCACTTCCTTATTGCCAGCATCTCCCATAGGGCCTGGCTGTCATAAATGTTCAAAAAAAAATCATATGGATTCAATGAATTAAAAGAGAATGGCCTTTGGACTAAGGCAACTGGATGCACGCCTGATATGGTTTGGCTGTGTCCCCACCCAAATATCATCTTGAAGTGTAGTTCTCATAATCCCTGCATGTTGTGGGAGGGACCTGGTGGGATGTAATTGAATCATGGGGGCAGTTACCCCCATGCTGCTCTTCTTGTGATAGTGCGTGGGATGGTTTTGTAAGGGGCTTTTCTTCTTTTGCTTGGCACTTCTCCTTACCTGCTGCCACTTAAGATGTGACTTGTTTCTTCTTTGCCTTCTGCTATGATTGTGAGGCCTCTCCAGAGATGTGGAACTGCGAGTCCATTAAACATCTTTCCTTTATAAATTGCCCAGTCTCAGATATGTCTTCATTAGCAGTGTAAGAACTGACTAATACAAAGCCCACATCCTGCCACCTGTAGCTATTGGAACCAGGCAAGCTGTTTAATCCAGATTACTGAGCCTGTTTCCATCTGAAAAAATGAGTGATTACACATCATGTTTATGGCAGCAATCATTACAGCCAAAATGTGGAAGCAACTCAAGTGTACATCAGTAGATAAGGGGATAAAGAAAATGTGGTGCATTCATGTAATGATGTATTATTCAGCTTTACAAAGTCAGGAAGTTCTGGCAGGTGCTACAATATAGATGAACATCAAGGATGATGTGCTTAGTGGAATAAACTGGTCATTAAAAGACAAATGCCACAAAAGTCCTCTTAAATGAAGTTCCTAGAGTAGTAAAATTCACATAAACGAAGTGAAATGGTGGTTTCCAGGGGCACAGAAGAGAAGGAGAAAGGGAAAGATGTTGTCTAATAGGTACAGTGTTTCAGTTTTGCAAGGTGAAAATATTCTGGGGATTTATTATTACATGGTACTACTAAACTGTACACTTAGGAATCTTGAGATGGTAAATTTTATTTTGTGCATTTTCTACCACAATTAAAACAATAGAAAAGATGAGAAAAGCACTATTTTTTTAATCAAAAATAGAATTTGAATAATCAAAAGTCTCATGGACAGCTTTTGGGTAGAGACAGGTACCCATGTAAACTATCCCAAGTAGGAATGAGCCGGTGTGGAATTTGAAGTCAGAAGAGCAGGGGGAGGTGCCAAGATGGCTGCCTAGGAGCCCTGGTTTGTGCTGCTCTCATGGAGAGGAGACAGAGTGGCAAGTAAACACTAGCTCTTCAGGTGGATCATCTAGAAGGCCATGTTGGGAGTCATCAAGTGATATGGTTTGGCTGTGTCTCCACCCAAATCTCATCTTGAATTGTAGTTCCTTAATCACCACATGTTGTGGGAGGGACCACGTGGAGATGGTTGAATCACGGGAGCAGTTTCCCCATCCTCTCCTGGTGATAGTCGGTTAGGTTTCACAAGATGTGATGGTTTTGTAAGGGGTTTCTCCATTTGCTGGGCGCTCACTCTTCCTCCTGCTGCCGTGTGAAGAAGGATGTGTTTTCTTTTCCTTCTGCCATGATGTAAATTTCCGGAGGCTTCCCAAGACCTGCAGAACTGTGAGTCAGTTAAGTCTCTTTCCTTTATAAATTACCCAGTCTTGTCAGTTATTTGTAGCGGCGTTAGAATGGAGTAATACATCAAGAAGCTAAAGACTACCCACAGACAGCATAGAGAAAGGCAGGACAGCTGCCCACTAGGGATTGTCAGGGAACCAGAAAATGGGTGAGTGAGTAAGAGCCCCTGGGGACCCACACTTCTGCCACAGTCTTTTATAAGTCTGGGCAAAGGAGTTTCCCCTCAAATTCTGGGGCCTCCAGACTGACAGAGATATTGCTGGAGTCTGAGCAGAGTCACAGCTCAGGCTCGTATGGGCCCCCAAGGCCTTGGATCCCTGAGTACCCTGGCACGAGATGCTGTAGCCCCACCAGTAAAGGAGGCCAGGCTCTGTGTGTGCCCCTAGACAGGGGCTTCATCTACCTTGCTGAGGAGAGAATGGACTGTACGCCCCATTCACTGAACCTCACCCAGCAAAGCCCACAGGCCCCTGGGTCCCTAGTGCAAGCCTCCCATCTTGGCCTGAGCACTCTGGTCTTCTGCAGCCCTTCATTTCTCTGGAATGGAGCTCCCAGAGGTAACCAATAAGCCCTCAGTAATTGCTGCTGCCAGGTTTCCCGCTTTAGCTTCCCTTAAGCTTGGGAGGAAGTGAAGAGCCCAAGAATTTGTATGGGGCTCCCGCACCCTGCAGCTGCCGTACTGAAAAGCTGCCAGACTGTTTTCCACGTGGGTTCCTGCTCCTGCTACTCCTCACTGGACAGGCATCCCCAGCTCAGCCACCGCACCCCTCCTTGATCACTTCCGTTGGCAGTAACTCCGCACTTCTCTGGGGTGGAGTTCACAGAGTCATCTTACAGACTCTACCATTGCTAATACAGTGGTACCTGCCCTTTCTTCCCCCAGGCTAGAGAGGGAACAAACAGGCTGATTGCTTTCCAGCAATCTATCGCTCATGTAGCTGCCCTACAGCAAGACAGAAGGCCAGATTGTCTTACCTGCAAAGACAATAGGCAATGATATCTTCCCCAGGCAGTGGTCCTCCGGCTTGGGCCGGCAGCACAGCTGCCCTATTTCTTGTGGCTGATCACTACCATTAGCCATGGCTCTGAGTTTCTGGGATGGGGCTCCCAGCAGCAACTGACAGGCCCTCTGCACTGCTGCTGCCACAGTCTCTGCTGTATCCAAGATGGGGAGGGAACAAAAAGCCTGAGCTCACCTTATGGCTGTGGTGTACAGCTCAGGAGTGCCAGGCCAAGATCTGTGGCCAGAACTCAAGCAGGAGGGGAGCTCACACTCTCAGCCCTGAATGGGGTGAGTGGTAAGGATTCCTGGGCTGTTGGGAAGGCTGAGCATTATTCCCTCCTGTGAGCTGGCCTGGAAAAGGTGTGGCCTATCTCTCTGTCGCGCCTTCTGCCAAAGGGAGTCCTGCAGCCCAGAATACCTAACAAAAGAAACATGGGTACAGTGCCAGTGATTTGAGTGGCCTCCCCCAATGCCCAGGAGCAGACCTGGCGAGGAGAGTCACCTCTCTAGCAACTGAACCACCAAGTGCTGCTGCAAACTCCAGGGAAATACAAAGGAGCCCTGTGACTGAGTTTATCTGTTGGGCGTTCCTCTTAAGCGCCATCTCCTAGATTACAGTCCAAACCACAACACAAAACGTACTTTGCTAATGTACTCCTCTATGAAACCTAGCGCAATAATTCAGCCACAAATAAATACCTTACACAGAGGCTTGACCCTTTGAAAACATTCAGAAATGAAGACAACTGACTATACTTAAATTACACCACAGTTAAAGGAACATCAGTTCTCCCAGATGAGACAGAACCAGCCTAAGAACTCTGGCAATTCAAAAAGCCAGAGTGCTGCTTTATTTCCAGATGATTCCACTAGCTCCCCAGCAATGGTTCTTAACCAGTGGGAAATGAATGAAATGACAGATATAGAATTCCAAATCTGAATGGCAAGGACACTCACTGAGATTCAGAAGAAATTAAAACCTGATTCAAGGAATTCAGGAAGTCCAATAAATTGATCCAAGAGCTGAAAGACAAAATAACCACTTTAAGAAAAAACAAACTGAACATCTAGAGCTAAAAAATTTACTGCAAGAATTTTATTATACAATTGGAAGTGTTAACAGCAGAATAACACGAAGCTGAGGAAACAATCTGTGAGCTCGAAGACTGGTTCTTTGAATCAACCCAGTCAGACAAAAATAAAGAAAAAAATGAATTGGAAAAAAAAAGAACAAAACCTCTGGAAAATGTGAGGTTGTATAATGACACCAAATCTACAGTTTATTGGCATTCCTAAAAAAGAGAGAGAATAAACAACTTGGGAAATATATTTGAGGATATAGTCCATGAAAATTTTTCTTAGACAAGCAAGTGCTGAGAGAATACATTTTAACTAGACCAGTCTTACAAGAGGTCCTTAAGAGAGTGCCAAACATGGAACAAAGAGAATGGCACCAGTTACCACAAAGCACTGTTAAGCACACAGCCCACAGGCACTACAAAACAGTTACTTAATCAGATCTGCCTAACAATCAGCTGATAAGCTGATGACAGGATCAAATCTCACTTACCAGTACTAACACTAAATGTAAATGGGCTAAAGGTCCTTATTAAAAGACATAGAGTGGAAAGCTGAATAAAAAGATAAGACTCAACCATCTTCTATCTTCAAGAGATCTATTTCACATATAATGACACCCATGGGCTCAAAGAAAACGGATGAAATAAGATCTACCATGCAAATGGAAAACAAACAAACAAAAGCAGAAGTTGTTATTCTTATATTAGATAAAACAGATTTTAAACCAATAAAATATATAAAGGAAAAAGTATCACAAAATGACATAAGGTATGGTTTAACAAGAAGAAAACATACACACACACACACACACATTTTCTTTATGTAAATACACATATATATATAGGAAATGTATATACATTATAATTGTAGACTTCAATGCCCCACTGACAGCAGCATTAGAGAGATCACCAAGGCAGAACCTAACAAAGAAACTCTGGACTTGAACAATTGGACCTACTAGACATGCATAAAATACTCCACCCAACAACCACAGAATATACATTCTTCTCATCTGCACATGGAACATATTCTAAGACCAACCAAATGCTTGCTCATCAAGCAAGTCTCAATTAATTCAAAAATATTGAAATTATACCAAGCATACTCATTAACCACAGCGTAACAAAAAGAGAAATTAATATCAAGAAGATCTCTCAAAACTATACACACTCATGAACATTAAACAACTTCCTTCTAAGTAATTGCAAAGTGAATATTGAAATTAAGTTTCAAGGAAAAGAGCCTAAAACCTGTTCCCATGATGTTACATCCTTTGGCTTAATAGCTGTTCATTCTCCCCCTACATATTAGAAGAGCTTTTTGTTTGTTTTGGTAATGATATTTATAATGCCACTGAAGTGAAGCTCTATTCTTGGCCATATTTTATATACTGCTATCCTAAACCCAGAAGACCCCTCCTTTATTTGTAGCAGGGCTGTTTGTGCCTTTTTGCTTATCCCTTCATTACTCACCTTTTCCTTATCCAGGGCCTTTCTTCTGCAAATACTTATGACTCTTTTTCTGAGGCCTTTGCTGATCAGAGCATGGGGACTTCCCACAGGCAGAGCAGAGGCAGGCCAGAATGCCAGAGAGCAACTCCCCTGAGAATAGTTCTCAACTGATGATGGACAGAAGTGGTGAGTACATACCCCAGCTTACCACCTGGGGGTGGGATAACTCAATTCAGTAATGGTCTCTGTGGCATCTTCCTGGGTCCTTAATGGTATAGATCTTCACCTGCCCGTGGTAGTGACTTGATTATCAGTGCATTATTTATTGTCTTCCTTCCCTGCTGCCTTCAATTCCCCACTCATTTATGGAGCTTTCTCCTCACACCTAAATGAAAAGTACTCAAGTCTTTGCCCAGGATGTGATTCTGGGGCAATTTATATGCTGATGTCTGTTTCAAGCAAAGCCTTTCTGGTCTTTTTATTAGTTTTGGGATATTGTCTTTCCATGGCAAGTATATTTGGGGCCGAAGTCAGTAAATGTGTATGGTCTGATTCAGATTCATCCCCTCTGAAAGCATCAATTCTGTAAGAACCTCTGTCTGACCATAAAATCAAAAGGTTGAGAGAGGGCAATGACAATGTCACCTTGATTTCTGCATTATTTCTCTTCTCTTCCCATGTCTAATATTTTTTGTAATGTTAGGTGATTGTACAGATAATTGAGGTATTCATTGAGAAGACTTGATTCCTCACAAGGTGGGAAAGGGATGATTATTTCCTGAGTACATACTCTGGGCTAGGTACAGTGCTCAGTGGTTTAGACTTGGCTATGGTATATTTTTTTCTCTATCTGGAAGTTATTGTTGTCCTTTTATTCAAGTGAATCTACTGAGAGTAGGTGTATTAGTGCCAAGATGTGTTCATCTGTTAAATGGTGATGATATTACCTACTTCGCTGCCTTGTTGTGAGAATTATAGGAGATAACATGCGGAAGGTGCTCAGAACAATTCCCAGAAATTAACATGCCGTCAATAAAACTCCACCATTGACTTTATTATACTATCACCTAGCCAATAAGTGACAGGAGTAATTCATCGGATGCCTTCCCAGGATCCATGCGTCTCTTATCATTATCTTGAGACAGGTATTGTGAAACACTAAACCTTATGAGAGAGAATAATACCATCTAATAACAATCAAGCTAGATGTCACTAAGTTTTGCAAATAATTAGAACGTGGGTTTAGAACTGCTGGTTGCAGTTGTTTCTTCTTTTTAAAGCATAGCAACATCTGTATTTTATGCAATGCATACTGAGAGGGTTTGTGTGCTTGAGTACACACACACATGCACACACACATACGATAAACATTGACATTGCTGTGTGGTAGGACTTGGAATAAATATTTACTATATTTTTGTCACTTTTTTCTATTTTTTAAAATTTTTTAGAATGAACTTATTTTTACAGTAGTTTGACTGTCAAAAGTGCTTACAACACTATTTGCGTTAGAGGCAACGTAAAATATTCATTGGTGTCTATGTATGAGACATGCTGGCATTCAGACCCTCTCCTTAAACCCATTTGCAAATACATGCTATGTAAGGAAGAGGCGAGTCACCATAGCATTTCATGTTTTCAATAATACCAAAAAACTTGCATTCTAAAATAAGTCATTTTCCAAAACTGCAAATATAAACAAAACATGGTGATGCATAATAGGATGTTTAGGCCTGCAAATAAATAATGCATTTGAGTTGTTGTTCTAGATTTAATAAAATACTATGCCAAAAGCCACAAGATACTTCCCACTTTGATCAGACTTGGCCTAGGGCCAGGAACAGGGCATACACATCAGGTTCAACCACATGTCTGTCTCTTATACAGATCTGACTAGCAATGAACATGGGCTGGGGCCTGTGCATAGGGCTTATCTGTATTTCCATTTACTGTACATTGTTTATTAGTATTGAATACCATGGCATGTATCATATGCAAGAAAAAATGGAGAGCCAAGAAAATGTTATATTAAAATGGCAAAAAATACCATTTTGTAGCACCGAAAATAGAAAAAAAAAAAGCATAAAACAAAAAAAAGACCTAAGAGTACTAATTGTTGGCAAGGATATGGGGACGAGTTCCTGCTCTGCTGTTGGAAGAATAAAATGGTGTAAATAGTAAAGAACAAACACTAGCATTACCACATGATGTTAAAGAAAAGCATAATACTCCAAGACACATACACACAGACTCGTGCACATTTGCACCAACTGTTAATTCTCTATTCCTGGAATTTTCTTCTTTACCTAAATTTGATGACACAGTCATTATAATCATTCCTTTCCAGACACCTTCAACTCCTTAGACCTGATGCTGGCCACCTGTTTTGTAAATAAAATTTTGTTGCATTACAGAGCCATGTTCTTTTGTTTACATATTTTCTATAGTGGGTTTTATGTTACAATGGCTGAGTTCAGTAGTCACAACAGAGACTATCTGGCCACAAAGCCTAAAATATTTATGACTTTACAAAAAATGTTTGGTGAATCCCGACACTGTCATCCCCTTTTTCAAAAACAAAACCAAAAAGCCAGCCTGGATAAAAAATTGAAGTCTCTACCTCCTCCTCACCTATCTAATGCGGTGGAATATGCTCAGAGAAAAGCACAATAAGATCTTGGTATCAATCTATGATCACACTGAATTCTCCTAAGGTTTTCATCCCCCCTCTTCTATTCTACTACATGGATGTTTTATGCCTCCTCTTCATTCTTTAAAACCTTCGAGCCTCATTTTTAATCATTGACTTTATTTGCTATGCCTGAAAATAAATAGAAGTAAATGGAAAATAATTTTCAAATTTCCATTAGCACATAACTTATCTGCTCTCCCTTCATAATATGTGTATCAGTTAGCTAATGCTGGATAACAAACAACTTCAATTTTTAAAGCAATAGACATTTAATATTTTATGCAAGCCTACAGGGCAATGGAGCAGACTTGATTATTAGGACTTGGCTGCGTATATCACATCTGGGCTTTCTCATTTGTATGTGGTCAGTTTGGGACTGGCTGTGATGACTTTCACATCCCTAAAGTATGCTAGTCAGGTATGTTGCTATCATGGTGATGAGAAAGTAGAAACATACAAGTACTTTTTCAATCTCCTGTTTGCTTCAATGTACTATTGCCTTGTTAGCCAAAATAATCACGTCAAGCACAAAGTCAGTGTCAGCATGAAAATAGGGAGGTGTGAAAAATCAAACCCACTAATGTACCCATAGGCTAATACATAAAATAGTTGGTTTATTTCTCACTACCCTGGTCTAAACTACCATCATCTCAGAAGTTGATTCTCACAATACCTTTCAGTCGGACTCCTTGACTCAGCCCCACCTTCTTTAATGTCCATATTCAACACAGCAGCCAAAATGATTCTATTAATGGTCATTCATATCGTGTTATTCTTCTGATAAAATATTCCCAAAGACTTAGAACAAAAGCAAAGATCCTTAACCAGGTCTTATAACATTTGTGACCTCATCTTGCACAATTTTTCTCAGTCACCCTAGTTTAGGTGCAATGGTACACTTACCATTCCTTAAATGTTCTAGAACCATACTTATTGAAGGCCCTTGCATAATTCTTAAAATAGTTTTTCTTCAGAAAACAGATTAAGATTAAATAGATTAAGGTGTCTACTTAAATAGTTACCTTATCAATGAAGATTTCCCTAACTGTGCCATATACAATAACTATACTCTCCTGTCCAACCATTCTCACCCCTATTCTGCTTTATTTTTCTCCACATCTGACATTCTGTGTATTCACACTATTTTTTTGCATTTTGGCTCTAGAATGCAAACTTCGTAAGAGCATAACTCCAGTAATTGCTATTTCTTCATTGCCTAAAGCAGTTCATGCCACATAATATATCCTTCAAAAATATTTGCAGAATAACTGAGTGAATAAATGTGTAAATAAACAAATTAAATTCAGAACTACTTAATGTACACTTACTGTATAATGGATTAATTAATTGTAATATATGTTTACCTTGGAATCTCAGGTAGCAGTGAGTCAGGCTAAAGCACTACAACATAGATAAACATAGATGAGTCATATATTATTGAATTTTTTAAAAAGAAATAAATTACAAGAGAACTATAACAATGACCACAGGAAAATTCAGATCGCATTCCCTGATGTCAGAAACTATAGATGAGTATGTCATTCCGAGGAGTGCATCCTAGTCTCAGATTTCCCTTTCTTGACTACATTCTGGAAGATGAACAGTAGGTAATTGCGTTGCAATGTCAGAGGAGAGACTATTGGGGGAAATGCAAAAACTAACTGAGCAGGGTCCAGTGCCTTACTTTCAGCAAACTGTCATAATAGCCAGTTAGAAAGTGACCCTTCAAAGTAAAAGTAATACCCCTTTGTATTTCAGTTTTAGGAGTTTTTAATACTATCCTTTCTCTTGGAATGCAAATAAACAAACAAGGTCTTTGGAGAAAATAATAGGTCAAAATCTAAGGCTTGTATATAATTCTTAGTTCTATTAGGCAGAGTTAGACAGCCAATGTCTCTGTTCCTCTGAGTCATCAAAAAAAAAAAAACAGTATATCTAACCACCTATTTAAAAACCACTTTGACAATGACCTAAAGCATGACTATGACAAAATAAATAGAACAATATGTCCCCAAACACTGTGGAATATCAGTAGAACATGGACTTTTGGGTCATACAGACCTAAGTTAAAATTCTACCTCTGCAGTTTAAAGCCCATATGTCCTTAGAAAAGTTGTCTGATTTTTTTAAGCCCTGGGTTTCAGTGTTTTCTTCTGTAAAAAATAGAGACATTAGTAAGTGTGTTAAAGATTTTTGCAGTGATGAATAGAGAAAACAACTTTAAAAGTACCTAACATAAAGACATAATATGAATGTCTAAAAATTCTACAAATGATTTCATTAATAAGTAAATGAATTAATAAATATTCTATAGTCAGGCAGGGAGATTTATGCAATTAACTCTGAGTCCTTGTTTCAATGTATGATAAATGTGCTTGAATTTTCTCCTGCAGAAGAGCTCATGTTGCTGTGTTAGAGAAATAGACAAGGCCTAGAGCAATTCAGGCCTTGGAATACAGTGAGATTTTTCTGTTATGGAGAATAGAGGAGGTCTGTTATATTGGAGATGAAGGAGGGGAGTTGCTTAGGGAGCAAAGGGGGGAGAATGAGCTTTGTTATCAACTTAGCATATCTACTGATTGAATGCAAGCATTTCTACTGGTGAAAACTATGCTAATAGTCATGTAATGTCATTAATATAGAAACAGTTTCATAATGTGAAAAGCTTTTGGGCTTGATATGCTTTGGAATCCTTTTTTTCTTTTTTCTTTTTCCTGTCTCCCCTCCTTTTTTTTTTTTTTTTTTCTTTTCTTTTTTTAACTGTAGAAGGCAATGTCCTTAGTGGATCACAGACAACAAACCCATAGGTGTTTCTCCAGTAAACCACAGAAACTTTCACACTAATGGGATAAATAAAGACTATAAAGAGCCTCATGACGATTCAAGAAATGTTTTGCTGCAAATGCTTATAAAAAATGTTCAGCTTTCAAATAGTTTTGAACTCAACAGTGCAGATAAGAAACGGCTTACATAAGTCTTGAGAAAAGAAAAAGCTTGACCACATCAAAACACTCTTGGTCACCTCTGAGATAAACATCTTACAAAACCACTTAGGGCAAGAGGTTCAGCAGAAGAAATGTTAGGCCTACATCTCAATTACTTCACAATAGATTGATTTCTCTCTCCTTTAAATAAGCCACAGAATTAGGAGGCCCTCTAGAGAAATCTGAGCTGTCACATACTAATTAACACAAATAGCAATTCTCACATGGATGGATTATGTCTGAAAAATCATCTTTGACAGAACACATCTAAGTATCATAGGGAAGTGATGACAAATAAGTGTTTTCTTTCTATATAATGGCTTGAATTGCAAGACATTTCAAATATAAGATCAACAGAACACCAATTTATCTGACAAGGGAGAGAAAATGTGAGGCATGTTTTTCTAACTTTTTTTTCCCCTTGAGATGTCAAAGATTTAACTCAAATCTGCAGCTCTTTGCTTATTATTAGTGTTATTTCAAAAGCATGGTTAATGTGTTGGGCTCCAAAATGGTTAACATAATGCAAGCAGAAAGCACTTTCCCATCACATTCATTTAAAGATGATATCTTCATTTCTATTAAATATTTTTTGCAAGGGAGTTGATAAACAGCATCCTGCCAGTCTTTTATTCTTAAGATTTGTGCACGTCAAGACACTGGATTGTCTGAGACTCAGGTCTTTTGCATTAAAATTAAGACAAAGTACTTAATGTCGAAAAAAAAAAATCACATGTAGATGTAGAAGGCAGTCCAGTGAGTTTAATCTAATAATCTGATCTCACCAATTTGACTATACAAACACATTCTTATCCTCGCCTATTTGGAATGAAAATTGAAGTGGACTTGGTTTTAGGGCCTCCTGATAAGTGATTGCGCTGAGAATGATGCATGTGATCGCCAAGAGTAGAGGATTCAGAAATCAGTTCCAAGCCATGGTTCTTGCAGAAGGAAAGTGTGGAATGAAATGAATTGAAAAAATTCAAAGTATAGTGATGAGCTGGCATCCTGGAGAGCCAGCCAATATTGATCCAAGAAAATTTGGAATAAAATGGGAGAAGCAGGGTTGCTTTGTAGAAAGCCCAGCATTTGGAGTCAAACAGATCTGGGTTTGAAACCCTTTCTCTCACATATTAGTTGTGTGATTTTGAATGCCATTTAAACTTTCTGAGCTCTGAGTGAGGTTATCTCCATGTGAAAATTCAAGAAAATGGTGTCAGCCTGCTCTTATTCTGAAGATTCGAGGAGAAAGTGCCAGAATACCTGTCATATGGAATGTGTTTGGTAGAGGCAGCTAGTTTTGTAGGAAGGTGTTGTTGACTTTGATGATAAAAACGTATAATGATGATGATGATGATGATGATGGTAGTGACTGGTAATTGCCAGATGATATTCAGACCCAAGAGGATTTGGTTCTTGGAATAATCACAGTGTTATTATATGGCAATCTTATAGTACATGGAAGCCTAAAACTAGTGTAACCAAAACAAATCAAACTTTCCTCTTCAGTTTGTGCCATGAATTATTCCATGTGCTGAGAACACCATGGTGCATTAGACAGATAAATTTTTTGCACAGTAGAGTCTATCTCTAGGGAGGAAAAAAAATTACAAATGCAAGGACAAATGAGTAGAGGAGTCATGTTCAGGTACTGCTAAAGTCGCTTAAAATTATACCAGGAATTATGTATAGAGAGCAATAATTTTTATTTTGTGGGAGGGGAGGTAGAGTGTTGCTTTACCTGGAGTTGTTAGAAAAAGTTTCCCTTAGGAACATGTTTTTGAATTGAAACTGAAATGATTAAAAAAGAGAAAGTCTAGTTTATGTAGGACTGTGTACATCATGGCAAGGATTTTGGGGTTTTTTTCCTAAGTGAAAAGGAAAATGATTAGATGGTTTTAAGCAGGGGATGACATAATCTGATTATGCTTTAGGGAGATTACTCTGGTTGCTGAGTACAGGATATTAAGTTGTTGGGTAGAGTGGGGGTGGTATGAGAGAAAACAGGAATAGCAACTGAGGAGGCTGGTGCAGAAACTCAGAAAAGAAAAGACCATGGCTTGTACTAGGTTCTTGGTTTTGAAGTAATGCAATATGGTAGAACTTAGGGATCTATTTTGGAGATATACTGACACAACCTGTTAAGGGACTGTCTGGGAGCCAAAACCTGTCAAGTCAGGAATGGGTAGCCTTCCTACCTTGGAAAAATCCAGTATCAGATATACAGCAAAATTTAAATTGTAAATCTAAAAATCCAAAATCAGATGCAAAGCAGTCTATAGCCTTTTAGGGACTTTCCTTGTGCACAGAATACACTTTGAAGATCATACCCAAGCTTCAAATCCATTTCGTAACGTTGCCCCCACCCACCTCTCCACATACTCTCAATGTAGTCTTTACGTCTCTGCCATACAGGTATGCTTCCAATTGCACCAATCTCTTTGGTGCCGAAACCTGCTGCTCATGCTGGTCCTTCTGCTTGAGTACTTTAGAAAACATTCCAGGACTCTTCACCTACTAACTCCAACCCTTCCTCTGAATGTGACATTAAACATCATTTCCTCAAAAGACTTTCCTGGATGCACTAAGGTTACCCTTCTGGTTGACACTGGTCCAGCACTCTCAACTTCTCAGTAGTAATAACAACATAATTAATAGGTAATATTTCCTGAGGGCATACTGTGCTGTTGCCACTCTTAGCGTACCTGAGTGATCTAACAATCCTCACAGCAGCATTATAAATTAAGATGGTTGTGTTATCACTGTTTGACATACAAAGTACCTGAGGCTCAGAGTGTTTGAGTGAGAGATCTAATCAGTGGTGCGACCAGGGTTTTACTAAGGCAGGCTGATTCAAAAGCCGTAATTCTAAAAATAAAAAAGAAAATTTTTTTTAAAACCATAATTCTGCGCTACTCAATTCTCTGATGCCCGTAGCCTGTGACCTTTGTATTATTTGAAATTGTTTGTTTGTGTCTATTTTCTCTTAGATTTAACACTTCATTAGGCTCAGAAGCTTGTCTATCTGGTTTTGAAGTATTGAGCACCCTGGTAACTAAAGGCATAACAT
Source organism: Saimiri boliviensis (assembly GCF_048565385.1). Classification (NCBI taxonomy): domain Eukaryota; kingdom Metazoa; phylum Chordata; class Mammalia; order Primates; family Cebidae; genus Saimiri; species Saimiri boliviensis. The sequence continues at coordinate 84,240,749 of NC_133463.1, forward strand.
ACAGCCTGGGACAGGGTGATCATATGACACATATTTATTAATTGATTATTTATCCTTTCAAGCCAATGCCATGTGGGAACCAAGCAGAAATCTCACAAGCACTCAGGAGCTGTCACTGTATTATTGAATTTGGCTTATTCTGCTTATGAAGGTTTTGGCTTATAAAACACCTGCAGATCAGAGTGGGTGGTTTCTTACTTGACTGTGTCCTCTGAGTTCCAAATAGGATGACTTTGCTGAGTTGCATGTTCATGGGATTCTCATGAATACCCCAGACACCAGTCACATAACACCTCCTGTACTACTTAAGAAACTACTGTTGAGGATTTGGGGCTGTGCCTGTGATGCAGGATTTTTCCTTGACCTCTTCAAGGAAATCACAAAAGGGGTGCCCATTTACTCAGCCTGTCACACTCCACCCCTTGCAGGAGGGAGCACATGTGTGAATGAGCATGGGAACAGGGTTGACCAGCAGAAGCAAACTCCATGCAGGTCCTGTGGTGACATCCAGGTGGGGGTGCTTGTGACCCCTAGGCTCCAGAGGGCATGTTACAATTCTTTCTTTGCTTTGCTGTCTGCAGAAAGCAATGTGTTATTAGCTTAGTGGGCCCTTTGACTCATTGCATGGGGCAGCTGCTCTCCACTAATGAGATGAAAGGGCCAGTGTGATAGCCTTTTTGGGTACCCACACTTGGTGGATCCCAAACTCTTGTCTGGTGCCCAAGAAGAATGAGTTCATGTGAACAAATTGAGGAGTAGTGAATATGAATAATTTTATTGAGTAATGAAAGTGGCTCTCAGTGGAGAGGGGAGCTGGAAAGGGGATGGGGAGGACAGATCGCTCTCCCCTGAAGTTAAGTTGCCTCTCTGACTTTCTCCTTCGAAGTCAAGTCACCTTTCTCCAATGGCCAGCCATTGCCTCTGAAGTCCAGTTGCCCTTTCTTGAAATCCAACCACTTCTTCTCTCTACTGGCTGAGTGTGAGGTCATTATAGGCACAGGATGGAGGGGTGGGGTGGGCCATAGGTAGTTTTGGAATTAGGAAAAATACATTATTCAGAAAGACCCAATTGAGAGGGGGGGGCAAACAGAGGATAGAAGTTCTCACTTTGGGCTGCAGGTTTCAGGCTTTTCAACTCGAAGATGGGGTTTTGCCGGGGACCTGCCTCTGTCTGGAGTTTCTCTGCCTCCTGCCTCTCCCACCTGAGAGGCATGTAGCTTTCACAGGGAAAGCTCAGTCATTCGTGCACTGCTCAGTTGTCCAGAATTCTTGACCTTGAAACTTTCCTTATGCATGAGGTGCCCCTTCCTGAGCTCTATACAAAGCTCCTGGTGCTCTTAGTCACCCAAGGCAATTCCAATCCTGAGGAAGCCTTCTTATGGCAGACTGGTCAGGAATTAGTCTGGACTTCACGCTGAGGAGCATGTTCAGAATTTAGACTCTACCACTTAGCTAGTTGCATATGCACAGATTCGGGCAAGATTCTTAAACTTGCTGAAGCTCAGACTTCTCACCTGCATGTGGAAATGACATCATCTAGAGTTGTGAGGATTAAAATAGATGGTGTATAAAATATTAGTACTTGTATTCCTAGAAGAAACTCCACTTTTGCAGAGCATTTTTGCTAAATCATATCCATTTGTTCATTTGTCTGGAATATGGCAATTGACCTTCCAATTTTAGAATTTAAGCAGTCATTTATACAACTAATATTTTGACCTATTGTGTTAATAAAGATAAGATAGACTATGATATAGTAACAAAGACAACAACAGAAATAAAAAATATGAGATCTTCATGGCTTAATCTTAATCTTAGTGGTTTCTTTTGCTTCCATCACAGTTCTGTTCAGGTTGGGTGTGGTTAAGCAGAGATTCAGACCACCTCACACTTGTTACTGTACCAATCTCAGAACCCTTCATTTCCAATCAAAGTGATGAGAGAGGGAGAGAGACTAATTTGCTCTTCAGCCGCTTACCAGAAGTGAAACATCACTTTGGCTTACATTCCCCCGGAGGAAAAACACAGAGCATCACCTAGTTCCGTGGGGGCTTGAATATGAAGAGGGGCACATGTATATTTATGTGCTAACAGCCTCTGCTCTCCCGACTCTGTGCCAGGAGCTAAGAATAAAGAATTTTATAAAATAAAATAAACAAATTTTATTTTCTCAATAGAAAGATCCACATTGTTTTATCTCTTAATGTTGTGAAACTGAAATGTGTTTTGTAGTCAATGCTTGTATTTTATACAGTAGGGTTTATCAAATCAATAAAAACTCGTTATTGAAATGAGGATGTGTGTTACCACCAGTGACTTTAAAATTGTGGAATTTCTCCTTTAAGAAACTCTGTAGAGTTGCATAGAGTTTGCAAAGAGGAAGGCTAGGTGCTATTAAGGTTCAGTGCAAAAGCAGCTAATCCAGTCAGAGGGGACTTCCTAGAGAAAGTGGTATGTGAAATTAAAAACAAAAAAAGGAAATTATCTATGGAAAAGAAGGCAGAACTTATAACTATGGAGGCAGGAAAGAGTATGGCTCATTTAGAGAAATGCAAGCAATTTCCATTACTAGAGAACACACATAGAAGTAAGAGTAGTGAGGGATGGAGAGAGACAAGAATCACCATGAATCTGGATTCAAAATGAATAAAGGAAGGGTCGTGGTGATCAGCCTTCTATGCATATTATCTCATAGGATTCCACGTTATGGACTAAGAGATGGCTAGGGTCTTCAGAAAGTCACAGAATATCTGAAAAATCTTGGTTTCCTTATAAAAAAATACATTGTTCCATCTCAGGTCTTAGATCCAGGGCTCTCGTGCAATGTGAATTCGTTTCACCCTACGATGTGAGCAGAAGAGCAGGTTGAAGATGTGTTTTGTGAGAGGTGTTATGGGAAGGACTAAAGGAAGAGCAGGTTTCATTTATCATGAATTACCTCACAATAGCCAGACATTAAAACAATGCAGCATTTAGAGAATCTGGGCTTCTGGTTCAGAGCCCTGAGCTCCTTTTCAGGGGAAATCTGTTAGACAGTTGCGAAGAATAAATCAGAGTCTTGATTTGTGGTGATATGCATACCAATAACCTCGTTGTATAATATGGCTTGTGTGGCAAGACAGAAATCAGCCTGACCAAAAGCAAAGAGCCTGCCATGATCCTTCACCTCAATGATGACCTTGTCCTCTCACTCTCTTTCCTCTGTATCCTCTTGAACTGCCTTCATCAAATGCTCCTTCCACTACCTTGCCTTTTTTTTGTAAACTCTATGAAGCAGAAGGAATCATATTAAGACAGAGGAGTGAGCTGGTGCTCAGAGTAGAGTGACAAGGGCTAGCAATGCAAGGTGAACTGAACCATGAACTGCACCACAAGAGCTCATGCGCATGTTGCACACTCGTACACAGATGTCACATGTGCTTCTTCCAGTGTGAGCCAAGCTGGAATGCCAGACTCATAAAGTCATGCCACGACATGCCTCTACCACCTCCCAAATGCATTCAGAGGTCACCATTCGTGCCACATATTTGGGCAGGTGGCCAAACCTTCAATGCTGCAGAAGGATGGTGACATTGGAAGTCTATCCTGTGGAGTCTCCTGCCTGGACCTCCTCTCCCAACACGTTAACTAAGCTTATAAGCAGGGACTCAAAAAATGAGAATATGTTGGCTTCAATATAGTTTTTATAGAATAGTCCATTTCATAAAAAAAGAGAGAGATTTCAGTATCACTATATGTGAACACTTTCTTTTTACAGTTTAATAACATACTCATTTTGAGTTGTATTGAAGGACACAAGGTGGTGGGATAATGTAACATTTCCAGGGTTCAGGGAGTGCCAAGAAAATAGGCCTTCCTTGGTGCATTCATCATCATCAATTCACAACTGTTCTTCTATCTGCTGGCCCCCATCCTAACCCCGCTCTGGCCCACTCTTCACACTATCGTCATCGCTTTCCAACAGCACCTGCGGTGCTGCTCTCCCTGCAAAACCCACCAGCTCGAAGCTGACGCTTGGGCTCTTGGAGCTGATGCACAGCACCATCTATGTGTATTTCAGCTTTCTTTGTGCCTCCCCTCACATACCTGCACCTGCACCCCCACAAGACTGCATGGCTTTCTGTCCCTCTGCTCTCTTGGCTCCCCCTAGTGAAAATTGAAACATTCCTCTTCTGAGCTTCCACAAAACATGCCGAGCAACCTCTGTTACCCAACTTACACTGTCCAATTGTTTTGAGGTACCTGTACCTATCCTCCCCAACAGACTGTCAGAAACTCAAGGGGAGTTTGCAATAGAGAAAGGCAAGGTGCTATCAAGGGTAACTTTATTCTCTTTAGTTTTCAGAATACATCCTCTTTAATTTTCAGAACCTGGCAGGGTACATAAGATAGAGTTAACATTTACTAAGTAAGATCAAGTAAAAACATGAAAACAGTGAAAGAAGGGAAGGAAGGAGCGGGAAGCTGTGACATCATGACCCAGTAATATTTAGAAAAACCACCCCACTGTCACCCGCTCTTCCATTAGGAAATCCAGGCAACTACGTTTTGGCCAAGGGAACCTGGGAAAAAAGTTTACTACTGAGACATACGAGTTTTTGGCTGCCACTGACACAAATGCCTCTGACCCTAGGGTGAGATTCCATTCCGACACCAAATGGAAACAAGACAGGATGCAAAAATAGAAGTGCAGTTAATGAAGCGTGAGGAAGCGGGGCCATGCTCGCCTGGTTTCTGGGTGATGAGAACTCTACTGTTTGCACGGCACAGGCAGAGTCCAGCCCAGGCTGCCAGGAGGGGCATCGCTGGGGCTCTGGAAAGGTCTCGGATGGCTCATATCAAGAGCTAATATTGTCAGCCACTTCATCTCCTGTTTCCTACCAACACCTCGAGGCCACAGAGGAGGCAGATGCTCCCACAAAGTCAACTAAGGGAGAGGCAGGGTGTTCTGCAAATCTGACTGTCTGAGCCTTAGAAATCCTTCTTCATATCCTCCCCCAAATACTTAGCACTAGCTTCTTGTTTTTAACACGGCTAGGATAACTAGACATGAGCCAGAAGACTTGATATAATTACAAGTACAAGTTGACTTGAATGGATTGACTTTTGGCTAAAAACCATGAAATTAGAAGTGTCTTTTAGACCCTGACTGCCACTTTAGAACTATGTGATGTTGGGAAATTCCCTTCAGCTCCCTGAGCCCCCTGAAAACAACAGTTTTTAAAAAATGCTATGTCCTGCCGATCTTATAAGAGTATAGTGAGGATCAAGTTAATGAATCAAGGCTTGTTTACTGAACTTAGAACACTATTCAAAACAGAGTTGTTATTACTCGATCTCTGTTCTTTCATGTCCTTTGCATATTTATATGCAAACTCTGAACCCATTCATTCTGATTTCTCCCAGAGAGTCTGAGGAATCAGAATGGGGTTACCCGTCTGCTCCTGGAGCTTTTTTTCATCACATTGACTACCAGCTCTGGTGTCTGGCCTGGTGCTGACTCTTGGGTGCTTGTTATTTTAGATGACAGTAGAAACCCTGCAGTGCAAGTTTCTGTTGTCATTGTTTTATTTAACAGATGAAACTGAGATTGAGAAACATAAATGTGCTTTTTCAAGGTGACATGGCTGTAGAATGCAAGGTTGAAAATTAAACTCAAACTCTCTGGCTCTAAAGCATTTGTCGTTTCCAAAGCCCATGCAAGGATTCTTTTTATTACTGTCTGTATTTCCCACATAAAGAGCTTTGTCTAAAATTATACAGGTGCTCAGAAAATGTTTAGGAATTTAACAGAATTGACCTTCACCTACAAAATGTTGCCATGGTTCTGCAGAGAAGTAAAACAAGTTTTGCAGTGATAACATATTATCTCACAGAGGGATTTCGCAAGGAGGTATACTGAAAGTTTCTCCTTTCTTCATCACTTCCTGTGTGTCCCTTCCTTGCTAGTGTGTCTCCTCATCCATTCATAAATCTTTCTTCATTAATCACTGTCATTGTATCTTTGTTCTCTGAGAATTGAACCTGCGAACCCAGAGAAGTGAGCTGGACTCTGCCTGCGAACCCAGAGAAATGTACTGATCAGGTGAGCCTTCTTATTAGTCACCTCAAAGGGCTGTTGTCAGCATCATGAGTGTAAAACTGTAGGTCCAGTTCCTGGTGCTTTGTAAATACTCAATACATAGAAGGTGGCAGTAGCTACTGACCCACCCAGCTCTCTGAAGGGTTGCTTTCCATGTGGAAATGGCACCAGGATACAGACTAAACATTTTGGAGTCACAGAATGATTTGTTTTGTTTTACTGGCTAAGGCAAAAGTCACAGTCAGAAGCAGAGCTCCAGAGAGAACAGGAAGAAAAGGTTGGAGGCAGACCGTAAGTTCTTCCCCATGTGGGTTCACGTGGCACATCACAGAGAGAGCATCCTATTTCTCATTGACCCACAAGCAAAAAGCAGAGGGAGACTTAAATGGTGGACTTTGTCTTATTTTTTCAGGTAACTAGTGTGAACTTGGTCCAGTGGGATGGATAATCCTAGTTCTATGGGGGACTAAGGAGAAAGGAGATGTAGGGAAAGCCGAAGTAACACTCGTAGTTCAGTGTTCTCCTGAGAACCTCAGTATTTTCCCTAGGTCTTCAGCATCCCCCAATACTTCAGCATGCTCTCCAGTATCTCAGCATACTCCCAGAAATTCAGCTCTAGCCTAGCACTTCAGCACCTCTCCAGCACTTCAGCACCCTGCAAGTAATTCCGCACCATCCAGTACTTCAGCACCCTGGGGTACTTAAGCACATTTCCTGATGCACATCTGCAGGACTTCAGCACAGTCCTCCTCCCTGCCACAGTACCTTCCTGTCCTCCCCAGTACTTCAGCATCCTTTCCAGCATTTCAGCATCATCTCCCAATACTGCTCAGAGTATGTGAGATTTGGAAAAATCCCTCTTTTATTGGCCAAGGTTGGAATGTGGGGAGGGGAAGAAAGGTAGTTCCTCTTAAAACAAAGAAAGTTTGATTTTGGAAAAAGAAATGCCAAATGAAGAAACACCAGGTGTACTGTAGATGTTAAATAAATTCTAGCTGTTATGATCCATTTTAACCTTACATTCTAGTGATTTATGTCTCTTATCTCCCCTGCTTGATTTTAAGTGCCTGATAACAAGATGCATATATGATTTGTTTTTTTATTACCTATAGGGCTTACCACATGGAAGGAGCTAAGCAACTATTTGTGTAATATGTGATGTTTCTCTGTGTGTGTGCATAATTATAAAGAACCAGTAATTGGTTCATGATTCCTCACTAAACACGAGCTAAAAGTTTTTAACAGAGTGAGTCCTTGCATTCTGCATACTGGTGGTGGGGATCAATAAATTCAGAATGATGGGCTTACAGACAAAATTTAAAGTGACCAGAAATCCTAAGCCTTGATATTTATTTGCCACCAAAAGTTCGTGTCAGATTCAGGTAAGGTTTATTGAAAACTTTGTGTTAAATGTTATGTTATTAAGTCCATACAGTACTTTCAATTATAAAATCTCTGCAGAAAAGATGTCATCACCTTCATCTTATAGATACAAAAACCTGAAGTTTAGAAAGGTGAAATAATGTGTCTAAGGTCATGTACCTAGCATCGAATTGAGCTGACATGGCAAATCCAGGCACATGTATTTCCTGAGAAAGACTATTAGTTTAGCAAGTGTAGGGAATTATCTTTTTCATTTTAACAATAAAATAAATGAATACGCAAATATAATATATTATTTTCTATGAGAAGTAGAGTCTGTTAATTTTCTGGCGCTCTCTCTCTCTCTCTCTCTCTCTCTCTCTCTCTCTCTCCATATATATAATTTTTTTTTGAGATAGAGTCTCGCTCTGTCAGGCTGCAGTGTAGTGGCCTGATCTTGGCTCACCACAACCTCTGCCTCCTGGGTTCAAGCCATTCTTCTGCCTCAGCCTCCAGAGTAGCTGGGACTACAGGCATGTGCCACCATGGCCAGCTAATTTTTGTGTTTTTAGTAGAGAAGGAGTTTCACCATGTTGGTCAGGGTGGTCTTGAACTCCTGACCTCGTAAGCTGCCTCCCTTGGCCTCCCAAAGTGCTGGGATTACAGGCATGAGCCACCGCACCTGGCCCCTGTAATAATTTTTATGGCTACAGGACTGCTTCACTGATTAATGTCATGAATTTGGACGAGTATAAAACATTCATTTAATTATATTGACTGAAATGATGGGGGATATTGACTGGGGTCTAGAAAACTTTTGATAATATTTAAAAATTATGTTATAGTGAGATGCAATTTGTTTTCAACATGCCAGAAGACAGATTTAAAGGAAAAGTGCCCCAGTGGGTCCTACTGACCTGCTTTTATGCTCTAGATTTCACCATACACGTGTATTCTTGCCCAACACAGGAGACCATCTTCTTTAATCAGTTCCTGATTCAGAGTCTCCTCTGCATACTCTGCCACATTCTGTACCTCCATCATAACCATTCACTGCATCCTCACTTACTGTATTCAAGCAAAATAGAATGCTTTTTAGACAATTACAGCTTCCTTAGGGAACATAAAGGCAATAAACAGGAAATAAGGGCAAAACCTGTAGCCAAGATGAAATGCAAAATTGTGGAAAGAAAATGTAGGTGATCCTGCTGTGTGCTGAGAATCAGGGGTACACGCTCTGATGCTAGACGGACCCCAGCATAACTTTACCTTGCTCTACTTAGATGACCTGGAGAACTTGCTGAGGTGCTGCTGTTGTTTTTTTTTCTTCTACATGATGGGTAAAATTGTATATAATGAACAAAGTGCTTGTTACGATAATATGAGCTCTTTACTTAAAAGTATCGAGCTCAGAGTTTGGTGCGAGGTAGGCACTAAAAAAGTAGAATAGTTCTTTGCTGTTCTCTTTCCTTCTGTCCCATTTTGAGGGGAAAAAGTCAATAGTCAAAAATATTTCTTGAATGGTAAATTTAAAGGAGGACGTTTTGGAATAGATAGGGGACATTTAAGCTTAAGTTGTAAGAAGTTGGATATTTTCAGAACCTAGCGAGCCTATGAACACTAGAAATGTACTCATAGCTTCCTGTAATCTATTTTAGCAGCTATCAGAAATATTTTGAACCATGTCCTCTTCCACTTAGCTTAAGTGTGCAATGGAATAGAGTGTCTGCATTTCTTAATTCTAATAACTAGTCTCGCTGTCCCAGGCCTACTGAATATTTGATTATATGATCCATCCAGTTTCTGTTCCTAGAACTGTGAGAAGTGAAAGTTGAGCATTTTATTGATCAATTAACTCTCAGGGACAGCAATGGGTGTATTCTTGTAAGTGACAATGAAACCTTGAAGGCAGGAAAGTGGGAAGGATGATGTGATTCAGTTCCTTATCCTGAGTTGGCTCTGAAAAGCTGTAGGTGTAACTGTAGTCCCTCGATAATCAGGATTGCTCTATCAGCAGAGGGTGGACATTTTGCAAATGAAAAACTGGTAAAAATTCAATTGGAGGTGGAGTGTGGTGTGTCGCTTTTCCTTAAAAAACAACTTTATTGAGGTGTTACTGATATACAAAGAACTGCACATATTTCATGCATACCATTTAATGAGTTTTAACCTCTGCAAAGACTCATGACACAATTGCCACAAACTAGGTCATAGATACGTCAAACACATCCCTAAGTTTCCTTGTGTTCCTTTGGTTTTTTTTTTTTGTTTCCGTTTTTATTTCTGTGGTTACAACATTTAACATGAAGTCTACCCTCTTAGCAAATTTCAAAGTGCATGATACTGCATTAAGTAAGGGCCCTGTGTTGTATTTTCTAGATTTCTAGAACTTATAGCATAATTGAAACTATACCTATTGAACAACTCCCCTTTCAACTCTCCCACAGCCCCTGGCAACCCCTGTTATATTCTCTCCTTCTGTGAGTTTGACTAGTGTAAATAAATCATATAAGTGATATTGCACAGTGTCTGTCTCTCTGTGACATTAATTTCACTTAGCATAATGTCCTCCAGGTTCATTTATGTTGTTGCAAATAACAGCATTTTTTTTTAAAATTTTAAAGGCTGAATAGCATTGTGTTTATATGTACCTGTGTGTATGTAAAATACTGTATACACACATATATACATATTACACACACACACATACATACATACATACATGCCATACACCACGTTTTCTTTATTCATTCATCCATCAATGAACACTTAGGTTGATTCTGTAGCTTCACTATTGTGAATAATACTGCAAAAAATGAGAGTACAGATGGTCTTTTCAAAATCCTGATTTCAACTGTTTTGGATATATACCCAGATCTAGGATTGTTGAATCACCTGGTAGTCCTCTTTTCACAATTTTTGAAGAACTTCCATATGGTTTTTCATAGCTCCTGTGCCATTTTACATTCCTGTCAACTGTGTTCAAGGATTCTAAATTCACAACATTCTCACTAAGGCTTTTTATTTAATTTTGCTAATAACCAGGCTGACAGATGTGAGGTGGTATGTCATTGTAGATTTGATTTACATTTCCCTTTTAACTAATGATGTTGAACATCTTTTCAGATACCTGTTGACCATTTGTATGTCTTCTTTGGAGAATTGTTTATTCAGTTCCTTTACCCACTTTTAAATTAGGTTATTTTTATTATCTATCAATATTAGTTTTGCTATGGAGTTGTAGGAGTTTTTTATGTATTATAGAAATTAGCTTCTTCTCAAGTATCTGATTTGCAAATATTTTTCCCATAGTATATGATGCCTTTTCTTCTGTTGATTGTTTCCCTTCCTCTGCAGATGCTTTTTAGTTTGATGTAATCCCCATTCTCTTTCGTTTCCCATACCTTTCACATCATATTCACTAAACAATTATCAAGACCAATGTTAAGAAGCTTTCCTCCTATGTTTTCTACTAGAAGTTTTACAGTTTTGGGTCTTACATGTAAGTCTTTAATCCATTTCGAGTTGACATTTGTATACAGTGTTTAAGTGTAAAAATTTATTGTTCTTGAATGTAAATGTCGTTTATTTCCTGCACCATTGGTCGAAGAGGCTATTCTTTCCAACTGACAAAGGTGTATTCCTGGGACCTTTGTTAAAGATCAGTTGACCATATGTGGGTGGGTTTGTTTCTGGGTTTTCTATCCTGTTTCGTTGGCCTATCTGTCCATGACAATACTGTATTATTTTAAATTACTGTAGCTGTATAAGCTATTTTGAAATCAGAAAATGCAGTGCTTCCAGCTTTGTTCTTCTTTTTTTTGAGATTACTTTGGATATTTTGTATCTCTTATGGTTCCATTTGAATTTTAGAATTGTTTTTACTATTTCTTTATAAAACATCATTGATATTTTGATGGTAATATTGAATCTGTAGATCAGTTTGGGTAGTATGAACATTTTAACTGTATTATATTTTCCAATCCATGAACATAAGTATTCTTTTTACTTATTTCTGTCTCTTGTCTTTCATCATTGTCTTGTAATTTTCAGGTTACAAATGTTTTACTTCCTGGGTTAGGTTTACTCCTAAGTATTTGATTATTTTTGATGACATTATATGTGGGATTGTTTTCTTTTTTTTTCTTTTTTTTATTTCTTACATTAGTTTTTAATTAAGACATACAAGAGGAAACATAGTAGTTATTTTAACTCCCAGGTCTCTGGATGTATGTTCAAAATCATGATTCTCTGGCAACATTGTAACACTTAATACATAGGGGATAGTTTGTTGTTAGTCTGTAAAAACACAACCAATTTTTGTATATTGATTTTATATCCTGAAACTCTACTGAATTTATTTATTAGATCCTGAAGCTTTTTAGTAGAGTCTTTAGGGTTTTTTATACATATGTTCAAGTCATCTGCAAACAGGGACGTGTTGAGGTACACATCTTTTCTACCTGACTTATTGAGCATTTTTGGTCATAAAAGGGTGTCAAATTCTGTTAAATACTTTGTCTTGTCTACATCTACTTAGATGATCATGTGATTTTTAAATAATTCCTTCTGTTTATCTAGTGTATCACATTTATTCATCTGAATTTGTTGAGACATGCTTGTATCTCAAGGATCCTTTTAGTAAGCTGTTGAATTGAATTTGTGAGTATTTTGTTGAGTATTTTTGCATCCGTATTCATCAGATCTTGAGACTAGTGAAAACAAAGGTTAAGGAACTTAGGAGATGCAGTCATACTAAGAGAATAACTTATAGTGATAAATACATACATTGCAAGGGAGATCGCAAGTAAACAATCTAACTTTAAATTTTAAAGACATAGAAAAAGAAGAAACTAAGCTCAATGTTAACAGAAGGAAGGAAATAATAAAGATTAGAACAGAAATAAATGAGATAGAGATAAGGAAAACAATAGGAAAAAATAAACCAAGAGTTGTTTTCTGAAAAATAATGTGGACAAACCTTTAGCTAGACTGAGAAAATGAAATGGAGTCTGTCTCTTGAAAGAAGCTGCAAACTTTAGAAGAAAGAAGCAGACCAAAATATTGAAAACTGTTCTTTATTCCCTTATGTTACTATCATGAATTATGAAATGTTTGTCATTTGTCTTCCTTCGAAGTCGGCTTCTCAAAAGAAAATAAATGCTATTTTCAAGAAGTAAGGAACAATGGGAAGAAACAAAACAGAACAGTATGACTATTATTAAATGAATGTCTTCTCAAAAGAGAAGCTCCTCCTCAATCCAAAAGAAACATTATTTTTCTTCTTGAAGCACATTTCTTACTCTTACAAGTAAGCATTTAGTATGGTGTGTTATCTCCTCGTGCCAACCTGTGGACATGACAGATTATATATACAAATGTATGTATTTAGCTTTGTGTATCTAAATACACAGATACACATATGCATATATGAATATATATACACACATATGTATAAATATGTACACATACACACATTCATGTATGTGTTTTCAAAATTTATGTTCAAGGCCAAACATAGTGGCTGCTGCCTGTAATCCCAGAACTTTGGGAGGCCAAGGTGGGTGGATCACAATGTTAGGGGTTGAGACCAGCCAGGCCAACATGGTAAAACCCTTTCTCTATTAAAAATACAAAAAACTAGCCTGAGTCATCATGGCATGCTCCTGTAACCCTAGCTACTTGGGAGTCTGAGGCAGGAGAATCACTTGAACCTAGGAGGTGGAGGTTGCAGTGAGTCAAGATTGCACTATTACAGTCTAGCCTGGCTGACAGGGCAAGACTCCATCTCAAAAAAAAAAAATTATGTTCAAATATCTGTGTGTATTTCTTTGTATACTTACACAAACCATTATAGAATTGTCATTGTATTATTTTGCCAAAGAAGGAAATTCAAAATAAAACAAATGAAAACAACTGTAGTCTATTATCACTGTTAATTCATAGATGTAAAGATTATTTTTAATCTCAAAAGAGAAACATAACCATGATTAGGAAGAAGCAATATCATAAAAATGGCCATACTGCCCAAAGAAATTTATAGATTCTGTGCTATTCCCATCAAACTACCATTGATCTTCTTCACAGAATGGGAATAAAACACCTTAAACTTAATATGGAACCAAAAAAGAGCCCACATAGCCAAGACAATCCTAAGCAAAAAGAACAAAGTTGGAGTCATCAGGCTACCTGACTTCAAACTATACTACAAGGATACAGTAATCAAAACAGCATGGCACTGATACCAAAACAGACAGATAGACCAATGAAACAGAACAGAAGCCTCAAAGTAATACTACACATCTACAACCATCTGATCTTTGACAAACCTGACAAAAACAAGCAATGGGGAAAGTATTCCTTGTTTAATAAATGGTGTTGGGAAAACTGGCTAGCCATGTATAGAAAGCAAAAACTAGACTCCTTCCTTGCACCTTATATATAGCTTAACTCCAGATGGATTAAATATTTAAACATAAGACCTAACATCATAAAAATCAGAAGAAAACCTAGGCAATACCACTCAGGACATAGGCATAGGCAAGGACTTCATGACTAAAACACCAAAAGCAATGGCAACAAAAGCTAAAACAGACAAATGGTATCTAATTAAACATAAGAACCTCTACACAGCAAAAGAAACAATCATTAGAGTGAACCAGCAACCAACAGAATGGGAAGAAATTTTTGCAGTCTACCCATTTGACAAAGGGCTAATATCTAGAATCTACAAAGAACTTAAACAAATTTATAAGAAAAAACAACCCTATCAAAAGGTGGGCAAAGAATATGACCAAACACTTTTCAAAAGAAGGCATTGTGTGGCCAACAAACATGAAAAAATGCTCATCATTACTAGTAATTAGAGAAATGCAAATCAAAACTACATTGAGATACCATCTCACACCAGTTAGAATGGTGATCATTAAAAAATCTGGAGACAACAGATGTTGGAGAGGATGCAGAGAAAAGGAACACTTTTACTCTGTTGATGGGCGTGTAAATTAGTTCAACCATTGTGGAAGGCCGTGTGGCAATTCCTCAAGGATCTAGAAATAGAAATTTCATTGGACCCAGCAATCCCATTACTGGGTATATACCCAAAGGATTATAAATTACTCTGTTATAAAAACACATGCACACGTATGTTTACTGAGGCACTGTTTGCAATAGCAAAGACTTGGAACCAACCCAAATGCCCATCAGTGATAGACTGGATGAAGAAAATGTGGTACATATACACCATGGAATACTATGCAGCCATAAAAAAGGATGAGTTAATGTCCTTTGCAGGGACATGGATGAGTCTGGAAACCATCTTTCTCAGCAAACTGACACAAGAACAGAAAACAAAACACCGCAAGTTCTCACTCATAAGTGCGTGTTGGACAATGAAAACACATGGACATAGGGAGGAGAGCATCACACACTGTGGTCTGTTGGAGGGTGGGAGACTAGGGGAGGGATACCATACAGAGAATTACTCAGTGTAGGTGACAGGGAGATGGAGGCAGCAAAGCACCATGGCATGTGTATACTTATGTAACAATCCTGCCAGATCTGTGCATGTACCCCAGAACTTAAAGTATAATTTAAAAAAAGAAAAAAGTAATACATAACAAAAGAGAAACATATACTTTCAAAATAATACATACATGCCAACACTTTTCTATTATATTTACATTTCTGAGATGATCCACACTATCTTTATCTTTGTGTCGCCCATTTGCCTAAAGTCTGATACAGATGTCACCACAAATTGGCCATGTTTAAGGAACCTCAGCTCTGTGGAAGGAAACTTGAGCAGCATCCACCTCCACAAGTTTAATGGCTTCTGCGTTTTTCAGGTGCTTCCTGTTTCTACAGCCAGTTTACTGCAGTCTCCTCATGAACATGTGGTTATCAAGCCCAGTGTAACTGCCCCCTCCCTACGGGAGTTTACTCTGCTACATGGATAAACTAACAAAGGCTCATCGGGAACTACAGGGTTACCTCTCTAGTGTCATTGAATGACACAGGAATCATTTTTTACTCAACGGGGATTCTTTGAGTACAACTGCTTTGAGTTTCTATCTTTGTCTTCTGCACTGTGCTTAACATAGAAATAGAACAAAGTGGGCCGGGCACGGTGGCTCAAGCCTGTAATCCCAGCACTTTGGGAGGCCGAGGCGGGTGGATCACGAGGTCGAGAGATCGAGACCATCCTGGTCAACGTGGTGAAACCCCGTCTCTACTAAAGATACAAAAAATTAGCTGGGCATGGTGGCACGTGCCTGTAATCCCAGCTACTCAGGAGGCTGAGGCAGGAGAATTGCCTGAACCCAGGAGGCGGAGGTTGTGGTGAGCCGAGATCGCGCCATTGCACTCCAGCCTGGGTAACAAGAGCGAAACTGTCTCAAAAAAAAAAAAAAAAAAAGAAAAGAAAAGAAATAGAACAAAGTGGATATTTCATTGGTGTGTTAATACATGAATGAGTAGAATAGGTAAACCTAAAAACCACATGCTCAGCTAGTTTTACTTAGTTATTAAGCCTTTAATAATTTACCCATGTCTAATTTATAGTTTTTTTTTTTTTTTTTTTTTTTTGTCAAATGTGGTCATGTTTTGTTTTAATTAACCTTTTAAATTATGTACAAACTTGAAAATAATTTAATGAACATCAGTATCTATGACTAAATTTGCTAATGCTGATGTCTCTGGTTTTTCTAATATATGATATTTACAGTCAGAAGCACTACTTAGTCCATAGGAATTAGTTTCTCATGAAAACACCTGTGATAGGAATGAAGGTTGATCAAAATAAACACAAACTTAGGATTTGTATTGAGGCTTAAATCAAATGTGAACTCCTTAATGTCCTTTCCCTACATTTTCTAGTTGCTCAAATTTTGACTTTGGCAAACATATTTGTCTCAAATGATCAAATTTCAGTTAAATCGGTTTAGTCAATTTTCTAGGCAGTTTTGGTTAAAGAGAAGGTAGTACAACTTTACTTGGGATTTATTTTTCTTAATATGAGAGCATATTGTTTGGTATTCATTAGCATTAATCAGTCAACAGAGATGAGTGAAAGAAATTGGCTGATTCTGAAACCTTTGGAAGAGGAGCTCCTTGGAACAGGGCACTCAGAAGTAAGGGATGGTGAATGGAGTTGCAGAGACCGGTTTTCTGTCTACCTCCTGTTCTCCCTTAAAAAAAAAAAATATATATATATATATATATATATAAAGACAGACAGGCAGACCTAAAGAAGAATTACTCAAACAAGTTAGGAACTTTACAGTGTTTGCTTAAAGCCCCTATGATCTTGTGTTTGTGAAACTGAGCAAAAAGAGAATCCCAGTCAGCCATGGGATTAGAGCATTTGGATGGGCATCTATTTCTAAGGAACATTCAGGACTAAACTGTGAAAGGTCAGTGAAAGCATGTATATTTGATACCATTTTCTTTTCTTTAAATTGAAAAACTGGTGTTTTGTTGAGTCCTCAGAGCTTACCTCTGTGCTCCTGGGATGGTTTGTTTTTATGCAGCTGGGTTGAATTTCCTTCCAGTGAGCTGGCACCAAGGCACCATGTCCTGGAATGGGATGGAGAAAGACCCAGTTGTTTTCCTTTGTAGTTGGAAATTAGCACGGAACCAAGGAAATAATTCAAGGTAGGACAAAGTGGGAAGGAAAGCCTTAGGTTTCTGCAGGTCTGTAGAAGGTAAGAAACAGGAGACAAAGACAAATCATAAAGATCAGAGTGTAAGAAGAAACGACTTACGAAGTCAGCAAGGGAGCTCCTTTATACTGGAGTTAGTGGCTTGAATCCGGAGCTACTTAGTCTTATAAAAAGGCCAAGTCCTCTCCCTGGTCATTGTTTGCCATAAGGTGCTCTTCGTAAATATTTTCTGAATTGAATTGAACCCCACGAGCCACTGAGAAAAATGATAGCTCAGTTTGCAAACTAGACACATTACACTCATAGCATTTTGGTTTGATAATTATTTTCCTATTGAAAGGATGAGAAAAACGAGACCAAGTTCATTTTGCTCAAAGTCCCACAGTGATCCAGTCTCTTAGCCGTGGTCTGAACCCACTTCTTTCTGACTCTAAAACCTGTGCCTGCTTCCCTGTGCCATGTATCCTTCACAGATTAGGAAGGAAGGAAGCATGGGTCTAAGACTATATAACATGACTGGAAATGACAGGGATAGAGAGGCAGCAAATGATTAAGAATTTTCTTAATCATTTCTTGTATTGTCCAATAGCAGAGTAGAGTGACTTTAGTAACAATAAGGTAAAGAACTTAAGCTGTTCTCAACACACAAAAATGATAAATTCTGAAAGTGGTAGATACCTCAACAATCCTGACTTGATCTTTGCACATTCTATGCATGTAAGAAAATCTCACATACCCTATAAATATGTAAAACATTATGTGTCAACTACAAATAAGATCAGAGTTAAGGAAAATTGAATGTGTGTATCTTGAGTGAGTAGGGGCTCAACAGAGCTTTCCATTTCGGTTTCTGGGAAATGGTAGTTTAGCCATGAGTTTGCAAATTCTGAGATTTGAATGTAGAAGGGAAAATGGAAAGCAGCCTCATTGTCTGGAACAGATATTCTAGTCTCCCTGAACTGAATTTAAGTTATCTAACCTCAAAGTATTCAACAAGGCTGTGAAAGTCCACCCCACGGTTAGCAAACGTTAGATACAAAAGTGAGGATCTGTGATTTGGGGTCAAAAAGATTTGAGCTCAAGTCTTGGCTCTAATCCTTATTACTGAAAGGAAACAAAACTCATTTAAGCATCCCCTGAGACTCAGTTGGAAAATAAATAAAGTAAGAATAATTTCTTTCTCAAAGAGCTACTGTGACGATTCAACTAGATTATGCATGTCAGTTGACCTAGTATAATGTCTGGTGCATTCCAAGCTCTCAATATATTAATTTCCCCACTCTTTTTTTTTTTAACAAAATGATGTGATTCCAACTTCAGTGTACTTCACACTACACACTCAGCCCTTTCAAAGTTTCTAAGGTAGAACTCATAAGCCAAATACTTGTTTGACAGGCAAATAAGAGCGAGCACCTAGATTCAGATCTTGACAAAGTTGGCAAGTGAGCAAAGATTGATTTCAGTATAACAGAATGCCTTCCAAGAATTATTTTTTAGATAAAGGATCTCACTCTGTCACCCAGGCTGGCATGCAGTGGCATGGTTATGGCTCACTGTAGCCTTGATCTCCTGGGCTCAAGGGATCCTCCCACCTCAGATCTTTAAGTAGCTAAAACTTTAGGCATGTGTCATTGTGCCTGGCTATTTTTTATTTTTTGAAGAAACAGGGTCTCACTGTATTCACCAGGCTGGAGTAAAGTGGCCTGATCATGGCTCGCTAAAGCCTCTACCTCCTGGGCTCAAGGGATCCTCCCACCTCAACCTCCCAAAGTTCTGGGGTTACATGCAAGAGCCATTGTACTCAGTCCATAAATTAATTTTTCTTTCAAAGCTACCTTCTCTAATCAACTCATTAACAAAATCATTAAGGAACTTACTTCTATTAGGCTCTATCTAAATTTACACCCAACAGAAACTACTGGAAAGACAGGACTACCTTTACAGATTTAAGTTCTATATGCCTTAATTTTTATTGTTAGCACAAACAATTATTTCTGTAATTATCATCCTTTTAATCCTATTTACCTCAGCAGAAATAAAGCCTTTGTCTACTGTTAAATATTTTTGAATATAGAATAAACTAGGGGAAATTGTAGAATAGTTCGAATACTTTCAAATGTCCTTATAATCATGACACGCTCCGGTTGTTCACATGACAATACGAAATGCCAACCCCAATCGGAGTAAATGAATTTCCTTTCTCTGCAGCTCTCTGTACCAGTTCTTGGCCTGAGGCTGCGAAATTCTTAAGATGATAATTGAGTGCAGCAATGATAATGCTTCAGATATTCCATTCCAACGAAAAAAAAAACACGTTTTCTGTTTCAAATGAGGAAAACGACACCTCCCATACTTCTTTCACAAATTGATTTTGAATAATGAAGGTAATAGCATTCTATACAAGTGGATATATTACAAGGCACCCATAAAGAATGGGCTGTTTCTCAGTGGTGCTATTATTCTTCCTTCTACCCCACTTATAGTTCTTGGGCATCTGATTAACAATGACCTCCTTTTATGTTTATTGGGGGATAGATAGAGGTTAGGTATAATTGTATCTCTAGTTAGTTTTATCATTACTTGATTGACCAGCTATTTGACTTTGCATTAGGAATCTCAATAATACTGACTCAATATTGAGAAGGGTGGCAATCCTTCATGGTAGCTGAACAAAACTGGAGAGACAAGATAACTCATTTGTAAAAGCATATTGAATATATATATTATTTTTATAAAGCAACTGGAATAATGTAAGGCTTCACAAGGTCTTCCTGAGAGATGGGTAAGTACAAAATTTAAAGAACTAAATCATATTGAGGATAGCGGTTAAAAGGGTTGAAGTATATTATATGCAATGATCTTTATAAAACATTACATTCAACAATCTTGAAACTCCATAACTTTCATTTATTCACTCATTAAACAAATAAGTATTGAAGTTCTATTGTGTTCCTGTTGCTGTATACCAATAATTAATGTTCTATATCACATTTATTGGTTTAGTTTAAACCTGACTTCTCACTCTGGTCATTCTGGGGCTTTTATGAAGAAGTTAGTTATTCTGTTTTCTGTGCAGAGATGATTAGTTCTCAGCAAAAATGGGCTCCAGGGTTGCTCCTGAGCTGATCATAATGCACTGAGTGGCTGAGTGATTGATATGTTTTATAAATAGAAAGTTGGAAACAAAATATGGGACGAGGAAGAGCCAAATATTGAAAAAAGCGATGTGAAAATAACCATTCAAATGTATGCAAATTGCTTAATTAATTGACCTCATTTGTGCTTTCAGATATCCTTTGCCTTCCCCTTTGTGAATTGGTTTCTTTTCGTTGCTCTCCAAAACAATATTCCAAGGCTAATTAAAGCTTTTCAAGCTATAGGTTAATATTCAATTCATTGTAAACACATTTATAAACATTAATCAAATCCAAATTGCTTATTTTATAAATATTGTTTTATTTATTTTCAACTAATAGATGTATTTTCTGCATTTATTCAATATTGGTCATAAGGAGTTTATATTTGGGGTGATGATAAGTTATTTAAAGAGCAAACTAGTGTTTACTTCCAAGTCAATTATGATATTGTCTTGTTCCCAATTGTTTGTTTCTCTAAAGACTTAGTTCAAAGGCTTCATTTGAAGTGTTGGTGGAGTGTGTACAATACAATGATGATTATCACGGAAATATTTCATCCAGAGCATCTGTTTTTAAAAACATGTCACAGGCAAGACTTGCCATCTGTCCAGGTTAGACCTTGTGGAAGAACAGCATCATAGTGGAGTCGACACAATCTCAGATCTAGTCTTAGCTTGAAAATTCATTTGTCCATTCTTTAATTAATTGGCTAATTGATGCATTTATTCATATATCCATCCATCTATTCAAATATTAATTCATTAAATAAATAATTGCTAAATGGCCTTCTGCATTAAAACCTTGAAAAATATTTGAGCCACTGCAAATTCCTTGTTTGTGTCATAAATTTACTGAATGTGATATCACACACACACACATACACATACACACACATATATATGTAGACACACGTTTTTAATAAACTCCCAAAGTAACTATTATGTGCATCAAAATTTAATTACTTTTGTTATATATATCACACTTTGTGCCAGGCACCAAAATAGATATTAGGCATGAGCAGTGTGACTGTGAATGAGCCAGACACTTCCTTAAGGCATTAATACTTAAAATTAAATGCAGTGAGTACCATGATAGGGAACATATAAGGTGTTATGGTACTATAATCTGAAATCCTAAAGTAGGGGAAGAGTCAGGAAAGGCTTCTCCAATAATTCCACTTTTAAGTTTACATGTAATGTTAACCACCATGCTCACCCTCTACAGCCAATGGGGACTTGCACCCATAAGGAGATGGAGCCTAAAAGCCATGGGGATTGGTTTTATGGGACCTTGGCAGAGCCACCTGAAGCAGTAGCTCCTTGATGGTGGACTTGGAGCCATCATTGCCTGGTAGCAAATCAAGACAGGAAGCTACGGCAGGCAGGGGAGGAAAATGGAGGGCATACAGTATGAAGGGCATCCTAAATGGGGGGCACTTAGTATGTAGTCATTGAGGTTCATGCCTGAAAGTACATATAAAATAATTTTGTGTAAATAAAACTCCAGCAATGAGAAAGAGGTGAGAAACCTTGAAGTGAGGGCAGATCCAAAGAATTCTATTTAGTGTCATTGCTGTGACCCTGACTTTATTCCCAGTCGGCTGTGGTCTGGCAACACAGGCAAGGGTGCTTTGTAACATAATAATAAGTGTGTGTGTGTTTGTGTGTGTGTGTGTGTGTGTGTGTGTGAGAGAGAGAGAGAGAGAGAGAGAGACATCCTTGCATCATAATCATCCAAACATTTCATGCAGTGTTATGCTGAACGGAAAAGTAGTTGAATAATTGAAGGTCTGTAAAACAAAATTCTCATTGTAATTTCTGGTTTGTGATTGAAAGTGCCATGTTAGAGTTGTCACTTGCACTAATAGATGGATGCTGGGGGCTGATTAGTGTCCCTGGATTCTTATGGGCTTGGGCATGAGATACTTAGGGCCTATCCAGGTTTGTGAGGCAGTGAGAGATCAAGTAAAACCAGAGAGGTGTTTAAGATTCACTTTCAAGGAAGCCCTGTCCTCATAGAGAACATCCTGTGATTCAGATACAATGATTCTGGCTTGATTTGCAACACTTACTGCTGATATTTTTGTCAAGAACGTGTGGGCAGAAAGTCCATGGAAAGAAAATTATGGTGAGCTTGGCTGGGGGCAGGAATAGCATTAATTTCTTATATAGTTTTTAAAGGTATATAAATGTTCTGCCCTTTCTCAGTAACTCACTGTGTTAACTTCTACAGGTTTGTATTGATAGTAGGTGTTGAAATTGGGTAATGTGCGTCCTCCAAATATGTTCACTTTCAAAACTATTTTGGTTCTTTTTGTTTCTGTGCTATTCATATCAATTTTAGAATCATTTTTTCAATAGGTTATAATTGGGATTGCATTAATTCTATAGATAAAGTTGAAGAAAATTAACTTAATGACATTTAGTCTTACAATCCATGAAACAATATCCATTATCCCTCCCCATTTATTCAGATCATCTTTAGTTTATTCCTTTAGTGATTTGTAGTTTTTAGGACACAAATTCTACGTATATTTTGTCAGATATCCATCTAGATATTTTCTTTTTGAATACACTCATAAATGGTGATTCAAACAATTTTTAATTTCCAGGTATTTATTTATTGCTAGTACATGGAAATACAATTGATATTTTATATTAATCTTTTAAACTGTGACCTTGATAAACTTACTCATTAATTCAAGAAGCCATTTGGTAGATTCCTTGGGATTTTTCTACAGAGACTATCATGACTTCTATAAACAAAGACAATTTGATTTCTGCATCCCCCCATTTGTATGCTTTTTTATTTTTTGTAATCTTACTGTACTAGTTAGATTATATAGTGTGAAATTAAATAAATATATAGATGAAGAAAATTATTCAGTATTTCACCATTAGGTTGGATATCAGTTGTAGAATTTTATAGCTGCCTGTTACTTAATTAAGATAGTTTACTTCTTCTCATGATTAAATATTGAATTTTCTCAAATAATTTTTATGTATCTATTGAAATAGTCCTTATTTTTTTCCTTATGCTATTAATACAGTTAATTTTATTGCTTGGTTTTTAAAAAAATATGAAATTCTACTTGCATTCCTGGGATAAAGCTCATTTGGTTGTGCTGGATTACAAAAAAGTAAAAATATAGACCAAAATATCTCATGAGCATTGATGCAAGTTTCTCAACAAAATATTAGTCGAATTGTTGGATTAGTTGAATTGTTGAGTATTAGTTGAATTATTGGATTCAACTAATATTTTGTTGAGAAATTTGCATCAATGCTCATGAGATATTTTGGTCTGTATTTTTACTTTTTTTGTAATCTTTTCATGTAGGTTCAGTATCAGTATATAGCTGCCCTTATAGAATGAGTTGGAATATAATCCCTCCTATTGTATTTTCTGGAACAAATTGTCTATAATAGATTCTATTTTTTTTTTAAATATTTGGTTGAATTTATCAATAAAATCATCTAGACCTGAAGTTTTCTTTTTGTTGTTGTTGTTGTTGTTGTTAGAAAATTTTAAATTATTAATTCAATTTCTGTAAGAAATAGATGACTATTTGGATTGTCTGTTTCTTCTTTAGTGAGTTTGGGAGTTCATGGCTTTCATATTAATATTGAATGATGAGCATAGCATTGTTTACAACAATCTTATATTAAGATTTATCAAGTTTACCAATCTTATCAAAGAGCAATCTCTTAGTTTTTTTCTTTTGATATACTGTTTTTCATTTTTATTTTATTTTTAAATCTTTGTTACTTTCGTTTTGTAAGTTTTTTATTTAATTTCCTCTCTGTATCAAGCTTCTTAAGGTAAAAACAGATTTTTGATTTGAGATATTTGGTTTTTTCTATAAGATTATCTAAATGTTGATTCAGGAAAATGTCCTTCCACAAATTTAATCAATTAATTACTTAATGTTTTTATTTTTGGCATTTTTGAAGGACTTTTTAAAGGAGCTTTATTTAAAGTTTATTTTGTAAAGATGATTACATTTTGATACATTTCCTTTCATTCAGTTATAAATAATGTATAATTTACTTGAAACTTATTTATTGAATCATAATATATTTGAAGTATGATGTTTAACTTCCAAATATCTAGGGTGTTTCTATCTTAATTTTATTGATCTCTAATTTCTTTTTTTTTATGGTCAGAGAATATCTTTATAAATTACATTATTTCATTTTATTTGACGAAATTAATGTATATTTTGTGGCTTATTACATATGGCCTATGTTTGTGAAACTTCATGTGGACTTCAAATAATGCATATTCTGCTGTTGTTGAATAAAGTGTTCTATAAATATTGATGAGGTCAATTTGTAATATAACTTTAGGCTTCTATAGTTTTATCAATTTCCATTGATGTGTTCTGTCTAATATACTACCTGTATATGTATGAATAGATAACTATTTCAGCCCTGAATATAATTATATTATTTTCTTATTAAGCAAATAATTGTTTGCTTAGGACATTAAGAGAGGCAAACCATATAATTTTATTTCTCCTGGCTACAGTACTCTTAATTCTTGCATTGCCACAGTCAACTTTAGTCTTTTTGGGGGCAATATTCTTTATCTGCCTTATTCAACTTTCAATTGCATGATTAAATACGCTTTTTTTTTTTTTTTTTTTTTTTTGACATGGTGAGAGCTTAAAGTTTACAACTTTTATTTGAAAGTGGCATGTTATATTACGTTTGTTTTTGGTTTATCTCAGGAGAGTTTCACTTCCATTGAATGCAAACATAGTCACCTGGGCCAGCCTATCAGTAAATTATCAGCTGATTTGTATAACAGATACTGAAGTTCTTTATGTTATGCAATGGAAGATTCAAGGTCCGTCATTGTTGTTCTATGTTTATGTTTAGGGCATCAGTTTCCCCTAATTTGTCCCTGATAAGTCTCAAACCGTAGTTGTATATTTGTCCATTTCTCTGTTTAGTACTATTGGTCTTTGTTCCATGCAGTTTGAAACACCAAGGTTAGGTTCATGCACATTTAGTATTGTTATGTGTTCTTGGTGTTATGGGTTGCATTGTGTGCCTCCAAGTTCATGCTCACATTCACAGGGACTATAAGTCCTAGCCCCCAGTACCTCAGAATGTGATGGTATTTGAAGATAGGATTGTTGCAGGTGTAGGTAGTTAAGGTGAGGCCATACAGTAGTAGTGTGAACTTCTATTCTAATATGGTGAAAGTTCTTATTAAAAGGGGACATTTGTACACAGACATGCATGCAAGTAGAATACTATGTGAAGATGATGACAGAGATTAGGATGATGTTTCTAACAAGCCAGATTCTTAAGGGCTTGGTCAGGAGATACCTAGGACCCTGTCCAGATCTGTGAGGAGGTAAGAGATCAAGTAAAACAAGACAGCCATTTAAGATTGATTTTCAAGGAAGGCCTGTCCTTATATAGGACATCCTATGATTCAGATCCTGTGATTTCTGCTGGATCTGCAACAGATCTGGAACTGGATCCAGATCCTTCTACAAGCTGAGGATTGTGAAAGACTGCCAGCAAAGCATCAGAAGTTAGGCAAAAGGCAAGGACCAGATTATTTCATGGTCCTCACAGGGAAGCAACACTACTGACAACTTGATTTTGGACTAGCCTCTAGAACTGTGAGACAATATATTTCCATGGTTTAAGCCACTCCATTTGTGGTACGTTGCTATGGAGCCTTTAGCAAACTAACATACTTGGTGAATTGACCATTTTGTTATTAATAATATCTGTCTTGATCCATGGAAGACTGCCTGTTCTACTTTATCTAATATCAACATGTCTACTCCAGTTTTTTTTTTTTAATTTTAAAATTGGCATTTAGATGGTATGCTTTTTCCCATCCTTTGACTTGTAACTTATCTGTACTATTATATTTAAAGGGGGAATTCTGTAAACAGAAAATAGTTGTTTTTTTCTCACAAACTTAATTTGGCAATCTGTCTTTCAGTTGATGTTTTGGCTACTTGATATACATTTAATACAATTACTGATACAGCTGAATTTAAGCTCTATCTGTCCACTTTAGTTTTTGTTCTTCAATTTTTTTCCTTTATTTCCATCTTTGGGATTAGTTGAATGTATTTTAGCATTTAATCTTAATTAATCTGTTGCGTCTGGGGCTATACTTCTCACCCTCGTCTTTTCAGGGTTATTTTAGGGATTACAACATGGGTATCTCTTGTTGCATAGTCTGTTTCAAATTACTATTTCAAGCTGGTATTTATATATTCTCCTTTAGGTTATATTATTATGTTATTATATCTACATACATTAAAAGGAGACTAAAAACAATTAGGTATTTATTTCATACAAGAGGCAACCTCTCAACCAGACATGATCCGCTGCTATTGTGGTTCTTGCATCAGCCTCTGGTGTTGCCTCTGTTCTGCCCATTGTCAAGCTATTACCATTACCATTACTCAGGATTATTTCATTACCAGGTGACAACATTGTCCTCAGGAGAGTCACATGCATTGTTAGAGAAATCGTGAACAAGTGAAGTTTCTAGGTCAAAAGAGGGCGTCGGAAGTCTCATTGCCTTGTGAGAGTGCCCTACAAAAAATTTACCTTGGATTCAGGATGTCAGCCATTTTGCCTGGTGCCCATATCAAAGTTGTACTCCCAATATGGTAATGCAACCTAAGCCAGGAGTACAGAAAGGAGAACCTTATTTGTAGGCCAGAACATCAGGTGTCAAGCAGGTATCAAGGGGCTCAACTCTTGTTTGTAGGAGACAATTTGTACTGGGGATGATTTAATGAGACTCTTGAGTGTCTGTTATACTTACAGACACCTTCCTAGCCCCGATCTCCCTGAGAATCACTTGATGAGAAGTTTGCCTTGTGTCCTGTAGCTCTTGTCCTGGTCACGTCTTACTAGACTTTGAATCTGAATGCACATACGAGCTTCACATAAAAGAGACACAGCATTCCATGCAGTGGCCTCCTATAAGAACTCTGCCCCAATCAGACTTTATCTTGGAAAGGTTTGAATATGAGATACCAAACAGATAGCAGAAACAACAACAACAACAACAACAACAACAAAAGAGGAGCAATAGAAAGTCAGACAAAAAGATAAAATTAGAGTGGAAAACTGGATGCAGACCGCAGACTCAGGAATCAGGCCGTCATCATTTTAAATCTTGACTCCCAGCAGAACAACGATGGACTAAGTTACTTAATAGCTCCAAGCATCTATTTTCTTGTTTATAAAACTTGGATGATGAATAATACCGACTATAGGGTTGGTGTGAGGCTTAAATGAAGACATATTTGCAACATGTTCAAAATCACAGAAGAATCTCTAAGGACCCATTGTTTCATCCTTTCCCTGGGCATTGTACACATAACTCAGTGTCTGGGCACCTTCCCGGTACTGTTTCTTACCCATCTCCTCTACCTGTATGAGTATCTCTCTGGCTTTAAGGCCACACTCAAATGTTGCCTCTCCCTGTGATTTTTGCGGATTCCTGGCCCCAACACCAAATTTGTGTTCCCAGAACACTTTTCACATGTTGCTCTTCTATTAAATCTTTCTCCTGATTTTCATACTGTGAGTTCCTCAAGGGCAGAGATGGGGTTCTTTTCATCTTTTTGTTTCTGCAACAGTGCTAGGCAGCATCAAGAAAACTCAATGCTTTCTGTATTATTGATCACACATATTAAATATTACAACAAATTATCATCTTACCAAGGGCACAGTGAGTATTGCTGCTAATGCACATAAAGCAGGCATGGTCTTCAGACATACAGAATGGTTCCTTTCTTCTATTCTATTCTACTCTCTTGACACACCCCTCCCATCTTTTTTCTTTTTAATTCCATTATTTACCCTTGAAACTTGTACAGTTTTATGTATATTTTACATATTGTTTCAAGAAGTCACTGAACTATGTTTGTTTTTTGGTTCTTATTCCCTGTTAAGGGTTCAATTATTTTCTATTTTGAGTTCTGATTTATAACTGTTTCCATAGATACCTGATCATGATAGTTAATTAGTGGAGCATGTTTTCTAAAGTCCTCTGAATAACATTTCAGTAATAATAAACATCCATCTTTCATTCAATTAGTACATTTTCTATATTTCTCTCTGGAAGCATTCATAAATGCCACAGGATTCCTTGCTTCAATACATAAAATCCAATAGGACTCAGGTAATCTTTTTGTCTCTATGTAGTGGGTGTTTGTGCTCATTGCTCCAACTGGAAGTCATCTTTCTCTATTTAATGAATTCCCAGAGCAAAAGGCTCAACACCAATGCACACTTGAAAACCAGTTTTTGCTTAAAAAAGCACTTTTGCATATGATAATTCACTAAAACTTCACCAAGAGCCCAGACCTATTAGTACAACTATTGTCTTCATTTCACAGACAGAGGCATTGCTGCTGCTTCTTAGAAGCGTAATCCACTATCTTGAAATCTCTTGTGCCTGGTGCATTGTGGGTGTTCAAGAAATACGGATCTGAACTGAGTGACTCACTCAAGGTCATGCAGGTAAAGAACTTTGTAAATGGCAGAGATGATTTACTAACTCTGTCTCCATCCTGATCTATCACACTTTTGGTGTCATTTCATCTCTCTCTGATTGTACTGAATTCAGAGCAGTTACCACTTTCTACACTGCATTATTATTTGCACACCTATTGTATGTAAGTTACAAGAGTCAGACTGGGGCCTTTTCTAGTGTATTCAAGCATAGCACATCCATTGATCATCTTCTCTCTGACAGGTATTGTAGTTACCAAAATGAACAAACATAATCTCTGTCCTCAAGGAATCAATTCGCTCTTGTGTGCCCCACAATGTTGGAGGCAGTAATTTGTTAATGATAGCAGCTCAGTAACTGTTTCTTAAAGGAAAAGCATTTGCAGAATGTGTCCCCCAAAGTGACATTAGGTAAAAATCCATTATTATCTCCTGCATTTTTGTCAAATATATTTTGATGACAATTAATAACCTCACTTTTCCCATTTCTTTGAGGTTGCCTTAACTTCCTCCATTTTAATCATAGGGACAAATCATCAGAATTGAACTGAACATTTATATAAGAAGAAATATTGACAAAAGCTCTCCTTACCATGAATTCTCAGGTTTAATTCTAACACTGTGACATAGATACCAAGACAACATCCATTTATTTATTTATTTATTTATTTATTTAAGACAGAGTCTCACTCTGTTGCCCAGGCTGGAGTGTAGTGGCACAGTCTTGGCTCACTGCAACATCTGCCTCCCGGGTTCAAGCAATTCTCTTGCCTCAGCCTCCGAAGTAGCTGGGACTATATGCGTGCACTACCACACACAGCTAACTTTTGTATTTTTAGTAGAGATGGGGTTTCACAGTGTTGGCCAGGCTGATCTCAAACTCCTGAACTTGTGATCTGCCTGCCTTTGCCTCCCAAAGTGCTTGGATTACAGGTGTGAGCCACTGCGCCCAGCCTTTAATTTATTTATGTTTATAAGTTTATAGACTATAAATGCAATTTTGTTACATGCATAGTGGTTAAATTAGGGCTTCTAGCGTATATATCACCTGAAAAATGCGCATTGTACTATTAAGTAATTTTTCATCATCCACCCTCCTCCACCCTCTCACCTTTCTGAGTCTCCATTGTCTATCATGGCACTGTGTATGTCCATATGTACACCTTATGGGTGAGGGCAGGTGATGTTTGTCTTTTTGTGTCTGGCTTGTTTCAGACAATATCCACTTTATAGGTGAGGAAACTAAAGACAAACGAGGTTAAATAACCCAGCCAAGTTTACACAGTAATTGGCAGGGTCAGAGAGTGAACTTGCTCTTCCTTGATCCCAAAGCCATCACTCTTAAACCACAACCTGATTTACCAGAGATCTGTGCTTTGTGTCTCTTGTTCCTACAAAACCATTTCTTATTGTCTTGGAGATGTAGGCAAAATACATAAAGAGACATCCTTGTGAGGGGCAGGGGATTCCCTTCTCTGGGAATGACCTAGTCTGGAGATCACAGAGGTGATGAATGTTTCACATTTCTTTTTCTTCCCATTGACATTTCTGTTGCTAATGTTGTAACAAACTGCCTTCATGGCGAGGTGGACTGCATATCCAAGAGAAAAGGTGTCTAGGCCTAAAGATGCTTGAGCAATACTCTCAAAGGTAAGAGAAGCAAGCATGGGGTCAACTGAAATCGATCAGAGATCACAGATGACACATCTTTGTCTTTCTAAAGTTTCTAAACCAAGTTGCTTTTTTTCAGTTGGTAGCTGATATATTTTTTAAAAAACATTCACACCCAGCTCTAACCACTTTAATGTATGATAAAAAGAAGAACTGATAAAAGGAGGAACAGGAGTCTCCTTTTCTGGAAGGTGCACCGGACACTCCCTATGACTTTGAGCTGGGTGGAGAGCACCTCCCCTCGGCTCCTGTGATTCCCTGATGCCCAGCACATCTCTCTCTTTCAGTGCATTTGCAATCCTACCTTATCATTATGTGGTTGTGATTCTCTCTCCCTCTACCCACCTTACCCTATTGTAAGCACATAGTATTAGAAACATTTATTCAGTTTACAAGTTGGTGTGTGACATTGGATCTGGCTCACAGTCACTGCCAAGCAAATGAGTGCAGAGTGAGTAGCTACACTCACGTGCCACCGAGAAGAGAAGCGAGTGATGAGTAATATCCTTTAGTGTGGCAAGTGTCCAAGTGCACAGAATACAAACGCAAGAAAAATAACAAGAGAAGCATGATGAGGACTCAACTTCAAAGAATAAGTCAGAAATCATCATTTTAAAGCTGTGGGGGGTTTCCTCAATATAGGTATGTATGAGAGAGAGCAGTTCATGTGAAGACATCTCTCTCTGATCAAAGGCAGAAGCTGTGAAATTTCTTAGAGAAAAGTAATCACTTGGTTTTAAAAGTCATCAGTCCTCTATTTGGGGTTGATTAGTGACAGTGGAGCTGGTGCCACTGGTGGCGGGGCCCAAAGTCCATTCGTTGAATCTGGGAGCACAGGTGACAAGTTCATCATATGTCTACTCATTCTGTGCCATTTTCTGAAAATCTCAGGTTCCTTCTTCCAGAGTCCTGATCACTTGTGATCTTACACCCTCCAGGTGGTGGAGGTAAATGGGCAAGTCTGGATGTGTGTCCTCAAAGCTCAACAAATATTTTTTTGATCAGTTCAAAGAAGAGTGCTGAGAGACTGTGGATGACTCACCCTGCAGAGGCGAGGGAAGGCTGGCTGCACAGAGGAGAGGATGCCTGAGAAGGGTCTCAAAACAGACACTATCATTCTTTTTAAAAGGTATCTACAGTCAAACAAATGAGCCTATGCATTTGTTTTTAGGGATAGTGAGGGTAGTAAATATTAAATGGAAGCAGTGTGCATCTAACCTCATAGTCTCAGCAGCAAAGAGTCTCCAGGAATGAGAAGATCACTGTAATAGTATCTCCTGTTAACCAGGACAACCACAGATACCAGTTGAATTTCTGGCACCTGTTGGAAAAACATGAGGGCAACAGGAAAATAAAAGTCACAAAAGTTGTTGGGACCCATAATCCCCTGTTTAGCTGGCGGTGGTGAATACAGATCCTTGTCCTGCTCTTCCTTCTCTTTCTTTTTTTGGGGGGGAGAAAGGAGTGAGATGGTTATTGAATTCTGGCTGGCTATTTGCATATTAATAGTTGTTAAATATATATATAATATATATTTCTATATTTTAATTTAAACATATTTTACACACACACACACACACGCACACACATATATATACTCAAACATACTTTTGTTCAAATATTTTCAGTCTTTACAATTTAACTTAAACTCTTCAGTCTTCAGTTTTCTCACTTCAAGATTAAGGATAATAATAATGCCTAACCCTGAGTTATTAAGAGGGGTGTTTAGACAATAGTTGTAAAGTGCTTAGACTTAACATAGTATTGTATTAGAAATGCTTATTAATATTATTAACAATAAAAGTATCAGTCGTTAAAATTTTATTTGTACTATAAATACCAGGAGGAGGGCATATTTCTAATAATCACACAGCTACAACATACACATTTTATGAATGGAGAAATTGAGAGTTGAGAAATTGAGTAATGTAAAGAAGTAGAGTTGAAAGCAGTATGTCCATCTCGGCTAGAAGAAAGTCGGACACACCATAAACACCTTCCAGGGCAGAATCCATCAGATGCTCCATGAGTGGTATGCAAAATAGCCCTCCCTGCTTCTTCCAAAATAATCTCAGAACTCTCATAATACATCTGCCCCTAGTATTATTGAAAAATCTCAGTAGCAGAGTACTGTCTCCAAGACCAGGCTCTGTCTGCTTAGACATCAGAGAGCCCTCTTGTTGCTTGGCTGCCTTTCCAGGACTCCCTTTGCTTTGCCTATACTGGGTGAGTAGTAAATATTAGAAGTACTTGTGCTCACTTGTGTGGAGTATTCTGAAATAAAGGGGAGGGCTGAGTCTGGCTATATTAGGTAACTTGCCAAAACAATAACCCTGCCACATGTACTAAGGATGGCACCAATAACCACGTTCTACTGTTGAGGGAGGCTGCATATTTTTCTGTTAAAGCAATGTACCTTTCACATAAAATGATCCAAATAAATCTGGGTGGAACTGGGGAGACGTTCCCGAGCCATGCCAGCCCTGCACTTTTTTGGCTGCTGCCTGGACCCCTGAGGAAGCCTGGAGGCCCATGGCTCTGGCAAGCACAGCCTGGAAGCCATCACACTGGCTCCTTCATTTTTCTGTGACATTCTGCATGGCCTTGTGGATTTAACTGGAAAATAAGCACTGTTCAAAATCCAAAACTTATTTGAATTCAGCTGTGCATGGGCTAGATCCTTTCCAATAAACTGCTTTTTTTTCTGATTGCATTTGAAAAAAACTATAAAATAGCACAAGAAAGCCACATGTTAAAATAACCTAATGTACAGCATCAAAAATTGGCCAGAGAAGAAACACAAGGCGTAACAAGTTCCTCACAATTGGAATTTGCAAATGTAACGTAATTATCTAGTTCTCCAGGTTGCGATATTCCCTGAAGGTGCAGTTGCATTCATTAATGGAGGGTTAGAAAAGCAGGTGGCATCCTAGAAAGATCTCAGGATTTAGAATAAGTTGTTGCTTTGAATCTTTCCTCTGACACTAGTTATGTGATTTTCGCAAGATTGCATTTGTTTGTTGTTTTATATAACCAAGCCTCAGTTTTCTCATATGCAAATTAAGAATTCAATTTAGTACAGAGTATTTAATATATCCATTTAACATCCTTCCTTTTACAACCCTCTTACCGTCTCCATTTGGTCCTTATTGGGCTGTCAGACATGACACTGTTTCCCTCCCGTCTTTAAACACCATCCTTCCCGCTACTGCAGGTTGGGGATTTTGCTTCACCACTTTGATCCACCACTTTGATCGTAAGAAAGTGTTAAGGGAAAGTCACATGCTTTTAAGCAGGGCCAATGAGTACCCTTCCTGGGATTGTTCTGTGTCACTGGGAAGGAGAGATTTCTTTAATTTTGGATTACGATTTACAAAAATCTTGGGACTCCACGTAGGATGTTCAGTTTTCTGGAAATAGCTTGCCTAATAAAAACACCAACCCAAAAAGATGTAGAGCAGGAAGATTGAAAGAAACATTGAAAGGAAACAGGAAGGCTAAAAAATAATTTTTATCAAATGGAAGATGGAAGGTTATAAAAAGCAAAAGTTAGAGTCAAAACCTCATTTTAGCTTCTGAATGCAGCCATTCCTGGTTCAGGTCCCAACCTTGGAGTTCCCAAATAGCAGAAGCAAAGTTGTCTCTTCTGTGAGATAGAGTTGGGACTCTGTCATTTGCATTGCCTGAAGCCTTTATAAAAACACCTAACATTCAGTGTTGTTTAAGAATTAGAGGTATTACATAAGAACTTAAGGCACATAGTAATCACTCAAAAAATGGCAACTCCTTTTATTTCTTTAGACATATACAAGGTACCTTGGCCAATTTATGTTAGCCTACCCTTCATGTTTTTTCTTCTTTATTTGTTGACATTGTTAATCCCCAAGGTATAGAAAAATGAAAATATTTTAGCAGATTACTCATAGATTGAGATTATTTTTAACCTTTACTTTTAAATGCATTTGATAGAACTTTTAAATACTGTGCTATTCAAATTTCTTATATGTCATTATGCTAATGAAAATAATTTTTATCAAATGGAAGCAGGAAGATTATAATATTAGTAATAGCTTTAATTTGTAAGGCTTCTATGAATTATAGTTTTAAATCACTTGAATAATGAAAGATATTTATTAAGTGCACATTATGTCTTAGGAAATTTTCTAAGCATTTGTAAAGGTTTTATTTCATTTGAATCAAATGACAAATACCTAAAGTAGAGCTTTTCGTTGTTATTATACAGATGAGAAAACTGAGGTTGAAAAATTTTAAATACCTTACCTTAATCTTTTTATCGAGTTTTATCTTTTTATATAACTCTAACTGAACTTTTAAATTATTTCATATTCATCTACAGTCTACTAAAATATTATCTTCATGACAAAAGAAAGTATCTTTGCTCCATTCCAAATCTCCAATTCCTTAAACAATTTCTGGTACATAGTATGAACAAAATAAATATCTGTTGCATGTTGAATGAACCATATTGCACTTCAGGATTTAATGCGACAAAATTCAATCCAGACATAACTGCCCCACCTTTCTGGTATCTCATCTGCTAGGTACAGCTGCACATCCTGTGAACACTGGGACTGTGAACATGGCCAGTGCAGCAGTGGATGGGAGGGTATGCCAGGGCAGCTGAGATCAGGTCCTAAAGTCTTCCGTCTGAGTTATGTGGCATCCAAGAGAAATGGCTACACCACAGTCTGTAGGGAGGACATGGCAAACACAAGGCCATTTGGAACATTAAACCTGAGCAGAGCTCCGATCAGTCACTTAAGAGTTGGAAGCTGGGTGGTAGGCTGGGACCAGGAACACCAGAATCTTGAGTGTTGGACAGGCTGGGCACCTCAGCTAAGGCAACTCACAGCAGCTTAGCAGGGATGAGTTATTCCATCCAGGGTCACTGGGAGAGGTGGAGTCAGAAGGCAGAGAGAACAGAAACAACTAATCAGGTCTGAGAGGGCGGTATGAGATGAGAAACAGGAAATGGAGGTGAAGGATCAGGAAGCTGCCTGGGGCCCTGGAGCGATGCATGAGCAGGTTGTTAACAAGTGCGGAGTTTCCAGTGTGAAGAACTACATTTGTGGCCCAATGTGGTCACTATGAGAACTGAACAGTGCAGGGCAGAGGACAAAGGACAGGGACAGGGGGGTCCTGACATTTCTATGCAAACTTCTTTGTTTTGGAGGGCCATGAGTGCCGGGCTGGGAATGAGTACACTTGGGTTCTGCATGGGGTGAAAACCAACCACTTTGTTGCCCTGGATGCCTCTGTCTCAAAACCCTTCACCTAATATTATAATTAGGTATCAAATTCAACCTCTTAAAAACTCTTTTTCCCCCCGAAATCTTCACTTTTCCTGCCTTAGTCAGTTATCCTCTCTTGGATTGCTTCAATATTCTTCTAATTTATTTGCCTTCACTTACAGTCTCTTCAAATAAACTTTTACAAATGCCAGTGACATTTTTTAAAAATGTAGACTGTGTCCTTTATGTGCCTGTATAAATGCCCTCAATGGGTTGGCAGTGCCCACAGGATACAAACTGAGCCTCTTACTTCTGCATAAAAGGTCCTCTGTGTTGTGGTGTCTACCTTTCATGCCCAGCTCCTCTCACTTGTGCTGCACTCCCTGCCCAATTCCGTAATAAAATGCTTGCAGTTGGGTGAACACATTCCTCTATTACGAATTTCCAAGTGCTATTTCATCGGTGGGATATTCATTTTCCTCTTTGTCTTATCTCGTGAATTTCAGGCACTTGTTGATATCAGATGTACAGCTGCCACTTCCTCTCCAGCACCCTTCCTGAAGAGCTCCCTTTACCCACCCTGGTTTAGTGGTTCCTGCTTGGTTTTCTCAGAACCTCCTGTATCTCTATCACAGTCCTTATCATTGTCTTCCATAAATGATAGACCCCTCAATCACCTAGTCCCTAACTGGCAAGTAGCAAGGGCTCAAACAATTGTAGCTGAATAAATGAGTGCTTATTCCCATTGAGAGGGTTGCAGGGATAGGGACAGCATGAGCAAGACCTGAGTAGGGAAATCCCCAATACTGAAGTTTTTCCATTGGAACTCAAGTCGTTACCAGGGATGGAAGCTACCCTGAAATCCCACACTAGAGAATTTCATTAGTTTCATTAGTTACATTTTATTAGTTTCATTAGTTGAGAACCATGATACAAAGTTCTTGTCCTTGAATTCCTTGTTACAGGGTTGGGATGAGAAAACATGTTTTAGCTAGCATGTAAGGCGATGCAATACTTGCTATAAAAAAAAAAATCACCTGAAATGAACAGTGTGCTTTGTGACAGTTGATTGCATTGAGGCATAAGCCCCTTATCTTGCTGCAGAGAGGAAACATAGAGTTTTGGAGTCCTCTGACTGAGCATAGGATGGCAGGCAGAGTCTTAGGAGGAGGCCATTTTTACCTAGAGCAGCAGCTTGGCACAAAACATAAGGCTATCATCTGTGCAGTTCTTTTCTTCCCACTACCCAAATTAATATTATCTCCAGGCTGAAAAGAAAGTAATAAGAGGGGCCATGAGTAAAAAAGAAAAGAAAAACCAAAGACCCCCGCCAGCTTTGCTCCTCTTGTCTGTGTGACTTTGGCTAAAATCACATCCTCTCGTTTGTACATGAATACGGACAGATTCCTATCCCTGTCCTGTGTTTTGCCTTGGCATTTGTGAAGATTAAATGTGATAATGGTTCCAAAGTGCTTTGAGAACTGTAAATTGATGTACAAATGGAAGAGATTAAGGGATTAGTTTCAATCCACTGAAGATTTTCTCTTTTAAGGAACAACCCTCTAAATATCAGTCTGTGTAAGCTGCCGGCATGCACCCACAACCCACACCTCAGTGCATGCCTTAATGATCGTTCCTTTTTTCCAAAGTGGTTCTTTTAAACTTTCCCCTATACTGTCCGTTCTCAACACACCAAGACCTTTATTCAACATGACGTTAGGGAAATTGTATCATGTTAAAAGTTGTTCATGCCTAAGGACAACGAGTCTGATAAAAAGTGTGTGTGTGTGTGTGTGTGTATTTTTGTTTATTTATTGGTTATTTGGTTTGTTCAGTGAAGAAAAAAACCCCAAAACAAAAATTCTAAGATAAACAATAAATGTCGCTGTTTTAATATTGTTTGTTGAGGTTGTTTATAAACAGAAGGCTGATAAAATATTGTTGCCATCCTATGCTAATTTGTCACGTTCCTCATCTGTTTTTAGTAATTATACAATTCTTCTTAAAATTTTATTTTAACAATTTCCCCTGAAGCATCTTGCAAATTATCTCTGTTGAAAGAGGGTTGTTATTCTGACCCTTTCATTTTAGAATTGCAGTTGCAAAATGTAAGATGACTTTCCACTGATGAGCTGACTGACTTCACACTAGTCACAACTGGTCTAACACAGACTGATGTTAGAAAACCGAAGATTTCCACAAAGAAGATGAATCTCATGCAGTACCCAGATGTATTTTCAAGTACCCTGAAATGACTCTTCAAACAGCATTCACATTGTAATTGTCCACTTGCAGATCTAACTCCCTTTCTATGAGTGAGTTCCTTGAGGGCAGAGATTGGCTAGTCATGCCAACACTCAGCTCCTGGATACCGTATAAGAAACTCTTATTTATTGAATTACTGAAAAAGATATATGCACTTGTATCCCAATACACATATATTTTGTTCCTGTTCTCATATTTTCAGTGCATTTTCTTTCATATTATTCATGAAAATGTACCTCTATAATAATTTGAGCAGTATCTTTCTACATAAATACATACTCAGTATATAATTTAGAAATTATCCCTATTTACTCACATACCTATCTTTAAATTTTTGTAGGAAAATATGCATTAGCTGCAAAAAAATAATAAAACAAGAACAATGCAATTTCATTCTCATAAGTTTTCAATTTAACTCCCCTGGAGTAGACATGGGCTGATTGAAAAGCAGATCCAAGGAAAAATACATGTTTTGATTCTCTGTTACTTTACATTCCGTCTGCCACAGTTGGGCTGGGCAAGATGGCAAGGCTGGAAGCTAGAAGATGAGGTGGGAGGAGGAAAAATATTTGAAGGCAGCAGATAGGAAATCAACAAAATGAAAAGGTGCATTAGTTATGGGGTGAGCATTCCAGGCAGTAGTCAGCCAGGAAAATGATTTTTTCCATTGAAAACTCAGGGAGGGAAATTAAACTCCTCCCACTATAGCTACATAGCATTTCACAGAGGTCATTGCTATGCTTTTGCATTCAAGGTGAGTGATATTTGTTGAATTTCTGTCATTTTTATAGATTTACAAAATAGTTATTAGGGGCAAAATAATTAAAGACCTATGTAGACTGTTTCTAAATTCTGGGTAATTAAGGCACAATATCTTCATTTTTTAAAAGCTAAACTTCGGGAAAATGCACTCTTAAAAACTAGCACTTTATTTAATGCTAAGTTTATTGTGCAACATAAACAAATATATTAGTATTGGAATTACACAGATTCTACCTTCGTTACTCTAAGGGCATAGACAGTGTTATAGTGAGGAGAAATTGGTAAATAGCGTCAGGCCTATTTTTAGGTTATTCTTATATATGCTTCCATGTTTTGTGGAAGTTACTTAACATACGTTTGTTCAGTATATCAATAAATCAAAAGTTTGTTGATATACATAAAGCAGAAAATAGTCATCCTGTAGACTGGTTTTAAATTTTATTTTAAACTTTTCTTTTAACATTTTCACATAAAAAAGCAATGCAATGAAAGTGAGCCAGTGCTGCTGACAGTCATAATGCTGTTCTTCAGATTATACAGAAGAGTTGAGGAAGTCATTCTGCTGGGCATGCTGTTGGCTACTTCAGTATGAGTACAGGGGCAATTCCTGAATATGATTTAGAACACTAGACCCCAGCTTTTACTCTGTTACCAATTATGCAATGATGGCCAGATATCAAGATTTCTTTACTCTTTATGTTCTTATCTGTATAATTAGTACAATCGTGTCCTTACAAAGTTGCTGTGAGGATTAAATTAGGAATTATTTTTGAAAGTACTTCCACTAGTTCCAGTACATGAAAGAACTTAAGAATTTAAAATTTTGTGTAAATCTAATATCAAAAGTGTTATATACGCTGGTAAGCACTTTATATAAATCATGTCATCTTTATACTCTGAGAGATAGGTATTATTTTTCCCATATATGTGAGGAAGCTAAATATTAAAAACATTAGGTAATTTATCCAAATCTATATGGCTATTAATGAATTTACTTAATATTTGCATTAATTTCTTTTTGGACCACATTATATTTAGCAGTGCTGTGGTCTAAATGTTTGCATTTGCCTAAATTAATACGTTGAAATCTTATTCCCTAAGGTGAAGCGATTAGGAGGTGGGGCTTTTGGGGGGTGATTAAATAATAACAGGGGTCATGCATGATAGATTGGTGCCTTAGTAAAAGAGGGCTGAGAGAGCTTCCTTGCTCCCTCCACCATGTGAGGACACAGGTGCCCTCTATCAACCAAAAAGCAGGTCCTCACCAGACAAAGAATCTGCCAGCACCTTGATCTTGGACTTCCCAGCCTCCAGAGCTATGAGAAATAAATTTCTGTTTTTTTTCTGTTACTAAGCCACCCAGTCTATAGTATTTTGTTGTAGTAGCCTAACCAGACTAAGATTAGCACTTTGGTGTAAAGTTGGTCCATAATATCCACCTTGTCCATCTTCCTTGGTAGTACATGTAATCATCACATCACCTTCAGAGATTGTCCTTAAAGGACAAGTATCTGGTGTCTAAATTTCTGATGACCAAGCTGAGAGGGTATCAGTTTTGAAGAGAAGCATGTTTTCCCCACTGCTCTGTATTGACTTATTGGAAGAAGCTTAACCTAGAGAGAGAAGAATGTTTGTGTTCCCTGAGGCCTCTCAGAGCATGTTCTCTTTTGCTTTCAGTAATGTCACGATCAGGGTTTTTAACAAGACATATTTTTGTGTTTCGGGTCAGAGAAACAAATGGGAATGCAAATAGAAACACCAATATGAAAAGCCATAGATTATGTGTTTTAACAAAGTCCTACCAGCTAGTTCTTGATAACATGCAAACTGTCATTCTGCACTTTCTCATAGTTGATCTGCTTAATCCATTGACAATCTCAATAAAGTCTTATTTTAGAAACACATTATCATTTTCCTCCTGTTAAAACTTGGTGGTTGGCATAAGCAATTAGGAACAATCATAATTTATTGCAAGCGTAAATTAGAAACAGAATTATGTAATTTTATTTTATTTTTTCATGCTGTGCAGTTCTCCTATAACCAATAATTAAGATGGGGAAATGGGCCACTGGAGATTGGTTTCAGAAAGGCCCCATC
Organism: Saimiri boliviensis; assembly: GCF_048565385.1. Taxonomy (NCBI): domain Eukaryota; kingdom Metazoa; phylum Chordata; class Mammalia; order Primates; family Cebidae; genus Saimiri; species Saimiri boliviensis. Next base: position 84,281,552 of record NC_133463.1, read on the forward strand.
AGCTCTGGCCCATCTTACCTGGAGCTAGACTCTCTCAGGGCTAAAGAAGACAGATTCAAGAATAGCAGGTTGTATTTAAATTCTTAAGTCAAGAATGTTTTGAGTGAGATTAATAAACAGGTATATATAATTAGTTTACTCTCTCTTCAATCTATTATCCCTACATTTTTAACAATATCTTACAACTTTAATTACGGTAAAGTTTTTAGTCGATCTGAGTCCTCTCAAAGTGTATCCTGAGAATCCCTGCATGTCGTTGTCTGTGGGACAACTTCATAACCTGCTTTACACAGGCGGAAAGTACAATTAAAATAAACATCAAAATCAATTAAATATATTATGGTATTTGTATTTTAGAATTTAATGCAGCTGCAAATATGACATTGTAGAATATTTAGTCATATTGATAAATATGTAACTATATTGTGGAGTAAAAATATTGTAAAAGAATATTCAATCATGTATAGATTATGTAGGCTACAGTGGAAAAATAAATGTGTGTGTGTGTGTGTGTGTGTGTGTGTGTGTGTGTGTGTGTGTGTGTGATGACAAAAGAGCAGACATTAAGTTAAATGCTGGGAAGCTATTAGTGGCCATCTCTGAGCAGCACTCCCTGCAGATGGGCAGCAAGCTCCTATTTCAAAAGGATTAAGGCAGCACATCCCCATATCTACCGTGGCCTATCTCTTGTCTGCTTAGATGTACTTCCACACATATATTTAAGGACAAGGGACTCTAACCCTGCAGAGCCTAGTTGTAGGGAGGGGAAGCCCCAGTTTTCTCTGTGGCTTGCTTTGAGTGCTATGTCTACCTCTAAATTACCAGGACACATATTCTTCCCATTGGTAGCACAATACCATACAGATTGATTCCAAGCATAAATTGGGTCTTGGAGGATGGCATGCAGTGATCTTAAAGTATTGGCTCTCAACTACTGTTTTCAGGTATGCTTCACTGGGCCAGTTTATCATTTCAGGCTAAAAGCTTCTATGTGGTGAAGTTTGGTGCAACCAGAGGATCCCATGGCCATAGAGTGACTCCTTCAACTCTTTTTCTGTGAAGTAGGTCCCCTGGGTTTACATGGGTCAAATGTGCCAAAATCCATTGGATAATGGTGCTGCCAAAGGCCCTGTGGGTAGTAAAAGCAAACATGTCTATTTCTGTGAGAAGAAACTACTGACACTTTCAGGATACAGGAGCTCAATACAGTCTTATTACCACCAAGTAGCTTCAGAGTCTCTTGCAGAAATTGTCTCCCATCAAAGGGTTAGCATTTGTTTCTGTTGCTGAAAGTTTTTATATTTGTGAGTGGGAGTAGATCAAACTTGGTGTGTCTTTGCTATTGGGCCCATGCATAATGTCCACCTGTGGCACTGTAGACACTTCATTCCTGAGTCAGCATTGGGCTAACCAAGGACAGAGGCTAGCCGACATCAGCTGGCTTGCTGGGCCTTTTTGTTTACTTGGTTATCTAGTGTCTCTACTAAGGTAAATACTCCCTAGTGAATGCCAAGAACTTTACAATTTATTACTATTTCTATACATCCATCCAAATTTCTTTGTTATCAATATTACAGTCTTTTCCTTAAAGCTGCTGGAAAGTCAGCCAGACCATTCACTACCGCTCGTAACTTCTTACTTATTCTAATATGGGCTACTTCTCTTTCAACACAAACTGGAAGACCATGTGCACTGCCTGAAGCTGTGTTCACTGAGAGGATTTTTCTTGGTCATTATCCTTAAGACCATCTCTAAATGAAGCTGTTGTGACACTGCTTTCCATTTTCACCTTGTGCATGTGCACGCATGTGTGTGTGCATGCACACACACACACACACACACACACTCTGAACCAAGCTAAATATCCCATACATATACCATAGAAAATATCTGCCAAAACATGAGTGTTTACCTAATACAGGTAGGAGCCATGGACATAGGAAATATCTGCTCATGCATCTTGCTTGTGCCTTCTGGTCTTGCTCAGGCTAAATTCTATAGGCACTGCTTTCAAAGTATGATTCATTGTCACCATGCTCTTGGCCTTATGACTTGGTGGGTCTGAAAAGAAACAGTTCATGATGGCGTTTCAGGCACATGTCACTTGTCTCATGCTCAGACATTCTGTCTGTACTGTAGCCCATTAGCTCATCAAGATGTGTTTCTAAAGCCATAACGTTCTTCCCCCAGTTGGTTTGATCTTGCTCCCAGTTAGGGCACTGAATTGTAGTTCTCCTTTTGGAGCAAGCCGTGTGCTTCACGTGGCATCTTTCCCACCTGTAATACAAGGGTCAGCTAAATCATATGGCCTAATTGGCATTGCTGCTTACAATAATGCCTAGGCATTGCTGCAAAGTCTTTTCTGCTTTGGGCTGCACTTAATGCTGTAAGCCTTTCACATAATTCTGTCCCACTGAGACCCTAACAGTTTTATGGATGTGGCAAACTGCTAAAACTTTCAGGTTTATACCTCACCCTCTGGATCCCATGAGTTTCACCAAGACTGCCAGCTTGTAAACCACCTTTTGCTCTCTTTGTCCAATGAGCATGATACCATCATGGAATAGATTAAAATCAAGTTTGTGTGCCCTGTAAGTGGTCCATCTCTGTTTAAATTATTTTGTAACAGAGGACAGATGGTGAACATAGATCTGGGGTAATATTATTAAAATGCATTTTTACTCATTCCATATGAATACAAACTATGCCTTATCCTTTCTTCTGACTGAGATATCAAAGAGCACATTTGCCAAAACAATGTCTCTGCAGCATGTACCTGAGATCATATTAATCTGGTCTAACAACAACCAAAGCACGTTTAGCATGCTGGATACAACCAGGCTTATTACTTGGTTGTTCATGCACTGGTCTACAGAGTCCATCTAGAATCCATCGGACTTCCTCAGGGGCTAGACTGTTGTTAATGTGAGAACTGAAGAGGCCATGACTTCTGTATCCTTTATATCCTTGAAGCTGACACTATGCTCTGACCTTCCCACTTCCCAGAATACAGTATTCCTTTTGGGTAATTATCCTTGATGGTCATCCATCAAGTTTGGCTGTTGGGTCTTGGTTTTTGCCCTCATTGTCCTCCATACTCTATCACAGAATATGAGAGATTTCTGGTATGCAATCAATGGAGCCCTCTAACTTTAACACCTGGCTTTCAGTAGCATGACACTTGAACTCAGCTCTTCATAATCTTTTTCTAATGTGTCAGTGATGCGTAGCAATACTATTTGATAGCATTATCTTTAAAGCTACTCTTTTCTCTATGTACTCCAAATGCTTGATACATCTACCACACCTTCTAATGAATTCCCTTTTAACAGTATGCCCTATGAATTCACCACCTGTGACTATTTTTCAGCAATTGGACAGCTCCCTACTCCCCAGGGGCTTTCTGAGTTCCACCTATCATCAGCACAAAGTCCTCATTGCCATCTGGATGGTGCATAATCTAGCTCAGAAGGTTTTCTTTCTGAGTTTCTGCTTTCCTTGATCTACCAATATCAGCCATTTATAAGTCCCTGGAAAAGACAAAGTTTAGGGTGCAGGGTATGAATTAGGAAACCACTCCTATGATGGCAAGGAGAAAGCAGAATTTAGCATTAGTAAAAATTAAATTGTGCAATGCAGATCCAACAAATGGTTGGCAAACATGGCTAGGATCTTCAGAGCAAGAATCGTCCATCAGAGTGTCTTATTTCACACACTTCCTTCATTCTCCTTTATGGTCTCTTCCTTCATACCTCCTTAGGTGCTGTTTTCTTACTTCTTGTCCTGTTGTGTGTTTTCCTTCTCTCTAGCATGTTCTAAGTCTCTTATGCTTCCCTTCAGGGCTGTCTTTGACTGCAGTATTTTCTTTCTCTGGCACTTCAATGGCCACTAAATCCAGGTCAGCTGATGTCCATGTGCATGCTTTGATATAATGTGTCGCTTCTGTCTTATTTGCCTGGTCCATTTTCTGGTCCTGGGGCCAAAAGCTTGAGGTGCTTCAACATGAAATGTGATTTGGGCAGCTATGACATTCCACCAGTTATCAAGCTTCAAATTCCAAAGTCTGAAAATGTCCTTAGTTCCTTATTTTAAGAATATTATCTTCAAGCCTTAGGGTCTTACTGGGGAATCCTGACACTATTATTCCACTTCTCAATGAGTTATTTTCCCTCCTCATCTTCCCTTTATGGTTCCAGATCTCTGGAGCCGTCAGACCCAGGCTCAGTTCCCCCTTTCTTAATATGCCCACCAAGGTACAGCGCAGCGATCTTCTTTAGATGGTCACCAACAACACAAATGGTGGCAAATCTACTTCACAAATTGTGCGTAAGTGTCTCAAAGGTTCTTATGACAGTAGATCCTGGAAGTTTGCCAACATAATCAGAGAAATAACTGAATTATATATATATATACAACCCGAGAGAGACCTGGTTTCAAATTAGGCTTAGGAATAAGAAGAGTTGTATTCACATCCAGGTTGTGACATTACCTTGCTCTGTGACCTGGGACTAGTGAGTTTACTTCTGGGTGTCTATTTTTTTTTCATTTATAAATGAGAAATGTTCTTCCTTTTCTTCTTATCCCACCAGATTGTTGAGATAGTTATATGTAACCCATCTACAGAAAACTTCTTTGTAAATTTGAAAGTACTATTTAGTCATTACTTGCTGTTAATGCCCCACACCTTGCTATGCTCTGAGAGAAAGAGGAGAACTAATAAGTGAGAAAACGCATGCATTTGAGATGCATTATTGCATAGTGTCTAAAAAAAGTATTATCTGAGCCAATTACTTAACCTCGCTATGTCTTAGTGTCCTTATCTTAAAATGAGGATAGTAATCTCATAACATTGTTGTCATTATTACATATACATACACACATATTTGTATATATATACATATATTTACACATATACACATACAAATATATGTACATATATACATACACACATACATATATGCGTATGTGTATATATACATATATATGTATATGTGTGTGTGTGTATATGTGTGTGTATATATATATGTGTAGTGGGGCTTAATACAATGTTGCTTGGTAAGAGCTATGAAGTTATTAGCCATTGTGTTTACCTGGAGGCAGGCATCATGCTAAATGCTTGGAAATAATATTTATTTCAAAATTTTAAATATGTAGAGTGGGATAGAGTAAATGCAATATCTAGCTTTTGTAACCATTTCTACGTTTAGCATAATGTTAATATTGTGTTTTTTAAATTACATGTATGTTGTATCTATTTTCAGACTGAGTTATTTTTTAATTTTGCTTATTTAAATAAACATTTTGTCATCAGAATTTTTTATTTTTTATTTTTTGAGACAGAGTCTCACGCTGTCACCCAGACTGGAGTGCAGTGGCATGATCTTGCCTCGTCGGTTCAACTGACTCTCGTGCCTCAGCCTCCTGAGTAGCTGGGATTACAGGTGTGCACCACTATACCCGGCTACTTTTTTTTTGTATTTTTAGTAGAGTCAGGGTTCCACTATGTTGCCCAGGCTGGTTCAGAACTACTGAGCTCAGGCAGTCTGCCCACCTCAGTCTCCCAAACTGCTAGAATTGCAGGAGTGAGCCACTATGCCCGGTCTTTTCAATCTGAATATAGTCAACTTTATCAAAACTTTTCAGATTTTATCTTTTTGTTTGTATTTAACATATTCTACCAAACACTGATTCCTAAAAGGCATATTTTTGGTACAGTATTTAAAATTATTCAAATTATTTTTAGTAAGTTTTTTGTCTACCTGATATATTATGTATTTCTGTCTACATCCACATCCATCTAAATATGATGTAAGTGTGTGTATGGGTTTAATATCAGGTAAGGATCCATTTTGCTTTTCCATATATAGATGACCAATTGTCCCTGACATTTTATGTCATCTTTTTCATATATTTTTTATCAAACATATAACAATATTTTTTTTTATTATCCTTGAAGGTCATCCATCCACTTTGGCTGTTGGGTCCTGGTGTTTGTCCTCATTATTCTTCATACTCTATTACAGGAGATGAGAGATTTCTTGTATGCAACCAACAGAACTCTATAACCTTAACAATGTTTTAATATATTTTATATCAAATCTGTAAGATGACTATGTATGTATAAATTACACACACACACACACACACACACACACACACAAACATGCACACATACTTTTTTTTCTGGGGTCTCTATTTGCTTTCTCAGGTTTATTTTCTTATCCCTACACAAACCTCATAATGCTTTTTATTTCTATATCTTTACGGTATATTTAAATTTCAGTGAGATGAGTTTTTTTACTTCCATTTCATCTTACAATTTGACATGACTGTTCCTGCATTTTCATTTTTCTGTATAATTGTAAGTAACATCTTGTTATATTAAATTAAAAATCACTTTGGTTTTGATTAAAAAGTAATTTGTGTTAGTTTCTATACCTTTATAATATTGAATGTTTTCTTTCAAAGTGTGAAATATGTTTTCATAATTTAGATTGTTTTGTGTGCTACTCTATTTACACTGATGATTTACTTTAATCGATTGTTGTTGGTAGGTAGAAACATTATTTGATCCTATCACAGCAACTTTGATCTTTTTAATTTGAATAGTTAGGATATTGTAATTTTTCTGTATATTATATAGTTTATCATAATGTTAATTTTAATTCTTTTTACAGGCCTTATACTTTTGTTTTTGTCTTTTTTTTTCTTTTTTTTTTTTGGTCTTACTGTGCTTATAAAAATCTCCAGTAACCTGCTAAGGAGGAAGTCTAAGAATGCCAATGTTAGCTAGTCAAGAATAACTTTTAACATTAGAGACAAACATTTAACATTCTTACTAAGATATGACTTGCATGTTCTTCACATGTACCCCAAAACCTAAAATGCAATAAAAAGAAAAGAAAGACAATGTCTTAGTTGTTGAGAGGAAATATAACAATGAACAGGCCATATCTAGAGGTTACACTAAGGTAAATATTTAATAGACATGATGAAACATTTGTTGCCCTGAACTCAACAGTTTATTTTAAATTAAGTTGTTCAGATTCTATAACATTATTATATTCACATTAAAAATTATATGCACTCCTAAAAAAAAGATATGATTAATTAATTTGTTTTTCATCATCTATTCCCATATTTGCATTTAAGGCTGTAGATTTTCATTCTTAAGTTAGTGTTTACATATTCACTCAGTTTGAAATAGTATGATGTTTTTACTATGACTTTTTAATTCAATAATTTATTAAAAGTTTTGTTTTGAAATTTTTAAATATTCATTTGTTTGGGCTTTCTTTAATATTAATATAGAACGTTATTGCTTTTGGGGGATTTTTTATTGTGGGTGCTAAAGAGATAATTTTGGATTTTCAAAATGTTGCCTCAGGAAAAATTTGGCATTTCCTTTACCTCAGTGTACTAGGGGCATTCCAGGTCTGAGAGAAGTTATTTTTGGTAGAGATCAAGGTTTTAATCATACTGATTGAAGTGTGCTTTATGGATTAATATGTTATTGTTATTTATAAACGATTCCATATAAACTTAAAAAGAATATGCATACTTTACTTGTTCATTGAAGGATTTAATAAATATTCATGAAATTAATCTCATTACCTGTGTTCTTATCTTATAGACCAGGGTTTGGTAAACTGTCACCCACTGGGCAAGTCCAGTTCATGGCTTGGGTTGGGATTTTGTGTGGCCTGTGAGTTAAGAATAATTTTCACATCTTTAAGGGAATATTTGTGTGTGTGTGTGTATAATTATACATACAATATATAAATGTATATATTATATATATTTACATATATATGTAAAGAGAAAGAAAAATATATATATTATTATATATATTTTTTACATATATATTATTATATATATTTTTTACATATATATATATATGTAAAAATAGAGAAAGAGAGAGGGAAAGAGTATTATTGAGACTGTATGTGTCCCAAAAAATCTTAAAATGTTTACTATTTGGTCTTTTACAAGAAACGTTTGTCAATCTTTGTTTTATATCTTAGTATTCTTTTTCTGAATGATTTATTATTTTCTTATAGTGATGTATTAAAAACTTTCATTGAATAGCTATAGTTAATCAGTTCTCTGCCATTTTTGCTTTTACTTTTAAAGTCTGTATACTAAAATACGTATAGGTCCAGGATTACAATATATTTCTAGTAAATTCTTCATTTTATAATTTATAAAGGTCACCTTTAACCATATTAATGCTTTCTGAATTCATTTATTAGTATTTGTCCTGCCTATATTAAAACAAATCTGGTGTCCAAATACTGATATCAGAGTAAATATTCTCATAGGGGATAGTTTTATTGTTTGTGCTGAAGAGATAAATTTGGATTTTGAAAATGTTGCCTCAGAAAAATTTGGAGTTTCCTTTACCTGGGTGTTTTAGGGGCATTTCAGGTCTGAGAGAAGATAATTTGTTAATATATAAATTTAGAGATTACAAAGCAATTCAGATGAAGTAATTTGAATTCTATACCAGCACTTCATGTAGGATTGGGCTTTTCATAACTTCTGACAAATGGCCTTATATTTCTCCCTACCTAGAGGTCTGGCTAGACAGAAACCCCATTCTCTCTTTCCTTGGTTCTTCGCTTGCTCTGTTCCATCCTTCAGTTAGGCATTTATTTTCTCAGACCATAGCTTGATGGATGGAACTCATTTAAAGGTCTCCCAATACCATAGTAAAACAGCCACTCCTCTGTTCTTCTTTGGAGTCAGCATCCCTGCATTCAGCCCTGGAACTTCCATCTCATGTGTATTTCTCAACCCAACACTTCAATATCAACTTATAATGCCAGATTCTTTTCTTTTCTTTCTTTTTTTAAATTTTACTTTAAGTTCTAGGATACATGGGCAAAATGTGCAGGTTTGTTACATAGTTATACATGTGTCATGGTGATTTGCTGCACCTGTCAACCTGTCATCTAGGTTTTAAGCCCATGTGCTTTAGGTATTTGTCCTGATGCTCTCCATCTCCTCACCCTCCGTCCCCTGACAGGCTCTGGTATGTGTTGTTTCCCTTCCTGTGTCCATGTGTTCTCATTGTTCAACTCCCACTTATGAGTGAGAACATGTGGTATTTGATTTTCTGTTCCTGTGTTAGTTTGCTGTGGATGATGGCTTCCAGCTTCATCCATGTCCCTGCAAAGGATATGATCTCACTCCTTTTTATGGCTGCTTAGTATTCCATGGTGTATATGGACCAGATTTTCTTTATCCAGCCTATCATTAATGGGCATTTGGGTTGGTTCCATGTCTTTGCTATTGCAGATGGTGCTTCAATAAACATACATGTGCATGTGTCTTTATAGTAGAATAGCTTATATTCCTTTGGATATATAACCAGTAATGGGATTGCTGGGTCAAATGGTATTGATCTGGCTCTAGATCCTTGAGTAATTGCCACACTGTCCTCCACAATGGTTGAACTAATTTATATTCCTACAAACAGTGTAAAACATTCCTATTTCTCTGCAGCGTCGCTAGCATCTATTGTTTCTTGAATTTTTAATAATCGCCATAGAATACCAGTTTCTAGCATCTGAGTCTTTGTTCTTTCCCTTTTAGATTTTGTGCTCATTTACATCTTTAATTTTTTTAAAAATGTATTTTATTTGTTATTTCTAGGTAATATGTAAGAGAAGCATTTATATTATAGTGTAAACTCATTCTACCATAGGCCCAAATTTGAATCAATCCATCTCATTTTTTTCATCTCAGCAATCCTGGATACCATTAAACTCTGACATATTTCAGAAAAATGAATTCTATTGTATGAATTGGTGAAGGAACATAATTGAGAGCTAGGTAAGAAAGTATTCCCTAGTATTCTTTAGGTTCATGTGACAGAAATGGCTGAAGTTATTTTAAGAGATGAGGGGGAAACGTGGCTCATATATCTGAAAAATGTGTTTGGCATAGCTCTCTCCACCGTCCAGCCCTGATTATCTATGCATTGGCTTTTTTCTTGGGCGAGCTGGCTTGATTTTGTAGAAGCATGGTTATCAACTGACCTCAGTGTACATCCTACAGTCAAATAGCCTTATAGGAATGAAAATGCCTCTTTCTCAGCGTTTTCAGCAAAGACTAGGAATGTTATTAATACTTACAGTACTGATTTAAGTCATGGGCTTGTTACTGAGTTATGCCAAAGGAATATGCTCCTTATTCAAACCTTTGTTAGGTAATGAATCCTGCAGTCAGACAGGATCAGGAGTGGCCAGGGGTTACTGCTCAGGTTCAGGCTCATTTGAGGCCAGGTGGTAAATATTCTGCACATAGGTCATAAAACCTGCTGGCCTGAGGCTTGCTCTGAATCTGCCATTCCCATAGAACTCTTGACACTGTTTCTTTCCTGAGGAGAAGCACTACTTGAACCAGATTCAGTATCATCCAAGATTCTCATATCCCTTTTAATACAGTACTAAATGCGTTAGTGTTGTATTACTTTTTAAATTATTTGTTTATCCTTTCATGTTTAGTCTCCATGAAGGCATGAGCCATTCTTACTTTGTCCATCATTTTATAATCAGTGCTTAGAACGTTCTTGGTACATTATAAGTAGTCAATAGCTGTATTTAGTTTTTTGGGGTTTTGTTTTAACTTCTGTTTTAGCTTTGGGGGTACATGTGCAGGTTTGTTATACAGGTAAACTGTGTATCACTGGGCTTTGGTGTACAGATTATTTTTCACCTAGGTAATAAGCACAGTATCTGATAGGTAAGTTTTTGATCATAGCTACTATAACAGATAGAACAACAAAGAATCTCAGTCTTCTACAAAACAGAAATTTGTCTCTTCCTCACACACATGTTGATTGGTGATGGTGGTGATGGTAGCTTGTTCAAGGCATTTATTCAGAGACCCAAACCTGTGGAGGAGCTCTTATTTTAAAAGTCTAGTTTTAAGATTGAGCTACTTGTTGACATCCAGATTTCAGGGAGGTGGGAATATGGAAGAATTGAGGCTCATCTAGGAGGATGCTGAGTGGGGCCAAGCCAGGAAGTAATATATAGTGCTCCTACCATTGGCTGGAACTTAATTACAAGTTTGTTTTATCATGCAGCAGAGGCTGAGGATTGCAGTGCTTGACCGAGCAGCTATGTTCCAGCAAAACCTCTATCCCATGAAATAAAAACACAAATATTTGGTGAATAGCTACCAGTCTTTGCGACGATGAGATTTATTGAATAAATGTATAATCACAGCATACTTTGTTCCAAGTAAGACTGGGTTATAATAAAGGTGTCTGGAATAAATTCTATTTCTTACTTGTATTCTTTTTGTTGTTCTTCTTATTATAAGGGTAAGTCAGATATTCTGTCCTTGAATATGGAGAGAATCTGGAACTTTCAGAAGCTGTCAGAAAGCATAGGGCACAGCTATGACCTCTCTGAAGAATCTGAAGACTGTCTTAGGGCAGTTATAGTAGACAATAACTTTCTGGAATCATTTCAGGGGCTTGTAATGATCTTTTTGAATAAGATACATATTTTATTCTTTCTGTTATTGTCATAACTTGCCATCTTTCAGAAGACTTCTGAAGAAAAAAAAGGAAAAGAAGGAAACAAATAATGTTTATTGAGCTTCTGCAATGTGTCTGGCTTATAGTAATTGCATTACATAGATTATCTTATTTAATGTCCTCAATAACCCTAGAGGTATATGTTAGTATATATGTATTTACACATAAAAATAAAATATAAAAAATGCAACAATACAAATGAACATTTACAGAACTCTATTTAATGTACCAATGTTTTCCATAGATTTTTCTCTTATTTATTTATTTACAGACAGGTCTTGCTATGTTGGCCAGGATTAGTGTGAACTCCTGGGTTCAAATGATCCTCATGCCTCAGCTTCCTGAGTGTCTAGGACTACAGCGTGTACCACCATGCTTGGCTTGATGTTCTTTGTCAATATCCTTGATAGCCTCATGAATTTGGAACCTCATAGAGGTTAAGAGATGTGTTCAAGATTACTCACGTGGTGAAAAGTAGAGAACAAGTTAAAGACAATGTTTTAGCTGGTTAAAAACCAGACTTGGGATTTAGCCAGGTTTCTGCCCTTTCCAACTAAGCTAGCATCTTTGTTCTTTGGTAGTCACTATTGCTACTTGCATGCCCTCAAGTGGAGAAAAGCCAACGGTCACATGGCATTTGAGTGAAATTAGCTGCAACAAGGAAGAAGAAATAGCAGAAAGAGGAATGATCAAACAGGGCAGCATGCTGGTTGGGAAAGGCCCTGAGAGCAGAGCAAGGAAGAAGCTGCCAACTGTGAGCTGCCAGGACAAAGAACTTTCTCTTCGGATGTGTTGTGCAATGTGATGTGTGAACTACGAAGTGACAGATCTCATTGTTTAGCTCTAATTCCACATCATCTTTTAAAAACTGGCCGGGTGCGGTGGCTCACACCTATAATCCCAACACTTTGGGAGGCTGAGATGGGTGGATCATGAGGTCAAGAGATTGAGAACATCCTGGTCAACATGGTGAAACCTCATCTCTACCAAAAATACAAAAATTACCTGGGCATGGTGACACACACCTGTAGTCCCAGCTACTCGGGAGGCCGAAGCCAGAGAATTGCTTGAACCCAGGAGATGGAGATTGCAGTGAGCTGAGATCGCTCCATTGCACTCCAGCCTGGGTAACAAGGGCGAAACTCCATCTAAAAAAATAAAATTGTTGATGCCCTGCTTCTTGGGTGATAAATGCATATAGACAGCTCACTGGGAGGGTAGCTTCTGTGTATTTAAAAAAATATACATCCTTAGGTGATACAACACATTCACTCTCTAGTTAGGGTTCAAGGGTATGTGTATGTGTGTATATATATATATATATATATATATGCACACATGTTTGTACATCATACATATAAACACACAAATACATACATATATTGATCTGTTCTCTCACTGCTATAAAGAAATACCTGAGACTGGGTTATTTATAAAGAAAAGAAGTTTATTTGGCTTGTAGTTCCATAGGTGATACAGGAAACATGGTGCTGGCATCTTTTTGGCTTCTCAGGAGGCCTCAGGAAACTTATAGTCATGGCAGAAGGCAAAGCGGGAGCCATCACTTCACATGGCTGGAGCAGGAGGAGGAGAGAATGGGGGAGAGGCGTGACACACTTTTGAAGAAACACATCTCATGATAATTCTATCATGAGAATAGCACTAGAGGAATGGCGCTGAAACCATTAGAAACCATCCCCATGATCCACCGCTGTTCACCAGTCCCCATCTCCAACACCAGGGATTACAACTGAACAGAAGATTTGTGTGGGGACACAGATCCTAACCACATTGACACACTTTTGTGTACGTATATATACAACCTTGACTCTCTCTCTTTTGTGTATGTGTGTGTATGTGTGTGTGTGTGTGTGTGTGTGTGTGTGTGTACCTAGTTGTGGCTGACCTTATGCCACTCATGATGCTTTCACTGATCAACACAGGGAGAAGGGGCAGGCTGGTTTGCCCAGGACTGGAGTGGGGTGGTTCCTGGGAAGATGGACTTTCAGTACTAAAACAGACATAGGCCAAGGCAGGGCGCTTACATCTATAATCCCAGCACTCTGCGAGGCCAAGGCAGAGGACTGCTTGAGTCCAAGAGTTCAAGACCAGCCTGGGCAACATAGAAAAACCCATCTCTGTAAAAAAAAAAATACAAGAATTGGCCAGGATTGGTGGCATGCACCTGTGGTCCCAGCTAATTGGGAGGCTGAAGTGGGAGGATCACGTAAGCCAGGGAGGTCAAGGCTGCAGTGGGTTGAAATCGCGCCATTGCACTCCAGCCTCAGGGACAGAGCAAGACTCTGTCTCGAAATAAAGTAAAATAAAAATAAAATAAAACTGTGACGTCCTGGGTGAACTGGGATAAGCTGGTCCTCTTATCTTTCTCCCTCCTTCTCCCTCTCCCTCCCCAGTGTGGGATGGCTGGCCTGTAGGGTGAGGACAGGGTCAAGGGCCCTTCATCTTTGTATCCTGTGCTTGGGACAGGGTGCTAGGCAGAACAGAAGGAGAAGGGGAGCGCTCGGGCGCGGGCGAGAGAAAGCCCCGAACGGCTGAGGAGCCCGCCTGCTCCCCTCCCCTCCCCATCCAGGCCCAGGCCAGCGGTGCTGTGCTCCAGTGGAATCAATCTTACTTGTTGAATATCTTCTGGTTACTAGCTGGATTCATTTGTAAAAGAAATTTGCATCTCTCTTAGCATCTATTTAGCTGAAAGATGTTTTTTTTTTTTTTCTATTGTCAGTAATAACATTGTTCCTGAATGTTATTCTTTCTAAGGATTGGGAGGTTTTGGTGGCCACTTTGACTTTCGGCCCAATCTTCTTTTTCCAATTGTTCTATCATTTTTGACCTTAAAGGAAAAAAAAAAGCCAGATGATAGCTCCTTTAGTCCTCAAGGGAGAAAAAAGTAACTTTATATTCTTTCAGGCTTTTTACTCTAGCAGCGTTGTCCTTGTGAGCGTTAACATATGCAGTCCCTGAGGCCAAACCCAACTAATCAGGAAGAAAAGAAAATTTTGTTGAGTGCTTACCATATGCCAAACACCAGACTTCTCACCTCCATTTTTCTCAATTGATCCTTCCAATAACTTTGAGCGTGTGATAAGATCCTCCATTTTGGGGGTGGGGGAATGAGGCTCAGTGCTTACGTAACATGTTTGACATGTCACTACCAATAGATGATGAAGCTGGGATTGATCCTAAGCTCTCATCTCAAAAACGGTGGAATTTCCATTAAACCTATGGATATTAAACTTTGGGGTAGTTTAGAATTATCTGTGCAGCCCTTTGGAAATGAATACCTCTGGGTCCTGACCTAGCCCTGCTAATCTTAGTTTCTTCATGTGACACCCTGGTTCTTTTAGGAAACACAAATAAATGACAGGCATTAAAAATTCCAGCAGTTCATGTTTTTGAAAACTCCTTTTACTCTTCAAAGTTTGTATTAGTTACCTATTACTGTGTAACAAATTGTTCTCAAACACATCAGCTTCAAACAGCAAGCATTTATTATCTCACATTAATGTGGGTCAGTACTCTGTTCATAAATTAATTGAGTGCCTCTGGTTCAATCTCCCATGAGGTTTCAATCAAGGTGTCAAGCAAGGCTGTGGTCTAATTTGAAGTTTTGATCTAGAGGAGAGGATCCACTTCCAAGCTCATTTACAAGGCTGTATGCAGGCTTTGATCCCTAGCCATATGGGCCTCTTCACAGGACCCCCCCCCCCCCCATGACATGGCAACTGGCCTCCTCCAGAGAAGGATATCTGACACAGTGAGAAGAATTGCCTAGGATGGAAGCATCTTTTTTTTTTTTTCCTAGATGGAATTTTGTTCTTTATTGCCCAGGCTGGGGTACACTGGTGTGATCTCAGCTCACAGTCAACCCTGCCTCCTGGGTTCAAGTGATTCTCCTGTCTCAACCTCCCAAGTAGCTGGATTACAGGCAGGTGCCATCACACCCAGCTAATTTTGTATTTTTTTGTAGAGATGGGGTTTCTCCATATTGGTCAGGCTGGTCTTGAACTCCCAACCTCAGGTGATCCACCAGCCTCAGCCTCCCAAAGTGCTGGGATTATAGGCATAAGCCACCGTGGCTGGCCAGAAGCCAGTCTTTTTAGAACATAATCATAAATGCCATCCTATCCCTTTATTGGCATTCTAATTGCTAGCAGTTAGTCAACAACTCCAGCCCACAGTCAAGGGGGCTGGAGTACCCCAACCAATGAACACAGGGCATTGGAGTTTTTCTAGTTGCCCACCACAACATATCTAAGGGCTTTCTTCTATGGGGCAGGGGAAGGAGGGATGAGAATAGAGTGTGGCTCCAGGGTCCTCTAGAGATTAATATGTGAACACACAAAACATTGGATAACAACAATGACTGACCTATGTTGTCTTTCCAAAAGCAGATTTGCCAGGATCTGAAGTTGATAGTCTCTATTCAAAATATTAAAATGATAATGTTACTGAATATCTAAATACACTAAATTCAAATCTCTTTAGAGGAACCTGAAAGATATTACATAATGTGGTTCTAGTTACTCTTATGGCCTTCTTTTTTTTTATTGTCCTATGTTGCTGCTTTGCAGAACAGCAGAATGCATTAGATTTGAAGATGGAAACTTTTAGATTGGGCTGTGCCATTTTTTGATTCATTGGTGTAAATTTTAATTTTTTCATAGGTAAAATGAGGTTGAAATCCCTTGTTCTGCATACCTTATATGATTATAAAGAAGATAAAATAAATTATGCGAAAGTATTTTTAAAGGATTAGTTATAGTAGAAATAGTTGTGCTGTGGCGATTGTAAAATGGAATCAAATTTATTTTTTGGTGTGGCAAAGATGTTCCAGAAGTATGTATATACCACTCTACCTGGGAGTTCTTGCTGGTTTCTCTATCTAGAGATCCCTTGATTTTGCTTCCTACTGAAATGCAGTTTAACTTTACAAGGTAGTTAATCGACCTATCAAGTGATCCACCCAGTCACTTTCCATCTCCCTGAATTAGAATTCATCTGTCTACCAAATGCACTTTGTTGAGAAGTCACATGCTGCTTTTGTCTGGTAGGCTTTACATTCTGATAAACGTTAGCAGTTATGTGTTATCTCCTCTCCATGACTGTGTATTTCTACAGTGCATGGGCTATTTTCAGCTCTTCTAGGTGTACTCACAGTCCCTTACTAAGTCATTTTAACAGGCTTTAGGGGGAGATAATAAAAAATCCTGCATGGTATATGTTGAAGTAATCATTTTTGTTCCTGAATTTTTCACTGTCTAACACAGAGGTGCCCACTGTAGGTACTCAATCATTATTGTTGAATTACATACACTGGTTTTTATTCTGGAGAGTCCTTCCAGTCCTCCCTTCTTCACTAATACTTAGTATCTTCATTTTGCCTCATTCCCATATCCCCTTTAACTGATGCTATTGTAGCATGTACCTGTCAGTAAGCTCTAGGTGTGCATAAAGATCGTCTATGCTTGTTGTGCTTCAGGCAGGTAATTGAACTTGCTTTTCCATTTCAGGCTTTGTTTGGGTTTATTAATGTGGCTTTTGGAATTTTAATTGATTTTACTTTCGGAAATGGAGCCTCTGTTAATTTTTTGATTTTCCAGTCGTTAGAGACATCGTTTTACTTCACCACAAAATTTCTTTACCATTGCAGATCCTAGTTCATCCAGGAAAGAAAAGTGCACTATGCGTGTTAATTTTCTACAGGTCCCTTTTCTAATCTGTCCTCTGTCTTCTCAATCCAGCCCTAGGAGTGGACGAAACTATTAGACTGTGAATGTTTTGAATTAACTTACTCAATTATGAAGAATCCCTTAAACTTTCCTTTAAATCTAATTCAGGCTTCTCTTTCCAGACTGATTCAATTAAGATTCATTTTAACTGCAGACCCTTGTCTTCCTAATTGTTCCTTTTAAGTCCTTTAAAAGGCATGTATCACATTCCCAAGTGCTGTCTGGCTTCTAGTTTTACCTCCAATTCCCTACTTAATGAAGCTGAAAAAAGTGGGTGATTATATTGTTCCTTTGTTTTTATTGGACAGGCTCAGGAGAATTGGTCCAATTCTGCTGAAATACTACTAACTTGAAATTTTCAGAGGGTTTAAGAACACAATCTGTGTATGTTAGAATGCAAGAGTTATTTTCAGGGCATTTTTATTAAAAATAACTTATTGAGTGTCCATTAGATGCTAGGCACTCTTCAGCTGGCATTTTAATGACAAAAGAGAAACCTTTGTTCTTTGCCGTTGGTCTTGGCTTACACCTGTGTGGAGCAAAACACAGGGGGCTGTGATAACATGGCTTAAGTGCCATTGCAGAGATGTGCTCTGGACACTATATTGCTAAAAAAGATAGGGCTTTTGTTTTTTACTTGGGGAAAGGGTGTCATAAAAGATTTCCCAGAGAAGGTGGCACTTAAGCTATGTCCAGAGGATAAATATAAATATAAAACACTCAGCAGAGCTAGCTGGGAGTCACTCAGTTGCTAGATAGGGATGCCAGAAAAGAGTAAGCACAAACATAAATATATTTTCTGCAGTAACTGGGTGGTTCAGGGAACTGTGAAGGCATGGCTGAGTCCAGGGTTTAGACAATGTCTTCAATTAGCTTACTCTTACACATCTTTTCTAAATTTTCTTTTTTACTATCTTTGTACTTCCTTCTGATTTAGACAAATGGCAGCCCCCACACAGCTCAAAGCTTGAACAGTCCTCACGCAAGTTATTAATCTTCCAGGATTCATGTCAGTTTCCAAAAAAGGACTTAATTGACCCGACTAAGGCCAGATGCCTATTCACTTGCTCAGTCATTTATCCACTCATCCAATGAAGTTATCATTTTAAGCACTGTTCTCGAGTTAATCTCTGGACTCTGAGATCTGTGCTCCCAGGCGACCTGAATCATCTGACTTCCATGAAGTGGAAGAAAGAGGCCATATAGCTAGCATTCTCACCATACTGAAGAGGGGCATTTCTTAAAAAATTGTGTCTGGACAAATTAAAACATATGCATTGCATCATTCAAAGATAAGGAAGGGACATTCCATATGAAGTCTCAGAGTGGGCATAATGCATTAGGGCAGAACTTTTAAACATTTGCGAACACACATATCATCTGGGGAACTTGATTAAATGTAGGTTGGAACCTGGGGTGGAGCCTGAGACTCCACTTCTGAGCTCCATAGTGATGCTGATGCAGCTGTTCCACAGGCTACGTTTTGAGTAGAAAGGTGTGAGTGGTACCTCGGGTCATTTACTAATAGCTGGATATAGCACATAAGGGTGGGTAAGTGGCAGGGAGCAATGAGGATCATTGAATGGTAAAGAGTAAGGGCTAAGCCCAAGAAGGGCTGGACCTCAACTTGGATCTGTAATCCTTACTTAGGCTTGCTCACATCAGTTTTCTTTCTCTTGACTTCCATGATTGAAAAGTGAGTGGTTGGTGTGAAGAAGCTCCCACCAAAGATTTGTCATGCTGGGGAAGAGCACAGCTTTGGAAGCCTGGTATAGTTGTGCTAATACCTCTCACTGACTTTACCTGCCACTGACTCTCCAGCCTTGGTCACAAAACTTAAGTATCTCTATCTAGTATCTCAAATCCCTTGTGAGGTCATTCTCCATTTGCCACCAAATCCCTTTCTCACTTCACTCTGCTTGGTGCCCTGGAAGGCTTTCCTTTGGGGAATACATTACCAGGGCTCCCTTTCTGATTTCTAGTTGCTGCTGGCTGGCACCAGCAAAAGATTGGAGGCAGGTTGGAGAAAGGCCACAGTATTTGTTCTTCCTTCCCTGTCCCTGATAGGCCAGATCATCAGTAGCATCCATGTGCTTCTTTCTATCTAAGAGCTCAGCTCCCATCAGAAGAACTTCATTCCCCTGCAGCTCCCATCCGGTTCTGGAACACTGCTCTCTCCTTGTCCCTTAGGTTTAGGAGTGGCTAAGGAGTCCCACTATGGTCGGTCCATGGTACATAGCCATCTCTTGATGGTTCTATAAATCCTGCTGGAGTTGCCATCTGTTCTCTTCTGGAAACCTGGCTGGTGTGTTTCTCATTCCTCATTTCTAATATGGGCTAGTAATGCCTATGTCACCTGGTTTACGTACAAATTAAATAAAACAATTTACCAAATATGCCTGGGCAGATTGGATTGACTACAACTAAGACTAGAAACACTCTTTGCTTCTTCCTGTTCACATGTTTCTTCTTAGCATCATCTACTCTCCTCCTGAGAACCCATCATTGAGAACCTTAGATTCTGAATCTGACTCTCAAGCCATAGAGAGTTGGGCCAGAAATGACTCAGCAGCCCAAACTGTGCCAATCAGCCTCTGGATATAGGGGATCTGGGGTTGGGACTCAGAGTCCCATTGGTCTTTGGTGTGTCCTTTACCTGAGAGGCAGGGTTGTGTAACAGGGACACATTTGGGTTACATGCTTGTCTTCAGAGCAGATGGGGATGTTGGGAAGAGTGAAGAGAAGAGATAAAAAGTGTGTGTGTGTGTGTGTGTGTGTGTGTGTGAGTGTGTGTGTGTGTGTGTGAGCTTATGTGATGCCCTGGTGACTGATTGACTTTTT
The DNA here is from genome assembly GCF_048565385.1 of Saimiri boliviensis. Lineage (NCBI taxonomy): Eukaryota > Metazoa > Chordata > Mammalia > Primates > Cebidae > Saimiri > Saimiri boliviensis. The sequence continues at coordinate 84,301,694 of NC_133463.1, forward strand.
ATTCCTATTTCTAATCTTCAGGAGGCCCAACTTTCTTTACAGTACATAAGACATCCCCAACATTCTCCAGTCTGTGTAACTTATTGTCTACACAGAGAGGTTGCTGGTGCAGTCATTGTCCCCTGAACCACATGGTGAAAAAGTAGATGCCTCAACAAAATATCTGTTCAATTAAGAAGGAATAAGTGTAGATGGATAGTAGGTAGGCAGCTGTGAAAGTAGAAACCCACACTAGTTAAAGTGAAGCAAGCACTTAATTTAGTGTGATCTATTCCTATAATAAGGCACTCTCAAGAGACAATAACTACCTTACAGAATTTAACTGGGCTTCTTACTGGGTCCAGGATAGCTGAATAGAAAGATCCTAGAAGAGAAAATTCACTGACTCAGAGAACAGAGTGGTCACTTTTCAGCATTCCCATGATGATTATGTTCAACTAGTCCCAGTTCAGGATGTTGGGCAGAATCTGTCTGCAACTATCTATTCCTCCCAGTTTGTAGCAACTCTATGCTTCTCACAATTCTTAAATGTGCCTTTATGCACAAAAATTCAGGAAAACGTTTATGACTGTTAAGTGCAGCTTTTCATCCAGATTTCAGTGCCTGCCACCTTGAAAGTTGAGTGTTTTGCTCTAGAGCCCCAATCCTGAGGACTGGCAAAGCCTCATCTTTTCCAACATTCCCGAGGATGCTCAGGGTGGAAAGAGGGATCACATCCTGACTTCTGCTCTTTTTCTAAAAGTTTTTGTGTTTCTTGATCTTTCCTTCATCCTGCTTCCCATTTTACCTTCAGAAATTGCTACCCTTTTTCTGTCTTGCTTGTTTTAAAAATGGAGAATGGTCACATGATTTAGACGTTCCAAAGTCACTAACATAAAGTCATTCTGTGCAAATTTTTTGGCTAAGCACCAGGGATAATGAAGGATGCTTAATCCCAGAATAGAGCAGGTAGGAAATGACTGAAGGAGGAGCTGTGTTTCCAGGAGCTGACCTCTACTGGCTGCTTTTGCCCGTATTACTGATCATCATGCTATTGGTCTAGCCCTCTTTATTCATTCTTAAACCATCTTCTCCACTGCTCTGGGAAATTTTCAAGATCTTCTGTCTGGAGAACTAATAGAGACACTATTACTGTGTTTGAAACTGACCCAATAGTCCTATAGACAGTTGGTTTTGGATAAACATAGAAATTTACCCTTCTACTGTTAAAGCTCGAAACCTGTATTCATTTCATGTGTTCCTTCCTTAGGAAAGTACTCTCAGAAAGTATCAAGGAACTGAAACTCACCAGATTACTGCACCAGAAACCTCCTTGCCCCTCTCTAGTTTCTGTTTCCTTACACATCGTTCCATTCCTTCCCTGCTATATAAACCCCTAGCTTTAGTCAGTCTGGGAGATGGATTTCAGACTGAACTCCCATTTCCTAGGCTGCAGCACCCCATTAAAGCCTTCTCCTTTGGCAAAACTTGTTGTATCAGTGATTGGCTTTATGTTTGGCATGCAGCAGGACCTAGACCGAACCCCTGGTGTTTTGGTAATATCTTGTGCAAAAAAAAAAAAAACCTCCTAATTTCTTTCTCTAACTTTGTTTAATTAAAGAGACATGCTTGTAAATTTTCTTAAACAATAGAATAATTGTGTGTTTAGGAGAATGTGTTGAAGCTATAGCTAACTTAAAAAGCCCAACACATACAGACTCATGAAGTGCAGACTGCATCCCACTTATTCTTCATGTGACAGAAGTGGGTTTCCGTCATTCCCTTTCCAGCTTTAGTTTCTCATGAACTGATGAATGCAATAGTGCCAACAACTGCCCTGCAATCATGATTCCCTTCATCAACATAGTGAAATAGTGTGTCAATTAAGCAATTATCTTTTGTTCCTGACTATGCCTCTGTGCTACACATATTTTAGGGGCAATGAATAATGTTTTGCTGGTGACTTCTTTTAAAAGAAGGAATTTCTCTAGAATTCCTGGACTTAGCTTGCTTGCTTGTTTGATTTGTTTTGCTTTGTTTATAAGTCCTAACCTTTTCCAAGTTTTTATCAGAATATATCAATTTTGTCATCTTCAGCCAATGCAAACCTGATAAACTGGACAGGATTAAGTAAGCAATGTATGACAAATTCTAGAAGGCCAGGAAATGAGTCACTAAGTGAGCTGAGGGTCTTCATGATTCTGGGGATTGTCCACAAAATACAGGTTTCTCTCTGCCATAGCATTCACTCTCTACCTCATCCTCCCTCTATAGATTCTTCTTTAGGATTACACCCCTGCCTCAGTTTCCCTCTGGCTCCTCACCAAGACTGGGCTTTCTCCCTAAATGGTAAAACGAAACCCATGGGCCATGCTTAGCACTTTCCAGATTCTACTATCAGTATTCCACCAATCCTTATGCAAGGACCTTATAAAAGATAATTTATGATCTTCTCCTTATTTACTCTCTTACTTTGGATATGTCACTGTTGACCCATTTTTTGTACTAGTTCTAACTTTCTACCTCGAATCCTCATTTTTTAAAATATTCCACTCCTCAGTACACTTTAGTCTGGATTATGAGAACTATTTTTTCACCCTGATTTGGGTTGTCTATTTGCTGGTACTTACTGGACCTCTGTTGGAATCTGATAAGTCCCCAGTATCCACTCACCTTAGTGTTATTCTCTTTCCAGCATGGTTTTCTCTGGTCATGGATCAGAATTAAACATCTACTTCCTGAACTATCAAGGTGCACTGAACTACTCATTTACCTCAAATGGAAAGATTATCAGAACAGCATGTCAGCTCTCTTTCTGACTTCAGATACTACCTGTCACCTGGCCTTTTGTCACTGACCTTCTGGTACTGACGATGAGTATTTTTCCTGGTTTTAACACCCACTGAAATCAGACTTTCTGTTACATTGAACCTTATGTTGATACTATGCTTATGATTATGGCTACAGTTATTGTAGATTACCATGTTTATGGCAGCTCAAATATTTCTGGCTTCTTTCTTCATTGTACATGAGAGAGGCAACTTTTCTTCTTTCTTTCAAGTTGAGCATGTGACTTACTTTATCCAACAAAATAAAGTGGAAATGATGATGATCATTACTTCATGAAAGAAACTCAGTGTGCATCATGCTCGTGTTTCTACTGTGATGATAATGTAAGCCTTTTAAAGGGAGTGGTGCTGTTGGCTTAGATATCTGGTTGACCTGTAAACCAAAAACAAAACTCTTAATGCCCCCAGCCATCTGAACAGACTCATCCTCTCAGCCAAAGGCATTCCAAAGTTAACCTGAAAAGCTAGTTGAGGCTCTGATGGGAAGTGAGGGTCAGACATGCCTCATTATGCCCTCCTCCCTTTTAGAATTCAGGAAAACTCAACTGGCATTAATATCAACACAGACCTGAAGTCTAATAAGAAACATTTACCATCTATTCTCTTTGATGTCTGCTAACTGGAGGCTTCATTTTCATGATAAAACCTTATCATAACCCAGACATTACTTTTTATAATAACTCTTTCAACCAACTGCCAATCAGAAATATTTTAAATCTACCTATGACCTGGAAGCACCCCACTTAGAGTTGTCCTGCCCTTCCATATCAAACCAATGTAAATCTTACATGTGTTGATTGATATATTATGTCTCCCTAAAATGTACAAAAGCAAGCTATACTCCCACCACCTTTGTGACATGTCATCAGGTCCTCCTGATCCTATGTTGCAGATGTGTCCTTAACCTTGAGAAAATGAAGTTTCTAAATGGATTTAAACCTGTCTCAGATACTTTCAGGTTCACAGACTATTGTTTGGGTCACAGCATAACAGAGAAATAAACTTTTTTTTAAAAAAAGTTAAGCACTGAAATGTGGGATTGCCTATTGCTGCAGCATAATCTTGCCTATCCTGATTAATACAGTGACTTTAAATAAATTACACTCTCTCTTTAAGCTACAATTTATTAATTTGTTAAAGAAGGTATTATCACTTATGTTTCTTTTATCTCTGTGACATTCAAGGACTTTACATCTTGTCTGACAACATCCAGCAAGAATGGTTGACCCATTATTTATTCCCCCTGGAATCTTTCCACAAAACTCGGGAATGATTAAGATATGTGTCCAGGTAACACCCAGTAGCAATAAAATGAGACAGCTGGCTAAATAATTATAAACTGTAGTCAGGATATGTAATCCAGATGCTCAAATATTATTGTTAAATGTCCAAATAAATGCCCATCACAATTTGTAAGCTGAGATTTTTCTTTCTCTTAAAATGATTTTTACTGACTTTCAAACTAATTTGTGGAGAGCCCATAATGCCAGTGCCACACTGTTTGATTAGGGACAAGTGAACGTTGTGGGAAGTGTTTGTGAAACCAGGCATGTAGGGTAGATAAATAATACAGCAAAGGAGAATCAGATTCACAAGAGCAATTCTTCAAGTGGGAGCACCTTATTAAAATCTGGCTTTTATAATATTTATAAATATGGTTGAACATGTGATTTGCACTTAATATCATCTTCCTTTTGGAACAAAGAATAATAATATGGAGAAAATCTACTTGAAGACTTCTCTGATTTGATTATTTTATAGTAGATTCCATGCAGAAATTCAGAAGTCAGAATGATCAAGATAGAAATGTTTATTTTGCCATTGTTAGTAGTGTGACATAAACTTTGTCAGTTTTACATTCTTGAATGGTAAAACGAACATAATGTAAAGTATATTTCAAGATGCTTTATAAATAAAATTGAAGTATCATGTATAGTGACTAACATAGCAACACATCCTCAGTTGGAAATTTTATTTCCATTGTCAGCAGTATTGTCATCATCACTATCATCACCATCACCATCATCAATAGCTTTGTCCCTATAGAAAAGGCATATGTGCTTGCTTCTGATTGCTTTACTGAGCACTGGTAACACATCCTATAATATCAGATTCTAATGACATAAAACAACCACAGGGTAAGATTAACTGCCCTTAATGCTGCACGCTGTCATTTTCAGCATGACTTCACCCACAGATATCACAGGGCCTTTCTCATAAAACCTAGCTTAGTGAGTTAATCAACCTTCGGGAGGTATTAGAGGACAGAATGGATGCACATTTCAAAGGAGCTTTATCCCTAAATCGTTTCAAATCGCATGTCTGAGCAATTTTCTTCTCTATTGCAGTTAAATTATTGGTCAAAATTTATTGAACACCTTTTACTTACTCTGGTTCTAAAATAGTCCTTGTTAGCAGTCATCAGTTTAACAAATGCATCCCTCTCTTTCTAAAGCTCTCTGTCTGTGAAAAGGGCGGAACTGTATTGCATTCGACTTGTAAAGATTTAAGAATTTCAATGGCGGTACCTCTCAGAATTTGAAGGGTCTTCCCCTTTGAAGGAAGAATCAGGAGTCTTCAGTGCTTATCATGGATAAATGTTAACTGGCTTCAACATGGTTTAATTATAATAATAGTTAATAATTATTGATTACTTACTATGTGCCAAGTACTACTAAGTGCTTTAGATAGATAAAATCATCATATTACATAGCATAAATCTGACAGCCTCATGAGTTATAGTGTGGTGTCATCTGCCTTGTTAAACTATTAAAACCAGTACAGTAGTTTAAGCAGCCTTCCCAAAGTCCATTAGCTGGTAAATGAAGAGAGTTGAGATTCAAACCTACCTTTCTAATTCTATAACTTGTATTTTAATCTCTGTGTACACTTTGTCCCAAATATAAGAGTTGGTTCTGATGGAAGCAGAGGAAACAGACAAATTCAAATCCAACTGGCTGGGCTGTATTATCAGACTTGAAATTTACATGAATGATAATATCTTATTATAATGCAATTTTTTAAATCTTAAGAAATGTCTTATTAGACACTAAAAAACGAATATGTCTCTTAAATTTTGAGTCCAAGTAAACTCTCTGGGCATTTCAGAGGTGGTGTATACTTTATAGATAATCCAGTGCCTCTAAGTTCTCTGTTGGATGCTTATTTTCAAGTATCTTTTAGGTTATTGCAATATAAGTTGCATGAAGTCAGGGACTTTTGTCTGTTTTGTTTGCTAACATATTTCTATGCATAAAGTAGTGCCTTGCATGTAGTAGAAGCTCAATCGATATTTGTGAACTTAATGAACGTATTTTCTCTAGTTCTTGGGCACGTATTTTCCCATTTGCAGCCTCTACTAACTTTCCCTCATGCTGGCTGCTGTCCTCCTGTGGTTTATAAGATTTGACCATGAGCTCATCCTCAGGAAGTTCTAGGTTAGAGGGAGAACCGTCTGAGCCCCCTCTTGTGTAGCATCCCTTCTGACAGATTTGTGTTTATCTCTGATTTGGGGGACGATGCTGAGGGAGTATATACTTTATTGATCTAGGAGAAGTTTTCAAATACTATTCTTTTTTGATATTACACTTTCCTTAATATGCAGCAGCATGAATTAATATTCCACAGACTTTCACGGGACAGCTCTGGCTTTGGTCATATCAAGCATGACTGTCAGCCTTCTTGCTACTTTCTTGGGCCAGTAGAAATTTCGTTTCCCCATTTTACCTAAAGCCTAGACATCTGTGCTTTTAATCATTAGCAGACAGCCTTGCTAACAATCCTGGCGTGTGTAGGAGCTGTGGCCCGTACTCCTTGCTCTTTCCTAATGGTAAAGGTCTGTCCCTCAGGCTTAAAATTTTATATTTGGTTTTGATTTCCCTATAAGTTCTTTGATTTTGACATCTAGTTACCAAACTGCTTACTCTCTATTCCTTTACTGGATTAATTTTACTATGTACATAAAAATAAATTTGGGGTAGGCTTTTTCCGGTGTTATGTATGTTTTAGCCTAGAGAGAGAATTCCCATGGCAGCCCAGTCTATTATGCCGAGTGAACTCCTAAGCTGCACTTTGCATGATAGGAGGCTTGCTAGAGGTCACAGTATTAAAACTGCCAGTTTTCTTACAACCCATCTCTGATCTCTTGATGGCTGGGGCTGTCCTGTCCCTGGAGCCCAGCACTCTCATCAGCACATCATAGGACACAGGAAACATTTGAACTATGGTAGACAAGCATTTACCCCATCATTTTCATTCATTCTTCATGGTTTGTTGGCCCCAATTCCTACCTCTATTGCAACCCACTGCCGCTTCCCCAACCCTAACAGACTCAGGAATATGACTCAAAGCCTTCTGTATTTTTATTCAAATTTTCTGCCTCCCTCAAACTAACTTTCAATATATCGTCTCCTGTTGTGCTATCCCTGTACTCTCCTTAACTCTTCCTGACCTACAATTTTTGTTTGTTTCTATAATTACCCATAATTTGAAAGAGCTACTATGTGTGGTGCTGTATCTTGGGGCATTGCTAGTCAGGACCTGGTACCCTGTTGACAAACTGAGGCAAACTAGATTCTGAAGTACTTCTATGTTGTATTAGATAATACGGGTGAATGGCAAAAGGTGAGTCCAGACAGCAGTTAGTAGTCCACAAACTGTGCCTAGGACAGAAACTCTAAAAGTGAGAGCACTGGGGATATGATTCGAACACAGAGAAGGAAACTAGAGTCTAGTTATTAGAACTATGGTATGGATTAAGGTTCATGTAACAGAAAATGAGCCGACAACTGAGTTAATTAAGTTTTTTTTTTTTTGGTTGTTTTTTAACTCCTTTCTGCCTAAAGCAGGATATGAGCACTTATGTGTATGTATTTGTACGCATAGGTGTGTCGACACATGTACTTTTTTTTTTTCTTTTGAGATTTTTATAGCTAAGCTTTCAGGCAGTAGTAGATCAGATTGGCCTCAACAGTGGGAGAAGGAAGCAAATTCTGCAAATAGGTGAGACAGGTCCCACTATGTGTAATGGAGAATTCAGCAAGACAAACACACGATTCCTTCCTTCCTACTTCCAATCAGAAGTAGCTAGAACCCCTTGACTGCGACTGGAAAAGGCCCCAGCTAGAAACAAGGAAAAATTGCCTTTATATGTGGATTGAAAAAAAGAAATTGAGGGTATTTTTACCCTCCCTGCCTGCCCTGCTTTTGCTGGGGAAACCTTATTAGGTTGTTACAGTCTCAGCAGATAAATCTGAGAATTCATTTTTATTTATATATGTTTGCTTGGCATTTCCTGTGATAGACTTCGGTTGTAAAAAGAGTTATAAATGCCATTTCTGCAGGCTGTTTTTACTGCACTGTATCTGTGTTATTTCAGAAGGGCCCATGGAGACCTGATTCCAAAAGGTCTTGTTGTTAGATAGAGGTCTGCGCCTTGTTAGCTGCAGCCCAGAGAATTCTTGATTGACATTCTGGAGCTGTTTCAGTTACCCAGAGTGGTCAAGGAAGGCAACACGCTGAGGCTATAGCCCTACTTGTGCACGTGTACACACCCAGGCTATGGAGTTCATATTCATGCATTCATTCATTCATTCATTTAACATGAGGATGAATCTGAATCTAAATCTACATATACTGCCTACCTATCTGTTATCTATCAAGCTATCTGTCATATCCTCTATTAGGATTCAAGCTGCTTTAATCATGTGGAATATAATAGAGAACAAAATCAAAACATGACACAACAAAAGACTCTGCTGACATTGTTATGAGAGTTGGGGAAAGATGTAATAAGCTATTATATCACTTGTTCAATACATAATATAATTTCAGATAGAGATTCCTGTGATGAAGAAAAATAAAGCAGTACAGTGGTGCCTTGAAGAACGATGAAGGTAGAAAAGGCTGTTTCAGGAATGGTGACCAGAGCAGGCTTCTCGAAGGATATAAAATTTCACTGGAAATTTGTGGGCTTGAGAGAGCAAGCCATGCAAATGCATCTTCAAAGAAGAAGGAGGAACAAATAGAATGCTCTGGGGTGGGAACATGCTTGGCATTTTAAAATTAAAACAAGATACTAGGGGCAGCTAGTAGGGAGGGAGTAGGAAGATGCAAGATGATGCAAAATGATATAAGACCTTGGAATAAGTTTTAAGGAATTTCAGTTGTATTCTGAAGATAAATGTTTTGAGCAATAAAAAAAACACAAACAGATTTCTAATTGTAAAGAAAATTACAAAATTTGAATGAGACTTCAGAGGGGAAAAATGATATTCATGAACCGATTCAGAGGCTATGACAGTAATACACATGAGAGATGATGGTGGCTTGGGCCAGAGGAGCAGCAATGGGAGTGTTGGGTAGTTGCTTCTTACTTGATGTTTTAAAGGCATACATGAAAGCCTTATCAGTAGATTGCATGAGGGGTGTAAACTGATGGAGGATCCAAGGATAATTCTTAGTGTTTTTGTTTTTTGAATGCCTAGTTGAGAAGTTATGATATAGAGAGGTGGAAATACTGGAGATAAGTAAATTAGGGAGAAAAGTTGACACTCAGCTGTGTACATATGGTATTTAAAGACACGTGATTCAGTAGGATCATCTAGGGCATGAATGTGAAAGGAGAGAATAAAAAGTTCAAAGTTGAGATCTGTAACAGATCTCCCACATTTGGAGGTTTGGAAGAGGAGAAAGGTCCAGAAAAGGAGATTGAGAAAGAGTATCTTGAGATAAACAACCAACCAGGGCATTTGCTCTTCTGAAATTCAAGTACCCAATGTGTTTCAAGGAGCAGAGTAATAAGCTATGTTAAAATCTGCTGTTGGGTCAAGCTGAAAGTGAGACTCAGTCACTTGATCTGGCTGCCTGGCAGTCACCAGTAATGTTGAAAAGCCTCTGTCAGTGAAATATTGGTGATGAAAACCTGAACGGAGAAGGTCAGATGAGAGAAAAAGGTAAGAAAGTGAAAACAACCCAGCAGCTGTTTCACAATGTCTGCTATAAATTCAGAGTAGAGAATAGGATGGAACTTCAGTTTTTGAGTCCCTAATTCTATAGACCAATTTAATCTAATATTACAGAATCTTTCTCCTTTCCCCCCTTTTTCTTCTTCCCCTCTTTTTCTTCATCCTGTTCCTCTTTCTTCTTCTTTATGTGGAAAATGAAGGTTACATTCTCAGCCCAAGGTCATTAGATGGGTAACTGGTAGAACAAGGTGCAAAGCCGGATTATCAAATTCTATTTCATTTCTGCTACAGCAATCCAGGAAACCTACATTTTCTTTATAGGAATATACTTACAGGAAGAGAGACCCAGGATGATATTCTTCCCATTTATCACTTCATATTTTCTTCATTCTCATATTCATTCTCACGTCTCATTTACCCCAGAGATTTAATGCCCACCTGTGAACTGATTGACCTGAGGTGATGAAGCAGGTTTGGGTGAATACTTTTGGATGTAAAAAATCATTGTAATATAATTCCGTTAGTTTCCACACCTTTCTCCCATCTCTCCCTTCCCTCCCCTCTCTCTCATATAGTGTAGCAATTTGTCTGAAAACCTTTTCTCCTAAATCTTCCACTTTGTGTTTCAGAGCCGGTGCCCGCAGAGTCAGCAGGTAAAAGCTTAGCCTTTTGGGAGCTGTGGATCCCCAAATACAGTGCTCATTGGTGAAGTGTACTGTAATGGTTCCTCGCAGCATAGCACACCAGCAACTCAGGGATCAACTACTCCCCAAACAGCAGTATTATCTGACGTGATGAATCATTATCATTTCATTACAGCCTTTTGAGTCAATGATGTGGGAAGAATGGGCTATCATTTTTAGCCCTTTGGGAAAAGAGCTATTTGCTTCCCCAATGGTGGCTCCTTCCATTTCATCCATGTCCACTATTTTTGACTTTCTCCCTCAGGCCCTCATACCTGTACTGTGCTATAACCCTCAAAAAGCCACATGTGTTTGATTATTTATTAGTGGCATCACTAATGGCTTAGCATCTTCCAGTACATTTTGCTGTGAGAAAAAGAGCACTAAGCTGAAAAACCAGAATAGCTATTGGTCAATAGGAGTCTAGTAATAAAATTTATTTGTAATTTTAGAACAGTGAGTATTTCATATTGATTGATGGTTTGGTTGGTTGATAGATATATACACAGATAGAGATAGGCACAAAAACACACATATACCATATACACATGCACAAACACATATACATATATGTATTATCTATCTATCAATCAAACGTCTATCTACCTACCTACAATTTGCATCCTCAGAATCTTAATAGAGTGATACTTGACTACCAGGAAGAATGCGTTCAGTCTAATGCTTCTGTATCTGAAAGTTTTATAATCATATTATTGTCCCTGCCTACTCCACAGTGTTAGTGTAACACTTGACAGTCACTTGAGAATACTATATATAGAAGTTCGTGTGTATATATTATGTTTGTTAATTTGAAATAGAGAGATTCAATAGAAATTTCTTCAACAGACATTCCTAATAATCTTTTATCTGCCTGGAAATATGCAGGGCCCTAGTAGAGACAAGGAATCACATGCTCAAAATTCTCAAAGTCTAAGTGACAGTTATAAGATATCTTCTATTGGGCATAGAGTTAATTTTGATTAATCACCAGATCAACAGTAAATTCAGCCAAAAGACCTAGAGGCTATGGTAACAGACTTTTACTTGCAATAAAGAGGATATCTGGTAGTTTTGGGTGTTTTTTTAAGTACAGCTGGGTTCATATTTGTATCTCAATAAATAAATATTCCTTTAAATTCCTTCTATTATGAGTTAAAATAGCAACCCTTTATAATTGTAGAGTGTTTTAATATAGTGCTTTCACATAATTAGTGTATCTGATGTTTATATTGACCTGAAATCTCATTATTCTGCTTTTACAGATGAGGAAGTGATCTTAGAATCAGGAATTATCTTGCACAAGGAGATAAAGATTGATAGTGAAGTTGAACTGGGTCCGGGGGTACCATTGCTATTCTAGGCACTGACCTTGTATCTAGTAGATCCTGGAAGAGCCAGAGGGTCCCAGGAAGTTGGGTGGCTGGATAAGCAGGGACACTCAGGGAGCTTGAGAAAGTGGCTATTTACTAAATATAATTGAATTATTTTAATAGCTTAACAAATGATATAATCATACCAGAGAGGACTGACATATCTTTCTAAGTCAATTTTTTTAAATACAAAAATCCCAAGAGTAAAACCAGAAAATAAATATGTCTCCATGTTTATTTTATCACAATCTTAGCACATTTCTAGGATCAAGCAAATTTTGGGAACTGTAGCATTGATTCAGTGTGGGTCCTGGGATTAGACTTCCTGTATAAATTCCACTCATGTAATCTAAGGAAAACTTGTTAGCTCTCATTGTATTTATTTGTGAATTTGGAATAATTAAAATGACTATCTCACAAGGTTCGAAAGATCAAGGTTGATCAATGTATGTAAAATTCTAAGCACAGTCGCTACTGGATCCTGTGAACAGCCACTAAATGTTGGCTATAAAAAACTTAATGCTAGCTGTATAAGTGTCTGTCTTCTAATGCAGCTTTCATCCACATTCATGGAGTGTCTTTGAAGCTGCATTTCTCATGTGAAGATGACTCATTGCCCTTTAGTTACTGGGACATGTCACATGAATTGTTCACCAATGGTAAAAAGTAAGAACTTAGAGTAGCTGTTGTTAAGCTGGTTGGAGAATCTGGAAAGAAGGTTAAATTATTGCCCTCCCATTCTCAGAAAAAGTACTCATGAGCCAGCAAATAAAATCTTTTATATAATTGGTTCACAACTTCCTGAGTCTGATTTATCAGATCTGAAAGATATTTTAGCTGCCAACTAATGTCCCATATGATTATAAAGTTAATAAATGTAAAAGCTAAAACTACTGGGACATGTCTCCATTTGGACTTCTGTGGTCAATGGAATAGTGGTTTCTCCAACAATGTCCATGTTCTAATGTTCTTGGAACCTGTGAGTATGTTATCTTGTCTGGCAAAAGGGGCATTGCAGGTGTGATTGAGTTAAGGACCTTGAGATGGGAGATTATCCTGGGAAGTGTGTCTTTATGACTACAGTAGTTTTCCTTCTGTGTTGTTGGAATCTATCTTCCATAATCATTTAGACGCCACTCTCCTAGGGTCTCAACCCCTAATCCTCCTGTCAGAGAAGAAACTTGGAAGAGGGAGATTAATGGATAAACTACAACCACACCCCACCATTCCACCATTCAGTCTCGGGCCTCAGTAAATAGTTATTGCCATTCCCTTCCGTCAATTCTAGCTTCCTCTCTCAGCTACCCACCTCACATAGGTAGTTGTGTGAACCATATTGTTGTCACTGAGGAGTCTAAACTCCTGGTCCTCACGTCCTTTGTAGAGTGAGGTTTCTATGCCTCTCTGTTTATAGTCACAACTGGTCAGGAGATTACAAAGGAGCACCCAAGTAGATTGCCTGCCTTCTATACGTATTCTTTTTTACCCAATCTCATGTAATGGTAGCCCTAACTCCTGATAACCAGAGTCAATTATTGCTGCTAAATGGTGACTCCTTAACTTGCCCGCACATCCTTGGTAAAAGGAGTGAAGTTACCAGGTGACAGCCACAGTTTTTAATTCAGCATCACTCAAGAGGGGACCCTGGTGAGGGTATACTCTCTTTCAGATGCAGAACCTCTAACTCAATAGTCTGGAAGTGGAGGAAGGAGAAACACGGATTTCCCCAGTAGTCACTGGGGGTCATAGTAAATAAGGCCACAACTGCTTCCATCACTTGGTTTCTGAACCCACGTATCCTTTCTACTGAATACACATCACAATATACAGGCCTCTGATGCACCCTGGATGATTGCATTCCATCTTCAGAGAGTATAACCTCTGAGCTGATGTCTTGACTGTGTCTTCAGCAAGCTGTTCCGGAAATGCATCAGGACAGCATCCTCCTGGTAATATATTATTATGTAATATCAAACTGGATCTATTGATCATCACTTCAGTCTTAAACCTCCTTTGTTGAAACATTGATTCTCTTGCTTTGATTTTATGAGAAATCCCATGCTAGTGGATTGAATACTCAAAATAGCCTTGGATTATGATACTGTCTGAATCTTATGGGCAGGAATAACAAATCCATAAACAGAATACATTTCTATTTCTAATACTATTGAGTTAGAGTCCTGGATCTGAAAGAGAGTATATCCTCACCAGGGTCCCTGTTGAGTCACACTGAATTAAAAGCTGTGACTGTCACCTGATTACTTCACTCCTTTTCCTGGAAAGAACCACTGGTCTTTCCAAGATGGACCAATACACTGAACTCGACATCAATTAATTGTTTAGTTTTTATGAGGGAATGGTGCTGTATTGGGGGCTCAACCTCAATCTCTGTTGTAGGTTGGACATTTGGCAGTGGAAGTAGCTATATCAGCCTTGGGAATGGAAAATCTATGCTGTTGGGCCAATGCGTAGCTTCCATTTGTGCCACTGTGAATATTTAATTTATTGGGCCATCCTAGAAAAGCCAGTGGTTAATTCACTGGCATGGTTACCGACTGAGGCTGGCTGTTGCCAACTGTCCAAATTATTTTGTCTACCAACTTAGTACCTTTACTATGGTGGATGCCTTCTGGTAGATATTAACATATAATAATTTCCATAGTTCATGAACACACTATATGTCTCTAATATATATTTGACCATAACTTTTTGTCTCCCATCTTGCAATTGTTTCCATCTAAGCCCTTGACCAGGTTCCCAAGTCATTCACCAATGCCAATAAATCCATATATATTCTAATCTTGGACCACTTCTCATTCCAATCAAAGTGAATGACTTGATGTAGTGCCTAAAGATCTACCCATTGGGAAGACTTTTCATTATCACTGCTTTACAAGACCACCTCTGAGTGAATCTGTAATGCAGCCAGGTTTATAGTCTGGCTTATAGCCATGTACTGAGCTATACATCTGTTAGCCAAGCTTAAGTTTTTCTTTCTTCATTCACAGGTCACTTAGGTATATTCTGATTCCTTGTTCCCTCCTTTTTGTAAAATCAACCCAGCAGGTTTTTATCAATTTTATTAATCCTTTCAAATAACCAAGTTAGAACCATTGACTTTTTTTCTGTTTTTATCTAATTTTTATTGCATTAACTTTCACTCATTTCTATTCTTATGATCTATTTTGTTTTCAATTTGCTTTTTGTGTATATACCTTAAGTCATTATCTTAGATCATTACCTTTAACTTTTCTTCTTTTCTATTGCGGGCATTTAAAGCTATAAATACTCCTTCTAAATACTTGTTTAGCAAAATCCTCCAAATTCTGATATTGTTACTATTTTTATCTTAAGTGGTCTATTATTTATTAAAAGAGGTTGTTAAACTCTGTCTTTGTAGATTTGTCTACATATCTCTTTAATTTTGCTAATTTTTTATTTTTTGAAATTTTTTGTAACTATTTTTAGTTTAATACACATTATGATAGTTGTACTTTCTTGATTAATGTAATCTTTAACCATTGTTAAAAACATCTATTTGTTAATATTAAGTTTTTAAAAGTATGCTTAGTGCATATTAATATAGCCACATCATGTATTTCACTCAATATTTTTGTTATATATTTTTTCATTTATAAAATTTTCAATCTCTATGTATTCATATTTAACAATTAGTTTTTGTTAACAACTTGCTACTTTGTATCTAATTTTACAACATCTGTCTTTTAATTGGAGTATTTAGGTTCTTTAATTTTTAATATACATATTGATGTGTTTAAGCTTCATTCCACAATAATTACTATTTGTTTTCTATGTATCCCATTTACATTTTGCTTCTTTGATTCTCCATTACTTTCTTCCATTTTTGAAATTTTTGTTAGCATTCTATTTTATCTCACTGACTAATTAGTTATTCCTTTTATGTTTTATAATAGTTGCTCTAGATGTTACAACTTGTGTGTTTAACTTATAATCTTTCCTCAAGTAAAATTATACTAACTAATGAAAAATGCAAGCTAATATACAGTAGTACACTTCTATTTTACTTCTTCCAATCAGTAAGAACAAAATTGAGGCATGTTAGAGACCTAGTTTACAAGCATGACCCTGAGGATGAAAGTCTCCTAAAATCATGTACTCCAGGCATCTGGTCCACCTTATTCAAGATTCTACTCTCCTGTCTCTTCCCATCGTGTGTGCCATTATTGTCAAATATGTCTTTCCATATATACTATGGACTCACAGTAATTGTTTTTCTTGCTAGATTTAATAGTCAATCTCCAAAGGTATTTTATTAGTGTGTGTGTGTGTGTGTGTGTGTGTGTGTGTGTAATAAAAAGGTATATTGACCCTTTTGTTATTTTTTTATTTCTTCCTATTGATCTGACTTTTGTATGGCATTATTTCCTCTATAACAAATTATTTTATCATTATTATATTTTAGATCAACTGTAGCTACATTTTCTCACATTCTATATAACTGAAAATATCTTTATTTTGCATTAGTTTTTGAGGAATAATTTTTTGCATATACACCATTCTACGTTGACAATTATTTCTTTCAACACTGTAAAAATGTTGTATTTTGACTATTTTTTATATATATGTATATATATGTGCGTGTGTATGTGTGTGTGTATATATATATATATGTGTGTGTGTGTGTATATATATATGATTCACTTTGCATTAATTTTGCTTGTAATTTGCTCCCCTTCTTGATTCTGAAATTTTATGTGCTCCAAAAATTTTGAAAAATTATTGGAAACTTCATGGTTCTCTCTCTTCTCTTCTTCTGGTACTCCAGTTACATGACTTACGTCATTAGAATGGTGTTGGAGATATTTTTATTTCATCTTTTATTTCTCTTTGTACTTTAGGTTGGGTAATGCCTACTAATCTGACTTCAAGTTCAGTGATCCTTTCCTTTGCTATGTCCATAATACTTTGAAATCTAAGAAATGACATTTTAAAAAAAATTCTAACAGTTAATTTGCTCTTTTTATTAGTTTAATCCCTCTTGAAATTCCTCTGCTCACACACGCCAACTTTTCTCATTAGATTTTTAAATACATTTTTTATACTTATTTTAGAGTCACAATGTGGTAATTCTAACTTTAGGGCCAACATCAGGCCTGCTTCTATTGACTAATTTATCTCTTGACCATGAGTCACTGTTTCTTACCTTTTTCATATGTTTTTAATTTTAAATCATGTGCCAGATATTCTGTGTAAGATATAGTTGAGAGTGAAGTATATAATATTTACCTCATCCAAAAGGGAATTTCCCTAGTTTCATCAGACCACTGCTAAGATGATTTGAGTTAAACTCTTCTGTAATTAAACTAGTCAGGTTATTGTCTGGCGAGTGAATTAAAGATCGCAAGATCAGAGGGTGGCAGCAGGCATGCCATGGGGAAGACTTTACTATTCTCCAGAGGAAAGAGAATGGTGGCTAAAACTAGGGTGTTAGAAGTACACAGGAAAGTGTCCAAATTTTTTATTAATTTCAGGCTTGGGTGAGTGTGAGGCAGAAATGAAAGGACACTATGAATGAAATCTGCCATGCTTTGGTATAGAATTGATGTTCAGAGTGAGGAGGATGGAAAGATTGAGGAAGGATAACCACAGGGTCCACCAGCTGGCTCTGCCTTTTCAGAGTAGGTCACACTTCTCATGTCTTGCAGAGGATTAAACACAAGAGTTGGCACACACAGGTACTAGGTGTAAAACAAATGCTTACCGGATAGCACAAATGCAGCTTAATTTGAAACATCTTTCAAAGTCTGTCCTAATATTCCTTGAGTTTTCTTTGGCCACATTTACCAGTAAACTGCTGTAAATAAAAGATGTAAAATTATTTCATGGGAAGCAGAGACAATCAAGGTCTTGATTTTAATATTCTGTTAAGGAAACTGCCTCCAAGTGAAACACTGTGGCCTGCTTTACTTAATTCTGAAAGAAGAAAAGCCATGCTGACCTTGGGCATTCTCACTTGCAGTTCTAAGACATCTAAATATTTCAAGCCCCTGATGCACACTATAATCCTGCCCAGTAAGTAGCAAATAGGTCTCAGTATTTTCTTTGCTCAAACTGCATTATACATTTCTGGACTTACGGATCACAACTCTGCAATCACTTGTTACCTATGCATGACAGACAGGGAGATTAGCACAGAAAGGAACTGAAAATGTTTTCAGAGAGAGAAATTCATTCTTAGCAAGACAGAGGTTCTCCAGGCAGTGATTTTCAGTGTCGAAAGATGAGAGGCAGGTGAAACTGGATTGGGTGGGCAGGGTCTGATATTTTTAGGCTGTGTTAAAGTAAGCCCTTACATTCTCCCAACTACAAGCATATTAGTCTGTTTTCACCATGCTACGAAGAACTGCCTGAGACTCAGTACTTTTTTTTAAAAAAAAAAAAAATTTTAATTGACTCACAATTCAGCATGGCTAGGGAGGCCTCAGGAAACTTACAATCATGGCAGAAAATGAAGGGAAAGCAAGGCACCTTCTTTACGAGGCAGCAGGAAGAAGTGCTGAGTGAAGCAGGTAGAACCCCTTATAGAACCATCAGATCTCATAAGAACTCACCCACTATCACCAGAACAGCATGGAGAATACTGCTTCCATTATTCAGTTACCTCCACATGGTCTCTCCCTTGACATGTGAAGATTGTGAGGATTATGGGTATTATGATTCAAGAAGAGATTTGGGTGGGGATATACCTAACCACATCATCTGGGATTTTTTTGGGGCGGGCAGGTTTTGCCTGACTACTGGCTCCTTTTGGGGATGGCTGTCTGTGAATTCCTCAGACCACATACTGTTTTATCCAAATCTTTGTTTCCAAGTATTATGAAATTAACTAGGGAGGTATTCTTATTGGGCTCAGGGCACAACTCCTTTAAGACCAGCAAAGGCACCTTCTGAAGGAACTGCCATCTCTCTTACAAATAAAACCAGCATCCTCAAGGTTGTCCCTGAAAGGCATCATAATTTGAGGGATCTAGCTTCTTACTTCCTCCACCTCTGCACTGCCTTTGGTGGGTGGTGGGAGGTACGGTGGGGGGTGTTGCTTCTTTTATTCTCTGAACCAAGGGTCGTCATTCAGTATATTCAATATAATCATTTATAAAGTAGAAACCAGGCTGAAACATTAAATTAGAGATGGCGAAGGCTTGGTGTCGGCCAAAACACAAATGCGCCAAAGGCATACATAACTCCACAATGTGTTTTCAAGGTACGGCTTGCTTTCTAGGACTTATGGGCTAGAGTTTTCTTGCCATTGGTAGACTTTCTTTTATGTGGTAGGTGACATCTTAATACCTTCTCCCCAAAACCTGGATATCTAAAGTCCTGATAGTCTAGACCTACAAAGCGGGAGGAAGGATCTCCCTTCACCATCTGCTGAAGAATTTCTTTCTGACACCAGGGTTGCTTCCTACAATTCTGTCTTTATTTGAGAAAACCACACATACTATTCACCCAAATTAGGTTCTATTAATATAAACGTATGCAAAAACCCACAGTTTAAATTCTGGATTTATCCCAGAGATACCACAGATGCTGCTAGGATAGAGACTGGCAAATATGCATGCCTGTTAAAGTGCAGCCTAGAACTCTAAGAATGATTCCCATTAACGTAATCCAACTAATTCATAACAACTCCCTGCAGTAAACTAACATTGACTGTCTTCTAAAAAGGGTGTCAGTGTCCACTAGCTGAAGACCACAAAGAACACACATACTGTCCAACAATATTTATGAGTTGCTGAAGCAAGGGATACCAAATACCTTGCAATATGATTTGTCTGTGTCTCCACCCAAATTTCATCTTGAATTATAGCTCCCACAATTTTCATGTATCCTGAGAGGGACCCAGTGGGAGGCAACTGAATCATGGGGGTAGTTTCTCCCCATACTGTTCTCGTGGTAGTGAATAAGTCTCATGATATCTGATGGTTTTATAAGGGGAAACATCTTTCACTTGGTTCTCTCACTTCTCTCTCCCCTGCCACCGTGTAAGATGTGACTTGCTCCTCCTTGCCTTCTACCATGATTATGGGGCCTTCAAGTCATATGGAACCGTGAGTTCATTAATCTTTCCTTTATAATTACCCAGTCTCAGGCTCTTTATTACTCTTTATTAGCAGCATGAGAAAGGAGTAATACACCATGGAGAACTATGGGAACCCCCATTAGGAGGATGTTTAGAGGAGCTTGCTATAGAATTTGGGTTTGTGTTAGGTTATTCTGGGGAAAGTTCATGGAAGTGGGAGTTTGCTCTGTTGTGGGTTGTTGTCAGGAATTGGGGTAATACAGCAATAACTTTGCTATCCTCCTGCTTCCTGATTAATTCCTCCTGCTTCTTGGTTGCAGGATAAATTATTGAAACATCTGGCATTAAAAAAATATCTGTGCAATTGCATTTAAGACTCTGATCAGTAGACATTGACCAACTGTAACACAAGCAATTACCAGAAACAAAATTATTATTCATCTTTGTAGTAATTTCTGAGGCCAGAAGCCTAGATGTTCAAACCCAGACCCATAAAAACATACCTCAAAGTTCATCTGGGTCTGTTCTGGAAAATCAGATGGATTTTTCTTTTATCCTAGCCCAGTCTGTTCTATTCAACTTGCTTTATTTATATATATAGTCATGACAAGATGTATGTCTAGTATAACTCCTTGTCTAGCCGAAAAAACCTTAAAGGCTATGTAATTATCCATCACAACTTTTGGTTATCAGGCCTTTGGGGAAGTTGTTGTGTCATGTGATTTTTGCTAGCATCACACGTTAGTTTTAAATCCTTTTTTTTCTAGTAGTATTATTCCTACAAGGAGAATTGGAACCCAAGCTGAATCTTTCTCCTTGGACCATGATGTGGCTACTAAGAGAACCATTTATTTTTGCTGTATTAACATGAATGATCTTATTCAAGAAATATATTCACACTCCCAGAAATTTCATTCAGTGCTCTTATAAACACTTTTCCCTTAAAACTGACACCTGTCACTCGGTACAGACCACTGGACAGGTATGTCTGAACAAAGATAGGAAATAGAAATTGCTACCTAACTGAAAACCTTCTGCCACCTGTTTGGAGACATAAAAGCAAAAAGCAATGTATTTTATTTTTAAATAAAGAAAGAGAACAGGCTCTGAACACCTACTCTGTGCTACCCACTAAGACTTTTTTGCATTAATCTACTGTCATTCTCCAAACTACTTCATGAGGTGAGGTTCAAATGCTCAATATGGTGAGCAACTGGACTCTGCTCTTTGTGTCTGCTCAGTAAATTATGCTTTCTTCATTGGGAAGCACTCATAATACCCTTTGAGAAACCCACTTTCCCCATGTCCATGGGATCCTTATGGAGTTGATCTTCACCCTTTACTTGCAGGGTTGGGAATTTGCCTCAAATCTGGTCAATCGGAATGGTTAATTTGATATGGCACGTCAAACCCAAATTGGTCTAATTAGCATGAGTCCAAGAAAGGTTTTTGGAACAAATAGGATAGAAAGAAGGCTTTTCCTTGTAGATTTCTAGGCTCCAGGGACAATACAAGTATAGTAATACCAGAGACCATCATCTGAGAAGTCCTGCTGGAGGTAAACAAAACAGAAAAACAAAACAATGATGAGAGCATGATGGTGAGAGTGTGAAACTGAGTCCTGAGTCATACGTGAATATGAATACAGTTGTGCTTAAAGCCTGTTTTCACTTTACTTCTTAGTTATGCAATCTAGGAAAATATTTATTTGTTTTCCCTTTAGCCATTTGGGTTGCATTTTTTTCTTGGGCAGGTGGAAGGGGAGAGGCTCATCAAGACAAAATTTATTGCCTAAAAGCAAAGGTAGAATTAGGACACTTAGGGTTTGACTGTGTCATTTTGACTCAGAGACCCATTATCTGCCAGAAACTTGGTAAAGGAGAGTGAGAGTGAATACTCTGAAAACTCAGAGGAGAAGAAAGCTTCATCAAGAAGACATGAACGATTAATAAATATTTGATAAACTATGTTCAGTAGAATGTCCTTCGGTAATTTTTATTGTGATATCCTGTCCTTGATCATCACAACTACATTTGTCTTTCTTTGTGGCATGAGCACCATTCTAGAGACAAATACAGAATTATCCACACCTCTGAAGGCGATTCACATCACTCATGCTTTTTCTAACTACTGGATTTTGAGACAGTAAAGTCCATTTAAGAACAATTTGTTTTAATTTTTTAAAATTATTCCAAGGCAGGAGTAACAACTTTCATCACAGACCCACTGGCTCTCCAATAATTGTGTCTCATTTTATTTATATCTGCAATATTTAGCATAGTGCCTGACTACAAAATATTCTCAATAAGTGTTTGGTAAATGATTGAGTGGATTAATTAATTCTACCAGTGGCATAACATCCAAACACCTGATTCTTATCTGTCTGCTATCAATTTCCCTGGAGTTCAAATAATGCCAGCTCTTCTCATTGATAAATGGACTCGTTCCTTCCATCGTGGATCATAGAACACCTGTCTTCTAGGAAAGGAAAGCCCAGTTCTCTAACAGCCTAAGTTGCCATTATACTCACAAGAGCAAAGGTAGGTCTCTCCCCTAAAAGGCTATGAATAACAATATGCTCTCCTTTCATGATGCAAACAGGGCAGCAGACTTAAAATATAAATAATGACCTGAAAGCAAGATAATTTGGAACTATTTCATAGCTGATGAGCCATTATTCCTCCCTATCATCAATGCATCTAAAACAGGCTCTCCTATCACCTTGTTCAACCTCTATCATAAAATTAACTACCTCTGGATAGACCCCATTTAATTGCTCATAAAATTGATCTTACTTTTCAGATTTTATGGTAACTAGTATGTCATCAACAAAAGTGCCTGGAATAAATGGGATGCTCATTATCCACCTTGAAATAAAATAAAATAAATCTATGATGGATGTAGGAGGCTTTGACAGGTGTGTCTCTAGTACCATAACAGACACTTGTAGACAAGTACATGATACCCGCAAGGATCTTTCCTGGGTAGATTCTTTGTTTTTTAAAAAATAATAAAAAGGCACTTTGATTCAATTAGAACATTAAATGCATTTCATCACAAATAAGTGTAAGGACTATTATTGTTCATGCATTTGTTCATTGTTTTATTCAATCTAGAGGAGGCTGGGCATGGAAAGAACTTGTGATTTGGAGTCAGAAGAACCTGAATTCTAACCTTGTTTTCCTGTGTATAATAGCCACTTTCCTTGGCAAATTACCTTTTCCAAACCATAGGATTATCCTCAGTAAATTAATGATAAAAATATTCATTTTATTTATTTTTTATTTTTATTTTTATTTTTTGAGATGGAGTCTCGCTCTGTCACCCAGGCTGGAGTGCAGTGGCATGATCTCGGTTCACTGCAACCTCTGCCTCTTGGGTTCAATCAATTTCCCTTCCTCAGCCTTCCAAGTAGCTGGGACTACAGGTGCACACCACTATACGTGGCTAATTGTTTTTTTTGCTTTTACTAGAGACAATGTTTCACCATGTTGGCTAGGCTAGTCTTGAACTTCTGACCTCATGTGATCTGCCTGCCTCAGCCTGCTGGGATTACAGTCATGAACTACTACACCCAGCCAATAATATTTATTTCACAGTGTTGTTAAGTTTAAATAAGGTGATGACTACAAAGCACCCAATAAAGATCCTGGTCCACAAAAAGACATTTAATCAGTGTTAGATGCTGTTACGTTACTCCTGCTGCTATTAATAAACCAACAAGAAATCCCATATGTCATTGCATTGAGATAGCTTCAGCTTGATAGAAAGACGATTGTTTTAATAAATCAGTGTTTAGATTCCAGCTATCATTTAGAATCTATATATCCTTAGATGAGTTACGAAATGTCTTTCATGCTCCAGTTTTCAAATACGTATGGGAAGTTTAACACTTACAGAATCAGATGAAATCGTGGATGAGAGGGAGCTCAGAGCCATGCTCACTGTAGAGACCCCATATATATGGAAACTCTGGCTTCAGCCTCCACTTTTCTCCTCCTATTTCTCTTTGGAGTGGTAGGGATGAGGCTCCTGAAATGCATCTGTTGTTTACTTCAGTCGGCTGAAGAGCTGGACAGAGGGGCAGGATTCTGACCAGAAGAAAAATATCATTATTGCCTATATCTGCTGGCACTCAGGAGTTGGATAAGTGTACTACCCAGAAGTCTACTGCCCCAGAAGGCAGGCCTGGCCAAGCATCCAGTTCTAGGGTTGGTGTGTCCAGGGCACACATTTTCTATCCTTTACTATCAAGCCTTACTACTCAACTTCTCAAAGTACATTTTTCAGTTGAAGAAACTTATTTCTCTTCCACTAAGATTCGTGTCTCTCTTAGCACCTGACTTTAGCTCTCACGGCTCCGTCTGTCTGCAACACTTGAATTCAGCTTCCACCTATTTCACTTAGACATTGCTATTCACTGTCATAATCTAGAGGATATGCCATGTCCTCCTCAGAGCCTTTGTTTAATCTCCAAGTCTAGATTAGATGCTCTTTGAATTAGCATGCGATTCTCCTCTCATAAAGCTTACTACACTGCTCTATGAGTGCTGGCTTGTCCAGCTATAATTTACAAACTTAGGCCAGGTGCAGTGGCTCATGCCTGTAATCCCAGCACTTTGGGAGGCCGAGGTGGGTGGATCACGAGGTCAAGAGATCGAGACCATCCTGGTCAACATGGTGAAACCCCCGTCTCTCCTAAAAAAAAAATACAAAACATTAGCTGGGCATGGTGGCATGTGCCTGTAATCCCAGCTACTCAGGAGGCTGCGGCAGGAGAATTGTCTGAACCCAGGAGGCGGAGGTTGCAGTGAGCCGAGATCGCGCCATTGCACTCCAGCCTGGGTAACAAGAGCGAAACTCCGTCTCAAAAAAAAAAAAATTTATAAACTTAAACTTTGTGAACTTACTTGTCTGTCCTCTTCACCTCTATGTTCATTCAGTGCAGGTTTTCAGTGATGATTTGTTGAATTGTTAGAAGGAAGATCTACTAGAAATGGAAGCTCGTAGATCAGATAAAAAGCATCAAGATCAAATGTCAAAGCCACTTGGCTTAGAGCTCAGAGGACAAGCCCCCATGCAGATAATCCAAAGGGTGAGCTCAATCAAAATGGCCCAACTAGAACCCAAGGAATCAGAGTAGTCAGAGTGAAGGAAAAAGCAATGGAGTGGCCAAAAGAAAAGGTATAGATTCGATTTGGATTTCTGCAGCTTTTATTTCAGTCTCTGGTTAGCTGTGGTGGCAGTGAAATGGGAATGTTACCTTACTTCCTCACAGAGTGTCTGACAGGGATGTGGTTGCTTATTCAGTGCCTCACTGCTCAAACCCTAGGGGGAGCAGGCAGATGGGCAGATTGCGGGGAACATTTTTTAGGCTCCAACCCTATAACAGCATCTAGGGTTGAGTGTTTATAGCTCCCAAAACCCCAGTGGGCGTGTGTTATAGTACATTCTTTCAGCTCTGCCATCTGCAGCTCAATGCTCTGCCTTATCTCAAGGACAGAGGGCTTTCTGTATCCTGGGTTCTTGCCCTACGGTACCAGAATAATAAGATCACATATTGGCTTGGAGGATGATGGGTGCATGGTTCTATTGGGTGGTGGTGGTTGCTCTTAGAGAGGTGGATAGAGAAACAGAAGGGAGATGGAGGGGGAAGGTGTTCTTCCCCTGGAATCAGGCTGCTCAGTGGCTGGACTCTCCTCCCACCTCCCCAGGCCAAACTTTTTGTTATCCTGACATCGATGGCCTGCCAGTGTCTGCTGGTGTTTGTTGATGTGCTCTTCTGCTCCTCTCAAAGTTCAACCTCTTGTGTCTGTGCCTGCTAGGGTCTTGGGTTTTTATGGGCACAGGATGGAGACGTAGTGAGCCAGAGTGGTCTTGGGAAATGTAACATTTGGACCCCAAAACAGGAGTGCCTGTTCTCACTTAAATCCATGGGCATAGGCCTGAGGGTGAGGCCCTCACCAGGGACCCCACCCTTCTCTACTCAGCACTTCCCTGCCACCCTCTCATATCAGTAGGGCAGATGTGGCTGGTCTTAGAGATCTTGAACCATGGGCTAGGACGAGAAATAGAGGGAGCTGCCAACTGACATTATCTACAAGTTTCTGCAGGAAAGGCATAACACAGTATATATTACCAAGAGCATTCATTCTACAGAAAAGATTGTTCTGTGACTAAGAGAGTTTAGAAAATGCTGGATTAAGCCAAGTTAACTATAGCCTTACCAAAGTTCTGAGAATATTTATACTGCTAATATTAATTTATAAGCTCTGACCACTTATTAAACAACATGACCATATAATCTTTTCTCTTTCTAAATAACTAATTTCATTGAGTTAGTATCCCATGAGATATTGCTTTAGAAATATTGCTGTACACTATTCTTAGTGTTTTGTATTTTTTTCATGGCTGTTATCAATTCATGTATTTATTTATAGCTTGCCTTGTTTTGGAAAAGATTTAAAGCAATCAATGCAGAGATGATCATTATGGTTTGGGTTTGCTTGGGGCTTTTTACACTAACTGTTTTTCTTGACCTGGGATTAAAATCTTCCTTCAAGAATTCTATTGAAAACATCAGAAGTTATTACTTTCCTCTGGCAGAAAAGATTCTCAAAGGTATCATCAAGGTAGCTCCTGAAGGTGGGAAAGTGAATGAGGGTTTCCAGAATATAGTTTCTGAGTTCTTGAGCTAGGATGCAACACAGACCCTAGAGCCTTATGGAGCAGATCCAGAGAGACTAGTGATGATGTGGTAGCCAGGGAGACGAGGAGACTCTGTGTCATTGTTCTATGATACCATTAAAAGTAATAGCAAAAACCACAGTTACTTTTGCACCAATCTAATATATAAGTACAGCTGCCTGACCTTGGCAAAACTTGCGTAAGCTTGTGGGTCTCAATTTTATTGTGATTATATCCTAAATAGTAGTGTCTACATCAAAAGGTTGTTGGAAACATTAAATGAAGTAAGCTTTATAGGCTCCCTACCACAGAGGAGAAGCTCAATTAATATTCTGGCTATAATGATATTCATAATGGCACAGATTCTTATCTTCAAGATTGCCTAGAGCCAAGATTTATAGCTGCTTTCTATATTGGTCAATCTCTCATTCTTCCCCAAATATTCCCTTTCTACATTTACTAGGGTAAAGTTTTTTGTTCTTTCTGGGAGGGTCCCCTGGAAGCCTAAAGAACTATGAGTTGTATCTGTACCTGGTCTCCTAAAGCAAGGTTTTTTCTTCTTCAGCTGAGACCAACTACATGTTGGTCTTACATGGGGAGAGAGATATAAGGGAGCTGCCCCCGAGGAGCTCTGCGCAATGGGCTAATGGATTGAGGATGACACTTTGTGTCTGATTCATCAATGTGGGAGGACAGGGGCATGGAGGAAAGTGAATGGCCAAGGAAGCAAGGAAAAGAGACCAGGAGTTTTCTGCAAAGAAACAAGAGTTCGAAATCCACAATATTCCTCCCATTCCACCTATTCTCTACAAGAAAACCTGAATAGCATGGAAGCTGCTTAGTTATATTGTGTGTAGCAAAATAACCAAATATAATACAACTGAAAACATGTCTAGTAATGGCCCAAATCAAAAAACTGAGCTGAGCATTTCATTCATTTCATTTACTATTATCCCCCAACACATTCTTTGTCAGCAGGCTTTAAAAAAAAATAATCTTTATTTACAAAATGCTTATTTTTTACATGATGGCAGTGTTCATTCAGTAATCCCTCATTCAGAAGATATTCTGTGAAAACGATCTAAATGCAGGCAAATATTGGGTGCATTTTGGGTCAGATGGCCTTCTCACACTCAAATGGATAGAGTGCTTTTGTTCAATTTACCGCTGTCATCTAAATTTAGAATGAGGTGGTTCTCCATGTCTCAACTGATGCTGTAAGCAACCTTGATGAGGATGTCTTGGTGTTCCATGATATGGAGTTCCAGGATGCTGATGCACATTCTCACCATGACTTTCAGCTGTGTACCATGCCTTTACCCAAGCCACTTATTGCTCTCCAAATCCTGGCTCTGGATGGATTTCAGACATATGCCTCTGTAAATCCTAAATTCCTGTTGAATTTTTTTCTCAAAGGGTCACATCCACAGGTCTCAAAATAGCTCTTACTTTTTTTTTGCCTCAATATACTAACAATCTTATAGCATTCCTCCCCAGAGTATAGAATTTGCTTTGAAAGGGTGGGTTTCATGTGTGTTCATCAGAATGTCCTACATCCACTGACCAATTTGCTTTTCCTTCAGTGACTCCAAGATGATTTCCTCCTTAAAAAACAAAAGAATTTTCTGACACATCTATCAGGGTAGAAAAATTAAACACACCTACACACAAACATACTGTCTTCCAAAATACCTATAAATAATATTTGCAATTTCTTACAAGTGATGTTGCTTGCGCAATATTTGAGTGAAATTTTTGATGAAGAAAGTTATGGCTTTGTGTATCCTCACACTCTGCAGTCTTCTGTCTCAACCCCATTGCAGAAACATGGGGCCACCCACTAACTGTCATATAGAGAAAATGAAAGGCAATATTGCAACACATGCAGATTAAAGTGAGTGCTAAGGAAATGACATGTATTAATGAAAATGAAATTGCATGGGATATAATTTTTCTTTGCATCTGGGATCATGCAGATACTGAAACTTTATGTGCCCATGAACAAGAGAAAGGCAGGAAGGAAATCCTTCTGTTACCTGCTATGTGTGCTTTAACGTTTAGTGTTCTATTTATGTTACCAGAAAGTCAAAATTGTTGGACTCATAACATCAAATAAAACGACTTTATATTTGCTTCTAACCCTTTTCAAACCCATTGAGAGCCAGCAATATTTTTGCTTCCCCTAGGTGAAAACTCCCTCTTTCCCTGACTTCCTTGATTACACTTTAAGTTGCAAACGCCTTCTGAAGTCAGCAATTGAAACTTTCCAGACTCCGTGAATTTTAACTTGCAAAGCTGGGAGCTTAAAAGTGCTCACTCACATCCAACCTTCTCCATCCTGAGCACTTAGAAAAAAATAATATTTCCTAACTTTCATTGCAATTAGGTTTGCTGCCAACCTGTTGAATTCTGGCCCTTGGAATATGAAAAAGAAGTGAAACTGTGAACCAGAGTCCTGCCCACCCCTTTCCCCAACACAGATGCATACCCACTGACAAAATTTAGACATTATATAGAAAAAGAAATGCAGATGTGTGGTGTGAATTGACTGGCTTTGTGGGGTTTGTCATCTCATCTAGTCTAGCTTATCCTGACTAATTTTTTTAACTTGATTTAATTTTAAATCGTCTGTCCTCTACAAGCTGGCATTGACTTTGAACTGTTCATTTAAAGTAAGAGAGGGTGGCAACATCCCCTTACATTTTCCCTCCTCCCCTGACGGGGTGTTTCTCTCTCTGAAGTCATAAAATAGTTTTCTGACCCCTCCAAGCAGAGAGGTGGGAGTTGAGGTAACGTGAACAACAAAGTTTGTATCTGGTGTTTTCACACTTGGCAGATGAGTAGAGCTTGCCCTTTGGGTGAGTGTTTTTGTGAGTTTCTGGTATTCAAGCATTGCAATTCCTATGATGTGGCCTCCTTTGGTTGTCTCCTCCCAAATTACCCTTGGACTTCTGCCATAACAAAAAAACTACACAGCCCATTATTGCTAGGTTTTATCACCCTGAAAGGCTGCCCTTTCTGGCAGGACCCCTTAGAAAGAATCCAGGGCTCCCATCCTACCTGATCTGGTCCTGAAGCCCCATGTATGTCAGGCTTCAAGAGGGAGTGATCTGACTTTACTTCCCAGGTGTGGCCCTCCACGCTGCGGCCTATGGTTATAATATTCTCAGGCATGGATCAGCATCCATTCTTGCCTATCTGCCTCAACTGCATGAGCCCAGTGTCCTTTCCAAAAGTCCCCTTTGCAGACTCCTGGATCACTATGCTGTCTTCCCTTTTATATGCTCATTTTGTGATAGCTACACAACCAGTTATTTTTCCATGGTGTTCTGTCCCAATTCACTTTGGAATGTAGCATCTGTTGAATTCATGCCTCATGAAGCATGAAGAGTTCCATTTTAACATCCCGTTATACATGCATTGTCTCATTTAAACTCCATACGTGCCCTGTGAGCTGTATTAACTCTTACTTCATTGGTAAGAAACATAAATTTCAGAGAGGTTAACAGGGCCATGTATGTAATAAGCCAGAACATATGAGGAAAAGGGCTCTGTCTGCCTTGTCAGTTCTGCATCACTGAACATGCAACAGTAACTGGCATATAGGATAGGCTTGAGTTATTTTCCCATATAAATAAATATTATGAGAATTTACAAATCAGTTGGTATTTACTCCATACCAGGGTTTCTCAGTCTTGGCACTGCAACATCCCTAGCCTCAACCCATGAGACGACAGTCTCAGCCCTTGTAATTAAGCATATCTCCAGGACTAGTTAGAGTAAATAAAACTGTTCACAGATACAACGGGAACTACTTCAAAGCCTAGCACATAGAGACTTTCTATACATGATTCTTCATTCACTTTTACCCACAGATTGGATGATATGGAGAAGAACACCAGGACTATTTTAGAAACTGCATGTTGAAGATCACTGAGAGATAAAAGTTAAAAAAAAATAATTGGTCCTACACAGGTGACTTTACTGGAGCACATTCATCTTTAGAATGTTTCATAAGAAGAAGTAAACTTTCACTCTGCTAAGTCATTGAGATTTGATGGTTTATTTCCTATAGCAGCTAGTGTTACCATAGTTAACTCACGCTTTGCATTGACTTAAATAAGTAAAAACGAGAGCTGATATAAAGAGAAAAAGTGTAGTTAATTATATCTTAAGTGATTCATTGATATAATAAACTTCTAAAATGTAATGCACACGAATAGTTTAGTTAGACTCAAGAGAGACAAACACGTGAAGGAGAACATGCTCCACATCAGGGGTTCTTTTCTATTTCACTTTCTCTGGTTGGTATCAGAAAATAAGAGAAAATAATGGAAAAAAAATGAGGGAAAAGCTCTGCTTTAAGATATATATTTTTTTTTTCAGAAAAACAATTAAGATTTATATTAGGCAAAGTAACGGCATTAGTTTTCTATTGCTGTGCAACATGGCCACAAACTTAGCAGCCTAAAACTGCGAATCAAAACCACATTGACACACCATCTCATGCCAGTTAGAATGGCGATCAATAAGAAATCTGGAGACAACAGATGCTGGAGAGGATGTGGAGAAATAGGAACATATTTACACTGTTGGTGGAGTGTAAGTTTAGTTCAACCATTGTAGAATACAGTGTGGCAATTCCTCATCTAGAAATAGAAATTCCATTTGACCCAGCAATCCCATTACTGAGTATTTGCCCAAAGGATTATAAATCATTCTATTATAAGACACATGCATATTTATGTTCATTGTGGCACTGTTTACAACAGTAAAGACTTGGAACCAACCCAAATACCCACCAAGAATAGACTGGATAAAGAAAATGTGGCACATATACACCATAGAATACTATGCAGCCATAAAAGAGGATGAGTTAATGTCCTTTGCAGGGACATGGATGAATCTGGAAACCATCATTTTCAGCAAACTGTCATAAGAACAGAAAACCAAACACCGCATGTTCTCACTCATAAGTGGGTATTGAACAATGAGAACACATGGACACAGAGAGGGGAACATCACACACTGGTATCTGTTGGGTGGGGAGCTGGGGAAGGATAGCAGGAGATGGGGTGATTGGGGAGGGATAACATTAGGAGAAATACCTAATGTAGATGATGGGGGGATGGATGCAGCAAACCACCATGGCATGTGGATATCTATGTAACAATCTTGCATGAGCTGCACATGTACCCCAGACTTTAAAAAGAGAGAAAAAAAAAAAAGAAAAAGAAAAACAAGACCGGGCGTGGTGGCTCACACCTATAATCCCAGCACTTTGGGAGGCCAAGGTGGGTGGATCACAAGGTCAAGAGATCAAGACCATCCTGGTCAACATGGTGAAACCCCATCTCTACTAAAAATACAAAACTTAGCTGGGCATGGTAGTGCATGCCTGTAGTCCTAGCTACTTGGGAGGCTGAGGCCAGAGAATTGCTTGAACCCAGAAGGTGGAGGTTGCAGTGAGCCGAGATAGTGCCATTGTACTCCAGCCTGGTTAACAAGAGTGAAACTCCGTCTCAAAAAAAAAAAAAAAAAGAAAAAAGAAAAACTTCTAAAACATCCCAAATATTAAGAATGAGCCTATACTAAAAATATAAATAGTATATAAGTTTTATATACTATTATATAAGTTTTATTACTATAAAATATAAATACATATAAGTTTTCCCCTGAGAGGATATTAGAATATTTTAAACGTTTCCTTTGTGAAAAGTGTGCCTTAGAGACAAAGTAGAGATGTATCAGAAAGATAATTCTTGATACTTGAATGGTGTGATTAAATATACCTTGGAATTTAAGAAAACAACTGCATGCATTCATGATCTCACTGTTTCTATAGATCAGAAGTATGGACACAGTTTAACTGGGTCTTCTGCTCAGGATCCCACCAGCCTGAAATCCAGGTGTTCCCCAGGCTTTGTCCTCACCTGGAGGTGAGGACAGGAGAAGAATCTGCTGCAAAACTCCATTAGATTGTTAGAAAAGTAACTTTCTGTGGCTGTAGGATTCATGGCACCTTGCTTCTTCAAAGCAAGCAATGAAAAGAGTCTGCTGTTTGAAACTGACATGTAGTCTCTGCTAAAGGGATCATGTGACTAAGTAATGACCACTCAGAATAATATCCCTTTTGATTAAGTTAAAGTCTACCAATTAGAGGCTTGAATTGCATCTGAGAAATTAATTTTCTTTGCCATATAACATAGATTACAGTGCAACATAGATTAGCAAGAGGACACTGCATTTTCAAATATGTTTGGAAACCAATCTCTGTCTTTGTCCCCACCTGCATGCAAGTTATTTGAAATCTCTCCACACAGCTACAAATAGAAAAGAGAAATATAGATTATCTATGGGAGATTTGTTATTTAATGGGTCAGTTCTACGCATGAAGCAAATTACTTCTACTCACATTCCATTGGTTGGATGTCACTTCTGTGAAGTTGCAAGGAAGTTGCAAAATGTAGTCTAGCCCTGCGCCCAAGAAGAGAAAAAGGTGGACGTTGTTCTCAGTTCTTAGTCCACCCTTCTGGTCACTGCCCAAATATCTTTTCCCTTGTCCGTCCTACAGCAAACCTCTCACACCTTTCCTGAGAAAATCAAGCTGGATATTTCACATCCCAATGCATCCTGTTCAAAATCTAATATGGAGCATCTCCAGGAGGTGGGTGGCTTCTCCATCACGTCTGGATAGGTCTTTTTATCATTCAATAATTTATTTTTAAAAAAGAAATTGTCTATCCTCTCATCGTCCTCAATTTTGAAGAAACTCTAAATCAGAAAGTGAACAAATGGGAAACCACAGCAAAAGCTGGTATGCAGCAATTCAGTTGTCCTGCTGAACAGGCTTTATGAAGGTGCATTTTCTAATGAAATCCTGATTCTGCTCTTTGAAAGAAACATTATTTTCCCTTGTTCTTTATGGATCATTGCTCTATCCTTTGGGAGTTTTTTCTTGTCCATTTTCCAGGGTGCATATTTCAGATCTGACAGGTTTCTGTAAATCTGCAAAGTCCACATCTGCTGGTATACATATGGAGTCTCCAAGGCTGTTTTATTTTATTATTTATTTATTTATTTTGAGATGCAGTCTTGCTCTGTTGCTCAGGCTGGAGTGTAGTGGTGTGATCTGGGCCCACTGCAACCTCTGCCTCCCAGGTTCAAGTGATTCTCTTGCCTCAGCCTTCTGAGTAGCTGGAATTACAGGTGCTCACCACTGTGCCAAGCTAATTTTTTAGCAGATAAAGGGTTTCACCATGTTGGCCAAGTTGGTCTCAAACTCCTGGCCTCAGGCAATTCTCCTGCCTTGACCTCCCAAGGTGCTGGGATTACAGGCATGAGCCACCGCACCTGGTCTTGAGACCTGTTTTAAATATCAAAGTATCAAAGGCTGTTTTGCAGTATTTTTGCAATACGATTGGTCCCCAACCTAAGAGGTTTGTAATCTACTTGTTGCTTCCTTCCCCATGCCTCATACTTTCCACTTAATAGATTGACATTCTGAGGCACATTGCATGAGCCTTCTCAGAAGGTCTTGTTATAATTGGCACCTGTCACACACAGCAGTGACCACTGTAATTATGTATCTTAGGTTGGAACTTTCTCCTTGCCTGCATTGTTTTCCTAGTCTTTCATTGCTACTCAGATAAGACACACAAACATAAAACTGTCTCAAGCTCTGCTTTCAAGACAACAAAGCGTAGACACTACGTTTTGCAGAAGTGCTAAGTCTTCAAAGGTCTTTGTCAATACAAGGCTTTTTCAATCTTATTTCCTATTTTGAAGTCCCCGAAGTGGTGATTTTACCAATCTATTAAGGTCCCAAATGTCTGAACTGCTGCTTGTCTCTTTCTTTTTCTGCTTATAAAATAGCCAGTTATTGATTAACATCATCATTTTCTTTTAATACTTTCCTAAGATCAGCCAATATAAACCAACAAACATTGTCACCCTGACTCCTCCTGGTCACTCCTCTAGAGCTATATGCTCAGTCAACACATGTGCTGCTCACCAATTAAGTCAAGCAACAGTTTTAATTGAAACTTTTGTTAAGATAATTGTAAATTCATATATGATTATGATAAACACTACATAGATATCATTTCTATGCTTCTCTGTTTCCTACAATAGCAGTGTCTTGTAAAACTATATTAAATATCACAACAAAGACTTTAAAATTTTTACAATCCACTGAACACAATTCAAATTTCCCGTTTTATTTATGCATATATGTGCATATCAAGTTCTCTAATTTTATCACTCTTGTAGGCTCATGTATCTACCAACACAGTCAAGATACTGAGAAGTTCCAGCACCGCAAAGATCCTTATTTTGCCTTTTTACAACTATCCCTGTGACTATGTTTTTCCCATGCTGCCCAGCTCTGTCACTAACTTCTAATTACTAATCTGTTCTTCATTTTTAACATTTTATCACTTCAAAAAGCTGTATACATTAAATAATACAGAATTTAGCCTTTAGGAATTTTCTGTTTTCATGCAGCATAATTCTCTGTAGATTTACCCACGTTGTTGTTTATTTGTTCTTATTGCTGGATAGTATTCCATGCTACCTACGTACCGCAGATTGTTAACCATTCCCATGTTGAAGGACATCCAGACTGATTCAAATTTTTGGCTATTACAAATAAGGCTATTATGAATATTCATGTACAGGTTTTTGTATGAAAATAAGTTTTCATTCCTTTGGGAGAAATGCCCAAGTATGTAATTGCCTGGTCATATGGTAAATTCATGTGTAGTTTTATATGGAACTGCCGAACTGTTTTTGAGTGCTTATACCAATACACATTCCCAACAGCAATATATGGCTGATTCATTTTCTCTGTGTCATCACCAGCATTTGGTGATGAAGTTTTTTTTTTATTAAATTCACCCATTGTTATAGGGGTCTAGTAATATGTCATTGTTGTTTTAATTTGCATTTCTCTGAATGGAAATGATGTTGGACATTGTTTTAATGTTCTATTTGTTTTATTCATATCCTCTTCAGTGAAATAGATCTACATCTTTTTTAACTGTTAAGTCTAGAGAGTTCTTTATATATATTAAACACCAGTCCTTTGCTTGATGTAACATTTGCAATATTTTTCCTAGGCTGTAGGTTGTATTTTCTTCCTTTTCACATAGACTGTCAAAGAAAGAACATTTTAAAAAAACTTTTGATCAGATGCAATTTATCAATTTTTCCTTCTTTGGATTATGCTTTTTTTGTGTGTCTAGTTTGAGAACTCTTAGACTATATTTAGATCCTAAGGATTTTCCTCTTTTGTCTTAATGTTTTATAGATTTGTGTTTTATATTTAAGTCCATGATCAATTTTAAGTTAATTTTTTTTATGATGTGAGGTTTGCATTCAAGTACATTTTTTGACATATGAATGCCCAAATACCCCTGCTTTATGTGTTTAAAAGATCACGTTTCCTCCATTAAATCATCTTATTACCCTTGCCAAAATCAATTGAACATATCTGTTTGCATCTCGTTCTAGGATCTTGGTTTTACTCTATTGATTTATGTGTCTAACCATTTAGTAACACCACACAATCTTAATTACTGCAGCTATATGGTAAATCATTTTCACTTTTATTAGGTCCACACAATGTGATATTTTCTATATTGCAGTTTTTCATTTCTTAATTTCCATTGGACAATTTTTTAGTAATTTCTTTTGCTAAGATTTTTCAGTTTTTCATGTGTCTCAAAATAATTTATAATTGAATTTTGGAGCATTTTTATAACTACTTTTTAAAAAATTGTATTATGTAATTCCAACATCTGATTCCTCTCAGTATGGCATCAGTTGATTTCCTTATTCAAGTTATGATTTTGTGGTGGGGTATGATATTAAAGGTAATTTTCAGCCATATTTATTTGGACATTTTGTCTGTTACATTAGAATAGTTTCTATTTAAATATTTTATTTTTGCAGGCAGTCACCTAGTCCAAGTTCAGAATGCAGGCTTCGGCCTAATTCATGAGCTGTGGTTTCAAGGAGAGTTTAATTTGCAGAACCTTAACAGTGTTACTCTCATCTGCTTGGTGTGGTGCTGCTGGGTTCCCACTGTCTCTGGCTGGTCCTCCCTCAGGGTGCAGAAGCGGGGTTTTCAAGTCTAGCTGCTAGGTGTCTTTCACTAGTGAAAGGTATAGTGGGATCCATTTACTGAAGCCCCTGATTCTTCTGGTGTCTCTGGCTGGGAAAAGAGAGTCTTGGGTCTGTGGGGAGCTGGACCTGGCTTCTTGCTTTACTGGGTCATTCTTGCCATCATGCCTGACCCTTACGGAATCTTTCAATGGAAAAAGGCAGTCTCAGGACCAATGGGAAAAGAAAGTTCTTAGCCTGGACGCAGTATTTTAGGGTCTACCAATCGACTCCTTTTGATGGTAGTATTGGGATAAACTGATGTTGTCAGAAAGGCTCTTCTTGGCTTTGCAGGCAGAGTGAGCCTACCTGGGCTATCCTCTGTTGATGAGTCAGAGATTGGTAAATGCCAGGTCAGGGTGGCCTTCCTGCTTTGGATAAGAGGATAAAGGGCGCCCCGCTGCTGTGCTGTTCTTCCAGCCTTGGGAGTTCCAAACCAGCTCGTCCTCTTCCTACACCCTTCAGAGTTCCCGTTTGGTTGTCTCTGCTACCCGTTCTGGTGTTTATAGTGGCACTTCCTGGAAAGGAGCAAGGAAAAACTATGCCATCTTGTTCATACCAGAAATTCAGGAAACATTTGTGCCAAGTGTTCAGTTATGATATAAGCAGGCTGTCCTTTTATTCCCTGATATATGTTTCTGCACTACCCATAATAAATAATCTGATTTGAGGTACATTTTTCTGCCCCAAATAGGATTTGCCCTTTATCAAAGACATGTGTATTGCTCTCTATAGCCTATTGATATAAACACATCATCCTTCATAAGACAGAAGATGTTCCACAGCCAGGCCATTGCTTCTCTATTTTAAATTCCTCCCACATACACACCTTACAAACTTTTCTGATTTGCTGGCCTTAACCGCCATTCCTATCTTTATTCAAATTGTCCCTTCTACCTAAAATGTTCTCTCTCCTGTGCTTCTTTAGAAATGCTTGTTGGATTTCACCTAGTGTTTTAATGATTGGAAAAGTCAGGGTCAACTTCTAAAAGACTGTGGATGCCAAGTTAAGGTTTTTGCACTTTACCCTGTAGGTAAAAGCAATTTCCTTGCTGGCCTCAATCCTCTGAGAACCCTTATTAGTGGTTACTGAGGCTGTACTCTCTGGGTTACTTGATTTGTAAAGAGGGAAGCATGCCTCACTGCTTTGTTTTGGAAGTCAGTTGACATTCAGTTATTAGACTAATCCAAATTGTGTTTTCCAATGAATGTCTCAAGGGAAGGATTCCAATTCACTTTGGCTACTTAAGAGAAGTTGTCAGAGTAAATTAAGGACTCTGCTCTTGCTCTAGAGGCAGTGGATGTCTCTAGAATAGTACCTCTTCTTTTTTCTTGATGTGCGGAATACCCTTGTTTGAAGTCTGATTGGGCCACATAGCCACAGAGAAAGTGGTTCTTCTGTTGTGAAATAAGCACAAAAATATAGCTTCCATGCATTTATATGCCTATTATATTTACAACACTAGATGCTAGAAAGTGTATGAAAATGTTAATAATACAGCGCCTGTGTTCAGCAGGTACAAAATGTTTATTTATTTAGTCATGCACTCCTTATTCAATCACCTTTTCATATATTGATTTAATATTTACTTTTCCTCAGTTACATGCCAGTTCTTTTGCTAAGTGCTAGTGTTGTAATGAATAAGGTTTATATGCCTCGAGGAGCTCTTCACCAATCAGAGGACAGGTTCTTATACTGAGTCTTACCAAACCATGTGATTAGGGCAGTGGCTTATTGCCACACTATTACCATAGGCATGTAGGACCCCCAAAAATATAAATAGGAGATATCTAACTCAAAATGCAGGAAAATCCGGCATTGTGGAAAAGCTACGGAGGAGGTTTTAAAGGGTGAATAGGCATTAAGGCAGAGAAAGCAAAGCAGACACTCAGACAGAGGAGTAGACACAGGCGAGAAGGAGAGAAGTTGCATCCTGTTTGTTCTGAGCACTGAAGAGTCAGAAATGGCCTTGGTGAGGTAGGCAGGAAGGAGTCACTAACAAGCATTAATGGCTGTGATTTGCACAGTGCTTTACTATTTACAACTTGCTTTGTTTGATTATCACACAAAAATCCTTGATAATTAATTCAACTCATGTGGCTCAATATACAAGAGTTATATGAAGATCCATTAAATTAAGCACCTACCTAACTGCCTTCTTTCTCTCCCTTCCATCCTTCCTTTCCTCATTTGTTCATGTGTTTGTTTCTCCTTTCCTCCCTCTCTTCCTCTCTCCCTCTCTCTTTCTTTCTTCAAAAAATATTTGCTGAATACTTACTGAGTTCCATGAACAATGTTAGACAACCGGGATGATGAATGTGAGCAACAACTGAAAAAAATTTTTTAAAAAACCCTCTATCCCACCTGCATCATATGCTACTCTTCCCTGACCCTGTAAATAACCCACCTCAAGACCACACTGTGGCAGAGACCCAGGGTTCTCCAGCACACCACAGGTGCCCAGTAAAAGCTCAGTCAATTGGATTGAAAAAAAAAAAAAAACCCTTATAAATTTTGCATTCTAGTCTAGAAAAACCATATCCAAGTTAAAAAGCAAGTATTTAAATATTTAAAATTGTTGTGAGTTACAATTTTGGAAGAAAAAATAAGAGAGCCTGAAATGGTGGATAAAACAATGATAAAGAAATCTTCTAATACAATGATGTTTCAATTTGATTCAAAGGAAGAAAGGAACCCCCAATAAACATAGTTATAGAGAAAGCAATGTTCAAAGTGCCAGAGTGTAGAGTACGATTTGAAATGAGACCATGCAGATGGATCACAGAGTGGGGGACATACAATGCCAATAGCAATTACACAGGGGCTAGGTCATCTAGGACTTTGCAGGCCTGAGAAAGGGATTTGGAATTTACTTGAAGTGTAATGGAAAGACACCGGCTAGTTTTAACTGTGGACTGGCATCATCTGGTTTGTATTTTTAATAGTATACTCTGAGTGCTATGTGGAAAATAGAATGCAGCAGACAGTGAGACTGGAAGATATGAGACCAGTCAAGAGGCCACTGAAATAATCCAGGTGAGAGATGATAGGGGTCACACTATTCCTGGCAGTAGAGGATGAGAAAAAAGTGAAAATGGTGTAAACTTCTTGAGACAGGCTCAAGAAGTCTTCAGAATGGAAAGAATGGGGATTTGCTAGTAAGTGTGAGAGAATCAATACTTATTCCTAAGATTCTGGCTTAAAAACTGGATGGATGATGTGCTTATTTATTTGCTGAAATTGGGAACACAGAGTAGATCACAGCTTCCCCACCCAAATGTGTGTGTGTGTATACACACACACACACACACACACACACATATGCACACACATGTAACTCTATTGCATATCAGCAGCAGCTGTGGACTCCTTGAGGCTCTGGTAGAGTTTGGTTCCAATCATCCAAGCACACAAACTTCAGGATCAGCTCCACAATCAGGGACATGGAGTTTTTACCAGATTTCTTTGCAGCAAAGCCAGGTGGGCACATGGCCTTGCTGCTGCAATTGGACGTGCTCACAGGAGACTTCATGACCTTCAGAATGTCAGTGCAGGCTACAGAGCTCTGTTCTCAGTGACACTAGCTTTTTTATATGTTTTATTTATCAGATATACCTATGATATGATT
The DNA here is from genome assembly GCF_048565385.1 of Saimiri boliviensis. NCBI lineage: Eukaryota > Metazoa > Chordata > Mammalia > Primates > Cebidae > Saimiri > Saimiri boliviensis. The sequence continues at coordinate 84,342,082 of NC_133463.1, forward strand.
TGGCTCTGTGTCCCCAGCCAAACCTCACCTTGAATTATAATAATCCCCATGTGTCAAGGGTGGGACCAGATGGAGATAATTGAATCATGGGGCAGTTTCCCCCATAGTGTTCTCATGAGATCTGATGGTTTGATAAGGGGCTTCCCTCTTCACTCGGCACTCATTCTCTCTCCTGCCACCCCATGAAGAGTTGCCTTCCATCACAATTGCAAGTTTCCTGAGGCTTCCCCAGCCATGTGAAACTATGATTCAATTAAACCTCTCTTCTCTATAAATTATCAAGTCTTGTATATTTCTTCATAGCAGCATAAAAATGAACTAATACAACCTAATTTATTTACTCATGTGCTCCTTATTTAATTGCCTTATTTTCTTTTTCTGACACTTCAGAAAAGAACCATGGATCTGTTTAGAACATATTCATGTTATGAGACATTAAAGAGATATAAAAGGAACATTTGGTTGTTTAAGTTTGGGGCTCAGAAGTGAGATTGGGGCCAGAAATATCAATTTGGAAATTATCAGCAAGGCATTAAAATACATGAGAGCAAGGAAAAAGGGAAAACAGAGTCAATGCCTCGAAAGAAAATGACAATATGAAGACTGACCATCAAGTCGGTGATATTGTTTCGCAAAATGTAAACTCAGGTCTATTGAGGGCCCTATTGTGGCTATTGGTTTTATTTCGGGATATTCATCTATTTCTGAGCCTCACTTAGATGCTCAGAATGCTCTGGTACTGTTATAAACCAATGATACAACTTATTCAACTATCAACTATACTGCAGGAAAAATTCACACATGCACACATACACATGCACACAGAAAGAGAGAGAGAGAGAAGAGAGAAAATACAGACTAATTATTTAACTGAATTTATAGGTTTTAGGGAAAAAAATCCTTGAATAGTAGTGGCTCTCTGTAAATGAAGCACTAGTGAGTAAGTATCGGCTCAACTAAATCAGTTATTGTGTTCGTGTTAGTTGGATAAACAGCCTTTTTGCAAATAGATGAATAGTAAGGAGAGCAGAAGGGACATTTAGATAAAACTCAAGCCTGGACAAGGCAGGAAGCATGAAAAGTCATGGAGTGCTGGGAATGCTTGGTTCCCTTAGAGCATCAAGTTGCAGAGGGAAGCAGCAAAGTCTTTGACTTTGTGTAGGTTTCACAGGAAAACACAGTTAGTGGCAGGTGGGAGATTTGACTTCAGCTCTCTTGGTGCAGAGCTCTTTCCCTTATCCATGCTTTTCTTGTCTTCCATTTTCTTAAAAATCTGGCCTCTAATATGTGATTTGGTTTTGCTGTGTCCTCGCCCACAATCTCATCTTGAATTATAATCCTCATAATCCCGTGTAATCTCCTCACAAGGGAGAGGTCGGGTGGGGGTGATTGGATAATGGGGAGTTTCCTCCATGCTGTTCTCGTGATAGTGAGTGAGTTCTCATGGATCTGATGGTTTCATAGCTGTTTGGTAGTTCCTCCTGTGTTCGTTTCTCCCTCCTGCCTCCTTGTGAGTAAGGCACCTTGTTAACCCCTTTGCCTTTCACTATGATTGTAAGATTACTGAGGCCTCCACAGCCATGCCAAACAGTGATTCAATTAAACCTCTTTCCCTTATAAATTACCCAGTCTTGGCCAGTTCTTTATAGAAGTGTGAGAACAGAATAATACAGCCTGTTTTTTAAACTTATTTTTATGTGGCTATTTGAAGCATTACCATCATGTGTTTGGCTCACATCCTATTTCTATCATATGGTATTGCAGTAGAATACTTTCTCTAAGCCAAATCTGCACCCTGAAAATCTGGTCCCTGGGATGGGCTCTACTCAGAGAGAGTTGTGATAGTGTTCACACCAGGAGCAAATGTTCAGTTGTTCATCACAGGTTCAAGTTCCTGCCAACCCTCTGATGGCTCTTGGACCCAAGGTTCTAGTTTCTCCATCTGTAAAATTTAGGTTCTTGTGAGGATTGAACTGAAAAGAAACACATAAGCAATTAGCTCCAGAAATTAACCAGCTGTGGGGCTTTAAATAAGTCATGTAAGGTTCACAGGTCTTCACTTCATAAGGTAGTGTGGAATCATTAGGCGTGAAACTCCATCAATCTCCTGCCATTACAGGATAGCAGTGTGGTTAGGAGGTTAGTTGTGTACTGGGCAAATTACTTAATCTCTCTGTCTCTTTGTTTTCTCATCTAAATAGGCAGATGATAAGACCTTATAGAATTGTGAAAATTAAATAAGATTTTCAAGTTAAGGATATACTACAATGACTGGCATACAGTAAGCCCTGAATAAATGCTTGCAATCATGATGATGATGATGGTGATGGAATCAACAGGAACATAAAAAGAATCCAATTCCATTTGTTCCTGTTGCCTCTTCAATACAAACATGATACAGCACCCACTCACAGGGGCAACTGTGAAGGCCAAGAACTACGGTAGGTTCCAAGAGAAGGCGATGGCCTCTTGCCAGGTGCAGAGGTACTAGTGTGGCTGTCAGAAGGCGACAGAGCATTTACTGAGAAGTCAACATTTGCTGACAGTTCACACATCAAAACTTTTAGTGCTGTCACCATATGCTGGTGTCCATGGGACCAGCCACGCCTGGATAAACCAAACAAACAGAGGAATGAAAGGCATATCTGGACAAAGGCTAAAGAGAGCCTTATCCACCTCCTCCATACTTCTTCAGTATGGCCACTCAGGACACCTTAACCGCCTTGCTGCATTTCTAAGTAAGTCACTGAGAACCTTGCTCAACTTCACCTGTCCATATCTGTAGCCGCTATGCCAGTTTGGGCCCCTCACCAAGCCCTTTCCATGGGACTACAATGTCAATGACCATTTCAACACCCTCAACAGCTTTCTGTTTCTCAGAAACAGTGATGAACAAGATTGGGAAGACCAAATGATGCTAAAGTAGCATAATGATGGAATTTTGACCAAAAGACACAGAGGCATTTTGTAAGTGTCTATATGATCTGCTGTTTCTCTGCCCGTGTCTACTAGCACTCCAAATGCATTTGCTCTCCCACTCCCCGTTACTGAATCTGTTCTAGCCATCCTGGCCTCTTTGATATTTCCCCAGCAAGTCCAGTATATTCCTGCCTCAGAAACTTTTTACTTGGTCTTATTGCCTAAAATCTTCCTTCTCCAGGTGTCCTTGTGGCTTGCTTCCTCATTCTATTCCATTTTTGCTGAATATCTTCTTATGACTGAGGACTTATTAGACCTTCCTGAATACAATGGCAGCCCCCAATGGCACAATAACATAGTCGTATCTCTTTCTTGATAGGACTTAAACACATAAACATATGGATCCCTTGATTCCCTCTACTAACATAAAACTTTGTGTAGGCGGCTCCTTGAATTTTTTCAATGAATGCATTCTCAGATCCAAAATGAATGTCACAAAATAAGCACTTGATAAAAATTTGTAAAATAAATGGATAAAATAAATGAGGGGCCATTGGAGGAACCTCTTAGTAGATTTTTCTGCCTCCGGTGACTTCTACCCAAGTTCACCCCGCTGTGTTATTTTTAAAGGACATCTGACAGTGTAAGAATTCACTTAAATGCATCGGTGGTTTTCTATTGCTTAGGAATTATGACAAGATTGGGAGGCTCAAAGTCACAGAATTAAAACAGTATGATGGCAATATTTTGACCAAGTGATTTGGGAGTAGTGAAACCTTCCCCTATCCCATCACACTCCCTTTGTGAGGCCTACATGCGCAAGAGGAAAAATAAAAATATCTTAAGTATTTACTCAGGCTCTGGCATCAAACCTTAATGTAAAAACTTAGATGTGAACAAATAAGCAAAGCTGAGCTCATGGAAAGATCAGTTTTACTAAAACTAAATGTTTCACCATGATTCACCAGGTCCTAGCCAGCTAAAACAGTTCACGTGGAATTCTTCAAATATGTCACATCGCTGGGTTTAGGCTTTATCCCTTAAAAACTTTTACCCTTTGTAAAGGTGGCCCTACAAAAATGTCCTCAAATCTTCAACCCTATCTGAATCAAAAAGGTTAGAGTTTGGTGCATTGGGAGAGGTATGGTAAGAATGAGCACTCACTAGAAGACATTTTATGGATTTTTGTTTTTCATGTTAACCCACTTAGATTAGTAGTCATGTTTCTGGGTGATTGGTCAGGGTTAACTGTAACCCTGATAGAAGGAGATCTGCATAATCTTAACAATCCTGTTTACCAACTTGGGCAGCTTTCTCCAAACGTTCTTAGGTTCTATTTATTCCCCTGTGACCATTGAAATGTATCACTCAAACTCTAATAATTCTTAAATAAGAATTTTTATTATTTTTATTTTCTTCAAATGAAGTGTAATATAAGAGACAAGATAGTGGGATTTTTCTTTTAAATTTTTTAAGTTCAAGGGTACACATGCAGATGTGTAGGTTTGTTACATAGGTAAATGTGTGTCATGGGGGTTTGTTGTACAGACTATTTCATTACCCAGGTATTAAGACTAGCACCCATTAGTTATTTTTCCAGATCATCTCCCTCCTTCTATCCTCCATCCTGCGATGGGCCCCAGAGTGCGGTTTTCCCTTCTATGTGTCCATGTGTTATCATCATTCAGCTCCCACTTGGAAGTGGAAACATGCAGTGTTTAGTTTTCTGTTCCTGTATTAGTTTGCTAATGATAATGGCCTCCAGCTCCATCCATGTTCTGGCAAGGGACATGATCTTGTCCCTTTTTATGACTGCATAGTATTCCACGGTGTATATGTACCACATTTTCTTTATCCAGTCTATCACTGATGGGCATTTAGGTTGATTCCATGTCTTTGCTATTGTGAACAGTGCTGCAGTGAACATATGTGTGTATGTGTCTTCATAACAGAACACTTTGTATTTCTTTGGGTATATAGCCAGTAATAGGGTTTCTGGGTCAAATAGCATCTCCGTCTCTAGGTCTTTCAGGAATGGCCACACTTCCTTCCAGAATGTTTGAACCAATTTATCCTCCCATCAACAGTATAAAAGCATTCCTTTTTCTCCAAAACTCCACCAGCATCTGTTATTTTTTGACTTTTTAATAACAGCCAAGAATGTTTTTTAGATAAGTCACAAAAATACCTTCAGACAACCTCCAGAAAACACTATCCAAAAATTTACCATTCATTCCATTTAGTAGTTTAGTGTTTAACTGAACCTCCCCAGATGGTTATACAAAGTGTATTACTTTTATCGTATTAATTGCTAACCACTAATTTTTAATACAAACAGAGCTTTCATGACAGATGATTGAGTAGCTTAAACAATGTAAATTTATTTTTTCACTGCTCAGGAGGCTGGAGGAAAGAGATCAACATGCAGTAGGGGGTTTATTTCTGAAGCCTTTCTCCTTGGCGTTTTTCTGCCAGTATCCTCACATGGCGTTCTCGCTGTTCATATCTGTGTCCTGATTATCTCTGCTTATAAAAACACAGTCATATTGAATGAGGACCCACACTAATGACCTCATTTTACCTTAATTATTTTTTGAAGGTCCTACCTATCTCTAAACTGCCTGAAGTTTTGAGGGTTAGAACATCAACATGTAAATTTTGGGAGAACACGGTTCAGCCCACAATGCCACAGAATTTCATGTGTTAGAAATGAAATGCAAATAATCATGCTCCACAATATAAATACCAGAAACGTGAATAATACGGAATTTTTACTACTGATTTCCTCACAGTCAGATAAGATTTCAAAACAGAAACCCACCATGCCTTTCAGAAAGAAAAAAAAAAAACTCTCAATATATCCCTTTGCTTTCTTGTCTTCCCAGCTTCGGGTAACAGGGTCTTAACGCAGATACCCACACGGAATCCAGGCTCCATTTTTGACTCCCGAAGGCAGGACCATGCCTACACACACAATGGACTCATTGACACTCGCCATGACCACAGCCTGTTTCCCCCAACGTCAAGCTTTTCTGCCTTTTCAAAGAGAAGTCACTGAAGATGGCAGAGGATCCCTTTGTTAGCTGCTCATCCTGTGTCTTCAGTTTCCTCTCCTGCTATTGCTTTCTATTTTCAGGATGATGTTTCTTCTCATCCGGATTCTTGCAGAAACTTACTCCCTGTCTGTAGCCACTGAATTTATTTTTTTCTATGCAGCTAGAGCGATTTTTCAAAAATGTAAATAATACATTACTACTTTAGAGACATTCCGAGATTCTGTTTCACCTTCGGCATAAAGGGCAAACATCTTCGTATGGAAGAAGAGCCTATTTATTTCCTAATACCTGTCTATGAGTCTGCAGCCTCATCCCTTGAAAGTCCCTATGCAAAACATATGGTCCAGCAATCTTGAGCTACCTATTTTTCCCCAAGTATGCTCTGTTGTACTTTTCCCATCCCTCGCTTCACAAAGTACACTCACAATGTTCCAGCCTGTTCCAAAAGCAAGGCCTGAAGGCCATCTTACCTTTCCACTTTCATTCCTTAACCCCCTCCACATAGAAAAGATTCCAAACCCCTCTGGCTTTCCTGAGAGTTTTATCTTTAGAATTTCATTTTCTCCTCGCATGACCTTGCTATTTATTTTTCAGAATTTTTGAAACAAGAACAAAATCAGATTCTGTTTTCATAATTGGCAGTGACACCAAAGAAACCACATTACATGCCATGTTTGAGTCAGTCTCTGCTGCCTTTGCTTAAGCACGTACTGATTCTACTAGTGAGCTCTTGGGTGAGTCGAGGTATCACTGATGCATGCCGGGGCACTTGGGTGAACTGTTAGAGCTGGTTGACATGCAGGCTCTTTGCATGAGCCTTGAGGAAACTCCTAAAAGGGAATTCCTGCTGAAGAAAAGGACACCATGAACTGGTTATGGTAAGAGGCCTCAGTCTTTAAAAGGAAGGCTGATTCTGAGTCCAGGAAGATGACTGTTCTGCTCTTCCCTGCATCTCTCACCTCAACTGCATGCATCTTTTGCATCTACACCAGGCACCCTGAGTGTCTTTCTGTTCCTCAGTGTTACGTTGTGCTGCTGTATCACCAATGTTGCATGAAGGCATCATTCTCTGCATGACCTCTTCTCTCAGTTTTCCCACCCGTTTTGGCCGCTGAGCCTTCATAGCTTCACTATGACTTTATGTGAGAGTTAATTTTTACCCCTTTTCTGGGGCAGGATGGATGAAGGGAAAAAGAAAGGAAGAAGAACATGCATTGATTGTGTTTTATATATCAAATACATTATATTCTTGCATTTAATTATAAAAGAAATTATACAATGGTAATTATTTTCCCTGTTTTAAAGATGATCAAGCTTCGCGTGAGATGCCGAGTTGTTAATCTAGTTGTTACAGCTAGCAGGTGGAACAACAGCAATAGAATCCAGATCTTTTCAGAATCAAAGCTGAAGCTCCCTTCGTGTCCTACATCCAGCCGTGGGCTGGCCGTTATTCTCCTCTGGGCCTCTCTGGGCTTATTGGTGCAGTGACACTAATGGCAGGCACCTCAGCACCTGTTCTGCACGTCCTGCTGCTTCTGTCTTTCCAGAGCTCTGCTTCTGTTTCACCTCTGTCCTTTCTAGTGGATGTTGGCTTGACGCTCTGCTTCCAAGCTTAGATTCTTATTGTTCTAAACCAATCAGTGCTTGATATTCCCCTATAATCAGAATTAGACCAGGAGAACTGAATGATAGGTCCACAGTCATCATAGGGAGAGGCCTCTGTGCTGTCATTTTGAATATGAACATAGAAGCCTATTCTTTGCTGTTGGAGGCCCTCTTATGACTGCAAGGAATCCCAGACTCAGAGACAGGAAAAAGCTGGAGCTTAAAATAGCGAGCGAGTGAGAGAGAGAGAGAGAGAGAAACTTTTGTATTATTCACCCTTTCATAAATATTTCCATAATTGCCTCTAAAAGCATTATGACTGATATGGATATATTGGTCAGTATTCTCTAGAGGGTAGAGGGACAGGGATAATAGGATAGATGTATACGTGAAAGGGAGTTTATTCCAGAGAACTGACTCACACAATAACCAGGTGATGTCCCACAATAGGCTGTTGCAAGCTGAGGAACAAGGAAGCCAGAATCCAAAAACCTCCAAAGTAAGAAAGCTGGCAGTGCAGCCTTCAGTCTGTGTAAGGGCCAGCCTTCAGCCCAAGGACCCCTGGCAAGCCACTGGTGTAAGCCCAAGGGTCCAAAAGCTGAAAAACTTGGAGTCTGATGTTCAAGGGAAGGAAGCATCCAGCAAGGGAGAAAGACGAAAGCCAGAAGATTCATCTTGTTTATTCCTTCCAAGTTCTTCTGCCTGCATTTATCCTAGCTGCATTGGTAGCTGATTAGATGGTGCCAACCCAGATTGAGGGTGGGTCTGCCCCTCCCAGTCCACTGACTCAAATGTTAATATCCTTTGGCAGCACCCTCACAGACACACCCACGAACAATACTTTGTGTGCTTCAATCCAGTCAAGTTGACACTCAATGTGAGCCATCACGATGGGTTATCACAGGTCTTATTTGTCTTTCTCTCACCCTCTCTACACACAGTCACTGGTGCTGTGGCAGAGAACAGGGGCTTCTGCTAAATAGACAGTCCACCTTATTACCTGGTTTCCTCCAAATCACTTTCACGTCCTTTCCTAACTATCACTTCCTCAGGGAGAAATCCATTGACTTTCAGACTGAATGACGGCCTCTAATTGTACATTTGTTTTCACACATTGTACCTTTTCTTCTTAGTATTTTTATCAAAATCTAAACTGATGATTTGAGTGATTACTTGCTGTGGGGATCATCTACTAGATGATGAGCTTCCTCAGGGTAGGGCAATGTTGACTAAGCTCGACCCTGTTTCTATAGTATCAAGCATAATCTGGTCAAGAAAACATTTGTATAATGAGTGCTGAATGCACAAATAAATGAAGAGCCAGCTTTTAATAAATGTGTGTTGAATGGGAATTGAGATTCAGCATATTTGTATGTAATGTGAATTCAGGAGTGCCACTGCCAATTAATATGCACTGAGAGCCTTGGATTTTCCTGTGAGCTTGATGTATTGGTTTGACTCTGATGTCTTTGAAGGTGGTGAACTGGAGTTCATCGGAAATGTTGTATTTGCCAATTCCACTTTATTTCCTCAGCCTGGATTTCAGAGGCAGGCAGCATACCTTTCATTTATCCAACTTATCTAGAGCCTGTTCAATAGAATAATCAACTCCCAGCATGTTTCACACTTGTTGCTTGTCAAAGCCTCTTATAGTCAAGAAATGTACGTAATCAGTGCAATGTACTTGGCGACATGTGGGATGAGAGGTTCAGGACTTTAATTTCGTTCTTTCGTCACGAACAAGTCTCTCTCTCTCTGGCAGTCAGAGTGACCTTTCTGTCCTCATCTACACGATGTGAAAGCATGGGACTGGCCTTTCGGCAAAGCCTTTTTACATACTTTCTGCATGTTCTCTTCTTATCTTCTTTGACTTCTCACCACAGTGTTTTATGATATATTTTTACTTGCCTGTCTTCCCAAAGTCTATCATGACTCACTTAAAGATGAAACCTTTGAGTTAGTCACCTGGGTCCCTGGTTATGGTTTCATATAAACATGTTTCCTGAAGATTATCACATGCTATGACAGGCATGAGAAAAACAGAAACAAGACATGTACCTTGAAACGTATTGCTTGCCCAATATAGGTCAAGGAGGCTTCTTGATAAAAATGATGCCTGAGGGAATGAGTGAGAGTTATGTACAAGATACTTTCAAGTGCTCAGGAAATATATGTGGTCTGAGTCAACAAATGAATTGGATGAATGAAGGACAAAGGGCTGATGGATTTAAATTATCTCGAACCAAAAAAAAAAAAAAAAAAGCCATCTGTTAAGTCTCAGCACATGCTGCATTTAAAAGAAATACTAGTCTGACATCTGCAAGAGAAATAAAAAGTAATTGGAAGTTTACTAGGTTATGTATTAAAAATGGAAGATTTTGCATAATTTAAATTCAATTGATCTATCTTTTAAAAATCCTATGTACAATGTGCTTATGCCTCACACTCAAATCTTCCTACTTGGAACCCCACCAAATTTCTGTCTTTTCTCTGTTGTTCTCAAGCCCTTTTTGGACTCTGTTTTGCTGTGGCTGTCTTGTATACTCCCTGATTCCCACATACTCTGTATTAATTTGGTCTTCCTGAAGGTGGCTTGATAATCTTCTCACTGAATAAACTTGACCTATTCTATTAACTTCTGAAATCTTGACTTTTTTAACCCTTTTATAGCATCAGAAAACTGTAGGCATCTAATAAGCAAACACAGAATATTATTTGTTAGATGGAAAAAGGCAAAGTTTTCTCTCGTACTAGAGAGAAAACTATGGAATCTGAAATTTGGTTTCTCTTAACTCAGGTTAATTGCTAGGTATTCTGGTCCACTATTTTTCTTTTGTTTCCTTTAGATTTCAATGTAGAAATCTAAAAAAAATGGGACAGTGAGGTCAGGTGCAGTGGCTCACACCTGTAATCCCAACACTTTGGAAAGCCAAGGCAGGCGAATCACAAGGTCAGAAGTTCAAGACCCAGACCAACATGGTGAAACCCTGTCTCTACTAAAAATACAAAAAACTAGTTGGCCGTGGTGGCAGCCACCTGTACTTGAGAGGCTGAGGCAGGATAATAGCTTGAACCCTGGAGGCAGAGGTTGCAGTGAGCCAAGATCATTTCACTGCACTCCAGCCTGGGTGACAGTATGAGACTCAGTCTCTAAATAAATAAATAAAATGGGAAAGTGGAAAGTAGAGTTGGGAGTGGTCTACATTATATCAAAAATCCTTTTCTAACTCTTCCATTTTTTCTTGCAAAGAGAGTGAATTGAAAGGTGCTAGGGGGTTATTTTGTCTTCTTTTATGTCACTTTTCACAAGCAGAAGTCAGAAAAATACACTCTGCCTAGGAGGAAATTCATAATAAAGAGTTCTGAAATTAAGCTGGAATTTACACTTGCAGATGGTGGCTTTGACAGCATGCCTCTCAATCCTGATTTGAAAGGGAGTTATTAGATAAATAGTTCTCATGCTATTCAAACAAAGGAGTGTCTCCAGTCCTCCCAGATCACATGTTCTGGGAACGGTGATGATCACAGCACCGTACATCTCTGGAATAGAAAAAAAGCACTGGTAATGAGGGAGAAGAACTTTGCAAAATGAGGTTTACAGTCTCTGGAAAATGCAGCTGGACACAATTGAGACATGTATAAAAGCATTTCCTCCATAGTGAGAAATAGTTTTATTCTGACCTTAGCTGGCTACTGGCCATACATCTTCAGGCAAGTTACTATAGTTCTCTGACGGTAAATATACTTTTCTGTAAAATGAGAACATGTGGCTTTCCTCACAGTATCCTTATCAGGATTAAACAAGGTACCTTGGGTAAATATTCCAGTGCAATACCTGTCTTATCAGTAGATACTTGACAAATGTTCTACAGAATGACAGAAGGTTAAAGCACATCTATTTTAGTCTCAGTTTCATATATGTCCCAACATAATAACCTTCCAAAAAGAGAAGCAGGGAGCACCTGCTGTACCTGCAAAAGAAGGTGGCAGGAAGCAGATTTGTGCTCTTATCTCCAGAACAGAGTTCATCAAACATTTTCTGTAGAGGACCAAAGAGTAAATAGCCTCTATGGACAATAGAATCTGTGTTGCCCCCGTTCACTTCTGCTGCTGCAGAGTAGAACTAGTCATAGGCAATGTGCAAATGAAAGAATAAAAAAACATGGTCAGTGGTCAGGGCTTGACTAGAATACCATAGTTCACTGACCCCTGCTCTAGACTATGAAAGATGTTGGAGCAGATGAATAAAAATGTGAGGGATCAGAAGAGGATTTGGGGATTATGGGGCTCACTTATGGTCAGACCCTTATTACCCTATCACCCCCTTCACACATCCAAGCACAGGGTAACAGGGTGGAAAGCATCCTTCTTCATCTCAGGTAAAAGAGTGTTTGAAGAGGCCACTCAAAAAAGAGCCTTTGTGAACTTGTGTCTAACTCACACCTGAGATATTACCTGCTAACCCATAGCTCTAAGGCAGAAGAATGTAGCTAAATTGGGACTCATTTGAACTCAGCATTTCTAAAGACAAAGGATGCATTGTGGTCTTTTGTGGACCAATGTGGGCCTCACCTACGAGAATTGTCTTAGCTCGTGCTTAAGAAAGGTGAGTGAACTTGATTGAAAAATGCCAGAGGCATACCAAAAAGAGGAAGCTAAAAGGGAAGCCCTACATGATCAGCTGAAATAGAGATACATTGTCTTACTGCGAGGGGGAGAGCTCCAGCCGTACAGATATGCTAACATTATCTGCAGAAATTTACAGATGTTTTCTGAGAGGCAGAGTTAGACACTTGCCAGCCTCAGGGAGAACCTATGTTCTCTCTCAACAATTCCACTCAAGTAATATACTCTCTACCTCTTTTCTAATCCTCCTTCTCCATTGTTCCTGCTCTCTAGTCCTGAAGGTATCTGAATCAGGCTTAGGAAGATAGGGTGAGATAGTAAAAGAGCAATTTAGAGGAAGAAAACAAAGCCAACCATGTACCTCCGTTGGAGTTCAGGGAGCCAGTCCCAGGAAGGAGAAGTAGCCGCAACATTGATGTAAGTTTAAAGTTTTCACCTGTAACCCCAGCACTTTGGGAGGCTGACGTGGGAGAATCACTTGAGCTCAGGAGTTTAAGATCAATATGGCCAACATGATGAGAAACCATCTCTACTAAAAATACAAAAATTATCTGGGAATGGTGCATGTCTGTAATCCCAGCTACTCAGGTGGCTGAGGCAGGAGAATCACTTGAACCAGGGAGACAGAGGTTGCAGTGAGCTGAGATTGCACCACTGCACTGCAGCCTGAGCAACAGAGTAAGACTCTGTCAGAAAGAAAGAAAGAGAGAGAGAGTGAAGGAGAAAGCAAGCGAGAGAGAGAGGGAGAGAGAGAGAGAGGAGAGAGAGAGAGAGAGAGAGAGAGAGAGAGAGAGAGACAGAGACAGAGAAAGAGAGAAAGAAAAAAAGAAAAAAAGAAAGAAAAGAAAGAAAGAAGAAAGAAGAAAGAAAGGAAGGAAGGAATGAAGGAAGGAAGGAAGGAAGGAAGGTTAGTTTTGATTGTTTCACTGGAACACACAAGTTAGTTCTTTCTTAATTACCTGTATGCTACTTACTTACCCTAAATGTAATCCAGGGACAGAACATAATCATCCCCACAGAATATATGTAGAAGGAAAATAGAAGATGAAAATGAAGTTACCCTATGATTGGATCCATGAGATATACTTTTCTAAGGTAATGGATATAAATGTTCGTGTCCTCTTTATATCCAAGAACATGAACTTAGTTGAAACTGGGCCAGCAACTCTATTATATCACAGCTATTGAACTTTCATTTACTGAAAGAAACATTTCAATGCACATCTTCTTCCTCAAACATTGCTGTTCGATTACAAAACCAGATCATCAAACAGTTTGGGAATCTAACCGAAGGGATATAGACTAACCCCTCACCTCAACACAGTACATTTCCGTGTTCTGGATACATAAATCTAGAAATGTACATTATGATGTCTTACCATCTTAGAACTGCAGCATTGGTTAGCTTCAAATCAAAGCAGCCCTGTTTCTTGTGAGAGAGCTCATTAGAAACATAACCCCAAGATACCTTACAATCTGAGATAAAAGCCTCTCAAGATCTTAACGTCATGGAAGCTTAGATAAGTAGCCTTAGATTGAAAGAAACCTTACGATAATAAATAGAATCTTAAAAAATTTAGAATTGTGGCTTCTTAGAATCATATCACTTAAAACCTTATAGATCTTCTGTAATCTTGGGATCATAGAATTGTTAAAGGTCAGAATCCTAGTGTGTTATAAAACTGAAATAATGGCATTTTTGGGTCATGCAATTGAATCTTGCTGGGATCTTAGGTATCATCTATTTCAACTTCCACACAATACAAAGATCCCACTATAAAAGTGTTATCAACAGCAGCAATATTGAAATTGTACACTAGATGATTCTTTGCTAGTGGGGAGCAGAAAGAGGCACTGGCCTGTGCACTGCTAGGTGTTTATCACAATTCCCGACCTCTACTGAGTGTTTCCACTAGCACCTCCTCAGCGATCAGCCATTGACAAGTGTTCCCACTACTGTTTTGTACATCTTTGGTGTGTGGATTTCCCCAGGGGAGGAAATTATCTTCTAATAATTTTTCAGCATTTAAAATTAAATATATACTATGTGCTAGATGTGATCTCATTTGAATCTCTCAGTTATTACCTTTACATTTTACAAAAGAGAAAGTGGAGGTTTAGAAAAGCTGACTTACTGGGTCAGGGTACACAACTGATAGGGGGTTGGGGAAGAATTTATTTTGACTACCTCACATCTTTTGAAGCTGAAACTGTCCTGACTTTACTATTTGGGCAGCATTCACTGTAAGAAATCACTTCTTTTGTTGAGCCAGATCCTATTTCTTTCTTCAGACTGTATTCATAATATCATTATCATATAGTTATGAGTTTACTACTAAAAGGCGGTATGTTGAAGTTAGTTTCTAGAATCAGACCTTCTGGAGTTCAATTGCAATTCATGACACATCATTGTGACCTTGGATAAATTCTTCACTAATTTTTGCCTCACTTTCTTCAACTGATAGCTGAGTAGTTGACTGATGTGTGTCTACAGACTCCCCCAAAACTTCATGTCTTAAATTAACATCTATTTCGACATATGTTATAATTTTCCAGGTGAGAAATCTGGGCAGAGATTGGTTGAGTTGTTTTCTCCATAGTGTTGATAGAGGTCACTTGATGGTGTTCAGCTGGTAGATGGCTGGTCTGGGGTATCCAGGAAGCATTTCTCACATGCCTGGCACATTTGCAGTGATGATGGGAGACTGGCTTCATGTGGAACTGTTGACCAAATAGCAGGCAAGGCCTCTCCAGGCTCACCTTGAGTAGTCTGAGAGTGGGAGAAATTCTTACATGATGATTGTTGGATCCCAAAGTGAGATTTCCAGTAATGAAGGAGAATGCTGCATGGCCTTTGATGACCAAGCTTCTGGAGTCACTGAGTGTCTTTTCTACTGTTCTCCGTTGGACAGCAGTCGTAGCCTTCCCAGACAGAAAGGAAGAGGGCACAGACCTCACCTTATCATGGAAGAAATATCTAAGAATTCCAGTCGTATTTTAAAATGATTGCACCTATAAAATGAGACAATAATAATTTTTACCTTACTGAGTTGTGAGTCTTAAAAAAAAAAGCTATACTGTTAAAAGCTTACGACGGAGACTGGCATATAATGACTGATCTGAAATAAGAGCTTTTTTTAATTTACAGGAGGGCTCAAATTCATAGGAATATCTCTGCAATTGCAAAATTAGAGAGTTCTTCTTGCCTCCTCAGAGCAGTGGAAACATTAAGGGTTGGGTGGAAGCCAGGGTGCTTGAGGACACTGAGTTAATTTAGACACGAGAGGGGCTGTGAGATTTTTAAAAAAAAAATCCATTTTAGAGTATGAAAGAGCTGCTTCCATAAGTGATCAAGGCAGAAGGGCTGCCCTGGATTTATTCATGTCTGTATTGGAAGTGACGGCACATGTGTGCTCCCCTTATGTAGCTACTGTGCTGGGCACACGTACCAAATATACTTAGGAGGGGAAATAATAAATCATTAACAACTATGAGCTTCTCCTTGAATGGAACCATGAAGGGGGAGGATTCCCCCAAGCAATTCAAACTCAATTACTCTGTTCACAGAGTGTTTGAAATGGAAACAAATGAAGAAGGCAATTGCAGAGGCAGGCAGCATCCATCAGTGCAGCTGGATGCATTTTGTCCTGGGCCACTGGTTAGATTTTTTTAAAATAAAAACAGGAGTAAAAATAATAAGAGTGACCCCTCACATTTGCAGAGCATGTGAGAATTAGAAAAGTCACCTACTAATTTTCATTCCCTTGAGTTGTCCTGAAACACCCAAATGGTTAAATACAATTGGCCAGTGGAGTGACTGAATTTTAGGCGCACTAATGGTCTTCCCCATTCCTACAGACTATAAGCTACCAGGCATAGAGCCCAGTCTTTTGGGTCCTTGCTGAGGCTTATTCCAGTTTATTACCAGTGCTCCTGTCTAGTAAAGGTCTATTTACTAGAGGAAATGGCTCAGCCTTTGTTCTTTCTTTTACAGAGGAGAACAATTCAATAATGAGAACATCCTTGAAGATCACAGACTACAGCATCCCCAGAGAGAAAAAAAGAACAATCTTGTCTTCCGGCTGGCGAGTTACCTACTCACGTATCTAGGTAATGCCATACGTGTAGAGTGGGTGAGATGTCTCTTCTGCCATAGACTCTGTCTTCTCTTCCATCTAAGTGTCCCCTGTTCTGCTGGCTTTTTCAATGTATTTGTCTGGATGAGGGTGATTCTCCTGTGTGACAGTGGCTTACGAATTTCTGGAGCTCATGGCGTGCACCACAGTGACTGTGTTTGTTTGCTTGGGTTTTCACAACAAGCGCAGACTGGGTGTCTTAAACAACAGAACCTTATTTCTCACATTTCTGGAGGATGGAGATCTGAAATGAATGTGTAAGCAGGGTTGGTTTCTTCTGGGGACTCCGTCTTTGGTTTGCAGATGGCTACGATATCCCATTGTATCTTCATATGGTCTGCCCTCTCTTCATATCTATGTCCTAATCTTCTCTTCATATTTGGACACTAGTCATACTAGATTAGTGCTCACCCTATGACCTCATTTTAACTTACTTACCTATCTAAAAACACTGTCTCCAAATTCAGTCACATTCTAAGGTACTAGGAGTTACACTTCAACATATAAATCTTGAGAGGGACTCAATTTAACCTACAATGGTGATATTCAGGGTAGATTCACCTGCCTACCGCTATCACTCTGAGCATGTTAACTCACATGTTAGCTATTAGCACTAAAGTGTGCCAGGCTCTGTGTCAATTAGGCCCTTAGTGTACAACAGAATGCAATGCCACACAGGCCCAAACTCACAGAGTGAAAGATGAGCGCCTCTCTTATAGTTTGTAATGCAGCTCTTAACTGCATTAGAAATTACCACCTTAAAGGTCTGTTGTAAATATTAAAAAGTTTATGCACATAGAATGCTTAGGATAAGAGTGGGCAAGCAGTAAAGGCTTATTCTGTATAAAATTTAGGAAATGGCTCAGCTTTTGTTCTTTCTTTTACAGAGGAGAACAATCCAATAATGAGAACATCCTTGAGGATTAGAGTCCAGAGACCCCAGAGAGAGAGACAGCAATCATGTCTTCTAGATTGTGAGTTCAGAGACATCAGTCACAACTTCTTCAGACTGACTTGTGCTCAGACACCATCCCAAAAGACAGCACGTAACAATTCCTGTGTGGCCCTGATTGCAGCTGTAGGACCAGGCATTAGAGAAATAGTTGGTCTCTATTCAAGTTAAATTCAAGTCTGTAGGTCAAGGTGTTAGAAAAATCATTGGTCTGTATTTGAGTTAAACTCAAGTCTGCAGGAGGGCTTCCTTTTAATGAGCTTTGCCCTCAAGAATAAGAAATGGAAGGTGTGAACTGTGAGCCTTATATGGGACAAAATTTAAAATAATTTCTCCATGTTTTGGCTTGGGCAATTTGGTATTACTGAGATGACAAGAGCAGAGAAGGGATATTTTTAGGAAGAGGGGAATTAAAAGTGATATTCAGATCCTTGAGATACCTATTAGACATCCATATAGAGATGACCTGTGGGCAGTTGTGCACATAAATCTGGACTTCTAGAGAGAGGTCAGAGCTAGAAGCTCTGTGTTAGGAAATCATAAGCATGACAATGATATTGAAAGCCCAAGGGCTGGTAGGGATAGCTAAGAAGAGCATTGTAAGAGAAAGGAAAGGGTAGCAGCTACATCAATCTTGATCCTATGCTGGCATTCTTACAGTTAGAGCTTTAATGGCGAAAGAACCAGAGAAGATGCTAAGAAAACGTCTTCAAGAATCTGGTATGTAAAAAGGATAGGGTGGGGTCATGGAAGTCCACAACAACAAAATATTTTGAGGCAGAGGGAGCATTTGTTATATTTAATGTGGCTGTAATGCCATTAAATAAAAGAACAAAAAAGCAACCACTGAATTTGGCAAAATGGAGGGCATTATGTCCTTGGTAAGAACATCTTTAGTAGAGAGGTGGAGGAAAAAACCTAGTGGAAGTTAGTTGAAAGAAGAATGTGAGGTCAGTAAGTGGAAAAAGGGTCTATGGTCAACTCTTTTAACAATGTTTTTAAGTGGATGGGAATGAAATTCTGAATGACCATGAACTTTGCTGTTAGTAGTATCTTACTGCCATCTTACAGATTTGCTGCCAGAGAGGAACAGAATCAAAACTTAGTTAATTTACTCAGTTACTGTTAAAAAAAAAAGTTGGGACCACATCTTAGTTCAATTAATCATAATTTAGGACTCTAAAAGAATGTGGAAGTTGCCAGATCAATCTAAGGTTGGGATGGAAGAAAGCATTTTTCAGAACATTTTCCAAATGCAGATTGACAGGAGGGAGAGGGATGTTTTTGAATAGAGGAGGAGTGGTACTGGATAAATAAAGCAGAATATAAGGACCAGATCATTGGTTCACTAAACGTACATGGCAACTTTGTGAGGCGGACAGAGGAGTATTTCACAGTTCATACAGGAGCAAACAGGCTCCTGTAGCTTCCCAGTGCAGAGTATAAATTCATGCCCAGATGCAAAGGGCTTCCAATCCAACAGCTTATACTCATTTCAAATAGTCGTATGATGTCATGCACTGAAAATCAATGCTATATTTAGACAGTAGGAGAAAGAGAAGTGAATCTTTGGGTGTTATGCAGTTGTCTTCTGAAAACTCTCCTGTGTACTTTCGATGATGCCACATAGGTGGTATTTACTGTGTCCACCCATGAAGACCAGCTGAGGGCCAGTAATAGGTGACATTCTTTTTTTAGGAATCTCAGCAGAGTTCTCTTAATGTATAGCTCTAATAAAATTGTTGAACTATGAGAAGTACTTTCTTGTATAAGTAAGCTTTTACAATTCTATTTTGCTGTGTTTCTCTTCTTTTTTTTATTGCATTTTAGGTTTGGGGGTACATGTGAAGAACATGCAAGATTGTTGCATAGGTACACACATGACAGTGTGGTTTGCTGCCTTCCTTCCCCTCACCTGTATCCGTCATTTCTCCCCATGCTACCTCTCCCCCCCCCACCTCCCCATCCCTCTCCCATTTCCCCCCAATGGACCCCAGCGTGTAGTGCTCCCCTCCCTGTAGCAAGCACCTTAAGATTTCAAGATAGATCTTCTTGACTTGGGCAGGTCTAGGCTCTTCTATATGCTTTGAGAGGAAAAAGTGAAAAGGGAATAATCACTGTTAATTCTGAATCATTATTAAGTGTCTGTGAGTGCGTGTGTGTTTTTGTGTCTGTGTGTGTCTGTATGTGTGTGTGTGTCTGTGTGTGTATCTGTCTGTTTTTTTAGGCAACCATATGATAATACTATATTTTATGTAAGAGAATAAGCCTGTGGCAGCAGCAGTATTATTTAAAGAAAAACACACAGTAACAAAAGTGATTTGGGATTATCTGGAGCTACATTTTATTTTGTATGTGATATAATTTTTATTAATTTTTTTATTGTACTTTAGGTCCTGGGGTACGTGTACAGATCATGCAGTATTGTTGCATAGGTACATACAAGGCAATGTGATTTGCTGCCTCTATCCCCCTGTCACCTATATCTGGCATTTCCCCCCCATGTTATCCCTCCCCAAACTCCCTACCTGCCACTGCCCCTCCCCTAGTCCCCTTCCACAGACCCCAGTGTGTGACGCCTCCCTCCCTGTGTCCATGTGTTCTCATTGTTCAACAGCCACCTATGAGTGAGAACATGCAGTGTTTAATTTTCTGTTCTTGTGTCAGCTTGCTGAGAATAATGCTTTCTAGATTCATCCATGTCCCTGCAAAGGATACTGACTCATCGTTTTTTATGGCTGTGTAATATTCCATGGTGTATATGTGCCACATTTTCCTTGTCTATCATTGATGGGCATTTGGGTTGGTTCCAGGTCTTTACTATTGTAAACAGGGCTGCAATGAACATGCATATGCATGTGTCTTGATGATAGAACAATTTATAATCATTTGGATATATACTCAGTAATAGATTGCTGGGTCAAATGGAATTTCTCCTTCTAGGTCCTTGAGGAATCACCACACTGTCTTCCACATGGCTGAACTAATTTACACTACCACCAACAGTGTAAAAGTGTTTCTTTTTCTCCACATCCTCTCCAGCATCTGTTGTCTCCAGATTTTTTAATGATTGTCATCCTAACTGGCATGAGGTGGTATCTCAGTGTGGTTTTGATTTGCATTTCTCTAATGACCAGTGATGATGAGCATTTTTCGTATGTTTGTTGGCCTCATATATATCCTCTTTTGAAGGGCCTATTCATGTCCTTCAACCACTTTTGAATGGTTTTGTTTGTTTTTTTTTTTCTTGTAAATCTGTTTTAGTTCTTTGTAGATTCTGGATATTAGCCCTTTATCAGATGGATAGACTGCAAAAGTTTTTTTCCCATTCTTTTGGTTTCCAGTTCACTCTAATAATTGTTTCTTTTGCTGTACAGAAGCTCTGGAGTTTAGTTAGATCCCATTTGTCTATTTTGGCTTTTGTTGCCAATGCTTTTGGTGTTTTAGTCATGAAGTTCTTGCCTATGCTTATGTCCTAAATGGTTTTGCCTAGGTTTTCTTCTAGGATTTTTATGGCGTTAAGTCTTACATTTAAGTCTTTAATCCATCTGGAGTTAATTTTAGTGTAAGGTGTCAGGGAGGAGTCCAGTTTCTGTTTTCCGCACATGGCTAGCCAGTTATCCCAACACCATTTATTAAACAGGGAATCCTTTCCCCATTGCTTCTTTATGTGAGGTTTGTCAAAGATCCGATGGTTTTAGGTGTATGGCGTTGCCTCCGAGGCCTCTGTTCTGTTCCATTGGTCTATATCTCTGTTTTGTTATCAGTACCATGCTGTTTTGATTACTGTAGCCTTGTAGATTAGTTTGAAGTCAGGTAACATGATGCCTCCAGCTTTGTTCTTTTTGCTTAGGATTGTCTTGGGTATGTGGACTCTCTTTTTGTTCCATATGAAGTTTAAGGTGATTTTTCCAGTTCTGTGAAGAAGGTCACAGGTAGCTTGATGGGGATAGCATCGAATCTCTAAATTACTTTGGGGAGTATGGCCATTTTCACAATATCGATATTACTAACCATGAGCACGGAATTTTTTTCCTTCTATTTATGTCCTCTCTTATTTCCTTAAGCAGTGGTTCATAGTTCTATGTGGACTTGATTTTGATTATCTATTCTCTCCTGTCTATAAAACTGCTAAAATGCCAGGGCCTATTTTGTATCTACCCTGTCCTGGTAGTTTAAAATAATGCTGGTTTCTAAGGGTAGCTGGTAGAATTGAAACAATGATAAGAGTATTAGATTTGTTGCTTAGTTAGTATGTGCTCAGCCTCTTAGATTACACATTTGAGACAATCATCATAATTTGTTGTGAGAAAATAAATATTTTTCAACACTAGTCTGATTCTTGAATTACAGGATTGGGCAGACCAAGTTCTGGGCTTTTACAGTGACCTGCTGTGCAGGTGCGTGGTTACTCTATAGTCAGCATTGTATGAAGGCAGCCTAGTGTAGCAAAAGGAAATGGAGTTTGGATACCTGGACTTTGGAGTCAATTGAGTTACTTCTGTGTCTTACTAACTCTTTGATTTGAGGTATATGATGGCCTCTTTGGGTCAAGTTTCCTTATTCTTAAAGCTGAAATGATAATATGTGGGTTTAAGAATTTTCATGAACTTTAAGAAAACCGTTAAATAGCAGTGCCAAGTCAGCACATGGGAGAACCCTGGAGGAATGTTTCTTTCTTAATATGCTGGCTTCTTTATTTTCTGTCTGCCTGTGTCAAATGGTGATCACAGAAGCATGAACCCCAATGGAATTATGGTCATTACTGTAAGCAGAGTTTTAAGAAATGAGTAAGGATTGACACTATGAGAACACAGCTTTCCTTGTTCAACTTTCCAAAGGATAAAAAGTTGTCAGCCAGCTGCGGTGGCTCATGCCTATAATCCAAGCACTTTAGGAGGCCAAGGTGGACGGATCACGAGGTCAAGAGATTGAGACCATACTGACCAATATGGTGAAATCTTGGCTCTACTAACAATACAAAAATTAGCTGGGTGTGGTGGCACACACCTGTAGTCCCAGCTAATTGGGAGGCTGAGGCAGGAGAATTGCTTGAACTTGAAACACGGAGATTGCAGTGAGCCATTGCACTCCAGCCTGGCAACAGAGAAAGACTCTGTTTCAAGAAAAAATAATTGTCAAAATTGTACTAAAACAAACAAAAATATATGATCAATATTTTACTGTGTAGCATGTCATAATACCAGAGCAATATAAACACTAGATTAAAAAAAAAAACAACTAAATAATTAATTGCTGCCCTGACCAAGAAAACTATGGTCTCTTCATACATTGTCCTCATGCTATATCTAAGGGATAGGGACCACTCACTGTTATGCTCCATATTTGACTGTACTGATATCTTGAAATTTCACAATTTCTGCCTTGAATATGCATGGCTTATAAAATTAATAAAAACAGACTGAAAATAGCATTATTTTTAAAATGTCTATGGATCTCCTGAGAACTGGCTCATATTTTATTACAGTTGGTCCTCCTGGTAATTTTGTAGAAGGGCATTAGTATACCCATGTTATTTTAATAGATGAGGAAACTGAGTCCTGAGAAGTTTAACCAAGGCAAGGTGCACCAATGATATCTGAACAAGGACATTTGTCCTTCAGCGCAGTCCAGAGCTTATATTTAAAATAGCTGATTATTTTTTCAAGTCAGCTTTTCTGGGTTGATATTTTGTTTGACACATAGGATATATTCAGCAAAAAGATGTGGAGTATTACCTTAAAAATGAATCTATATATAAATGGAAAGGGGGTGTGGAGAGAGAAACCTGAGATTCAAGTCAACTTGTATTTATTAATAGCTACTTTGTACTAGACATTCTTAGGTACCTTCTTCTGAAATATATGATTGGATTCTTTCAACATACTCATTTTCAGTTAAGGAAACACAATTTTAGAGATATAAAATGACTTGGTTGAGGACACACATCCAGCAGATATGGGAGCTAGAATTTGAACGCAGCTTTCCTTAATAAAAGCCCAGTACTATTTGTATTGTTTTCAATATGTAGTTCATGAATACAAAAGCATTTCACCAGGCCCACAGATAGTCACACAAGAAAAACTCATTTCAGAATTTTCTAAGTGTAAGGTATCAAGTGTCTGTGAAAGAGAATTCTCTTGCTTATTTGTAATTGTGCTCCTATATAAATCCTCATAATCATAACGTATGTAAAAATCAAATGGTAATTTAAGGATAAGCAGCCAGAAACTATGAGTCTTCATGTTAAGACGGAACAGAGATCTAAACGGACAGTTTTCAAAGCCAGTTTAAAAGTCAGACAGAAGCAAAAATGAGGGGTCTTTTTGTGTCTCCTTGTTGGTGCTAATGAGGACACAGCAGTCCACGTCACCACACTGCCATTTGTCACGCACCTGGCAAGTGAAGCAATGAGCAGAAGCTGATCAGAAAACTTTTTATGAGGAAACGCATCCTGCGAATGAGCTAAGTTATGGGGATTTATTTTTAAAGTGTGAGTCAGTGCTTTGAGAGCTAGTATGAAATGCCTAATGCATGGAATAGATCCATAATACTGGAAATTCATTAAATGTGATGAATTGAATGAAATGGAAATTTCCCTGAATTGCTTCATTGTATACATGTTTTTGGTAATCCTAGAATTACATGAACTGTGTTTTCCATATTTTGGACCCCTTTGGAAGTCACCCAGAAAGGCTTCCTGAATTTTTTTTTTTTTTTGGAAGACAGAATCTTGCTCTGTTGCCCAGGCTGGGGTGCAATGGTGTGATCTTGGCTCACTGCAACCTCCACCTCCTGGGTTCAAGCAATTCTCCTGCCTTAGCCTCTGGAGTAGTTGGGACTACAGGCATGCACCACCATGCCCAGTTAATTTTTGTATTTTTAGTAGAGATGGGGGTCTTGCCATGTTGCCCAGGCTGGTCTTGAACCCCTGACCTTAGGTGATCCACCTGCCTCGGCCTTCCAAAGTGCTGGGATTATAGGAGTTAGCCTCCATGTCTGGCTCTGAAATGTGTTTTATGAGGTTCAGGGGTTTTGGATTCGTGTTATTGTTCTATACCAGCTCAATAACATTGGTAAAACATCTAACTCTTTTGAGCCCACCTGCTTTTGTGTCCTCAAACATAAACCTATTTTCAAATGGAGGTTATAGAAATCATCCCTTCATTTTATGAAACACATGAAGCCCAAAGAGCTTGCTTAATGTCACAACAGTCTTTAAACTCCTCTGATTTACAGTATTTAAATTCTATTATTACAATAGAATTTAAAAATAATAATGAAAATGAAAAATATTGTTACCATATATGGCCTTGAGTAATTTATTTAACTTTTTTGGCCTCAGTTTTTTCATCTGTATAATTGAGGGTATTAATAATATCAACCACAGAAGTTAGGTTGAAATAAAATAACCCTAAAATATTTAGCAGTGTCTGGTATGTGAAAGCACGCAACATCCTCCTGTCTTTCACTGTTTCTAATTTATGTGACCCCCTGTCTGCTAGGATCTGTGTTAGGTGAGACGTATATGATTGTGAAGACTACAGATGATCTCTCAGTCTTATAAATAATGCAACCCAACAAGGAACACATGATAAAAACACACACTATTTAAAAAAATTATCCTTGTGATAATTGCTATTAAAAAAAAAAAAACAGGAAAATAGAATATCAATTGAGAGAAGAATAGGATCCAGAAAACCCTCATAAGGAAGTTATCTTTAGTAGAAAGCTGGAAAACACCTAAATCAAGAAGTTGTCCTAAGAAATCTAAATGTCAAAAGAAACTCAAATACAAGTAAAGTATGGACAATGAGTGTTAAGTAGAAGAAACAGAAGCCATCTTTCTCGGCAAATTAACAAGGAACAAAAACCCAGATACCACATGTTCTCATTCATAAGTAGGAGTTGAAAAATGAGAACACGTGGACACAGGAAGGGGAACATCATACACCCAGCCTGTTGGGGGGTGGGAGGCAAGGGGAGGGAAAGCATTAGGACAAATGCCTAATGCATACGGGGCTTAAAACCTAAATGACAGGTTGATGGGTGCAGCAAACCACCGTGGCACGTGTACCTGTGTAACAAACCTGCACATTCTGCACATGTATCCCAGAACTTAAAGTAAAATAAGAAAAAACAAAAACAGCATGTGCTAAAATATGCAAGCATAAGGTCCCGAGAGTCACAAGTTCCTCTGTGATGGTCTCCACACCTGTGTCCTGAGCATATCTACCATTGTTTCCCCATGAGTTCTTCACTCCAGCGGTACAAAACTACCATAGTTCCTCTGCCAGAGTATATGCTTTCATGGCCTGGAGCACTTGCCCTCTCTTCTCCAGCATCTGATTCCCAGTTTCCTTTCAAGCGCAGCTGAAATACCTCTCCTGGAAAGCTTTTCTTAATGCTGCCAACTTGAAGATGCAGTTTCTGTGACTGCCTACACAGTCAGCATCACAGAACATAGCAAACTTTATCATAATGGTTTATCTATATGTTCCCTTGTTCTATGTATTATGAGCTTCTTAAAATTACTGTTCATATTGCAATCACCATATGACTCTACAAGGGCATATGTAATGTGTATCTGTGTGCAGAGTACATGTTGAATAATGCATGAATACTATAAATATGTAAGATTGTTATACCTATGAAAATTATTAAGAATTAGTAGTAGTAGCCAAAGGACTCTGAGAAAGCTTCCAAAATATCTTCTTTACAATTTTTTTTTTTTGGCAGAAGTGGTCAAAAATGCCATCAATGGTTTATGTTCCATGTCCATAGTCTTACAATTTTTGCTGGAAGCAGATACTGAGCCAGGATAAGTAAGTCCCACACCAGTTTATATCTAGGTGGAGTCATATGACTGAGTCTTGCCCAAGAGAAGATAGAAAAAAGTCATATGAGCCACTTTCAGCTTAAACCACTTTCTATAGCATTCTTCATATACTCTTTATCCCAAACTGATTACAAGATCTCCAGAGTGTCTGTGGAAGCCATGTAGTGAGTGAAGATGGGAAAGCCTTTGTTATTCCACTTTTCTAATTGATTGGATTGGAAGAAATTCCTTCATCTGCTAGTCCAATGGTGACATTATTTGAGCAAGAAATGCACTTGTACTTGTGGCAAATGACTGCAAATTTGAGGTTTTCTGTTTTTGCAGTAGAGGTTCCCTAATGAATACACCTTGTATCAAATGTTTTCTATGTGCCAGTCTCTGTGCTAACATTAAAGATACTCAAATAAGACAGCCTGTAAGCTTTGAAAACGTAGACCTGTAACTGACAACCTTGTGAAGTGGAAATGAGCACTGTGATGGTCTATAAACGTGAGCCTTTCAGAGCTGAGAATATGGGCTGTCATTTTCTGTGTGTTGTAAATGATGAACTTGTTTCTTTTCATTGTAAGGGTGCTTCTCTAGATGTTCCATAGGTCTGGCTGCAACATAACAATAATGACTGTTTCCAAATCTGGCAGGTCATCAAAATCTCTTGAAAAGATTTTTCCTTTATTTAAGTGAATAATTTTTAACATCTATTTTGTGTAAGTATTATTCTCTACGTATGAGTTGGGACCACATATATTTATGGACCCCATCCAGGTGATATGGATGATTGGCTAAGTGTGGGAACTACTTATTGAGGTGACCTTTAAAATGTATACTAAATATGCAACCCCAAATGGCTATTCATCAGCTTTCTCCGTCTTCGAGCTGCCACTAAGCCCACCCCCTTCTCACTTTTAAGAGATAACTTTGCCTTTTACTTCATGGAGAAAATTGGATTAATCTAAAAACAATGATTCCGTCTTTTCCCTAACAAACCACCAGCTTGTACCTGTATGCTCTGCTTTCACCACTTTTTCAAGGTTGAACAGTTCCTATGTTGTTGACTCTTCCTACTCAAATAAACACTGTGTGTGTATATACACACACATATATAGACACTATATATATATATGTGTGTGTGTGTGTGTCTATATATACACACATATATAGACACTATATATGTGTGTGTGTGTCTATATATACACACATATATAGACACTATATATGTGTGTGTGTCTATATATACACACATATATAGACACTATATATATGTGTGTATGTCTATATATACATACATATATAGACACTATGTATATGTATATGTCTATATATACACACATATATAGACACTATATATATATATATATATATATATATATATATATACACACATACACACATATACACACACACACATACACACATACCCCTCTTTTAAAATAATAACTCTTTTATTCTGGATCAATTCCGCTTGCATACAAAACTCTGTGATAGCTTTTGTCTTTTAAAAAATAAACCTAGCTAATTCCCTTCTCTACTAATTTTAAGTTTTCTTTTATAACAAAGCTACTGAAAATGTCCTAATTATTTGATTATTCTATAGCTTCTGTTATTTTTTTTTAACTCTTCCCATTCAGGCTTTTATATCATAGTTTCTTTGGCATTATCTCCAAAGACCACAATCCTACCAGTCCCTGCTTCTCAGTCATCTGATGATCAGGTGTCTCAGCAGCATTTGACATTGCAGATATCCTTCTATTTGAAATACCTTTCTACCTGGGTGCTGGGATGCCACACCTTCTGGATCTCCTCCCACTTCATTGCCCAGTCCTGCTTACCCCTGATCAGCTTTCTTGCCTTGTCTCTCATTACATGATTCCCATACACCACACAGCTGTTCCAACAGATGATGTAACCATTCTCTAACACTCTTTGTTCTGTAGTCAGCCCAAATGCTCATCTGTTCTTCTTAAGCTTGAAAGGGCCTTCCCTATGAGACAGACATTCACATTCTTTGCAATAGGCCTGTAAGGGTGGAAACTGCTTGGAAATTGATGGGCCAAGGTGAAAGTTGGGGAAGAGATAATAATTCTTTCTCAAACATTGACGCATTGGCTCTCTGAAACAGTTCTTCCAATGTTCTCATTATCATCATTTTTCTCTGTAAAAGGAAACACTTATAGCCAAAATTTCTATGTATTTGGCGTGTATGGTGCTGGTAGACTATTCTTCTCCTTTCCACATGTCTATTTTTGTATTTTATTTTATGTAGGAGCAATGGAACTTTCTTTGGGGAATAGGCAGAAAGTAACAGAAAACTCAAACTCATTTCCACAATTGGGATTAAGACATACTGAGTCTATCTGGCAGACTTCAAGTTCATGGAAGACCCTGAAGAAGAATGTAGTCTAAGGAGCATTAAAGTGTTCAGATTTCTGAGTGACACCAGAGATTTGGAGGGGAAAACTGGTGCCAGGGAGAGAGGGAGGCTGATGCCTGAGTCTTTTACAAGCTAGAAACTAAAGAAGCTGATGATTGTCTCTGAGGATAAATAAAGAGTAATGTGTAACTTAAACAAATTCACTTTTTTTATGCTTTCAGCAAATGTATCTTAAGAACTTAGTATTGGAAGGTGCAATTCTTGACCTTGAAATATATTCTTGCTCTCATGCAGCTTATGTTCTAGCAAAGGAAGACAGAAAACAAATAATATATTTAAAATTAGGTATATTATTTACCAGATGGTGATAAATGATGTGAAGAAGAAAAATTAGAGGGAGGCAGGCTGCAATTTCAAAAAGGACAATCAGAGTAGTCCCTATGAAGTAATAATCTTTGAAGCATTACCTCATCATTTAGGGTTATGGAATACCAGCAAATATTTTTGCACAAGTATGCACTTCTCCATATAGATGCTAAAAGATAATCAAATAGCTCTTTGCAATATTCCAAGTTGAAGATGATTTACTGAAGATATACACCTAAAATTAGTGATATCTTGGAAAGCAAGCAAGCATGCTATGGAACCAGTTGAAAAGAATTTGGCTCAGAGGAAAGGAAGCTTTCCTTTTCCTTGCAGTGTTTTATTTACTTGTTGTGAGACTGAGGTGTGAACACGTCTGTGGTCTAAATTACAAGCTGTGAAGTAATGGGAGGTCTTAGAATGATATGAGTAGTAGATTAGGCACAATTCCACCTTTGAGCTCAGCAATTTCAACCCTGGCTTAGATGAGAATTTATTCAGCAAAACAATTGGGGTAGCATCAGTAAACCCTGGAGTTGACAGATCCTCAGAAAACGACAATACCAATGTTATTGTGAATCAGTAGGGAATGGGGCATATACGCTTTTGATTCACTAAAGAATATAAAGCATAGGAAAGAATAGATTCATGAGAACTTTGTGAAACACTCAGAAATACTTTCAGAGTTATGGTGTTTGACTATGAATAGTGTGAACTTTACCTGACTATAATTGCATTTAATTAGAATGTAACATAATTTGTTCTCAGCATCTAGTGTGATTTAGTGATACCTCATTTATAGATACACTCATAAATCTGGAAGTGACATACTTCAAGTTCTGGGTTTAAGCACCTGCAAAGAATTTGTGGTGACGTATTTATCATGAAGTAAACATATGTTAAGTATCATCTACATTGTATTTATTAAGCAAACTGAGGTTTAATAAACATTTGCCATCTTTGATTTTCTGGTACCCAGTATTCTTCTAGTATCAACTCATTTTGCTTTTTTTCCCCTCAATATTTTATTTTTTATTAACAAATTATTTGACATATTCATTTGAAAAATAGCATTTTTCCCATTCTGTGTAACCTTTCTGGGAGAAAATGCCTACTACCAGTTTATGAAGGCCAACTCTCTTCTCCTTGCACCAGGTGAAACCTAGATTGTATTATAATGGTGACCCTCTCCAGAGTGTTAGAAATTTAAGCCACTGATGGAAGGACATGAAAAACAAATGCAGTAAATGCAACAGTGTAGAAACTTCTTGCTTTACAACCAATTCTGTGTTTCTTAACCATCTATATGACTTTATTCCTCTATGTTCCCAACAGCCTGGGGAGATAATTGGCATACTGCCCACAAGGGACTTACGGGCTCTTGTTTTATATAACTATTTTTCATCATCTGGTATCTTATTCTTAAAATATATATTCAATAATCATTTTAAGGGCCTACTTGGTCTGCAAGTCTCTACTTAGTGTCAAGCAATGTCCAGGTAACTTAGGACACATTAACCTGCTTAAGGAATTATATCCACCCTCAGGAAGTTTACAGTCTAAGGCTAGAGTTTATATATTTGCAAAAATAACAGTTGTAACAGTCACATATTAAACAAGAGGTGGTCAGAAAGAAAGTACTGTGGAAAACCAGAGAGACTGAAAAAAAATATTAAAGTGTGAAGATCAGGGAAAACTTTGTTGCAGAGTTTTGAGATGCTTTTGGAATGGTTTAGTTCTACAGCACTGGGAGAGGGAGCACCAGCAACAACAATAAAATCAGCTAGTGCCTTATTCACATACGTGCCTGCCACTGTATCACTGGCATCACACTCTGCATACACTGACTTTTTTTCAACCCAGCCATGAGAAAATATTTCCAATCACGCAAAATTTGTATATTATATATATTGAGACAGAGTTTCACTCTTGTTGCCCAGGCTGGAGGGCAATGGCACAATCTTGGCTCACCACAACCTCCACCTCCCAGGTTCAAGCAATTCTCTTGCCTCAACCTTCTGGGTAGTTGAGATGACAGGCACATACCGCCACACCTGGCTAATTTTATTTTTGTAGAGATGGGGTTTCTCCACGTTGGTCAGGCTGGTCTCGAACTCCCTTTGTCAGGTGATCCACCTGCCTCGGCCTTCCAAAGTGCTGGGATTACAGGCATGAGTCACCGCATCCAGCCTAAAATATATTTTCCAAAGCCACAATGTTGTCCCTTAGTGTAAAACATGCAGTAATACTTTGAATACGAACTCAAAAATAACATATTGTAACTCTTTCAAAGACGTAAATTCATACCAAAATAAGTAGTTAATGGAGACAATTAAGAAAAATAAAGAAGAGCCCTGGCTCTATCAGAAAAGAGTTCTTTGTAAATGAATGACAGAGTAACAGAATTGGCCACTTGGAAGGACTCTAAGGCCTAACATTTATGAGAAGGATATTATGGGTAACATTGCATTAAGTTTCCTTTAAGACCTGAAGATGAATCTGCTCTTGCAATGAATACCACCTTTTTCCTCTTTTTGGAGAAAACAAGAGCGATTAGTATTCTCTGATGATGGGCTATTTTTCTTATGTAAGTCATACTAAGATATATATGCCATTGCTGAGAAGATAAATTATACACTTTGCAATAAAGGAAGATAACAGGTAAAGTTTGCAACAAGCCTATGAAAACCCTTTCTATTTCAGGAAATAATTTGTTCAGTTTAATTAGAGAATATAATTTAATATGTATCTTAGTGTTCAAATAAGGTCGAAAAGTTATGAATGGAAGTCGTTTTTGTGGCACATTACTTCTGCTCTGTATGGGAAAAAAAAATAGGACATTTTCATTTTTGGAAGCCTTTGTGTGTCTGAATCCTTGGATTTTGGCTGAGCGTTACAGGCAAACTCTTTTTTTTTTTTTTTTTTTTTTTTGAGACGGAGTTTCACTCTTGTTACCCAGGCTGGAGTGCAATGGCATGATCTCGGCTCACTGCAACCTCCGCCTCCTGGGTTCAGGCAATTCTCCTGCCTCAGCCTCCTGAGTAGCTGGGATTACAGGCACGCGCCACCATGCCCAGCTAGTTTTTTTTGTATTTTTAGTAGAGACGGGGTTTCACCATGTTGACCAGGATGGTCTCGATTTCTCGACCTCGTGATCCACCCGCCTCGGCCTCCCAAAGACAGGCAAACTCTTAAGTATTCACCCATTGAAAGAAGTAGGTTAGGCCAGGTGAGGATGCAGGATTCCACCCATGTTTGAAATAGTTTCTTCCTTGCCAAAGTAATAACATAAATGCAGGAAATAGCTGAATATTGCTTAATAGAACTAGGCATAGTGTAAAAGGAACAGTAAAAGCCTTTTGGCAGATTCCTGTATCTTAATATCCCATCACTCACTCTTAATTGCCTTTAAAATAATAAAAATGAGACCTTATCCAAAGAAAGAAGTCAGGTCTACTTTTGCAAAGATTCTGTAGTTGGCAGCTCTTATGTTCTGGGAGTGGGAGCAGGTTCTGTAGAACTGTATATGCTCTTCTTCAGTGTCTATGATGGTTGTTTATATTCAATAAAGTTCTGCAGGTAAGTCAGGAATGACTCACGAAGTTGTGAACAGCACATCACCTATTCAGAATAAGCCCAAAGTGTCCTTCCAAGAAGTCAGTTATTCATGAACACACTCCAAGTCAGGGTTTACCCTGAGGTCTTCTCTTCTGTTTAGGACCTTATCAATTGTCTTCATAAAAGACAAGCCAGATAAGAAGCTGACCTGCGGAGATCCAGAATATCTCCTTCCTTTTCTTTCTGGATAAAAAAAGGGACAGTCATCTTGTCTCCAGAATAATTAAAGTGTTGTTGAAAGCTCATGAGTGAGAGAACCTCCTTTTAGAAACAGTTCTTTAGGGCAAAAAGGAGCTTCCGCTCCTTCCTGATCACCTGCCCTCCAATTGAATTGGGAGCATTTGAGAAACTTCCTGATGTCCTGCTCCCTCTGAGGACCTTGTCCAATTATATGCAGCCTGTTTTGCTAGATATCAAGAATAAAGAATGGTAATTGTTTTGCAACTGAAAAGCTAGTAACTTCACATATTTATGATAATAATTTGTAGTAAATATTGTAAGTACCCCTCCAGAGATGGACTAGAGACCGTAATCTAAGATCATGTGATGGAGAGAGAGGCTAGTTTTCCAGAGAGAGAAAAATCAGGCAGAAATCATAGTAATTTATACTCTATAAGAATGATAGTTCACATTGAGATTTCATGTGTATTTTTTGATCCCTTTTATCAGTACTGGGTAAGCCAATATAAGATTATTTTCTCAATTTTATAGCTACACCTCAGAGAGGTTAACAGATTTCTATAAGGTCACACAGTCAATTGGCAGTGAAACTAGAAGAGACATTTTCTGGTTTCAAACCCTGTGATTTTCTGCTACCAGCCGGTAACAGTGAAACAAGTGGAACATTGTTTTGTTGTTACTATTTTTCTGTTTTTCCTATCATGGAGAAAGACAAGTGATGTACTTTCTAATTAAATTAACACCACTTAGAGATAATTTGTATATTGATTAAGTTCTTAACGTTTTGACATTAAAATTCCAATATTTGAATTTCAGAGTTTGTAACTTATTAGCTGTGGAAACCTGTTTTAAAACAATGCACTAAGCCTCGCTTGCCTTACTTATAAAATACGGATAGCCATGGTATCTATAAGATCATTGTATATTAAATTAAATTTAAAAATGCGTATAAGGCACAAAAGGGTCTTTAGTAAAAGGTGGCAGTGGAAATGGTTGTAATGTTGACATTGGTGATGGTGATGGTAATAGTGCTGGTGAGGTGATAATGGTGGTGGTAATAGTGATGGTTGTGGTGCTGGTGGTGGTGATATTATGGTAGTGGTGACTGTGATAGTGGTAGTGGTGATGGTGATAATGATGGGATGGTGGTGGTGATGGTAAGGATGGTAGTGGTGGTGGTGGTGGTGATGTAATGGTAGTGGTGACTGTGAGAGTGGTAGTGGTGATGGTGATAATGATGGGATAGTGGTGGTGATGGTTGTGATGGTAGTGGTGGTGGTGATGGTGGCCATGTTGGCGGTGGTGATGGTGGTTATTGTGGAGGTGGTGGTGGCGATGGTGGTGGTGGTATTAATGGTGGTAGTGCCAGTAATAGCAGCAGAAGCAATAGAATGTCAAAGGTGTGAAAGGTAGTATACAGAGAGGAGACATGCCTAATATTGTGTTAAGTTTAACAAGAATCTTACTGTTCCCCCTATTGCAAATTGGTATGCTCTCTGAATCATGATTTGTAGACAAAAAACAAAAAACAAAACCTCAATTTTATTAGGCCATAAAAACAAATTTTTCAATTCTCATTGGGCCATTCTACTCGCGATAGGCTACTGGTATTAGTTTTGTGCTGAGCATTAGAGGGCGAGGGTAATTTCATGTTTATCCTTGGTCTTTTCTCCCATAACAGCTCTTGGATAACCAATCAATTCGAGGGTTTTATCAACTACTAAGTATATCCATGATGATTTCTTTTGAGAACCCTGAAAATTTCTACTGAGAGAGTTTTTAGCCCTCGTTGACTCACTGCAGTAGATTATGTTGTTTACCAGATATTCTAGTTCTGTTCCTGTGATATATCTTTCTGCGAGGTTGTTTTTCTTCCCCGTCCTGTTGGTTTTATGATGGCCATAGGCTGTGCACTGACCAATTAAGTGTGAGCAGAAGTGATGTGTGTTCTCATCTCTTTCTTCTTTCTGCCACAGGAGGAGCCATATTTCACATAGAGATTTTCCCATCAGCCCTGTCCTGTTTTGAAGACTATATGAAACAAAGGTGAGGCTGAACTATGGTATGTAAGTAGCATGACTAAAAAACAAATCTTGTTCATTGGTACAATATGATTTAGCCTGACGGATACATCACACTAGCTAATAAACTACTTAGTTGCAGACCATGTTTAAATTACCATTAAATCCATACTGTCTACTACAATGCCTGGAATATACTAGGCACTCAATACAAATATTATTAAATGACAAGTGAAAGCAACATGTAATATTACCTGAGTTTGAAAATCAATAGGTATATCTGCATTTTGAAAAATGACTATGCTTTATCATCTAATCTTTTACAAATAATGGTAAATAACACAAGACCTTATATATGGCTGACATTTTATACTTGAATATTGATTTTCTAAAGACATCCATTTCTTAACCTTCCTGTCTCTCATAGCCTCTGTTAGTATATCCCAATAGACTTGAAATTTCCCAAGAAAAAGAATCATTTTGTTTTCTTGTTTATTTCCCTAAAATCTAGATTATTCCTGCCACATTTGCCACACATATACACATTTAATATATACTCATTAAATGACTAACAAAATGAGTGTTTACAAATAAATATATTTCCCATGGACATATTTCAGGCTGACAGTCATGAAGTTATCTAGATATAAAGGGGCATTTCCATCTCAGATAGTACCCTTTTGTTCACTTTAACCAAGCTAACCAACGGTTATCTATTGATCTCATAGTGTCAGTTGTGTTCATAATATTGAGCGTTGACTGACTGTGGTTTTAATAAAGTGTACCATGTAGAATGTAGAAAAATGAGATAACTTTGGGTGAAAAATGTTTTTGTTTGTTGTTTTTGTGTGTGTATATATGTTTCTTTCTACTTAATTAACATTCCCCACAATGGAAAATTACAATTGATATAATTTTTATGATCAATCTCTGCTAAATTTAATTATATGAAATGCAAGTTGTGAGTGAATTTACTCACATTTATAAAACTTGTGGGGTTCATATGGGTGAACAGATTGCTTTATTCACAGGTTGTCCCATGAGGGGGTTATAGCCATAGATAAATATCCTTACCTTTCTGTCCTTGATGTCAGCAAGAATCAGCTTGCAGCAGTCAGTACTTGTGGTAATTTGGAGCTAACCATATGAACATCAATTACTAAGATGTACCTGGGTCTGGACTATTGGAATTGCTTCTAACCTGCCGCCTCCCTAATCCTTCTTCATTTTACTGCCAGATTCAAATTTCCAAATCACCATTTTTATAAGGTTATTTCCCTCCTTCAATAGCTTCACTTTATCTACAAAAATCCAAGCACCTTGGACTGATATTCAAGGCTTTCTGCTAGTCTCGCTTAACTACTCTTCCAAGCACATTACCTCTTATTTGCATGGATGTAGAGTTGCAGCTGAGCTTGATCACTCGATACCTTCTTTGCACCTGGTTCTTTCCTGCCTCCTCTGACCTGCTCAAGTCATTATTTCTGTTTAGAAAGCACTTTCTATGTCCTTCACAGTCATTCAGTTGGACTATGGATCAGGCCTTGTCCTCTCCACCAGTGACCCAGCAATTAAAACAGCCCAGGGACTTGTTCTCTTGAAGCTTATAAACAATGTATTCTATTTCAAAAATCCTTATACATTTCTTCATCAGAATATTTCTTAGTTTGTTCAACTGGAAGAATTCTCTTCTAAAAAATTTTAGTGCTTGCTATATCCCCCTAATTGTTTGTGCCTATCTGTTCTCCATACTTTGACAAGAAGCTTCTGGTAAGGACACCTATATACATACTCATGTATATTTCCACAGTCAAGCCTGGTTCCTGGAACATGGAGCATCTCAAAAAAATTTATTATTATTTTTAAAATGATCGAAAAAAGGAACCAATAGCAGATATATTCTGAGTGTTTACTATGTACCAAGAATTGTGCAATGCACTTAAAATATGTCCTCTTTCACCTCCACAAGAGCCTGATACAGTATTTGCCCCTCTTACAATGTTCTTAATGAGAAACTATTAATGAAAAGTTAAGACAGGCGGCATGTAATTTGTTGAAAGCATGGAGTATTTTTTTAATTAAATAGTACTCAGTTCCTCTCTTTAACATACAACTAATTTGTGACCATACACTTCCCTTACAGAGTTCATTGTGTTCATGGTGATGTATTTGACCCTGGTTTGATTGATTTAGTGGATCATGTAGAGTAATGTAGGCTAATTCTAGTCTGAGAGAATTTTGGCTACAAAGTTGTATGTGAAATGGGATCAAACTCGTGTCTACTTTGTGGCAGAGCCCACACATTTTTTCTATACTACTCTGCTGAATAAGCGAAATACTGGAAAGTACTCAGAGGTATTCACTGCAGTAGATGCTGTTGGTGCCTTGCCGACATCCCCTAAGCAAAACACCTCTAAACGCTGAAGGCTCTTTATTCCATACAGCTGTGGGGATCTTATCTGGCCATGATGGCAATAACGAGCTACCTTTGTTGGAGGGTTAGTAGAACTGTCCTCAACCACTACCAGGCAAGGAATTAATTAATGTATACATATAAATACTCCAGTGACCTCCTGCCTTGGTGAGGATAATGAAGAAGTATGTTCTACACTGTATCCGTCATTTATTTAGTGAAATTAGGCTCTGGTATCCTATAAGAGCAACTTGCTTGAGAATGCACTCTGTATTGGCTTGTTTTTCTTCCCTGTGTCACTTTTTGATTCCTCACCAGTATTTCTTGGAATTCCTCCCTAACTCCACAATCAGAAATACGTACTGTTTGCCCTCCAAGTTTTGTCTAGATTTGCTTCTGGGACAACCCAAACCAAAACACCTTTCTGGTTTCTAGTTGTCGGTGGCTGTCTTGTCACCCCAGCCTGCTGTCTGCTGCCAAAATCCCCACCTTTGCTCATCTTAGGATCCAGAGGTCTGGCATCAATGGGCTCGCTACTGCTTGGCTCTAGTTTTTAGCTCTGAGCCAGCGTATACTGAGGTAAGAAGTTTCTTTCCTACTCATGGCTATGATTTCGGAAACGTCTGCCACCCTCCTCTTAGGCTCAGTTGTGCCAGGTTGCATTTAGCTTCTGAGAACCCACAGGAGCCTGGCAAGGAAGGCGCATTTTCTGGCTACCTTTCTCGTATGTGGCCAGCCTGCCTACTGCCCAGGGCCATGATTTTGTTTTCTCAATTCTGATCTCTCTCTTTTTTTTAAACATACACAATTTTTATTTGACCTTTTTTTTTTAAATAAAAACTTAAGAGGAGAATGAGAGAAGGGGCTGAAAATGCAAAGGAATTAACATACAAATCATAAAAAATGCTCAATATAGACAGAACTAATCAGCAAACAAAGAGCGCTTAACACATACTGTATGGAAAAACATGGAAATCACAGGAGGAATTCATAGCTATTGAAACTGGAGACTAAGTTTGGATGGGCTGTCACTATTTTTTATTATAATTACATTTTGTATTATTCAATTTATTTTAAAAAGTGTATGTATTAATTTAATAGAACTTCTCCCTTTAATCTTTGAAGCTGGTGACTTCAGGAGCCGTCTGAGTGGACGTTTTCTTCCGCGGAGGTTGGCGCTGTATCTGTTTTGGCCCGTGAGGGTTGCTGGGCTCTCCCGGGTGCAGTCAGGTGGCTGGGTGGGTGGTCCTTCCCTGGGGTTTGTCTGCAGGTGAGACGGGCCCCGCCTTCCCCGGGCGGCTCTCCCAGAGCTCGGGCTTCCGGGTTAGGGTCGAGCTGGTGTATTTGCTGCCGAGCTCTCTAGCGAGGGCTTCAGTGTGAGCTCTGCCGGGGTGCGGCCTGCCGGTCTTGCGGCCTGTTTCCCTGCGTTCAGCTCTGCCTCCCTCCGTGGGACGGTCCTTCCGCTGGGTTAGTCCAGACTCCGCCCAGGTCCCTGCAACAACCTGCCCGCGACGGGAGGTGACAGATTGGCATTGACTCCCCACGGCCCACACCGTCCCGCAGGGCTCTTGTGGGCCGTGGGCTGCAGGAGGGATGAGGTAAGCACAGGATCTATAAATTACTCATTAAGAAATAAAATCTCTCATATTTATTAAATCATTATCCTATTTGACATAATAAGTAGGTCTGAAAATGCTCTTTAAAGACATCAGAATTGTGTGCAAATTCTGAATTGTGTGCAAATAAGTACGTATCTTTTAAAAAGTTAAAGCTCTGCTCGCGCGCGCTCTCTCTCTCTCTCTCTGTCTCTGTCTCTCTCTCTCTCTCTCTGTCTCTCTCTCTGGCTCTCTCTCTCTCTCTCTCTGTCTCTGTCTCTCTCTCTCTGTGTGTGTGTGTGTCTCTCTGTCTCTCTCGCGCGCGCACAGTGGCATTATCTTGGCTCACTGCAACCTCCTCCTGAGTTCAAGCAATTCTCTTGCATCAGTCACCTGAGTAGATGGGAACACAGGCATGTGCCACCACCACGCCTAGCTAATTTTTGTATTTTTAGTAGAGATGGGGTTTTGCCATGTTGCCCAGGCTGGCCTTAGACTCTTGCCCTCAAGTGATCCACCTGCCTCAGCCTCCCGAAGTGCTAGAATTACAGGTGTGAGCCATCATGCACAGTCAGTAATCTTACAACTTGACTTAGCCCTGACTCTCCTAGGCTTTTGCTGGGGATTCGGAGCCTGCTTCTGGCTTTCTAAATATTACCTTGGTCAGACTTAAAGACTGTGAGGAAATAAAACAAGTCACGTCCAAACCTAACTTACAGAATCCAAAAATACTTTCTCTGGGTAAAAGAGTTTGCCATTACCTTGCCTTGGTGTCTTGGTCTCCACCACTTATAAATATGAGCCATTTTTTCTGTTAATTTCATTTTTTGCTGACCTCTTTGCCAAACATTGTGCACCTCATTCCAATTGATAATAATTAGCTTGCTCCTTGCTCTGAGAGGCAATATGATAAGGCATTTCGCAATCAGATTTGAGCTTAAATTCTATTAATTTCCCTTATCAGATATTTGACCTTGAGCAAGCAGCTTAGATGTTTGAATTCCCAGTTGCTTTCTGTCATATTGGAGGCAGCTGCAAAAACCCCAGTGTGCATTGTAAGGATAAGGAATATATTTTGCACATTTTTGTTAATATTTGTTGACTAGTAATTGGGAGCTGTTATTTAGTTATATGACTTTTTGGCATTTCAGTTTGGATTTTTGCTTTATATCTAAGCATTTTTTAATAATACAGAGAAACTCAAGTCTTTCCTTGGTAATAATCAGAACTTAACACTTTAGATCAACATTCATGGAAGACGTAAGTAAGACCTTACTTCAGAGCAGCCTTGAGATGATTTCAGAGGTCAGAAACACAATCATATTCACCTTTGACACAGCTGAACAGTGAGTAATGACTGACTTAGGGTGTCTTGCTGGAAGGCCATCATAAAAATTATGGAGTTGTCAGTGGCAGTGATTTCGGTTACATCTTTGCTTTGGTCATTGTTTATTGTGCCAACCTTGTGTGATCTTCAGATACTCAGTTGGACGCATTCATCATCTGACATCATCTGACATCATTCTGTGCTATGAAAGCATATAATCTAGTACCCTCACCCTGTCCCTGAACACTGAAACTCATCACAACTCTATTTTTTTTCCCAGAAAACAAGTTGTATTTTTGAATCATAGCACTGGACATTTTATTTTTAATTATAAAGTTTTCTAAAAGATTAAAATCCTACTTGCAAGATATATTAGCAATGGATTTGTAGCAAATGACTTTCCTTTGAATATCTCTTTGTTTTTTTGTGCCTTGAATACCTTTTTTGCCTCTTGCTCACTGCATAACTTTAGCAATTCACTTACCCCCTTAGTTTCTATTCCCTCAACTATGGTACTTGCTTTGCATATGATGTAGGTTATTATGAGTGATGAATGGAGCTTCATGACAAAAGCACTTTGTGAACTATAGTCACAATAGTAGAAGGAACAAAAAGAGAAAGGGGAAGAAAATAATGAGGAGAAAGATAAATAGGACTGACAGATTTCAGGTTCTTCCCGCCTCAGTGTTCTTTTAACTCCAAGATTAAACTAACTTTCCTGAGAGAGGTAGGTAGTTTAGAGGTAGATAGTTTATTTTTTAGATTTATCTTGCACTGATTCCAAATTTGCTATGTCTATTTCTACTGCAATTGAATTTATGAGAAGCAGCACAGCTGTGGATTCATTGTTTGCTCCTAGCTAAAAATAAGTTTCTTTTACATTTTGTATGAAGAAACATAACTAATAATACTCTAGAAAGCAATTGATAGCTGGTTCTACTTGAAGTAAAGGTCTTCTAAGCAGACAGTGATGGATATGGTTAAGTGAGTAGAAGCCCTTGTTATTGTCATCAATACCTGTTCATAATCAGATTGTGAAAAACATGATTTAGCTAAAATGCATAGGAGTAATGTCAGAATATCAGGCATGTAAGACCAAGCCCCTAAAGTTGGTATGAACTTGATTTTGAGTCACCCTCTATCACTGATAAAAAGTTACGTCTAGACACCTAAGAGAAAAGCCCTTCCAAGAGTACAGGGGCAAGGTTTGGGATTACTAGGTCAGTGTATGTAGAGGAATATTATTTTCATATGTGGTCTTGAAAATGTCTGCATTTATTGCACAAGTATTGCGTTAAAAACATAGATATTAAGACCTAAGGAATTCAAAACATGGAGGTAAAGCCTTGGGATATGAATATTTAAAATGATCCTCAGCCTGGGCATGGTGGCTCAGGCCTGTAATCCCAGCACTTTGGGAGGCTGAGGCGGGCAGGTCCTCTGATGTCAGGAGTTTGAGACTAGCCTGGCCAACATGGTGAAACCCTGTCTCTATGAAAAATACAAAAATTAGCCAGACATGATGGTGTATGCTTATAATCCCAAATACTCAGGAGGCTGAGGCAGGAGAATTGCTTGAACCCAGGAGGCGGAGGTTGCAGTGAACTGAGATCATGCCCTTGCACTCCAGTCTGGGCAGCAGAGTGAGATTCCATGTTAAGAAAAAAAAATTTAGCCATGCTAGTGTCTGTAATAGTATATCATTGTAGATTGAATTTGCATTTCTCTAATAATAATAATGAGCGTATTTTACTGTGTTATTTTTTATTTACATATATTTTCCAGTGACATGTTTTCGACTGTTTACAGATTCAACCTTATTCCTACATACTCATTTCAGCCACTGTGGAAAGCAGTTTGGAGATGTCTCAAATAATTTAAAACAGAGCTAACATTCAACCCAGCAGTCCCATTATTGGGTATATGCCAAAGGGAGATTAGCTACCATTCTGAAAAGACACATGTACTCTTATGCTTATTGCTGAACTATTCATAGTAACAAAAACATGGAATCAATGTAGGTACCCATCAGTGATGAATTGGATAAAGAAAATGTAGTCAATACACACTGTGGAATACTACACAGCTATAATAAAGAATAAAATCGTGTCTTCTGCATCAACATGGATAGAGCCAGAGACCATAATTCTAAGTGAATTAACACAGGAGCAGAAAACAAAGTACTGCTTGTTCTCATTAATGGAGTAGTGTACATTCTTACTTACAAATGGCAGCTAAACATTGAGCACCCATGGACATAAACATAGGGACAATAGATACTGCAAACTACTAGAGGGGAGAAGGAGGGAGGGGATCCTAAGTTGAAAAACTACCCATGAGGTACTATGTTCACTACCTAAGTGCAACACATCTAAACTACAAATCTGTACCTTTGCCTCCTGTATCTAAAATAAAAATTGAGAAAAAAAACTCACCAAAACATTTTTAGACGTGTAATGACGGCAGTCGTGTTCTACTATTGAAGTAACATAAGCTTGTTCTGTCCTAAATGTAAGCAAAGCATCAATAATGCATGCAGCCTACTGATATACTGGATTTACCCAATCCCCCCTCACTAACTCTATGTAAGAAGAGGAATTTTCTTTTCTTGGAGGAAATAGGTCCCTCAGTCTTACTGTTCTTGACATACAATTTTTGATATTCAAATTTTAAAAAAAGACAAAAAGGCAAAAAAAAAAAAAGTGACGCATCATCAAAAGACAAAATCATCAATAGGACCAGACCCAGAGATAAGATTGTAGAAATTTGTTAGTCAAG
The DNA here is from genome assembly GCF_048565385.1 of Saimiri boliviensis. Lineage (NCBI taxonomy): Eukaryota > Metazoa > Chordata > Mammalia > Primates > Cebidae > Saimiri > Saimiri boliviensis. The sequence goes on from NC_133463.1 coordinate 84,384,878, forward strand.
TAACTTAAAAAAACTATAATAAAACTTAAAAGGTAGAAGACATATTTGAATAGATGGATTATTTCATCAGAAAGACAGAGACTATAAAAAAGAGAACCAAATAAAATTGCCAGGTAAAAAAATACAAGCTATCTGAGATGAAGAATTATTTTGATGGGATAATCAGCAGACTGAATAAAACAATATAAGTAACTTGTGAACATTAAGACTAGTTAATAGAAATCAAACAAATAAAAAGAAAAAAGTATAAAGAAAAATGACAGCACATTTAAGATTTGTGAGGAAATAGTAAATTTTCCAAAACACGTGTAATTGCAGTCCCAGAAGGAGTTAAAAGAGAGGATGGATCAATAGAAAACATAGAAGAATAGAAGATATGGTAGTCAATACTTACATGAAATTAATGAAAAAAAATAATTCACATATCCAAGCTCAGAAAACTCTAATAAGCATAAAAAAACACAGAAGCAAAAAAGCACAAACTTGGCGTGTTATGGTGAAACACCTGAAATCAAAAGAAAATGAGAAAACCTTAAAAGCATTCAGAAAATAAAAATGGAAACATTTTCCTGTATATGAAACACAGGAAGACAAAAACAAAAATAATGTAAGAAACACAAAATTTGATTGACACTATCAATCTACTTAACCTGTTGAAAATTATGTAATGCTATATCCCACAAAAACAGAATACACATTCTTTTCATTCTTTTTATTATAGTTATTTAAAATTACTTGACTAAAAAAATTCTACAATCTCATCGCTGGGTCTGGTTCTATTGATAAACATGAAACATTCACTAAGATAGAGCAGATGGGACAAATAGAAAACAAATATCGGCTGAGTGCGGTGTCTCACACCTGTAATCCCAGCACTTAGGGAGGCTGAGGCGGGCAGATCACGAGGTCAAGAGATCGAGACCATCCTGGCCAACATGGTGAAACTCTGTCTCTACTAAAAATACAAAAAAATGAGCCGGGCATGGTGGCAGGAGCCTGTAGTCCCAGCTACTCAGGAGGCTGAGGCAGAGGAATCGCTTGAACCCAGGAGGCGGAGGTTGCAGTGAGCCGAGATTATGACACTGCACTCCAGCCAGGGCAACAGAGCGCGACTCCATCCCCCACAAAAGAAAACAAATATCAAGTGGGTAGTTTTAAACCAAAGTCTATCAATATCTATATCAAACACAAATAATCTGAACACCGTAATTAAAAGGCTTAGATGGTCAAAATAAATTAAAAGCAGTCAATGTGTAGTATTTGCTGTTGACAGGAAATCATTTTTAAATATAAAAACCAAGATTAAAGTGAAAAGATGGAAAGTACATGCTAAAGAAAGTTTAATTACAAGAAAACTGGAGTGATTATATCAATATTAGACAAAATAACTTCAGAATATAAAGTAAGATAAGGAAGGTATTTCATAATGACAAGAGTCAGAATTATCTTAAAGATATAACAATATTAAATATGTATATACTCAATAACAGAATTTAAAACATATAAATAAAAACAATGAATATAAAGGAAAAATAGCAAGTCTACAATCATAGCTGAAAATTTTGACACAGAAACTAATAGTGTAAGTACAAAGAAAATCAGTAATATAAAGTGTTTACATAATGCCATAATTCAGCTTGACTTCATTGACATTGTTACCACACAATAATAGTTAAATGCTCATTATTTTCGTAGAATACTCACCAAGCTGTAATCCCAGCACTTTTGGAGTCCAAGATCCACTTTTGGTGGATCATGAGGTCAGGAGATTGAGAACAACCTGGATAACAAGGTGAAACCTCGTGTTTACTAAAAATACAAAAAATTAGCTGGGCATTGTGACACGCACCTGTAGTCTCAGCTAGTCAGGGGTCTGAAGAGGCAGGAGAATCGCTTGAACCAGGGAGGCAGAGGTTATAGTGAGCAGAGATTGCACCACTGCACTCCAGCCTGGGTGACAGAGTGAGACTGATTCAAAAAAAAGAAGAAAAAAAATAATACTCACCAAGATAGGTGAAATATGAGCAACTAAAGAAATCTCATTTAAAATAATGAAATAATGTAGAGTAAGTTCTATAGTAATATAATTAAATTTTTAAAAATTAAAAATACCTGGAAAATCTCTAATCCTTTGAGATTTAAAGGAACACACTTCTAATCTAATGAGAATGTATAATTTTAAATTCCTAAGAGAGAAGAGATATATAAAATCAATTATAAGAAGCCAGGAAAGAAAGAATGAATTAAACTACACAATTGTTTAATTGTAATTAAATAAATTAAATTACAAAAATATAAATTTATGTAGCAGGTAGAAAGAACAAATGACCTTTGGTTATAAAAAGGAATACATATAAAAAAGTAGGAAATTTGCGAGGACCAGTGAAGCTGAAGAGTTTGATTAACGCAATGAAATTTTAAAAAATGAATAAATACATGGAAACATGCAATAGCATTATCTGGAGACCGGAGGGGTGAACAAGGATTAACTTTGTTGGGTTTCAAGTTTGTACCTAGAACTTTTATATGGTACTTTGCACAGATAATAGCAGGTTATAACAATTTTTTTTAATCCTAGATATAGAAGCTGATAATTAGAGAGATTAAATTCTTCTTTAAGTTTACCTGGCTGGTAAGCATTTGGGGCAAGGAGTGAAACAAGTTCATTGGGTCCTGAATCTGTACACTTACCTAAATAGCACTGTGATCAAAAAGCAACTTGTTGCTTTAGGCAAGAATATACACATGTCATCATCTTTTTCAATCACTTACTTATTTATTTTTAAACAAATGTTTCACACAGACAAGTGATTTGGTAAAGTTAATGGCATGAGCTTTGAAATTAGACAATTTTGAATACACACACATACACTCTCTCTCTTTCTCTCTCTCTCTCTCAGAATAACACAATACATAAACCTTTGTATCTTATTTTCTTTTAAAATTACCTCTCTGCCTGGGCACGGTGGTTCATGCCTGTAATCCTCGCACTTCAGGAGGCCAAGGCAGGCAAATTGCCTGAGGTCAGGAGTTCTAGACCAGTCTGGCCAACGTGGTGAAACCCTGCCTCTACTAAAGATACAAATAAAAAATTAGCCAGGCCTGGTTGTGCATGCCTGTAATCCCAGCTACTGAGGAGGCTGAGGCAGGAGAATTTCTTGAACCTGGGATGCACAGGTTCCAGTGAGCCGAGATTTTACCACTGCCCTCCAGACTAGGTGACAGAGCAAGACTCTGTCTAAAAAAAAAAACAAAAAAAAAATTATATCTCCAAAAATGGCTTACTGACTGAATATGGATAAAAAATTTTTACTTCCTTACTCAAAGATGCTCATTATGATTGTGTTTAAAGGAGAGAAACAGATAAAAATTGAAGCCAACTTTAATGCCCAACAATATTAAATTAACAACATCAGAAGCCTTTGAAGGTAGGATTAAAACTTTACAAAATATTTGTTTGTACATCCGTATTTTATCTATACCATGTTAACCTCAAACATGCCCATTCAAACCCCTGGTTTGATCAGAAACTGCACATGATTATTAAATAGCCCTTTCTTTTATTCCACTGATTGTTTATTCTAACTCTAATATTGTCTCTGTTTTTATAATCCAAGACGTGCCTTGGGTCTCCTGCATTAATTCCTACCATTGGCTCTGGTCTCCATCCATACATATACTGGCCATAGTGGTGACAAATCTTTAGTATCACATGCAGATTTACAAAGTATAAACCCTGAGCAGTGAGGTGCCTTTCCTCCTTCATCATTACCCTTGTTATCTTGGAATAATTGAACAGACTGAAGTCCCTAGAAAGCCTATCACAGACCAAAAAAAATACTTTCTAGTAGGATATGAGAGCGGAGAACCTAATGGTTCTTTTTTTATTTTTTACTGCACATCTCTGTGATAAAAGAAAATGTAAGTTTTATGTAGTTATGAGAAGGAAAATTGAAACAGGGATCATTTTGTAGTATTAGATCCCTGTGCACTTGTTCCAACTTCCTTCTGGAATTGCCGTTCACCACTCTGGTGTAATTGCATAGGTCATTTGTGGAAAAGCATAATTATACTTTAAGGTAATGTTCTCTCATGCAATATTAAGTCATGACTTTTTCTAAAGTAGATGGAGGGAGGGAGCTGGGTGACTGGAAGCACAGCCATAGAATTTTGCATCAAAAGAGGCCCAGAGATCAGGCTAATCTCTTTAGTACTACACCCCTGCCTGGGACATCTTCACTAAACATATAGAGCACATTGCATCAAAATTTCATTTTGTGTAATAATCTCTTTCATTAGGTTGAAGACCTCTTGAAGGTAGTAACAGGTTCTAAATAATCTTTATTTCTCCAGTACTTAGCAAACTGCCTGGCACAGAGTGCAAACTCAGTGTTTTCTGCTGAGTGAACGTTGAGGAGATTGCCAAGCAAGAAATGTGAACTGGATTTTCTTTGGCAGATTATGTCCTTTTCAAAGACCTCAGGACCAGTAATGAAGATAGCCCCAGAGTCTGCTTGAATCTGAATTTTCACAAAAGAAAAACAAACATAGAATTTTAAAAGCTAGACATAGAGACAGAGTCCTCCAGCTTGTGACTTAACCCCTATGAATATCAGAATTCTAATAAATAAAAAGGTGGGTCACCGTATCTATTGATAAGGCTAGTATTAGGTTCAAATGAAATCATGCATCCAAAAGTAGAGAATGCAGTGCCAGGTTCACAGAGGGACTTAATTATAATGCAAATGATTATATTTAGCTACAAGATGCTAGGCATGGCACAGGCTTATCTGCAGTCAGTGTATCTTTTCTTTCTCATTCAATGACCATGTATTAATTTCAATCAATGACCCTGACATTAATGGCATGCCAAACAGAGTGCTGAGTTTTTTGTGCTACAGCCGATAAGACAGAGTTAGGTGGGAAAGTTAGGTAAGTAAACAGGCATGTCTCAGTACCATCTATCATGCCTTGCCTCTGCCAAATTTATAAAACAGGTGAAGTTCGTCTTTGATGTGTTCCACCTTTAATAGTTTAATAGCTGATGTGGTTTGGCTGGATCCCCACCAAAAATCTCATCTTGAGTTGTAATTGCTGTAATCCCCATAATCCTTCGTGTCAAGAAAGAGACCAGGTGGAGGTAATTGATTCATGGAGGCGCTTTTTCACATGCTGTCGCTGCGCATGATACTGAGTTTTTTTTTTTTTTTTTTTTGAGACGGAGTTTCGCTCTTGTTACCCAGGCTGGAGTGCAATGGCGCGATCTCGGCTCACCGCAACCTCTGCCTCCTGGGTTCAGGCAGTTCTCCTGCCTCAGCCTCCTGAGTAGCTGGGATTACAGGCACGCGCCACCATGCCCAGCTAATTTTTTGTATTTTTAGTAGAGACAGGGTTTCACCATGTTGACCAGGATAGTCTCGATCTCTTGACCTTGTGATCCACCCGCCTCGGCCTCCCAAAGTGCTAGGATTACAGGGATACTGAGTTTTTATGAGATCTGATGGTTTTTTAAGTATTTGATAATTTCTCCTGCTTTCATTCTCTTTCCTGCTCCCTTGTGAAGAAGGTGCCTTCCTTCCTCTTTGCCTTCCACTGTGATTGTAAATTTCCTGAGGCCTCCCCAGCTATGTTGAACTGTGAGTCAATTAATCCTCTTTCCTTATAAATTACTTAGTCTCAGGTATTTTTTATAGCAGTGTAAAAATGGACAAATGCAATTGCTTAAAGAAGAAATTATGGTTGCAAATGAATTAGACTTGTGTTCATGGGTTAAAGCATTTTAGGTACCTGTGTTACAGCTTGACACGTAAGAAGTGTTCAGTAAATGTCAGCCATAGTATTATAAGGAAAATGCTACTGACTTCAGTCCCTTTATTTATAAAATTAAATTTGAAAAATGGAATAAGTATGAAAGTAACCAAAGCAGGAAAGTGGGAGAGATTTGTGGAATTTCAGTTTTCAACATGATGGCCTGGGAAAACTTTCTGAGGAATTCGACTTAAGCAAAGAAAGGAATAAATAGGAGAAGGAAACAAACCTATCTATCTGTCTGTCTGTCTGTCTGTCTGTCCATATCCGTGGGAATCCAATTATCTGTATCTGTGGGAAGAGGGAACAAATGAGAATACACTGAGCACATGAATAGATGGTGTCCCTAGAGATATCACACAAGTGACAGCACACAATCAGACACACAGTAGGTATCCAAAAAATTCAGTGTTTTATTTTACTTTATTTTTTCATGGAGACAGGTTCTCACTCTGTTGTCCAGTTGAATGCAGTGGTACCATCTCAGCTCACTGCAACCTCTGCCTCCTGGCTCAAGCCATCCTCCCACTTCTGCCTCCCGAGTAGCTGGAACTACAGATGTGTGCCACTACACCTGGCTATTTTTTGTATTTTTTGTAAAGATGGGGTTTTGCTATGTTACTCAGGCTGGTCTCAAACTCCTGAGCTCAAGCCATCCTCTTGCCTTAGCCTCCCAAAGTGCAGGGATTACAGGCATCAGTCACCACGCCCTGACCAAAAAAGGTAATATTTTAACTGTTTAAATTTGTATCATTATTTACCTTTTATACATTATTTTCATGTGTATTAGTTTATTGATCTTCACAATTGTTCCAGGATGATGTGGCATGAAAGAGAGAGAGAAGGAACTTGCTCCAGATCCCACAGTGAACAAAAGAAAGTCATGAAACCACACTTTCTAACTCATGCTTGTTATTCTTTCTTTAGCAACTGAATTTCCCTACTTCCCCCTTCTGTTCACATTTCAAATCAAAACCTTTTCAGGGTCGTCTTTCTTCTGTGTTTAAATACTGAACATATTAGAAGGCAATATGCCTATAAACTAGATGATAACTTAAATCTCATAGATTTGTGAGCCCTCTCTTCCACTCATGCAATATTTTTCCATTTGAACAGACATCCCCAGAGCAAGGTTTCTCTAAAAAGAGACTTCATTCCAGGGTGTTTTAGTTTTTAATGGAGCAAGGGCTTTTTCTTTCAGTTCCTCAGATCACATCTTACTTTTGGCTGCCTTTTCCTTCTGCAATCTGTCAAAGCCCTATGTGGAACAAGAGGGTCTGCAGGTTTATGGCATTATCACAAATCACAGAGGTGGCTGTTGGATTCACATTTGCAATCTACGGGTGTTCACACTGGTTTATTTTTGGCAAGATGTGGCTGCTGCACGGCTCATAAACAGGCTTCTGAAATAGCTTTGACAGAGAAAAATGCTCATGACGTTCTGGTCCAGATGCTCTCAGGGATCAAAGACTCCTGGCTTTGAGCAGTCCCCTTGAAAGCTGTGCAGTTGGCTTCCCTGGGCTTGATGCTTCCCTGAATGTCATGGATGATATTATCTGGGCATCCTTCTGGACAGATAGGGTGGAGCTCTCTTTGCATTCTATACCCTCATTCCCAGGTTAGAGTGAGTGAAAAAGAAATATATAAGTTTGAATCCAAACATAGTCAAGTTTAAACTATGATTTTAAGTAAGTTATTTAGCAATGCACAGCTTCTATTTCTGTAATTGTAGACACAACATATCTACTTTTTCTTTTTTTGAAAATGTCACCTGCTTTAATTTGGAAACAACTTCTTTGTCTGTTTTTAGTGCATGTGATCAGGAAGTAATGAAAATATCTTCCTTTCCGGAAGAAGTGGAAAATAGGCTCTTTTGTTCTTTAAAGTTTGAGCCCTCCTTGCACTGGAAAAGGCAAATGATTGTGATATTTTTGTGGCTAATTTTGACACCCTCATTAAATATTTTTAAATCTTTAATCATAGAATCGCAAGAAATTACAAACATACAACAGAGAGGTCTTGTTTACCTTTGATCACATTTCCCTCAATGATGGCGTCTATATAACTATTACAACATCACAATATCACAGGAAAATGACCTTGACACAGTGCAGTAAACTGTCAACTTTTAACGAATCCATGTTACATTTGGAAGCTTGTATTCTACCATTCACTTTTCCTTACTGTCGAATCCTCATCTGAAGGAGGCATTCCCAGAGAGACAGGACTGCTCCATTATCATCTGGCCAAATTATTAACACTACAAATGAGGAACTCTTGGGTAAAGCTGACTCATAGAACATTAATGAGGCTTGGGGTCTAAGTGGAAATGACTTTTCTCATTCTTTACTTTGATTTACCCACATAGTTTCACTTCCAAAGAGGATACAATGCACATAGAAGCATTAGACTAATGGCTGGGTCTGTTCTGAGGAATAAGCACTGTTTCAAATTGCTGATCACTTAAGTGACAGAGCATGCACAGAGGAATGTCCTTTAGGTGGGAATTCATTATCAGAACTAAGAATGTGAGGGAGGGAGTGGTGCTGACATTTTTAATTTAATTTAATTTTACTTTAAGTTCTGGGATACATGTGCAGAATGCGCTGATTTGTTACATAGGTATACATGTGCTGCAGTGGTTTGCTGCACCTATCAAACTGTCATCTAGGTTTTAAGTCTCTCATGTATTAGGTATTTGTCCTAATGCTCTTCCTCTCTTTGCCTCCCACCCCTTGACAGGCCCCAGTGTATATTGCTCCCCTCCCTGTATCCATGTATTCTCATTGTTCAACTCCCACTTAGAGGTGAGAACATGCAGTGTTTGGTTTTCTATTTCTGTGTTAGTTCATTGAGGATGATGGCGTCCAGCTTCATCTATGTCCCTGCAAAGGACATGATTTCATTCTTTTTTATGGCTGCCTAGTGTTCCATGATATATATGTATAGCATTTCTTTCAACCAGTCTATCACTGATGCGCGTGTGAGTTGCTTCTATGTCTTTGCTATTGTAGATAGCGCTGCAATAAACATATATGTACATGTATTTATACTAAAATGATTTGTAGTCCTTTGGGTATATACCCAGTAATGGGATTGCTGAGTCAAATGGTATTTCTGGTTCTAGATCCTTGAGGAATCGCCACACTGTCTTTCACAATGGTTGAACTAATTTACATTCCCATCAGCAATGTAAAAGCATTTCTGTTTCTCTCCAGCCTAGCCAGCATCTGTTGTTTCTTGACTTTTTAATAATCCATGGAGAGGCATTGTGATCATTTGGAGGAGAACAGGCATTCCGGCGTTTGAAATTTTCAGCATTTTTGTGGGTTTTTTTTTTTTTTTTCATTTTTGTGGATTTATCTACCTTTTGAAGCTGATGACCTTTAGATGGGGTTTTTGTGGAGGGGTCCTTTTTGTTGATGCTATTGTTGTTGCTTTCTGTTTGTTAATTTTTCTTCTAACAGGCCCCTCTTCTGCAGGTCTGCTATAATTTGCTGGAAGTCCACTCCAGTCTCCGGACCCTGTTCGCCTGGGTGTCACCAGTGGAGACTGCAGAACGGCAAAGATTGCTGCCTGCTCTTTTCTCTGGAAGCTTCATCCTAGAGTGGTGAGTCAATTAAACCTCTTTCCTTTATAAATTACCCAGTCTTGGGCATGTCTTTATTAGTAAAGTGTGAACAGACTAATATCTGATGGAATTTTCATCCTTTAACTGATGGAATTTCTGAGAGGATTTTATAAATCAATACAGGCAAGACAGCTTAGTGTTGAGAAACATGACAATTACTTAATAAAAAATAATACCATTCCCTTAACTTATATTCTCTCCAAGAAGCTGACGCCCAAAGGGTCAAAGAATCCCAATGCTGGAAGATATCTTAGAAAGTATCTATCCCCACCTTCTACACAGTGCAAGACTCTCTGGAATCCTCTCCAGGACTCATGTTCTATGAGGATAAGAGTGGTGGAAGAGAGTGGGCTGGTTAATTTAGCCCCCTCCGGTGGTTTTTTTGACATGTGTTGCTGCACTGGAGAGGTTGAAAAGAAAAGAGCTACAATACCTAGACACTCTTGCAGCTAAAGTTTCGTGTAGGTCCAAGATCATGCAAAGCAGATGCACGCCTGTGACACCTGAAAGCTAAAGTAAGCAAACTGGTCACCTACTCTGAGACAGCTCAGGTGACATTTCTGATATCCAGTTGTAGAGTCAGTTGCCCAGGATGGCAGTGGTGGCAATAGTGTTTCTGCTCGACAAGCTCCATGGTGTGTGCCGAGAATCATGTACTAACTGCTTTATTTATGGCTGTGTAGCACCAATCCTAAGACATCTGATCCTCTCAGAGGCTCTGTGAGTGCTGTAATATAATAAATATTTCTTTTCTTGCTTAAGATAGCTAGATTGATTTTATTTTATAAACAGAGGTCCTGATTAACACCCTGTTCAAAGACTCTATGTTAGCTAAACAATAAAATGTGATATATTAATATGACAGTTAAGAATCTGCATAAATGACTCTCTGGGACATCTCCTGCCTCATCTCACCCAGATCCATACCCTGCTCTTGCCTTTATACTGTGCTTCAGAGTTTCATGAATATCCCCTATTCCATTTTGAGGAAGACTTGAGTCAGATAAATTAGCCTCTTACTGAACTGACCCTGTGTCCTTAGACGCTGTACCAATTAGTTTTCTGTATGTGTGCATAGAGAATCATTATTGGACACCTGTGGTTTTCCAGGCATTTTTCTAGGCTTCCTGCTTGGGAAATCTCACTTATGCAATTAGTCTGAGTGTGAATAGGAAAGAGATAGTAAAGGTGTACATTTGAAATACATCATTTCCTGTACATTCTCTTTGAAATGCGTCATTACAAGTGGGTTGTCGGGAAATAAAATGTCTTTGAGGGGGAAATGTTGGAATTAGAACTTAAGTTTTGACTGGGAGTCAGCTATGAAAAACAAACATGCAAACTCTGGAGGAAAATTCTAAGCAGAGTAAACAGCAAAGGCAAAGAGCCCAAGGAAGAACAAAGCTCAGTGTCTATGAAAAATCAAAGGATGGTCCATGCATGTGCAAGCTGGTGAGTAAGAGGGAGGGTGGTAAGAACTGTGTTCTGAGATAGGGGAAACTGGCATTGCAGCACAGGTGAGAACTGAGAATTTAGATTCCGAACACCCAAATCTCCTTCTGACATGACAACACTCCAAATTTTGAAGATCCCAATCAAAGTGAACTTGTGCCACCCTCACAAAGCATGGTGGATGTGGTTAAGGAGCTGACTGAGCAAGCATGAAGAAACTCCAAGCACTGTGGAAGCCTAGAGATTTTTCTTCCCGTAGGAGTCACACTGCCAGAAATGAAGCTTGTTGGTTATTCATCCCTGCTAGTAAAAATCTGTTCGGATTGTGGTTTAAACCATTTTACAGGGTCTGCAACAGATTGACTTCCTTGCTTTCATGCACTAGAAAAGCTTAACAGCGTTATTTTCCTCTTCTGCCTCTCTACTCCCTCCCTACTTCACTCTTTTGTTGCCCTCCTCTTCATCACTATCGACCTCTGCACATTTTCTTTGACTTGTGTGATAGATATCTAACATTCACAGCCACTTTTGCAAGGAGCATAAAATTATTCTCATTTTACAGTTAAGAAAACGGAGTCTTAGTGAAGTATTATGCAAATTGTAATTAGTAAGTGATGGAGTCAAGATGTGAACCCACTACCCTTCTAGTTTCAAAGTCTGAGATGTTTTCTATATTTCATCATGCCATGCTCTCTTTTACTCAATACTACACATATTACCCCTTATGTTTTATCACCTTTCATCTCCCTGCATTTTGTTATTTCTTATGATCTGTCAAAACTCAGCTTACACATCACCACTTCTTAAAAGCTTTTCAGTAGGTTCAATTACCTGCTAGACTTGTTCAGGTGTCTCTCTATGTGGTCATTCATAGCTGCCCATCTATGTGCGGCCTCAGTCTGTCAAAGCACATGTGGCATCTTACTGTATTCATGAATTTACTTGACTGCCTCTCCTACGCCGCCGTGAGTTCCTTGAAGACAATGATTATGTCCTTGATCTCTGTACCCAATGTCTTACATTTTTGTTTTCACAATCTCTATTGAGCAAATACATTCCCTAGGATTTGGAGAGGTAATGGAGAGAGAAACCTCAAGAAGTATAAAGAAATGATTCAGCTGTGGCTGAATCGTTTCTACTCACATCAGTCATCTTTTGTTATCAAAGTGCTGAATAATACATTATCTCAAAACACAATGAGCTAAAACAATATTTATTTTTGTTCATGAATCTGAGGGTTGGCTAAGTGTTGTGGGGTCTAGATTGGGCTTGATGCCAAACAGCACGTTTACTCCAAGCATTTTCTATGTGTCTTTTATTCTTTGGGGATCAGGGACCACCAGACCATGTTCTTTCCATGGTAATTGCAGAAGCTCAGGAGGGAAATCATCTTTCAAGCCTTTGATCATGTTGTGTTTGGTAACATTGTATCGGCTAAAGCAAGTTACAGGGGACAATTCCAGCACTAATGGGAAGGAGAGGAGAGTGAAGCTTTGCTTTATCCTATTCCAAGTGAATGAACAAATATAAAATTAGCTAATTTACTTACAATTACTTAAAATTCAGATCCAGCATAAAACACAGTGGGATCTTCTCTGGTGAGAATTGCTCTCTGTCTGGTATGTTGAGAAGAAATTTAGACCTGGAATAAAGTAGTAAGTGGTAGGGAATCACTAGGAGGCACTTTTATTGAGCACTTGCTAGGTTGCAGAACCTGTATAAGAATTATAAATACAAAGAATCTAGTGGCCAAGATCTGCCCTCAAGGACTCTCAGACTGAAAGGAAGACAGGAATGTAAGTTAACCATGTCTATGCTGTGCAATAACTTCCTACTAAAATAATGCTCAAGATTCCAAGAAAAAGAGGGAGAAGGGAAAATTCTGATTATGCCTCAGGGAAGATTTCCTGAATAAGAGAAAGTCAGAAGAGAATAAATCAAAGTTCCCCTGCTAATTTATTGACAGAACTTTTCAGGTTATTCATTTTTTTTTCTAAATCATCAGTTCTTTTCTGATGGCCTAGCACAGAATATGCCTTCAGTGCATGGTGGTTGTAAGACTGATGGATGACAAGATAGTTCAGACTGTCTGTGAACTGTCAACATAATCCTCATGCTTCCTTTTCCTTTTACAGTGGATGAAACTAAAACCCAGATGGCTGACGTAACTGCAAAGAGCACACAAATATTTCATGATGTCTCTGTAAGCAGAACCTAGGTCTTGTGGCTCCCAGTCCAGTGATTTCCTGCTAAAAATTGCATGAAAATTACCTGACTCTATTTTTCAATGGAATAAAAAAAATTAAATTTTACAGCTGGGAGCTATGTAGCACAGTGAGGGCAACATACTACACACTCTGAAAATGTTTGTTGAATTGAATGGGTTAAAAATTGAAAAGATTCATAAAGAGTCTCTTGTCTAGTCCAGCCTCTCGTTTTGCCACAATAGGGAAAGTGAGTGCAGGAAGTGGGAAATGACTTTGCCAAGGCTGCCGGGCTCACCCGCTGCAGTGTGATGGTGAGTCTCTGCCTGACACTCCCTTCCTCTGATTGCTATTGGAGTGCGAATGAGGTCCTGTAAACTGTGTCTGTGGGTAAAGAGGTGTGACATTGTTTAAAGTCATTTCATTGTAAGCTCAGTCGCAAGCAGGCAAGTAGGAAAAGACAGTAATTCAAGTTGTCAGGGTCCTTAGAAACCTGCTCTAGGGTGTTGTATTCATAATGGAAAGAATTGAAGTGCTTGAATGTGGTTATTCTTGGGCCTATTCTGAAACCAAGAGTGTGTATCCTCAGCAGGCTTAATGCAGACAATTACAGTTAAACCCAGGCTTCTAGATAAGCTAAATTTCTAGGACCTGGTAAATAACTCAGTGTTCTCTGTCTCCTCGTGCTGGGTCCTGTCGTTTTAAGGCAGGAGCCAAGCAAAACAACGGCAAACTCTTCATTCCTTTTCCATCCTCTCTAGTAAGTCTTTATCTTTCCGTCTTAATTGCATCTTCAGGGGGCACATGCAGCACTCCCCAAATTCTCTCATCATGTAGAGACAGCCTGAGCCACTCAGTGTATGTTTTCTTGCCCCACAAACTTATTTTGGTTGCCCAAGACCTTCCAAGGACAAGGACACACTAATGAATAGCAGAACCTAATGGACTCATTTCCCACCGCAGCTATGTGGGAAAGAAGAAAGAGAATCACAAATAGGAAGAGGCTGTATCTTCCCTCCCTCTCCACGTAAGGAGTCCTAGTGTGCCCTTCACTGTGTCTTTCAATCCTTCCTTGATCCATATTGGTGCCCTCTTTTCTACAAAGAGGAGAGAGAGAAAACAGGCTATACCAACACTCAATTCATTCCTCATTTTTAGCAGCATGTAAGCATAAAGCTTTACAAATTAGCATGTCTGCAAGGAGCCACTAGTCATTCAGTTTGATCTTTTCATTTTCTGATGAGAAAACTGAGTTCTAGAAAGAAAGAATGGCTTATCCCTAGTCATCCTATGAAAACAGTTCAGAGCAATATTAGATCTCAGGGTTTTTGTGTCCCAGAGTCCTTTGCTCCACACCTAGCTGACATCTGACTTTCCTATATTATCTTCGTAACAGTAATGAACTTGTGGATTTAAACACATTGAATTTCTCCTCTATTCTTACAGAACAGTTTAATTATACACGCATGAAAACTTTTCCATTTTAAGCATAGTGCTTATTTCACCCCAAAAGTCACTGGATCATTTATTTACTCGTAAGCCAGGTTAAGTTAAATTTCTCATAAGCCATGCCTCTGAGAAGCTTGCTGTTTTATTCTCCAAAGGTATCTACAAAACAGAGGCTAGAGTCCATGGAAGGATGTTGAATCCGTCATCCAAAGACTCTGGGTAGGAACAGTCTCAAGGGAGCTGCTCACTTGGAATTGCCTCCTGGTTCTGCTTGACTTAGCTTGTGCTCTGGGATTGGTAGGTCCTGGTGTGAAGCTCAACCCTGTATTTCTTGTGGACACTGAGCAAGAAGGTATTGAATGATGTGGCTTCTCAATTCCCTCATCTGAAGCTTGGAGATAATGATAGCCCTTCAGTGGTTTGATGTGGTGGTTTTTAACTATCTGCCCATCCTCTCCATTGTTAATTTTTAAAGGCAGCAGGTTTGCCAATTCGTTTTTATCACACTACCTAACAGCATAGTCTTACAAAAGGCAAGAGTTTAAATCTATTCACAAATTGGGATTATAATAGAAACTTCCTTCTGGAGATTAAGAAAATAAAGGCATTAATTACAAATGTTAGGGCCATTTCATGCAACCTGGGGCAGAAATGGGACTGGACTTTAGGTTCCCGGGAATGTCAGGCTGCCCAAAAAGGCAGGGACTATGAAAGGAATTACTTCCAGCCAACTTCTGCTCGTCTTCTGGGCCTCAGCATTACCTCTACTCCTGTGTAACTTTCTCCTCTACTATGGCAAGGATGCTTGAGTCTTTCTTGCTCTTATTCCCCTTGTTCTGTGTTTTTGTGATCTCTGCAAGATCAAGGTTCCTGATAATGATTCTACTTCCCACCAGTAGGGAGAGTGAGTCACAAACCAAGCTGGTCAGTTTCTATGGACTGACTGTACTCTGTTTTCTAGGGGTAGATATTTCAAGGACATTAACAGGTTAACACATATTTGTGTGGTCTAAAAGCAAGCTTGACTGTTTCTCTGTCTCTCATTCTTTTCTGAATTCTTTTTGCATGGATTTAAGAGAGGATACTTGGGGCTTTGCTACTTTAGCTTGGCGATGTGTGCATGTTTTCTGTCGCCTTCTCCCTCCTTCCTTCAAAGCTTGCTGCTGGGTCCCAGTCTGTTGTATCAGAAGACCGGATCTGGAGCAGTCAGTTTCAGTCATCTTCATCTAATGCAACAGATAAATTCTCTGGTTGCCCTCCCACCTGCGGGGAACGTAGGTGCGAGCAGATGCTCTCTGACTTTGGCTTTCTTTGCTTCAGAATAATTATACCTAACCTGGTTTCAGGATGGTAGAGTAATACCTTAATCCTGCCTTACTGAAAACTGTGTCTCAGGAAAATTCCATCCTTGCTGGTATACATGAAAAGAGCCTACCAAATGGTTTAGGTGAGGTTACCAATTTCTACAGTGGTGTTTCACACCTAAATCTTTGCATAATATGTAAGGGTTAGTTTTTCATGCTCTGAATATATTTTCTTTCTGGGAAAGAAGTGGTGGAGAAAGGAAAAATGCATTTCTTAATTTCTAGCCAAAACACCAATAAAATATTATTTTATGCCCTGATTTAGTCATACCCTAATTCATTATCCATATCATCCACCACAGTAAAATTTTGTCTATTTATTTATTTTATTTTTTCTTTAGAGATGGGATCTTGCTCTGTCACTCAGTCTGGAGTACATTGGCATGATCACAGCTTACTGCAGCCTTAAACTCCTGTGCTCAAGTAATCCTCCTGTCTCAGCCTCCAGAGTAGTTGGAGCTACAGGTGCATACCACCACAACTAGGTTTTTTTTTTTTTTATTTTATTTAAGAGCCAGGGTCTTGTCTCTTGTCATCTTGGCCAGTCTTGTTTTGAACTCTTAGGCTCATACAACACTTCCACATCAGCCTCCCAAAGTGCTGAGAGATTAAAGGCCCCCACATTAAAATCTTATATGTCTTCCCACTGAACTTTGATCTCTAGTACACATTTTAGAAATACATGTGTTCAAGAAATGATTGTAATACATGTATAAATGAATGAATGGGTAAAATTACCTAATTACCAGATTTTTAAAAAATGCCAATTTGACTTAAACTTTTTAAACTCAAGGATCTATCTTGTTTAGGAATATATGATCATTTTTTATTTAACACTTGTCAATATCACATTCCAATAAGAATGAAAAATTAAAAAATAATGCATGGCAGTTGAGAGAAATGAGGGAATATTTTAAATTTATCAAGAGGTTATTATTAACATTTTTTACTAACCTATTATCTGTCTATCTATTTAATCTATCCATCCATTCATTCATTCATCCATCCATCTATCCATGTTTCTATCTGTATATCCATTCATTTAGCTAGCCAGCTAACTGGAGAAATGTATTTAGATAAAAAGAGTTAGAGCCAGGAGTGGTGGCTCATGCGTATAATGCCATTACTTTGGAAAGCTGAGGTGGGATGATTGCTAGAGCCCAGGAGTTTAAGACCAGTCTGGGCAACATAGTAAGCCCACATCTCTACAGATAATTTAAAAGTTAGCCAATCATAGAGTGCATGCCTGTGGTTCCAGCTACTTGAGAGGTTGAGGTGTGATGATCACTTGAGCCTGGGAGGTCAAGACTGCAGTGAGCTATGACTGCACCAGTGCACTCCAGCACTCCATCCTGGACAACAGAGCAAGATTCTGTCTTCAAAAAAAATAATAAGATTGCACTTAGAGGCTGGCTGCGGTGGCTCACACCTGTAATCCCAGCACTTTGGGAGGCTAAGGCAGATGGATCACTAGGTCAGGAGATCGAGACCATCCTGGCCAACATGGTGAAACTCTGTCTCTACTAAAAATACAAAAAAAAAAAATAGCTAGGCATGGTGGCACACACCTATAGTCCCAGCTGCTCAGGAGGCTGAGGCAGGAAAATTGCTTGAACCCAGGAGGTGGAGATTGCAGTGAGCCGAGATTGCACCACTACACTACAGCATGAGCAATAGTGTGAAACTCTGTCTCCAAAATAAATAAATAAATAAATAAATAAATAAATAAATAAATAAAGATTGCACTTAGAAGGACTAAGTTCTGATATTCTGTAGCATAGTAAGGTGACTATAGTTACCAATAATTTATAGTATATTTCAAAATAGCTAGAAGAAAGGATTTTTAGTGCTTCCAACACAGAGAAACAGTAAATATTCGAGGCGATCAGTATCACAATCACTCTTGTTTGATCATTTCACACTGTATGCATATATCGAAATATCACATTTGCTCTATAAATATGTGCAATTTTATGTATAAAGAATAAAACTATGGGCCCAGTGGCCCCACACCTTGCCTGAGGCCCAGTGGGTACGAAGCACAGAGCCTAGGGATACAGTCCTCATGTCTCTGAGAGGACAGCTACCTGTGTGTCTCCAAGCCCCCAGCCTTGATGGCGTCACCTCCACTCACGATGAGTGTATGCTGAGTGTATTCCTTTCTCATAATCAAGGGATTTCAATGGCCTCCCTTTGCTTCTTGCAGACTTCCAAGATGAGGTTTTAAAAATCACCTCCGTTGTCATATCCTGAGCCTGCCGAGTTCTTGTTTTTGTGTCCCGTATATCTCTTTCCATTGTTAACTTCAGGGAAGAAAATGGTTCCTTTGTCCTTGATTTTCTCCAAGACCCTGACAACACATAGCAGATTGTTACTGAAAGCTTGAGTTATTAGAAAGTGTTTATGTCTCAGCCCAGAAAAAAATAATTATTTAAAGTTGAATATTAATTAACTACATTTTTTAGAAATCTGGAGGCTGGGCACAGTGGCTTATGCCTGTAATCCCAGCACGTCACAGGGCTGAGGCAGGTGTATCACCTGAGGTCAGGAGTTCAAGACCAGTCTGATCAACGTGGTCAAACCCTGTCTCTACTAAAAATACAAAAATTAGCTGGGTGTGGTGGCACATACCTGTAATTCCAGCTACTTGGGAGGCTGAGGCTGAGGCAGATGAATAACTTGAATCTGGGAGGTGGAGGTTGCAGAGAGTCAAGGTCACACCATTGCACTCCAGCCTGGTCAACAGAGCGAGACTCCGTGTCAAAAAAAAAAAAAAAAAAAAAAAAAAAATCGATCTTTTTGGTGAATACGGAATTTCACCAACTGACTGTCTCTCCACGCACTAAGTTTCCATTCATGGTCATCTTTCTGTATCTGTTTTCCTCTGATTCATGTCAGCTCTCCTCCATTATTTTTTATTAGGGTTCCCACACTTCTTTTTCCAGCCATCTTTTGGTCAAGGATCTTTCTGTATTTCTTGCTGTAGATAGAATGGAGGAATACTCAGTTTTAAATACCTGCCCTATCATTACTCTGGTGACCTTGAGAAAGTTACTAATCAATTTATGGTTTATCTTCTCCATCCATAAAACAAGACGGTTGCAAATACCTACCTCATAGGCTGCTGAAGATTAAATGAATTGTTGCATACAAAATGTCTGCGAATATATGTGGTTCGTATTAAAAGCTCGTTAAATACTAGTTATTGTTGCTCCTGTTGCTTGTATTAAGCAATACATTCTGTTTATTTATTTATTATTTTCAGATTGTTTCCCACCCTACCAGGAAATAATCTGAAGCCTATTTTTCACAGTTAAAAAGTTATGTCAGTTTGTTGTGCTAATCAAAAGATAGTCTCCTCCATAAGATAAATTCTGACACTAGGCTTAAAATACAATCATTAAAGTTTTTTGTTTTTTATTTCTATCTCTGTGATGTATTTTTGGGAGAGAAGAGGAAAAGGAAGATGGAATAAAAAGACATTGCTGAGAGGGAGAATTTGAGGTTCCAGAGCCTAATATCCTAGGTACTAACATTTCCTCAGTCTTCTCCTATTTTATCTAGATTAGTTGAATCATTTAAGAAGCTCCTAAATTTATTATGCCCTGTCCGCTAGCCTTCTGCTACTTTTCTTATCAAACAATCCCATTTGAAAAAGTTTTGTCTTTTTTTAAGCTTATATGCTCTCTACACTTCATTTAATCAGCAAATAGCGACAGTTCAACTTCCTCTTTATCAGTTTGGATGCCCTGTATTTCTTTGTCTTGCCCAATTGCTCTGGCTAGGACTTCCCCAACGGTGTTGAAGAGAAGTGGTGAGGGTGGACATTCTTGTCTTTTTCCAGTTCTCAGAGGGAATGCTCTCAACCTTTTCCCATTCAGTATTATGTTGGCTGTGGGCTTGTCATAGCTGGCTTTTACTACATTGAGGTATGTCCCTTTTATGCTGATTTTGCTGAGAGTTTTAATCATAAAGGGTTGCTGGATTTTGTCAAATGCTTTTTCTATGTCTATTAAGATGATCGTGTGATTTTTGTTTTCAATTCTGTTTATATGGTATATCACATTTACTGACTTGCATATGGTAAACCATCCCTGCATCCCTGGTATAAAACCCACTTGATCGTGTCCCAACAAAAAGTGGGCTAAGGACATGATAGACAATTAAAGAAGATATACAAATGGGCAGCAAACATAAAAATTAGCCAACATCACTAATAATCGAGGAAATGCAAATCAAAGCCACAATGCAATAGCACCTTGCTCCTGCAAGAATGACCATACTAAAAAAAATTAAATAGGTGTTGGCATGAATGTGGTGAACAGGAAACACTTCTACATTGCTAGTGGGAATGTAAACTAGTACAACCACTGTGGAAAACAATGTGGAAATTCCTTAAAGAACTCATAGTAGAACTATCATTTGATTCAGCATTCCCACTACTGTGTATCTACCCAGAGGAAACGAAGTCATTACACAAAAAAGATACTTGCACACACGTTTATAGCAGTACAATTTGCAATTTGCAAAAAAAGTAGAACCAACCCAAATACTCATTAATCAACGAGTAGATAAAGGAAGTGTCATATATAGATGTATGACATGTATATATGTCATATGTATGAATATATATCATATATTTATATATGAATATAGTTTCATATGTATCTGAAACTGTCATATATGTCTTATATGTTATGCATATAAACTGTCATATATATGATCATTTATATACATAACATGACATATATGACCTATATATGATATATATATCATATATATGTACAACAGAATACTATTAGCCATAAAAAGGAATGGCTTCATGGCATTTGCAGCAACCTAGATGAGATTGGAGAATATTATTCTATATGATGTAACACAGGAATGGAAAAATGAACATCGTATGTTCTCACTCATAAGTAGGAGCTAAGCTCTGAGGATGCAAAGGCATAACAATGAGACAGTGGACTTTGAGGACTCAAGGGTAAAGGAGGGGAGGGGGGTGAGGGGTGAAAGACTACAAATTGGGTGCAGTGCATAGTGCTCAGGTGATGGGTGCATGAAATCTCACAAATCACTGCTAAAGAACTTACTGAGGTGATCAAACACCAGCTGCTCCTGAGTATCCTATGGAAATAAAAAAAGAATTCTAAAATATATAGCATTGGTAGTGATGTGTCTGGCATCTTCTGAATGGCTGCTTCCATTTTATTGGAGTGAGTAGCAGTTTTAGGGCTGAGGGAACTATAGCTTGTCACAAATTAAAAGGATACATTGGAATGAAACTTCTGGAATGGTAACAGGGAAAGCATGGTGGACATTCTTGCCAGTGAAGCAGTCACTTAACCACTGAAAATTGTGAATAAAACATATAAAAACTTTCAAGGTCTCCAGAAATGGTCCTAAGGGCATAGAGTAGATAGAGGAAAAATATACTTAAGAAAATCTACTAAATCTTGGTAAGAACAATGAGCTTGTGGCATTTGAGGCATGATCCACTCACACCACTCTCTCTTTTCCCCTACTGAGTGTGAGGGGAGCTGTACCCCAGACATGTTTAGCAAGAACATAGGGCTATGTCTTCACCACACTTTCAGTTTAAGACTGCAGTTTCACCAGGAAGGATAGACCAGTGGCACACTGCATAGCCTCAGTTCCAGATTATAGATAACTCTGTTCCAGAGCTCTTTCCTGATAAAGCCACCACTTTCAGGTTGAAGGTTCTGCCCTAGGTGAATCAGGTCAGGAATGCTTGGCCCTGAATGCACATGGCTGACCCAGCTTGCTTGTAGGGTGGAAGTTCCACACCAAGAGGGGCAAGCACAGAACACTGGGGTCTAACATCTCCTCTGAGATCGGGGTTGCTACTCTGGGAGAAGTGGACCACTAACTCCTCCGATGACACAGACTTTCTGCCCATGAAGAGAGACAAAACTTAAACACAAGGAGCCTCACAGCTGAAGTAAAACAAGGTTTTTTCAACAATGTCCATGTCTTAATACATAGAACATGTAAATGTATTACCTTACATAGCAAAAGACACTTTGCAAATTTGATTAAAGATATTGAGATGGAAATGTTATCCTGGATTATCTGAGTGGTTCCATTGTTATGAAAAGGGTCCTCATAAGATGGAAACCTGAGGGCCAGAGGGAGAGACACAAGTATGTGTAATGAGAAACACAAGAGTTGGAGTGATTTAAAGAAGGCCTCAAGCCAAGGAATGCTAATAGACTCTAGGAGCTGAAAAGCAAAGAAACTGATTCTCCTGTGGAACCCGCAGAAGGAATGTAGCCTTGCCAACACCTTGAATTTAGACTTCTCACCTAAAGACTGTAATAGAATAGATACTTAAGTCTCTATGTTTGCAGTAATTTGTTACAGTGG
The DNA here is from genome assembly GCF_048565385.1 of Saimiri boliviensis. Taxonomy (NCBI): domain Eukaryota; kingdom Metazoa; phylum Chordata; class Mammalia; order Primates; family Cebidae; genus Saimiri; species Saimiri boliviensis. Next base: position 84,407,173 of record NC_133463.1, read on the forward strand.
CAATAGGACGTGAGAGCAACTCTCCCAAATAACACCGACTTTATTTAAAACAGCGTGGGAAAGATCATGCCCAAGGGCACGGCAAAAAAACAAACAAACAAACAAACAACAGATACCTTAATGGTGAGCAGCAAAAAGGAGGCTAATAGCGACAAGATCTTATAGCAACAGGGGAATTGGTAGAGAAGTTGAAGATGACCAGAGAAAACCAGAAGAGGCAGCTAAATAAAAACCTCCCTGAGGTCTGAGCAACCTCAAAGCCTCAGCACTCTGCCACTATAAAAGAATCCCTATTTAATTGAATCAGATAATGGAACAATTTACACCTCAGGGTATTGTTAAAAAATACAGAACAGTTAGCTACCTGATGAAGGCTATCTGTGAAAAATCTCACATCCAACATCATACTGAAAGGTGAAAGACATCATGCTTTTTCCTTAAAATCAAGAGCAGAACAAGAATTACTACTATTGCTACTGCTCACTTTGTACAAAGGTTCCACTCAGGGACATTGGAAAAAATAAATAAATAGAAATCATCTATATTTGTAGTGAAGGAATAAAAATGTCTGTATTTTCAGGTGGCATGATTTTGTTAAATAGAAAATCTTAAGAAATCCACTAAAACATTACTAGAATTAATAAATAAGTTCAGCAACATGAGTGAATACAAGATCTACATGTGGAGATCAATTGCATTCATAGAAATATAAATGAACAACCCTAAACAAATTAAAAAGATATTTATATTTACAATATTATAGAAAAGAAAAAATACTTAAGGGTGAGTTTAGCAAAAGGAGTGCAAGACAATTACATTGAATTACTGCAGTAGGTAGAATAATGCTTCCCCAAAGATAACCCCCTTATCCCTGGAAATTGTGAATATGTTTTGTTTCATGGCAAAGTGGAATTATGGTAGCTAATGAGCTGACTTTTTGATAGAGAGGTTATACTACATTATCTGATTGTTCCAATGTCATCACAAAGGTTTATAAGTGAAAGCAGAAGAACTAACAAGAGTCAAGGTGTAAGTGATGTAACATGACAAAAGCTCAACCCACCATTGCAGAATTTGAAGATCAAAAGGGGCTATGCACCAAGGATGTTGACAGCTCATGGACACTGGGAAAGACAAGCTGCATTTCTTATAGAGCTTTCAGAGAGAAATGCAGCTGGGCTGACATCTTGATTGAGCGCTGTGAGATAGAGGCAGACCAATGATTAAAAAAACAAACAAAAATGTAAAATAACTGTAAAATATTGCGTGATTTTAGGCCATTAAGTGCACTAAGTATGCATTAAAATGTTACGGCAGGAATAAAAGACTGATACAACTATGAAACAGCAGAAAGAAATTCATCAGAATTTAACATTGTTAAGATGCCAGTATTCCTCAATTGAGCTACAGATACAGCACAATTCCTATAAAAATCTCAGCTAGCTATCCCCACCCCCCAAACTGACAAGTCAAGTTTGAAATTCATATTTAATGCAAAGGATAATGACTTAGCTATTTGTATTTAATAACAAAGTTAGAGGGCTCACCCTTCTCAAATTTAAAACTTACTACAAAACTATAGTAATTAAGAAAGAGTGGTACACAATAAACATTTATATCAATTTAAATGAGAATCCATAGAGAAGCCATTATATCCATGGCTAATTGACTTTGATAAAGGTGCCAACACAGTAAAATGGAGAAAGAACAGTCTTTCCAGCAAATTTTGCTGAGACACTTGGCTATCCATGTACAAACATATATAGTTGGACATCTTCTCCATGCTATATGCAAATATAACTCAAAGGGGACTATACACCTAATTGTAAGAGCTAAAATACAAATCTTTTTACAGAAAATACGTGAATAAATCTTCAGGACTTTGGGCTAGGCTATGATTCTTAGATATAACACTAAAAAACCCCCAAAACAAACAAGCATACAGTGAATTTTGTCAAAATTTAAAAATTTTTGTGCTGCAACTAATACTATGAAGAAAGTAAAAATACAAACCTTAGAAAGGGGGAATATATTTATAATCGTACACCTAATAAGAAACTAGGATTTCTCTCCAGAATGTGTAAAGAACTCTCATAGCTCTATCATTAAAGGTAAATAACCCAATTTTAAAAAGAGTAACATATCTCAGTTGATATTTATCTAAAGAATATATATGTAAATGGCCAGAAGAATATATACCCAACATCATTAATTTCTAAGGAAATGCTAATCAAAACCACAATGAAATATTACTTTTTTCCCACCAGAAGACCTGTAATAAAAAAGATAATAGCAAGTATTGGAGAGAATGAACAGAAGTTGGAACTCTCATCTGCTACTAATGGGACAGTAAAATTGAGTGGCCACGTTGAAAAACAGTTTAGTAGTATCTCACAATATTAAACATGATGTTACTCTCTGTATTAGTTTGTTCTCATGCTGCTAATAAAGACATACCCAAGACTAGATAATTAATAAAGGAAAGAGGTTTAATTGACTCACAGTTCAGTGTGGCTGGGGAAGCCTCAGGAAACTTACACTTATGGCAGAAGGGAAGAAAACACTTCTTCACGTGGTGGCAGCAAGGAGAAGTGCCAAGCAAAATAGGGAGAAGCCCCTTGTAAAACCGTCAGCTATCATGAAAACTCATTCAGTATCATGAGAACACCATGAGGGTAACCGCTCCCATGATTCAATTCTCTCCCACTGGCTCCCTCCCACAACAGGTATGGATTATGGGAACTACAATTCAAAATGAGATTTGGGTGGGGACACAACCAAACCATATCACCATATGATCCAGCAATTCTACTTGGAGGTATATTCCCAAATGAAATGAAGGTATATGTCCACATTTTAACTTGTACACAGATGATCATAGTGAAATTACAGTAGTCAATAATAGAAACAATATAAAGGTCCATCAAATGATGACATGGTGAATAAACGAGGTATATGCACATAGTGACATATTCAATTATAATAAAAAATGTATTTCTGATACATGCTACATTATGAATGAACCTTTGAAACATGTTACTATATCAAAGAAGTCAGTCACAGATGACTGTATGTTGTATGATTCCATTTGTATTACATGTCCTGAAAATCTGTAGAAACACAGAACAGGTGAGCCGTTTCCTAGGGTGTGAGAAGTGGGGTGGTGGTGGTCATGTAAGAAATGGAGATTAACTGCTAATGCAGAGTTTGTTTTCAGGTTGATGAAGAAGTTCTAATATTGTATTAGGATGACGATTGCACAACTCTTAGTATACTGAAAAACACTTTAAATGAATGCAGAGTATGTTGTATATGTTATGTCTTTAAAAAGATGTCTAGAAAAATTAAAGGTAGAAAAAGGAGAGATTGAGACATAGAAGGTATTTAAAGAACCTGAGAGGATTATTGTTCCAAGGGTGGAACAGTAGCTACTTCTTCACTAGAGACTTATAGTTAAATAGCTACTAGACAATCACTACCTCTAGTAGCTACTTCTACTACTTATGACTATTTGGTCTTTCTCTTCTGAGATGCAGGAGAACCATTCTTCCCTGCTAGTTGGTCATAGCAGGACCATATGACTAGTTCGGGACAAATAGTTGTGGGCAGAAATGTTGTGTATTACTTCCCAGTCAAGCACTCGATTTCAGTGTGCGATCCCCCAGCCCTCTCTTCCCTTGCTGTGTCAGCTAAGGAGGCTGTGTGCTTCAGATGGTGCAATGGCAGTCTGATCAAGTTTTGGAGGGCCTGGTTCACTAGATATAAACTGGAACTCAGAACAACAACAAAAAATGTGCATGAGCAAAAAATGCACTTTGAGTGTTGAGCCACTGAAATTTTAGAGTTGCTTATCACTACAACATAACGTGTGATATCTGACCTACAAAACAAGGTGATGGAGAAACGGGTATAGATAAATATAATAATTGACTTGCATGTTTGAAAGCAAGCACTCTGTTGTAAAACAGGTACAAATTCTGCCTAATTTATTTGGGTTAGGAAAAAAATGGCTATCAACATTTCTGCCTTCTGGAATATGTTGGGTCTTGTGAGGGACAGTGAAGCCTGCTTTTAGTTGGCTGCATGATTTATTTGAAACAATCTGATTGACAGAAGGGGAATGATTATATACATATATATAATTTATTTATATATATATTTATATATTTATAGGACTAAAATTTAATCTCTCACACAACTAATAATTTTCCGTTTTCTATTTTCACATGTTCTTATGTTTTCTTTAGTCAGTGGATATAAGATTTCTAATAGTGAATTTGGATAAAGGATCTATCATTTATGTACATACATAATGTATATACATATACAATCTCATACAAATTGAGTATGCTTTATCTGAAATGCTTGGTTTCAAAAGTGTTTCAGGCTTCAGAATTTTTAGATATTGGAATATTTGCATTATATATTGGTTGAGTATCCCTAATCTAAAAAAGCCCAAATTCTGAAATGTTCTGAAATGTTATACATTTCAAACTTTTTTAGTATTTCTACCTTTTGAAGGCCAATGACCCTCAAAAAATTAGAGTATTTTTTATTTCAGAGTTTTGAAATTAGAGATGCTCTAAATATATACATATAAAATTTGTCACTGTTTGTAACTTCTAAGCATGTTGCTTTTTTATTTTTAGAGAAATAGTTATTAAAATATGTTATTTCTTAATGCATATGAGTTGGGAGTTTGTTTTCTCTTTCATTTTCCTTATCCCACATTCCTGAGATCTCTGGTAAGAGAAGAAAACATGCTTTGCTGTGGGTAAGGTGCTATATTCGAATGCCATGGTCATGACACCAGGTTCCATTTAATAAATTACTGCTGTGGGTACACTAAATGGTGTCCTAGGAGCTTCAAATCCATTAAGAGACAATTTGCTAACTTAGTGGGAGAGGGATTGGGGTAGTATTGGCATTACTTTGTGTACCTGAAGTTCAGGACTCCTCCTCACAGCTATTTCATCCAATTAATTGAGAAGGCTAAATTATCCCTATTATACAAATGGACAAACTGACCTATAAGATCAGTGAGAAATGTGTCAGGGTCCCATAAAAGAGGATGCCATTTTCTGATACAGGATAAAGGTGGCTTTAAATTTTTCTGTTCTCTGTCTCAGACATCATAGCCTGTCCTACCATGTTCTTTATATAAGTCTGAAACAAATTTGAATGACCACAAAGCGAAGTGATGCTTGGAATTACACTGTTGGTAACCCTAAATACTTTAGTTCTTAGAGTGGGACACCAGGATAAAGAAGAAACAGGATTTTATAATATCTATATAATGAAGAGTAGGGAAATCAAAATAGTTTAGAAAAAGGAAAAATATATGCTAAAAATAGTACCTATATATCCAGCACTCTAAATTTACAAATAACTTACACATCAGTGTTTCCTCATTTATTCTTCCAAAGAATGTGTAGGTTAATTGACTCTCTTACTTTCACTAATGAGAAAACTGAAGCTCGAGCTTGGTGATGTCTGTAAGGTGATGTTCCTAGGAACTTAGGAAAGCCAGTATCTCAGGGGGAGGTATTAGATAACCTGCCCCATTCATTACCCTTACTAATCAAATCTCAACTTCACATTTTCTTATAACTACTGACCTAATCTTGCTCTTTCTTTCTTTACAATGCCATCTTTTTAGCTAGCCCTCATTCAGTACTTTCTGGACACATCTGTGTTATTGCTATTTCTACAAAGACCAATTTTATTCATGCCTTGAAGAACTTAACATTTGCTTTTTTATCTTCCTGTATAATTCTCTCTGAAGATCTTCCCATAGCTGGCTCCTTCTTAACCATTCTCAAGGCTCAGCTTACACATTTTCTCCTGGTATTCAACTTCTTTGTCTACTTCATCTAAAGAAGTTCCCCTTGAATATTTTTATTGTATAACACTCTTCTCTCTTTTTGATTTTAATCTTCATAACAGTCATTTATATCCTATTTAGTCTTTTAACAGCTGCCTTTCTCTTCTAGAATTTAATCCTAAAAGAATAGGTTTACTATCATTGTACTCAGTAACATATCCTCATTATCTTAAATAGTCTCTGGGTTGCGATAGATGGCAAATAAAAATTTACTAGGTGAATGAAATAATATATTGGCTTTGGGGGAAGGAAAGACCGTGTATCTATCTTTATGAAATATATGAGAACTGATAAACTTATGTTTAGCTTCAGAGGTCAGAAATGGGCTCAGTAGACGAGGTTCTAAATAGATAATTGAAGTTAACCTTTCACAAAGAAATAATTTTATAAAACTTCATATCTCTGATTCCAGGAAACAGGCTGTCCCACATGGTGGTTCATTAGCACTGATGGAATGTTCATGAAAAGGACAGGTGTGCATTCTGAAGATGCGGGGATGCCTGTGTCAGGCATTTGGTGATGCTAATGTTGCCTCCATCCTATTTTATCACTTCTCAAAACTACAACTCTAAAGAGGAATTTTGTATAATTTTTTTTTTCTGAACAAAAACAATGAACTGGGCAAGCCTGTTAATTGTACTTTATTATTTTCCATTAAACTCGGAAAAATAAGATTCTTCTAGGAATTGCACATGATCTTGTTTCCAATAGCCTCCTAATAAAAAAGAAAGTTTTAACGGCACATTAGATTTCAACTGACATTAAATGTATAATTACCCCCAATTAATCAGTGAGGAATGATTTAAGCTGCAATGGACCACAAATTAGACTTAAAGATGGCTTAAACAAATAAGGCCTTTTAATTTCCATGTAAATAGAAGTCTGGGGACAGGTAGTTTCCAGTATAGATTGTGCAATGGTGTCACAACTTCCAAATTTTATTTCTGTCTGCTCCTTTATACTATGAATCGATAGTGTTACCCCTCAAGTATTTTCACAAAGAATATATTACTGTCGCTGAGCATCAGGTTCTTACGGGTAAAATATTAAATAACAGTACCTCTTTTGTACCATTGTTATTAGAAACAAGGAGACAGTGTATGACAAGTACTTGGCACTGATCATTGCCTTGGAGGGCTCCACCATTTTCCTCTTTTTTTTTTTTTTTTTAACATCATTACTCCATTTCTCTTACATTTAATTCCTCTGTCAGCACTCAAATTTCACCTTCATCTGTTCTCATCTCTGCTTATTGTTTAGGACAAGATATCCACTTGGAGAAATTTTCTCTTACAAACTTGTACAATTTATTCTTCTACCATCCACTATCCCCTCAACCTTCTACATGCCCAAACTTTAGAGCTCTGAATATGTCTACTGAGGGAGTATGATTACTTAGGTCATGACTACATATACTATATAATTAAGCATCCGGCTTCAATGTCATTTCAGTTCCAGCCAGCAAGTGTTATGAAATAGTACTGCATGCCAGGCACAGTAGAATTTTGGAGAAGCCATCTTGCAATTACTGTGAGTGCAGGTATTCACTGTACTTCTGGGAGCATGCAGCCAGTTGGGGTCTCTGAAAGAAGATGCTAAAATGGAAGTGTCATGAGGAAGGTGTTAATTAGGGATCAGTAGATACCATAAAAGGGAACAGGGGAGAAAGCAGGACTGTGCAGAGGAAGAAGTCAAACTGTGGCACGGCCAAAAAGAGCCTCAGCCCCAAACAAGTAATGCTCATCAAAATCATTCCAGTTGAGCCCAAATCACCAGTTCTTCACATTCTGTCCTTCCTCAGTCACCACTGTGGGCTGTCCAGAGACAATGGTCTCAGCCAATTCCGTTTTGAGGGGTTGACAGCTGGAGTTGGTCTGCTAACCACACTCCCTGTGGCTGGGAAGGAAGCCCTTCCTTGAAGAGAGATCTGCGTAGCTCCTCCCTTTGTCTACCAGAGTCTATGTCTTGAAACACTAAGATCCACTTCTTAAGATATATTCAGGATATGACTCCTTCAGGATTCCAGTAAACTTTTATTCCTAAGAAGAAACATAAGAGGAAAGTACGTGTGATGAACTATGGCCCCTGATACTACAAGTTTCAGTTACACGGTAGTGTTGTCTTTCTTTACCCACCATATGGTCTAGATTCTCCTTCATCTCTGCCATCATCAGAGGTTTTTCTGTGGCATGACCTAGACCTCCTCACCAAGAGACTTCAGTCTCTGGTTACAATGTCCTTATTAGGCCAGGTTTGCCAAACCTGTTATTTTAGAATCACAAGTAGCAATGGAGAGACACCAAGATCTACCTACATGGATCACATGAGTTCCACAAATATTCGTCTTTGCTCACATTCTGAAACATGATCACAGCCTCCTCCTGCTTATCAGAGTCAATTACTTCTGCAAAGATGGTAACCCGTTTTGACTGGTAGTCTATTGACACAACAAGCCCAAACTGCTCGGGTTGCAGCTATAACTAAGCAGAGCTGTTGCAGTGTTCCTTTGCAAGAAGTGTCTCCCTTTTAAGAACGAAGATTGCTAATTCTACATTCCAAGGTTGTGGAAATGGGAAGGAAAAATTCTCATGTGAGTCCTTTGGTGTGGTAGCAATTGAGGTCACTCCTGCTTCTACTCCTCAGTTCCTAAAAACATCTGTTCTTTCTCTTGGGACACACCACCATGTAAAATCTCAACTAAATGCTTGTACAAATCCTGAGACTATTTTTCACAGAGTATTGCCACTAAACCAGCACTTCAGCTATGCCTTGAGCAGGACATTCAATCCTCTTTCAGGCTGGCATCTGGATAGGGCAGAACGTGGAAAATTCCATTGTGACGGTGTAACTCCCATACCTGGTTGCAACACGTTCATCTTATTAAGAATGATTTTTGGGCTTCCTGGGTTGATTTTCTCATGTATTGGACAAAACCAAGTTTATAATGGGTAGTTTTGGCTATATTGTCAAATCATGTCCTGTGGTCAGGAATTTTGTCTTCACTTGGAGTTGTTCCTCAAAAACACAATTATTTTTGCTGCAGTGGCATGGATTGGTTACAACACTCTTATGGCGTGTGTTATATTTTTATTTTTCATTGAATCTTGTCAAAAATTACTAATGACATTGTTTTATACACCAGTGAAATATCCAACATCATAGTATATGCCAGATCATATGGGCCATACTATGGCACAGTATGGCCCAAACTCCAGTACTGCTTCCATAGCTCCTAAACCTGCTGCAGAACCCTTTCCTTCTTTAGGCTCACCAGCCTGGGCAGCCTCAGTGTTACCCAGAAGATGGACCAAAGCAGCATTCCTAGCCCTGGACCATGTTTCTTCCAGATCCAAAAGGTATGAGACATGGTAACTTATCTTTTACTTTGGAGGCCATGTGTTTTTGTTTTGTTTTGTTTTTGTTTTTGAGATAGTCTTGCTCTGTTGCCAAGCTGGAGTGCAGTGGCGTGATTTTGGCTCACTACAGCCTCTGCTTTCTGGCTTCTTAAGCGATTCCTCTGCCTCAGCCTCCTGAGTAGCTGGAACTACAGGCGTGCACCACAGCGCCCAGATAATTTTTGTATTTTTAGTAGAGACAGGGTTTCATCATGTTGGCCAGGATGATCTCAATCTCTTGACCTCATCATCCACCCGCCTTCGCCTCCCAAAGTGCTGGGATTACAGGTGTGAGCCACCATGCTTGGCCAGTGGAGGCCATGTTTCTAGAACATGATCCTATGATCAGGATCTTATGTTCCCATGATCTCATCATATTACGATCTTTCTAACTATTCAACCCCTAAAAATGTACTGATGTGTGTAGTCTCTAAATGGTTTTTGACATATTTTCCATCCTCTGGAGCATAGGTTCTTACACAGGCTTCCAGCTTGTTAGCCACTGCTTGCTCATCCAGCTCAATCAACATAGTATCATCAATGTAATTGATCAATGTGATGTTTGTCATAATATCCAGAAAATCAAGGTCACATTGGGTTTTACTATGACAGACAGTAGACAGTTAGCAAATTCCTGGGGCAAAACTCTGTGACTGTATGTGTGCATGTGTGTGTGTGTATGTGTGTTTTATTTCATGCAAATTCAAACTGCCTTGATCATCTTTTCTGATAAGGATGGACAAGAACACAATAGCCAAGTCCACACGCCACTTACTTGAGGACATATTTACATGCTCGTTCCAAGACACTATTTGTCATGATGTCTCCAACTGGAGATACAACTTTGTTGAACTTGAAGTGGTCTACAGTAATCCTGTAGGATTCTCACAGTTTCTGTGTTGTTTAATCTGGTTAAAGAAGTTATCACAGTGATCTCATATTTCCTAGAAACGTTTTCCTTAGGAATGGCACTAATCATGCCTTTCCTTTGAGATACAGTATCGTTTCTAATTTATTATATTGGGTGTGAGAAAAATAGTGTTAATATCAGAGTTTTCTTCTTGGGCTTCTCTGCTATGATAGCTTTTACCCGACAGATCCCCAAATGGAGATTTTGTGTCAATTTCCCAATCTATCTCAATTTTATGGACCAGAAAAATGACCGCTGGAATAATTTTTGTTGTTGATATCATAAGCTAGATGTTGAGCAGGACTCCAGGATATCCTCTGACATCCAGAAGACCCTACCCCAACAAAGAACCTTTGTGATGGTTTGTTTTATGTGTAAAGTTTGCTAGGATATAGGCCCAAGTTACTTAATCCAACACTGGCTTAGGTGTTGCCCCATAGGTATTTCTGGATGGAGTTAGCATCTACACGCAATAGATTTTAAGTAAAAGAGAACAGGTACTGTTTCCTCCATTTGCCTGTCTCCAGTGCCTGATATATGATCTGCAGTCACTGAATCCCTTTGCCCACACAACTTCCTAATTCATCGGTAAAATGTTTAACCATCGGACCACAATGTTAGGTCAGGAACTGTCTCTACTTACTTTTCACTGGTGTTGTGCACTTACTGCCAGCCAGACAGTGAGTGGCTTTTTTCTAAAGCCCTGTCTTACCACCTGCTTTCCTGGATTGCTCTTGGTATCAATGCTTGAGGTTGGAAGCTGTTGGCTTGCCAAGGATTAGAGCTCTAAGTAAATTCAGATGTGCTGAAGGGTACAGGGCAAGGCACCAACAGCATCTGCCACGTTGGCCAGTAGAGAGGAACAGTTCTTGTTGCTGTGGTTGTTGGGTCTTCTGTTGCTGATGGCATTATTATTATTATTGGTACCAGCGAGTAGCTGCAGAAAATGATCAACACCTGCAAATTGTTTTTTTTTTTTAAAGCGTTGTTTCTCTAGCTTTACATTAGGGCAACGCCAATAATAGAGACTCCCTTCAAATAAAAATGAATAATTTTCAACATCCATTTTACAAAGGTAACTGAAAGGTGGGTCCCAGAACAGACCAATGGGTCTTAGGGTTAATTGCTATGCTTTCCCTGTGATTCCACCCGTGTTTTGCAGTTTCGTGACTTTTCCTCTTTTCCTGCCATTGTGTCTGTTTGCCGGAAGCCTGCGGTCTGGGCATGCTGCCCAGTTAGATTTAATTTTGGTTTTCTACTTATGAAGCATCCTAGCTGTGGTTTGGAGATGACATTTTACAAATTGTGTTTAGGCGTTTTTGTTTATTTATGGTGGAACAAGTACAGAAAGCTTGTGCCCAGCCTGTTTGGATAATAACATTTAAAATAGAAGAAATAAAACTAATAGCAAATGATAATATATACAAATGTGTGATTACATAGACACTGGTGCAGGTTTACATGCCTTCAAATGGAGCTTTGGATACAGCAACAGGACAATGCTGTCCTAACTCTCTTCATTTCCAATCTTTTCCTGTAATAACCTGAAAAACGAGGGAAACCAGAATATAGGTTTGTGGCCGTGGTATGTCTTCTGAAAGGGCTGGGTAAGCATGCAAGACTGACACTGAGCTGGAAATTCATAGTGTGTCCAGACTCCATAGCCAAGAAGTGAGCTGGGCTCCCATCCCATTCTGAAGTTGCCAGAGAGTGAACTTGACCTGCAAGGAGGTAAGCTGACCACCTGCATTCCCCCTATAAGTTGCTTCTTTAGGGTTCTGCTGAAGCTTTCTTAGTTTGTGAATGGAATCTTGCCTGCTTCCCATAGGTTTTCTGGTTACTTTCAGATATCACAACGTCCAGTTCTCTCCATGGAATCTCTCATACATTGTAAAGCTTCCCTCCACCCCTTAGTCTTTTTAATGCCTCCAACTAGAACACCTGCAGCAGGGAAGAGGCCACGATGGGCTTCTTCACCCATTTATTAGATTTTTCCTCATCTCCTTGTCATTCATTTACTGTGTGGCCTCTGATCCTCCAGGGATAGAGAATAAAGAGAGAACAGGTAATGGACAGAGACCTGGGAATGCTGTTTTATGCAGTGTGTGTGTGTGTGTGTGTGTGTGTGTGTTGGTTGGTTGGTTGGTTGCAGATATTTAGAAGCTGATCCCTCCATCCTGGAGCTCCCTGAAGACTCCCCAGGTAGACATCTCCCTGTATAGTAAACTCTGATTCATTCCCTTGGCTGCCTTCCCTGACTGCTCTGTTTCTTAGTTATTTGTTTTTCAGATGTTCTCATATTCATTCCAACAGGCACCTTCTACCCTCAGATACTCTCAGGTTTGAATCAGATAGCCATTTTCAAATCCACCAAATTTCAAGGAACACACATCCATCTTGCTAACTAGTTCCCTTGAAGTTCCACATTTGGTTTAAGGTGAAAAAGCAGAAGGCCCTCCTCTTTCTATGGCAATCAAAAGTTTTCCACACACATGCAGCTATCTCTGAAGCAGCCCTTCCGGCCCCCAGGCTCTGATCTCCTCTATTTATATGGTGGCCTAACTGCCTTGACCATCACTGGTAGACCATTCCATTTGCAAGACCAGCACTATTGTGGTGTTATAGAATCAATTTTTTTTGTTCCCAGCATTTGTAACATCCACAAAATCTTTAAGACCATGGAAATAGTCACATTTTATACCCTATTAAAAACAAATTTCCAATAGAAGCCAAATAAGTGCATATATAAGATTTCATATACATGTTGGCTTTATTCCTATTTCACTTACGCAGATTTTACCTTCACCCAGTAATAGAACACCATAAGTTTATTACCAAGTTTTGAGGGATATTACCTAGAATTCTACACCAGTACAAGTTTATGGTATTATTTGCCTGGGAGATAAGAAAATAGCAGTTCAGTATCTGAGAGGCAGTGTGTAACACAGAGATTATATGCAATTGCTCATCCCTACCTTTGTTAAATTGTATCTCCATAAGCCCATAGCTATAGACTAAGAAAATATATTCAATCTTTCTATGTTTTATTTTTTCAACAATCAAGTGGTAATAATAATTGTACCTACCTTACAGGTGGTTATAAAAATTTAGATAATATATATGTGATACTTAGAACAGTGGAATTAATAAATGCTCAATAAACCTTAGCTATTACTGTCTTAGAGTTTGGGTAAAACACACACACACACATCAAGGAAAACCATTTCTGGACAGTTGGTGATTAATTTTGGTCAATCAATAAAGCAACTGGTTCCAAGCTTCTCTGTGCCAGAGTATTATGCTAAGCACTGGAATACGGGGGAGTGTGGGTGTGGGTAAAAGAAACCAACTAAGCAGAACTCACTGTTGTAGTAGGAGAAAGAACTATTGGGAGAGTTTTTTGAGATATTTAAGGTCCGAGGAGACTCATATTATGAAACAGTGCAAATTCAAACAAAATGAGGCAGTGTTCACCCTTTAAATTGGCAAAAATGTTAAAGTTTGAGAATACCCATTGCTGGAAATGATGTGAAGAAAACAGGCATTCTCTATACATGAACAATAAAGGTAGACATTTATCACAAAAGCTGATAAATGTCTACCTTTATTGTTAGATTTAGAAAACATCTCCAAAAGGTGAGATACGTGTGTAAAGACAATGGCTGCACTGTAGTCAAGTATAGGCCGAGGTACACATCTGGCACAGCATGACAATGGGATTGGAGTGCAGCTGCACAGTCTTATGCATTATATAATCACAGTTATTTAGCCGTAACATGGGAGAGCTCATCACCTGGCTCTGAGCCGCTATTGTGTGATGTGCATAAATGCAACACTAATAGGGTGAGTGAGCTGCTGGATAAAGCCGTGTCCCACCACCCTGTGGTATCCTGACTGTTCTTTCAGCTTCCAACACCTCACCCACAGACTCCCCTGGAACTTAACAATGTGTATCTTCTGATTTTTGTATGTTATATGTATGGATATCCTCAAAAAGGATAATCAAGATACACTAGGATGTTTATTTCATTTTTGTTTGTAAAAATAGGACAAATAACCCTGGAAACAAAATATTCTTCAAGGAGAAAATGAAGATATAATTTTTGGCCCAATAGTTCTTCCTATCCATAAGGGAAGCATTCCAAAACCCTTAGTGGATGACTAAAACCTCAGAGGGCAATGAAGACTATACAGATGTTCCTTGATTTATGATGGGATTGTGTCCCAATAAACATATCACAAGTTGAAAATATCATAAACTGAAAATGCACATAATACACCTAACCTAACAAACCTCATAACTTAGGCTGTCTCAGATGTGCTCAAAACACTTATATTAGCCTATAGTTGGGCAAAATAAGCTAAAATAAAGCCTTTTACAAGTGTTGAATATTTCATGTAATTTCTTAATACTATTCTGAAAGGGAAAACAAAATGATTGCATAGGTACTCAAAATACTGTTTCTACTGGATACATATCACTTTTCCACCATCATAAAGTGAAAAAATAGTAAGTTGAATCATTTTAAGTCAGAGGACATTTGTATATACTATGATTTTTCTATATGTATATACCTATGATAAAATTTAATTTATAAATTAGTAAAAGATTAGCATCACCTGAGGGAAGTTTTAGAGAAATAGAAGCTAGTATCTTCCTGCTGATCACTACACAGAATTGCTGGGAGTGTGAAGCACCGTGTGTGTGTGTGTGTGTGTGTGTGTGTGTGTGTGTGTGTGTGTAGCTCCCCTGATGATGGTGAGGTGCCTCCAGGCTTAAGAATAGCTGAGTTTCTCATAGAGCTTCACAGCTTATGTACAAAAGAGATAGGGGGCCCAGATATCGGCTTCATCCTCTTCTATTTCATCTCTGGCCCAAACCAATCTGCAACTCAGAGATTTTTTTTTTAACTTCTCATCTTGTCTCTGATGCATGAAGTCAGCTACAGTTTTCTTTTTATTTGTTATTTAAACTGTTTTAAAAATTATACTTTAAGTTCTGAGGTACATGTGCAGAACGTGCAGGTTTGTTACATAGGTGTACACATGCCATGGTGGTTTGCTGCATCCATTACCCCGTCATCTACATTAGGTATTTCTCCTAATGCTGTCCCTCCCGTCTCCCACTCCTTGCTATCCCTCCCCTAGCTCCTCACCCCCCAACAGACCTTGGTGTGTGATGTTCCCCTGAAAAATAAATAAAGGGCATTCAGTTAGGAAAAGAGGAAATCAAATTCTCTATTTGCAGATGACATGATTGTATATTTAGAAGACCCCATCGTCTCAGCCCAAAATCTCCTTAAGCGGATAAGCAACTTCAGCACGTCTCAGCATACAAAATCAGTGTGCAGAAATCACAAGCATTCAAATACACCAATAACAGACAAACAGAAAGCCAAATCATAAGTGAACTCCCATTCACAATTGCTACAAAGAGAATAAAATACCTAAGAATACAACTAACAAGGGATGGAAAGTACCTCTTCAAGGAGATCTACAAACTACTACTCAAGGAAATAAGAGCGGACACATAAACAGATTGAAAAACATTCCATGCTCATGGTTAGGAAGAATCAATATTGTGAAAATGACCATGCTACCCAAAGTATTTTATAGATTCAACGGTATGCCCATCAAGCTACCATTGATTTTCACAGAATTGGGAGGAAAAAAAAAACACCTTCATCTTCATGTGGAACAAAAAGAGAGCCCACATAGCCAAGACAATCCTAAGCAAAACCATACAAAACAAAACAGAGAAAAACAAAACTGGAGGCATCACGCTACCTGACTTCAGCTACGTTTTTCTAAGTTTGCTCTGTGTTTTGACTTCTCTGGTTAGGAATACAGATCTTTCGAAGTGAACTGACCCTGCAGAACAGTCTTGGATAGCAAAATCTTCTCTTCCAGAATTCCATTTACTGACTCTGTCTCTGTAAAATTACCTGTCACTTACCTGTCAACGAGTTTACCCTGTAACTGTCTTTACCCACCATTGGAGAATTCTATTTTTGTTTTGTAGTTTTTTTCTCTGAGTTACACCATTTCTCCAGCATTTGCCTTGCTGGGACCTGAAACATTAAAGCAGTATTTCTCACAATTGATTGTCTTATGAGTCACCTAGGGATCTTTTTAAAATGCAGATTTTGAATCAGTAGGTCTGGGGTGGGGCTGAAGATTCTTGCCTTTTAAGGAGATCCCAGGTAATGTGGATGCTCTGAAAGCATCATGGTCCACACTTCGAGGAGCAAAGCATCACAACTCCTAGCTCCTGGCTTGCATTTTCCACTCTACCAACCTCTGTTAGATCTATAATTGCTCTATCCCCCATCTTTGACCAGAGCTTGCAAGTGAATCATGGCATTTAGTAAATAGCATGGTTGGGATTTAGTCCTAGATGATTTAAACATTGGTATCTACTATATGTAGAAACATGTTTTCCAGGAATGATGATCACAGGTTGCACTTTCCAAACACATGCCAAGCACTGAACAGTGAGTGTTCTTTTCATTTATGGTTTGCTAAAAAATCATCTCATAATTCTATAAAGTAGGCACTACTATTATCCCAGTTTTGTAGTTGAAGACCCTGAGGTTAACTAGCACAAGATATCACAGAAAGTGATGGGGTTGAAATTCAAACCCAAGTAATTATCTCTAAGAACTACTATTAACTGTTAGACTATTTGTTTTTATATTATTGTACAAAATGAGGCCAAGATAAAAACCAGTTACGTAACTTCAAACTGATGTTCATTACCTTTACTGTATTTTTATTCTATCTGAAATGACATACAGATTTTTAAATTGACTTTTAAGAAAAACTGCAGCTCAGTAGCTTCAGCCCACCATTTTTTAATCTTACTATTTTTTTTTTCTGTTTTGTCATTTTAATTTTCAAAAGGCATGAGTTCTAGTTTCAACATTACATAAAATAAATGTCAGCTTTCTTATTTTTACAGAGGTAGGGATTCTTCTGGGATAGTTGCTTTTAAGCAGACTGGAGTAAACTAAGGATTTGTATAAGTCTACATACTGTCCACACCTGTGAGATTATAACTCAGAAGATCTATGTTGGCGTCCAGGAATCTGTAATTCAAACAACCTACAAATAATCAAAATGCATATTTTAGTTAAGAATTCCTTAACTGAATGGTCCCTAAGCTATTTATTTTCACACAGAAAACTAGCTATGACACCAATCCCCAGTAAATTGTGTTCTTGCTTTCCATGTGGGGCTTGTTGTCTTCCCTGTAGGAGCAGATAGTGCTGGAAGAAAACTTGTTTTGTTCCTGAAATCTTCCCCATTCAAGGTGAATGATTAGTGTGACTGTTGCCCCTGCTAGAGCCATCCCAACGTGGAATGCACTGTTGGTCAGGTGATAGGTGGCTTAATTAACAGGAGTCAGTGCACAGCTGCTACCAGTCTGGGGCTCTGTATGGCTGTCGAGCATCTGTTATGACTTTACGAAAGCTGGAGGGCAGGAAACCATGGGGAGTAGTCTATTTCTATGGTGCGTGTTTCCGTTGATGAAATTGTCTGCATGCAGAATGAGCCCATAGATCTTTATTTTGAAAGTTTTGGGAGTCTTTGCTTGAAAGTGTGTGGCAGGTTTTCACTGTATCAGCAAGCAGAGACTGTATTGGGATTATTGAGTGGCACATGTTACAGCTACCTCAAGTCAGATTCTGAGCTGCATAAGCTCTTATTCCTCATCCTCCTCTTATTCCTCATCCTCTCTGTCTCGATCTCTCTATCTCTATCTCTCTCTGTTTCCATCTGTCACTTGCAATAATAAAATATTAAAGCAAAAAAGGCCTGAGGAGGTCATCCAATTTAGTAGTCTCTGAGTGATGGCCAAGAGATAATTATTTTTTATTATTTTCCATCACTAAATTATACATAGAGTTTTCTCCTAGCAAGATATTCTGGCAACATAAACATTTTTAAAATCTCCAAAGCAGTTCTTATACACAGCAATTTTGGGATTCCCATGTTATTGTTAGTTAAGTTGAAATCTAGAGAGGTTAAAAAAAAAAAAACTGATCATGTATAGAAAGCAAAAGAATACAGAGTTCAGATTACCTGATTCCTAGTCCACTCTTTTTTTTTATGCTGTATGTTCTTTCAGTTTCTCACCCATCTATAACTATAAGGACATTTCTGTAGTGCTTGTTAATTTTATCCATCTAGAAACTTATTCTTTTGGGCACCTATATACAATGCTGTGATTTTTGAATGACGACTAGTCATAGAATCTCATTCTCCTACCCCAGGTTGGGTGTGTGACCCAGTTCCTACCAGCCACTCATTTTTCTTATCTCAACATGTAAGTCCTGGGTTGTGCCTGTAATCACACTCGGAAAATTTTCTGGG
The DNA here is from genome assembly GCF_048565385.1 of Saimiri boliviensis. Classification (NCBI taxonomy): domain Eukaryota; kingdom Metazoa; phylum Chordata; class Mammalia; order Primates; family Cebidae; genus Saimiri; species Saimiri boliviensis. Next base: position 84,425,738 of record NC_133463.1, read on the forward strand.
TTCTTTGATTTGGTGATGACATAGTGCTTGTCCATTAGGTTAATATCTCAATGGTTATAAATTAGGGGGTGTCATGATGCATATTTTTTGGAATAAAGTTAGAAACCCAGTTGCAATTGGGGAAAATGAGGCTGCATATAAGATAGGCAGAGCTCAGAGATGCCCATTTGAAAGAAAGAGAAAAGTGTATGTTTTTTGTTGAGACTTTTAGTACCTGGATTCAGTACTCTCTAAAGTAAGTTGTCTCCTGATTGTGTAATGTTTCTCTACTAAGACTTTATCTGATTTCCCACTAAGTTTTCCTATATAATTTTCTGTGTTATGAATGGAATGTTTGTGTCCCCACAAAATTCATGTTAAAGCCTTTGCTCCCCATGTGATGATGTCTGGAAATGGAGCCTTTGAGAGTTAATCAGGTCCCTCATGATGGGATTAGTTCCCTTGTAAGAAGAGAAAGGGAGTGATCTCTCCATGAGCTGGCACAAACAGTTCATGTGAGCACACAGCAAGAAGGCTGCTGTCTGCAAGCCAGGGAGAAGGCCCTCACCAGAACCCAACCACGCTGGCACTCTGATCTCAGACTCCCATCCTCCAGAACTGTGAGAAATAAATATCTGTTGTTTCAGCCACCCAGGCTATGGTATTTTGGTATAGAAACCTGATATGGTTTGGCTGTGTCCTCACTCGAATCTCATCTTGAATTGTGATTCTCGTAATCCCCACAAGTCATGGAAAACAGCCAGTGGGAGGTAATCAAATCATGGGGGTGGATACTCCCATGATGCTGTTCTCCTAATAGTTGAGTGAGTTCTCACAAGATCTAATGTTTTGATAAGGGGCATTTGCCCTGCACTTCTCCTTGCAGCCACTATGTGAAGAAGGACATGTTTGCTTCCCTCTCCATTGTGATTGTAAGTTTCCTGAGGCCTCCCTAGCCATGCTGAACTATGAGTCAATTAATCCTCTTTCTTTTGTAAATTATCAAGTCTTGAGTATTTCTTCATAGCAGCTTGAGAATGGACTAATAAAAAACCCAAACTGATGCTTACATCATCTATCTACCTATTTCCAACCTGTAGAGAATACTGCCCCATTTTAAATCACTGGCTAATGGCTAACACTGGAACTAATAATTTTTGGTCTTCTATTCCTCTGGTTTGTGTGTTAATCCTTGTATTTTGCCAACTAAATCAAAACCAAACAACACCCTTGTTATCGTCTCTGTACTATGGGTTGTAGGCTCATTGGTTTCCACTTAATAGTCACTAAACTTGATCATTAGTTGTCAAACTATAAGTCAGTGGCAATGAAGTGAAAGGCTATCAGCATTAAATTTGGTCACAGCTAAATTAATCCATGCACAGATGCATTAAAACAATGGACCCTTGAACAACTTTCCTATTAGTGCCTCACCTTCTTCATTCATATTTATATTAGAAATAACATATAAGATTGTATCAAGCTAACTAAAATATGTATCACCTCATATACTTGTTTTTCATAGTGAGAACATTTAAAATATATGCTTTTAGTAATGTCAAAATATACATTATTGTTAGCTTGGATATGTTAATTAACTTGATATAATAATTCCACATTGTGTGTGTGTATATATACATATATATCAAAAATTATAATCCATAACATATACAATTATTACTAGTAATTAAAAATAAAAATTGAAATAAAAATAACAAAGGAAATTACATAGATAGTAACTGGTACTAATTTTTAATGCCTCATTTTTTCTTACTTTTTAGCATAACTGTTTCATTAGTGCAACTATTTTGTGAGTTTATTGAAAAATAACTGACAGGAGGTAGGATTTGATTCTAATACAAGCAAGATCCACAACTTTCCATGGGTGTGACTTTGAGCAGTTATTTCAATCTCCTAGTGTCAGATCTTCATCTATAAAGCATTACAATAAAATAATTTTCTGATCTAACAGGATTTTTGAAAAAGGCAAAATAGATCTTGTCTATGAGTGCTTTTTTTTCTTTTATAGCCAGGTGTCCAACCAAGGGTCTTGCCTATACCTGCCCTCAACATCCTCCTACCTAAACAAATACAGCAGTGCTCTCTCAAAGTCCCTGACCAAAATCAGGAAATAAACTTAAGGATGCAGAACTCAAAATCTATTAATAAGCAATGGAACCAATGGAAGGAAAACAAAAAAATACAGCCTCAGGCATATTGTGATATATTTTTTAAAAAGCACTTATCAGAAATGAATGTGTGTTCAGGATGACTTACCTCATTCAAAAATAAAATGATCCATAGCCAGCCCATGGAAACACAGGACACACATCTAGCTCCTGAAAGGCAATATGATTTTGCTCCCTAGATTTTACAGCTGTGATTGATGAGTGACATTAGGAGAAAAACACGTGGCTGAAAGTGTACATCAAAAATCCAGTGGGCCAGGTGGCTTGCATTTTTATTTGATTACATGCAGTTATTCTGGTGAGTGGGTATGGGAGGACGGAGAAGAGCAATGGTATCGGGAGATGGAGACCCAGGGACAAGATGGCATTAATGTTGCCACATGAGGGAGAAATTACAAAATGATGCTATTTGGCCATGCCACTCCACCTTGCCACAAGCCTAGGGGCCAGATGTTCTGTTTTCTCTTATTTCTCAGCAGCATTTGGCAATCAACCTGTTTTTATTAACTTGGATGGTTGGCATTACTATCTTCTTCAAGAGTTTATTTATTGGAAATTGTAGGCATCAAAGTCAATTCCATAGGAGCTTTGATTTCTAAGGGTTCCCAAGGTACAGTGTCAGAAATTCAATCTACTGTTCTCCAAGAGCCTTAAAAACACATGTGGTTTGAGATGACTGGAGATGGATTCATTTCTGGAGACTACAAAAATGCAGAAGAGGTTCAGAGGAGAAGCAACAGAAAGAACCAGCATCTACTTGCCTTAAAATAAAAAAATAAAATATTTGGCTAAGATCTGAGAATTAGGTACAGATGTATAAGAAATTTTGCTAGATATTTCAAGAACGTAGAATTAATATTTTATTCCTTAAATCAAACCTCGATTGAGGACCTGATGGGTACAAGTGCTGGAAATACAGAGCTGAGTAAAGCAGAGTCTTTGCTTTCAGGGAGATCACCTTTTATTAAGAAGGCAAATATGTATTCATAAATGCAAAAACATCTGGTAAGGACATTTAAACATGAAGATTCTGGATGAAGGGTGTCAGATGAACCTTTCTAAAAGACTTGACTTCTGACCCACGTTTTCAGAGGAATAGTTTGCTAACAACAACAAAAGGATATGTATTTCCTGACATCTCTCTCCTACTAGATGTTGAGTTCTGACAATTTAAGGGCCATCTGAGGTTACCTTTGTAAACACAGAACCTAGTCTATCCTGAAGACATGTAATCAGTGTCATCACAGTTGTTACTGGAATTTTTATTCTGCACCTCAGTTCTGGTAATTGAGCACATGCACACACACACACACACACACACACACACACACACACACACACCCCACATCATAGATTGATCTCTCTGAAAGTTCAGAGTCTAAAACATTTATCCATTGGTACCAGGACATACACTCTTTTATTTTTAGGCTCATTTATTTGGGAGGGTAGAAGTCTTCAGGGCATGATAGACAGGCAAATCCTGCTTAAGGTGGGATCTTCAGCTGGAAGTGAACCTGAGTTGTCCCTAACAACCATGACTGAAACCAAAGGTGAGCAAAGGGTATGTAGGCCAAGGGGATAGAGGCATGTGCTACTAATTTTCTTAGGGGAAAGTGACATACCATAAGTTCAGAAGGAGCTGATCTCATCGGGATCAGCTTAGGTTTAGATACAAATACTCAATTGATTCATACATGTATTTAGTAGCACTTTAGTTCTGGTTTTCTTCTGTAAAGCCAGAAGTTTAGCATAACATGCTTATGGATAACATGCTTATGCTTCAGTATAAAGAAAAGTCAATTTCTGTTAACCATTAAGTCTCCCTTCTTCTCTGCACATATTTTACTTCAAAGCATTTGCTGACCTTTTTGTGATAAATGTAATTCACTCTGAAACCCAAGGGTCAAATGAGAAAGAGGAAAATCTGGCATTTGGAATCACCATCCATTAGGCTCAATAAGGCCAGAGATCACCTTAAAAGGCAACATATGTCACCCCAAATTGATAGTGTTTTGACTCACAGTGAATGTCTGAGCAATTTTTTAGAAAGTTTTTTTTTCCCAAATACTTAGTAGCTGATATTTTTGAAACCGTTGTTTCTTTAATATCCAAAATCAGAGAGAACCAGAACTTGGGTGGCTGAAATTTTATTGCATGCTGATATGATAATGCTTATCAGTAAATCGCTCTCAAATTATTCTCTTTATTATTCTATGTGCACTTAGGGAGGATTGAATTCTAGACAGGCATTTATTCTGTGTGTGATTTTAATCTAGTCCTTTAAATTTTTGTTTTTCTTTTAAAATTTCCTTTTGTTTAGATTTTTACATGGAAATTCAGCAATTCAACAATTAGGTTTTGATCACCTACTATATCTAAGGCACTGAGCTAGGTAGTGAGGTCCCAGCTGTGAAAAAAGTGGACAAGGGCCTTCAATCTAATTGAGGAGAGAAACAATAAATGGCACAATTTTAGACAGGATGGTCCTGAGAACTAACTGTGAATACATGCAGGTGGAGTGTCTGGTAAATAAGTTGAAAGTCTGTGGTAAAGCAATGATTCTTCTGTTTACAAGATGTGTGACCTGAGAAAAAATATTTTATCTTGCCTAGAAAAAAGGAAAATAAGACTTTGATTCAACAAATATTTACTACAGGTAAAAATTACATTTGAAATTCTGATAAGTGGTGGGAATATAATATTAAATAAAAGAGACATGACTACGCCTTTTCTGGGCTCACATTATTATTTATCTTAGTGTTTATTTAAGGATGATATAAGAAAATATGTGCAAACGTCTACTTAAAATTATAAATCAATGTAATTATTCAGCGAGTGTACAAGATATTGGATCATGTTTCCTAGAGTTTTATGACCTCTTTTTCATTATATTACACTCTATATGCTTTTCAAATTCTGGCCTTTGCCTCCACGTGTCATAATAGTTTATTTATTTGTCATGAAATGGGAATCAGTATTAACCTCCTCTTCTGCACAACCACACAGAAGTGATGCTTTCTGAATGGATTAGTGACCCTGAGCACTGTCAGCTTACATGGGATTTTCATGTAAGCTGAAAACTTTCAAGGGAAAGAGGGTATGATACAAGTATAGTTTTGGTGAGTGCTAAGTGTATTCCTTTTTTACATTGGAGAGTTTTTAAATATCTCAGTCTATGATTAAGTTGATCATCACATAACAAAGAGAAGACAGGATAGGGTGAGAGAAGTTCATAGTGACTAAATACAGCAGGCATCCAGCACTAGGATGACGTAGACATAGCCCTTCAAAGCTCCTTGCCAATATAAGCAGGAAAAAAGTGTTTGTTTACTACAAACCTGAACACAGTGTCAATATTTTCAATGGGGTGCTTGATGCAGCCACCCACAAACCTGCAGAGGTGATACATGCCTTGAACTGTTTATTGCCTCTGTCCTGGCTCAAAATTCTAATTTTGCAACAGATGAGAGATGGACTGCAATAATTTATCAGTTCATGACAAAGAAAGCACTTGAACCCAAATCTAGTGCTCTTTGTGCATTTTTTTCTACTTTTGTTTTTCTCACCAAAACACCACAATCTTTGTTCACAACATACCACACACTGCTTGTATTGTGTCAACACTTTTAAATAAAAATAAGAGCATCACATGGTCCAATATCACAGCAATCAAGACATTGGCTCTTCATCTTGTCTTTCTCCTACATCAAACATTAATAAACATGATATCAAATTATAGATCATTGTTAGAATCGCTGAATAACAGAAAACTCAATAGGAGTCACAGAAATTCAGATGATTTACACAGACTTTCTGACAAACAATTGAAGCAGATGGCATTGGTGCCCTGTCCATAACCCTTTACTATTTTTGTTCAGCCAGCCCAACTTCCAGCTGCCAGCACCCGTAATTCTTTGCCAATGGTCATTCTCTGGCTGCAGAACTTCTGCGTATGTGAGGGGTGGAGAGAAGTCTTGAGGGAATGCTATGCCTGGGAGAAGCCCTCACTGAAATGATGAGTTGGAGTAGGGGATTAGTACTCCACTGTGCTTTGGAGGTGTGTATCCTCTGTTGACTCCCGTGGTTCCCCAGCAGGACCAAGCTTTACATGTCAGCAGCAGGATTTGCTTTCTCCTCAATATACCTTTCACTTGTTCCTTCCCTTCCCTGGCTCACTCTCGGTTTCCCTATTGGTGTTTCCTGAGACCACTTCCCAATGAACTATTTACATCCAAATCTTGCCTTAGAGTCGGCCCCTATAGAAACCAAACCAAGACAAAAATGTATCCATACAGCAAATTGAATGAATGCATGCATGAGTTAACTTCTGTTCTAAGGCTAAGGATATAGCAGCAAACAAAACAGAATCAAATTCTTGCCTTTAGTGTGCTAAATAAATGTTTATGCTCTCCCCTGCCTAGCAGTTCTCTCAGCTGAAAAAAGCAAGAAAGAGAAAATAGGGACGATTTTTGGTTTTAGACTCCTGCCAAAATTAAACAGATATCAAAGAATGATGCATAATGAGACCTTATGTTTTATGCAGCAATGTGAAGTGTATAAAAGCTTTTACCTATAGTCCTAAAAACAAATAGACAGCCTCTTCAGTTAGGTTGGGAAACTATCATTCCTACCATTTCACGATGAAGAAATTGAGGTTTAGAGACATGATTGAACAGATTAACTCTGTAGGCAAATATCAGGGTCCACTACAATTTCTCCTTCACCTCAGAGTCTGTGTCGAACCCTGGCCACGTGGGTGAAAACCAGGAGTCCTAACCGCTAGGCCACCACAGAATTGAGTCTATGTCATTATAGCCTCTATGACAAGATCACAAAGGCAGTGCTGCAAATAAAATGATTGCTTCCCGTAATCCTGGCTTGCTACTGAATACAGTTTCCTCACTTTCTTTTGAAACAGGCAGATTAGGTCACTGCTGGGAAGAGCTACTTCCATGGCCCATTGATTTGCTTTCATTGGGTAGTTCGTTTCCTGGCGGAATAGTTTGTCGATGATATGAAGTAGATGCAACTTATCATGCATTACAGAAGTTTATAACTCTAGGGTGATGAATAAAAAGGAGAAAAATAGCTATTGCTTAAAATAAGAATCTGAGATGTTGGTGTGCTTGGGTAGCGAGGAGAGGTTACCATGGAGATCAAGGCTTTTCAACACACTTTGCATGATATAATGGCACAAGTCTTTTGCTGGAATATACCCTTATGCAGCTTTTTCACCATCATGGCCCTGACACGCTGATGACTCTGTCTTACAGATAGGCCAACCCATGTGCCCCTATGCCACCCAAGTTCATTCCAGTTCATGGGTAAAGTTTATGTGTAATGGGAACCACCAGTAACTCAATCAGGTTCCAATTGAAAGTAATCGTTATTAGCAATAATTTTTTTAATTCCAATAATGAAAAAAATAGCAATAGTAAGAATAAAAGCAACCATTCACTTGCAATATCCTCTATGCAAGATACTGAGTTGTGCAACATACATTTATAATATTTAATTTTCAAAGCTAGAAGCTGTGGTATGTATGTTTATCTCTCTTTTGCAGGCAAGACAAGTGTGGCTTAGAGACAGGAAGCAATGTTCTCACCACAACCCAGCACCTAACAGGGAGAGCTTGGACTCAAACCATGGCCCAGGCTATTTTTCTTTTTTTTTTTTTTTTCTTTTTTTTTTTCTGGGAATGTTTTATGTTTCTACCTTTTCTGCCCCTCACCTGTTGACCCAGTCTATGGATGTGTTTCTTCAATCTCTGAATGCTTCTTCATTTTCTTGCTGACTTTTCTCTTTTAAGCATCTCACTTTCCCATTAGCACTGATACTTCACTACAAGGCTGGCCCATTTGTTTGAAGCTGATACACACAACTGGATTGGTTTCCCAAATATCTAATTCCTCTTGTTTCAGTTCTGCATCTTCTTCTCTGTTTAGTTAATAGTCACGGTACCTCCTTCCTGATCACACATCCTAAAATTAGGACGCATAGGTTGTAGGCTTTGGTGTCTCACTAATAGATCTGAATCATTAAGCATGTCGAGGCTCCATTTATTGTGACAGATGAGTATCTAGGTTGATTTGCTCTTGTACATAAAGGTAGCATGACCATATATCGAGTACTTAGTATGTACAGGAACAGTGATAAAGAGGGGTAAAGTTTACACATCAGGGATAATTCAACCCAAAGCGTTGTGAATGGAAAGCATTTGACTTAAGTTTATAGGACTGTAATTTCAACAGGTGGAGAAAGCATGCTGAACAAAGAGAGAACGTAGAATAAGATCAGACAGCAGAAAGTTGTGGAAAAGTGGTAGAAGGTGATTTGTTGTTCAAGAGTGGGTGAAAACAGGAATCTCATTTAAATCTTTCATCTTTTACAGAGGAAAACTTAAAGGCCACTGGGAGTTAGTGGTTCATCCCCAAACTCACAACTGGCTAGTTTTAGGGATGTGAGTATGTAAAGTCCAACAATTGCTTTTGCTGAATTGACTAGTTCATCTTTATAAAATGGTTAATCCAATAAGCTCTTGGGGTAATAATTAAGTTGACATGCTCAAAAGATTTCAAAGAATACCAGAAAACATGACTGTTAATGAACTCGAGTATAGACATAAAGAAGTGAAGGAAAAGAAGGCAGGTGGGTATTTCTGTGATTGCCTTAGTTAGCAGCATGACTCATACAATTTATTGCTTGGCCAGAATTAGACCCTGCCTTTCTAAATAAGCTCACTGGTACATAATTTGTTTTCCACAACTTCTGACTTGCTATAAAACAAGAAGAGAAAGCTGAGCAATAACCCAAGGAAGTCTGAAGACTCATTTATATAATTTGGCATTTGTTCTTTTTAGTAACCAAAGTTAATGATACTGCCCCGGCTGCTCCAAATCCTGTGTATTGTATACTAATTTGCAGCATGGAGGCTTAGTTTTTGGTGGATTAGGAATGCTTTGAGAATTGACAAAATCTTTAGTGTCTACATGGAGACCAAACTCAGAAAATACACACTTTTGTACATACACACAATATATATAACTTTATTCCATATTTTTGGTTCCTTCAAAGCATATACAACCATAAATACAATTGGGATTGATAAACTCTTAAGAGCTCCTGTTTTATACTTTATGAAACAAGTTCACAAATATTCATATAAAATTGACTCCTCAGTTATGGAGATAAAGAAATCGAGGTATGCAAAGGTAAAATGGGCTTCCCTCATTAATACAGCTGGCATTTGGAGGAGCCAGACATGGTTTCAGAACTTTTAGTCACGATGCATCACATGACATTTTTGTATGCATAATTTGTGCTATATCTTGGACAGATTATGGCTGGTGACAATAAGTGGGATATTATGCAGAGCATATTTAATACCTAATTATAAATAAAGGACGGGTCAAAAAGATTAAAGGGCACCTCTTTAAGCTGTCTTTTCCAAAACTGGAAGGATGAGCTTTCAAGCGTGTAGATTGGGCACATGCAGGGGGCTGATAAGAACACTGCACGTGTGGAAGCTCACATGCTGGTGTTCTTCAAATATTCATTGGCTTCCCCATGTTGAAACATCGGTTAAGTGTAAGTCAGTTTCACAGTCCCATTACACTCTTGTTCATTTGGCTACAGCCAGGTCCCTCTCATTTGAGACAATCAATGAAAGATAGATTTGCCAAGCTTAATTGAATCTTCCATGTTCAAGAGTGCCATCTCCATTTGATAAGAAAAGAGATATTTAAACAGGCTCTTGTCTTTTAAGTGTCAAAATCTCTTAGCTGGGCTTAAAAAAAAGATTGTTCAGATCATTAGTTCCTCTCCTGTCTTGTATCTCCCAAAATCTAATTTATTACCTCTGCCAGGCTGTCAGAGCCACAACGGCCCAATTATATCATATTCGTTTTTGTGCCCCTAATTTCTAGCATTGTGTTCTTTATTTTAAAAAGTCTTACTGAGTATGGACTTTGTGCAAAGCCCTGTTCATGTGGTGATGGGGATAGTAAGGAGCAGTCTTTGCCTCTGTAGTGCTAACTTCTAGGGGGAGAGAGGCAATAAGCAAAGAAATGAAAGATATAATGACAAGTAAATGCAAGTGCCATGAAGTCAGGGGTAGGGAATGATAGGGAGTGGTTTTAATCCTTTTTTTTTTTTTGAGATGGAGTCTCACTGTCACCCAGGCTGGAGTGCAGTGGTGCAATATAGACGCACTGCAATCTTTGCCTCCTGAGTTCAAGCAACTCCCATGCCTCAGGCTCCCGAGTAGCTGGGATGACAGGTGCCTGCCAGCATGCACAACTAATTTTTATATTTTCAGTAGAGACAGGGTTTCACCATGTTGGCCAGGCTGGTCTCGAACTTCTGACCTCAGGTGACTGGCCCGCTTTGGCCTCCCTCAGTGCTGGGATTATAGGCGTGAGCAGCCATGCCCGGCCAGGTTTTTATTCTTGATTGGTGCTCTTGGGACTCTTTCTGCAGTGGTCTTATTGGAACCAGGATCTGAATGAAGGGAAAAAGGCAGCACTTATATATCTGGAGGGAGAACATTCCAAAGAAAGGGAACAGCAAGTAAAAATGTTTAAGACAAGAACCTGCCTGGCATGCTTTGCAGAAGGGAAGAGGCATGTTTGGCTGGAGACCAACCCCCTGTATGGTGTCAGCCATATGGTGGACACTGAACAGATGTCAAAAGAACTAGCACCTAAAACAATCCTCACCACGTAGCTGACCTGCAATTGATGTCTTTGTGTGTGTGTGGAGATGTTTGTACTCTCTTCCAGCTTGCCTATACCCTGAATATACATAAATGCTAGCTGTCTTCCAAAATCAGTGATCTCATTAAATACATCCTATAACAGGAAGGGAGTTAAAATTGGCTGTTATATGTTGAGGCATGGCTTTATCTATTAAACGTTGGTTCTTTTTTTTTGAGATGGAGGTTTGCTCTTGTGGCCCAGCCTGGTGTGCAATGATGCAATCTTGGCTCACTGCAACCTCCCAGTCCTGGGTTCAAGCAATTCTCCTGCCTAAGCCTCCTGAGTAGCTGGGATTACAGGTATGCACCACCATGCCAAGCTAATTTTTATTTTTAGTAGAGACGGGGTTTCTCCATTTTGGCCAGCCTGGTGTCAAACTCAGGTGATCTGCTCACCTAGGCCTCCCAAAGTGCTGGGATTACAGATGTGAGCCACCATGCCTGGCCGGTTATCTTTTATTTATTCCAATGCCATGGGTGTGATTATCCCCATTTAATGAACAAATAACCTATTATGATGAATTAACTTGTTCAGGCCCACTCAGTTGTCCAAAAACTGGGAATGAGAATTTTGTTCAAAAGGGCATGCTTTATTTACTTATGATATTGTCTACTCATTCAGGAGCCGGATGAAGGAAACACTTTTCTACTGATGTTAAGGATTAGGAAGGTAGTGGAATCAGCTAAGCATGAGATGATTATGGAATTTTTAAAATTTTATTAGTATTATTAACCTCTTGCAGGAAATAGATATCACATTCAAAAGAGTGTCCTGAAATGTAGGCACAGCAAAGGGAATTAAGGAAGGATAATGGAGCTCCCAGACACTATCAATTGAGGGAAGCCATCATCTCCCACATGCCTGGAGAGGCAAGAGGGAAGTACCAGAATTCAGTAAAACACTTGAAGATGTAGTTGAATTGTGTCTATATGAGGGAGGCCACCAGATAGGAGTTGGCTGGGGACTTTGCTGATCTGCCCAGAGCTGTCTCAGTTTTATTATTGAAAGTCCTGCATCCTGAGAAATTTCTCAGTCCCAAGCAATCAAGGGAGCTGAGTGAACTTAACTGTTCCATCTTTCATAGACCATTGTAACCAATGTCAAGCCAAAGCTACGGAGAGATGGGAATAAGGGAGGGATATGATGGAACTAAGCCCTTTGTCTACAGTCAGTGCCTTATACTGGTCCCACCCAATGGAATGTTTGAATGCAAGGGAGTTTATGTGATCCAGCCTGTGAAGGTCAGCCCATTGAGGCTCATAAGCAGGGAAGAGAAAGGCCGAGGACAGATCTGGGAAGTCACATGGAATATACTCCTGGGGAGTGCAGCACAGTAGGAGACAGGCCATCTGCATGGTATGATGGGCATGACAGGCCACTGGGTACAGCAATTGGCTGTGGAAAATCATGAGCTGTTTACAAAAGACAGTCTCACTCTGTCTTTTGTGGAGATGTAGCATGGCATCTTTGGCTCTTTAATGGCCCCAGCTTGACTTTCTAAACTTATCACCTGAAACGTTTCTTGTGCATATTAATTTTACAGTCACAAGGGACTACTTGGCAACCTCCATCATACCTGCACTTATTGGCTCTATGGCCTTACTGGTTCTCCTCCTGTAATGTCATTCTCACCTCTGTCTGCAAGCAGTTTACTCACTTCAAAGACTGTAACCTAAGTGAATGGCCTTCAACCCACAAAATGACTGTTTTTCTTTACTTTCCCACCACATTTCATACCATGAAAACTGTTATTATTTACCTGCCTTGCCATGTGGCTCTGAGTGTCTCTCTGAATCTTCTTTGCTTCCACAGAGGTGGTGGCACACTAGTCAGCAGTGACCATGTCTTATTTGCTTTTCTCTCAACCTGGGTCTAGTGCCATATGTCACCAATGTGTGTAATCAGTCAACTCTTGTTCTGTGTAGGACTGAATTCAAAAACAAAATGTGACAAAGAAAATGTCCCGCGACCTGAAACCTTCACAAGTACAGTAAATAGCCTGACAAAATTTAATGACAAGAATAATGAAGGTTTCTCTCAGACACTCCTTACAGGCCTATTCTTATGGAACAAAATGCTCACTTGTATATCTACTTTTATAGGGCATAGGTTTTGCTGAAAGAGGATGATTCTGCCTGTCTTCTTCAAATGGGGACTCAGTAAAGGGTTCAAAAGCAAACACTGGGTCTTGTCAACAGAGCCACATTTGTAAATAGGTTGCACAGTTTTACACAAAGAAAAGAGATTTATATCATAATTACGCAAAAGCATACATTGCTAGATAAGGAGAGAAAATTATATGCTTCTATGATTTTTAGTAAGTATATGTTTCAGATATGTTAAGTCAAGCCAAACGTCTTAGTTCTCTTCTAAATACTTTAAGAGAAAATAAACTATTAATTATGCATGTATTTAACAATAACCTATTGAGGCCTAGTAGGCTCCAAGTGATGTGTTAAGGTCAGAGAAAGAATAAAGAATTTGGAGTCAACAAGGATCTAAGTCCTAAGCTCACCATTTCCAGGTGTGTAAATTTCAGCCTCTTATTAGATGTCTCAGCCTATTTCCACATCTATAAAAGTTGAAAAAATAAAGCTAGGCTGCTCAAGGTTGTTTTGAAAATTTTTTTTGTAGACTCTAAAATTGCATAAGCATTATACTTTTTATTAGCAACTTAATGACTTTCTCTATATTGCAAGTCCCTTGTCAAACAAAGAGAGTGGTGCCAGTTTTGTCTGTGGATCACAATGTTAGAGAAAAATGTTACATCTGATGAAACTACATAAATCATAAGTGAAAGACATTATTATTGAAAAGTCTTTGGAGCAAAAATAGTAAGTTCTTCAGACGTCTGGGTGCTTGTGTGTACAGCTTTTCCTTTCCATTTATTAACTGTGTATCCTGAATACATTTCTTTATTTTAGTCTTAGCATCATTTGTAAAGCATAGATGAAGATACTCACTTTACTTGGGCAAGTTAAGTGTGGAATGAAATGACATGTATAAATAAAAGACTTGGAACATAGTTGGCATTCAGTAAAGTCATTCTTTTTCTTCACCTGTGGTATTTCTACATTATTCAATAGACATATTCAAAATTTACAATGGACAATATAGAAATAGCTCGGGGACTGTCACTTCTGCTAATGTGATACAGGTATATCACATTACCTGTATCACAAAGGCAAAGGCATGCAGTGAGTTGTTAAAGAAAGCTGATCTCCACTTGGGGATAGAATTTCTTATAGTCTGTTTCCCATATTGTGCCAGAGTTCTTACAACATTGCATTTTACAATCAAACTTTCACAAATATTACCATTATGGCATTGAGCTGGGATTGGCAGGCTTTTTCTGGAAAGGGCCATGTAATTGATATTTTCAGTTTTGCAAGCTGTATGGCTTCTGTCACAGTAAGTCTACTTTTTTGTTATAAGAAAAGTGACTATATACAATATGTTAATGAATAAGCATGACTATATCTCAATAAGACTTTAGGTACAAAAGAAAGCAGGTAGCTGGATTGACCCATGGGTTTCAGTTTGCCAACCTCTGGCATAAATGATATGACTTCTACTAGACAGATAAAGGAATAGCATCACCATGTGCCAAGCCCAGAAATACTACAAGGAACACAGAAACAAATACAAAGGATTAAATGTTTGCTTATAAGGCAAAAGGTTTCCCATCAGTGATTAGCCTAGTTTAACATTATGTCCAAAGAGATATTTTCTGTGGTTCTTCCAACTCTTTATGCATTGTTTGGATTTTCCCAGTTGGAAGTAGATAATGAAGTAATAAAAATGAAGTAGAGAAGGTTTACAGTGTCTTTGCTAAACTCACAAAAAATTGCTGAAGCCTCAGAATCCTAAGGACTGAACTCTAGGCAATGCCTAACAGGGAACAGAGAACCATGTATAAGAGCTATCTCAAGCTTCAGGCGACACAGACTGGAATGAATTATCAGGTTATTCAAGGAAAAGAAAAAGTACATGAAAAATGACCTCATTGGGATAAGGAGGGACACTCTTTTGGCCACTTCTGGCCAATGTCTGATTAGTACCTAGTACCAAGCACAGACCCTCACACAGAGAAGGTGCCCAATGAAGGCTCTAGCTTCAAATCACATCCCTGGAACTGAATATCCATGTTCCTGTGGAAAATATTTTCAAATCCTCTGCATCTTAATGTCATTGTCTATAAAATAGGGATAGAATAGTATCTACTTACAAGTTTAGAGTGGGAATCAAATTACTAAGGCATATATAAAATAGTATAATACTTGGCATATATTAAGCTCTTAATAAATGTTTATTATTATTATGTACATCAGTGAGTAAGTGACCTATTGAGCGACTGAATAATGTGTTGTATGATTTTATCTTTCAGTAAGGAGGGGAATAACCCATCCCAGAGGATACAGGGCTTGAGTTCACAAACCAGGCCCAACCTATCTGCTGGATGGTGGTCTCTGAACAATTCCCACTGGCTCGTTGTAATTTTGGTTCTGTTTTGCAAGCTTTTACTTCTATCTCAGCTACACAGTGAAAAAAACTAATTTTTAAAATTTATGCTCATTTCTTTACCATCAAATTTACTTGCTTATAACTTGGGGTATTCATGAACTTCTCAGTCATGTATTACAGTCAACTGCTGCTTTTATACCTACTGATAATTAATCATATCTATTAAGAAGACTCCACTCTCACATCTCAAAGAATGATGTTGTAGTGGTTTGAAAAGACCTGGACTCTTAAAGTCTGGGAAAATTTTTGATATAAGAAAGAAAGGTTTCCAGATGGGGCACACAGAGAGATGATACATCAGCAAAATTTAGAAAGATCAGCATGAGAGAGCATGTGAAGAAGGGATTGGGAAAACATTAAATACAGAGTAAACAGCAGGGGTGACAAAATGGGTACTCAGGAAGCATAGGTTAACAATTATTTTAAGATTATAGGTTATTTATATGGAAAGGTGACAGTCAGGCCCTCATTGATGATGGCTTCCCTTTATCACTATGAGCATAGCTGATCATCTAGTTACCAGGGCTGCTTCCTGTGACATAGAAAAGATAATTATCCGGATTGAAAAAAAAAAAAAAAGGTTGATCCAATTTTCTTCTTTAAAACCTCCTTCTTCAAGTTATTTGAAACCACTTCCTAAGGAATGGATCACAGGGTATTTGAGTGACAGCACCCTGGTTTCATGGAAGCATTCCTCTCCCTGCTTTTCTATTTTCCTTTTATGATAATTTTAGCCTCTAGGTGAGGAGATAGGAGAAGAGCCTTGAAAAAACATGTCAAGCTAGCTCCACCTGCCTCTCATCTCCATATAGACAAAGGAGATCATTGGAAGCCTGTCTTATCTGAAATGAAATCATGTGTGATTTTACAAACCTTGGGACCTTGCTCTTGCTTATGGGCCAGTATTTCTGAATCCTATCACTTATAGCCATAACAGAGCCCATTTCGTAGTATATGCTTATAGTACATATTTCCTAGTTAGACTTAATCATTCATAGCATTTTGAAGTTAGGGTGTACAGTCTTTAAGAGGTCAGGATTATAGATGTATTTTATGGAAATCACAAACATAACTTTGAGACATACTTAAATGGTGTAGGGTAGGTTTTGTTACCCACACCACTTCTTTGCAAAGACTAACTCATTCACTGAGGTTTGCACATTTTTTGATATGGTAATAACTGGTTTCTTCTCTTACATTATATTTTAGCTTTGAATGAGATATCGCCTTTAAAGATATATACATTTGAGTTTGGATCATATTTTTTTTTTATTTTGCACATCAGAAAAGAAAATGATTCTAGGCAGGAAGGGCAAGACTGGGTTTAGAAAATCAGAAGACAGATAAATATTTGAATATAGATTAGCCTTTTTGTTTTTTGAAATATTTTAATAAAAAACAACATTACACTTGAATGATACTTTGGAAACTTTCTGTGCCTCAGTAACCTGCTGTATTAGTCAGGGTACTCTAGAGGGACAGGACTAACAGGATAGTTGATTCACATGATCACAAGGTGAAGTCCCGCAATAGGCCTTCTGTAAGCTGAGGAGTAAGGAAGCCGGTCCAACAGTGCAGTCTTCAGTATGTGGCCAAAGGCCTGAGGTTCCCTGGCAAACCACTGGTGTAGGTCCAAGGGTCCAAAAAACTGAAGTACTTGAGGTCCAACGTTCAAGGGAAGGAAGCATCCAGCACAGGAGAAAGGTGGAGGCTGGAAGTCTTAGCATGTTCTTACATATTCCTCTGCCTGCTCTTACCCTGGGCACACTGGCAGCTGATTACTTATAGCTCCCAGATTGAGGGTGAGTCTGCCTCTCCTAGTCCACTGACTCAAAGTATTAATATCCTTTGACAGCATCCTCACAGACACACCCTGGAACAATACTTTGCATCCTTAAATCTAGTCAAGTTGACACTCAGTATTAAGCATCACAAATGCGTATAATGATATGTGATGGTTAATTTTATGTATCCACTTTATTGGGCTAAGGGAAACCCAGATAGCTGGCAAAACATTATTTCTGGGTTTGTGAGGATGTTGCTGGAAAAGACTAGCATTCGAATTGGTAGACTAAATAAGATTGCCTCTCAGTCACACATTACAGAAAACTTCTGCTTTTATTTCTACTGATAATTGGTTGATTTTCTAGCCTTGGCTAGTTGGGACTCTAGGACATGTACAATACACATCAGCAGAAACAGGCTATAAGGCTTTATGGGGCCTTGAAGATCACAATTATTATTCAATTCCATGAGGTCATGTTACTTTTAGCTCAGTTTCAACTTGCAGAAGCATCCATTTCAGTTTAACTTACTGTTTGTTAAACTGAGATCCTGGTATCATGCTTAGTATTGTGCTTTTCTTTCATACCCAACATCCAATTTAACTGATTTTTTTTTTAGAATCTGTAACCAACTTATCTTCTGAATGAAACTTCTGCAAACAGTCTTGCTCTTGAACTCCACCTCTCACCTGTAATACTGAATTCCCTGTTTCCACTCATACCAATCCCTGGTTCATTTTTTACAAAGGATTTATTAAGTCTTATCTGTCCAGTAACTTATCCATTACAGTAAGACTAAAATAGAAACTGCCTATCATTGTGCACCCAATACTACATAATCTGGCCTCTCCCCACGTTCCAATTCCTTATCCTCCTGCTTCCCTTACTGCTGGCTGTGCTGTGACCACACTGGTCTACTTGACTACACCATGATCAATTCCCATCTACGGGCCTTTGAACTTGGTCTTTCTTCTACTTGGAATGCTTTTCCCTCTTATTGTCAAATGTCTCTTGCTCTTAAAAAGCCGTTCTTGACTACTCTAACACTTTCCACTTTCAGTCGTTCTTTACCATATCAAAAACACAAGTCTTTCTGCATCTATCAGGATCCAAGATTATTTGTTATGCATTGTTTTTAAGTTCCATGCAGATCAGGATCCTGCCTGTTCTGTTATAGTCTCAATAATTGAAAATAATAATAACGGTGGGCAGGCAGTTAGAACGAAAGAAAGAAATGTGTGTTAGCTAACTTAAGACAGCATCATCATAATCTTGGCAGCAGCAGTTGTGTTATGTATGGGTGTGGGGGTTGTGAATGTGTGTCATTGATCAGCTCATACAATTGCTAGCTCTTTTTTCAACTTTCAATTGGGCTGAGAGTCAGTTATGCTATTGATTTAAAAGAGAGAATCAGTTGTCCCCATGTGCTCCCAACAGTCTTGACAAAGGGCTCATTAGTTCCTCCTGTTTTCCAAAGAAGGAAACAGAGTTGTAGAAAACACAATAATTATTCTGAATTTTACTGACATTTCCATGGAAAATGTGGGAATAGGTCCTCATTATAGATCCCACAGCAAACAAATTCACTAGATCCTACTAGACATATATGTTCTTTCCAGAATTCTTGGCAGTGCCAACAAAGATGACTTTCCTTTTTAACCATTCCTGTCTCTCTTTCTTCCTCTGAGAGCCATGACTTTCCACCAAGGCTTCTAAATCACCCAAGATTCTACTACGTCAATGAATATCAGGGCATCTGAACAGCTCCACACTTGCACACCCACCAGGTGAAAACAAACCAAACCAAAACAACCAAAAATCTTCAGGGTGGGGGTTCACACATTAAATACTTTTCTATGTATAATGTTATCCAGTTGTGTATTGAACAGGATTGTATTTTAACTTTCTAAGTCCTCACTCATAGTAAGAAGATCTTTATTCAAAGCCACTCCTGTGAACTAGCAAGTCAGCCTGAAATATGAGAGAAAGTCTCCCGGAGTTGGCCTGTTACCTCTATTCCACCCCAAATCACTTTCTATTTGTAAGAAATTGGAAAAGTTATTTAATCACTTTGAGTCTCTGACTGTTCATCTACAGGAAAAGATAAAAATGGTAATAATATTCACTTTGAAAGATGACTGTGGTTTTAGTAGTATAGTCTCCTATGGAGTGCTTATTCCCATCGCTGGTACATGGTATACCTTAATAAATGTAAACTTTCATTACAAACCGTGTGCTTTTTGGTGAATTTCTTAAACTCTGCGTTAGTACAGTGGGCATAATAATACCCCAGGAATACAGTGCATTATGATTTACCATAGTCACCATGATGCACAATAGAGCTCTGGAACTCATTCCTCCTGCCTAACTGGAACTTTTTACCCTTTAACCAACACCTCCTCATTCCCTGTGCCCCCAGTCCTTGGTAACTAACATTGTACTCTATACTTGAAAATTGCTAAGAGAGTACATTTTAAATGTTCTCATCACACACACACACACACACACACACACACACACACACACAAAAATATATGTGGTCATGAATATGTTAATTATCTTGATTTAATTATTTCACAATGTGTATATATATCAAATATCATGTCATACATGATAAATATATAAAATTTTTATTTGTCAACTAAGACAATAATAATAATGAAAATATAAAGAGTTTTCATTGAAAAACATTTTAAAAATGTAATGACCAGTCAAATAGATCAGGCATTGAAAGATGCTCCTTATTTAGGGGAGGAAGATTTTAATATATTGCAAAAAGATTATTTGGGGAGAGATTAGAACAGGAATAAGTCAGGCTTATCCAGCCTAGGAAGTTTCAGGGCCTCTTTACAAAATGTACTATAACTAAAATATTTTACTTTTGCCACCAATATCTAATCATGTGGGTAAAAAAAGCATGGAGAAGAGATTTTTCAGGATGCCGGCATCTATTCGGTTCTCCCTAGTCCCATGGTGGTGATTTCAGCTATGTTGTTATTAGAAGCTTTTTGCTACCTAGCAGGATGCTCCTGTGTGAGGCACTTAGGCTTGTCCTAGGCCTGGCTCTCATTATATCATTTTCTTCTCCAGCTCTTCTCTCCCTAGGCTGCTGGGCAGGAAATTGAGCACAGGTAATTGGTGCATTAAAATAGAACATGTAGATGCCTACCAAAGAAAAGATTTTACAATTAGATTCTGCTTCAATTAGGAGGCTGTTTCCCCGTCTCTTCCTAAGGCCTTACCCCTCTTCAAAACGAAGTTTGAGTTCTGTAAACAGAAGTACAAAACTTTTATCCTAAAACTGGCTTGTGCCAGTAGTGGGAGGGGACTTGGGGCTAGGTTAGGATGCACCAATCTTTTGAGCCAAGCCTACTTATTTAATTCACGGGAGGAGTGTGTATTCCTTTCTTTTGCCTCTATCTTTGCTTAGATATCTTTTTGAGAGTTCTCAGTTTTCTGTAGCTGCTGTAGTGTCAAGAAATAGGAAGAAAGTGAGAAATAAGAGGTGGCTGGGTCCCTGTCTCTAAGCTCATCCACACCCCCAGCTGAAATTACCCTGCTCACTGGTGCACAGGTGCTGATTCCCTCCCTGATTTGGTCATTAAACACTTCTAGCTGCTTCAGTATATTTTCTCCCAAGGCCCCTGTCAAGGATGCTGCTTCTGCTGTGATTAGAACACAGCCAATTGGCCCTCTGAACCTAATACTATCCTTTTACTAATAACCTTATAATAGGTGCTGGGCTTATTCAAGCCACCTGATAGATAACGATGTCAATTATGCATACCTCAAATAGTACCTTCTCACTTGGAAAAAATTCTTGCTTAGTTTTGTTTTGTAAAAAATAGAGCCAGCCAATAGCAAGATAAATGCTTATCTAATTTATATTTCCTAAATTTGTCATAGAGGTTTGGGTTCATGATCTAATACATTCATGAATTGCCATGGGGCCAATAATAGTAGTTTCTTCACAGGTTGTCTGTTGACATAATTGAGTTTATCCATATAGAATTCTTAGGAAATTATCTTAAGATAAGGGGTTTTTATTTGGTTAGTGATTGCCATTTTTCATCACAAATACAGGTTTCTTCTCCTTGTATGTAGGTAAGTGAGTTTTACTAAGTAGGGGTGAGCTTACTGAGGAAGGTGAACAAAAGGTAATAAGAAATGAGGTGTGTATTAGGCTGTTCTTGGATTGCTATAAAGAAATAATTCAGACTGGATAATTTATAAGGAAAACAGGTTTAACTGGCTTATGGTTCTGCTGGGCTGATAGGAAACATGGCATTGGCATCTGCTTGGCTTCTGGGGAGGCTTCAGGAAGCTTATAATGATGGCAGAAGGTGACGGAGGAGCAAGAATATCACATAGCCAGAGCAGGAGCAAGGAGGAGAAGAGGTACCACATACTTTTAAACAATCATATCTCGCCAGAACTCACTCACTATTGCAAAGACAACACCAACCCATGAAGGATCTACTCACATGAACCAAACACCTCCCATTGGGCCCCACTTCCAGCATGGGGAGTTACAATCCAACATAAGATTTGGGTGGGGACAAATAGCCAAACTAGATCATTTCATCTCTTCTCCCCCCACCAAATCTCATATTCTTCTCATATTGCAAAATACAATTACAGCTTCTCAAGATCTTCTCAATAGTCCCCTGAAGTCTTAACTCATTCCAGCATTAACTAAAACATCCGGTCTCCTCTGAGACAAAGCAAATTCCTTCCACTGATGAGCCTGTAAAATCAAAAACAAGTAAGCTACTTTTAAGATACAGTGAGGGCGTAGGCATTGGGTAAACACTTCCACTTCCTGCATTCCTTCAGTCATGACACTCATTTGAACTGCCCTGGCTGCCGGCCTCTCAGCCTCAGGAGCACTTTAGGATAAGGCTCACATTCCCCAGGAACCAGAACAGCTGTCAACTGCAGCGCCTGGGCTCTGTTGCTGACTCAGGTGGTTCTTCACCTTCCATCACTAATCTGTACTTTTCAGCTTTTGTGGGTGACAGTGAAGAAGACAATGCAGGGAGAATATTCTTTATGTTATCTTTGAAGTGCTGAATTTCTTATTAATTGCAAACTCCCAGCATAAAGAGCAGAGGGTCCATGTACATCATGCCTCTAAATTGCCTAATATTGCGATGAGGTTGACTGTTTTTTAATGTTCTAATCCAGTCATGGTGAATTCTACCTCCTTCACGTTGAACTGCCTTTCACTGTGTTTTTAGTTTTGTTCTGCTGGGCTGGGGTTTCTCTGCTTTGGAGCTTTGACCAGGACTCCGTGGTTTCCTTCAACCCCTAATTCTTAGAAATAATTAATGTTTTTTTGTGCTGTTCCATCAGTTCTCATACATGTGGTGCCTGAATTCTACTGTTAGGAATGAAGAACTGAAGGTATTTCTTTTTTTTTCTCTCTCACAGGAGCCTTTAGCCTTCTTTGCCTCTGCCCACATCTTAGATACTAAAAATACCCCTTAATATATCTTTGTGCCACTGATTGGAATCAAAGGTCTCCAAACATAGATGTTATTAATTTTTCAATATTTTCTCCTAATTTAATTAGAAACTTTTTCATTTCAAGTAATAGACAGCTAACTCGAACTGAATGATAAAGAAGGGAGGAATAGGGGAAGGGAAAAAGGGAGTTATTGGTTTGCATTGGGTGGAAAGTACAGGAATTAATCTGACTAAAGCGTAAGGAGGAGAATCAGGGAATCAGGGGTTAGCATGATGCCATGAGACACTTGTGTCTCTCTCTATTTCAGATTCATTTTCCTCTGTAAAATGATTTCATGTTGCTCTTTTATCAGATGATCAGAAATGTGGTTTTTGGCAGATACTTAGGGTCATGCAGCTTGATATTCTAGAGAATTAGAATTCTCTGCTATCCTAGGGAACATCTCAGGTGAGGTTTTGATTAGTTTTACTGATTCCAGGACTATCTTGAACTCATCACCATGTTGGAGAAATTAGAGTACTCTAACTGGCTAGTGTGTAACAAGTGAGGATGACTAAGAGGGTCCTTTGTGTGACAGCTTTATTAAATCACAGATCTGAGGAGGAAGGTTTCCCAAAGGAGAAGAAAAGCTTTACAGTGAAGAAGACAAAGGGATTTAAAGGCCTCGAAAATGGGCGTTCACGATAATGACTCAGCTCTCATCAAGATAAGGCATGAGTCCAGCCATGAGATTTTGCATGCAAAGAAAAAACATAAATAACTATGCCTTGTACGTGTAAGAGGTCATGCAGACCTTAAAGAATGCCTGCATCTGCATAACAGTGGGCTGATATAATCACCCCCCATTCCAAACACGGATCTGTGTGATACTGTGCTTTTCAATAAAGACAACTCATCCATTCAGCGATGGTCAACATTCCCCCATCCCTCAACAAACAGGCTTCTTCTGTGATGTTGGGTTTAGTAAATCTCTTAAATGCTCTTGCTATATCCTGTCCTCCTTCACTGCATTGTCTTGAGTCTCACTTGATTTGACTTTATCTCATATTTTCTTCTACCCTAGGATTTAAAAATTCATTTAAAGCTTGAGTTGACTCTGTTGAGCCATAAACACACACTGGTTTACCTCCTGCTTCTGATTTCCCCACCTCAACTCCTCCCTCTGCCTGAGAAGGCTGAATGAGGAATGAAACTGAACTTGGACTTCGAAGGCAGGCAGGCGTGAACTCTGTGTTCACCCCACAATTAAGTGATGGCAGCCAGTATCAATAACTCACATACATAGCGTACACTGCACAAAACACTTTAAAATGTGATTTCATGTTAAACATACTCTCCTTTTCTTTCTCCTCTACCTCCGACTCCTCTTCTTGTTCTTCCTCTTTTTATCCTCCTTTGCTTCGCCTTCTCATACCCACTTTCTACTCAGTCACTGCCGTTTCGCCACGGAACTTTGCAGAGGGGGAGGTAAGCACCGCTTAGTATTTAAGTCACTCGAGCAAACTCTGTTCCATACATGTGCTGGCATGGCCCGGTATCTCAGCCCTATGCCTGGAGCTGCCCTTTCTGTGCTTCCCAATAGGTGTTTCCTGTGGGTGCCATTTTGCTCATGCAGAGAGAACTCTGGGCGAATCCCAGTCACTGCAGTTGCATTTACCCTGTCCATGCACTGCTGTCAGTGTCCTGTGCCCCATTAATATATTTGTCCTACCTTCTCATTTGCCCTCAAAACTCGAGCTGACCCTGTCTGATTCTGCTCAACTCCATCACTAAGGAGAGCATGCTAAAACCAAGTATCCACCACATGCCGTACATAATGCTGGGTTCCTAATATAACTTATTTCCTTTATGCTCACAGCAACCCTCTGGTAAGAGCTATTATTTTCTGAATCTTATGGGAAAAAAAAGGAATTAAGACTCAAAGAGGTAAGCGGTTTGTCAAAGAAAACATATGTAGTAAGACTGCCTGGGATTCCTATCGCGACCTGTTTGACTCAAAGGTCCACACTTTCTCTGTTCTGCCAAACCCTATCACTGACACGAGGACTAGACTTCATGTAGATTCACTAACCACACCCTAGACAAGCATGCCTCCACCCTCTCCATGGCAGCATCTGATTTCCCTGTGAACTCCTTTAGTTTTTTATTCACTTACCTTGAGTCCAAGAAGTTAGAGAAGCCATTGTAAAGAAATGTTAGATTCTGACCCCTGCCGGAAGCAAGAGAGTGGAAGTCGGCGGGGCACTGAAAGGTCACTACAGTTTGTGGCAGCTGCTGGTTTTGAAGCAATGGTTTATACTTCACTTTCCTTTCCTGTCAACTCATCCCTGGTTCTTAAAGAGGTCAAAATCCTGCTGGGCAGATAACGGGTACAGTTTCTTTCTGTTAGGACGATTATGAAGAAAAGACTTGCCATCTGATGCTCACCGCTACAGCTTTGCCCTTTGTTTCATTCAGATATTCTGTATGAAATTTGGGGCCAATTTTAAGGACATAGAGACACTATGCAAAAGATAGCAGGGGCTGCTGCTGGCTTAGAGACGGAGGAAAGGGACCATGAGCCCAGAAATGCAGGGGGCCTCTTGAACTGAGAAAGTCAAGGAAGCGATTTTCCCTAGAGACTTCAGAAGGAGTGTGGCCCTTTAGATTCTTTTATTTTAGTCCAGTAAAACCCAGTCTGGGTTTCTGAACTCCAGAACTGTACAGTAAAAAAAATCTGTGGGTTTTTTTTTTCATTTGTTTATGGTAATTTCTTATAAAATCAGTAGGAAACGAGTGTGCTTGTCTCAAGTCTTTTTTCTTTCTGTAAAGATTTTCATCGTGTGCAGTCTTGATACTTATCATCCTGCAGAGACAAAGCATGGGCCGGCACTGACCATATTACAGTCCTGAGGGTATAAGGGTAACACTGTTTAAGTTATTTTGTTCTTCACTCCACTTTCTTTTACACAATACAGTCTTCAAGCCTTGCCCAATTTACCAAGCAGCCCTTGGTTCTTCTCTGTAAGAAAAACTTTCTCTGCTTATTTCAGACAAACTTACTGTCTAACCCTTAGGCTAAATGGTATAGTCTCAGAAGATGCCATTAATAGTCTATCTTCCCACTTAAGAAGTGAAGCATCATTCACGTTCTTGTTCTCGGTAGAAATAGATTTCATTGTTTGTTTTATCTTCCTTCTCAGGCTTCTCCTTTTATGTGTCTTTATGGCTTGTCTTCCTTTGTCCATCCCTTAAGTATCACTGTGCTGGACGGCTGAGGACGTTCCCGCATTTCACATAACCCTGCCTCTTCCACAATAAAGGCAACTCAATTTTTTTTAGCATTTGGGGTCAGAAACTTATGAAAAATTCTGGATTTTTAAAAATTTACTTTTTACAGTTCCACATCTAATCACTGAGAAAATCCCGTTGGCTCGGCTTTGCCTTCTTATCAGCCTCAAACCGACTTGCTTCTTATAACCTCCTCGGCTGCCACTGTGGTCCAAGCCAGTGTTTTTCTTGTACCTGAATTACTACATTTACTTCCTAGCAGCTCTCTCTGCAGCCACCCTTGCCCAGAGTGCTGCTAAGAAGTCACCCAGCAAAACCATCATTTCAAAATGTGAGTCCTGTTAGGACATCCCTCTGTTCAGCCTGTCCCGTGCCCACACCTCACTCACAGTGAAGTTTGTTCTCACTGTAACTTAGTCACTAATCTGACTTCATCCTCTACGCCTTTCTTCCTTGCTTTCTCTGCTGGGGCCACACAGCCTTCTTGTTCCTCCTAGAACACATCAAATAAGCTTCTATTTCAGTGCATTCACATTTGCTATTTCTTCATCTTCTTGGAATGTTCTCACGGATATCCATATGGCTCACTTCCTCACTTCCTCCAAGTTTTTCTTCACATGTCCTCAGTTAGGCCTGTGCTGATAACCGTATTTCAAATTTCAGCTTCTGCCACAGCATTTACTTTACCCTAAATAGTCTTTGTGATGTACTCTTTTATCACGTCTAATGTCAAAATGTGCCCCCTCACCCATGTATACTCAAGGAGATCAAGGGCTTTTGTCTTCTTCCATTTCCCAGCCTTTCCCCCAGTGCCTAGAGCAATGTCGGACATAAAGTAAATGCGAAAAAAATTACATTTTTCTCGTTTTATACATTTTGCTTGGGCAATTTCATTGAGTTCCATAAAACTCATGTGCCAGGGTTTCCCCGACCTCCCTCCGAGTGGCTCTGTATAAAGGACTAGCACGTTGTCCATTCAGTGCCCGGGTCAGAAATTCGGCGCTGCCACATATTTTGTTCAGGCATTAAATGGTCAGTCATGAAATGCATTCCTCTCATATGCCAGGCTTGGTGCCATACACCAGGGAGATCTTCGTCATAAAACAGAAATGATTCTTGCTCTCGTGAGCTAGTCATCAAGTTGGGAACAGCTAATCACAAAACAGATAAACACTGAGTGAGAAGAGACAATATTTACTTTATAATCTTTCAGTTTTCTATGCTGGGAAAGGAACTTCTGTTGGCACAATGTTAGGAGTAAGATAATAATGCTGACAACATTAGCAAATGCTCGTATTTCACTTCCTAAGTGTCAGGCCTTACATCTAGTACATAGACTGGCTCACCGAATGCCGAGACCAACCCTGTGAGAGGCGTAGTGTTATTATCCCTCTTTTACTGAGGCAGAGCTGAAGAACAAAGAGGTCTCATGGCTTGTTCAAAGATAGAGGACAAGAAAGTGTCTGGGTTGGATTTGAACTGAGACAGTCTGATAGCAGCATCTTAACCACGCCAATGACATTTCTATTGTCTTCCACCAATCAGTAGAATCAAACATTTGGAGCCGAGAACATTCTGGGTTTGCTTTTTCCTCTTAGCAGTCTCAGTACCAGCCCCCAAATACACCCCACTCCTTGCTTCCAGTTTCTGGCAACATGCAATCTTCTCTTTTCTTCCTTCAATCTAAGGAAAGTCACAGCTTTCTGCACTCATTAATTTTCATTTTTGCTGTATCAGTTTTCCAACACTTGTGTAACCAATTTTGTGTGCTTGATCCCCACTATTTGAAATACTTACTGGGTTTTGTTTCTTGACTGGACTTTGAGTGATCCAGCTTTATATCTGATTGTCACAATAACTCTATCCAGTGTAGATGATTACCTCGTTTTATACTTTAAAAATTTAAAGTTTTGGGTGAGTTAAGCCACTTGTTTTTCAAGGTCAAGGATAGGTTTCACCCCCAGGACTTACTACTTTAAAAATCTGTGCTCACTTCACAGGAACATTGGTTGGCATTTTCAAATTAGATATTCAAGGACTTATTCATTCAAAGCCAGATGTCTCACTTAAATTGTCCCCTTCGAAGCTCTATTCTTGTCCTCAAAATGTTTCAACATTCCATATCATATTCTTTTAAATTTCATCAGTTGTAGCTCTTCATCTTTCAATCTCTGAAGAAATATGTATGTTTAAGAAAAAGCTTATAACCTAGATCTTCAAAATAAAATGATCTTATTATACTTGAAAACATCATTGGAATTAAATACATCATATAACTACAAAATGACAAAACTACGTCCTCTACGAGATGCATGAATTGACTCTGAATTAATTTACTGAGATCCAGTTAAGTAGCTAAATCTGGATTGAGAAGCTAGTTCCTAAGGAGAGAATTGTCCATGTGGTTTGAGTGGATAGTTTCTGTCAGAAAGTAATGTGAAAGATGCAAAATTAACATTAATGCATGTTTGCTAAATATTCCTATTGCTCTATGTAACAGATATGCACCCAGAAGGTACGTGAGTATGACAGGTGTATGAACCCATTTTGAGATCCAGGCATACGTTCCCAGGATATCACTGACAGGAAATGGCTACAAACAAAACCACATACGATAAAGTCGTATAGCAAAGAATCATTTTCATCTGATTCCGCCAGACCTTAGGACCTGATCTCACTGGGTCAGTTCCATGATCTCACTTTATTAAAATGTCTTTTTTCACCCACTTTTTAGGAATTGTGAACTACAGTTTATCTTTTTTCCGATGCAAATTAAAAGGTAAACAGAAAGAGTGTTTGGCTCTGATTAATAAGAAAAGGAAAAAAAAAAAAAAAAAGATGCAGCTTCCACAGTCACAACACCCTAGAAGTGTTTGGGAATCAATGTAACTTTTTAAAAAAAAAGTACTTCAGAAACACAGTATCTCCTGCTGTGGAGACTCTTAATGTCTTTGTTTGTTTGTTTGTTTGTTTGTTTGTTTGTTTTTTGAGACGGAGTTTCGCTGGTTACCCAGGCTGGAGTGCAATGGCGCGATCTCGGCTCACCGCAACCTCCGCCTCCTGGGTTCAGGCAATTGTCCTGCCTCAGCCTCCTGAGTAGCTGGGATTACAGGCACGTGCCACCATGCCCAGCTAATTTTTTGTATTTTTAGTAGAGACGGGGTTTCACCATGTTGACCAGGTTGGTCTCGATCTCTTGACCTCGTGATCCACCCGCCTCGGCCTCCCAAAGTGCTGGGATTACAGGCGTGAGCCACTGCGCCTGGCTTTTTTTGTTGTTGTTAAGACGAAGTTTCGCTCTTGCTACCCAGGCTGGAGTGCAATGGCGCGATCTCGGCTCACCGCAACTTCCGCCTCCTGGGTTCAGGCAATTCTCCTGCCTCAGCCTCCTGAGTAGCTGGGATTACAGGCACGCGCCACCATGCCCAGCTAGTTTTCTGTATTTTTAGTAGAGATGGGGTTTCACTATGTTGACCAGGATGGTCTCGATCTCTTGACCTCGTGATCCACCCACCTCAGCCTCCCAAAGTGCTGGGATTACAGGCTTGAGCCACCGCGCCCGGCAATGTCTTTGTCTTTATTCAACATAATCAAGATACAGCTTAGGGTGAGGAGAGCAGCAAACCAGCTGATAAATAAGTGCCTGGAAAGAAAGGCAGGAGAAAATTGTCCTTTTCGCACAGCATCTTATTACACCAAAGTGAAAGGACATGATGAAAATAGAAAGAAACAGCAGTGAGAAGTGGAAAAAGAGACAAAAGCGAGAGAAATTCTCAATGTTTTGGAGATGTTTCACAACCAGGAGAATCAGGTCTAAAACTTCCCCATATCCAGAAGGATGGGGCTGGGAAATGTGGATATTGAGTAGGAGAAGGCAGTATGCTGGGGGCAGAGGTGGTTCATTCTCTGATTGTAGAGGGTACCGTCAGAATGCTTTGGGGGAAGATGTTGATGGAAACTGAGAGCATTTAGAGTATAGTGTAGAAGATGTGTGAAGGAGACAGTCTAGAGCAGGCGTCCCCAAACTACGGCCCACCAGCCGCATACGGCCCCTTGAGGCCTTTTATCCGGCCCCTCGCCGCACTTCAGGAAGGGGCACCTCTTTCATTGGTGGTCAGTGAAAGGAGCACAGTATGTGGCAGCCCTCCAACGGTCTGAGGGACAGTGAACTGGCCCCCTGTGTAAGAAGTTTGGGGACGCCTGGTCTAGAGTCTCACACCTGAAAAAGACAATATGAACCCAAGTCCAGAAAATAGAGAGCAGATTGGACTAAGTGTCGCGTTATTTATCTTTCCACTGAGCATTTTGTACAGGACAGGATGAGGGTTACTGATGCTGTCTCCTGGAAGTTTCCCCGCTGTGCTCATTGCAGGGGATGCTGAACTTACTGGTAGGTCAGTGGACTGCACTCATTACCACTGGCTCATGCCTGAGCCATACTGATTTTTATTATTTCGAATCTCTCTCCTATTTAGTATCATTTCTGGGACAGTCTAATGATGCCCCAAAGAGGAGACACAAAGCCATTGAATGATTCCTATTATGTGCGCCCAGCCTGCGTCAAGTTCCCTTTCCCGAGAAGTCAGAGTAAGTGGAGTACGTACAACTTGACTTTGATCTATCTCAAAGGCATAGCCAGCTCCCTGACAGCCAGGCTCAGCGGAGCACACAGGCATGGCCAGTCACCCAGTGGTTCTCACAGCCACAGTAGCTCTGTCGTGCTAATGGGCTTCTCTTAATGCTGAGAGATCAGCTCTGCAATTTGCTCAACAGCCCTGGGCCAGCTTTACAGAGGCCGTATTGCTCCCATTCAGGCCATGTGGTCTGTGAGTTGGAGCTAGAGTATAGAGTGAGTACTTCTGTGTGAATTACCCTGCCAGAGCTCCCTGCACTCCAGTTATTGACTGAGGCAAGTCTCTGAGCCTGGATAATTGCCTGTAGGAAGCATCAACGCTGATAATTAGCACTGGCCAAGAGGCAATTGTGGCCTCCAAGAGTGACCGTGTTGGCCTGGGTGCCTATTTAAGAAAAAAAATCAATGTTGTCTCCATTTGTGCTACAGTTTTTCTGCCTGAGTGTGTGGAACTGCGTTCATGGCTCCTGCCTTCTCATCTTCCATCATTAGGCATCTTTCTGGGAGCAGTACTACTTTTCTGCCATATATTCTCTGAAGAAGGTGCTTTAGTCTTACCTCCGCATTTCCTAGAAGAATGTTGTCATGACGGCAGTGACGCAGGAGCTTAGGCTTTGGGGTCAGACAGAAAGGGGTTTGGAGTCCAGTTCTACCGCTTAAAAGCTTTGTGATGTAGAGAGTCACTTAATCTCACTGTGCTTCCGTTTTCCCGTATGTACAATGGGATCAGCATAGTCCTCCTAAACAGTGGGGTGTCATTAGGGTCAGCTGAGTGAGTGCACCAATGCCTGGCACAAGCAAGCCCTCTGCAGATACAAGTTAGGAACTTCTCCAGAGTCGCCCTTTACCTGCAGGTTTGGGTTTGCCGAAGGCCTTCTTTTAAAATGTAGTTTGTTGGTTTTTGTTTTTTAAATTTCCATGTATGTTGAAGCCAACAGATTAGATGATGTCATTTATATGTATAGTTTATTATATTCACAATTCCCAAGAGAAGAGGGCACTCTACACCACACACGGTCACACAGGTGTGGGTCAGAAGGCAGAGGGGCAAGAAAACATGGGGAAGAGCCTTGACTGGGGTTTCTGTGGGAAGGAACAAGTGAGGTGGATATCTAGATTTAAGATTGGCTAGTTTGAATAATTTCCACAGGCTCTGGGGTATAGGGCCTCTCTGTAGTTATCTGGTACCTGGTTCTGGGTGATTACAGTAGATGAATAATGGTCCAGAGTGTGGAGCCTGTAGGAGTGGTTGGGGTTTGGATTCTGGATGTGTTTGTTTGCATTTGAAAGAGGTGCTCTGAAGTGAGTCAAAATTTACACCACTAAGAATTAACTAGGTCTGAGAATAGAAGTGTCTCCAGGGTCAGCAAGACCCCAGATGTCAAAGCATAAAAGGTACAGAAAATAAATATGCATGATTAATACAGGTCTTTTCTTAGTGTCCAGAAATGAAAGGGAAAATCAAGGAAATTAACTGTTATTGCATACCTGCCCCACAGCACCTAAGAACATTCACCCATGTACTTCACCTCGTGCAGGCTGAAGTTCTGCATTCCTGTTTGGTATGGCACCTTCAGCTCCAGGCTTTCCACTTCTCCTGTCTGTGAAGCCTTACCCCAAGTCCATGCTTCGATCCTCATTGTAATGATAATAGAGCTAATATTTCACAATTAAGTACTGAGTAGACTACTCCTTTCAAATATGTCTTCTTCCTGATGGGAAACTATTTTTCTGTTTCTGGTCTCCTACCCTGTCTTCTTGAATTTATTTTTGCCCTTCTCCTATCTGTTTTTGCACGATATCAAGAGTAAGTGTTAAAAATGCAAACCTAATCATGTATTTCCCTACTTAAAATAATTTTCCATTGCTCTAATAAAAAGATCCACATCCTTAGCCTGGTCTACAAAGCAGGCAGAACCCGTTCACTGCTTTCTTCACCATAATCAGCTGATGTCACTGTTCTTGTCATTTTCCGCCCTGTAACCACATTGGTTTCCTTTTTCTTTCCAAGCATCATGTTCCTCTCCATCTAAGGAATTTTGCATATATTTCCATCACTTGGAGATACATTTTCACCACCCAGCCCTTAATTCATTTGAAAATTTTCATGCATCTTTCCAAACTCAGAAATTTTCTTGAAGAAAACATTTTTGATTACTCCACTATAGGTTAGGACCCTAAAATCTATTGCCATGCACTCAATATTTTTACTTTGTTATAATTAAAATAAAAAGTTAAATTTACACACAATTTAGAGTTTTAAAATTTTCTTTCTGTTGAATTCTAACATATTTAAAATTAGGGTATATGCCTATCTTGTTTAATTCACAATCTCTAGTACATAATATTTAACATAATTTGGAAAGTATCTTGGACATTAATCCCAAATTCTATTTAAAATTTGTATAGACATTATTGTTAATGTTAATTTCCTCTTCTTTTTTTTTAACCCTATTACAGTGTTCTTATATACATCTTGGGAACCTGAAGGTTATTTATTTGTATAATAGCATATTAAAAAATTGTACTACATTGGATTATAAGAGTTTAATAAAATCATGCATGTGAAAACATTATGTAAATGATAATGTGTTATACAAATGTAACAGGTATTATTACAAAAAGTCAATGACCCTTTTTGAAATTTAGTCTTAATTCAAATCATCAACTCTATGATTTCCATAAATTGTTCATTTCATTGTGATTTATTTAAACATAATTGACCAGCTGATATATGAGCACTGGGCTATGACCTTTGAACTTTTATTTTAAAAATCTGCTTATAGAGAAAGGCTGTGACATTCACCTTCTTCTATCACCTCTGAATGAAACAAATTGACTAGAAGAATGTCTGATCAACAGTAGTTAATAGATGCAGCATTCTTCATATACAAATCTGATACTAAGTGCCTACAAAAGCTAGTATATGAGGTTGGTGCAAAATTAATTGTGGTTTTTGCCAACATGGAACACCACACACAGAAGAAGAATCTGAATAAAAATATTAATAAGAAGACTAAGGTCTAACTATTCAAAAGACCACATGCATTAGCCAATACAGAGCAGTAAGAAAAGAAGAATGTATTAGTCACCTTAGACTAAGTTATTCCTCAGTAACAAATGAATCATAATCTTTATGCAACTCCACAACAAAGTTCATTTCTCATTCTTGTTCGTGAGTGGTCTGACTGTACTCTGCGTATGCTGAATTCTGGAACATAGGATGAAAGATAGCTCCGACTTCGGTTTTGCTGTCTCTGAGGCAGAAGGGAAAAGAGAGATGCTGGAACCTCATGAGAAACATGTGTTTTGTTTCAGCCAATGATACATGAGTAAAAGTGACGTGCCACGTTTAGACATAGGTTTACAAAACCATCATTTGGGATGGATACAGCCCTTCTGCAGAAGCCACAAATGACTTGAAGGAACTAAATCACAAATAGAAAAATGAGAAAGTAGATTTCTTTTGACACATGATTACATTTGGAACAGGTAGGCTGGAGAGAATATAGGATATTGTTTTGAACATTTTGATAATTTTTGCTGATTTTTGTTTTGCTTTGTTCTTTTCTAACTAAACATAAAGCCAAGTGGTTCATAATGAAATAAGAAAGTCTTAAAAGCCAAAAATTTTATGGAATCCTCTTAGAGAACACAGGACATTTGTTTTCAAGTCGACAATGTACCTTCCACTGAGGCATCGGTCTTTGCTTTACCTCTTTTCAGTCATCTCTCAAACTCACTCTAGGTCTCCTTCCCCACCTACTGTAGAACCCTTTCATGGTGTCTCCAGTCTGGGATATACCCCCTGGTTCATTGCTCTTCCAGCAGCTGGGTGGTTCTTCTCGAAAGCAGATGTCAGACAACTACTGAATATATACACATTTTTTTTTCTGTCATTAGCCTGTGTATTCTCAATAGGGGTGATGTCATGTAGGGTTGATGTCATCTAGGGGTGAAAATTAGTTCTTTGAGGCAAAAAAATTTAAATCTCAGATATTACAGTGATCTAGACCCTCTAAAGGGCCCTTTAAAGGGCCCCAGTACATAAACATGGTAAGGTGATTAGAGAAAAAAATTTACAAATATATATGTAAATGCCTCTTAGGGATGTATTACTATTTAAAAACAAGATGTTGAGAAACACTGCACTAGACTCAATTCTTTTGAAATAGGTCAACAAGATCTGATAGACTTCCTTTCACAGTGCCTGGCATATACAAAGGACATCATAAGCGTAAATAAGTAAATGAATGAAGTTCATGTTCTAGATTGTTAGATAAAGTAAGATGGACTGGATAAAATTTAAAGGGAACTTGATCCTGGAAATGACCCAAATGATCACACCTAGCTCACATGAGGATTGGTTCTATAGAGCACACTGGACCAAGCCAGTAGGTGATGAGGCTGTGGATTCAGGTGTGTAACGTTAATAATAGCAGAAGCAGAGAACCAGGCAGGGGCTGACACAGTTTTGAGTCATATGTCTCATTTTAATTTTTAGTTACTTGAGAAGGAAAGATGGAACTGAATTGCCATTCATCCCTATAATCCCTTCCCATCTTGACCTTTCTGCATCAACAGTTGTTCTGCCAACTCCTTTCAAAGTGGTGACAGAGGGAGGCAGAACTGTAACAGTTGGTAATAAACTTTGATACATGTAAAATCGATTTTTGTTGGCATAATCTGAAAGAACAGCTCATCTTTTTGTAATTAAAAACAGTCATGAGGTTTGAAGCAATGAATGTTCTCACCTGGGAAAGGTTTTAAACTTAAATGAAGGTATTTTTTTCTAAATGACCAAAAGATTTCCTAATTTTGTCACTACAGGAAGAAAAAAAAAAAAAGCCTTTCCAGAAAGTGACAGTTTAAGGCAATGGAAACATTGCTGGGAAAAGATATGGGAAATTGTATTTTCTTCCTATGTGTCCACTGTGACCCCTACTGTGGGTCTGAGCAAGTAAATGTCTTCACTTTTATGATTCAAGTCTCACATGGTGAGGGCTTTAGGTGTAAAAGTCAATAACAAACATTTAGCAAATATTGAGCCCTCTGTCTGAACCATATATAGTGCTAAACTGCGGATGTGGAGGCTTCTTGTCAAGCATGAAGTTATGTCACTAATAGAGGTCTCAGGTAGATAGAAAACATACTTTGTCCACTTTTTCTGTATCACAGATTCTATTATTTTCCCTAAAAAGTCCCCATATTTTGCAATCTTTTACTAAACAAAATGTATTTATAAATAAATTTTGTTTCCATTTTTATAATAGTATTTTATTTATAAAACTAACATAAGGAAACTGTGAACATTTTAAAAATCAAGAGAAATATATCCACTAGTGACAACACACTAATAAAAAATCCTAATTATATTCACATTAATCAAAAGAAACAATACTATTACTAATATCTAAACTAATAAAAAATATGACTTTCAGATCTGGATTTTTCCTTATAATTCATTCTATATTCATATGCATATTCTTCATACATATTTTAATATCTATGCTAATTTAAGCAAAAACTATTTATGTTTTGGTGTTCTTTCCAGTTTATTTTATAGCATATTTTACATAGTTATAATACACTTGCAGTCTTATCTACATTTCAATTTAAAACATTATAGTAGAATTATTTTCTATATTCCTATATGCTGTTCCTAATTAACTTTGCAATGTCTGCACAACCTTTCAGGGTATGCTTGTGGCACGATTTATTGTGTCAGTTCCTTCTTGGTCATTTATTTTGCTCTTTGATTCTAGTTGTTGCTGTTTTTTTTTTGTTTGTTTTTGTTTTTGTTTTTGTTTTTTCTGAAACAGAGTCTTTCTCTGTCACTCAGGCTAGATTGCAGTGGCTCACTGCAACCTACACTTCCCAAGTTCAAGTGATTCTCCTGCCTCAGCCTCCTGAGTAAGTGAGATTACGGATGCCCACCAACATACCTGGCTAATTTTTTGCATGTTTATTAGAGACAGGGTTTCACTACGTTGGTCAGGCGAGTCTCCAACTCCTGATCTCAAGCGATCTACCTGACTTGGCCTCCTAAAGTGCTGGGATTACAAGTATGAGCCACCATGCCCAGCATTGCCCTTTTGTTCTTGATATCAAGAATGGAGTTCAAGTGGGGTGAACATCCCTATGTATGAGTTTGAAAAGTAAATGAATAAATAAATGAAGGCCATGTTATAGATTGTTAAATAAAGCAAGACAGACTAAACAAAATTTAAAGGGAACTTGGTTATTGAAATGACTTAAAGGTATATAACCTTGTCTTTTATATTATTTTCTTTATATAGAATTTTACAAATAGGATTACTGGAATAAATATTGGTATGAATTTTACAATGCAAAATAATTTTCAAAAATTTGGGCAATAGTCGTTGACTCACCTTTTATTTATTGTAACTGGGTTCTACATTTATTTAAAATAAATACATAATAGAAAGTTATTAGTGTTTTAATTCATATTTTTATCAGATCATTTGGTATTTACAGATCTCTGGGCTGCAGAAGATAACTGAGTTTACACCAAATTTTGATCATTCTTGCCAAGATAAAATACTTGGCATTTTGTTTAGGGATTTTTTTCAAGGTAAATATATTATACTCTTCGGCTCTTTAAATGATTGAAATAAGTCCAAGATTCCTCTTAATAATTTAATGACCACCCCATGGGCTCTTACTTGAGAACCACAGAAATACATTTTCCCACATGATGTAAATTCTACACACATAATATGTTTAAACTAGAAGCAACATCATATACCAATGTTTTTCTGGCATATAGTTTGAAGGTTAAAACACTAAGGCTTAAAATGATGAAATTCTTACCCATGTCGGAGTTTCCTCCATGGTCAAGCTTTACACCGGTCAGAAGAAGTCACTCTGTTTCCAGGCTTCTTTTGAATATGTGTAGGTATGTTATGGGTAGTTGAGCCTAATGATATAGGATGCACTTATACTCACACTCATGTGTTAAACCCACAAGATTGTTGTTATTGCCATCACCCAGCACCCTTCAACTCATACTGAGGGGGAGTGAGATGTCTTACCAAATGGCACGTGTCCCACACCTGCCACTAGCGGTTGGCACACACCATCTGAGCATCATGGATACGAAAGCCCCCTCAGGTTCCTGTGGGTCCCTAAGATGCTGAGCTTTCCTCATCCTTGCTTTCCTTAAGATCGCTCTCCTGATAGTGTTTACACCAGCTTTGCCAGCAACACCTGCAGCTAGAGCCTAATGCCTTAGCGTGTCCCAGCCAGAAGTGAGACAAAGCACATTTTCTTCTTATGAATCCAGCCTGGTTTCTACTGGTCACTCACAGATGTGTCCAGCTGGTTCACTCTCTACTAAGATCTGACCAATCATTCACATGTTCACACCAACTATTTTGTCACCATATATACAATTTAGTTTTATAAATGTAGGTCTCGATGATTTTTGTGATGACCCTAAGTGTGTCTTTTTGTAAGAAATTCCAATTCCAGGATAAGAGGGATTTTTCTCAGGTTTTCTCAAGTACTTCAGTGTTCCACAGATCCATACCTTCTGTTCCAATGTGTCCCAGCTGTTTCTTCTCTACATGTAGCTGAAATGTGTATAAGACAATGCATTTCAGAACAAGGAAGCAATAACACTTTCTCCAAAACCTATCCATATGTCTTATAAATGAAAATATTATTGTGAAATAAAATTCTAAAATATTCACTAAAATAGGTTTATCTTTTCTCATATTTCTGTGAACCAGCAGAGAAAACTCTAGAGGACTTCTGATGGTTAGGGTTGTACCCATTGGCACATAGCTTACCAATCTGTGCTGTAAAAGGCTGTACTTGAGTGCAAACCTAAACTTCCCCACTATATAAATGTGTAGAAGTTAGTTAGCCTCTCTATCCTCTGCCTCCACATCTCTAAATTGGGATCATTTATTCCTCAGTGAGTATGAGAATTAAGTAAGTTATTGCAAATAAAGCTTAGCATTGGGTCTGCCTTAAAGTAAATTAAATACTTGTGAAAAGAGTAGCTAATAGCAATCATTGTCTTTCAGAGGCTTTTTATTAAACACATAAACAGAAGCACACACCCACATACACACATCCCTCCTCCCCAACCCAGGGTCCTTCCTGCCTCCCAAATCACATGCCTCTTTCCTTTCATTGAACCCCAAACTCTAAGACAGTATCAGCAGACTTAGAAATGAATGAAATTGTACCCCATCAAATTCAGGTGATATTATCAGAACTGGATAGCAAAAAAAGTTGTTTTAAAATTTTTCAAAGAAATAAAAAAATTGAGTCCACTGGACAAGTAGGGGATATTCTTTTTTTAAGAAAAAGGACAAAAATATTTCAAAAATGCTCCAGATAAAAATGCTGGAGTTGGAAAGTTGTAGTCATTGAGATAACAACTGTAACAACAGTAATTATAATCAACAGATGGGTTAAAGAGCAGACGTGACACGATGCATTAGAAGATGAGCGTGAAGAAATCATCCAGAACACACTATGGCGGCAGGGTGGAATAGATAAGAAAGTTTAGATGTTAACCGTGGAAAGAAATGATTAAAAACACTCCCAAACTCTGAGCCTTTTCTTTCTTTGCTTCCTTTGGTTTTTATCCTCCTCCTTTGCCATAATCTATTTCCCCATTAATTACTTTTGGCTGAACCTTTATAGCTTGTGAAAAAACTTTTAAATGCATTATCTCATTGTATCTTCACAGCAAATCTTTGAGGTAATTTGACTTGAAGTTTTAAATTTCCATCGAACAGATAAACTGAGACTCTAGAAGAAGGAAAAAAAAAAGTGCAAGGGCCAAACCAACTTTTATATATTCAAAATCTAGTAGTATGCGTGACTTGGGATGCATCATCCATAATGTGGGCCAATATACTTATTTACTGGGGAAACAATTATTCATATTTCTCAGGCTGCTTTGAAGATTAAATATGATGAGCATAAAACTACAGAGAGCTCTGCAAATACTCTGATGAATCTGATGCTAATGGCACCTTGCATAAGTGATTGTTATACAAGGTCTCTTGATGGTAACAATGCTGATCATCTATGTTGGGTATCATCTTTGTTTTACCCATATGTGATTCATAACTTCAGATTCATAATGTCAGTTGCTTACCTCTGTAACCTGTGCTAAGTCAACAAATCATGCAAAGATGTATAATTTTTCTTAGTGCCTTTTAGTTGTCTAGTTTATCCCAAAACATATTTATGCTACATAAAACTGAGACTTTTGATGTCTTTACGTTATCTAATTTTTTCTGTCTTAAATTTCTCTCCTTGATCTCCAAGAACTTTCTGGAATTTCTTGGTTTCTGGCTTTGTGACTCATTTTTCTGATCACCATCTGACCTCACTCCTCAGACTCTCAGCACATTTTAGACCTAATCAAAGTTTTCTATCTTCAGTCATGATTGCAGTTGATTATTTGGCTTTTTCCCATTAATGATTGGGTGTTAATATAGTTTGGATATGTGTTCCCGCCGAAATACCATGTCAAATTCTAACCCCTAGTGTTGAAAGTGGGACCTGGTGGGAGGTAATTCGGTCAAGGGGGTGGGTTTCTCAAGAACAGTTTAGCACTTCCCACCTTGGTACTGTCCTTATGACAGTGAGTGAGCTCACTTGAGATCTGGTTGTTTAAAAGTATGCGGCACCCTCCCGCTCACTCACTGCCTCTGCCTCACTCCCTCCATGATTAGAAGCTTCCTTGAGCCTCCCCAAAAGCAGAAGTCACTACGCTTCCCACACAGCCTGTAGAACCATAAGCCAATTAAATCTTTTTTCCTTTAAATTACTAAGTCTCACGTGTTACCTTACAGTAATGCGAGAACAGAACTCAGGGGTAAATTACAGGCCAATACAGCTATGCCAAAATCTCAGGATTTAAGATTATTATGGAAACATATATTACAACCCCCTATCTTCTTTAGCATGCTTGTTAGATTGACAGACTTTGTATAAATGTCAACAAAAGGGGCTTACTACTGCATGTGATGACATTTTATATTACTGCACAGACCTAACTAATATAGGATATATATATTATATATATGGTATATATAATATATATCTCTCAGACTCTCAGCTATATAAATATGTGTGTACACACACACACACACAAACACACACACACACACCCCTCAGACTTCTCAGACTCTCAGCGCAAAATTTTAGACCAAAACAAAGCTTTGTTTCTTCAGTCATGATTGCAGTTTATTATTTGTCTTTGCCCCCATTAATGGTTGGGTGTTAATATCATTTGGGTGTGTGTCCCTGCCCAAACCACATGTCAAATTCTAATCCCTAGTGTTGAAGGTGGGACCTGGTGGTGCGCTCATTCACAGGAACCAACAGAGGGAGAACTCACTTATTACCTTGAGGATGGAACCAAACTATTTATGAGGTATCTGTCCCCAGGACCCAAGCACTTCCCATTAGGTTCCAGCTCACACAATGGGGATTACATTTCAACATGAAGTTTGCAGCAACAAATATCTAACTCCGAGATATATATGTCTACCTGTCTATCTATCTATCTATCTATCTATCTATCTAGATATAGATATAGATAGATAGATATCTGGTGTGTGTGTGTGTGTGTGTGTGTGTGTGTGTGTGTGTGTATATATATATATATATATATATATATATATATGATATCTATATATCTTATCTTGTGGCATTGCCATCAGCCTGGAATGAACTTCAGTCATGCTATGCCTTTCCCAGATTCTTCAGACTTCAAGGCTCAGATCCTAAAGCCCTTAAGTAGACTTATGCATTCCTCCTTCTTGGATCTCTCCACACTTGTAAAAAGACCTTCATTAGTGCTCAGATTGCATTGTGTTCGATTCTGTGATTTTTTTTTTAAAGAAAAAGCCAGGTCGTTTCATTTTATTTATAAATAATACCTAAAAACATGCTGGATGCCTAGTCTGTATATCTCTGTTGAATTCTTGAGAAGTAAATGAATTACTAAATAGAATGCATAAATGAATGAAAGTAAATGTTTTTCTCTGAATGTGGCTTTCTATGAAAATTTTTCTATGCATTTGGAAAATGTGATATTCTCTCCACAATAAATTAAACAGCAAAAAATATGCCAATGTACTGTACACAGTGTATCTTTTATCCATTAAATCATAATGGATAAGGTGACCTCTAATTTTAAAATGATATTTTAAAAAGTACAAAATGATGTGCTTAAGGTTTGCAACACAAAAATTGCCACCATAATCACTGTCTGAACTGTGAAACTACTGAGCTAGATTAAGCCTGCTATTAACAATAATTCTAGGAAGGCATTGCTTAGTATCAGGAATAAGACCTGGAACTTCAGCTTCTTAACCACCAATAGGATAACACAGGTACTCATCAGATAAGAGAAGGCTAGGAAAATATTAATTCTGTTGAGCCAAATAGTTTTAAGAGACATTTAAAGGGTGAAGAGATGGTGAAAGCAAGGTGAACATTTTGAATCTGTTAGAGCTGGTGGGCAATGGGGTCAAGTGCTGCTGTTCTCAATTCACCGATGCCTTAGTCTGTGTTGCTACAAAGGAGTACCCAAGGCTGGGCAATTGATAAAAAACAAAAGAGGTGTCTTTGCCTCATGGTTCTGAAGGCTGCCCAAGATACAGTGGCACTGGTATCTGCATCTGGTGAGGGTCTCAGTCTACTTCCATTCAAGGTGAAGGAGGAAAAGAAACCAGCATATTCAGAGATCATATGGTACAAGAGGAAGCAAGGAACAGGTGGCAGGCTCATTTCAACAACCAGCTCTCACTCACAGGAACCAACAGAGGGAGAACTCACTCATGACCTTGAGATGGAACCGAACCATTCATGAGGGACCTGCCCCCTGGACTCAAACACTTTCTGTTAGGTTCCTCCTCCCACAATGGGATTACATTTCAACATGAGGATTGGGGTGACGCATATCTAAACTATAGCAATTGTAAAGAAAAATAACTTTGTCATAAATGTTGTGGTGTTGCTACTGTTGCTGTTGTTATTATTATGGTGATTATATATACTATCTTATATATGACTTCAACCTAAGGCTAATATTTTGACACTTGTATAGCGTCTAATGATCACAGTGCAAGCTATCATCTGTTATGCTCACTGCACAGATGAGGAATAAGAGGTTCAGAAAGGTTACGTTACATGCTTAGGACCTCATGGCTACTAAAAGGAATCAGTGCTAACTAGAGAATGTGTTGCTTTTCTGCCTCCTGGTGTGTTCTTCTGCAGGAAGAGTAACATTGTTTTTCTCCATGTGAGCCTGGGTAGTACAATTTGGGTTAGATTTTGCTGTGATTATTTGGTTCCAATGATGAAAAGGAATCCCAGGATGTGTGTTATGAATTTGGCCATCTCCACCAGTCACACGAATATGTTCCTTCTGCCTTCTCACTTGGGACAAAGTAGATGTGAATCCCATTTGTATCAATCAAGCAATTCATACATTTACCATGAATTGTATTAATAAAGTGTTTTAGTTCTACTACGGCAATAGAATTATCTCATTTTCTCACATAAAATCTCTGTGAAATAGAGATATTATCTATTTTTAAGAGTCAAGAATGGGAGCTGAAGTGATTTGTCGGAAATGAATCTACTAAGTGGTAGCCCCTGACAGACTCCTTCCTTTGTAAGTTTACGAAGCTTCTCCTACTCTGCTCTTTGAGGATGCACAAAGTGTAAAACATAATGGCAAACATGCAAGCATGAAGAGAAAATAATTCAGTAGTTTGCTTTCAAGGAGGCTCGCACTGTCTTCTCTCAGCATTTTAATGAAGCATTTAAGTAGGCTTGAATTTTATCAACTCAAGCACGGGGAGTGTTTCAAATAAGAGGCAGCCCTAGGGCCAGCTCTAACGCTAGCCGCCTGTGCAGTCACACACGGTCCTC
This sequence comes from Saimiri boliviensis, assembly GCF_048565385.1. NCBI lineage: Eukaryota > Metazoa > Chordata > Mammalia > Primates > Cebidae > Saimiri > Saimiri boliviensis. Next base: position 84,469,282 of record NC_133463.1, read on the forward strand.
AGCTCAGAAGAGCCCTTCACTTGGCTTAATGCTCTACTGTTGCTGTCTCAACATTTGTAGCAATTTTTGAATGAGGGACCCTGAATTTTCATTTTGCACTGGGCCCTGCAAATTATGTAGCTGGTCCTGGATATCCTTCAATCTGCTCCTTGAATCCACAGGGAGCTATGCAAGTCAGGCAGGCAAGAAGACAGCACTGCAGGCTCTATATCAGAAAGGATTAGGTGGCTAATTGAGAGCCATTTTTGCTCCCCTAGTCCTGAGTAGAGATGATCAGTTCTACAGACTCTTATTTTGTGTAACTCACATGCTTCACATTTAAGTGGTCCAGGAAAATTTAGCTGGATTAGACAAAATCAATTCTCATTATTCTTGCCAACTATTGTAAAAACTATCAACAAAAAATGGAAAGAACTACATGTTACTTATAAATTGGATTAGTATTCACATGGATACACACCACTCTCACACATATTTTGTTGAACTATTAAAAATAAGTATCAAACATTATGGAACTTTAGCCTGAAGTATTTAACCATACCTCTTCTAAAAGCAATTTTCTAAGTTACTTCATTTTTCTTGTAACCCCTAAGAAACATAATGAAACTCACTAATATCATTTAAAATCTAATTCATATTCAAATCTCTCAGTATCTTACAAATGTCCTTTATTTTAAATTAGGAATCGTAGTCTCCACACATTGCATCTGGTTTAAAAATTTCTTTAATCCATGACAGGTTTTAATACACCAATTGCATTTAAAAAATTAATTTGTAGGTATAATAAAAAGAATCACAAATTGTCATTCTTTGAGGTGATAAATATACCCTTTCTCAAACTGAAAAACGTTTATTAAAGGGAAGGAAGTAATACATACTCTAGCTTTTTCGGGAGGAACTGTGGCTTATACCCAGCTGATGAGAGAAGGGTGACTTTTTTACCGAAGAATGTCAGTCCATAACTATAGAAAGAATGTTATAATTAAAAAATAACACTTTTACAATCATCAGTGAAACAATTCAAGTAAAAATCATTAGTGGATACTTAAAATGACTGCATGTAAGACAGCTTGGAAAAAGTCTTTACTCTGTGCAAGATTTTCTGGTCGTCATCACTATTGTTGGGACTACCTAACGCTACTATGTCCTTCCTGGGGTGTTTGTTGTATCACCTGGAATATTTTTTTTTTCCTTCAAAAAAAGTTCATTCTTAATCATGAGACATTAGTACTGACCTGTAGTTTATGGGAAATGCAGAGGATAGAGAAACAGGTTAAATGGCACCATGAGTGAACCACCAGGTAAATCCAGATGTTAGGAGATTCCACGAATCACTTACCTAGTTACTTTAAAAATATCAGTCATGGACACAGGGAGGGGAGCATCATACACTGGGGTCTGCTGGGGTGGGCAGGGTAGGGACAGTGGAGGATGCGGGGGTTGGGGAGGGCTAACATGGGGAGAAATGCCAGATGTGAGTGATGGGTGGATGGAGGCAGAAAACCACATTGCCATGTATATACCTATGCTACAATCCTGCATGATCTGCACAGGTACCCCAGAACCTAAAGTACAATTTAAATATATATATATATATATATATATATATATATATATATATATATGTCATGAAAGAAAAGATAAGGGGTTATGGATGTCATAGTTTTAAGTGAAAAATATTACATTGTAGGGCTTTTTATCATTTATCATCAGCAAAATATACATTTATATAAATAGTATGTCTGAATGTGTTTATTAACATGCTTTAACGACTAAATGAGTAAATAAGATTTCGTTTATAACAGTCTTTATTACTGAGTAGAGATTTATTTGGGAGCCAAGCTAGGATGTTTTCCACTATCAGACACTGTGATGAAGATACCTATTCTTGAATTTGCTTGTTGCTTTTGTATTTGCAGAGTTCCTGTAATAATAATTACCATTACTTTTATTTTATTATGTGGTGCTTTCACTTTTCCCCTTTTTAAGTTGTAGGAAATATCAATTTAAATGTTTTTACCTTAATTTATTAAAGCTGCGTTTCTGAAAGAACCCAGAGGTTCTTGGTGTCAAAGTGCTGGAAAACGTTTGTATTCAGTGAAGAGTCCTATAGGCCACACAGTGGAAACACTAAGGAGTAAAAGGAAGAGATTTTTGAGACTGAACTGGGTTTGAAGGTTGTTTTAGAGAGATTTATTTACTTCAATTTGCTCCTCCTACTCATCTTACCATTATTTTCATGTTGTTTAGGGAGTGGGGGGTAGAGAGAAAATCATGCAATGAATTATGCAGTACTGTCAAGGGCAAAGTTCTTGTCTTTTGAAGTCTTGGTGAAATCTAAACACTGAAACTAGGCTTAAGATGCCTATTATTTCTTGAAGAAATTGATGTGAGTCATGGTAGCCAGTTGTTCCTCTGAGATTTTACAAAGTGGATCTGACAAGGTTTTGCAGCTTTGCTTTGGGAGCTAGCAGGCAATGGTAAATAAGTTGCTGCTTTCCATATTAAACAATGCAGTCAATGAAACATCCTCAAACTTTACTGCATCTGATGATCTGAAAATTGTTAGAAATCAATTTTTGTTCTAATTTCTGTTTTTTAAACATGGAATCACCCACATTGCCACAGTTAAAGGTGGAAATAGTGAAATGAGATATTGTGTATCTTTTCACCCTCCATCCCACCATTTTTAGACAACTACATTAAAAAATAATAATAAGGCACAAGTTAAACAAGCAGGAATGTTTTGGTCCCCTTTGCATGTGTTTACCATGTTCAAAGAGGATTAGGATTATTACAAACCATTAGACTAAGAACTTGTTTAAACTTGCTCATAGTTCAGGATGTATTACACACACACACGCACACACACACACACACACACACACACACACGCACACACATATTCCAAAAGAAATTACAGCAAAATATTTGGAATTATATTACCAAATTGACTGAGGTGGAAACACCTCCATCTCCTTAGGTTTTGCCGTGGCATTTTCTTCCAGAGGTAGTATGAATCCTGCGCTATCTCATTGGACTGCTTGTAGAAGAAATCCAATTTCAGTCCAGAGCAAATCATACAGATGAAAGATGGAAGTGGTTGAGAAGATATTTCACTCCAGTGCAGTTAGATTCTGACTCAAATACAGTACTTAGTTTAATTTTCAGTATCAAAGTCACTATGGTTTTAAAACTCCATGTTTGTTTGTTTTCTTTTGAACAGCTTTACTGAGGTATCATTGATATATAAAAAACTGCACATAGCTAATGTGCTCAATTGAATGACTTTGTACCTACATAAACACTCATGTTACCATCACCACAATCAAGATAATTGACATACGGAACATTTCCCAAAGTTTTCTTATGTCCTTTTGTTTTTGTTTATTTTTTGTTTTGTCTTGCTTTTTTTTGTTGTAAGAACACTGAACACAGGATTTACCCTCTTGACTAATTTTGAAGTGCATAATATTGTATTGTTAACTGTAGGTACTGTGTTGTACAAAAGATCTCCAGAGCTTATTCATCCAGCATACCTGAAACTTTACACACATTGAGCACTACCCATTTTTCCCTACCTCCCAGCTCCTGGCAACCAGGAAAATTATTTTAGGTACCTCATATAAGAGGAATGATGCAATGTTTGTCCTCTGTGCCTGGCTTATTTTGTTTAGCATAATGCCTTCTAGGTTCATCCATGTTGTATATATTCATCAAATTCTATTGACAGATGAACCATGATATACCGTGAAATACTATATTTATCTGTTCATCTGCAGATGGACATTTAGGTGGCTTCCATGTTTTTACAATAGTGAATAATGCTGCAATGATCACGAAAATATAGAAAACTCTTCAAGATACTGATTTAAGTTCTTTTAGACGTATACCCAGAAGTGAAATTTCTGGATTACAGAGTGGTTCTATTTTTATTTTTAGTAATCTGCATATAGTTTTCCATAGCTGCTACACCATTTGTATTCCTACCAAATGGTTACAGGAGTTCCAATTATTCCATATCATCACCAACACTTGATATCTTTTTTTCTTAATAATAGCCATTCTGACAGGTGTAAGTGATATCTCATTGTAGTTTTAATTTGCCTTTTCCTGATAATGATGCTGAGCATCTTTTAGTATAGCTGTTGGGCCTTTTTATGTAATCTCTGGAAAAATATCAGTTTAAGTCTCATTCCCATTTTTAGTTAGATTACCTTATTTTTATCTTATTTTATTTTTTCTATTAAGATGGAGGAGTTTCTTCCATATTTTGGAAGTTAACAAATTGTTAAATATATGATCTGCAAATGTTTGCCTCTGTTTCCTAGGCTGCCTTTTCATTCTGTTATTTGCTATGCAGACAGTTTTTATTTTGATACATTTCTACACACACACACACACACACACACACACACACACACACACATTTGGTTGCCTGTTCTTTGGGTATTATTCAAAGAAACCATTATCAAGATCAATGCTGTGAAGCTATTCCTTCTACTTTTCTTCTAAGTCACATTTTCAGGTCTTATGTTTAAGTCCTTTTTCTTATTAAATACAATTTTAGTTGATTTTTTGTGTATTCTTTAAGGTAGAGGTCCAATTTCTTTCTTTTATTCCTTTTTAATTTTATTTTTGCAACTAAATTTCCAGTTTTTCCAGCACCATTTGTGGATGAGACTATCATTTGCCCATTGTGTATTCTCGGCACCCATGTCAAAGATCAGTTGATGCTGTGTGTGTGGAGTTGTTCTTAGGTTCTCCACTTTATTCCATTGGTCTATACGCCTGTCTTTATGCCAGAACCGTAATATCTTAACCAACATAGCTCCGTAATGTATTTAGAAGTCAAGAAGTATGATTTTTCCAGATTTATTCTTCTTTCTAAAGATTCCTTTGGCTATCTGGGATCTTTTATGTTTTCATATAAATTTTAGGATTGCCTTTTCTATTTTTATGAAAAACATTAGGATTTTGATGGAGATAGTGTTGAATCTGATGATTACTTTAGACAGTATGAACATTTTTACAATATATGAGTCTTCCAATCTATAAACACAAAAATTATTTCTATTTATTTGTGTCTCCTTTAATTTCCTTAATGAGTGTTTTGTAGTGTTCAGTGTATAAGTCTTTCATGTCTTTAGTTAGGTTTATTTTTAGGCGTTTATTCTTTTTGATGACATTGTAAATGAGATTGTTTTCTTAATTTTCTTTTCTGGATGCTTTGTTGTTAATGTATAGAAACATAATCGATTTTTGTATGTTGATCTTTGTATTCTGTAACTACTGAATTCATTTCTTAATTCTAGTGAGTGATGTGTGTGTGTGTGTGTGTGTGTGTGTGTGTGTGTCTGTTTGAGACAAGGTTTCACTCGGTCACCCAGACTGGCGTGCCCTGGTGGTATCATGGCTAATTGCAGCCTCCACCTCCCAGGCTCAAGCGATCCTCCCAGCCTAGCTTCCTGTGTAGCTATAGCTGATATTACAGGGGCATGCCACCATACCCAGCTATTTTTTTTTTTTCTCTCTTTTTGTAGAAACAAAGTGTCACTATGTTGCCCAGGCTGGTCTCAAACTCCTGGTCTAAAGTGTTCTCCAATCTTGGCCTCCCAAAATGCTGGGATTACAGGCATGAGCCAAGCAGGGTTTTTTATGGAGTCCTTAGAGATTTTTATATGGAAGATCATGTTGTCTGCAAACAGAGACATTTTTATTTCCTCCTTTATGATTTGGATGCCTTAACAATAATAACCGGCAAAGTATTGCTAGTATTTATATGGAATGTCTTATTTTGTCCTTTTGCTTTTAAGCCATGTCTTTATATTTAAAACATATTTTTTTTAGACAGCTTCTAGTTTGGTTTTACTGTTTTATCCTGATATAATCTTTATTTAAAATTTTTGCATTTGGATATTTGGACCATGTGCATTTTATATAATTACAGAGATGTTTGGCTTTAAATCTCTTATCTTAATTTTTTTCCTTATTTGGCCAATTTTGCCTTGATTCTTTTTTTTTATCATTTACATAATTATTTTGGGATGATTTCTTGTTTTATATTTTATATTACTGATTTTCCATGTGTAATAGCTCTGCATCTTTTTATTTTACATTTTAATTGTTCTCTCAAATTTATAATATGCTTTCTTAACTCTTCACAGTCTACCTTCAAAAAATAAAATTATATTTTACATATAGAGTTAGGGTATACAAAAGTATAATTTCATTTATTCTTGTCATCGTTTTCAATATTATAGTATGCGTTTCTACATATATAATAACCTGTCAAATGCATCATTAATTTTGCTTTAGTAAATTGAAAAGGTAGAAATGAGTAAAATATGTCTTCTATTGACATATGTTTGCTATGTACAATTTCTGTGTGGGTATAGATAATAATTCCATTTGCTGTCAATTTTTTCTGCCTTAGAAATCTATTTTAATATTTTCTTATAGTGAAGTGAGTTGCTAATAAATTCTCTAAGTTCTTCTCTGAAAATTATTTTGGCATAGTTTTTATAGTGGCTAGGTATCTTATTATTCCTATTATTATTTTCACTATAAGTATTCCTGTATCATTTATTATTTTTTTAACATCTCCCTGGTCCACCAAATTGCATTGATTTTTGAGTGAGAAGGTAGCACTAATTTTGATTTGTTCCTCTGCACCTAATGTATTTTGATGTCTCTGATGGCTTTTAAATTTGTTTTATCTCTTGTTTTCAGCAGCAAATTGATTATAATGTTCTTTGATACATTTTTCAGTGTTTATTTTGTTCAGGATACATTGAGATGATTGGATCTGTGGGTTTATAGATTTCATCAAATTTGGATGTTTTTGTTCATTGTTCTTGGCTTTTTACCTCACTTCTTTATTGTCTCCATTTTGAGATTTCAAATAATGCTCAATGAGTTCCCTGATATCAGTGAGGATCCATTTGATTCCAGACATTTTTCTTCCTCTTTGTTCTTCAGTTTGGATAATTTCTATTCCTGTGTTTTCAGGTTCCCTGGTTTTCTGCTATTATCTACTCTACTATTACCACATCTGTAGAATGTTTTATTTCAGGTTTTTTTTTTTTTAACTGGTAAGTTGTTTTTTTTTTTTTCATATCCTCTATTTATCTACTCATTGTGTTAATATTTTTTAATTTTTGGCAAATATTTTGTAGTTCTTCTGTAGACCTCCTCTGCTGATTCTGTTATTTCTATTACTCTTGAATCTGTATTTATTAAATAATTTGTCTTTTTATGAATCATGCTACTGATACTTTTATGTCTAGCTGTTTTACATTGTGAATTTTTATGTCTGAATGTCAGTATTTTGTTGTCTTCACATAAAGAGTATTGAGTACAATTTTGGAGTTCGGTTAAGTTAGCCACAGAATTTTTTCAAGTCTTTTGGCTTTTTTAAAGCTTTTCTTTCCCCTCCTAGCAGAACCTTACTCCAGGTCTAGTTTATGCTTCTTTGAGGTGTGCCCCTTTGGAGCTATGCTTATGGCTCTGCGGGGTGCCTTTTGCTCAGGTTTGAGGAAGTCTCACTCTACAACTGGACAGCTTAATGCCCCGCCAAAGACTCAGGTGAAATTCATGCCTATTTCTGGAGCTCTTTATCTATACAGCTTCTTCTAAAATGCTATTATGTGCCAGGAATACCAGCCTCCTTCTTCTCTGTACACTCTGATGTGTGACTCATCTTGGTGAGACCCCTATGCTCTGCCTTCCAAAAATTTCTTCCTGGAAGGAAAGTGAAGCGATCATGGGGCTTGTGCTGTTTGCTTCTTTTCTCTAGGGATCATGGTCCTGCACTTTGACTGTTCTTCAAAAACTTTATTTTCCCAAATATGACCACATTTCCCCAAATATGACCACATTTCCCCTCACACATCTTGTATCTAGTATTCTTGAAATACATTGCAACAGTTTTTTTATCCATTTTTCTTACATGGCTAGATGTGTAAGCCCCTGAAATTTAACTGTAACGATGCAATTGACCCCGTGTTAATATTAGAAATTTAATATTAGAAAGTGTTTACACTTTTGAAGTACAGAATTTTTATCTTCAAAATGTGTTTAATAAAATTACTTCACAGTCTTATTATAGGAAGTGTTGGACAATAGAGGTACTGATTCTCTATTGCTATATTTTAGCCATCTTCTATATTTTTAACTTTTACGTATTCCATGTAGTGCTCTAAAATACCCACTGAGGGCTATGGTATTACTTTTTTTTTTAGAAGTTAGTCACACAGCCTCAGAGAAACTAAGTAAGTTTTCAAAGGTCCACAGCTGGTTGGAAGTGCAATTGAATTTGAAACCCAGATCATTTAGACGTAAGATCTGATTATTTCAATCGTGTCACATTGCTTCTAATCTATGTGAAATGCTCTTGCCCATAGCTTGGCAAGGACTTTGAACTCAATAAATATACATTTCTTCATTCCCTTTTTGAATATGTTAAGGAAAACTATATGTGTGCTTTTTAATTCCTTCTATGAAAGAAAAAATGGTATTACAGTGGCCCCATGAGAAGGTAAAAGGCAAAAAATAAAAAAATAAAAACAAAACAAAGAAAAAAAATTTAAATCTTTATTTTTGATTTAACAAGAGGTTGCCATGCTGAAGGATGAAAACTGAAAAATCATAAGCTTCTGAGAAAAGTATTTCAAAACATATGTTCTCCCTTAGAGTAGACCACAGAGGCCAAAGAGGCTGTTCCGTCAGGAATGCAGCAAACTTCCACATCCCAGTAAAGCTCGAAAGGCAGATTGTAACATGTGAGAATGTGCAGCCTATCAGATGATTTAGATTACTAAGCCCAATCCTTAGTCTCCATTCTTCTTACTGAGAAAGGAAGTTCCAGAACGGCAAAATGATCTGTGCATGGTCAGATCAAGTGCTGTGGTCACAGGTAAAAGAAGATATGAGTACACCTACACATACACAAATAGGAGTGCACATTTCATTCTTAGATAATCCTTCCTACCCTGGCTTCTAAAAGACGGGCTGCCATCCCACATCCAGAAAGACAATAGCCTCCTCAAATGTGGGTAGCCAAATGTTAGCTGACTTTCGTTTTAATATTTATTTTTTGTAGTGCTTATTTCTCACTTGCTTTTTTGTTTGTTTGTTTGTTTTTGAGATGGAGTTTAGCTCTTGTTACCCAGGCTGGAGTGCAATGGCGCGATCTTGGCTCACCGCAACCTCTGCCTCCTGGGTTCAGGCGATTCTCCTGCCTCAGCCTCCTGAGTATCTGGGATTACAGGCATGCGCCACCATGCCCAGCTAATTTTTTGTATTTTTAGGAGAGATGGGGTTTCACCGTGTTGACCAGGATGGTCTCGATCTCTTGACCTCGTGATCCACCCGCCTCAGTCTCCCAAAGTGCTGGGATTACAGGCTTAAGCCACCGCGCCCGGCCCTCACTTGCTTTTTAAACAAAGATCATAAGTAAGCTGTGGATTAGTTAACTATTTTAATAATTGCCCAACTATTACAGTGACACTGCATTCGAAGCTGCCTCAAAGCTCGGTGGCTTACAGCAGCTCTCTATGATCACTGGTGCATATGCAGCTTGGTGGCTTCAGCTCTTCTGGGTTTGGCTGTGTGGCTCTGCTTCTCACTGCCGTTCTGAGGCTGACTGCAGCAGTTCTGGTCTAGGTAAATCTCATCCTTCATCGGTGACTAGTAGTCTATCCCAGGAACGTTCTTATCATGGGGATGGCAGATGGCAAGAGAAAAAGCAGGAACATGTAAGGTGTCTTTTTCTTTTCTTTTTTAATCAAGGATGGCTTTTATTGATGTACCCATAGAGCCACCCACAATTTGGAAGGGATAATGATATTAATAGAATAATCATCACCAAAGCAATTGAAAATACAAAGTTTATCTGCAAAGGCTTTGCAGTGCCATAATGCCTTCGTAAATTAAGGAAACGGGCTGCCCGTCACGGCTGCTCACTTCATGGTCTTCATGAAATCTTCCCCCTTCTTTAAGGTTTTTTAAGACCTAGCCTCACGTGGGGTGTAGTTATCTCCACCTTGTTGTATTAGCCAAAGCCAGCATGGCTCAAACCAGAATCAAGTATCAAGAAAATGAGCTCTGCCCCTTAGTAAGAGCGACTGAAACATCTCATGTCCCAGGCCACAGATGTGGGGAAGGGTAACTAATTGGGGCCAATAATATAACCAATCACAAATTAAAATGCCCTTTAAAAAATTCCTTTCTTATCTGGGTTTTGTGTATACCCTTGTAGATCTTTAATGACATCTATTTTTAAAAATATGTATAAAGTATGAGTCAGGCACAGTGGCTCACACCTGCAATCCCAGTACTTTGGGAGGCCGAGGTGGACAGATCACCTGAGGTCAGGATCTCAGGACCATCCTAGCCAATGCGTTGAAACCCCGTCTCTACTAAAAATACAAAAAATTAGCTGGGCATGGTGGCGTGCACATGTAATGCCAGCTACTTAGGAGGCTGGGACATGAGAATTGCTTGAAGTCGAGGGGCAGAAGTTTCAGTGAGCAGAGATGCCATTGCACTCCAGCCTGGGCAGCAAGAGCGAAACTCCATCTCTCTCTCTATATATATATGGTATTTATTGTATGAGTGTGTGTGGTTATAGATCTATTTCATATTGTAGTTACTACTCCAGTTGTATTTGTCACCCAATAATATTACTTGGATGACTTTCTACATCCATACATACAGTTATAAGTCATTATTTTTAACTGTTGAATGATATTACAAAGAGTAAATATGTGTTTACTTAGCCATTCCTCTATTGTTAGCCCTGTAGATGAGTTTGCAGTGCTCAGCATTATAAATCGTGCTTTAATGAGCACTCTTGTACACATTTCCTTGTTTTTCTGCAGACTACCCTGCAGAAATGAGTACTTTAGGGCATGTCATCTGTGAATTTCATATTGTAGTGTATTTTGCAAAAGTACCTCCAGTGTAGCTATATAAATTACATCTCCTCAGGCAGTAAATAAATACCTATTTGCCTACACTGTCATTAACACTTATTATCAAGCAGTTTATATATATTTTTAATTGGAGAAGTTAAAAAATAACTTGACTTTCTCAGTGATTTCAGAACGTTTTTATTTAAACAACAGAATAATAATTATCTGCAAAATGCTTTATATAAAACAATTTAATGTAGTTCTGTGGTATGAACATGGTACTTTGAAGAGTTCCTTGTGCACTTAGCCCCACTCTTGTCTTCTATGTTGTCCCAGTGTACACTTTACATCCTCTTGCTTCAGGTCAAAACTTATTTAGTTTGCTATCATTTCCCTGGAACAGTGCCCTCACTTCAGCTCCTACTTCCATCATATCCAGAATGGTTGAGACGATGGTTTTAATTTCCAACTGTTATTGTCTCAAGGGAGTACTTTACCCAGTACCAAAACCTCATCATGCTCACATTTACACACAGTATGGTCAGCTCACTGAGCTCTGTCTTCCATAGCAGGTAGGAAAACCCAGGCTCAAAGAAAAGAAGCGTATTCCTTATCTTTAATATGACAGGTAACAAAATTAAAGACATCCTAGATTCAAGGATCTATGATAAATTATGTGAGGATAGAAGATATGAATACGATGGAAGAGCATATTCTCGTGGAGACAGCACTTGACTCACTTCAGGGAAAATTTTAGTCCACCCTTCCCTCTCTCTCTGTCTCTCTCTCTCTCTCTCTCGTTACACACACACACACACGCGCGCGCGCGCACACACGCACATGTAGACATACAACACACATTCATGCAAATGTACTTGCACACACATGCATCTAATGCACATGCACACACGTGCATGCACACAAACACACACACACACACACACACACACGAACATGCTGCCACCAACTAGCCCAGTAACACTGGGAAAACCATCTAAACATGTTTACTTTGTTTCTTTATATGAAGAATGAAAAACACTGCAAAAAATGTGGAATATTTGTGAGCAATAAATGATGTGTGCAGGTGAATGATTTGTATTGGGTACCAGCTTACTAGACACGTGAACACATAGTGTGAAAAACCATTCAATGTAATTTTTTTCACCAATAGTGGATAAACCAGCCGTTAGTAATTTCCAAAGGAAGATGTTTAATGCTGGATTTAATATCTATGTGCCATAACTTTTACTAATATTGGAATCACTCAGTCTAATTAAAGTCCACAAGTAGGAGGGAGTCAACCCAGGAAAAGCTTAAGACATTTCTGAGGGAATGCGAAATTGGATCACATTTGTCACTGAACCATGTAGTAGAGTCTCAGAGAAACGTGAATCCATTCATTCATTCATATGCCATCTCAGGTGCTGAGGGCAATAATACTCTATATTAAACAAGCATATTTCTTTTGGAAATAAAACTTAAAGGTGATTGTGGATAGGGTGAAACTAATGCGATACCTTCTCATCCACCACTTACCCCGAACTCCGCTAGCACACCCCTTTTCATCTCAACTTACCTAAAATCAGAAATGATGAAGGAACATCAGGAAGTTTTGAAATATTGTCTATTTTTCCCTGTGGGAATGGGTTGCGTTGGGAGACGCATCTTTTTAGATAAAGAGTCTTTTTAGGAAGCTGGGCATCACAGGTCTGGCCACTGCTATGGTGAAAGGTCATCTAGACACATGGAATTGTAGAGTCACGAAGTATCGAAACATATTCACTAGAAATATGCCACAAATGCACTCTGACTTGCCAAAATTCAGGAGGGTAGGGGAAACAGAAGCGATTCTGAAATCTGGGGAAAAACAGGTGTTTGCAACCTAAGAAAGATAAAAAACAGTGCCATTCATGGGTGAGGGTGATCCTGACCAATTCTTAAGCACAGTGGTTGGAATTGCTTTCAAGAGTCAGTAGCATAGAGATTAGTAAGTGAATCAGTCTATGTTGAAAAAGTAAATAAAATATAGAAGCTAAATTAGAATCTTTATAATCTGGCCCTAGTCGTATTATTCATTTTCAGCTTCCTTGCTGTCTGCATTCATTTTTCCCTGCCCGTCGGCTTATCTTAAGACTCGTGATCTCCAATCTCCCTAAAATAATTGCACCTTCTCCAGATAATGCATATACTTCTGTGCTTTTGTTCCTTTGCATGCTCTTTCCCCTCTTCATGGAATACCTTGTCCTCTTTTTCTGCTCTTAAAACTCCTATTCATCATTCAAGCCTTGGCTAAATATAACCTTCCCTGTGAAGCTGTCCCTGCCTTTTTCAGGAAAAGCTGTTTCCGTTTGCTTCTGTGTTCCTGCTCCCTGCTACATACAAGTCAGGTAGCCTTGTGTAGTGATGTCAGAAAATTCAAGGTTTTTTTTTTTTTCCACAGACTGTCAGCTAGAAAATTGAAACAGACTCTTAAACTTGCCTATGATCTCTCAATTACCAGCCCCTGTCCCTGCTCAGACAGACTCCAGCTAGAAGAATATTTCTAAAATACATCCTTGATCAGACGATATTTCCATATGTACAATCTCAATATTTTTTGTAAAAATAACACCTACAAAGTTTCATAGCACATCCAAGGCTTTTTATGAGTAAGAGTTTAGAGAAGTTAAGCAGTTTGACCAAGGTCAGAGAGCTAATAAATGGCAGAGAGAAGATTTGAGCTCGTAATTGTTTGAGTCTAAAGGTGGTGACCCACCCTGCTTCTTCCAATTGCATGGCAGGGCCTACTTTCTTTGCTGCTTCCCTCTGAACTTGCAGTGCATGGGGTAATTTTGGAGAAAAAGTTATATAAGCAACGTAACATATTTCAGATGCACAATATGTCTTTGCAGCCTGAGATTATTTTAAACCAACCATGGCAATGTGTATTGGTGAACACATATTTGAGCTGACAGATGGGCGTGGGCACCTTTATCACTCATAAATAGAGCACTTTGACCAGTTGTGGGGGAAACTCAACTGTTGGAAAGTACAACTCATACTTATGTCCTGCCTATACAACCTTTTCTGAGCCCCTGCATTCTCTCTCTCACACACACACATACAAACACCCCCCCCATACACACATATACCCTACACATGCATCATTAGCAAGTTTGTTTATCCGTGTAAGAAAAATTAATTTCTCCAATTCAGGCACAAAGGAACTTCTCAGAGCTAACCTGGTGGTGCTATTTGTTTATTCATTTGTTTGTTTGTTTTGTTGTTGTTGTTGTTGTTGCATTCTTTCCCACTAAACCTGAAGCTGAAAGTTCTCATCTGCATGGTGGGTCTTTCTTCAGGATATTTCTGTGTAGCTGTTTTATAAAACATCTAAAACCTGGAAATGAGATACACATTTCAATTTGCACCTATGGTACTTTGTGCTTAGTCTTCAGTAGCACAAACTATAACAGTTCAGCCTGTCTCTTTCTTCCTGTATCTAGAATGTAAACTTCTCCAGATAAGACATTGTTTCAATTGTCACCTGTGTTCCTAGTCCATTTTGCAGCATCTGGCACTCAAGCACATTTAAAACAAGTGAACAAAGGAAATTCCTGGTGTGCAGTGATTAGTGGATTCTTTGCCTGTGGTTGGATACAAAGTCTCCCTCAAACACCTGAAACAGCCTTGTGCAAGATGAATTAGACCTCGCTGGTAGAAGTAGAACTGACACCAAGGTCAAGCGGGGTCGCAGGCAACCCAAATCCATATTAGAGTAAGGAAGATATTTCTAGTAGAAAATACTTCAAAAGGAAACAAACTGTTGTGAAAGGAAATGGACACCCAATTCCTGGAGATTTTAAGCAGGAATTGGATGGCACGACATCCGGTCTGCAGTGCTTCAAGCAGAATTAAGCATTCAAAGCAGTTCATTCAGATCATCTTTAAAGTTCTAGCTACCTTTGTGCATCTAAAATTATATATATATAATTGATATTTTTAGTATTTTTAGTATTTCTTCCTCGGTTATAACCCCTGTTTTTCCTATTCCTCTACATTCTCCATTTTATCATGGCTTTGGATCTGCATCCAGGCTTCATAAACTAGCTATCCTTTGTTTTATAACTACAAATCATAAGCTTCAGGACTCAAATTACATGTCATTTCTTTTAAATTCAGGTCCTGCTGTTTTATGAAATTGAAACATCCTGGTTTCATTTTTTTACTTGTATAGTTCCAATCACAAATTTAATCAACCAATTACTTTTTGTTATTTAAAAAAAGTATCTGTTCCCACTTAACATATGCGCTGTGTCAGGACTGCCGTGTTCCCTGGTCTCACTACAGTTTGTGTTGCATAGAATAAGTATTCACCATGTAGGTACTGAGCGAATGACTGGGTGAAAACATCGATGTTTACAGACACTTCTCTTTCTATTGCTATATGCTATTTTCATTCAGATTATTTTTTGTTTGTCTTCAGAGGAATTGCAAATGCTTTACAGCAAAGAACATCCAAGAAGCTTCTTGAAATTGCCAAATAATGAGTGTTCTTTGATAGCATCCAGGGACCTTGACGGCTTCTTTTGGCAGACAAAGACTTTGGGACACAATGATTCTCTGAGGCTCACTCTCTAGAGAAAGGAAAAGAAAGTCTGGGACGCAGGACATTAACAAAGGAGTGGGAACCAGAGGGACGACAGCCCAGGGTCCCTCGCAAAGACTGGGAGGGGCTTCATCCCCTTCCTGGGGTTTGTCCTATTGAACATTTATTAAGTTCAGAGTTGGCCCCCAGCCAGAGGCAGCTCTGGGAGGTCTGGAGGGAAGAAATAATACCCCTTTGTTAAGTTCTTTTTGTGTTTTCCCTCCATTCCACTTTTTCTGCATATATCAGTACCCTTGAGCGATTGATATGATTTTTGTTGTATGGATGTGGAAACTTACAGAAGGTAAGAAACTTACTACTCAGTCATGTAGCAGGTGGGTGGCAGAGCTGGAACCCAAATTAGATTTCTAAATTAATGTGATGCCAAAATATATGACTACCTCTGCTGCTATAATCAACAAGAAACTTTATTTCCAGCACATCTTGTAAATTTTCTTGGCATTATTTATGTCTTCCTTTATTTATACTTTCCACATATTTTAATTTTCTTTTTGTGAAGTAGCTTATATTTACATATAGTCACTTATGTGTTTTTATATGCATATATATTCACTTACGTGCTTATGCATATGTGTTTAGATGCATATATATATGAAGTTTGTATAGTGTTAAGCACTATATATGCATGTGTTAGTGCATGCATGCTCACATTATTACTAGAAAGTAGACTCAGAAATAAGTCATATACTGATCTAGCTTAGGAGACAAGAGACATGGATGACGTGGGACTCCAAGAACTAACTCATTCCTCCAGAGAGGTGCAGAAACAATAGGGTTAGAATACCAATACTAGTATGTGCAAAACGAACTCTAGGATTTGCTGGGAATTAGGAGGAGAATGCTACGAATCTGAGAGACTATATTTGTCAGGATGTTAAGTTAACCAAGCTCAAGTAATTGAAATTGGCTATGGTGGCATTACCACCATGGAGATGAGATATGCAAGAAGGAAGAGACCCATGAAAGAGAAGAAAATCGAAGCCAGTAAAAATTGAGTGACAAATCCTGGTAATATATAGATCTATCTATCAATATTAAATTAGGACTAGATCACCCTTGGGGGCAAGTGGGCTAGGGTTTGGATTTTAAAAAGATACTGTAAAATTTTTGTATATACTTAATCCTAAAATGTATAGCATGAATTGAAAACTCTAGTAGAGTATGAAGTAGTATAATATAATGAACCAGGTAATATAGTATAATCAACATTACTATAATGAGCAATGTAGTATAATTTACTATACTCTAAGCCTCAGATTCCTCTTCAATGGCGGAGGGATAATGATGGTTTTCTAATAATACCTTGTTCATAGTTCAGTATATATTGGCTGCTGTCAATTATTATTATGCAAAAGACCTGGGCATGTAGGTAACTAGCAAGTCCCCTGGAGAATCAGGCAGTATGCCCGGCAAAGGTCTGATCACAGTGAGGATTGCCTGTTCCCTAAATAAGGATGGAGACACTGGAGGTCTGGAGGTCCATTTAAAACTCTTCCTATTCATGGGGCAGGAGCCTCTTTAAATGCACAATTACCCTATTTAGTTTCAGAATAAAGGATGAAACTGTCATGACTGATTGGTCAATTAGAATTGGATAGGGAATGGGGCTAGGCATGATTGAGATAACTGATGCCTACCAGAAATGTTAGACTGTTCTCGTGTGTGCAAAAGGCATGAGGTAAGAAATATGCATTTATTACATCTTTAAGAATATGACACTATGCTCCATGTTTTCACTGAAACTGTCTCATTTAACCTAGGAGGCAACCCTGAGGGCAGTGAGGCAAATTGACTTGACTCAATCCCACAGAAGCTAGTGTTGGGTTGGGTGTGGTGGCTCATGCCTGTTATCCCAGCAATTTGGAAGAACAAACCCAATAGATTGCTTGAGTCCGGGAGTTCAAGACCATCCTGGGCAACATGGCAAAATCCTATCTCTATTAAAACTGCAAAAAAGTTAGCTGGGTGTGGTAGCAAGTACCTGTAGAACCAGCTACTCAGGAGAATCACCTGAGCCTAGGGGATTCAAGGCTACAGTGAGCCAAAACAAACAAACAAACAAACAAAACCGAAACAAAACCGTCATGCCATGGCACTTCAGCCTGGGCAATCAGAGTGAGACCCTGTCTAAAAAAAAAAAAAAAAATTAAAAGTTAAAGCCAGTGTGAATACTCAATTGTGTGCCTGACTATAAAACTCACACCTTTCCTCCAAATCATCCAATCTATTTTATTTTACATTTTTTTGATTATATATATGTGTGTGTGTATATATATGTGTATACATAGATATATATACACATATGCATAAGCATAGATTTTTATATTTATGTACTTATACACATACATTATATATTAAAAGTTCACAACATGTGTCCATACATATTATACTAATAGGATTACTTCTCCTGCTGTTTTCCATTCTAGGATATACATTCCACAGAGACTGTTTTCTTTGCTGCTGAACGCCCAGCAGTGAGAAGAGGGCCTGACTCACAGAGAGTCCTCCACAAGCATCCGCTAGGTATATGCACAGATATGCAGGTCATTGCATTAGAACTTCTTTGAAGAGGGTAGGAACTAACTGCATACTTTATCTTATTTAGTTTCCCAAATCTCTGTTTTATAGGAAGTATAAGTTATTGGTTTAAAGAAGAGGAAACTGAGGCTGCAAGAAGCTAAGCAATTTTCCTAAGTATATATTGCCAATAAACAGAGTTTTCAGAGTTCAATATCTGGCCACCAACCTTTTAACTTTATCTCATTGCCTTGTGCCATACAGGGCCTCAGCAGCTACAGCTGTCTTGTTGCTGCACCTAGGAGGGCATCCAGCACCTCAATCCTCACTTCTTGAGCAGGAAAAGTTGTAGGAGAAAAAGAAAGTGTGTCTTCCAATGTTTGTAATGACACTTCATGCACCTAGATTTTATGTACTGTAATATCTTGTGGTTCATTTCCCCTTGGATATTTTTATTTTAAATGGAAACATGAGTTACCAGAGATGTTTCTATTGACAGAAGGATTCTGGCACAAATACTGAGCACTAATGGCTTCAGGTCATCTGCGCCCCCAGGGCAGTGTCTATTGACATCCTTGAGGGCATAGTGAATTTATACAACAGACTGGGACAGCCTCCTTCTCAGGAAGGCCACAGCAGCCTCAGAGACTAGCCCCAGGGAACAGATATTCCCAAAGCTATTCATTTATTCAGAAAATATTCAGAAGAATTGTTCTGTCTTGTGTGTGTCAGGAATAATATGGTGTGTAAATATGGGCACAAGCATGCTGGGATTTCAGTGATGAGAACCAGGGGAAGAGCTGGTGTTTATTTGAAGAATTCAGAGAACTATTAACACAGTCTCTCCGTAGGAAAAGCTCTCTGTGTTCATCAAAGCATCATGGGCTCTGGGTTTATTTATCCAGCCATGCAATATTGATGATGAAACTTTGGTACCAAAAGGCAGAAGGAACTGATGGTTAAAAGTACAGTCTTTGGAGCACACTGCCTAGAATCTCATGTATCTCCATTTCATCTTAGTAGTAGCACCTTGGGCATTTTCCTTAACCTCTCTGAGTTGTATTTTCCTCCTCTGTAAAATGATGATTAAAAAAGAATATTCACGTACATCGAATGAGTCAATGTATACTCAGTGCTTTTAAGCATTCAATGAAAATTAGTAATTACAATTTACCAATCTGGAGCCAGTCACTGATGAAGGTAGTGAAGAAAACAAAAATCAAGTGTGTGAATATTGACAGCAAAATATATAAAGGTGGCAGAAAACAGCAGCCTCATTCATCCAAAAATCATTCAGTTTATCACAGGATTCCAGAGAGTGTCTGGGAAAATTAAAAAAAAAAATGATCCTGTTCCTCCCATTTTTCCCATTCCCACCATCAGTTACTACTATATGACCTTGGAGTCCTATGGCATACATGTTTCGATATATTTTTCCCTACTTAAAATTAGGAGATATATAGTTTCAGGTCATCGACCTTTCCTTTCTTATAGATTCAAGTTCAACAGATGCACAGAAATTAATTAGTCATAACTGTCGATATATGACTCCCTCTTCGTTGGTCCATTCAAGGCTTTTCTTCACTCTTTATTAATAATAACCACTATTGGACTTAATACCCTATGTAAAAACCTAAATCCCTTTCTGTTATCCTCTTTCATCCTCTTTGCCTCTTTCCCTGGCCCAGAATAACTGCTACTCTGAATTGTGTGTTCATCATGCCCTTGCTTTGAATTTTAACTTGTTTTGTCACATCCATATGAACTGTATTCAAAAAAGTATATTTGAGTATTTGGTTGTTTCTCTAACATTATTTTTTAGAAGATCTCATACCGTATGCAACATTTTAGGTACTCTCAACTTATTAAAATTATGCTATTATAGTAGGTAGTCAGGCAGAAATAAGTAGGGCAGGAGACCGCCCCCTCACCTCCCACCAGGAATGTCAGGATGCTATCTGGTTAGATGATTGTTAAACTGCCTCCCTTAAGTACTTATTGGTCGCAGCTATCCAAGGGAAAAACGGTCTCCCAATAGATAGAAACATCTGAAGTTTGTGCTCAGCAGCTTCCTAATAAGATCTTAGGGGTTAGATGAGTGCCCTCAAGCATGCACACTAAGAGGCAAAATGGTAGACTTGAACCTGGTATATGAGTTTCCTCTAGACACATTCAACTGGTAAAGAAAATAATGCCTCAAGTGAGCATGTGCACAATTTTGGTAAATATACTGTGCATGTATGTGGTCCCTCCGAAGTTGTGGCAGGCCACTGCGCATGTGGACAGCACACCCCAAGGGAAAAATTATGGGAGAAGGGATGCAAGACCCAGGAAGTACAACAACGTATAAAACCCCAAGTCAAAGGTCAAATAGTGCACTTGCTTTCTCAAGTCATCTGCTTGGCCCTCTTCCAAGTGTACTTTACTTCCTTTTGTTCCTGCTCTAAAGCTTTTTAATAAATTTTCATTCCTGTTCTAAAATGTGCCTTGGTCTCTCATTCTGCTCTATGCCGCTTGGTTGAATTCTTTCTTCTGAGGAGGCAAGAGTTGAGGTTGCTACAGACTTGTACAGTTTCACTGCCAGTAACAATGCAGCTAAGTTTTATCCATGCTGTTGAATGGAGCTGCAGTTAATTCAATAGTTAGAACACTATATTCAATGTACATCAAGTCACTTACCTGTTTTTATTTTAATGAAAATTTGAGTTCTTTCCCAGTGTTTATGTTGTTTTGTTTTGCATGTTTGAAGTACTCTATTGATGTACAGCCTTTCTTACCACTGGAATTTCTACCTCTAAACTTTTGCTATTTGAATGGTTGAGAAATGGTATCTCATGGTCTTTATTCATCTTTCCCTGAATAATATTCAGAGAAAGACGCTTTTATAAGTTTATATGTATCTGCTAGCCAGTAACCACTTGTTGGGTAATTTCCTCAAGATTACAAAGAATATAGGACTGATAATAAGATTTAAATCAGTCATATTTTAAAACCATGCCCTTTCCTTCAGTATGTTACAATGATGACAACATCAGAAACAGACATTATTAGTATTGATATAGCTGTGGACTCTGAGAGTTTTTTAAACTCTTGTAAAATTTTAAATGTCAACATTTGAAGCTCCTTTTATTGAGAGGAGATCTGTGCCATCACAATGAGATATCTATAAACAGTACTTCAAATTAGATTCTTTGGAAAGGGAGAAAATATCTTTGAGTAAATTTACAGAATAAAAAAGAAACTGTCCAAACTTTGTTTGTCATAATTAGAGGATTTCAGGTTTGGAAGAAAACTAGAAATGTAGAAATGAAGCCTCTCTCAGCTCTCTGCCAGCTATATTATTTTACAGTAAACAAACAAACAAAAACTCGAAACTGCAATGTAAAGTGGCTTCCGCAAGGTCATGATTTGCTAATAAAAAAGTTGTAACAAGAACTCAGTATGTAAATGTATCAGTTATTTATTGCTCTCTGACAGACCAGAGGCACTGAAAAAAATTCAGTGCCTTTAACCCACACTCATTTTATTTTCTTATAATTTGGTAGGTTAGCTATTCAGGCTGGGTTCAGCAGGCTGGTTTTCCTGTTGGATTCACCTGGAGTAACTTGTAGTCATAATCAGCTGGTGGTGGTTTGGTCTAGGAGCCCTGTGCTAGGATGACTTATCTCTGTTCTATGTATTTCCTTCCTTCCTCCCTTCCTTCAATTCTTTCTTCCTCTTTCTCTCTCTCTCTCTCTCTCTCTTTTTTTTTTGACAAAGCCTTGCTCTGCTGCCTAGGCTGGAGTGCAGTGTCACGAACACATGAACATGACCCACTGCAGTCACATCTTCCCAGGCTAAAGTGATCCTCCAACTTCAGCCTCCTGAGCAGCTGGAGCCACAAGCACATGCCACCGCACCCAGCTCATTTTTGAATTTTTTTCATTTGTAGAGGTAGAATTCAGCTATGTTGCCCAGGCTTGTCTTGAACTCCTAAGCTCAAGCAATCCTCCTACCTCAGCCTCCCAAAGTACTGGGCTGATAGGCATGAAGCGCTATGCCTGACCTTATGTATTCTCACTCTTTACAGAATTATCTTGGTATTCTCTTTGTGGCTGAGTGGTTCCTGTGGTAGAGAAGATAATCCCCAGTGCACAAGCACATTTCAATTTTACACTTGTTAATATGCTATTGGCTGAATCACATCACATGATTAAGCACAGGTTTAATGAATAAAAGGTAGACTTTAACTCTTGATGAAAGAAAAAGCAAAGTCAGTTTTTCTTCAAAAGTCAACTTATTTTTTAATTACCTTTATTTCTTAGAGCAGTTTCACTATTATGGGAAAATCAAACAGAATGTAGAGTTTCCATATGCTCACTCTCCCCGAGGCCCTGCTCATAGCTTCCTCTATAGCAACATACTGCATTAGTGTGGTACATGTGTTACAATTGATGAACCAATATTAATATCTCATTATCAAATACAATACATAGCTTTCATTAGAGTTGACTCTGTGTTGCCTAATTCTTTGGATTTGGCAAAATGCATAATGTCATGTATTCATTACTATAGAATGATTTAAGAGAATAGATTCACTGTCCTAAAAATCCTCTGTGCTCTGCCTATACATCCATTCCTTCTCACTAATCACTGAAAACTACTGATATTTTCACTTTCTCCATAGTTCTAAAGGTTTTTTTCTTTTCCAGATGTCACATAGCTGGAATCACATGATATGCAATTATTTTAGACTGACTTCTTTCATTTAACAATAAACTTTTAAGCTTCCTCCATGTCTTTTCATGAGTAGAAAACTCATGTTTTTTTTTTTTAATTGTGGAATGATATTCCATTCAGTAGATGCATTACAGTTTATGTATCCATTCACCTTTTGAAGGACTTCTTGGTTGTTTCCAGCTCCTGACAAAGATGAATAAAACTGCTATAAATGTTAATATGCAGGTTTTTGTGTGAACATGACTTTTCAATTTATTTGGGTACATACTTAGGAGCACAGTTGCAGGATTGTATAATAAGACTATGTTTATCTTGTAAGAAACTGACAACCTGTATTCCAAAGTGGCTATGCCGTTTATACTCATACCAGGCATAAATGAGATCCCTGCTGATCCATATTCTCTTTTGTATTTGGTGTTGTTAGTATTTTGCCTTTTAAACATTCCAGCAGATATATAAAGATATTTCATTGTTTTAATTTGCAATTCCATAATGACAAATGATTTTGGAAATCTTTTCACATGTTTATTTGTCTTCTGTAAACTTCAGCTTATTAATCATAATTGTATTTTTCCCATCTAAGAATTCAAAAATTTTTGTCATATTTGAATCTGATCCTGATTTCCCCCCATTTGAACCTGTATTTTTGCTTGTAGCATGCTCTGTATTTTTTTTAAGTCAGATTTGATGTATTGCGTAAAATGAACTGAGGTAGTCAAGCCTTTAGTTTGAAGTTTTATGTTTATCCAGCTTGGAGTTAGGCTGTGCCTAGTGTTTGGTAGATCTGTGTTATCAGAAGGTAAAATTACCTCTGTGTCCTTGTTTTTTTCTTTTTTGTTGTCTTTGAATTTTCCTAGAGATTTCTTAGATAAGGTCTGAGATTTACAGTTCTATTATCTGCCATATTGTGTGGTACAGAAGCCAAATTGATGTGGTGGTAAGGTGTGTGTGAGGGGAGGGAGGCATTCTGTCATCTATAATGAGATCTCAGTCTTTCAGTGAGTCTGAGTTGGATGTTTTTCTTCCCTCCATGTCAAAAGCTGAAGGGAGCTGGAGCTGAATATTTCTGTTTATTCAGGTCGAGTACTAGAATGGGCTGGAGTTGGGTATTTTTATTCTCCCACGTTGGTTAGGCTTTGGAAAAATCACAGACAGGCTTTAATAAAATAGTTTTTCTCTTGAAATCAGGCCTTGTTAAGGAAAATAGCAAGCTCTGTACATATTTAAACATGGTTAATTTTCTTCTCTCAAATTCCCTTCATAAAATCCATCTATTTCCCAGTGCTAGAAGCATAATGAGATTTTTCTCCAATTTTAATAATGAGTACCTGGTTAGATTCCTAGAGGTAAAACATAAAAGTATGGGGTCCATCTGCATTGAGGCTCTTTAGGGTTTTTATTTTACAAGCTAGTAAACGCTGAGCCTCCAGCAATGATCCTAACAACAGTGGCTCCAGCTGTGGACTCCTGCTCCTGACAAGCTGTGATGCTCTGCATCCACCTGTCCCTCCAGTTTTGGAGACAGCAGTTTGCCCATTGACCTCAATCCTTAAAGAATATAAGAATAGTTGTTGATTTTCAGTTTGTTCAGCTTCTTTTCTGTGAGGACAGGAGTGGCAACTTTCAAGCATGGCATGTCATATCAGAAACTGAAGGTCTCAAAAACTCACATTTTGAAAGCATGTGCATGAAAGAATGGAAGGCATTTGTAGCCATTAGTTTTTGCAATTTACCATACAAATACATGTTTTAGTATGCTTTCAGTGACATTAATATCTCTTCTTATTGTAAAAATGGCTGCAGGAATTTATGTAAATAATAATTAACATTTTTAATTTCTTAGTTATAAGCCAGGAAGTGGTATGTATTATTGTATTCATCTTCCCTAAAGCATTTAATGTTAGAAATTGAGATCTTTATTTCAAAGCAAAGTAAACTGTCTGCTTTCATATATACTCTCGGTCTTTTGTTGTTTAAAATCAGTAACATCAGGCCATATTTCTCAAAAAGCTATGTCAGCTGTCTCCCAGGAAGTTTGGCCAATGGAGGCACTAGAAATCTATTCTGGAGTAGATGTGCAGATCATGCAGGATTGTTACATAGGTATACACATGCAATGGTGGTTTGCTGCCTCCATCCCCTAGATGCAGCAAACATGTAGGGGATAGAACCAGCAAACATCTAAGGGAGGCACCTTTTCTTGCTAATACCTCAGTTGCCTAATTTTACATTGCTCAACCGCTCAGCCTCTTCATCACTTATGGATCTAATTCTATTTGTAAAATCTGTCTATTTTATTTATGGCTAATATTTTATTTCCTTTGGTTCAACTCTGATATAAGCAGAAGCTTTCCAAATTTTCACACCTTTTCTAGAACTCAAGAAAAAATATAGGCGTAGATCAAATTCCTAATCCTCCCAATCTCTGTTGACTCTTATGTGAAGTATTTATGTTTAGTATAGAATGAAGCTTCTAAAAATGATTGATATTCCCAGAAAGATTAGAGTAGATATTTCCTCTAAAAATGAAAACAATATCATTTGAAATAGAAATAAATATCAATTCAGTACAACTCTTTGAAGACAAATGTAAAGAAAAGCCCCTAAGAAGTAAAACAAAAACTTGAAGACACAGATACTTGGAGATAAAACATTTATAGATTAGCTGGAAACAAGATTTTAAAAGTAATGTGATAGACCCATCTTCTAGTAGTGGTGGAGTGATTTGGGTAATTTACTTTGCCCGCAAGTAACATTTATAAATCATGGACAAAATGTTAACAGCAAGAAACATTTTAGAAAGTGGCAAAAGTGGGGAGCAACTGGATAAAGATATCATTTATACCAAAATAATATCTTTAGATATAGTTTGTGGCTTCCTTCTTCTTTTTGTTTCATGAAGTTATTACTCAATCAGAACACACTGTTTGGGTGGTAAAAACTCATAGTCTTACTGGCTTGAGATGTACAGAAAACAGGAGTCAGAACAGATAAAAGCTGAAATGAGAAAACTCTGGGGCAGAAGGAAATACATAGGAGATGTACACTAATAACCTATATGGAAACTCTGAACTCTATGCATGAGAGTACTTCAGAGATCCACAAGATTCAGGGAAGAGACAGAAGCTAAAATCAGAAATAATTGAACAGATTTCAGCTTGTGTTCACTGATAGAGAGAGAAAAATATATACAGTAAGGGAAAGAGATGGGGCACTGCACTTGTAGAATCCGCCCAAGTTAACTGCCTGCTGAATGGTAGGGGTGTGTTTGGAAGATACTTCAGGGGAACATAATAGAATCCAGGGGATTAATAGCATATCATTCACAGTGTTGAACAAAAAACTAAATGTCACTAAACCGAGAAAGAAAATGTAAAATATGACGCATATCTAAGAAAAGAAAAAAAATTGACACATACATTGAGATGACCTAGAAGATGTATAGAAGATGTACTAATTTTAAGGCAGCTGCTATAAATATTTTCAAGTATTAAACAAAAATATACTTAAATAGATGAAAAATTAACTACCTCATGAATTATAGAAACTAGAAGATATACAAATAGAAATTCTAGAGCTGAAAAGTACAGTAAATAAAATAAAAAGCACACTAGATAGGCTACTTGATTAGACACAACAGAGGGTAAAACTGTTTATTTACAGATGACTTAAAGATAATCAATGGAAATTACATAGTTACAAGAACAAAGAAAAACAAATGAGAAAACGATGAGCAAAGCCTGAGAAGCTTGTGTAACAATATCAAACAGTTCAACATAATAGTAATTTTATTATCAAAAGTAGTGAGGAGGAGGAAAAGGAGTTGGAAAACCAAAGAAAGAAAAAATGGCCAAGACATTCCAAAGTTAGGAAAAAAAAATTATCTTTCAGATCCAAGAAGCACAGCAAACGCCACTGATGATAAATACAAAGCAAACTACACCTAGCCACGTCACTTTCATACTGCTGAAAGGTAATGTTAAGCAGAAAACTGTGAAGGGTCACATTACATAAAAAGAAAATTAGATACAAGTAACAACCAATTTCTTATTACAACCAATGGAAGACAAAAGAAAATTGAAGAGACTCTGTCAACTGCTGGAAAAAAAACTGTTTACATCAAATACTGTATCTAGCAAAATCATTTTTTTTAAATAGAAATGAAATAAATACATTGTTAGGTAAAGAATAACTGAGAAAATGGATTGTGGCCCATAACCTTCCCTAAAATAAATGCTTATAGGAAGTTCAAGCTGAAGGAAATGACACAGATGCTAATTCAGATTTGCAGGAATTAATGACAAGAAACAGACATGGTAAATGTGGGAAAATGTACAATATTTATTTAAATGTTATACACTGTAAAGACTATAATGCACTTAGGTATACTATATGTGATAATAATGTAAATGGCACAAAAGTGCTGAGGTGCAAATGCACTGTTTAGATTTCCAAATTCAACATGATATAGTCCAATATTTGCTCAAAAGATAGACTAAATAAATTTCAAAGAAAACCTCTAAAATTAATGCCAAGGGTTATACTTAAAGGCCAAAAAGTCCTTAAAATGTAATACTGAAAACATTTCAATTGAGCAGACAGAATACAAAAGATTTAGAGAAATATAAAGTTAATGAGAAAAATAGGAAAAAAATAGAAAAGCAGTAAACATAAATTTATGTAGATATATATGAGTACTTCGATGGAAAATAAGTTTGTTAGACTGAATAAAACCAAAATAGCCAACAATACATCTATGGAGATGCACTTAAAAAAAATCATGGGTAGACTGAGAGTAAATCATCAAACAGTGAGGAGAAAAAGGCAGAGTGGCAATATTAATATCAGAAAGCGTAGATTTCAAGAAAAGATATATTACATATGGACAGTTTGTATTAATAAAAGCTGCAGTACATGAGGAAGACATTAAAATTTAAATGTGTATCTTCCTGAAATTAGAATTATCTCAGTAAGTGGGACAAAAGCATATTACAAATTCAGCATTCATTCAAGACAAAACTCTCAGTATACAAGGAATGAAAGGAAATTTCTTAAATCTAATAAAAGTCATCTGGAAAGATATAGCTGGCATCATATTTATTGGTGAAACAGTAGACTTTTCCACCAAGATTGAAAAATATTTAAGAACTCGTACTTCACGACTTTGATTTATCTTTGTACTAGAAGCCATATTCAATACTGAGAAAAATAAGTAAAAGGCATATCAATTTAAAGGAAAAACTAAAACTATTTATTCACACATGACATGCTCATAGATAGAGAAAATAATGAGGAATATGTCTTGGAGTAAGTTAGTAAAGTTAGCATGATTCCAAAGTATAAGGTCAATATATAGTATTCAATGATTTATGTAGGTACTAAGAGTCGAAAACTGAAACTGAAATTGTTTAAGTTCCATTTATAATAGCATCAGAAAATATAAAATATTTAGAAATAAATTTCACAAATGTGGCATGATACATCTGCACAAGAATTATAAAATATTGCTGAGAGAAATACAATAACATACTTTAGTAAATGTATTCAATGCAAACTGAGTCATAATCTCAGCAGGAATTTTTATAGAGGTTGGCAACCTGATTCTAAATTTATATGTGAATTCAAAGGACCCTAAATAGCCAAGGTATGATATACAATGGTTGTACATATTTTTGGAGTAATCTTGATACAGTGTGTAATAATTGAATTAGGGTAATTGGAATATCTATCATCTCAAATATTTATTTTTTCTTTATGTTGGGAACATTACAATTCTCTACTAGCTATTTTGAAATATGCATTAAATTATTGTTAACTATAATTTTCCTAGTGCACTATCAAATACTAGAACTTATTTCTTCTATCTAACTGTGGTTCTATACCCATTAACCAACTTCTCTTCATCCTCCCCCACCCACCAACTTCCTTTACCAGCCTCTGGTGACCACCATTCTATTCTTTTTCTCCATGAGATCCACTTTTTTAGCTCCCACATATGAGTGAGAAATTATAATTTCTGTTCCTGGTTTATTTCACTTAACATAATAACCTCCAGTTCCATCCATTTTGCAGCAAGTGACAGGATCTTATTTTTTTATGCCTAAATAATACTTTATTGTGTATATGTACCATATTTTTTATCCATTAATCTATTGCTTGATATTTGGGTTGATTTCTAACTAGGCTATCCCAAGTAGCAGTGCCGCAGTAGACACCTGAGTGCTGACATCTCTTTGATATGCTGATTTCCTTTCTTGTGGATATATACCCAACAGTGGCATTACTAGATCATATCATAGTTTGACTTTTAGTTGTTTGATGAACCTTCGTACTGTTTTCCATACATTCACTACAATAGAATATGAGTGTTCTTTTGTCAAAAGTGCCAAAATGATTTAATCCAGAAAAGAAAATTTCTTTCAACCAGTGGTACTGGACCAACTGTGTATTAATATGGAAAAATAAGGGAACCTCTGTCCTACTTCCCAAGGCACACAGAGTTTAATTTGAGCTGAGCTACACAACTTCTAGGAGAAAACATAAAATAATAACTTGGTGGCTGGGGAGTAGGCAATGATTTCTTAGACGAGTCACAGAAAACAGTAACTATAAAAAAGTAAAGATCAAATTAACTAAAGATAATTTATCATTTAAAATAATATAGCGAAGCCACAGATTTGGAAAAATATTTTTGAATGATACACGTGACAAAAGACTTCTGTCAAGCATATGTAACGAACTCCTGCAAGGGAATAATCGGAAGACAAGCAACCCAGCACAAAAATGGTCAAAAATTTCACAGAGGGATAGGTTACCAATGTATATATTTTAAAAGATGCTAAATATCATTACTTGTGAGAAAAATGCAAAATAAAACTGTAAGTTACTAATATAATCTCAATCAAATGCTAAAATTAAAAACAGCAGGCCGAGTGTGGTGGCTCATGTTTGCAATTGTAGCACTTTGAGAGGATGAGACAGGAGGATCACTTGAGTCCAGGAATTTGAGACCAGCTTGGGCAATGTTGTGAGTTCCTATCTCTACAAAAATAAAATTAAAATAAAATAAATAAAAATTAGCAAGGTATGCTGTCATGTGCATCATTCCAGCTACTAGGAGTATAAGGTAGGAGGATCACTTGATCCTGGAAGGTTGAGGCTGCAGGGAGCTGTGATGGTGCTACTGCACTGCAGCCTGGGCAACAGAGCAAGACCCTGTATCAAAACAAAACAAAAAGCACAAAACATAAAAACCTTAACAGCATCAAAAGTTGGAGATGATGTGTAAGAACCACAACACTTTTATATTACTGGTAGGAATACTAAATCATCTAATTATTTTAGGTGAAGTTTGAAGTTTCTTGTATTGTTACATGGTCACATAGTAATTTCACTTCAGCTTACCTAGAAGATATTTAATTATATATCCATAGAATGACTTCAATAAGAAAATTTACACCAGCTTTATTTACAATTATGCCAAACAAGAAATACTTATACCCATTAACAAAACAATGGATGTACAGTTTGTATTATTTTCATGTAAAGAAATAATACCTGTTAGTAAAAAGTAATAAACTTATAAATTCCCAACAATAAGGATTAAGCTTATAGGCATTATGCTTAGTGAAATAAATCAAACACAAAAGACTACGTTATGTATGATTCCATTAATGTGAAGGCTAAATAGTTAAGACTTATGCATTTCAATGTATTGAAAGTGTACCTCAAAAATCCTACATGTACATAGTGTAGAATTACATTTTCATAACCAGTGTAAATACCATGCTAAGAAAAATGTCATCAACATTATCCAATTCCAATAATTCTTGAATATGTTTAAAAAAACTTTATAAATTAGTCAGTTATTAACCTCTAAAATGTGCCACACCCAAACTGATTTATAAATAATTCCTGTCCATTGTTAAAAATATTTTGTTGTCCCATATTACATAGAATTTGCTAGAAAAGAGAAAATGATGAAAAGTTCCCATACACATTTTATAAGGCTTGTAAAACTTCAATGCCAAAACTAGAATCAAATAGAAGAAATATAGGCTAAAGTCACATATATTGAAATTTGTAAATTTCAGTAAAAAATCAGAGACCTTCATGATCTGAGTCTAAATGAAGAAATCCTATTGATTTGCAATCTTTTAAAACAAAATGGCCAACATTTCAGAGAAAATTATAAAACGGGTTTTGTTTATTTAGGTTTAAATTTGACGAAATGCAATTAAATTTATAAACATAATTTAATGTTGTGTTTAATAACATTCAAGTTATGATTGCTCAGTTGCCATTGGTAGGCATATTAAACATTAGAACTCCAAGGTATTCATTATTGCTGTTATTATTGTCCTTTTCCTAAAGCCATGAAATGCCAGCATTCCACTGTGTTCTCTTTACTCAATATTCACAGGCTGCAAATTATCATGTGGGCAGGGCATTTCTGCACAACAGTTCTGAGAGTTTCATCACCTTTTAATTTCTTCACATTTAAATATACACCCTCCCTTAGTTATTTCTTGTCATTGATTTTTAAATTTTGGTTGAAATATGAAAGTGTTTTTTAATCTTTTTATGATATCCCTGCGCATCCTGTCTAAATTCACTCCTTTTCTTACCTTCATGTTCTGTTCTACTCTGCTTTGCATTTGGTCTTATGGTTTCTTCTCATACTTGTCACTAACTGGCACTTTATTTTTATTTGTAATTTGTTTATCTGTGTCTTCCAATAGAATGTAATATCTGTAACAGGTAGAGATCTTATTCATTTGGTTTCCCTGTTATATCCCCAACAAATAAAATCATTCCTGACACACAGTAGTTGATTTATTAATATTTATTGACTGAATTAATTACTTGTAAATTCTACCAGTAATTTTGCTAACTCTTAAATGTCTATATTTTCCGTGATACTACTACTTTATCGTACAATCTGCTTATTATATTTGTCAAATGACTAGAATTTCTGACAGAGATAGACTTAAGGTTTATAGCATGAGCAATGATAGACAGCCAATGTTAAACAGAGAGGAATATTTGAGTAGAGATCAATATAATTTACCAGATAAATAAGATTACTTTTGGTTCTTTCTAAGAAACTTCAAATGCCAATTCACATTATGAATACTTAGATACTGAGGATCCCTGCATTAATAATACAATCTAGCAATAAATCAAAAAATATTAAACTCAAACTAAAAGATTTTAATTGTAAAAATTCAAGAATAATTCAATATAATAAAATATATCAATGTATTTTATCTTTTTAAATATTATAGAAGAAAAACAAAATAAGCTTTTCTAACTGTACACTCAAAAAGATATGCCCAAGTAAGTGAATAAATCTTCTCAGTTCAAGGAAGACAAAAATGGATATTGTAAAGACCTACTTCTTCCCCAAGGTGGTCTGTATATCTAAGACAGTGCTATTCAAATCACAACAGGAGTTTTTATAGAGTTTGACAAAGTACTTCTAAAATTTGAGGAAGAGAAAATTAGTACTGAAAGGAAGATGATATTGATGTAGATTACAAACTGGCCATTAGAACAGAAGAGAGTCCATGCACATTTGAAAACTCAGTTAATGATAAAGTTGACATTTCAGAGGGAGACAGCAGCTATACATTCCTGAGTTGTACAGTCCATATTGAGGTCCCTGTGACTAGTGCTCCTTAGTGAGGTGGGCCATATATTGCCTGCAAGGTCACACAGTGGAACTCTGGCTTTCATGTCCTTAGAAAAAGAGTAAACCAACCAATAAATAATTTGGGAACATTAAACCCTATATTTGGAGAACGAATGAAATTGACTGAAACTTTATACATTTACAAAAATAAATATCAAATGGATCAAAGCACTCAGTCTTAAATAAGGACTTCAAAAAATGTTTAAAAATACATGATAATATAGTTATAATGTTACCGTAAGGAAGCTGTCTTCAAAAAAACACCAAAAATCAAAATCAATAAAGAAAAGATTTGAAAAATTTAAGTGAATCAGGCTTACCTTCATTTATTGAGAAAATGATCTTGTAAACACATATTAAAAGGCACACAAAATGGGAGAAAATACATACTGAAATATATTACATTGTCCAAAATATGTACAGAAAGTCTTCAAATATGTTTGAAAAATATACAACTTCAAAAAGTCCCACAATTTAAACATGCTTTAAAGAAGAGAAAATATAACTTGTAAAAGAAAAAAAAGGTACTTAACAAAACTACTAATGAAGAAAATTTAAATTATGAATTACTTTTTAAACATAAAATAGTTTGGTATTTTTTAAAAACTTGATGTCAGTTCTGGACAAGTTGACAAAACATATCTATATATCTAAAGTCTCATAAAATAATAGTAGGTTTGAAGTTTGATAAAGCATCATTTTATATTTTTACTAAAAGCACAAGGTTTAAATTGGCTATCATGAATCTATATTAAAGACGAAAACAAAACTGTAGAATGTGAATTACAGCTCAATGTGCAATCTAGAAAAAAATTCAAGTCTTAATGTACTTCAAAGCAAAGATTATACAATTAAATGACATTCATTGATCCCTAATTATTTTATATACATTCATTCTTCAGTTTGGTAGGTGAAGGTATACAAGATATGCCAGAGAGGCACTTATTATATCTACACCATTTAAAGTGCTTCATATGAAAATTTATTCTCAAGAACTTAGGTAATTTAAAATACCTACAGTCCTCTGCTTAACAGTGGTTCAGCTTATGATTTTTTTTTTTGTATTTTCAGATGATGCAAAAGCAATTTACATTCAATAGAAACTGTACTTTGAGTATCCATACAGTCATTCTGTTTTTAACTTTCAGTACAGTATTCAATAAATTATTTAAGATATTCAATACTTTCTTATAAAATAGGCTTTCTGTTAGATGATTTTCCCCAACTATAGGCTAATGTAAGTGTTCTGAACACATTTATGGTACACTCAGCTAAGCTATGATGTGTGGTAGATTAGATGTGTTATGTGGATTTTCAAATTAGGATGTTTTCAATTTTCAATGGTTTAATGGAACACAACCCCTTCCTAAGTCCAGGAACATCTACATATGAAACTGTAAAATTATGTAATTACTGTGTGAAATACCTTTTAAATCAATTTAATTCAATCAATAGTAACTTCAGAGGTTAATTTTATTTTTTGCTTTCTCCAATAAATTACATTTTAAATCAATTTAATTCTTCATAATTTTTTTTTCTGCCTTTCAATAGGTGGAGTCTGTGCAGACAAGCCACCGGCACTGCCTTGGAGCTGGTGTTTCCATTTAATGTGGAATGAAGAGGCCTGGGCTAGTGTCTCTGGCCTCCCAGCGTCCTAACAATGGTGCTCCCACCCTCACAGATTTGCACAGCACACTGTGCCGTCTGAGACTAAGAAGAAGGCTTGTGAATTAATTATCTATTATAAGAATCGTACTTTGAATTATTTTGAAAAATGACTTTCGTAAGTTTAATTCGAGCTGTTCTAAATTGTGTATATTTTGTATTTAAAAGAAACTGCATATTTACCGTTTTGCACTTTCTCACATGTTGCCTTCAAGTACCCATTAAACTCATTTTAGCATCTGCCTTTTACATGCCATGTGGTTCCTGACATGGAATAAAATATTAATGCCTTATATCTTATACTGTAAATAATTGATGTTGTTGTCCCATGCACTCTAAGTGATATAAGCCTTCAACTATGGCTGTTCTTTAATTCAAGTCATGTCTCTTCTCCTTGCATTTGAGAATATTTTAACAGACAGGAAACCAAAAGAGAAAGTGGGATAAAAGCTATGTGTTTATTTGAATATTCATGTTCTGCTGCAGGTCTATGTATACCTGGCTGCTGAGTGGCTTGAAACTTAACCATAGTTAGTGTACGCTAAAACTTGCCACAATTTAATATCGATTTTTTTTTTTTTTCTGAAAAGGCTCTTGTCCTCAGTAGCAAAGCTTCAGACAAAATGTACCTATTTTCCAGAATGAGAATCCTGGCTGAACCAATTCTTTTTTTCTCTGATTAAATATACAGTCTCTCAAGAGTGCCTTATTTTTCTTGGTTTCATACATTTAATGTCTGGCCTGTAGTACGAGAAATAGAAGAGAAAAGAGGCTAGAGCAACAAAGACCAGAGAGGGGAGAGAGAGAGACCATGAAACATATTTTTGCAATGAAATTCTAAATAAATTGTAGCTGTCAAGAAAACTTAACTGTGAAGGTTTTAGCCATTTTAAAAAGAATTTCAAAAGATCAAATGAAAAGCTAACACTATTACACTACTTGCTCCACAGCCATCTGCTCACTGCATACAACCTCATGTCTCTACCCAGGACAGCACACTCACAGACACAGGTACCAGCTCCCACTGACACAGTTATATTCTGCACTTAAGTGCCACAAACACACTCACCACGGACACATTTCCCTTCACTCATCATCAACGCATATGTATATATCTGCAGACCCACTGACCCTCATTTCATATCCCTGCAAACACCCTCACATACACACACACCATACCGCCTATTATTTTTGAACCAACTGTGACTCCAGTGGTCCTTCAGAATTGACTCTTATCAGGCAAAGGCCAAAGGAAAGACTACAGTATAAACTTGACAAAGGATAACAGAATGAGGAGAATAAGTAAAAGCTTTTCTTGCTTTCAGTTTTTCTCATCACCCAATCATTCCCCAACCTATATTATCTAGATTTAATGGCAGTGCAGAGAGTGTTCCCCTCAGGTTTAATTGTGTGGCCATGTATGTTTTCTCAACGCTTGTGAGAAAAGGAAGCATCCTTAGCTCTGAGCTGCTGCTATTCACACTCCTGAGTGTGGAATGTCAGAGGCCAATTAAGAAGCTATGGGTTCTGGATGCCAAGTTTGCACTCTTAACCACAGCACTGCAGTTTTTCAAACAAAACTACTTCTACCACATCCTTCTTTCTCAGATTTTACCTTGACTCACAATTTAGTTTCCTGGAACTCAACAACATTCATTGTTTTTGTGGTAGTCCTAAAATTTACCACTGTTTTTCTTTTTTCCTCTTTTGCAGAGGAATCGTCACCTTTGGATTGAGTTACCAGATAAAATATAACACACATCTAAATTTGAATTCTAAATAAATAATATTTATGTAGTATAAGTCTAACTCCAAAAATAAAAATAGTTATTTATTTGAAATTCAAATTTAATTGAGCAGAGTGCATTTTTATTTGCTAAGTCTCACAAACTCAACTCTGAATAAGAAATCGGATAATTGAATAATAAAATAATAATTAAAATTAACATTAAAAATTCAAAAAGCAGTCAAAGAGAAAAAATATTAAAATACAATTAGTATTAAAATGGAAAACATATTCTGGCTGGCAGATCTAGGTTTCTAATACCATTATCCAATCATAGTAACCAGGGCTCCTTGGAGAAATGACTTATTTTATGACAGGGGAATAAAAAATACGAGATAAGGCTGTAGCATCTTGTAGTACTCAAGAGTGAAAAGTGCTAAAACAAAAAACAAATAGATAACAAAACTCACAATGAAGAGAAATATCAAAAGGACACAAAGACTGACTAAAGAGCTCCCAATGGTCAAACCCAGAACAATTTGAGTTATAAGAAAAGTAAAGTAGTTTTATATTATAGTGCAAGGTATAAAATAAAAATTCATAAATTCATACTGATAGAAATATATGAACAATTGGATAAATGAATACATAAGAAAAAACAAATTATCCATGTAGAACTCCAAATAATTTATGTAGATGATATACCCCCAAAGGAGTAGAGCGTAACTCCACGTGCCTTAAGCGTAGGTGGCACATAGTGACTTCCTTCCAAAGAACAGCGTATTATTGTAAGGGAGAAAATGAACAGTAACTTTGCAGTGGAGGAGCCTGTGAAATTGTCATTCAGCCAGATGATCGGGGTCAACAACAGTGAAAAACTGTGGATAATATCCACACTTGATATGATCTGAAGAGAATGGCATTATCTTAGTAGAG
Organism: Saimiri boliviensis; assembly: GCF_048565385.1. NCBI lineage: Eukaryota > Metazoa > Chordata > Mammalia > Primates > Cebidae > Saimiri > Saimiri boliviensis. The sequence continues at coordinate 84,506,103 of NC_133463.1, forward strand.
GCTTATTCTACAAAACACTGACTGGTCCTCCTCAAAGTTCACAAGGTCATTTAAAACAAGAAAAATCTGGGAAGCTGTCATCATAGCCCAGAGGAGCCTCAGGAGACATGAAAACTAAATGTAATGTGGCATCATGGTTGGGATCCTAAAACAGGAAAGGAACATTAGGGGCGAAAAACAAGGAACTCTGAATAAAATATGGACTTTATATAAAAATAAGGTACCAATATTGGTGATTGTAACACTGTCATTGATTATAGCTAACATATCAAATATAACAAATATGTCCTACATAGAGGAAACTGGGTGTAGGGTATATGGATACTTCCTGTGTAATCTTCACAATTTTGGTATAAACTACTCTAAAGCTTAAAGTTTACTAAAAAGTTATGTTGCTAGTAGGTAGTCAAGAAAGACCTAATCACAAAAACTCTTCCACCCCAAAAAGGCTTTTTAGAATAACTGGAAAAGTCACCCTACCAACACTCAATCTGTTTGGGAGGGAAGTTTTCATGGGATTGTGCCAATGACAAGGAGAAAAGGAAATCTGTGATCTGTACTTATTAGGGCTTTGATCTGCTCAGATAGGAAGAGGAATGATCAATATCCCATGCTCTGCATCTGTCCTATGTCTTGAACAAATATGGTATGGATCTTGGATGAGTTTAGTAATTGTGATATAATTATGACCAGAGAACAAGAAATGCCAAAAAAAAAAAAAAAATAGCCTCCTTTTAATGGAGTTCCCCTAGAGGTTAGACATAGAAAGATAAACAAAGAAGAATCAAAGTGCTTCTTTCTTGAAAGGTGCACAAATCCTCAAATCATGATGTAGAATTTTCATAATGCTTGGTTTGAATGGTACTTTGTGGGCTTCTGATCTGACCACCAGTTTCTCCTATCAGTCTAAGACGTGAATTTCCTCATCCTCTCGGTCATCAGATGAAGAAAGGAAGTAGAGGTGAAAATGAACCCAAAACGGTTGTGCTTCAGAGAGACCGAGGTCATAGGTCAACTAGCTATGTGGCTGCTAAGAATTAGAAAGGCCCTGAGAAGTTGTGGAGACAGAAGCAGAGTGTCTACACTTGCTCTTTAAGACCTAGTAGCACTACCTACTACTAAACACAATCCAGTGAGTGTTTCGGACTTAGACGAATCCAATTAGAAACTTCTTCCCTGGAGGTAATCTATGAGGAAGTAGGCAGAATTTGGCATAAGATGGAGAAACCCTAGAAATTCTCTTCCTTTCATAAATGGAGAGAAAAAGACTATACTCACAAAGAGTTTACCCATTTTTCCGAGGTTAGATTATTTTTAGTTGAAAGATCCCCTCAATTCTGTATTAGATAACTCTAGGATCTCAGACATCGAAAGAATTCTGAGTACCTCCAGAGGGTGAAGCAATGAATTATATCTGGGTCATAGATTTTTGAAATGGGAAGAGTCATAGTCAGTACAGGGAGATAGGTAGAATCAACAAAACAGACATTGCACTTTCAATGATGTATGTATCTGGTAGTGCAAACATATCTCATAGATTCAATCAAAAGAGACATTTTGGCAATGCATCCATTTATAAGGAGGCACAGAGTAAATAACAATAATGGTGTGTTAGGATAAGTCTTATTATGTCAGGAACATTGGGTGAACATTTTCTAACCTTGTCATTCCCATATCTCAGGCATACAATCATTTTACTCTTTTGATCCTTATTTGTATACTGAGCAGGCCATATTTGTTGACACCTTTTAGCTCTAAATGAAGCATCCCATGAGACATTTATACTTTATAATTGTACCGATCAAATATTTTTTAGAGTGAGTATTAGATACAATATAGATGGAAACAGGATTGCTAGATCCCTTAATGTAACTCAAGTACAAAATAGAGTACACTGAGGAACATCACATAGTACTCACTGAGGGATGGATATGAGTATACCAGCTCACCAGGGGCACGTAAGAATGCAGCAAGTCTGCCTCTGAGACTGTATTACTTGGCATGCTTCTGGCTGCTAGTAAGATTATAACTGAATCAATGTGGCTCAAGCAACACAGGTTATTATTATTATGATTATTTTTATTAGACAGAGAGAAGTCCAGATACTTGGCTCACAACTCAAAAGTGCCATGAAGTTCCCAGTCACTCCAATTCTTCTTTTTTAAAAAATTTACGTATTTTGTCTCTTGGCAATGTCTCACCACATGATTGTAAGATGGCTGGGGCAGTTCCACAAATCATGTCCTCATACAATAAGGCCTATCAGAGGAAGATAGGAACACACTCTCATCTGGCACATGTTTTAACTGGGAAAAAAAACCGTATTGCTCAGAAGCCCCCATGCTGTTCTAGGAGACTCTAATTGGTCAATAGCTAGTACCCAATAAATAGAGAATAGCAAAATTAAAATATGGCTATTTTGCAAGTGAATTAATTTAGCTAGCTAATAATCATTAATATCTATGAACATCACTGTAAGACAGCAATTAGATATTGTATACCTCCTACCAGATGAAGGGGTCTTGCAAGTAGATTAAAACTGATCACACTTATAGATTCAATTACCTTTTTTTTTTTTTGAGATGAAATCCTACTCTGTTGCCAGGCCAGAGTACAGTGGCCTGATCTGAGCTCACTGCAACCTTCACCTCCTGAGTTCAAGTGATTCTCCTGCCTCAGCCTCCCAAGTAGCTGGGACTACAGGTGCACACCACCACTCCCAGCTAATTTTTGTATTTTTAGTGGAGACGGGGTTTCTCCATGTTAGCCTGGATGGTCTTGATCTCTTGACCTCGTGATCCACCCACCTTAGCCTGCTAAAGTGCTGGGATTACAGGCGTGTGCCACTGTGCCCAGCCTCAACTACCAATTTTTGTAGAATGCACAGAACAGTGAAACATGATAAACTCTACCACAAGAATGCAATCAGTAAAGTTTGTATTCTGGAAAAGTTTACCAGGGAAATAACCACATTTCTTCAGCAAATAAATTACAAAAATCAAAATAAAAAAGGTAGGAAAGGAAATCTATAGACTAAATATACCTATGAGATACAACAACAACAAATCAATGTTGTGAAACTTATTTGAATTCTGTTTATAACAATCAACCATTAAGATTAAGAAAAAAAAAAGGGGTTTTGCCAATTTCTTTTAGGGATCATTTCTGTCAGCAAGAAATGTGGGGTAAGAATCCATGTTTGCCCAGAGTCTACAGATCCATCTTACTGAAATGGCCTAGAAAATGTCTATGTTGCCATACAATAAGAAAAGTTATTTCCAAACAGACATATTTTAATGCTAAATGATATTTTTACAGACACTGTTTATTTGCTTCCTGTCTTCCATTTCCCACTGGGATTTGTTTCAGCAAAGACAACTGTTATAGAGCTATTTTTGGTCCAGAGCTATTCAAGGAAGTAAGTGTTCAGAATCTCGAGAGACTTAGCTCTCAAGAGGCAGGCAGCACAAACTCTATGGGTCTCAGACACAAAATGCAGTCATGTCCCTTCATTTTTGGAATTTACTTACATCCCTTCATATTGGCTGAGTTGAGCTATTTCACTAATTAATAAACCAATGATCCAGATAGTGTTTCATACATTATAAAGCCTTTTAGAAACTTTTTTTTTCAATCTGAACTCCCCAAACATTACATAAAAGAGGTGATTGAGAAGACTAGAGCATTATAACTAATTGAACACTTTCTAGATTCTAGGCGATTTGTTAATATTTATTTTCTCAATTTGTAAACAGCCCTCATTAATAACTTTCTCTTCATTTTATAGATGGGGCAAATTGAAATTCTAATAGATAATGAGAATAGACCAAAGCCTTGTGATAATTAAGTGCTCAACCTCAAAGGATGTAATGTGATGCACAGATGCTGAGTTAGGTGCATTATACATTATTTGAATAAGAATCCAGTGATATGGGGCTCAGCATTGTATCAAGATAGCAATATTTGGAATTTTAGGAGTGGACTTCATTTATACTGAAACAAAGGAGCAAAATTAAGTACATGATCTATTTAATAATCAGAGGTGAATTCACCATCCACTGCCAAGTAGCTGTGCACCGTGAGCAAGTCATTTTTGTTAAGGCTTGATTTCCTTATTGTAAAATGTACATAATTATATCTTCCAAGTATGGCTGCATATACACTCTGCCCTTTGGCCTCTATATTTTGTGTTCTCTAAAAACATCTACCTTACCTTCTTGCTTCTTTTTGTAAATTGGGAGCTACATGAGGGCAAGTGCTAATCTTAACAAACATTGGATTCATGTTCGTTGTGCAGCTCAGACATACATTTAGCAACTGTCCAAAAATATTTATGAAAGACAGAATTTCTATCTAATTTTTCACAAGGCAAAATCTTTCTTATCTTTAGATTTTTTTTGTATAAAGAAATAACAGTAATAAAATGTATATAAAATATGTTAACTACAAATAATACCAATATTAGATAATAATTACAAAATAATTTTTGTACATAAAGCTAGTTCTTGGAAGTTGCAACAAGAAAACTCCAATAGCAGCATGTCTCTTCTTCCAATACTGTTTAATACGAGTGGCGAAGGAGGATATTCTTATCTAGTTCTGGTTTTATACTTGGAGAGCATCTTTACTATCTTTCCTTGCAGTGTCTTATAAATATAAATTGGATTACATTGATATAGATAGTATCATCCCAGTCTTCTATATCATTAGTGAGTTTCTCCCACTTGCTCTGTCAATTATTGAGAAAAGAGGATTAAAATTTCTAACTATAATTGTTGGTTGGTTTATGCTTTCTAACAGTTCTAACAGTTTTTGCTTTACGTATTTTGTTTTAAGTAACATAAACATTTAAGTTTGTTGCATTCACTGGCTGTATTGACCCTTTTGATTACAAAATTACTGCCTTTATCTTTGGTAGTATTTACTTCCCTACAATCTAGTTTTTATTATATTAACATCACCTCAACAATTTTCTTTTGATCCTCTAATCTTTTTTATTTTTACATGTTTAACAAATTTATATAGTTATACTTAAAATGTGTTTCTTAGAGGTAGTGAATAGTTTGTCCTTGCTTTTTAAAAATTCAATCTGACAATTTCTGCCTTTTCACTAGGTGTTCAGATCATTTACATTTTCTATGATTATTGATATGGACAAGTTAAAGTCAGTATTCTTGCTATTTATTTTCCATTTTGTTCCACATATCCTTTGTTAGTCAAATGAAAAAATTGGGGTCATTTTTTTTACATTTTCTGCCCCTCACTTCCTTCAGCAAACCCAATTTCATTTATGTTAAGTTTTCTGGAAGTTTTACTATAGATCACTGCTGTTATTGTCATTTTAAAAACTGATCATTCCTTCTAGCCTGCCTTTTAGATAGTCTGGATTTCTGTGTCTTCCACTTCACTTATATTTTCCCCTGCAATATCTAGTCTTCTGTTAATACTATCCAGTGTATATTTCATCTCAGATACTGTTGTCACCTTCTATAGAAGTTTGATAATAAAGTTTTTTTTAAAATGAAGTTTGATTTGGATCATATATATACAGATACACACAGACACACACACACACACACACATACACACACACAGACTGGCAGACAAACACAAATACTCCTTAATCCTACTTAACTGTTTGAATATAAGGAATGTAGATCTAATTATTTTAATGCCTGTGTGTCTTGTAATTCTAACATGTGTGTTATGATTAAGTAAGTATCAATTGTGCTTATCTTCTTACTATAGGTTGAACTTTTTTCAGCTTGATTTTGGGGGAAGCCTGGTAATATTTTATTAGATGCCAGATATTCTGGGCATTATCTTGATGGATGATACATACTTTTGTATTCCTACAAATATCCTTGATCTTGGATCTTGGATGTGGTCAGTTACCAGGAAGTAGTTTGATCCTGTTTGGTCTTAATCACGATATTTCTTAGAGAATACTATAGCTGTGTTTAGACTAAGGTTAATATACCACTGCTTTGGTAAGACTCTGTTGAATATTCTGCCCAATATCCATAAATTATGATATTTTCCTTTCTTTCCTGTGTGATCAAGTACTATTTCCAGTCTGGAATTCCCAGAGCACCACTCTCATGAATTCTTTCTGTGGTGTTTTCCATGGGGTTAGCTAGTTTATTTCACATGAATGTTCTGATCAGTGTCTAGCGGAATACATGGAGGAGGATGTACTTCACATTTCTCAACTATTCTCCCCTCTAGTACACTGCTCTGTAAACACCATTCACCTTGATCTCCAGCATGAGTTGCTGCACTTTCATAGCCTGCTTGTTTGCAGGTAGTTAGAGACAAAGACAGAGGTCTGGCAAGTTCCAGTTTGTCTTCAAATGTTTCTACTCTAAAGTCCAGGGTTCCTTCTCATATGCCAGGAACACTGACTGAGAGGAAACCACCCGTTGTGCCTTTTAAAGTTCAAAGATGCAATAGCAATGTAAGTTTCTACCTTAACCCATGGGAGTTCCACTCCAGAAACTGGATATATGTAGCTTCCTGCAGTCTTCAATTTGTTCATCCATTCCTGGACTGTTGAGTAATATTTTAAACTATTTTATTACTTTTACCAAGTATTTCCAACAATTGTATATTTAATTTTTATATTAATTTTCTAATAACAAATCAGTTTACTGTCTGACTGCTATGAGTGGACACTGATTGATTCTTTTTATTAGTTAGTGCAGAACTGTTTCCAGTGCAACACAATTTAAAGATAAGAATCTGGAATTGGCTCTCCAATTTTATTATATATAGAGGCCCTGACGTCCATGTTTCCAGTGATAAAGGGACATTGATTATTCATAGCATGTAGAATTCAGTATAGACATTGGAATTATGGTCAGAATATTATGCTTCACTGTTTAGATATATGAAGTACAAGAGAATGGTTACATAAATTATCTCCTCTGAAATGACCAAGTGCTTATAGAAGGCAAGCTTTTGGTTGGCCAAGGATTTGCCACCATAGAGTATTTTAGGCAGAATAAGTTAGCAATAATGGAATTATTAGTGGCTTATTGGTTGCAGAATAATTTGGAGCAAGTAAGTATTTAGCTCATTAAATTCAGCTATTTAAATTCCAACTTCAGCATCTGGTTTAGAGATCAAAATGTTTCCTGGTTTTCCCTGAAGGAAACTTTTTCTCTTATAACCACAGAAGTCAGATTTTCTGAAACCAAAATCCAAAGTCTTATCTTTTGGATGAGTGGTAGCTGAATTACAACACAGGTTGAAATCACAGCCTCATGTATCAAAATGAGGGAATTTTTTGAAAGAGAGTAAAAAAAATCCCATAAGTCAACATGGACAGAAACTGAAGACATTTTAACCCTAAATTTTACCAAGCCTCTTTACCCATAACAGTAAGCACTTTTCCTTGTTTTATGATTTTAATGTCTTCTTGCCTAAAAACCTGTAATACCTTCTTCAGAGATAGAAGTTTGGCAGGGAATTGGTAATCGTCCACAGCACCTGCTTCTGTCACCCCTACTTCTCATGTCTCAATTCTGCATCCACCCTAGAGGGCAAGGTACAAAGGCTGAGAAACAGTCACACCAAAAGCATGATCTTGTCAGTATATATTGAAAGACAAGAAGGATCATATAGGAGAATGAATTCTAAATGTGTTGTGTCAGGAGCAAGGAGCAGAATATTGATCTGGCTAATTTACTGATACAGGTGCACTGAGGAGGGTTACTGGATTCCATGTGTTCGTTTGAGTACTGGGAGTGACTCTTAGAGTTTGCTTATTTCCTTTCTGGGCTGAAACCTAAACCCTAGATTGGTTCACACAAAATAAAATTCAAATGATAACTTTATTGATTGCTGCATAGAAAGGTATCTAAAGGTTTGGGAGATTAGAAGGAAGAATAGGTTTACTATGTAAGTGCTGTTTAGCCCTACCTTGGCTATAAAGCCAAGGAGGACACAACCAGCCTACTTCATTAATATCCCTTTCAAAGCGCTTCGCAAAGATTGTAGTGAGACATCATGAAAAGATTTTTAAAATGTATCTCTCTTAATTTATTTTTTTCTTGGAAAAACAGGAAGTTTCTAAATCAGATTCAGTCCATTATTGAATTATGGAATGGTTATCTTGTGTTGGTTTTCCATGCCCAAGTTCTTTCTTGAGGTAATGCTAGGAAAGGGGATATCACATTGCATGTATAGACTGGTTCTATAGGAAAGAAACCTTGAAATTAGGAAACTTGGAGTTTACATAGGAACTGATGCACATCTACCCAACCTTCCCTCCAGAGAGAGGAAAAATACCTTTGTTCTGTAATGTACTCAAGTCCTTTGAGGAGAGAGTAGAAGACAGTCCATACCTGAAAATGGAAGTATTTAGCTCTTTAGATTGTAAGAAAGGCATTATTACTTTGAGATTAGAGCACATGGCTATACCCAAAAGGAGACAAACGTCTTCATATCTATTACCTTTCCAATGAGAAGAGCAAATGGCTCTGGGAAAATAAGGAAGCATTCTCCATCTTCATAATATGTCAAAACTTTTGTTGTTTAGAAAGATATGACATGCCAAAATACAAAAATACTCATAATGTTTTTGACGCATTGATGAGACAAGCATACATTTTTTAAAAGCTTTGTAATTATTCGCAACGGGCTAGTTTTAACAGCAGAGAATGTTGCCTTCAACCTGGGCACACTGGATTCAATGGAAATGCTGAGATTCAATAGCGGCCAAGTGGTGCTCTTAATAGCCAGAGGAGCATGGACATGGTTACTGCAATAGGCAGAAGAGGTGATATGATATGATATGGTAATTAGAATGGCTTGACCAGGGAAGGTCTTTAATATTGACTAGTTGATCGTTGCATCCCTAGGTAAAATTTAATAGGCAGCCAATTAAAGTTTTCTTTAATTGGGTTAAGTGGGACAGCTCTAGGTCCAGTGAACAGGCTGTTCATTTTTGCCTCAGGAGAGATGGCTAGAGGTACAGATCTACATTGATTTGTATCAGTAGCTAATAGTTGGGCTGAATCTCATGGATTTAGAATGAATATAATTGGAAAACTGATACTATGAAGCTATGAGAAAGAAATATTTATGTAAACGTTTCTGAATACAAACAAAATGTGAAGGTATTTGTGTGCCACTGAATGATCTCAGAAGAATTTTAGTCATTAATGGAAAAGTTGACCTATCTGTGGATATCAGTCAACCTTTTTCCAGCTATACCTGTCCTCACACTTGTCTACAATGGGCTTATGGACAAAATGAACATGGCAAAAGGAGTGGAGGTTATGCATGAGCTCAGCTCCATGATTTTCCACTCATCAAGGCTGATCTGGCTACAGCAACTGGTGAGTGGCCAGCCTGCCAATGACGCAGACCAATACTATTCCCCAGAGGGATCACTCAGTATGAGGGTAGGTTGTTTAAATTCTACCATGTTCATCTAGGATGGCGGAGTAGATTATTCTCACTGGAATGAGCACTTACTCTGTTCACAGTGCTTTGCCCAGACCATGATCTTTTGACCTACAGAATACCCTATTTATTATCATGGTGTTCTACATGGAATTCTTTATGGCCAAGAAATTCATTTTACAGAATGTGAAGTATAGTAACGAACTTTTGCTCATAAAATTCACTTGTTTTTTAATGTCACACATCACACAAAAGCTGAGAGAAAAATGGAATGTTCTTTCTGGAGGTTCAATTACAGTGCCAGCCGAGTGGCCATGATTTATAGGGCAATGTAATATTCTCTAGGATGCATATGTGCTCTAAACTAGCCAGGAGAATATGAAATTATATCTTCTCTAGCCAGGATCTATGGGTCTAAAATCAATGAGAGAAACGGGAGTGGCTTCTTTCGTTACTGACTCTAATGATCCATCAGTAAAATTTTTACCTCTTAGCCCTATAACTTTGGTTTCTGGTTTGAGGATCTTTGTTTCTTGAAAGGAAAGTTCTTAGCAGGAAACATAGCAATGGTGTGTTAAACTGGAAAGTCATGGTGTCATTTGACCACTTTGTGCTTCTCAGGTTCATGAATCAGACAGGCAAAGAATTGCATTATTACTTTGGCTGGGATAGTTGATTTCAAGTTTTGTTGCTGTGCTCAAGAAGAACAAGAAAAATTATGTCTTGAATGCAAGAAATCCCCTTGGATGCATCCTAATATTTTCAAATCCAGAGATAAAAGTTATTGAAACCTCACAGTGCAAGGCACATAGGACTGCTAATAGTCTAGACTCTTCGGAAACAAAGATTTAGATAACCCCATGAGTTGAGAGACCAAAAACACCTAAGATGTTTGCTGAGAGAAAAGGAAATATGTAATAGTGGAGGTAGAGAAAGATAACTATTAATACTGCAAACATATGACCAGATGCAGAAACACTATATTACTTATTTTTAATTTGAATATTAATACATTTGTTAACATTTTAACAATTTTTCATTTTCCCATCTGCTAATTGTATACATATTAATAGAAATTAATATGATACCTCAGTACTTATGTTACAGAACATTTAATGGTATGTGATCAAGTTCAAAAGCAGTAAGTATATCATCAAAAGATGAATAAGATGACATACGAGACTTGAAATGGTTAGTATTAGTTTTGTTTACAAGAGGGATATTTGAATCTTGTTGGATAGAAGCAAAATTTTAGTAGTATTTTCATATGAAAGTTAGGTCAGTTAACAGAGATATAGGAGGACAGAAAGTGAACAAGTGTGTACTGTGGTGGTTTTGTACCGTGTTAACTTGGCTAAGCTATAATTAACTTTCCTAGGATTTCTTTGGCCCCAAGAAAAAAAAATGTGTGGGATTTGAAACACCCAGCCTTTGAAATCTGGTGGTTGTATTTATAACTGTTGAAACCTGGAAGCAACGGAGATGCCCTTTCATAGTTGAATGAATAAACAAACTATGGTACATCCATACAATGTAATATTATCCAGCAATAAAAGAAAATGAGATACTATGTCATAAACAGATGTGAAGAAAACTTAAATTCATACTATTAAGTGAAAGAAACCAGTTTGAAAGTCTTTGTAATTCTAACTGCAAGACATTCTGGAAAAGGCAAATCTATAGAGATGGTTAATTAAAAAAAAAAAAAAAGGATTAGTGGTTGCCAGGAGGTTGGTAGAGGGAGAGATGAGTAGGTGGAACATAGGAGCTTTTGAGGGCAGTGAAGCTGCTCTGCATGATGTTGAGATACTGGATACATTGCATAATGCCTTCTTCAAAATCCGCACAACTCTATAGCCTAAGCAGGCATCCCCAGACTTTTTACACAGGGGGCCAGTTCATTGTCCCTCAGACCGTTGGAGGGCCGCCACATACTGTGCTCCTCTCACTGACCACCAATTAAAGAGGTGCCCCTTCCTGAAGTGTGGCGGAGGGGCCAGATAAATGGCCTCAGGGGGCCGCATGCGGCCCGTGGGCCGTAGTTTGGGGACGCCTGGCCTAAGTAGTGATTCCCAATGTAAACTGTGGAATTTAGTTAATCGAATAATCAGTACTGATTCATTAATTACAACACTTGTGCCACACTAAGCGAGATGTTAATTATAGAGAAAACTGGGGATGGGAAATGAATATATGAAAGTATACTTTCTGCTCAATTTTTCTGTAAACATAAAACTGTTGTAAAAATAATCTGTTAATTAAAAACAAATATGAAAGTTGTAGTTGTTTAGAAAAGATGAGCGGCAGATACTTTTGCTTTTCCCTGCTCCATATCCAGGTCTCCTTCCTTCCTTTAGCTCTGCTGGTCAAAGCCTCTCCAGGCCCACCACTGCATTCTTTACTGTGAATTCACTAAGGTCAGAACCATGAAGATCAGGACCGCACATCCACTTCCATACCTCCCCATCACGGTTACATTCCAGCAGCTGCATTCTGAAAAGCATGGCTTGCTCATCCATGCCAGGGCTGGCTGGGACTTTTTCTGATCCTTTCTATAATTTTACTTCCCCAACTTCATGTGATCAATTGTATGAGATCTAATTCCTGATATAAAGTCTCTATCTCATAATATTTATACTGCCTTGGCTTCCCTAATTGAACCTTAACTGGATCGCACGTTTTAAAATAGCCTTTCTATTCTATTCTAAACATTATTTAGTGAAAGCAGGGCTATCATGTTTGTGATCGTAAAGTGAAATTAAAAGATCATTAGGAAAAAAAGGGAGGACATTTCTATTGCTTCATTCTCTGGTCATAGGCCTTCCATATTTGTTTCTCATTTGTGGGTCTATGAATATAGACTTTATCTGGAATTGCAATGTATATTTAAAGTGATTAGCTATTAAGCTTCTTGCAGCATTGGTAACATGCTCCTCTACAAGCTACTTAATTTGTATACCTTATCCAAGCACATGCTTTGCATAATAAATAAACAGTAACTCACTGTTCTGCTTGATAAGTGACTACACATTGTATATTTTAAGCAAGTAGACCACATCTAATTCAAACTGTTTTTAATGGCTTACATTTTTCTCCCAACAGCTGCGCCTTGCAGTAGAGATAACTCTGAACTAAACCACAAGTGTTTCTGTAAAAACTCCAGCACAGGGTATATTATCGGACATAATTACACCTTTGAAAGATGCAAATGTGCAACCTGAAACCTTGAACAATCTGTGAAATGTATTCTAATGTACTAATTCTCTGTGTTTCTTGGCCATTGTTACAGATATCATTTCATGGTTAATCAGCCTGTGGGGAGTGCGTGTGTGTGTGTGTGTGCACATGTGTGTGTGTGTGTATGTGTGTGTATCTATGTGTGTGTGTCGGTCTATGTGTTCACGTTATAATGTTTCCGCTACGGGACTATTTCTGTTAGCTGTTCTTATGAGTATCTCCTAGGAGACAGGCAGAATTATAGGTCTTCCACTCTTCCTGTCCATTCCATTTGAATGAGAAGCTTGTAGTCATTCTAAGAAAAAACTAACAATAGAATTATCAAGAGGATGTGTTTTTAGTGTTTGACCTAATAGGATTCTCAGCATAATGCACAAGAATCCTCATTATTTAACCCCAGTCAGCCTCTCTAGCCTCATCTTTGTCTATTCTATTTCTTTGTACCACAACCTCAAGACCGTCCACGCTGTTTTTGGTTCTTTGAATTGTCACAGGCTGGAGTGCAGAGGCATAATCACAGCTCACTGCACCTCAGCCTCCCAGGTTCAAGCCATCCCCCTATCTCAGCCTCCTGAGTAACGGGGACCACCAGTTCACACCGCTACACTCATAGGTAGTTCAATCCTTAAGACTTTCAGTAACCTTACTGTCTTATGGGCAGACCCCTAAAAAGAAGTATACTCACACAGACGTGTGTCAATTCACTCGCTGAGGAATCTGCGCACGTATTTTCTTCTTAAATTCTTCTCGTTTCTATTTTGCTGAGCGTTCTCTTTTATGTTGGGCTTCTTTCTTTTCAACCTCACCCTAAGTAGAATGTAAGCTCCAAATATTCCAGGAGTTTTCAGTCTGATGCTTTCTATGTTGAAGCTCTAAGATTTAGATCAGAGGTCCGCAAAGTGCAGCTTACAAGTAGTATTTGGCTTGTCACCTTTTTTTTTTTTTTGCACGAGCTTTGAGCTAAGAGTTTTTATGTTTTACATGGCTAAAATATTATTTCAAAATAATAATGTTGTAAGGCACGTGGAAATTATGTAAAGGTAAAAATGTCAACGTCTTTGGGTACAGCATTTTGTTTGTTTCACAAGGCCCACTAATTTGTATGGAATTCTGTGACTGCTTTTGTACTAAAATGGCAGAATAATAGTGACAGAGAGTTCGTATTTACTATTTAAACCTTTACAGAAAACATTGCCCAACTCCCAAATTAGGTGGTTTCCTGTTATATGTAGGAATTAAAATAATACTTTTTAATGTTAACATCCAAAAAGGACTTATCACTACTAAATTGAAGATTTCACCCTATGTCCATGAATAATCACTTAATATTCACTGAATGTCAGCATCTTCAGCTAAAACCTAGGTGAAGAGTTTTATCTATCCTGACACAATTTAAAAAAAAAGTGTGAGACTGAAATGAGATGTAAATAAAGTACTTTGAAATCTGACAAACTTGTAAATTTACATGTTCACCTGGAGTGGCAGGAAAGAGGATAAATTGACATATTAGCCTACATCTGAGGTGTTACATAGTTGCAGATATCTTTATAATTCATTGAAAATGGCAAGGAATTAATCCCCACAAGTAGGCTCCTCTCTGACCTCCAACTTTACCAGTATTATGTAATTGTGTTGATATAATAATATAAATAAAAGCAAAGAACGAAGTTCAAGTTTTTATAGAAAAGTGATCCCTAGTCCTCTAAAGGACTGCCTAAGCATCAAGACAGTAAAGAAGAAGGAGACTCATGCGTAGTGTGCTAGAGGTGACCAATACATCTCCAACCCCAGTTTTCCCATCTGCTAAACTGATGAATTTTTCCTTTCCCTCACCAAATTGTTCTGAAACTTTGGAGAGAAATTGCAAGCAGTGGCATTCTACATATTTTCCCCGTTATCTAGCACACAGTAGGTGTTTGCTGATTAAATAAAGTTTGATGGTTCTGAAAGGAGTTTTGATATTGAAACTTTTATCTGCCAAAATATGTATGCCAAAGACACGTGTTGCTTGAAGCCAGCCCCAAAATCCTCTTCTAAAAGGTAAAAAGTATGACTAAATTCTACAAAAACGACTCAAAATTTCCAAAACAGATGAAAGTGTCGTTGTGATTAACCAACAGAGCACATTTTAATGCTTTTATAATAAACCAGGTGAGTACATTGCCTTCCCATCAGCAAAGTGAGGAGCAGTCAGGGATGTCGCACATTAATGTGAGTTACAGTGTCTGGGAGCTGTTCTTTCCAAAGGTGTGTTACCAGTTCTCACTGTCTCTCCAGGGATTGCCATGCAACTCTTCCAGGGTGCTTATTTCAGAAATCTGAAGCCTTGCTCAGGTTCATATGATTAAAATAAAGTAGACAAGGAGCACGAGATTTCACATAATTAACCCAGCCGCCTCCTAAAATGTTGCAAAGATGATCTAGGTTAGTCACGTTCTCTCGGACTTTGGATTGTTTCAGAACTAGCTGGGAGAACTTGGCAACAAAAGGCTGAATACAGCTCATCAGGGACAAAGGCTACTTAGTGCTCCCTTTCTTAAACTTTTCCTACTTCTCTGATTCTCTTTGTTTTTTCTCTGGCCTCATTTGTTAATTCATTCATTTTCTCATTCATTTATTTATGCAAAAAGCATAATTTTTTATGACTTAGATTTTGAATATTTACTTGTAAACAAAAGAAATACGGTCACTGTCTTCGAGTTGGACATAGCACAGAGGGCCTACCTCTTTGATTCTGAGTTTCTGCTAATGACTACCCTTTATTCTGATGTGCACTCTTAGCTTTCTAAGACCTGTGTCCACAAGAGGACAGATGAATTCGAAGAAGGGTTAATAGTCCGCTTGGCACTCTTTGAACATTTATTCATTTGTTTAACCGCAAATTATTTCATTTTTTACTGGTTTAGTCCAAAACGGTTTATGACATACTCTTCTGTGTACCTGCACCATTTTAGGTACTAAAGATAACATTATCCTCAAAGAATTACAAGTATGTTGAGGGAGAATTAAAATAAATAATACTGATATATAATAGAGTCTGAAATGATCAATACAAAAATACTATTATCTAGACATAATTAAATGTTTATTTTATGGAGAGGGTGATTCATAAACTTTCATGTACTGAGGATGGAGTCATAGAAAATCTCTTTAGAAAAGAGAAATACTAGAAATACTACCTCTTCTCCCACATAGAAAAAGAGGGTCATTGCTGCGTTGTGTTCCTTCAAAATTCATATGTTATTTCAATTTTTGTTAAATGTTTTATTAAACATAAAACCCCTTTTTGAAAAGGGGTGTTTTGCATATTCATTTATTTATTTTTATTTCCATAGGTTTTTAGGGAATGGGTGGTGTTTGTTGACATGACTAAGTTCTTTAGTGGTGATTTGTGAGGTTTTGGTTGTACCATCACCAGACCAATATACACTGTACCCAATTTGTAGTCTTTTATCTCTCACTCCCATCCAGCTATGAAGATGCATAGGAATTTATTAATTTTTTAACCCATAGTACCTCAGAATGCAACTGTATTTGGAGATCACGTTCTTAAAGAGGTGTTTATGTTAACATGAGGTCATCATAAGGTGGGTTAGATAGGATGGGCACAACCTCCCTTAAAGGGAAACAAATTTGGCAAACAGAGAGAAAAAAACTCCCCAACAGTGCACAAACCACATCGTGGGCTCCTGGTTAGAGCATCCTACACCAAGGAGGTAGAAGAGCAGAAGGGGAACTCTCCGTATTCACAAAAGTACAGAAACCCATGATTAATGTCCTTGGGTGGACCTGTTGCTCATTATAATAGTCAAAAACACACCCCTGGGTGGAGACTTGAGATGCTAACATGACACGTGATGTATGTACTGCCATGTACATCAGGCACATGTGCAACCAGGGGACCATCGAGGGGACCACCCAGGGCCACCCAGAACATGCTTAGCAGCAACACCCCTTCCCACCCACTTCATAAATAATCTTGTAAGCTTCCCATAAAGGGAGACTCCCTGGTGTCACTCAGGCCTCAGAAGAAACTGTGAATCCCGAAAATCTGAGACAGGTCTCAGTTAATTTAGAAAGTTTATTTTTCCAAGGTTGAGGACACGTGCTCCTGACATGGCCTTAGGAGGTCCTGAAGACATGTGCCCAAGGTGGTCAGGGCACAGCTTGATTTTATACATTTTAGGGAGTCATGAGATACCAATCAACACATGTAAAATAAACGTTGGTTCGGTCCAAAAGGCAGGACAACTTGAAGCAAAAGTGGGACAACTGAAACAGGAGGGGGCTTCCAGATCACAGGTACATGAGAGACACATGGCTGTATTCTTTTGAGTTTCTGATTAGCCTTTTCAAAGAAGGCAATCAGATATGCATTTGTCTCAGTGAGCAAAGGGGTATCTTTGAATAGAACGGGAGGCTGATTTGCCCTACATAGTTCCCAACTTGATTTTTCCCTTTAGCTCAGTGATTTTGAGAGCCTAAGATATTTTCCTTTCACAGAACCAACCCTTATGACACCTTGATCTTGGACTCTAACCTTAGGAATTGTGAGACAATAAATTTACATTGTGAAAGCCCCCCAGTATGTGATACAGGTATTGATCGACTTATGACCTATGCAACTTACGACCATTTGACTTTACGACCACAATCGCTGGCCACGACTGCTCCGCGTCTGGCAGCGCAAATGTTGCCCAGCTGGGCGTAGACAGTGCGGACCAGCTTTCGGCAGCACTACCATCTCCGTGTGCACCATTTCAACTGTACATATACCCTACTCAGCTTAACGACCAAATTGTGTTACGACCGTTCTGCGGTGTCAATCGAGTTCATAAGTCGAGCACTACCTGTAATTTGCTACAGTGACTCTAGCAAAATATAGAGAAGAACAAAATGGGGTCTTATCCCCTTCTCTGTGAAGCCTTGTCCTGCCAGGCCTGTCTTCTTTGCTTTTGCTATGAGGCTCCTGAGTTGCTGCTGTTTTTCACTTATTTTAATTCTGTTAGCTCTGGCACTGTTCTTTTCTGCCTGATAAGCCTCACATTTACCATATTGACACTGAACTCTATCATGAAATTATTTGTGAAGCAGGAAAAAGAAACAGTGTCTCAAGACCCCTCAGACTTCCAATTTTGCTACTTACTCAGTGACATTAATTGAATTCTTCACAATTTTGAACTTCCTGACTGTACTGGCACATGGAGATACTGCCCAACTTACCATATGGTTGTCAGGAATAAATACAAGACTACAAGTCCAAGAGTCTGATAGAGTAAGCCCTTAACATATTTATATTCGTGTATTTGTTGAATCTGCATATCCTGGGGCAGATTATTACAGTTTAATGAAACGGAGTTATGGAAAAACAAAATATTTATATTGAGTCCAAACCTTGCACAGGTACCTTTTACTCTTGAATGTAAGTTCTGCTCAAAGAGCCAATGCACAATTTTTCTATGTAGAGACAGAAAGTAAATTAAGTAACTATTTTCTCCTTGGTGCTTTGCTTTCATGTTTTTCTTCCAGCTGTTTAGTGTGATAGTCCACTGATTTTAGAGGGACCAAGGCAATTTAGGGGATCAAAAATGAGAAATATGGGAGAGCAGAAACAGCCTATACTCCTCAAGGGGTTCATGCTGAGTCTATGTTTTTGAAAATCTAGAAGCATGTGAGTAGAAAATCAAATGCCATGTACAAAACCAGATGAAAAGTAGTGGTCACGACAGAGGGAGGTGAGAGACAGCCAGTGAAACCGCAGTGAGAGAAAAGCAGACACAATTCTAGAGATGTTTGTATATTAGTCTGTTTTCATGCTGCTGATAGAGACATACCTGAGACTGGGTAATTTACAAAGAAAAAGAGGTTTAATAGACTCACAGTTCCACGTGGCTGGGAGGCTTCATAGTCATGGCAGAGGCAAAAGGCACATCTTACATGGTGGCAGGCAAAAAGAGAATTGAGAGCCAAGCAAAAGGGGTTTTTCCTTATATAACCATCAGATCTTGTGAGACTTATTCACTAGCATGAGAACAATATGGGGGAAACCACCCCCATGATTCAATTATCTCCTACTGGGTTTCTTCCACAACACATGGGAATTATGGGAGCTACAAGTCAAGATGAGATTTGGGTGGGGACATGGAGCCAAACCATAACAGTCTGTCAATATTACCATTGGCTTTTTCTTCAAATCCTCTAATAAAAAGCATAACTTTTCATATTCCAAAGGTAACATTTACCCATTTAAAATATTAAATTTAATTAAATAGGTTAAATTTTAAAACACTATAACTTCATCATTCAGAAAATACTACTACCAGCTCTTTGCAGTCTTTTTAGCCTATATGTCTAAATTATTGGTTTAGTTCCTGAAATGTTATCATGTTGTATGGAATCCTTTGAAACCTACTGTTTGGTACTTCAAAATTGAAA
The DNA here is from genome assembly GCF_048565385.1 of Saimiri boliviensis. Lineage (NCBI taxonomy): Eukaryota > Metazoa > Chordata > Mammalia > Primates > Cebidae > Saimiri > Saimiri boliviensis. Next base: position 84,525,186 of record NC_133463.1, read on the forward strand.
AAAAAAAGATTAAGCCTCTCCATATGTCCATGCATAGTTAACCTTATGTGGGAAATTAGGATTCACTTCTATTTTTGGTGGCTCTGCAAATTGGTAGAATCTGTCTACAAGGTCATTTGTTAATGTGGGAAAAGCTTAAAGTGACTTGGCCCTTTAACACAGTATGGTCTTACTGATGCTTTAATTTGTACTTCTGTGATGCAAGTTTAAAATAATATATTTTACATAAATCATGGCTATTTCCATTTATTACTGATCAAGTGAAATATTCATATGTGCTTTCTCATTTTTCTGTTATGTATTTAAAATTTCTCATTAATTAGTAAAAGATTTTTTCACATATTAAAAATATTGATCCATTACCTGCCATTTATTTTGATAATTTGTTCATTACCTTTTTATTTTGTAATGTTGGATAATACGTGGAAGTCATTCCATAGATTGTTGGGTTAATCTAGACCCTTCTTATTAGGAAAAAAAGTGGGTTTGAAGGATTTTGAAAATTAAACAAGAGGGAAAAAAATGAAGGGGGAAAAAAAAAAAGAAAGGAAGTAACAAAATATAAGAAGGAATAAATCCCAGTGTAGATCGGGACCAACCCTATCATTTTTTGACGTTTGGACATAAATATAGACAGTATTTATCAAAAGACAAGAAAAAGATAAATTCCAAGTCAATTTCTTCTTGAAGCTCAATACACACTTAAATGGTTTGACTAAACTTTGATTCCCTAAATGAGTTAATTGAATTATGTGGTTTCAACCAATGGAATTTCTAGTCATTCTTCTTCAGAGGAGTTTGAATGTATTGAGCCCTTTTACCAGAGGTCAAGTGGTGATAAGCCTCTGGGATCAATTAGTAGGCCAGCTAATTAGGTATGATTAATCAGCTCTGAACCATGAATTGTTCTTGTGTAAGTGTTGTCTTTTTAGCATATGAGCTTTACTGACTAGCTGGGTTGCTTTTGATGGACTGTATACGAAGATAGGCTTTGCCCATATGTAGAGATTATGTCCCATGAAGGAAATGAAAGAAAATAGCTAGTCTGGAAGCAGCATGTCATATCTGTCATTTTCACTTTTTTGCAACATGCCTAACTTCTAGAAATATATTTGGGCAGTCATGTGTTGAGCATAATAATCATGTTAGTGCTAAAAATAGGAACTTAGTCTATGAATCTGTTTTCACTTAAGAGAAAGTAAGTGTAGATGAAAGATAATGAGCATGGACTCTGAACAGTCTTGGTCCAAGTTCTGACTCTATCCTTTACTCTTACTTTTAGCTAATCATTTTTATAATATTTTTCTGAGGTTTATCACTTGTACACAAGCTCTAGATATTCCATTAAGCTTTCTTCTAACTCCATTTGCCTAAATCTGGCTATTTTTCAGGTAGCCAACAATAATGAACTAAAAGATAATTGCCATTGTTTAGCAGTGACTTTATTTCCTCTATGGCTTACTAAACTATTTTTGCCCTCCATGACTTAAAATGATGTTGAGGAGACACCACTCAGTCCCAGGAAGAACAATAGAAATCACTAATCACTGACACTTGGTCTTTTTGCTGTCAGTTCAAAGTCATCTCCATTAAATTCTATCTATTCAGCTTTGTTTTTGTTGCATTTGTTCTGGATTTCTGGTCATGAACTCTGCCTAAGCCAATGCCTGGAAGAGTTGCTTTTTTTTTTTTAATGTTATCTTCTAGAATTTTTATGGTTTTAGGTCTTAAATTTAAGGCTTTGACAAATCTTGAGTTGATTTTTATGTGGGAGATGGGGATCCAGTTTCATTCTTCCCCATGTGGCTTGTCAGTTATCCTTTGCATACAACAAAAGACTAACATCCAGAATCTACAAGAAACTCAAACAAATTAGCAAGACAAAAACAAATAATCCTATCAAAAAGTAGGCTAAGGACACAAATAGACAATTCTCAAGATATGCAAATGGACAACAAATACATTTAAAAAAAATACTCAGCATCACTAACTATCAGGGAAATGCAAATCAGAAGGACAACGCAATACCACCTTACTCCTGCAAGAATGGCCGTACCTAAAAAATCAAAAGATAACATATGTTGGCATGGATGTGGTAAAAATGGAACACTTTTACACTGCTGGTGGGAATGTAAACTACTACAACTACTATGGAAAACAGTGTGGAGATTACTTAATGGACTAAAAGTAGAACTACCATTTGATCCGGAAATCTCACTACTGAGTATCTACCCAGAGTAAAATAAGTCATTACATGAAAAAGACACTTGCACATGCATATTTATAGCAGCACAATTTGCAATTACAAAAATACAGAACCAGCCTAAATGCTCATCAATCAACAAGTGGACAAAAAAAAATGTGGTTGGTCCTGGAGCAGAGGCTCATACCTGTGATTCTCGTACTTTGGGAGGCCAAGGCAGGTGGATCACCTGAGGTCAGGAGTTTGAGACCAGCCTGACCAACATGGCGAAATCTTGTCTCTACTAAAAATACAAAAATTAGCCAGGCATGGTGATGCACAACTGTAGTCCCAGCTACTCAAGAGGCTGAGGCAGGACAATTGTTTGAACCCAGGAGGCGGAGGTTGCAGTGAGCTGAGATCATACCACTCAACTCCAGCCTGGGATTCTGGGTGACAGAATGAGACTCCACCTCAAAACAAAACAAAAAAAAACAAAAACGAAAACAAAAAAAAGAAAAGGAAAGGAAAGAAAAAAAAAAAACCCTGTGGTATAATACCATGGAATATTACTCAGCCATAAAAAGAAATAAAATAAGGATGGAGTTGGAGACCACTATTCTAAATGAAGTGGCTCAGGTATTAAAAAATAAACATTATATGTTCTTACTTATCAGTGGGAGCTAAGCTATGAAAACACAAAGGCATAGGAATAATACAATGGACTTTAGGGACTCAGGAGGAAGGGCAGAAGGGGGCTAAGGGATAAAAGACTACACATTAGGTGCAGTGTACTCTGCTTGGGTTATGGGTGCACCAGAATCTCAAAAATCACTACCAAAGAACTTACCCATGTAACCAAAAACCACCTGTTCCCCAAAATCTATTGAAATAAAAATAAAAAATAAATAGAAAACAAACTCATCACCAATGCAGGAGCTTCTCTGATGATCTCTACTACCTTGCTTCTTCCAAGCAGTAAATTTAGGGACCTGCCTTTATCTGATATTTGCCCTTGTGACGCTCCTTCATCATCCCCTGCATGCACAGTCAGTTGCCAGGTTCTATTGATTCAATCTTCTAAAACCTCTGGAATCCACTTGTCTCATATTTCTCAGGAACCCCTACCACCAACCCCTCACCTTACAAGTGCCATTATACTCACTCGTTACTGCAGCACCCTGTTTTCTCTGTCTCAATCAATATCTGTGCCCTCACATCTATTTTTATTTTCCAGTTAGGGAGTTTTCTACTAAAATAAATACCAGATGATGTCACCTTTCCCTAAAATCGGTTAGGAGTTACCCATTACACAACAACCAGAATCCCATCACCCTAGTAAATCTTCAGTACTGTCACGTTATTCAAAAACTTACATTTTCTCCAAATCAACCTTCATAACACACCGTATGTGAACTCACGTATCTTGCAGTTCTCCTCCAGTCCATTGGTTCTATGCCCTTATAAAGAATGCCTGCAGGCTTCTTGTACTGGTCTTTCAAGACCTTCCTCTATAAAATTTTCACCAGCTTACATTAGGTGTCATTTCTCCCAGCTCCGATGAGATTCAATCATACCTCTATTTTAGGGCTTATCCTGGAATGTGGTTTCACATGATGTTTAAAAAAAAAAAAAAAAAAAAAAAAAAAAACCTTCAGAAAAGGATCACATTTTTATTCCTATGTCTCCAGCTGAGCACATTGTCTGCTTATATTAAGTGTTCATGACAGATGTATCGAACATGTGAATCAGTCGAAGAATGAAATTCTCTTTCTTTTTTTTCTCCTTTGACTCTCAATTGCCTTTGACTTACTGTTGCCTCACCATGTGATGTTGCTTAGGATGTTGCCTATACATATGCCTGTCTCTCTGGTAGAAGGGCAAAATTCTAAGAATTTTTGTTTGAATCATTTTTGTAATCTTTATAATACATTCACAATATATGACACATAGTAGGAACTCTATAAAAGATTGTTGAGTAATCCATAGATTCATTGATTTATTTACTTGTTTACTAATAAAATATTTTGAATACTGTTACCCATTGTATTAACCTAAGTTCCCTAGAAATGGAGCCCATGGCAAAAGCTTGCATGCTCGTTCTGTATTTATGAATACAATCCTAGGAAAGTGATAACAAAATATGACAGAGTCAGGAAAGAAGAGAGAATAAAATGATGTACATTTCTGAGATGTTCACAGATTCCCCACAAGCACAACTGATTGCCAAGCCTCACAGAACATCTTCAGATTTTATTATTTATGTATGTATACAGTATTTATATTACATGTTTGTGTATGTGTGTGTTTGTGTGTGTGCATTTACCCCAATGTAAATGTAGGAATTAGGTGTGAGTATGGATTAGAAATGTGTTACACCAAAGAGAATGGGGCACAATATTAGTCCAGGACAAATTCACTGATACGGAGTCATTTAGTAAAGATTCTGGATATCATATGTTAATTCATGTAGCAGTAAGTGGCATGAAAACTCACTTGTTCAGAGATGCAAAAGCTCCTCGACATGATGTGGAAAAGGAATCTATTATCTGCAAAAGTTAAAAATGTTCCAGTTGATATACCACGTGCAATCTGAACCCTTACCTCTTAACTATGTTCTTTGAGACAACCCAGGAGACATTCTTTTCACTGAGACATAGAAAAACCCATTAGAGTGTAGAGCATCTTCATTTTTGAAATGTTCTGCTATGATTTGAATCTTTTTGTCTCCTTCAAAATTCATGTTGAAACTTAATCCTCAAAGTAACAGTATTGGGAGGTGATTGAGTCATGAGAGTTCCACCCTCATGAACGGCATTATGTGCCCTTACAGATCAGCTGTCACAGGGAATTAACCTTTTCTTAAATCTCTGCCCGTTCAGTCTTTTCTGAGGTGTAAGAACAAAGCATTCTTCCCCTCTAAAGAATGTAGCAACAGCATGCTATCTTGGACCCTGAGACACAGCTCTCACCAAACACTAAACCTGCTTGTGCCTTGATCTTGGACTTAAAACCTCCAGAACTGTGAGAAATATGTTTCTGTTTGCTATAAATTACCCAGCCTTAGGTATTTGATATTGCTCCATAAATGAACTAAGATGCTTCCCTTTATTGGGTCACATGGACTAGAGGAGATGGTTCCATTAAGATAGATTAATCTAATTTCGGTGGGGATGATGGGATACCAGGCTGGGAAAGATGAGGTGGAAGCATTAAACCCCTAAAACCAAGGTAGGCCCAGTTAGTTTAAAACCAGCAGGAAAACACTGGTGAATCACTGTGTATTTGATCACTGTTTCCCTACAAATGAAATAGGTAGCCTACTGGAATATCACTTAATAATTATGGGACAAGCCTTTATAGGTCTGGTAGCTAAAAACCTGACTCAAAGCTTCAGTGATGTAGACTCAGAGCCCTGTGCAAGTTTTTAATCTAAGCTGGTTCAAAGACTTGATTGTATTAAGAAAATATCCTGGGCCAGGAGCAGTGACTGACATCTGTAATCCCAGCATTTTTTGGAGGCCCAGGCAGGTGAATCACAAGGTCAAGAGATCAAGACCATCCTGGCCAACAGGGTGAAACCCCATCTCTACTAAAAAATACAAAAAAAAAAAATTAGCTGGGCCTGTACAGCAAAAGAAACAATAATTGAGTGAACTGGTAACCAACAGAATGGGAAAAAAATTTTTGCAATGTACCCATCTGACAAAGGGCTAATATCCAGAATCAACAAAGAACTAAAACAGATTTACAGGAAAAGAACAAATAAACCCATTCAAAAGTGGGTCAAGGATATGAACAGACACTTTTCAAAAGCAGACATATATGAGGCCAAAAAACATATGAAAAAATGCTCATCATCACTGGTCATTGGAGAAATGCAAATCAAAACCACATTGAGATACCATCTCATGCCAGTTGGAATGGCGATCATCAAAATATCTGAAGACAACAGATGCTGGAGAGGATGTGGAGAAACAGGAACACTTTTACACTGTTCATGGGAATGTAAATTAGTCCCACCATTGTGGAAGACAGTGTGGCGATTCCTCAAGGACCTAGAAATAGAAATTCCATTTCACCCAGCAATCCCATTACTGGGTATATATCCAAGAGATTATAAATCGTTCAATTATAAAGACACATACACATGTAGGTTCACTTCGGTGCTGTTTACAATAGCAAAGACCTGGCACCAACCCAAATGCCTGTTGATAATAGACTGGACAAGGAAAACGTGACATATATACACCATTGAATTCTATGCAGCCATAAAAAACTGTGAGTTCATGTCCTTTGTAGGGACATGGATGAATCTGGCAACAATCATTCTCAGCAAACTGACACAAGAACAGAAAATCAAACACCACGTGTTCTCACTTATAGGTGAGTGTCGAACAATGAGAACACATGGACACAGGGAGGGGAGCATCACATACTGGGATCTGTTGCGGGGGACTAGGGGAGGGACAGTGTGGGGTAGGGAGGTTGAGGAGGGATAACATGAGGAGAAATGCCAGATATAGGTGGCAAGGGGATGGAAGCAGCAAACCACCTTGCCGTGTATGTACCTATGCAACAATCCTGCATGATCTGCACACATACCCCAGAACCTAAAGTGCGGTAAAATACACACACACACACACACACACACACACACACACACACACACACACAGAAAAAGAAAATATCCCCTAGCAATTTCACAGCGTGTGGTGTTAAATCCTCTTCCAAGTCTTTGCTGTAGGGATCTGAAGCCATTTTCTAGAGTAGCTATACTGGAGAAACAACTAAACACTGGTTGCAAATTGACCCTAATTCCTGGGAACCCAAAATGCTAATTTGGCTGACCAAAATGGATACTTACTGCAATCAAATGATAAATGAAATATTAGCTTAAGTTAAATTTACAGGATCTCAATGACTTTATGATGTCAATATATGATTATAGTCCTGATTCCCAAATTAATAATTGGCACTGACATACTTGGAAACCTGTAGAATACCTGTTTTGGATTTCTCACCCATGAGTAATGGCCACAGCAGTAGGAAAGGGTAAGAAAAAAGATACTGTAACTTCCTCTTTATAGTAACATATTAATTTAGGAGCAATATTTTATTTTCATGGAAATTTTAGAGGCTAGTGTCACCATCAAATACTTGAAATACGCAAGTTATAAAAACATGCTATTGTCACTTAGTTTGCCTCTTTGGCCAGTTCAAAGTTGAAAGTCTCTTGAAAAAGACTTTAGCACCAATATACTCAAATTAGGAATCCAATCATAGCTCATATTACATATGTAGTATAATTACAAAGCAAATCAAAATAGTCTTTTGCAAAATGCAGCTTTCTGGCCTGATAGTTTTTTCTCCTTTGCAATTTTCAAGGAGCATCAGAAGCAGTCTCATAGTATATACCAGATCTAACAGTATATCTTTTAAAATCTTGTTACGGGACTGAACCAGCTCTTCTTTTCTCTGCCTAATATAGTCTTCAGAGTTATTCACCATTCTGATATTCCAAGCATCATCATACCAGTCTTCAACATCTATGTTACTATGGATCTGATGAGCAGAATTTTATTGAATGCCTTGGTAGTACTTACAAGAACCAGAAAAATAGAGATAATTTGAACAATTTTTCGAAGGTCCACTACTACTTCAATGAAATTGCTAGAAGTTGAATAGCCAAGAGCATGTAAAGATAGTTCTTCAAAGATAATAGGCAAGTTGCTGCCCTTTGTGCCATCTACCTCAAAAACAGAAACAAAAGGATGCACAAGGCTTATTAGACCTCTTTTCCTGGATTTTGGAGGCAGCAAATAACATATTTAAGTGTGTTTCTGTGACCAATCTTTAGAGTCACCCATGAACTTACCAGACATCAGTTATAAACAGAATGAAAGAAGGCTCTGTACAAGTCCAGGATTCAATGCAAGCATTTCTCATAATTGGACCTTAAGATCCAGCAAAGTGAATGGTACCCAAAGCGTCTGTGCTTTGGTAGAGGTGGTATATTTAACCTCTCAAAGCACCAATAGGAAAATCACACGGTAAGCCTCTACGGTTTGTAATAAATCCATGCCATCTTATATGGATAACTATTTATATTTTATAAACAGCCCTTGGCTTGCTACTGGGTTATAGCAGAGGCTGAATACGTAATATAGGACATCAGATGGACATGTAAGCTTAGCATCCTATCATGCTCTGGTTGTTATTTGACTCACCAAACCATTAAGTTGAGTGTATGAAAGAAAAAAAAAACTAATATTGAGGGGAAAATAGTACACAGGAAATTAGGCTTGCGCTGGTCTCAAGGGCACAAGAAAAGTTTTTGCACAGATAAAGTCAGCTCCTTCAAAACAGATTACTGCCACATTGCCTCTTCTCATTTAATTCATGCTTATATCAACTGGTGTGGAAGAAAAAAACTCAGGGTATTTTTTTAAGGATGGTTCAGCCTAATATTCTAGCACAAGCTTGAATAACTACAGCCTGATAACCCTACTTCAGAGTTTCCCAGTTTTGACAACCTCCCCAGGAGATAGAATTTCAAGTGATACATTAGATTATCTATTTTGTCTAGACAGAGATATAGCCATAAATATAAATTTGCATGGATTCTTAAGCACTTGATAACTTGAAATTGCTTGAACACATTTGATCCTATTCATTACAGAGGAGCAGAGATTTGTCTTTTCTGAAATATACATATATTCTGGATATGGATTTGTCTTCACTAGTCATAGTGCTTCTTCTAGAATTAGCATATGTGGAATTCTAAAGCTGTCTCATTTATGATTATGACAATTCACACAGCAATACTTCTGATCCAGGAAGTCAGTTCACAGCAAAGTACAACAATGGGTTTACATCCATGAAATTAAGTGGTCTTACTATACACCCCATTATCCAGAAGCACTGGTGGAAAAGGAAAATGGACATTCTTACTGAAAATTCAATTATCCTGCAGTTTGGAGATATCCTATTAAAAGGATCAAGTTCTATATTATAGGTTATAGTGTATGCTTTAAAACAAATTCAATCAGCAGTGTATGGTGATTTCTTTCTTACAGCTAAGATCAATGGAGCTCGAAAAATGGTATATTTTGGGTGGCTTCTTTCATTATTCTACTTGATAACCCCCTCACAGAATGTTTGCTTCCCATCCTGTAAAATTTCAGATCTGCTGGTTTGGAGGCTTTAGCTCACAAGGGGAAGTATGTTTCTAACAGGAGATAAAATAATGATCTCAATGAATTGAAAGTTTAGACTGATCTCTGATGATTTCGGGATCTTTATGTTACTGGACTAATGGGGGAAAAATGGGTGTTACAATGCTGATTGGAGTAATTGATCCCAATAATAAAGAGGAAACTGGGTAGCTGCTACACAGTGGAGAAAAGAAGGCGATATCAGGAACCTAGAGGATATTATTGGATTCTCTTAATATTTCCATTGCCAATAGTAGAGGGTAATGAAAAAATTGTAATGATAGAAATAAGGCAAGACCAAAAACTTATTTAGGCCCTTCAGAAATAAAGTTTTGAATCATTCTACTAATGAAGAACTTTGAGCATCTGAATTCCTGGCTAAGGGTGGTGGAAATATGGAATGAGTAGTGGTAAAACAAAAGCCATCAACTATGACCTCAGAGGCCATTGCAAAATACTAACTATAAGCAATTTGCACATTTTCTCCTTGACTGTATGTGTGTATATATGTATACACACATATAGAAATATAACATGTAGAAATATATATTATATATTTTATATGTATAATATTTGCATGTATATTACTACAGATTAACTATTGTTATATTTCTACATGTTAGTTATTGTTTTTCTTTTTCCTACTATAATGTTTTACAAGTTGTATTAGTCCATTTCCAACCCTTGTAAAGAATAGCCTGAGACTGGACAATTTATGAAGGAAAGAGGTTTAATGGATTTACAGTTCCTTATATTTCTGAAGGCCTCTGGAAACTCACAATCATGGTGGAAGGTGAAGGGAAAGCAGGCATCTTCTTCACAAGGCAGCAGGAGAGAGAGAGAGAGAGAGAGCGAGAGAGCGCGAGCGAGCGAGCACCGGGGGGACTGCCACTTTTAAACCATCAGATCTCATGAGAACTCCCTCATATGTTGAGAAGATCATGGAGGAAACAACCCCCACAATTTAATCATCTCTCACCAGGTTTTTTCCTCCACATATTGGGATTGCAATTCGAGATGAGATTGGATAGAGACACAGAACAAACCGTATCACACGTTTTCTACAGGTTAAATTTCATGTTATTAGTTAGTACCAGAATATTCATTGGCACTGTGATTAATTTTGAGAAGTAAATAATATAGCCAGCAAGTAATACAATGAGTGTCTGGAATGTGTGCTTTCTTATTTTGGGGAGAATGTGCGAGCCTGGACACTTCTATAGAGGCTAGCTGCCTCTTGTGAAGTGAAAACATTGATTTTTTTAAAAATAGAAAGTATGTGTAGAAGAGTACTCATGGAAGTTCAGTCATTTAAAGGATGGACCCTGAGGTTTATTAATTTACTGATTCTCAGATCCATACTCCCTCTGTTTCTCCTTGTTTGCGATATTGGAAGCAAACTCTGAAGCCTGTATTTCTTCTTGCCTGCCATAGCAGGTTCTAGGAGGACACTTCAGGGCCAGGAAAGGAGGAACATGTGTTCTGTTCTTCTGTGCAGCGGCAAGGGGATCTACAGCTGGGATTCCAACAGCCTTTGTCTTGGTGGTAGGCTGCTCTTGAGATTAGCTGAGAGTTGTCTCCAGGCCATTTCTTCATCATCACATTGGCAGGGGCTCTTGGCCCAACACACTATCTCATTTCTTTGTCCCCATACTGGTGGGCAGTGTGTCCTGTTAGGTAGCTGTGCCTCTTGTCATGGGGCTGAATCTCAGTCTTGCATTTCTCTAGGGCTGAAGAAAAGAGAACCAAGAAGGAAGGTTAGAAACTCTATTATACCTAGTAATCCCTTTATTGTCTCTCAGCTCCAAACCCACTGTGCTTTGCCTTGCCTGTGATCCTGGAACCAGATTCCAAAGACAGCCTTTCTCCCTCTCCAGCCATTGCAGACTCTAGAGGGAATCTGCAGGACTTGAAGGGGAAGAAAATGTTTCTGTTCTCTACAGTTATGAATTCATTGCACCTTAGAATTTTCTTTTTCCTTTTGTTATATTTAACTGTGATTAGGACCTCAATGTATGTGCTTTCCTCCAATATTCCAAATATTTGTATGTCGAACCTCAAATCCGCTGTGTGACTGTATTTGGAGAAAGGAATGATTACGGATAAATGAGGTCATAAGGTGGTACTCTGATGCTTCTAATGGATATAATTTTATCATAAGAAGAGACACCAGAGAGCAGCTCCCCTCCACTCCCCCCATGCTCTACCATGCACACACACCATGAAAAGCCCATGGGCAGGGGCAGAGGTAACCGTTGGTAAGCCAGGAAGAGAGCCCTCGCCAGAAACTGTATGGACCAGAATGTTGACCTTGAATTTCTAGCCTCCAGGATGTAAACATATAGATTTCTGTTGTTAAAGCCGCCCAGCCTGTGGTATTTTGTTGTGCAGCCAGAGAAAACTAATAAAAATACCTTTTATAGTATTAAAAGTATTTTTGTTAATTTTTTTCTGTTAAAATTGCACATGTGGTTTCCATCTTCTGAGCGGATATTGGCAGTCACAGGCAAAGTTAGTCGTAGGAAGGGTGGAGAGTCAATTTATCTGTGTTCTCTTTTTCATTTTTTATTTTTGGAGTCTGGGCCTCGCTCTGTCATTCAGGCTGAAATGCAGTGGCACAATCTCAGCTCACTGCAACCTCCGCTTCCCGGGTTCAAGTGATCCTCCAGCCTCAGCCTCCCAAGTAGCTAGGATTTCAAGTGTACACCACCACACCCAGCTAACCTTTGTGTTTTTAGATGGATATGACCATGCTGGCCAGGCTGGACTTGAACTCCTGACTTCAAGTGATCCAACCGCCTCAGCCTCCCAAAGTGCTGGGAAAACAGGCATGAGCTACTGTGCTCGACCTGTATGTTCTCTTCTATGTTTTTCATTCGTCAAAGTTCTTAACATTGAGGATTAGTTCATGATATGTTATATCTCCACATGTGTGTGAGGTATTTCCTATTTCCTACAGAAACCTTTGGGTAAGCTGTATTACTCAGGCCTAGAATTAACAGGAAGAATTAGAATCCTAGTAGTTACCTCAGAGCTGTGTCTTTGTGTCAACTGGGATAAGTCACTTTTACATTGGGTTGCCTCAATGTGACTAATATAGTCCCTGTAGAATTGGTCACTGTGATAGTGCTGGGGGCTTAACAAGACTTCAAAGAGGAGCTTGAGCGGGAGAAGCCGAGGAGATAAACCCTCATTTGGATGAAGGGAATAAAGTCATATGACATGGTCTATCTGAAGCTTTCAGGAAAAAGTGAAAATATTAAAAGATTTTTCTTCCTGTGATTCACTCTCTTACAAAATTTGATCAGCTGTCCCTGTGCGCTTTCTCTCTTTCTTCATTGCATTGTAGCTAGTACTGTGATATCATATTTTTTTCTTTTGTTCCTAGTGAGGTAATCTCAATTTGTTTGAAAGACTGTCCAGAATTAGGATGGGAAACCAATATATACAAACTTAGAAGTAGGATACATGGACCAGGTTTGTTCTAGGCTTTAACATTTTGTCTTCTTTTATTTACTACCAACCTAAGAAAGTAAAATTCTGACCCTGTCTGTTCAAGATTGAGATGTGAGACTTGTAGAATAACCCCAACAATCAGGCAACCTGACTCGATTCTCATCAGGGCAAAAGGAGACCTCTGTTTCATCTAACTCTCCAGGGCTTCAAACCAAATAAAAATATAGGGGTGAATCTGAAAGTAATAAAAATTGTGGAAAAAAAAGACTCATGTGTATGTCTCTTCTGAATTTAACAACAAGGAATCGGAGAGTAAAACTCCTGACAAGATAGCTTTAAAAAATAGATGTAACAAATACATACTTATGTGTCATACACAGTGCTAGGGACACTAACTGATGAGATATAGTTCATTTTCCTAGTGTTCAAGAAAGTGATAAACACCCTAGACATCAGAATAAAATATGTAATTACAACAGCATAAAAAGGGGTGGAATAGCATTTTGTGGAAATGCAGATGCAGAATATATCATCTGTGTAAACAATTGCTCTTTTTTGCCTGCCCAGTCTCTGTTTTCTCTTCTGGTAATGTCACTCCAATTTCCTTTTGGAAACTCTTTCTCCCTTTATTCTAATCCACGTGTGTTCATTGCCATTATCCAAGCTCCTGGGTAGTTATGTGATCCAAGTTGAGCCAATAAGAGTTCATAATAGGCTGGGCGTGGTGGCTCTCACCTGTAATCCCAGTACTTTGGGAGGCCAAGGCGGGTGGATCATGAGGTCAGGAGTTCAAGACCAGCCTGGCCAATATGGTGAAACCCTGTCTCTACTAAAAATACAAAAATTAGCTGAGCGTGGTGGTGCATGCCTGTAATCCCAGCCACTCCAGAGGCTGAGACAGGAGAATTTCTTGAACTGTGACCTATGAGGCGGAGGTTGCAATGAGCCAAGATTGCGCCACTGTACTCCAGCTTGGGCTACTGAGTAAGACTCCATCTAAAAAAAAAAAAAAAAAAAAAAAAAAAACAAAGAGAGGGTTCATAATAAGATTTGTCTGAACTTCAGAAAAAAGCACTCTCTCTTTCTCCTCTGTCATTTTTCAGTTTTGTTTTTCTTCTTATAGTGAAGAAAGTTCTAAGGATTATTGAAACTGCTGACAACCAGTTTTTTTCACCATATAGAAAGTTCCCACCTATACAATGTAGCTTCTACATTGGCAAGCCGAGGACCTAGTTGGAGAAAGAGAAACAGAGACCATGTCCTTGTAGCCCTTAGATCTAGCCATGATTGAAGTTTTGTTTAACTTGGAAATTTTTAGTTGTGTGAGCTAATAACGACACTTTTTTTGTTTATTCTATTTTCTATTTGGTATATTTGTAACATTTCAATAAAAATACCAAAATCAATACGTAATTCAAACAATAAAATCATTGTGTTTAATTATACCTATGTATCAGAGTTAGCTAGAAAGCAAAATAGTAATAATAATTATAATAATAATATACACATGTCTGGATCTTATTTATGCAGACTGATTCTATAGTTTCAATGTGCAACACACTTTCATCTTCATGCCTAAGCTTCAAAAAGCCTTGTGTATTTCCTTTGTCTTTGTTGTTCTTCTGTCTTCACTATATGAACAAGTACGTGATAGCCTTTGGAAGAGATTATACAACTGTAACAGAGATGAGTCAGCCTGGTTATCTCAGTTGAGACTTTAGACATTTGAGAAAGACCAACCAAAATAAGAAAAGCTACCTACTTGACCTGCAGCTGACTAAAGATGGACGAATAAACTCTGCCAAGCCCAACTTAGATCTGTCAAACCACCACACTAACCCATACACTTTTGAGAAAAAGTAAGTAACTATTATTTTAAGCCACTAAATTCTGGGCTATTTTGTTATGTAGCAATAGCTAACTGATACACTCAAACACATTTCCACAATTTGCATAAGTTATATATCTCAGATTCATGCTTTGTTTCTATGGCAGCAGAGACCATGGGCTTTTCCAACTTACAATTACCTTGGTTATTCTCTGCTGAGCCTTTTATTCATGAATTTTTAAACATAATCTTTCTGTGAAGTATAGAACCCTGAGGTTTATTTTCCTTTTCAGTGGAGACTAATTTCCTTTCAGGGACTTTTCTTAACCTCATCAGCCCTTGTCCTCTGTGCTTACCATATCAAGTGATTCTGAGTTACTTGTGCAATTCAACTATGCAGACAAAAGATGGGCATCCCTGAAATAAATATACTGCCAACACAGTTTATCTGTCAAGAGAGGTTTGCTCCAAGTTTCTGAAATACATAGAGACATTCCTATTTAAAAACAACAGAAATGCTATGTGGGTATGCTCAGGAAACTCTTGGTTGACTCAGAGAACTACTTATGCAGTATACTATTTTTTGTAACTATTTATAATTTAGTGGGAAACATGGGAGGAAGGGAAGGGATTTCAAAGTTTTGGAGCTCTTCTATTGTACCAAAAGTATGTACATAAACTATTTTACTGTCACAAAAACCTTATCAAGTATGTATTATTCATACATCATAATGTTAAAAAAACATAGATAGATGATGGATAGGTAGATGAATGGATGGATAAATAGATAGATAGATAGATAGATGAGATAATTTATGATGGCTCACACAATTCTGGAGGCTGAGAAGTCCCACAGTATGTCTTCTACAAGCTGGGGAATCAGGCAAGCCAGTAGCGTGGCTTAGTCCAAGTCTGACGGCCTGAGAACTGGATAACGTATCTCTCAGTCAGAAGCCAAAGGCCTGCAGACCTGCAGAGACATTGGTGCACGACCCAGAGTCCAAAGGCTGGAGAAGTTGGAGTACCACTTCTGTCTAAGGGCAGGGGAAGATAGACTTCCCAGCTCAGAAATGAGAGCAAATTTGCCTTCCTGCCCTGTTGTTCTATCCAGGCCTCCAGTAGATTGGTTGATGCCTGCCCACATTAGATAAGGGTGGATCTTCCTTAGTTCACTGATTCAGATCCCAATCTTTTCCAGAAACTCCTTTCCAGACAAACCTTGAAATAATGTTTACTCAGCTGTCTGAGCATCTCTTAATCTAGTCAAATTGACAGCTACAATTAATCATCATAAATATATAAAGTATTCTGCTTGTACATAAATGAAGCTGGAATTTGAAGCTTAGTTCTTTACATTGCATGGCAGTATAAAATCCAAATTTTGTTATGATTGAGACTAACAGAACAAGTAACTTACACTTATAACTAGTTTTATGACCTTGCAACAACCTGATGTAATCATTTATTTTTTATTTTTTTATTTTACTTTACGTTCTGGGATACATGTGCTGAACCTGCAGGTTTGTTACATAGGATGTTACTGTTTTCCTTATCTGTTAAGTGAAGAAGGAACTGGCCCATTTTATTTTAGGCTCTAAAATGCTGTATCCAATAATATCAACAATGTCTAACAATGTCTAAAAGAGATACATTCAGTCTCCAGGGACGCAAATTCAACTTTCATATAATTTATTTTCATTTTTAAAAACTATAAAATGTAATCCTCTTTACTTTTTTTCCTATGGTATTTCATCACCT
This sequence comes from Saimiri boliviensis, assembly GCF_048565385.1. Lineage (NCBI taxonomy): Eukaryota > Metazoa > Chordata > Mammalia > Primates > Cebidae > Saimiri > Saimiri boliviensis. The sequence goes on from NC_133463.1 coordinate 84,541,627, forward strand.
ACTATTGTTTGAAGCGAAGTAGAATAGTTGTTCAGCATTTCCAGAGCTGAGATAGTACAAAGGAAGAGGCACTACTAAGGCACAGCATCTCTCTTCACACACATTTCTTATCTGGAATGTGATCTATGTGTCACCGAAGGGCAGGGAATACCTGTAATCTATGAAAAGGCAAGCAGCTAATCTTAAGGGTAATTTTCAGAAATCTTTGTTTTGGTATAGTGAAATATTTTCTCAGGCTTTATCATTACTTGATATTGCAAAATGTCATTATGTGTGAGAAGAAATTACAAAAATCCCCTATTTTCATTCTTAGCTAGCTGCCCATAGATTGCTTTTCATTATTTATCAGCAGATTTCCTGCTTGACTGTCTATATGCTTTGCACTGTATTGGGAAAATGGACTTCAACATTTAGACTCAGAGCCAGGTCTCCCCTTACCCAAGGCTGTGACCTTCGGCAAATTGTTTACTATCCAGCAGTTTAGTGCTAGTAATAAGACCTACATAAAGGTGTTGCAGCCAAAGAGGTAAATAAATATAAAAGACTTGGTGTAGAGCTGATAGTATATGCTCAATTGAGTCTGCTTGATTGCTCATTTTTGGAAGAGAAAGAATCAAGTGGAAGTGAGTTTAGATCCAAATTATATCTTCTACTTCCTATGGCAAACTCAGCAACTCATTTCTGTTTTGATATAATGTCTTCATTTGCAAGATGGGTTGTTAAATTCTCTACAGTTATTCTGAGAATTAGAAACCATACATATACATACTGAGTTTTAGAACTTGGATGGCCCAAAGTATGCGATGGAATAAAAAAAAAAAAAAAAACAAGGTAGCTTTTATAATTAGATCTCCTAGTATAGCAATACCTTCATCTCTGAGTCTTGAGGCTACAAACCTAGAAGTTTTTCCTTTAGAGAAACTTCACTTGAATCAGCGCAGCATTCACTTTTAAATATTACAACAACGGGCTGGCTTCATTGCATTAGCCTTCAAAACGATTAAGCATAATGCTAAATCAGGGTAAACTACATTTCTGAATTTATCTGCAGTGTAATGAATAACATCTACATCTGCAGGGGAACAGTTCTTACTCTTCTGTAAAACACAACACGGTGGTGATTAAATTCTCTTCTGTTCCTTATGCAATATCTCCGTCTTATCTGGTAAATATTTCATTTTTAGAGCCATGCTGGCGCTGGTAGGAAACTTTGCTGTTCTGTTGTCTAAGTACTTCATTTTATGAAGGAAGACTCTGAGGAGTAGAGGACTATGTTACGGCCCCAAGGTTTCCCAGGTAGAACGGAGCAAAATTGGTCCCAGAATGTGGAAAGTATGGCTGGCTAACATCCCTCTCAGTATGTCACACACTCCACTGAAAAATGCACTCTCAAGTTTGGAGATCTAAAAACATGTCTGGTGCCTTCTTCTTTTCAGTTTATGACTCTTCTCTGGATCACCAACAAAAGTGGCCGTTAAGCCTTTTCTGAATTATCTTTAGTGTGCCAAAATGTACTATCTCTGGGAGCTAGACTTCCAGTATTCAGAGAAAATTAATGTGTGTTTGTATCAGAACTTTAACAGAAATAGAAACAAATAATGGGCTCCTAAGAATCCTAGAATCCACTGCAGATGTTCAGAGTCTTAAAAGTTGTTATATAAAGATTTGATAAGGAAGCCTAAAGACAAATAGTTTTAGTAAAGCAAGACTTCTACATTAGTGAAAGCCATGAAAAGTTTTATAAAATTAAAAATCAAAACACATAAATATATTATAAATTCAAACTAAATATTTTTTAATTTTAGTTTAAGCATATTAAAATGCCTTTGGTGGAGTTTGGTTTCCTATTTGAATTATTAGGCTCATCATATTTCAATTAGAGTAATTTATAATCTAATATATACCTGGCAGTCTGCTATGGGCTTTATAAATGGCATCTCATTTACAATATTCATCTCATCCAAAAATGGAAAAAAAAGTCACTTTTAAAATTTTCCTCATATTTCAGATAATGTAATAAATGAGCATGCATCAGAATCACTAGGAGAGTTGTTAAAACAGATTTCTGGACAACACTCCCAGAGTTTCTGATTCAGTAGGATGTGGGTGGGGTCAGAGAATTTGCTTTTTTTAGTAAACTCCCAGGTGATGCTGATGCTTTTGGTACAGAGTCCAGACATTTAAAACTGCCATTGTAAGCCATAACCTTTCAATACAAAAAAAAAGTGATAAAAGTTCAGATTCATTTTACCAGCTAGGTAATGTTGAGCAAATTAATTTTGCAGAAGCTCACTTTTATTATTGGCAAATAAAAATAATACTTCAGTTTGAATTTGTTCTAGATGATTACCATAGAGAAATGTTACTTTAAAGACAATTATTATTATTTTTTTTTGCTTTCCTTCTCCTCTTCTGACATCAGAAATTATAGGTGTATGCCATTGAACACAGATGATGTAAAGTCTTTTTTGTTAATAACTTAGTAGTATGAGGTACTGGAAAAACAAGTACTTAGAATCAGATTTAGGTTCAAATACTGTTTCTACTTTTATTACATTGGCTGCATTAAATACCATCTATTAGCTGCAACAAACCTCACCCCCCACCCACCAATTAGAGATAATTTGGCACTTCTGTTAGCTTCAGCCAAAAGAACCTTTCCGCCTGAATGCCTGAGAGGCATCTCAAGCTCAGTGGAAACCAACATCATTACCTTTCTCCTAAAGTCTTGATTTTAGTAGGTTGCAACAAAATACATCCAGATACTTAATCCAGAAATTTTGAGGTGACAATTTGTTGTTCTACCTCAGTCATATTTATCCAGTTGGTCTTTTGCAATTTCCTTCTACGCGTTCCTCAAACAGTTCACATTCTTTTCAAGTTTTTGCTCAGCTATTCATCTCTCACTGAGTCCATTGTAAGAGCCACTGAAGTTGAAAGTTGTCATTGTTTGAGACAATACAACATGTCAATCCCTCTTTTGTGTTTAGAAAATCAGATTCTTTTTTTTTTTTTTTTTTTTTTTGAGACGGAGTTCCGCTCTTGTTACCCAGGCTGGAGTGCAATGGCGCGATCTCGGCTCACTGCAACCTCCGCCTCCTGGGTTCAGGCAATTCTCCTGCCTCAGCCTCCTGAGTAGCTGGGATTACAGGCACGCGCCACCATGCCCAGCTAATTTTTTGTATTTTTGGTAGAGACGGGGTTTCACCATGTTGACCAGGATGGTCTCGATCTCTCGACCTCGTGATCCACCCGCCTCGGCCTCCCAAAGTGCTGGGATTACAAGAAAATCAGATTCTTAAACAGAAAGCTCCAGATAAGCTCTTTCCCACCTTGCCTTATTGATGGTCCCAAGATCTACTAATTAGGTGCTCCCAACTTGATGAGAAGCTAGGAACACCAAGAAGCAAGAACCCTGCCAGACTGATTCTGGTGACGAAAGTAGTAGCAGTGGTCTCAACCATTTTCTAGAAGAATGGTTATCTGTGGTTCTAGTGGAAAAGTCTATGCTCAGTATCTAAATGGTACAGAACCCAGTTTTGCCATGATAGTGACCGAATCTCTGTGTTTTCCTGGGATTGATGAGTCTCCAAGGACATGAGATTCTCAGTTTTAAATCTAGAGACAGTCATGGCAAACTAGGATCAGAGTCTGGAGCTATATGAGTCTCTTTTGTTTCTGGCTGCTGACATTCAAGCCTAAGTCTCTGAACCTTCCAGAAATGTATTAGATACTTCCGGATCCTTTAGTAAGTACATTTTTTGCTTACATTTGCCAAATAGTTTGTTGTATACAATTAAGAATGTGGACCAGTGTCACTTCCTACTTTGCCCCTGACCTTCAGACAAAGTTCTTTCTGTATGCTTCTTTCAGAACAGTCTCTATAGCATCCACACTTGTCCAGCTTGACCCTAAATCGAATAGATAACCTCCCCTCGCTTACAGACTCTCACCCACTTCTCATAGCATTGCCCAGGTGGAGATGTGCAGATGCAGCTTGCCTTTCTAACCTCATCTCTGATGAGCAGGGACTGTCTTTCCCCTGTGTGAGTCTTGTCTTGTTGATTGAGTCTTTGTAGGATTTTCTACTAAAGGGTGGAAGTCATTGCAAGCAATTTTTTTTTTGCATGGGTTGATTTATGAATTTTCTTCCTGAATTGTACTAGTTACACTTGGATGCATATTAAACTTTGAAAAATTTATACCACAGCAATTTTTAAAAGCGGGATTTCTTATTTTTACACCTGTACTCCCACTCCTTGTAGCACAGCAAGCATTTGCAGTATCATAGCAACAAATGAATAAATAATTATATAAAACAATGCCTGGTCATACTTAGGATTTTTAAAGGCACTTTCATTCAGCAGCTCATTCCTTGTGGAGTATATTCCTCTACCGAAGACACACAACAAAAGAGGGGAAAAAAAAACAACAAAGCCTATTTAAAAACAGGAAAACATGAGATGTTTAAATAAGTAAAAACAAAAGAATGAATGATCCCTGGGTCCCAAATGATTCTTCAATTATAAAATATGCCACTGGCTTTAAAAACTGCAGCTAAGAGTTATTGTGCCATAGTTGCACCCAGAGTTTTGAGCGGTTTGATACCATGATCATTGGAAACATGGTGACTTCGTACTCATGCATACAGTACATATATTTGTAAGTTCAAGCTAACAATAAGTTAACCAATTGCAAAAAAAAAAAAAAAAAAAGAAACATTTCTGGAAACACCATGTTTTCCTTTGTGATTTGATTCCCAAGTTAATGGGTTTGCTTAGTGGTTTCTTGGTTATCAATTGGCTAATCAATACGTTACTTGCTAAAATATATGGTCATGTTATATCTCTGTTGGATGTGTTTAGAGAGTTTGTGACAAGTTGAAAATTCATTAATCAGAATCAATTTTCTTAAGAGAAGTCTTTTTTAGAGGAGTTATTCTTATATAAATTGCAGTATTATGGAAGAAAACTATATTTTAAAGTCAAATAGACCCTGATTCAATAGTAATAGTGACCTGGAGGGTGAATGTCTTCAGATAACTTTAGTTTCTATGAGTTTATCTTTTTTATCTGTAACTTATTGAATATGAAGATTCATAAAGCTATCCAATTTAGGTAAAGTTTGCACAGTGGTATAGAACCTAGTGTATGCATAATAACTATTTATGATTTAGAAAATTTACCCTGGAAGCAGGGAGGCAGAAAGGCAAGGCAAAAAGCTACTGCAGGGGTCAGTGAGATGTGGGGCGAGGGTCTGACCTGCAACCATGGGAGGAGTCCAGGAAAAGAGGAACATGTTGGAGGTTGAGCTGATGGAATGTGACAAATACTTGGAAGATATTTGGGAGTATGTAGTAAAAATGTATCGTTTATGAACATCCTTAATCACATTAACCCCTTTCCGTGTTTTGGTAGTTCAAGACATGGGACTTCTGTCCTCTAATCCATGTATACATATAGGCAGTCCTCACTTTTACAGGACGCTGTTAATGGAAACTCACATATATCCTAGTTACGTTCTTGATTTTTGGGTTTTCTTGCAGTAAGTGACCAGGGAATGATGAAACACAAAGAGAGAGTTCTAATGTGTGCAAATCTCAGTTAACATAATGTTATGGAAAGTAAGAACTGCCTGTGTACATGTGCATATTGCATTTCTAAATTGTATGCTGCTAGTGTGCAAGTACAAGATGTTGGTTGTTCCAGTTTGATCTTCTCCAGGAGTCTTTAATTTGGAAATAAGCTTTCTGTAAATATCGACTAAACATAGGACACTGATTCCTTTGACACAGTAGTATGTCTAATATCAAGTAGAGGTCTCTATAATTAGAAGTAGTGTGTAGCATTGATCAATTTTGTACTAGAGCAGAGGAATTATCTAGGAGGTTTAGCAAAAATAGCACCCTTACAAGACCAGATTGTCAGGGGCATTGTTTCTCGAAGCTCTGGTTATATATATATATATATATATATATATATATATATATATATGCATAAGTTCATTCCAATATTGTGTGAATGAGCAAATATCCCTTATCAATATCATACCATAGGTTCAGGGACAGAAAGGAACAGTCTGCCCCAGATTCAGGAAATAAGCAGGTACAATATTTGCAGAGAATTTAAAATCAATAATGACATTAACCAAAAGTTAGTCTGCTTTTTATTATCATCACATATCAGCAATTCCAAACAACCCCAGTGTTAAAATACTTCTCCTCCCTGGAAAACAAATATCTTTTACAGATATCCCCCAACCCTGTTACATCAGTGTCCCGTAATAAATTCCTTCCACATAAAATTGCTAGAGTCCATTATGTTACTTCTAGCTTAGAACTTTGGCCAATAGACAGGAAGAGGTGTTAACGAGTATAGTTGTCAAGTGTAAGCAGCAGGGAAAGAGATTATGACATTAGCTAGTTGGGTAAAACTGGTTTGAATGAATGATTATGAGTAGTTTTAGACAATTACATTTGAGGTAATTGTGACCTCTGCAGAGAAATATTCACATGGAAATTAGGAGAAAGAACAATGCAGCACCATTGCTATGGAAACTCAGCAGTAGATTAGTCCTTTTAGCAGTGTTGCTGTGCAAATGTGCTTTATATGTGCTGGACATTGTACTATTGTTATCTTTATACTTTTATATGTTTATATTAAATATATATCCACTTAAATATCAATATTTATTACATGATATAGGTGTATTTTCAATTCCCCTTTTTTCTGTTTTCTTGTGTTTCTTTTTCCCTACTTAGAAAAACTTAAGGAATAGAAAGAAATTGAGAATACTTACACAAGGCTACTTATCAAGAACAGGCTAATGCCAGATTTTAAGCAAGGTCTGACTGACTCCAAAACCTATCCTTACAGGGAGACAGACTGTGGACAAGATTTCTAAGGAAAGGTTAGGTTTTGAAATAAGGTGGAAAAATGGGAAATATAATAGCAAAGTAGGCTGAAGTATCAACTTGAGAAGATACAGATGAGGGAGGAAAGTTTGGAAGAGTGAAGGTCATCCTTCTTTGAAGTGAGATTTATTCCTTTATTCAACATTTTCTGAAAAATATGCCAGTCCAGTGTCTGTCCCTGGGCTTGTGAAGGTGCTGAACTATAGTTCTGCTGTTGGGAAGACTATGGTCTATGGGTGGACACAGACTCTCAGAGAGAACCCCTTGCAATGCTGCAGTGAGTGTTATTTAAGTACAAGTTCCCACGTGCTACAAGAAACTCAGAAGAGGGCTAGCTACAGGCTTTCTACACGATGCTCTCAAGGAGTCTTAATGGCCAGAAAGAATTAGCACTCCCAGAAGCTTGAGAAGCACTGATACTCAAGGATCATGACCAAAGGCATGGAAAGAGGAGGCAGCAGGGAGTGTGCAATGGGAACAGAAAGCTGCTTGGTGGCCCTGGACCATTAAATGCAAAACCAGAAATACCCAGGAAAATTAATGCTTGAAACCAAGGAAGCTTTGGTTCTATTCTATACTGGCTATTTTGGAGCTAAGTGATGAGAACACATGGACACATAAAGGGGAACAGCACACACTGGGGCCTCTTGGAGGGTGGAGGGTGAGAAGAAGGAGAGGATCAGGAAAAATAACTAATGGGTCTAGGCAGCATACTCTGATGATGAATTAGTCTGTACAACAAACCCCCAGGACACAGGTTTACCTACATGACAAATCGGCACATTTATTCCTGAACTTAAATGAAAGTTAAATAAATTTTTAAAAAAAGCAAGGAAGGGAAACTACTGTTTATGGAACATCTATTATATGCCTGCCAGAGACAACTTCCCCAGTCTGATTTAAGTAATAAGAATAGTTAACACTTTCTGAGCACTTAGTATTTGCAATTTTGTATTGAGACTTTTTCCTGTGTTGCATGAGCATTGCCTCAGTGTATTGTCCTAACCTAGAATATTTCTGAGGTATAATCTGCAGTGGCTGACTTTTATTCCATTGAATGAATGGATGCTTGCTAGTATGACAACTAATTATTAAGTGCTTACCACATGCTAGGTACCATTGTAAGTAATTCATGTAAATTTGCTTCAATATTCATAAAAAGGCATATGAGCTAGGCTTGCTATCATTCTCATTTGAGGATGCTTCGACACAGAAGTTAAGTAACTTGCCCATGTCACTTGGTTAAAAACTGTCTGAGCCACCTTTCAGGGCTAGGAATCTAGCTTAGCATCTGATCTCTTTACCTCCGCTCTCAGCCCTAATGACTTCCTAACTCCCCTAGGACAAGTGGTCTGCACCTATTGTATCCATAATTTCCTTAGTGTCTTAGCCTGATTTAGTGTTGCTAAAAAGGTATACCTGAGACTGACTAATTATGAAGAAGAGAAGTTTATTTTACTCACGGTCCTGCAGGTTATCCAAGAAGCATGGCACTGCCATCTGTTTCTTCTACTCAATGCCAGAGAGCAAACAGGAGCAGCTGTGTGAAGAGAGTATATGGCAAGGGAGCGGAAGCAAGAGAGGAGGAGAAGGAGGTATCTTTTGAACAGCCAGTTCTTGCAAGAACTAAGAGCGCAAATCCACTCACTCGTGTGCGAGTAGCACCAAGGCATTCATGAGGGATCCACTCCCATGATGCAAACATCTCCCACCAGGCCCTACCTCCAACACTGGTGGTCGGAGGCAGATTTCTTTTTTTTTTGAGACGGAGTTTCGCTCTTGTTACCCAGGCTGGAGTGCAATGGCGCGATCTCGGCTCACCGCAACCTCCGCCTCCTGGGTTCAGGCAATTCTCCTGCCTCAGCCTCCTGAGTAGCTGGGATTACAGGCACGTGCCACCATGCCCAGCTCATTTTTTGTATTTTTAGTAGAGACGGGGTTTCACTATGTTGACCAGATGGTCTCGATCTCTCGACCTCGTGATCCACCCGCCTCAGCCTCCCAAAGTGCTGGGATTACAGGCTTGAGTCACCCGCCCGGCCGGCAGATTTCAACACCATCAAAATTGATGGGGCCGAACAAACCATATCCAAATCACAGCACACACTGTGAGCTCATGAATGCAGGGACACAGCTGTTTCTAGGGAACTCCTGGGACCCAGCTCCAGGCCTAACACAAAGTAACTGTTCGGTAGGAGTTTGCGTAAAGACTGCCATAATAAAAAATCACCATACCAAACGTGCACCTGAAAGTGATTCCACAAAATGCGGAGCCCCACAATATTCTGCAAGAGTCCTTCTTGCACCCCTTGGGAAAGCATGCCTGCACTTTTGTGCCTCAAAATAATGGAAAGTCCCAGGGACTTTATGAACTTCGCTGGTAGAATCATTCTCAAATAGGAATTCACTCTCTTTGCTTCTCTATTTAGCTTTTGGCTGCAGAGACTTGATAAAACTCATTTCTCGAGTGACCCTTGAACGCTGGATTGAAAAATAAATCAATTCAGCTTTGTTTTTAGCTCTTTATTTTCCTCTTTAACAACGTAAAAGTGAATGTTTTCTCTTTTAATCCTAAGTGCAACCATTGGGACTATTTTTGTACTTGAGGATACTGAAACACAAAAAGTGTAATTAATTTGTTCAAAGCCTCACAGCCGCTGGTATGTGGCAATGGAAAGCATAGAATTTCACTCATAAGATCAGCATTTGTCCATGGATAAACATACATTAATGACCTCAGAACCACCTGGGCATTTGTTGAAATGTACCAGTGCTGAGTCCACTCCAGACATGCTAACTTTGGGTTTCAGTATCTTTGGGTTTAAGGTCTGGGAATTACGTTTTTTAGCAAGCTCTTTCAGTGATTCTCATGTGTCCTAAAATTGGTAAGAATTTCTCTGATTGAATCCTCAAAATGCTATCTAGGAACTTTGACTGTCCTTGATTGGCCGTAGCACCCAATCTTCCTCCTTTTATTCTTTGGATCAAATTATGTGCTTCTCAAATCCTAAAGTGCAAAATAATGCAACTGTATATCTGTTAAACTACAGATTATGATGCAGGAGGTCTCCAGTGGGGCACGAGCTCCTAGGTGACGGTGAGGCCAGTGGTTCTCTGTGGCAGACACAGGTGCTGCTCAGATACCCCTTCAAGAGAAGACTCACTGCTCACTGCTGAAGAATGTGTCCAGCTGGTAGCCACCAGCATTAGCTTCATCAAAGATCACGTCAACTGTCCAAATGAAGTTGTAGCACCCCCAGTCAATGAGGCGGCATGGTGATGGGACAAGGGTCTGGCTATATCGAGTCACAATAAGAGTCCAGGGCACAGAGTCCTTTCTCCCTGCACTCCCACTGCGTTGGCAGAGACTTTGCTGTATGTCTTGTGAAGGTCCCACCGACCTTCTCAGCCCCTCTCTTTTCCTTTCATAGGTGTTACTCTTTTTTTCACTCTGAAATTTATGTTTGCACTTGCCTTTTGGCGAACCTAAAAGGCACATCTATTGCCTACACTTAGAGTAAGAAGAAGCCTATAACTTGATTTCCAAGTTCTGAAGCAGCCAAAGACAGTTACTCTATTCCTAGTGGACTGGTCTTATCTCTGAAATCAAGGCACAGACCAAGACGAGCTTAAAACAGAGACAAGGAGGGGCCCTGATCCGTCACTCTTCTGAACTGTTATGGTTTATTTGGACCCAATGCTGACCTAGGTTTGTTATCTGGTTCCTGAAAGCTAACCTCCTTTTTCATGCCCTTTGCAGGGGGTTCATATAAGCAACGAAAGTTTTCTTTACAAAGAAAATCTCATGACAAAATAAATAAACACGCTACATTTATATAAAGCAGTTTGGGTTAACATTGAGGGTGGGCACAGAGCTGAGCCTGCTGTCCACCTCCAATCACAAAATTTGTCCTCAGGGCCTTAAGCGCAGTGTGTACCATTTGAAAAACAATTCTTTTCCCATGCTGGCTCTCAGTATAACAGCCTGGAATAATTTTTCAGAGTTTCTTAATAGACACCTTGCTTGAAACTGCTGTTTAAGTCAAAACCACCAGTTTCCTCTCAATGAATTGAAAGGTAATGCAGTTTTAATTTTAAGTTCAATTATATCTTGAGAGATGAACAGTACAGGGCAAATGCTTGCTTAGGGCCAAAAGGGAGTGATAAATCATTTACTTACCTGATCAGATTGCTTTCGTGCTCCTCTGGGCTGCTCAGAAAACAGAAAGGAGTCTTTAAAACCAGCCTCTTCAGTGAAAAATGAAATGGAAGGGAAAGTTGTGGTAGATGTTACCTGTTTCAGTCAGAATATTTAAGTTATACTGTGGTTAAATAAAATTTCAGTGGACTATCCCAACAGCAGCGTTATTTTTATTCATATCTCATGTCAATCCATCTCATTGAGGGATCCTGCCTTCTGCAGTTATTCAAGTACCCACAGACAGAGACTCCAATTTGATAACATACTTTGAGATCATGGCCATGAAGGGAGGGAGATGTGAGTAAGGTATAAAGCTTCCATTTGTAATTTATAGGCCTCTCCCAGTCACATGGACAGGATAAACTTTCAGAGGTAGGAAAGAGCAATCTAATACTGTGTTCTCGGAAAGAGAACTAGAAAAAATACATTAAATAAAAATCGCCAATGATTTCAATTGCTATTTTACTGTCTTTTAGTCTCTGAACATGATTTCCAAGTATGAACGAGGCTGAGAGCGGAAGTAACACGTATTAGTAAACGTTAAGATCCGGTAAGCACTTTGAGATATAAAACTCTCAACAATGTTTTGAGATAGGTAAAATTTCCTATTTTACATTTTCTATGGCCCGGAGAAGCCCAAGGCTTTTCCTAAGATGAAAGAGGTAGTATTATATGAATTGTCTGACACCCAAGCCCACATTTTTTTCACTATTCAGTGCTGCATACTGCATAGAGAGATAGTCACCCTACATTGAATAAATCACAGTCCATGAGGCTGGTGTGCCATGATATTGAACCTAGAGAGAAAGGTAAAAAGGGAATAATCAGGCAGAACAATTTTTTTTTTTTTTTTTTTTTTTTTGAGACAGAGTCTCATTCTGTCACCAGGCACCAGGCTGGAGTGCCAGTGGAGTGACCTTGGCTCACTGCAAACTCCGCCTCCTGGGTTCAAGCAATTCCTCTGCCTCGGCCTCCCAAGTAGCTGGGACTATGGGTGCACGGCACCATGCTCAGCTGATTTTTTTATATTTTTAGTAGAGACAGGGTTTCACCATGCTGGCCAGGATGGTCTCAATCTCTTGACCTCATGATCCACCCACGTCGGCCTCCCGAAGTGCTGGGATTACAGGCGTGAGCCACCGTGCCAGGCCCAGAACAAATTTTTAAAAAGTTCCAAAGGATTGATTAATCTAAAGTAGGTTAAGTGTGCATATCTGCAATAATAGTGAACAATTATTTCATTCATACTAAGTGTCTACCCTAACAAAATGCGTTTTGTAGCTACCCTAAGAAACAGTACATGCAAAACACACTTTATTAGCTTGGACACATACTAACTACCTCTTTGTAACAGACTTAATTCTCTCTGTAACCCCATGAGATAAATTCACATTTTTAGTTCTACTGCCTACTAGTGCTATCATCTGGACATATTTATTAAAGTATTTGAACTTTAATTCCCTGAGTTATTCAATGGAAATATGTATACTTTCTAAATATTTACTTGGAGAATAAAATTAAAATGGAAATGGAATGCTATACCTAAATGACATTAAATGTGCTACATCCTTTTGTGTTGACCAGGTTGCCTATGGCCTTCATGCTCAACTTTTTCTTGCCTGGGTAGAGCCTGATCCTACTTGGCAAAGTTGTTTCTCTAAATTTTGTTTTCTAAGTCCCACAACCACTTATTTGAGAAAATCCATTCCTGAGGTGCTTTGGTATTTTGACTGATCTCTTTTTTTATTATGAGACATTCCACTAAATCACTTCTGGGTGTTGGGGGAGCTCCTCTTAGGAGTCGTTTATCATCTGGTCTTCTTTGTAGAGTGAACCAGGAAAGACAGAGTGCACCTCTGCTTGAGGGTCCTTTGAAACTTTAGTTTTCTAAAAAATGACTCTCCGATAGGTAGAAAGATAAAAAGGAACAGGAAAGGCCTCATTCTGGGGCAGTGGAGGAAGGAGAGGAGAGCAGCTGGCAAGTTCTTGGTCAATCCCAGTGCCCAGGATGCGGGCTGATTGCTCTAGAAGAGACAGCACAGGTGTAGGGAGGCATCAGGGAACACCACACAAATGGGAGAAACTGGAAGAAGAAACATGTAGAGAGTGGAGCTATGAGGACCAGAGGGGAGACTCATTCTCATGGAAAATAACCTCTAGAGATCAAAGGGTTCATGAAGTGTGAGTGACTTGTGACATGGTCAAAGCCCCATCAAACTGCATACCTCAACCATACCTCAGCTTTCTGTTGAAAATGCTCTCTATAACCCAAATATGAATAAGTAATTAAGGACTGTAATTTCCATCCTACCCAGACAATGTGTAAACAAATGCTAATCTTGACTTTTATGTACCACTTAAGTAACAATCAGAATGTCAAAAAGTCCCCTGGCCCTCAGAGAGTCCAGAGCACCTCACCCTCATCTCCGCCCAGGAGGTGATTTACAGAATCCACTAGACCTCAGAACGTCTGAAGCCCCTCACCTCCACCCTGCTCCTCACCCTCACTCCTGAGGTGGTTTTATGGGTGTGAAAGGTCTTGACATCCTCCTTTCGGGGCCACAGGTTGGAGAGACGTGAGTCCTCCGTGGCTGCCGGCAATAAACACCCTGCAATTTGGCATACTTTTGTCTTGGTGTTGACTTTCTATGCTCAGGCTAGTACAACAACTGTTGTCTTTTAATAATTTGCCAGGGAAAAATATGCTTCTACTACCCAAGGCAGTGACGACAATAAAACAGAATATTAAGAAAAGAACGGAGAATATAACTTACAGGGGCTGTTCCAGTTAGGGAGGTCAATGCTTACTTGATTTCTATTATGATTTACCTGACTTTACCCACAACAGCAGCTCTTCTTTCTGGTGGATCAATAGTGGTATCTGTGATTTATGCCAGTTCACCATTCAAAGACTGATAAACGTCTGCACTGATACACTGACCTTGTTTTGATGGACACTTTTGGTGGAAATAAGAAATCCATATGCCAATATGTGACCTCACTCAGGTTAGATTTCTACTCTACCCCCCAAATAATAATTTATGTTTTTGAACTTAAGACCTTTGAAAGTTTTTACCATATTTGCCTTATCTATGACTTCTATATAACATTCACATGCTGAATTTATGTATGTCAATTCTTTTTCCTACATGCATTTTTCACTGAAATATAAAGACACAGGGACATGACCCCCGTCCATCTGATTCACTAATGTCCCAGCACCTACATTCCACTGGCACACTGTGGATGCTCAGTTGTGTTGTTGTTGTTGTTAACTGATTAAATGAATGAACGACTATTGAATGAATGAGCAAAGTAGCGTAAGAAGGTGATAGGCCTGGGAGAGAAATAACTAGGATTTGTTTTTTTTTAATTTGTAAAACTTTGATGACTGGCAGCCCATTGTATACCATCAAAGCCCTTTAAGATAAAATACGGATTAGGGCGTGATACTAGGGAGTGATATTCAGGGTTGCTTTCAACTCTCAGCTTCTGAAATCCATAGTGGTACCTCCTTTAGGTCACGATGTTTGACTCTCTCACTCACTATGATAATGCTCCATTGCCCCACCTCTGCTATTCCTCCTCTTTCCTGAGGGTGTGAAGATCAGCCACAGATGAGCCAGGGCAGCCTCTGAGTACTTTCAGAGCAGGCTCAAGACGGTGTTTAAGTAGGAGAATGAGTTATTAGCACCTAAGTAATTGAGGCTCTGTGGTAATAAAATTGCCAGTGAATTTTTTTCTTTTCATCCAGATCCTAGTTTTTGTTACCCCCGCCCACCACCATGAAATGAAACAAGACAATTGTCATACATTCCCCAGGTAATTTGAAAGCCCGGGATAGAGGTGCCTTTTCAGCATGATACACAATTCTATATCAAATTACCAGGAGCTGGAGAGAATTGCACCTAAGCCAGAATCTAATGGACATGGGGTATGATTTATGTAGAGATGGAGTAATAGACAGGGTTTTTAAAATTTGATGGAGAGCTGAAGAAATTCAATAAAAAGTGGGTCTATAGAGGCATGTTTTACTGTGTGTGAATGTTTTCATAAACACCTCTGACGAGATAATACTATACAGGTGAGCTTAATAAAAAAGGACTTTTCTTTTCATTCCTGCCAATCTGGCCCTTTCACAAACTCCAATGAGAGAGAAATACGGGCTTGTTGGGACTGTTCTTCCTTAGTTATATAGTTTCCTTTTGCAGCCTTCTAATCTTGCTCCTCGCCTTTCAGCTTTTATTGAATTTTTGCAAGAGGAAAGAATTTTGCTAGAAAGGATTTTACTAGAAAGAGCAAGTTAACCTGAATTGCTGACAAATGCAAGGCACTCAAATGCCTAACAAGTCACCTGCAGCTAAAGGTGCAGCATCCTAATGAACCCAGGTATCGCTGGGGATACGAGGAAAAGAGGTAGAGGGAAAAACTGCATATATTAGAAAAGGCAATTACCCTAGAAAAAGACTTACATATGGGTTCGAAAATGTGCTGGCACTGGAGCCTAGAGTACCTGGTTTTAAATCCTGACTCAGCTTCTTACAACCTCTATGACCTCTAACATGTTGCTTAATTCCTATGAGTTTTAATTTCTTCCTTTTGAAACAGGCGATGATTTTTCTCCCCAGGATGAATGGAGAAATAAATATGATGTATGAAAACTATTATATCCACAGCCTTGGCACCATAGTTCTTCATAAACTCAAATTCCCACTCTGCCTTCCAGAGCCATAAAGAAGGCAAGGAGGAAGTGGGAGAGGCAGATTCTTTGCTTTTGGACAAGAAGTGAACCATTAATGTATAAGTGGAATTATTCATTCAAAGGATTCCCTTTTCATCCATGTGTCTTTTAGTCCAGAAAGCACAATCCAGAAGGGTTATGATTATCTTTCCTTTGGCATCACCCTGAGGCTATGCTGGGGAATGAGAGGAAGCCCTAGGTGGGGGAGAAGGAGGGGGAAGAGCTCAGGATGACTGGAGGTTCCATTTAAGAAGGGGCACAGATGGAGAGATGCCTTTAAAAGACTGCAAACCCAAGGGGAGAAGCAGAGTTTGCTGGAAAGATGACGAGCCTCAGGTTAGTTGCTTGACCACCCACACCATTTAATTTACTTTGTTGGTGCGTCAACTTTATCTGGTATATTTTCCCCAGTATCAAAGCCAATTCTTACTTGAGCGAAATAGCAGAGATACTTTGTTAATAAAAGCAGTTTCTCAGCTAGCATGTGGATGCCCCGTGCTTCACTATTAGCCTGTGTATCCCTCTTTTACATTCCCTTATTCATTCAGTTGATCATCTATTTGTCCTCCACGTTGGAACAGGAAGGTCATTCGTCTCACTCAAGTTTACTTCCTTTATTTCACTCCAGAATTAGTCCATTGCCATTTGGTGTGACCTAGTGGAAAGGTGTCAGAGGAAGTGAGGAAGGAGGTTGGTCTGTGTGATTAGGTCTAGTCTTTCTGCTTACTCCTCCTGCACTACTACCATTACTGTAACGACGTGGACCCCGGTTAGCCACTGGCTCAAGGAGGACCAAGTAGATCTGGGCTAAAAACTGCAGTTGAGCAGTAAACTGATCAGCAAACTTAGGTAAGTGAGAATAAATTATTTCTGTCTTATGCTACTCAATTTGTCTTGCTCATTATAGGATATTATTATGGTAGCAACTGACTGATATATCTGCCTTCTCTCAGGATTTTTAAGGTAGTTATAGACATAGAAGACGATAAAAGGAGAAAAATGAAAAGTTGATCTAACATGGAAGAGAACAACCTCAAAGCCTGCGAGTCTTAGAAAGCCTGGGTTGGTGCTTGTGCTTTAGCCCTGAAGTCCAAATAGAATTCCTTGCTTTCACTAAATCTTGTGAACTCACCAGTTCAGCTTGGTCTGAAATGAACAATAAACTAAAGAAAGAGAGTAAGAGGGGCAGTGACAGGCCTGGTTCTGGAGATGAAGGTGTCCAGAACCTGTGAAAACTGCATCAAGGCATGAACTGACCCGACTTCTTCAAAGCAGACTGGAAGCTGATGGCAACTGAAAATCCTTCCTTTCTTTTTCCTTCCCTTCCTTTCCCTTTTCCTTCCCCTTCCTCTTCCCCTCCTTTCCTCTTCCTTCCCTTTCCTCTTCCTTCCGCTTCCTCTTTCTTCTCCTTCCCCTTCCCTTCCCTTTCCCCTTCCCTTCCCTTCCTTTCTTCCTCTTCCCTTCCGTTCCTCTTCCCTTTTGTTCCCCTTTCCCTTCCCTTCGCTTCCCTTCTCCTTTCCTTTCCCCTTTCTCTTCCCCCTTCTCTGCCCTTCCCTTCCCTTTCCTTCTCCTTCCTTTTCCCCGTCCTTCCCCGTTCGCTTTCCCTTCCCCTTCCCTTCCTCTACCTCTTCTTATTCTTTTTCTTATCTTCATATTTATCATTATCTTCCTCCACCCATCTTACCGGCAGCTTCCATGATAGAATTAACATGAGCAAAACAGAGAAACATCCAGTTTGTAGACAAGTTCACATCTTAGATAGCAAAGCTGTCAGAGAGTCCCGTGACACAAGGAGCTAGATGAGTAACCGGCCCTTTGGTTGGAGTAAGGGCAGTGGCCACAATCACCAGTGGAGACAGATGTGCTCAGCAGGGCAGCCAGCCCACGAGGGTCCTCAGCGGCAGCAGCAACAGCAGAACAGCAATACAGGAAGACACATGCACCTGGGAGATTGCGTTTTCTCACTGAAGAAAAGAGGCTGTGTCCTGAGAAACTCTCAGGAAAAGTTAGGAAACATTTTTGCACTTAACGACCGTTAATTTTTATCAAGTATTCTAAAGAAAGTGTGTCCCCTAATAAAAGGTGAACAATAAGACATGAACATTTATTGTGTAAGCATAGAAGAGTAAAATTGTTGTCTTAGTCTGTTAGTGCTTCTAGGACAAAATATCACTGAGTAATTTACAAAAAACATAAACTTATTTTCTCACAGTCTGGAGGCTGGGGAATCCAAGGTCCAGGCATGGGTGTTCAGTGTCTGTTGAGGAGCATAGTCTTTCCCTCCAGGAGGAAGCCTGTTGCTGTATTTTCTGGAGAAGAGGAACATTGTGTCCTCACATGGCAGAAAGCAAAGGGGAAATGAGCTGATCACTGTGTAAAGCCTCTTTAATCAAGGTCTTAATCCCATTCACAAGGTAGGAGGCCTCATGGCCTAATCACCTCTTAAAGATCCTGCCTCTTCACACCTTCACATTGCCCAACTTTGAGGGGCTAGAGGGGATCCTTTTAAACCACAGCACACAAGATGCTAAAATTATGCAGTGATGTGAAATCTACATCCCTTCTAACCTCTAAGATGTGCCAGAAATCTATCGGACCTGATCATAGAATAAAACTATGCTATTATTTACCAGGAATCCTTCAAATACATAAAGAAATCTTGCTTATGATGCTTTATTTGATTCAAAATAAAAATCCTATTTTTAAAATAAGTGTTCCACAAATGTCCATTCTTCTAACTGTTTGAAGATGATCAATACTAACTGCAAATACTGTGGGAGAATGGTGTTCGTGCTTCATGTGGTGTATTGAAGATGATTAACTGGAGGTGGCTTGGACAAAGGACAGCTTTCCTTTCAGAGTGTGCTTCCTTCTGATGTTTTTGATGTGTTTATTTATCCCCATAAATGTCACCTACTGTACTTATAAATCTGCAAATCTTGGGTTGCAAGATTTTCTACCTGCAGTGGGATGCACATTATCTCCATGAGCTAAATATATCTGTAACTTTCTCATTTGGGTCTAAAAGCCAACGGTTAAAAGCAATGCAAATGTCTGTCAACTGGGACTTTCTGAGTTATTCTCAGACACAGATATGAATGTCCTCTTTCTCTGGTTTCAGGCTGCCGGCTTTTTGAAACAGTCCTAAGTAAGGAAAACAGTCTAAGTCAAGTGCAGGTTCTAGTTTGTGTCGAATGGTCTGAATACTGGGTTCAGTTACCCAGCATGACTCTAGGGCATCAGTGTGTTCCACTCACTGGGCCTGCTCCACTCCTGCAAAAGCTCCTACCTGTGTGTCTCAGTTGGCACTTAACAGTGGGAACTTAACCACCTTGAAAGAGGCAAGGCCTGGGGCAGAAAGTGAGGCTTTGGGAAAAGCACCTTGAGAGTTGAAAGAGTTTACTTTCAGAGCTCTGTTCAGAGTAGACAGGTGGAAGTCAGGTATCTGTGGGAGAGATGGTCAAGGGAAGACTGTGTGCTCTTGGCTATTCTCTGAGCATGGTCTTCTGTCTGCAACTTTGTGTTCTGAGTGAAGTCCCATCCACTACAGCTGTCAGGCAGCATATGCCATAACAGAACAGTTTAGAGCAACATGGCCTGTGTTCAAGTCCCCCTTCATGGTCTGCAACTACTTGTGTATCAGTTTGTTTAAACTCGAGTTCAGCGAAAGAAAGTCCACCTTCTTGCATAAATAAGGACATTTTTCATCATCAGATTTATTAGCCATAGAGGTACATTTGGGCCTTCACAGTCTTCCTTTTTCTTTTTTTTGACAAGGTCTCACTCTGTCATCAAGGCTGGAATACAGTGGCATGATCATAGCTCAGCCTTCTATCTGGGACTACAGGTACATGCCATCATGCCTGGCTAACATATTTATTTTATATTATTTTTCATAGAGATGGGGTCTTACTTAGTTGCCCAGGATAGTCTCAAACTCCTGGCATCAACAAATCCTCCCACCTAGGCCTCCCAAATTGCTGGGATTACAGGTGTGTCTTTTTTCACATAAGTCAATTAGCCAGAATTGTGTAAAAAATATAGAACAGTTATAGTTAGTAATACACTTGGATCTTTCAAGAAAAAAAATGAAATGCCTTCCTCATAGTGTTATTATAAAACTTCATTGTAGATCTCTTTAATATATCCTGACACATAGAAACAATAAATAAGTGTAAGCTGCTTCTCTGGATGTTTCGCTATCAGTTTTGGTATTTTATCAAATTCTTCCTGTTCCTGTCATCTCTATGGATAAATCAGGGAAACAGAAGCAGGAGTCATTCCCCTAAACTTTAACTCCACGGAGGCAAGCAGTCAGTCAGGAAAGTGCTTTCTTGAATGTGAGACTTATGAATTCTTAGAAAACTATCATGAAAAAAAGACCAGCCTTTGGGGTTAGGAAGATTCATATTTGACATCAGTTCTGACATTTTTTAGCTCTAAGAACTTCGCCAAAGTATCCAGTAAGACTGGCAGTTGACACTTCATAAGCGGCTATAATTACCAGACACTGATCTAATTGGTTTACATGTATAAGCAATTAACTTTCATAAGGCCCCTTTCAGATTAATGCTATTTTTATTTGCGTTTTTTAGACACTGAAAATAATCCAGAAAAAAATGAGGGTAACTCAACTGTCTTCTGAGGTAGCTCAGCTCCAGACTCTGACTTTAACTTCTAAGCAACACCACCTCTCCACTTCAGTTTTCTTTCTGTGCAGTGGGAGTAATTCCCACTATGCAATATTTGTTTGTGAGGATTAAATGCACAAACTTTTGTAAAAGCCCTTGCACACTGATTGCCACACTCTTAATTGCATTTAACTAATGATGTTTATCATTAGATTTCTTGGTTGTAAGCGATTGAAAGAAACTCTTGCTAACTGAAGTAAAAATAAGAAATTGAGTGAAAGGATTTTTGGTAGCCAAAATAATTATGGGAAGGCTGAAAACCAGGCTACTCAAACAAGCAGGACTCAGAAGGAATTTTTTGTCATACATAACAGCTGAAGAATATGTGCCCCAATCCTGTTCCATTAGGAAGTTCAATTTTGTACATACCATCATTACCTTTTCTCTGACATATAGCCACTGTTAGTATTTCTTCAAAGTGTAAGTAACAAGACTGAATCAGTAATAGTCTCCCCAAAAAAGTCTAGAGCTGTATAACTTCACTGTTGATTTCTACTGAAGTTTTAAAGAAAAAATAATACCAATTCATCTCAAACCATACCAAAAACTTAACATGGAAGGAATACTTTCTAACTCATTTTACAAGGCCAACATAACCTTGATAATGCCAAAACCAGAGAAGGAAAAATAAAAGACACTACAGGCCAATATCCTTGATGAAAACACATGCAAAATTCCTCCATAAAATATTAGTGAACTGTCTAACACCACATCAAAAATCAATGCACAACACCATGATCAAGTGGGATTTATTCCAGGAACAGAAGAACTCTTCAGCATACACAGATCAATGAATGTGATTTATCACCTCAACAGAACAAAGGACAAAAATCATGTGATCATTTTAGTAGATACAGAAAAGGTATCTGGCAAAATTCAACATCCCTTTATGATAAAAACTCAGTATCATGAAGGGATATTGAATTTTGTCAAATGCTTTTTCTGTATCTGTGGAAATGATCACATGATTTTTGGAAACTACCACAATATTTGCAAGCTATACATAATTTTGTAAGGAAAGTACCATGATACAATAAAGGCCATATATGGCAAACCCAAAACTAATATCATACTGCATGGGGAAAAACTGAAAGCTCTTTCTCTAAAAACAGGAACCAAACAAAGATGCTCCCTTTCACTACTTCTATTCAGCATAGCTCTGAAAGTACTAGCCAGAGCAATTAGGCTAAATAAAGGGCATACAAATTGGATAAAAGGAAGTAAAATTGTCCTTGTTTGAAGCCAGTGTGATCTTAGATATGGAAAAACCTAAAGACTCTATCAAAAAACTCTTAGAGCTGAAAAACTAATTCAAAAAAGTTGCAAAGTACCAAATCAACATACAAAATTCAGTAGCATTTCTATAAACAAAAAAACTACCTAAAAAATAGTCAATCCCATTTACAATAGCTACAAAAAATAAAATACCTAGAAATAAACTTTTGTTTTTAGATTTGACATATAAATGAGATAATATGGTATTTGTCTTTCTGTGTCTGGCTTATTTCACTTACATAATGATTTCCAGTTCATCCATGTTGTGGCAAGTGACAAGATTTTAATCTTATTTGTGTCTATATAGTATTTCATTGTGTATACATACTGCATTTCTTTATCCATATTGGAAATGAAAATCAAAGTGTGATTTTGAATCTATATCTTAGCTACTGTGAATAGTGCTGTAATAAATATGGGAGTGAAGATATCTTTTCAGCATACTGATTTCGTTTCCTTTGGACGTATATTGAGTGGTGGGATTGAGAGATCATATAAAAGTTCTATTTTTAATGTTTTGAAGAACCTCCATAATGCTTTCCATAATGGATAAACTCATTTATAATCCCAACAGCGTAAGTTTCCTTTCTTCTCCAGATCCTTGCCAACACTTGTTTTATTTTTAAACTATTAATAATAATGATAATAGCCATTCTTACTGGAGTGAGGTGGTACCTCATTGTGATTTTGATTTGCACTCCCTGATGGTTGTATTTCCCACTCTTGAACAATTTTATACACCTGTTCACAATTCATATGTATTTTTTTTTTGACAAATGTGTAGTCATGGCTTTTCACCATTTTTTTAAATCAAGTTATTTGTTTTTTGGCTGTTGGATTATTTAAGTTCCTTATTGATTCTGACATTATCCCCTTGTCAGATGTATAGCTTGCAAATATTGTATCCTGTTCTGTAGATTGTCTCTTCACTCTGTTGTTTTCTTTGCTGCGTAAAAGCTTTATAGCTTGTCATCATTTCATTTTCTTATATTTGATTTTGTTTACTCTGCTTTTGAGGTCTTATTGAAAAAAACCTTCGCCCAGTTCAATGCTAGGAAGCATTTCATTTACACTTTCTTCTAGTAGTTTCATAATTTTAGATTTTACATCTAATCCATTTTGAGTTGATTTTTGTATGTGATGAGAAGTAGGGATACAAACTCTTTCTTCCATACACAGACATTCAAAATTTAGCATAATTTGCTGAAGAGAGTATCTTTTCCCCAATATGTGTTCTTGACACTTTTGTTAAAAATCAGTTGGCTATAGGTCTGTAAATTTATTTCTGTGTCCCCTATTCTGTTCCATTGGTCAATCTGCTTGTTTTTTATGCCAGTATTATGGTCTTATGGTTGTTATACCTTTGTAATATATTTTGAGCCAGGTAGTGTGGTGCTTCCAGCTTTGGTCTTTTGCTCAAGATTTCATTGGCTCTTTAGGGTCTTTTGTAGTTTCACATACATTATAGAAAAAATTTTTTTTCTATCTATTTAAAGAATACCATTAGTATTTTTATAAGAATTTATTAAATCTGTAGATTACTTTTGGTAGTATGTCCAGTTTAACAATACTACCTCTTCCAATCAATGAACATAGATATTATTCTATTTATTTATGTCCTCTTCAATTTCTTTCATTGCTATTTTATAGTTTTCAGTGCAGAGATTATTACCTTCCTTGGTTAAGTTTATTCTTAGGTATCTTATTATTTTTGTACCTATTAAAATGAAATTGTTTTTGTAATTTTGTTTCAGATAGGTCACAATTAGCATATAGAAACACTAATATTTTTTGTATATTGATTTTTTTTTGTACTGTAACTTTACTGAGTTAGTTTATTAGTTCTGAGAGATTTTGATATTTAGGTTTTTCTAAATATAAGGTCATGTTGTCTGCAAACAGGGACAGTTTTACTCCCTCCTTTTCAATTTATATTCTCTTTATTTTTTTCTCTCTTTTCTAATTGATCTGACTAGGACTTCCAGTACTATGTTGAGTAGAAATAGTGAAAGTGGACATCCTTGTCTTGTTCCATATCTAGAGGAAAAGAGTTCAACTTACACTCATTCAGTATGTTAACTGTGAGTTTGTCATATATGGCCTTTATTGTGTTCAGGTACTTTTCTTTTACACCTAATTTGTTGAGACGTTTTATTACAAAAGATTGTTTAATTTTATCAGGTGTTTTTAATGCACTTATTGAAGTGATTATTTAATTTTTATAATTTATTCAGTTGAGGTGCTGAATCACATTTATTGATTTGCTTATGTTGAATCATCTTTACATCCCTGAGATGAATCCTGCTTGATCATAATGAATAATCTTTTAAATGTGCTGTTGAATTTGATTTATTTGTATTTGGTTGAGAATTTTTACATCTATATTCATCAAGTTATTTGGCCTTTTTTTTTCTTTATTTTTTTTATTTTTATTTTTTTAATCCTCAAATCAAAAAACATAACAGATACACAAAAAATAAAAAACAGAAAATTAAATTATGCCACTGGAGAAAACTCACTTTCACTAAAAAGATAACAGGAAGGAAAAAATGAAGAGAGTACAATAAAACAACAGGAAAACAACAAACTGGCAGGAGTAATTCCCTACTTTTTAATAATAACATTTAATATAAGTGGACTAAACTCTCCAATCAAAGAACATTAAGTGGCTGAATGGGTGAAAATATAAGACTCAATGATCTGTTGCCTATAAAAAACACACTTAACCTAGAAAGATTCACATAGACTGAAAATATAGGGATGAAAAATATATTCCCTGCCAATGGGGGGGGGGGAAGCAGGAGTAGCTAAACTTTTATCAGACAAAATAGATTTCAAGACAAAAATTGTAAGACACTAACTTGTCATTATATAATGATAAAGGGGTGAATTCAGCAAGAAAGTAAACAAGTGTAAATATATATGCACCCAACACTGGAGCATCTAGAAGACAATATTATTAAAACTAAAGAGAAAGATAAACCTCAATACCATGAAAGCTGGAGACTTTAAAACCTGACTTTCAGCATTAGACAGATCTCCCAGACAGAAAATCAACAAAGAAACATAGAACAAATGGATCTAATAGATATTTACAGAATATTTTATTGAACAGCTACAGAATGCACATTATTCTCTGCACATGGATTATTCTCAAGAACAGACCATATGTTAGGTCACAAAGCAAGTTTTAAAATGTTCAAAAAATTGAAATAGTATCAAGCATATTTTCTGACCACAATGGAATAAAATTCAAAGTCAGTAACAGGAGGAATTTGGAAAACTATACAAATATGTGAAAATTAAACAATATGTGCCTAAATGACCTGTGAGTGGATGAAGGAATTGAGAAAGTATTTGAAAAATTCATTGTAAAAAATGATAATGGAAACACAGTATATCAAATCCTATGGGATACACAAAAGCAGTACTAAGAGGGAAGTTTATAGCTATAAGTGCCTGCATCAAAAAAGAAGAAAAACTTCAAATAAGTGACCTAACAATTCATATTGAAGAATTAGCAAAGTGAGAGAAAACTAAACCCCAAATTAGCAATAAAAAAAGAACTAATAAAGACTATAGGATAAATAAATGAATTTGAAATAAAACAATACAAAAGATAAAAAATAAAACCTGGTTTTTTTTGAAAAGATAAGTGATATTGACAAATCTTAGAGTAAAGAATAATAAAAAAGGGAAAAGTCTCAAATCAGGGATGAAAAAAGAGACATTACACCTGATACAGCAGAAATTCAAAGGATCATTAGTGGTTACTGCAAGCAATTATATGGCAATAAATTAGAAAATCCAAATGACATGGATAAATTCCTAGATATATACAACCTACCAAGATCGAACTCTGAAAAAATCCAAAACCTGACCAGACCAATAACAAGTAGTGGAATCAAAGCCATAATCAAAATTGTCCCAACAAAGAAAACCCTGGCACCTGATGGCTTCACCCCTGAATTTTATCAAACTTTTGAAGAAGAACTAGTACCAATCATACTCAAACTATTCTGAAAACGAAAGGATAAGGGAGTACTTCCAAACTCATTCCATAAAGTGTTACCATGAAACTAAAATCAGACAAACACATATCAAGAAAGGAAACTACAGGCCAGTATCTCTGACGAATATTGATATAACAGCCTACCACAAACTACTAGCAAACTAGTATTCAACCATACATTTACAAAATCAATTATTATGACAAAGTGGGATTTATCCCAGGGATGCAAGGGTGGTCTAATATATGCAAATCAATTACTGTAATGCATCATATTAACAGAATAAATGACAAAAACCATATGATCATTTTAACTGATGTCGAAAAGAATTTGATAAAATTTAACATCCTTTCATTAAAAAAGTGACTATAGAAGGAACATACCTCAACATAATAAAAGCCATAGATGACAGGACCATAGCTAATATACTGAATGAGAAAAAAGCTGAAAGCCTTTCCTCTAAGATCTGGAACACATCAAGGATTCCCACGTTTACCACTATTATTCAATATAATACTGGAATTCCTAGCTACAGGGATCAGACAAGAGAAAGAATTAAATTGTATTCGAATTGGAAAGGAAAAGGTCAAATTATCCTTGTTTACCAATGATACAATCTTATATTTGAAAAAATCTAAAGTCTCCACCAAAACTATTACAATGAATTAACAAATTTAATAAAGTTGGAGGATATAGGCCAACAGTAAACAATCTGAAAAAGAAATTTAAAAAGTAGTCCTATTACAATAGTCATAAATAAAATTAAATACCTAGGAATTAACTTAACCAAATAAGTGAAAGGTCTCTACAATGCAAACTATAACACACTGATAAAAGAAATTGAAGAGGACACAATAAGAGAGATATTTTGTGTTCATGGATTGGAAGAGTTATTATTATTACAATGTCCATTCTGCCCAAAGCACTCTACTGTTTCAATGCAAATTTCAGTCAAAATACTAATGGTGTTCTTTATAAAAATAGAAAGCACAATCCTTAAATTTATACAGTAGCACAGAAGACCCAGAATAACCAAAGTTATTCTAAACAAAAAGCACCAAACTTGAGGAATAATATTACCTGGCTTCCAATTATATTTCAGAGCTATGATAATAAAAACAGCATGGTACTGGCATAAAAACAAACACGTAGACCGGTGTAACAGTCTACATGAGAACAGAGAACCCAGAAACAAATCTACACACCTACAGTGAACTCATTTTCAACAGAGGTGTCAGAAACATACATTGGGGAAAAGACAGTTTCTTCAATAAATAGTGCTGGAAAAGCTGGATAGCTGCATGAAGAGTAATAAAACTATACCCCTATCTCTCATCTTATATAAAAATTAAATCAAAATGGATTAAAGATTTAATTCTAACACCTCAAACTATGAAACTACTAAAATAAAGCATTGAGTAAACTCTATAGGACATCTGTCTGAGAAAAAATTTCTTGACCAATACTCCAGAAGCACAGGCACCCAAAGCAAATATGGACAAAATGAGATCACATCAAGTAAAAAAGCTTCTGCACAGAAAAAGGAAACAATCAATGAAGTGAAGAGACAACCCAGAGGATGGGAGAAAATATTTGCAAACTATCCATGTGACAAGAGATTAATGACCAGAATATAGCAGGATCTCAAACAACTCTATAGGCCAACAAAACAAAACAAAACACACAAACAAACAAAACACTCTAATAATCTGATCCAAAAAATGGGCAAAATGTTTGAGACATTTAACAAAAGAAGATCTACAAATGACAAACAGGCATATAAAATGGTGCTAAACGTCACTGATCATCAAATGCAAATCAAAACTGCAATGAGATACCATCTCACCCCCATTAAAATGGCTTATATTCATAAGACAGGCATAAGACAAATGCTCTCGAGAATGTGGAGAAAAGGGAACCCTTGTATACTGTTGGTGGGAAGGTAAGTTAGTACAAACACTGTGAAAAACCGTTTGGAGTTTCCTCAAAAATCTAAAATAGAGCTACCACATGATCTAGTAATCCCACTGCTGGGTAAATACCCCAAATAAAGAAGATCAGTATATGGAAGAGATATCTGCACTCCTATGTTTGTTTAAGCTCTGTTCACAATAGCCAAGATTTGGAAGCAACTTAAGTGTCTGTCAGCAGATGAATGGATGAAGAAAATGTGGGACATAGGCACAATGGAGTGCTGTTCAGCCATGAAAAGAATGAGACTGGAGATCGTTATGCATAGTTAAGGAAGCCAGGCACAGAAAGGCAAACATCATCTTTTCTCACTCATATTGGGGTCTAAAAATCAAAACGATTGAACTCATAAACACAGAGAGTAGAAGGATGGTTACTAGAGGCTGGGAAGTGTGTTTGGGCAGAGTGGAGGGGATTCGGAGATGGTTAATGAATACAAAAAATAGGCGGAAATGAATAAGTCCTAGTATTTATAGCACAACAGGGTGAATACAGTCATTAATAATTTAATTCTACATTTTTAAATAAAAGAGTATAATGAGATTGTTTGACACAGAGGATAAATGCTTGAGGGGATGGATAACCCATTTTCTATGATGTGATTACTACACATGTATCAAATGATTTCGTACACCTCATAAATATATACACCTACTATGTACTCCAAAAATTAAAAATTGAAAAAAGAAACTGTAGGTGAGAGAAAGCTGCCTTTTTTTTTTTTTTGAGCTTTGACGTAATTGTCAGAATCCACCTCAGAGATGGTAGCAGGTTAATCTACACGATATTACCAATATTTGTTTGCTTTAACGAACACAAATAGCATTTTCTATGATTAATCTATGTATTTAATATTCACAGCATAGGTCTCCCTGAGAATCTGACCTTAAAGCTTTGTTGCAATTACAAGCACATCTATAAAATGGTAATTGTTTAGTTTGACTTACTGGGTTGTGACAATGAAGTTCAGGTTAAGTCCATTGCTAGGTGTGCATAAATAGGCACATTGTTGTTTAATTAAGATGGAGCTTTTCAATCTCAGTGACTTTCTAAAAAAATTTTTGTTCTGTGGGCAGCCTGTGCAACCCTCTGATATTTTTGTTCTCTAATCACATACATTGAGATTTTTTTTCTTAATTTTTTATCTTTTTGCGATGGAATTTTGCTCTCATTATCCAGGCTGGAGTGCAATGGCACAATCTCAGCTGACAGCAGCCTCTGCCTTCTGGGTTCAAGTGATTTTCCTGCCTCAACTCCTGAGTAGCTGAGATTCCGGGCATCTGCTAGTTATTTTTTTATTTTTAGTAGAGACGGGGTCTCTCCATGTTGGACACACTGGTCTGGGACTCCCAGCCTCAGGTGATCCCCCCACGCTGACCTCCCAAAGTGCTGGGATTGCAGGTGTGAGCCACTGTGCCCGGCCAGGGTGAGATTATTGATATAATATTAGTAAAATTTAAAGAAGGGAGTGCAAATAGAGCCTGGTGTGGAAAGCACATCCTTTGTGTGGGATATTGTGATAGCTATGAAATACATCAGTCCATTGAATTCTTATCACACTGTGTAAGGAATGTCAGAGGGTAAAAAACATGGTCAGAAAAGTGAAGAAAACTCACTCAACATCGTAATCCTAATAAATGCCAGAGCAAGAGAAGGGACTGTTACATTAGACTGTGGAGTCCAGTGTTATACTAGGTGCTATTCCAGGTGGAGAAGTCATGGCAGTAGCCACCAACACCATGCTTTAGCAAGCACCTGACATCTTTTGATGGTTATGGTTCTTGTCTGTCTAGAGAAGGAACTCTTCTGAAAGAGTTCCCAAGTGCCCAGAGACTTTGGAAATTACACTGTGCCACCGTATGCATAACATGTAAGTAGAGAGTCTATTACTGTCTTAGTTAAAGCAGCAAAAAAGTTTATAAAACACAGGTGAAAACCAGTCACAATATGTTTCCTCATTACATAAGATTTCCAGTGGCTCCTTGAGCTCTCTGCCTCAGGGTTGCCCTACATTCCAACTCCTCTTTTGCCTGTTTTACTGTAATAGCCTGATAAATATCCTCTGGCCACAAGATGCACTTTGTGGCCAGTATGACCTCAGAAAATACAAAAAGAGTCTACGCTGGAACCCCTACCTGCCCCTCACACACATTCAAAATTAAAATTCCTAACCCAGAGTCCAAATATCTTTATGTTCTGGCCTCTCTCTCTCCATGGGCTTCTCCATAACCATTCTATCATCCTGCTTGCACAGCAATATTCTTCCAACCCTTCAGATTCAGCAGCCCCTTTGTGGTGCAGCACCACGAGTCAGAGCTCTCTAAACTGTGCAGGGAGCAAATAAAAAGGCTTTGATTTGTATTTTAAATCTAAAATTAAGAAAAGTACATATTAAGAATTCTACAAAAATTGGCAATGAGCAATAACCCCTTCTGAAAGAAGGATGGCAATTCCACAAGCTTGTCTAACTACTGGGGGCCGTTCGTGTACCCACTTTTGAGCTCTTTTGACATAGAGCCATTTAAGTTTCACAGTATGTCATCGATATGGTGACACCAATAAAAACGAAGACAATAAACAGTAGATGCTTCACGGGACTTTTGATGAGATGGCAGGCAATGATGTAAAACCTTTAAACTGTGTGACATTTGTTTGATTATCTCATGAAAGATTATTTGGAAGTCTCAGGAGTGTCCATGACTGCAAAGCTGAGGCCCTGGCCCAGAAGTGGCAGCTGTGCATACAAAAAACACCAGTGGGACCATCATCAGATGAACTCTGTTTACCAGACATCATTCACAGAAGCTGAGATGCAAACCCTGCTCTCAAACCCTCTCCTAAATATTGCATCCATTCAAGGCTGTGTTAATAAATGCTATCTATTTAACATGCCAGAGCAGCTTTGATTGGCAACTAGAAACCCTGATTCTATATAAATGTCCTACTCTGGCTGGCATTTTCTGTAGTGAGATTTAGTTATTACTAGTATGCTTCTTAAGATCAGATTACCTGGCTGGGTACAGTGGTTCATTCCTGTAATAATCAGCAGCTTGGGAAGCCAAGGCAGGTAGTTCATCTGTGGTCAGGAGTTCAAGACTAACCTGGCCAACATGGTGAAACAAAAATTATCCGGGCATGGTGGCACATGACTGTAATCCCAGCTACTCGGGAAGCTGGGGGAGGAGAATTGTATGAACCCAGTAGGCGGAGGCTGCAGTCAGCTGAGATTGCACCACTACACTCCAGCCGGGATGACAGAACCAGACTGTCTCAAAAAAAAAAAAAAAAAATCAGATTATCTATCTTTGTATCATGTATCCATCTATTTCCATCCTGATAAGGACAGATAGTTTGATAGATTAGGTATGCAAATCTTTATAGACCAAGATATCTATGCATGTCTGCATGTCTATGTCTCTATCTAAATAAAGTAAAAATGGAGATCTAAATATTTATTTCAGAGGTGTACAAATATGAATATATAGAAATTTATATTACTCTAAAAACTGATATAAACAGATAAATATTAGCCTACATCTCTATCTTATATTTAGCAATGTATGTGATGGTTAAATGTGTGTCAGCTTGGTAGGTTATGGTGCCCAGTTTGATCAAACACAGTCGGGATATTGCTGTAAAGGTATGTTGTGGATGCAATTTACATTTATAATCAACTGGCTTTAAGTAAAGGAAATTACTTTCCATTTTACAGGTGGGTATCACCTATTCATTTAGAAGCCTTTAGAGCAAAACATGTAGTTTTCTTGAAAAAGAAGGAATTCTGGCTCAAGATTTGAATTTTGCCTCAAGAAAAATCGCATGAGTTTCTAATCTGCTGGCCCACTATGTAGATTTTGTATTTGCCAGTCTTAACAATTGCAAGAATAATTCCTTAACAGAAATCTCATTCTTTTTCTATCTGTTTTCTTTGTCTTCTCTCTATATTTATGGAAAGCTTGACTGATACTGTATATATATATATATATATATATATATATATATATATATATATGTAACAATAAATATATATCCTTTTTCTCTGTCTATACTTCTCTTTCTTTACATACATGTTTATATGAACTTAAAGATAATTATTTACACATCGATCTAAATCTTTATATTTTAATTTCTATCAGTTCCCATATCTATATACATTTGTCTGTGCATATCTCTGTATCTCTATCTATCTCTGTATTCATAGCCATATCTTTGAGGAAAAGATGGCATTTTAGTGATGAGTATCTCTTTTTCATAAGAACTCATGAAATACACAACATATTGTATATGATCCTTTGAAATGTTTCCATCATGGTATAATTTTTTTCTGAAAATAGTAAAAACTGTCTCTTCTGTAAAAAGTTTTATATCTTCACATTGCAATTCATTTAAAATATACGGTCTATAAAATGAAATTCCATTTATTAAAAGTATCCGTATCCTCAACTTCCCCTTTGGAGTTAGTCTGATCTCCCTAGCCCCTTTATACCCCTATAGTCTGTTTTGAGTAGAGCAGGTTTCTTTCTGAGAGCATATAAGGCCTCTACCTGTGGCCCCAACTCTTCCAGAATGTCCTCTTGCCCAGTTACCAACCACTCCCCACCCCAAGTGTATGCTGCTATCCCATGCAATGGTCTGTGACCTCCCACCTCTATCAGCTATGTTATTGCATGCTCATAATCATTCCTTTTTATTTGATTTGGTCTTAGATTCAATTCAGTATTGAGTTTCTCTTCTCCAGCACAAAAATACTTTTTTTTTTTCTTCTCTCAGGCAGACTGAAAGTCTTCTTCTTTGAGCTCACAGAGCATCACTTTTGTATTGCAAAGACTGCATTATATTACAAATATTTATGTTTCTCCCTATTCATTATTGTATTGTCATATCCTTAAAGATTGGGGCCTTATATTCTTTTATATTTTGATCTGTACTATATGAAAGAGCTTAATATAAAGTTGATTTAGGGCTTGTAAAATGATTGGAAAATATATTTCCTAGTTTTCAACTTGTACGCGTTTTCCTCTCAAGCTACAGCATTCTTCACATAGTGTTTTCTTCAGCAAACCCGTTCTTAGCATTCCTTTTAGTCATTCATTATGGACCATCACACATGTCCACATATTTTTGTTGTGTCCACTTAGACTCATCCCTTCCTGGAGGCGTGGCCTCTCCACCTTCTCAGCCCACACTGGGCTCTAACAAATATCCATTGCAATATGGCGAGGTTCCTCTGGAGTAGCCAAGAGCAGTGGACAGGAGCTTATTAGGTCTTCTTAACATTGATCGTTTATCTACTTACGTAAGATTTCTCACACTAGGAGTGGCAGGGGGCGGCCTAGACCCCCTGCTTTCTCAAATCCCTCGGTAGTTTTAAGGCCTAACATTGTCCTTATTGCGCGATTTGATTTTCCACATTTGCAGTAATTCCTTTGCCAGACCTTCATAATTGTGTATATGTATGTTTCTCCACACTGTTTCAATTCAGCAGGGCAGCAATGTCAAAAAGCTGTGGTACATTATTCAATTGTTATTGAATAGCCAGCATCAATTCTGTGGCAGAGATTATTATAACTGTCAGTATTATTATAGAAATCAAAT
Source organism: Saimiri boliviensis (assembly GCF_048565385.1). Lineage (NCBI taxonomy): Eukaryota > Metazoa > Chordata > Mammalia > Primates > Cebidae > Saimiri > Saimiri boliviensis. Next base: position 84,575,024 of record NC_133463.1, read on the forward strand.
AAAAGAAAATCTCTGTTTCAACTAAGCAACTTGACCTTTTGCACATGTCTATCTCTTTAACGTCACTTTTGAGAGGGTGACTCAGCCTGTTCTAATACTAAATCAATGGTTTCAAATCTACCTCGCCCCTTCAGGGAAGAGTAGAGGTTAAGGCAGTAAAGTCAGAAGAATTGGCTTCCCAAGCAGGGGTAACCTCATTGGCTGTGACACACAACAAGTTTCTGGCTTTCTCCAGGCCTCCACACTTACATTCTTTTTTTTTTTTTTTTTTTTTGAGACAGAGTCTCCCTCTGCCACCCAGGCTGGAGTGCAGTGGCGCAATCTTGGCTCACTGTAACCTCCACCCACTGGGTTCAAGCAATGCTCCTGCCTCAGCCTCCTGAGTAGCTGGGATTATAGGCACCTGCCACCACATCCACCTATTTTTTTTGTATTTTTAGTAGAGATGGGGTTTCACCATGTTGGTCAGGCTGGTCTCAAACTCCTGACCTTGTGATCCACCTGCCTTGGCCTCCCAAAGTGGTGGCATTACAAGCATGAGCCACCAGGTCCCGCCTTTCATTTTTAACACATAGTCTCATTCAGCTCAGCAAGTTTCATTTCTATTGAGAGTTCTTGGGTGGGGGAGGGGTAAATCTCACTGGCTTTTTGCTCTTACACAAACTTGCCTAGAGCTCAGTATATTTGCTTCTCCTAGACATATTGATAAAATTTCGGTGTAACTACTGTTGTAAATTCTAGAATCTACAATTCTCAGACAAAAATAACAAAGTTAAGCCAGAGCAGGGAAGTTTATTTGACAGAAATAACAAGGGCTTTTGTACCCTATCATTCCTGATAGAGTCCACATCTGGAAAACAGAGACAGCATTACTTTCTGCTATATGTGTAATGAGGAGGCAGCTGTTCCATTGTGTTTAGCTGCATAGGCTCCTGTGACAGACCAGGTCAGTTCAAATGCCCTCCCCACTGCTTCTTAGATAGGCATTCTTAGGCAAGTGTCTACCTCCTTCACTTCAGGCTCCCCACTTCTAAGGCAAGGTTACCATCAGAGTGCTTACTGCAGAGAACCCTCGGGTGAATCAGTGGTGGCCATATAATACTTAATGGAGAGTGACCAAAGTCCTGAGTTCATGGAAGAATAACATGAATGTCCAACATTAATATAATATAGTTTTTGTAATTTTAAACATTTCAATTTGATATTATATAATATATATTATAAATATAATTATATAAATATGTATTTATAATTCTATAAACATGTAATTATAATTATATAATTATATATAACATGTACTATATAAAAATATGTTATATTTATATAGTATAGATTATACACTATATGCTATATTATATATTGTATGACTATATGTATATATGTGTATATGTACATTTGTGTTATACTATATACAATATTAGTATACCAGATATACTATACATTATATACATTATATATAATGTATTTTTCTTTGTACTTTTCTATGTTCATTGAGTTAGTAAAATTTGAAGTATAAACTAAACCACAGATTCTGTACCTCAGAAACTTAATTTCAGTAAAGAAATTAATGCATCAGAAATTACATGCTTCATCAAAGATAAATAATGGCTCAGATATATAAGAGATATTTTTCAGTAGGGAGAGCAAGGATTTGGTGGTAGGCTATGAGAGTTGTATGTACAGGAAGGGCTTCAACCTTTGGTCTGTAGACAGCAAAGAACTGATACAGTTTGGCTGTGATCCCACTCAAATCTCATCTTGAATTCCCATATGCTGTGGGAGGGATCAATGTGAGATGACTGAATCATGAGGCAAAGTCTTTCCCATTCTGTTCTTCTGACAGTGAATAAGTCTCAGATAATCTGATCATTTTATAAAGAGGAGTTCCCCTGCACAAGTTCTCTCTCTCTTTGCCTGCTGCCATCCATGTAAGATGTGACTGCTCCTCCTTGCCAATGGCCATGATTGTGAGATCTCCCCAGCCATGTGAAACTGTAAGTCTATTAAACCTTATTTCCTGTGTAAACTACTCAGTCTCAAGTAGGTCTTTATTAGCTGCATGAAAACAGACTAATACAAGAAGCATTTTTGTTTTCATTGTAAAAATGAATAATGAAACTTTGTTTTTATTTTTGTAATATTGCTTTAAGTATTAAGTTTTTCTATTTTCATGAATATTTATTTAACACCCACAGAATATCAGGCATTGTCCTAGATTTCCAATATTCACAAATTAATTATAGTAATTTAGCTTATATTTGGCATAGCAGATAGAATATCAATGAGTAAACAAATAAATAGATACAGATTATGATAAGAACTATGAAAAACAAAAAGGTGGTTGTTACATGCCCAGTATAGGGAAGAACTTGTAGCACTAACCAGGTGTTGAGAATTGACCCTACTGAGGAGGCTCAGTTCAAGCTCAGCTCTGAAACGTAGGGATATTCCAGAAAAAGCTGGGAGGTGTGGGTGCGTATGTCTGGGGAAACACATGGAGAAGTGACAAGGGTAAGAAGCAGTGTTGTGGGGTACAACTTTAGTGGGTTTCTGCTGTAGTTTAGATTTGTTTTTGTGACTTCTTGGGCATCATTCCTTGGGCATCTTATCTCTTAAAACCTTTGCTTATCTGTAAGAAGAGCTGCTGTTGCTGTCTCACAGGATTGTTCATGATTAAAAATCAATAACTTTATATAAGGCCCGTGTCTTACTCAGTTCAGGGTACTATAACAAATTAAAACGATAGATGGGGTAACGTAAACAACAGAAATCTATTTCTTGCAGTTCTAGAGGCCAGAAGTGCAAGATCAAGGTGCCAGCCAATCCAGTTCCTGGTGAGCACCCTCTTCCTGGTTTCCAGGTGCCTTCTTGCTGTGTCCTCACATGTAGAAAAAGTGCTAAGCTCAAGTTCTATTCTCTTCACCTTCTTAAAGAGACACTGATCTCATCACAAGGGCCCCACCCTCACAAATCCATCCCATCTAATTACTTCCTGAAGGCCCCACCTTCAACACCATCCCATTGGGTGGTAGAGCTTCAACATATAAATTTGGAAGGAACACAAACATTAAGTCCATAGCGGCCTGGTACCAATGAGTTCCAATGATAAGATATTAATCAGCTTACATCAGTGCTCTACTCAAAAATCTTTAATGAGTCCCATTTTACTCAGAGTAAATGCCATCTTGCTCAGCATGCCTTATCCAGCATGGCCACAACTTCTGGAGCACTACACCTTTGTCCTTGGTCTTTCTTTACCAGGCATGCTCTTTTCCAGCTCTCTCCTGGTTGTAGTTCCTCTCTGTCCTCATCAAGTCTTTGTTTAAGCCCAAACTTTCCATGAGACTCATGTGACCCATTTTAGTTACCACTGTAAGCTGCTTTACAACCTGTCTTTTGATGCCTCTTACTCCATCCACATAGTTAGCAAAGCACTTATTTATTTTGACATAGTTTTTAATTTTCACATGTATCATGCTTATTAATAATTATTTGTCCCTCTTCTCTACTAGAATATAAGTTCTGAAAGAAAAGGATCTGTGTCTGTTTGGTTCACTGATATTTCCTCAGCAAGTAGAACAGTGCCTGGCACAACAGTTATTTGGGATTTTTTTACTCAGATGACCACCCGGGTACATGGATGGCAAGTTGTTGTTAAAAAGCTTTTGTAGAAGGATGATTGCATTGGATTCTAGATCAGGAAATATTTGGAGGAAACTGGGTATCATCTAGGGACCTGAACTAGATGTTCCAAAGAAGCAATTTAATATTACTTTGGAAAGGAAGGATTTTCTCCCTGTTCACCTGTCTTGAGCCCTTTTATCCACAGCAACTATTGACATTCCAAATATGAACTACATATTAAAAATAATTCAATTTAATATATTGGACTGGGCTTATGGGAATATGAAGTATAGTTGTCTAATTTAGAGAATTAATGTAGCAGGTAAATATTGCAGGAAAAAAATCCTGATTCACCCATGACTGGCTATGGTATTTCCTTGTGCTTTCATACCCCAGGTGATTTGTGGTAGAGACAGATCCTATGTCTCACGGGAGAGTTTCTGTTATTCTGAGAGCTTTTGTGCAGGTAGAGACAAAACTTAGGCAAGGAGAATGTTTTCTACAACTGAAATGGCATGAGAACCCGATTCTAGAGGAGGGGGTACACACTATAGGGAAAATGAATCTACTAGGTGACTGCATTGCCATGCCAATACAAATCAAACGTAGGAGTTGGCCCCACATTAGAAGAAAACCAAATGCAGGAGAATGTCCTGCATTTTATAAAGGAAGGCGAGAGTGAGGCATTAGGGTTACCCCTGGGTCTTCTAGGGAGAGGGATGGACTTTGGATACCAACGTGGTTACAAGTTAAGACAGGGACATGTAACTTAATGTCCTGGAGCCTCAATTTTCCAGTCTATATAAGGATATATGTTAGACAGTGTTGCGAACCTCAAATAACATAGCATGTGCAGTGTGCATTTGTCAGAAGGAATGTCAAGATCTACTCTTAGCAGCAAAATGAGAGAATCCAACCGTCTTCCTTTTGCACAAGTATTTATCATGCAGCTTTGCTTTATAAAACATTCTCATTTTCATTATCTTGTAAAGTCTTCATAATTTGTGGGAAATCTAGTATTGCTCCCATTTTCCAGAGAACAAAATTGATACAGAGAGAGGTATAGAAATTTGTTCAAAGCTAATAAGCCACAGCTAGGTTGGTAAAACCAGCTTCACAACCTATGTATAATAAGCACTCAGTGCAAATTGGCTATTATCGGTATTAATATTAGCAGGAAAAATAATGTTTATCAATGAAAATATTTCCACAAATCATCAATTACTGTTTGTCCAACAGTAAACACAGCAAGCAGTATACAAATGCACACACACATACGCATACACACATACACACACACTTTCTCTCTCTCTCACAGAGGAAAAAAAAACTTTCCAAAATTAGAAGACTGATCATGCAAACACTGATGGTTTAAGGTAGGGCCAAGAGCCTCTACTGCTTCTTTTACAGTTGATGTGGGAGGACTTCGAAGGAAACATCGTGAACTGGGGAGTTCCCTTATCCCCCTCACAGGGAGAGCATGCGACAGGGGTGTCGCTCACTTCTTCGGCTGGGGTGCCCCACTGCTCAAACCCCTAAAGGGAGCATGCAGGTGGGCAGGTGCAGAGGCTGTGGGGAGTACTCTGGGCTCTGTCCCCATGGCAGTGTCTAAGACACCCAAAGCCCAAGTGGGCATGTGTTACAGTGTGCTCTTTCATTTGAGCCATCTGTACGTGACTTGTGTTAGTCAGCTTAATAGACCCTCTGCCTTATTACAAGGACAGGGATCCAGTGTGACACCCTGAGTTCTTGCCCATGATACTGGAAGAAATAGATCACATGTAGGCTGGAAAGTTGAGAGCATGGTTTACTGAGTGGTGGAGGTGGTTCTCAGGGAGATGGATGGGGAGTCAGAATGGGGATGGAGTGGGAAGGTGTTCTTCCCCTGGATTCAGGCCATGCAGTGGCAGCACTCCTCTGATTACCCCTGGCTGAACTCCCCTTGGCATCCATGTCGTTCTGGTCTGCCAACGTCTGCTGGTGTCTGCTGGTGTGTTCCTCTGCTCCTCTCAATGCCCAGCCACTTATGTCTGTGTCTGCTTCAGGTCTCAGGTTTATATGGGCACAGGATGAGGGCGGGTGTGTTGGGTCAAAGTGGTCTTGGCAGATGCCGTATTTGGGCACAAAAACAGGAATGCCTGTTCTCACTTAGGTGGGTACAGGCTTGGGGGTGGAGCCCTCGCCAGGGACCCTGCCCTTCTCTACCCATGACTTCCCTGCCCCCGTCCCATATCAGTGGGATTTGAAGAGAAATAGGGTTGAAACAGAAAACCCAATGACTCAACTGGATCAGAAGGGAGATATTTTCCAAACCTGAGTATGCCTTTGTTAGTTAGTGATTCACCACTGAGATGAATTTATATAAGACTTGGGTTGAGGAAACATTGTGTGATTTTGTAAAGTTCAAATCCTGAGCTGGAAAGACTTCAAATATGAAATTAATTCTTGCTTATTGGGGTATGGTGAAGGCACAGAACAGATACAAAGATTTGGAAAAGCAATTTGGCAAAACAAATGTTATCCAATACAGTTAATTTATCAGATAATTATTTACAAGAGTAAACAAATGAAATTCCTCATAGCAAATCTTAAAAGGTATATTTGGTTAACTGATTTTTTTTCTTTTATTCAATTTAGAAACAGACTTATGAAACTCAAATGTCAAAACAGTACACTCAGGACTGAGTGTATATTAAAAATAAATGTATGAAGTGTTTCTAATGCCATTACGAAATGTATTTTAATACCAAGTAGGAACAAAATCAGATTATTGCATGGGTTATATAAATCTTAACTATTTAAAACTATTTATACATGGGAAAAATACTTTGGCAGAAGTTCACCATGACAGCTGATTGTGGAAGATATTTTATTTTATTATAAACTTCTATAAGGAACATGAATGCTATTTACAATTGGAAAATAAAACACCATTTTAAAGTAAGTCATGTTGGGAGGACAGAAAATAGGAGGGTATACACTTGCCTCATGGAGTTAAAGGTAATCTCAGTTTCACTGCTTTAGTGCTTGGTAATCTAATGCTACCCACCCCAAGCCCTGTCACTGAGGTTGTAACACTTACTTCCATTATGGCAGCAAAGTCTCCCCTATCCTTCTTTGACTACTACATGAAAAAAAGAAACAAGCTGTTCACATCCATCTTATCTTTTAATAATTGTATTTTAAATTATAGATATTTGTCAAAAAAAACCACAACAAAACAAAACTCTTAAATTTGCAGCTGTGGATCTATAAGTTGCTTGACCTGTCTCCTCTGGAAAGGGCTGATGCAATTAGAAAGGTTCCATTATCAATCATTCAACCAAAGGCCTCTCTCTCTCTCTTGCTCTCTCTCTCACTCTTGCTCAGGCCTGACTCTCTTGCCTTCTCATCAATTACTCGGAATATTTTAGACAAAAGATAAGACCAGCTCCACCTCCTCTTGGCTACAATGTTGTCATTGCTACTAATGGAATTTTAAATCTTCCCTTAGAAGGAAGTTTCCTGGGGAGACTTCTTTGCAACTGCCAATTAAGGAGAGGCTAATTTATGCACTGTCCATAGAATTAGTAATAGATTGTAACAACCGTGGCTAAAGATAGCCCATTTGGAACAAAGCAATTTTCTCTGACATTTGATGGGTCTGTAGTTCGTTTTTATTCCTCAAATCAGAAGGACTAGTAGGTTTCGAAGTGTTATATGTTAAAGTGGTCTGGGAGGGAGGTGCTACTTTCTCTCCTTAAGCAGGAAATAGAAACTTTAGCAAGAGAAGAATTAATTTTTTTTTTCTGTTTACTGTATTTCTCTTTATTTTCTTACAGATGAAAATGGCTTTTGATCATTTTCTTTATCTCTGCTTTCTTACTTTCTTACCTGAAATCAGAGGAGTTTTCTGTCCCGGGGATTATCACAGGGAACTTATTTAGGGGTTGCTCTGCCCATCCTCCTATCTAGCAATTTAAAACTAGTTTCTTGCTCAACTCTCCCCATCCTCCCCTATCGATTGGGAAATCTTATTTAATTCTCTAAGGTGATAATGGACTGTACATATGCTTGGCTCCTACTTTATTTTGAGAATATTCATAATCCAGAAAAATGTCTTAGTTTGCCTTGAAGAGATCACAATAAAATGTCTTCTAATATTTAGATCCATGGAAACATAGTTTCTCTGTTTGCTTTAAATCAAATTAAAGCTGAGCCCCCACTGACCAAGTCAGTGGCTAATTCAGCCTGTCATATGGGGGCTGCCTGTCATTCTTCCGAGCCAAGACCATTCCTCCAAAATTAAAAAAGGGCGTGGTCTTTAATCACTGGTGAGCTCCTTCCACCAAGGTGCCCTGGAATGAATTCCTCAGGTCTCAGAGTGCTGGCAGAATTTCTTAGCAAAGATCTCAGAGGCCTCTGGTCTTTTTTATTTATTCTTCACAGATACCCTGGAACCTTCCCAGTACAGGGGCACACCAGGCAAATGGGGCACAGATCTGTATAGTTTCTTAAACCTCCTTCCTTTCATTACCTTCCAGTTTCTGCAAACCTCTCCTCCGCTTCCTCCTGCGACAGAACTTCTCAATGAGGTCTCGCTTGCTCGCTTGCTCGCTTTCTCTCTCTCTCTCTCTCCCTCCCTCTCCCCCTCTCTTTCTCTCCCTCTCTTTCATGGAGTCTCGCTTTGTGGCCCAGGCTGCAGTGCTGTGGCCCAATCTCGGCTCACTGCAGCCTCTGCCTCCCATGTTCGCTCGCCACCACGCTCAGCTAATTTTCCTACTTTGAGTAGAGCCAAGGTTTCGCCATGTGGGCCAGGTTGATCTCGAACTCCTGACCTCAGGTGATCCACCCGCTACGCCTCCCAAAGTGCTGGAAGATTATAGGCATGAGCCACGACAACGGCCCTCAATGGGGTTTTGAGGGTCAGGTAGGGAAGGCTCCTTGCAAAACTCCGACTGGCCTGTTCCTGGGAGGAATGCGCACTGGGGTGGAGCCACAGAAGTTCATGCTCTTTGTGGAGGGTAGCGGCTTGGCCCTTTCTCTTCATGGGTGGAACCTGGAATTCAGTCTGTGATGTGGGAAGCCTGCAGTAGCCCGAACCCTGGCCCTGAGGAGAGTTCCTGTTCCCCCTTTTATTCTTTTTGTCCAATAAATCCCATTATTCTCACCCTTCAAGTCATCTGCGAGCCTAATTTTTCCTGGCCGTGAGATAAGGATCCCGCTCTTAGCTGAACTAAGGAAAAAGTCCTGCAGCAGTTTTATCCTTCCTTTTTTATAAACTGTGTAAACTGTCACCCCCCAACCACACACTGATGTGATGTTGTGGTTGTTGCAAAGATCCCCCGGATGAAAGCATTTTGCAGAGAGATGATCTCGTATTTAACTTTCACACCACTGGAATTGGGTCAAGGAATAAACAATTGAGAGAGAAGGAAAACGAGGGCCAGGGGATTCGGGTGACTCCACAAATATCCCGGAAATCTTCACCTGGAGCTGGTCACACAGCCCACGTGTCCTGGAAGGTCAGTGTACGTCTTCACTTTTAATTCATCTACCTGCCTCTCGTTCCAGAGCTGCGGTCACTTCGTGTGGCTGAGTCACAATGACCTTCTCTTGCTAAGTTTTCCCTCTGCCCGTGGCCTTTTAAGTTAGTATTCCCTCTACGTAGGATTCTGTCTTCGTACTTCTCTCCGTGATTAACCCATTCTCATATTTTACTTTCAGACTAAAACATCAAGAGCTAACAGAACAGCTCTCAGATTGTTATAGAAATTTTGTGATTTTGATACTCCCATTTCCTGCATTACACCAATCATATATGGAGTTTGTTAATTTCATAATGTATCAATTTGCTTGTTTGTTTTCTTTCAACCCTTTTTAGAAATTTAGGAAAATACGACTCTTTTTGTTTCCTCATTTTTTTTTTTCTTTCTAGCATTTAGCTTTATTTCTGGTATATAGTAGGTGCTCAAACAAGGATTCCTACTGCCCCCTCCTGGGTTTGATTAACTTGCTAGGACAGCTCAGAGAAATCAAACACTTAGGTTTTCCAGTATATTATCTTTTAAAAAAATTATAAAGGATACAAATGAACAATTAGATAAAGAGGTACATAAGGTGAGGTCGAGAAGGACCTCTGTCCCTGAGAAGGTGACTGTGCACAGCCCCCATGCACACAGATGCATTCAGCAACTCAGAAGCTCATCTCATTGTCCAAGAGGCTTTATAGAGAGCTTGATTCCCAGCCCCTGGTCCTTACCTTTCCTGGAGATTGGCAGAGGGAGAGTCAATTCTCTTAGACTCTAATCACTTGGTTTTCCTGGTAACCAGCCCCATCTGAAGGCTGTTTAAGGTCTTGCTCTAAGTCCCCGGTCAACGTAAGTGCAGGTGTGACCAAAAGGCTTGTTATGAATAACAATGGAAAGGTCTCCCATCACTTAGAAAACGTCAAGGGATTTAGAAGCTTTGTAAAAAACAAATATCATAATAAAGTTGTTCCTAGTACCATAATCACTTATGAAAATTGGATTTAGGAACTCTGTGCCAGAAACCAGGGACAAAGACTAATATATTAGTATACAAATGTGTGTCTTCGCGTCTGTGTCGTGTGTGTGTGTGTGTGTGTGTGTGTGTATACACACACACACACAGATATATGTGTGTATATATGTATATACACACGACACATAGACACACACACACACACACACACACACACACACACACACACATATAATCTTGTTACAGGGTAAGCAGCCTCCAAATTCCAAACATACAGTAAAAATGGGTTTTAAAGCAGCACAACCTCCAAAAGGGAAGACATAGACTTCTTGGTGTTCTTTTCAATTACAAAAATCCTCCCCAATAGGCCCCTCAAATAATGATGTTCAGAGAAATGGAGTAAAGAGATTCCGCTATAGAGCAGAGCTGGGAGGCATGGTCGATGGCCTGATCAAGCAGTCATTCTATCAACACCACCTGGACCATGGGCTGGGGAACGGTGCACAGCTCCCTTTCTCCCCTTGTCAAACAGGAAGTGTTTTCTGGTTTTCTTCTGCCACTGTCTATGGGATGTTGTAAAGTAATTCAACATACATGTGCCAGAAAGCCTGAACCCTGATCTCAAAGCTGATTTTAGCTTGCCTGTTATGAGGATAGATCAACTATTTTTTAGTTTTAACATACAGTGGTTGCATTATATTAGGTAGACAGTTGAGAAATTATATCGTTGAACAGAATGGTATGTGTTTATGCTAGAGGACTTGTAGGTGGACTATAATGGATGTTTGTAATTGATTCCTAACCAACATTCCTTTCTTCAATTTCTTCAAATACTAATCGCCCTCCTTTATTGCCTGCATCTTTTTTGGAATTGTCTGCCTTCATCAAGCAAAGTTATCAATAATAGTACCCCCCAACTTTCCTCCATTGTAGTGGATAGACCTGTAATTCAAACTTTCCAGAGAGAACTTTATTGCTCTACCCTTTTGCCAGGGCTCAGAGATAGTTCAAATATATTACACTCTTTTTGTAGGGATTAGCATGTTTAATGAGACTGCTCTTTCCCGTTTATGAGAGCGCATGCTAAGAAATTGAGTCGTCTTTGACTCCACATGGAGAAACAATGGAGAGGTGCTGAGAAAGGCAAATTGTCTAAGTATCTAAATGCATGCCTGCCGCAAGCCACCCTTGTCACTTGACTTTCCTATTAGCTGAACCAATAACTTTCTAACTCCAGATGCCAGAGATGGCTTTTAGTTTTAGGTTTATAAAAGACTCCCGATTAATGGAAGACAGTCATGGGGAAAAAAAAAACACCTTACATTTATTGATTATTGGTCATATATCAATATCCATACATGAAGCCAATGCTCAGAACAATCATACGAGGTAGAGACAATTATTATTAAGTTACTGCAAATAGTAACTTGAGTCTCAAGGGAAAAAGCTTGGCTTTGTCTCAAAGACAGGAGATAGTGAAGTAGAGCTTTAAACTCTGGCCATCTATCTCTAAAAGTTGCTGTGCACTTTAAATACAGCGTTATAAGAATAGAACATACTTCATAACTATCCTGCGTCATCATGATGATGCCTTGTCTGACTGCCTAGACTATGCTAGTGTTTGAACTCCTGTGTAAAGGATGGTGGTGGCCTTCTGCAGCAAAGCAGGAGAAATGGCACTGTTCTTTCTTTTCCTGATCAGTGTAGACTCTGAGGATCACAGAAGGTGAATGTGGGATATGACATGATCTGATGTCTTGTGAGACTCCCTACCCTTCAGAGTCAATCTCTACTTATCCAAGATTCTAACCATTGGAACTAATTTTAATGTCTATTGTCATTTTAGCAACATTTTAATTTCTATCTGGCTAATTTTAGTTTGCAAGCCTTCTGGGAAGGCTTTTTGGCAGGTGCTGCCAAAAAGATTGGACTTTTGAGAAACACATGATAGTGTAAAGATGAGAGTTATTTGTAGGTTATTAATCAAGCAAATATTTCCTAAGCATCTACTGTGTACTTAGTAAATTTAAAAGGAGAGAACAGGCAAAGATAAATATAGAATTAACATGATACCCAGCCTTTTCTTTAGAAAAGTTATAAAGTCATTAGAGAAATCAAACAAATATATGTGAAAAATTGCTGAAGGTTATGAAAGTAGCTTGGTCTTGATGGAAATTCATTTTACCGATTTATTTTTTCTTGTGCTGAGCTTATTTGCAAGTAAGGTGAGCCTTTATCCATAAATTGCAAGAATCAAGAAATTCTTTAAAATATTTGGAATCAAAGATTAGTGATCAAACTTAGATGTCACTAGATATCCTGATGGAGACTGATTAAACAAATTCATGAACTCTGATTTAGAGCTACTGAGTCAAATTTATGGATAGATATGGGGAATCTGTATTTCTAAAGTACACACACAGAAAGACTTCCACTTCCAGAAAGATGAAATACATGTACTTTTATTTTTTCCACCAATTACAGTTAAAAACCCTGGACCACACACACACACACACACACACACACATATATATATGGACAACACACACATATATATATATATAGGTGTGTGAAATGTTGAGTCCCTTGACCATAAGTACCTTGAAGCCAGGGGTTGTATCTTAGCAATTTCTATACACACAGCACCTGTCATCCTGCTCATCTGAGTCAGAAACCAATAAACGGTTATTCAGTGGATGAATTTCTCTCCTTAGTGTTTCAAGAGTACAATTAAGTCTCGAGAAATAAACTGCTGTGCTATTCGTAGCCATTGGCTCAGGTACTGAATGTGCCTCTTTGGACCAGAGCATTCATAGCCAGCCATAACAAGTTCTCCTGAAGGAAGAGACATAATCTCCCCGAGCAATTTGAATCCAGCTTTTTATCACTTCACAGCAGAGCAGCACTTGCCCGAGATTTTCTTTTTAATGATTTATTAATGCGGTTGGCATCTGACAGTTTGAATATTTTAATTTTGCTTGATCTTAATGCTACTTTTGACACTGTTGATTATAACATCCTCCTGGATCACTTTGAATATTATGTCAGCTTAGCTGAATCGACTTTAAATGGGTTTCACTTGTGTTTGCTCAACAGCAATCACCCTTCTTGATGAGAGGGTGATTTCCTGCTTTCCTTCTCCTGCGCTGACATACTGTGCGGATCCTCACTGGAGAGAGCTGCATTCATGCGTCTCTCCACGTAGCTTCTCCCGACAAGGCTGTGGTCCTCTGAAGTAGAAGAAAAAAGTGGAAGGTAAGAATCTTTGATATCAGCCTTCAGGCATTCAAATCCGCCTCCATGCGACAAGTTAGTTTGTCGCTCAGCTTCTTGGGTTCCAGCTCTCTAAGTGGAGGTAATTATACCTACCTCACACTGTTTCTGTGAGGATTTTCAGCGTGTCTAGGACATCATGCTAGCTAGCCCTTACTTGAGGCCATCTTCCTGGAATGACATTTAAGGAGAAGTCCTTGTAAAAAAAAAAAAAAAAAAAAAAGTCATCTGCTCGTTCAGCACCGAGAGAGCAGCGCACGTGAAACCAGGATAAAAATTAACAGTTACTCCAGACTTTAGAGTCTTCACACATTTTATTTTATTCTAATAACAATTTTTAAAAAATATTTTATTCAAAGATGTCTGCCTTCTACACTATATTATAAATTCCTAAGAGGCAGAGACCTCTCAAACTTTTAGCTTTGAATTTCCTTATAACGTGAGTGAACATATAACTTATGATCCACAGCCAAAAACACTTGTAAAGAGAAGGGGGTGGTAGTAATAATTGTTTCAGGGATGGTAAGTAAAAAACCAAGACTGTCCTAACTAAAATGGCATAATTACTCTATGTATAAGCCCTCGCACAAACATATTCACACAGGAAACCATTAATAAATTATTTATAGATTAAAAATTTATAGGTCAGTTCATCATAAAGTAACATTTTCAAATACAGATTATTATACCACTCAGCTGTTTCTAACCTGTAGTCCTTATATACTTGTCTGTTATTAAAAAAAACAAATCTGTCTTCTGAAATAGACATACCAGTAGCTCTTTGGATTTCTTCCTCCCTCAATATTCACATCCTCAGCGCTGCCAAATTTGTTTGACCTTCTGTCCTAAATCCCTTAAAATCTGCTCCCTATCTTCCTCATAGATGCTACCTTCCAACTATTCTAATTATGAATATTATAAAAGTTTCCAAAGTGAAATTCTTCTCTTTGCCCTTGTCCAAAACAAACCCATCTTATTAATTACAGTTAATTAAAATTATTAATTTAAAATAATTAAATTATTCTCTCTATATATTTTAAAATTCTATTATTTAAAAATTTTTAATATTGCTCCATTGATATTTATTGTTAACACTTCATCCCAAAACCATGACAGTTGTCAGTCTGGCGTTAAAATGCCGTTGAATCTCCACAGCCTGTTTCCTACCTTTAGGCAGTGTTACAGATCCTCCTATTGCTAATGTTTCTCTGATTTTTTTTATATAATCACAATCTCTTTTATCTTTCTTCTAGAATCACCTATTTTCTTTACTTAAAGAATTCCTAATTTTTATTTCAACTACACTTTATAGCCGGGTGCGGTGGCTCAAGCCTGTAATCCCAGCACTTTGGGAGGCTGAGGTGGGTGGATCACGAGGTCGAGAGATCGAGACCATCCTGGTCAACATGGTGAAACCCCGTCTCTACTAAAGATACAAAAAATTAGCTGGGCATGGTGGCACATGCCTGTAATCCCAGCTACTCAGGAGGCTGAGGCAGGAGAATTGCCTGAGCCCAGGAGGCGGAGGTTGCGGTGAGCCGAGATCGCGCCATTGCACTCCAGCCTGGGTAACAAGAGCGAAACTCCGTCTCAAAAAAAAAAAAAAAAAAAAAAAAAAATCAACTACACTTTATTTGGTGTCTACTCTATGAGAGCATTCCACCCCCCTTAGGAAGAAGTGGGAATCACTTCCTTTAAGATTCCAAAACCTTTCCCAACTCTCTAAGAAACGGTGATTACTCTAAATGCATGTATCTGCACTGGAATGTGATCCTTATGGACAATGAGTCTATTTTCTTAACCTCTGTATTTCCAGATTCTTGAGAACATCTTGTACGTATTGAATATCTGTGTATTGCAAAGAAGATAATAAGAAAAATTAAAAAAAAAAAGTACAGTTTCATGATTTCTGTGCACCTTTTCAACATTCTCATACTCAGCACAGTTAATGCTGCTTCTGCTGATAGGGTTATAAAGGTCCTATTATGTTATTATTTTTGTTGTTGTTTTCATTGACAGCAACATGAGCAAACTGCATTTTCTGATTACCAGTTGTGGTTCAAACATTGTGGTAATAGATATTTGTTGAGCACCTCTGTTTACCTATATCTCTTATAGGTGGGATGATGATAATAACAATTCTGATAATACAATTTATAAATAATTTACTATGTGCTAGGCACTGTTCTCAATAAGCACTTTATAATAAGTTGATTTTTTTTTTTTTTTGAGATGGAGTTTTCGCTCTTGTTACCCAGGCTGGAGTGCAATGGCGCAATCTTGGCTCACCGCAACCTCCGCCTCCTGGGTTCAGGCAATTCTCCTGCCTCAGCCTCCTGAGTAGCTGGGATTACAGGCACGTGCCACCATGCCCAGCTAATGTTTTGTATTTTTAGTAGAGACGGGGTTTCACCATGTTGACCAGGATGGTCTCGATCTCTCGACCTCGTGATCCACCCGCCTCGGCCTCCCAAAGTGCTGGGATTACAGGCTTGAGCCACCGCACCTGGCAATAAGTTGATTTTTTATAAAGAAAGGAAATTACCCAGAGCCACACAATTATTACGAGGTGAAATTAGGAATTAATCTTGGAAAGTCTGACTCCAGTGTCTATGTCCTTAACAGCTCTGTTATCGTGGAACAGGCCAGACAAAGTCCCTTTTCACATAAAGCTGACATTCACATAAAGGAAAAAGAAATTGATCATGAACAAATGAGTATGTAATAAAGCATACTTTCCAGAAAATTCAATAATTCAGAATGGGAAGTTATTTGCAGAGACTAATGCAAGGAGATAGAATAGAGGGTGATGAGCAGCAAAGGCTGGGTGCATGGGCCATAGAGGAGGTGAGACCTGAAAGAAAGTCAGCCAGGTGGGCTGCCTTCCTGCTGGAGGACCAGCAGGCATCGGTGTGTCTGGGCTCTCATTCGTATGAGACGCTTAAGGACCAGGAAAAAAACCTGTGTGCCTCAGACACAGTGAGCAGGGTGGGGAGTCAGAAACAGGCTGGGGCAGAGGCCAGAAGAAGGAGCCTTGGCCTGGTGTGTGTGTGTCTTTCTTTGCTACTGCAATGGAAGGACAACGCAGAGCTTAAAGACATATAAAGTAACATCATTAATATTTTTAAAACACTGTTGCATGGAGAATGGATTTCTGGGTGAAGACTAGAACCCCAAAAGCCAGTTGGGACTTCATTGTGAAATCCAGCATTACGAAGACGGTGATTTGAGTCACCTGTGGCAGTATTGCTGCATATAAGCATATGGACAATACTGAGAGCTTCATATCTTGTGCTCATCATAACTTTATGAGGTAGCTTCATTTTCCCCATTTTAAATATGAGGAAACTGGGGCTCAAAGTGATTTAGCATTTTAACGAAGGGAAGTTGCCACCCAATGTCTTGTTACACAAGCTGAGTAGGGACTTTAACCCAGATCTATCTGGTTCCAAAGCCCATACCTTTGACTTTCTGACATTTTTGGGAGAAGACAAGACATTCCAAAGGCTCAGAGGATGCTGAGGCTGCTATGCCTCATAACAGCACCAGCAGTGGAAACCAGGAGTGCAATGTGTGTTCCAAAGAATGTTTGTAAAAACTATGCACAGCTCAAGAAATCCCTGGTGAAGGAAGCACTGTTCATATGGGCAGCTAGCATAGGCTGGCTTTGGTTGCAGTTGTAAGGATGATAATCTGACCATACCTGATGTGGTGGCTTCCTGCGCCTGGACTCACTGGGAACTGAGGTGACAAGGATGGCAGATACAGGTGGTGTTTCAGGGCGTGGACAACCAGGTAAAGATCCAGCCTCATAACAGGACGAAGCTAGAAAGTGGAATATTAAAGAGAAAAATGATCTCCTGGACTATAATCAGGGTAAAAGAGGGACTTGGTATTATTTTTGGAACACAGACTAATGGATTGAGTGGATGATCAGGAAACTCTGTGTTGAAGTTCAACTCCTAAATGCCAGGTCCGAAACCACCACCAAATATCTGCAATAATGTCTTATCAGTACCGTGATAGAAATACGTGCGGGGTGATGTTGAAGCACACAGAAAGAGATTTTTAACTTAAGGGTTTAACAGCAGTAAGAATATCATGCCAAATTAAAATATTAGTTAATGGGTGGGTGTTAAAATGAGGGAATGGGCAATTTCCCTTTTCCAAAACTTATGTCATGTCACATATAGGATCTCAACTGTGTTTCTTGAGAGCCATGCCCCTTGATTATTCCTGTTCTATGGAAAAGGAAACTGAAGCTTAGATAAGTTAAATATTTTACCCAACATCACCCCTAGGGAGTTGTACTCCCACCTGTGGAAACTTGCAGCCTGTATCTTTCACCCTCTGCAAGCAACTCTGATGGGGCTGAAATCTAGAGAAAAAAAGAATTATTCCTAAAAAGGCAACACTGCAGGTCACAAAGGTGATGAGGATGGAAGTGAGGAAGGATAGTTTGTTTGCAGAAAACAAACTCTGCCAGGTGTATTTAGGCTTACATGGAAATTTTGCCTTGTGTCCACTGACAAATTTTAAACTAAGTCCCATCATGTTTTGTTTGGGACTATCATTTGTTTGTTTTCTTAGCTTTCTTCAGGATTGGCTCAGTAACTAATACCTAGACAAGACTACATGAGTAATTTTACATTCAGAATGCTGCAAAGCAGGAAAGAATTAGGACGAGACTATAGAGTTCCCTGAACTTTAATTGATGCAGAATTGGTAGATAATTTGGTCAGTATTTAATTTGGTGGTAGTCTTTATTCTTGTTCTCAGGAATCATGAAAATTGAACATATTTTTCTCTCTTTGAACCTTATTTGGTTATCTGTAAAATAAGGCTGAAAAAAATACATGATGGCTCATTTTACTTTAAATTACTCTTATATAGAACAAAAGCAAAGCATCACTAATTTGAAACCCAATTATTTCCTGAGAAGATAAGGAAAGCATACTATGATTTAATTTTTAAAAACTGTATGCAACTATAATTAATAGCATAAAACATGACTTCAGATATAAAATGTAATCTCATCTCATTGATCCAAATCTCCTCCTGTCATATTTCCTAACTGTAGCACTACCCATCAAGTTGTGCAATTCCAAGTCTTACCAAATACAACCACATCTGTTGAATGTTTAAAGTACATAGGCTATTTCTTTAATGCATTGATCCCTCTATTGAAAGACTTACCACTTCTCACTTGAGTTACTATAATATCATCTTCCATTGGGCTTCCGCCTGACGCCTTTATTTTCTTAATTGTCCTTGCAAACATTTGTCAAACGAATAATTTAAAACAAATATCCAATGTCATCTTGTTTCTGTTGCAAATAATTATGGCTCCTCATAATTTTCTGGGGAAAGTTTCAACTCCCTGTCTTAATGTGGAAAGCCCTTTATAATTTGTATGTATCACATCAAGTAATACCTTCTGCCAATCTCTACTTCACATGTACCCTTGCAGCCAGAAGAAGTGATTTAAAATTTCATGAAAATAGCAAACTGATAAAACTAGGCCTTCTGAATTCTTCTTCTTCTTGCTTAAAATATCCTTTCCCGCTTCCATTCTTATGACCAGCCCTGGCATTGCTATTCGTTTATTGAGATTCAGCCCAAATAATACGTATTTTTTTCTAAAACTTCCCCTACTTCAATCTCCTACTCTCAGATCTCTGGGTCCCTCTTGCATTTTGATGACATTGCAGTGTTCCTACATTTTACATCTATGACGGAAATTACCACATATTCCTATTATTATTAATTTGCTTGTTAGCCCAAGAGTAAACTTCCTAATTGTTAGCATTTTTAATGACTTATTCATCTGTATATTCTCAGACACTAGAACTGTGTTTTGGGAGAGACTAGGTACATAAACGTTTTTGAATAGCTGGTTACTAAATTTCTGGTCTTTTGTCAGTAAAGAAGTTCAATAAAATGTATTGAAGACATAGAATTTGTTAGTTCAGGTTGCAATATGCACATGAATACTGTTGTGACAAAGTATCGCCAATTATTTCATTCAAAATGTCTACAATCCTATCAGGTGTTCTCTCCAGTTACATGTTAATGGATGAGATAATGCTGTGTTATATACTCACCTTATAGGAAGCCGTAGTATTGATAAAGTCGGTTATGTCACAGCGAATAATGGATAGCAACATTATTGTCTGCAGAAAGAAAGAATTTAGGTTTTGGCTAGTTTTGAAATGTTTTTAATGCCGTAATATTAATGATAGCCAAATAACAAACATCATGCAAGTTCTCCAACTGTCATTTTCACCCTCTTCCTGATGTTACTGTGTGCAAAATGATGATCTAGTCTCCTGAAATGTGAAAATTCCTGGTTATAAAAAGTACTGCCAGGAATTCATTTCAGTTCTCTCATATTTTCATTTTATTCTTTAAATTAAGACATCAAGCCAATCAATGTCAACAGACTGAAAAGGATGCTGCTTAATTTCATGAGCAATCACAACATTTTTATCTCTGCAAAGTGAGATCATAAGAATAATTAGGTCTTATGCCTGAGGCTCAAAGCAATTCTTTGTGAGTGGCAGGAAGAACATTCTCCCATCCTTTATCTCCACCTGGATACATGGATGCAATACAGATGGTTCACAGCACTTCAAGGAAGAGGGGAACTCCAACCTCATTCTATTATAAAACAGGCATATGAATATCAGTAGTCAATTTAACATGTTTTTGGCATATTTTTTACTCTTTGTAAGATGTTCTTTTTCACTCTAATACAAGAGAGAAGAACACAATTAATGTACATTTCTCTGTTAAATACTTTATGAATGTTTTAATCCACACAACTTTATGTTGTTACCACTGTAGTCTCTATTACTCAGATGAAGAAATGATGCTCTGATAAGTAACATAAGTCCTACTCTCCCTCTTTTTAAAAAGTTGCAAGTAAGGTGTATACTAACCTTCCCATGTAGAAGTTTTTTCTCAATGTTCAAATATATATTTGATCAGCTGCCAGAAGGACTGGCCCAGACAGAACTGAATGTCTCGCATGGGTATTTGAGGGCATAAAGTTGGGATCTATCAAGCTTGTGGTTTTATTCTTTTAACACATATTGATTTAGAATCCACGTAGCAGGCACTGTGCTGAGTGAACAAGATAGGTCAGTTCTTTATCCTCAAAAGGAAGATAGCATAGTGGACAATATATATGTGGTCTGATGCCTGCTGGTGTGGTGGAGAGCTGCTGGGAAAGCATATATAGCACACCTCCCAGCGTCTAAAGGGAACGCCTACAGGACTGCAAATGCAGGTTACTTGACAAAATGTGAAAGACGTAATCTGAAAGAGACATCTTAGAGGAAAGGCAAAACCCACATGGCAAACTTCGCAGGCCACCGATCGAGGAGCTTAAAGCACATGAGGGTCAAGGTATGAATGTGATGTGTGCAGAAGCAAGGAAACCGGGGGGTGGGAGGCAGGATAAGAACAGAAAGCAGGGAGAGAGTAGCAAAAGGATTATTTGGAGAAATCTAAATCTAGGGTCCTGAATAAGTTTTTGATAACATGGTGGTTCAGGCTTTTCACATGTAGCCTTGTATCTTTAATAGACTGAGGAGGTGTGGGGCACAACAGAGGTGCAGGGGGGAATATAAGAGTAAAATTTGCTGAAACTAGTGAGGTCACGTGAACTCACCATTTTCGTTTTTATAGTACAAATCCGTAATAGTAAAACAGTGGTTACACCGTTCATTGAACACTTACTATTTGCTAGTCTCTGCTACCAGTATTTTTATGATTTAATTGCTCACAAGAAATCTCTTCTGAAAATGTTATTATCCCAATCTAAGGATAAGGAGACTTAACAAGTCTAGGAGATTTAGCTAAAGTCATAGAGATAGTAGATGAAAGAGCTGGCATTAAAATATTTGTTTAACATTTATTTATTCTGTAACATGTTTTGTGAAACCAACAGACTGAGCTTTACAAGCATGTTCTACTTGAATACTCCAAGCAAAATTTTGAGGAGTAATTATCTCATCTTGTAGATAAGGAAACTGAGGCTTAGACTTTTCAGAATGTTTTTCTAAACTGCAAACATAGTAAGTGATAGAATCAACATTCAATCCGAATTAACTCAGAGAATGTTTGAGTGACTACAATAGACAGATACATACGCCATGTTCTCACTCTTATGTGGAAGCTAAAAAAGGTTGTTCTCATAGAAGAAAACAATAGAACAGAGAGGGAAGAAAGGAATAGGGAGAGATTTAAGGATTCAAAATTGCAGCTCCTTAGGAAAAATAAGTTCTAGTGTTCCATAGCACTGCAGAATGACTGTAATTAACAATAATATATTACATAGTTTCAAATAGCTACAAGAAAGATGTTAAATGTTCCCAACACAAAGAAAGGATAAACGTTTTATATAATGAGTTTGTTAATTACCCTGATTGGATCACTATACATTTTATGTATGGTAACGTCATTATGCACCCTGCAAATATGTATGATTTTTACATGTCCATTACAAAAAATTAAAAATAAAAAAAATGAGAATCAAAACTAGGCACCTTGTCTTGAACAAAGTAAGACCCCAATCCATATGTGTTGAATTGCAATCGAATACATCTATCTGTTGTTTTAAAGATATTGTGCTTTCCACAAATAAAATTATTTTTAAATTTACAAAAAGGAATGATGGACAGGAACAAAGCAGATATATTTGCTCTTTTAGATCCAACAGACCAGTTTGTGGAGAGAAATAGTGAAAAAAATCAAAATGGTTTAAGAGATGAGATCACAGAGATCCTTGAGCTTATTTTTAAAGATTCTGGGTTTTATCCTTAAATGCAATGAAAAAACAGTGGCTCATTTCAAGCAGAAGAATTACATGGTATGACTTATATTTTCAGAAGGCCCTACTGGCTATGGAGGAAGAATGGACAATAAAAGACTGTATAGAAGGTTTTGAATGTAAAGCAGGCATAGGATATTATTAGCTTGGACCTGAATAGGGGCAATGAAGACAGAAATGGCATAATAGTATTGGCAGTAGAATTTCTAGGAGTCAATTGGTTTTAAATATACAGAATGCATGGGAGTAAGGTCTCTATGGTGATTCTAAACCTTCCATTGCTATAATTTTAAAAAGCAACCCGATTAGTGCTCAAGTCACTTAGGACAACTGGTTGTTTCTTGATGAGACTATCTGTGACTAATAATATCTGTTGCATTTTCTAGCCTTAGTTCAGCTGAGTACAACAGGGAAAGGCTTCTATTCCTTGCTGGCCATGACCAAAAAGCTACTGTGATCTCAGTAAAATGAACAAATTGAAAATTCATTCACTTGAGAACTCCACAGCTTCGTCAGAGGAATGCCCATCTGATTTTCTGAGCTGTCAATATGTTTCATTAACTATGAAACAGTTGAGTTTTCAAGACATCTTCATTAAGATAAGTCAAGGTGCTAATATACCGGAATACAGATTGTAAGGATTTCTTGCAAGTCCCTAGGAGATAAGACAGTATTTGCATGGGGCGGTAATTTGGCTTAGTGCCAAGCCATACTACAGTAAAGGCTCTGTTAGCATTTCTTCGTGAAACCATATTTTCTGCGTTGACTATCTGGCAGTTTTGGATTGCCTCAGGCTGATAATTGGCAACCGCGCTGTTAGACCAGATGGCATTTATTTATTTATTTTATAAAGGAAAGGGAGGAAGAAAGCATGATGCAAATTGGAAAGTCCATTTTTAGTTATAGAACAGAAAAATAAAGGAGAAAAGAAATTGATTTTAAGCAGTTCCAGATGTTATGTACATTTTATTTGTAAAGACACATCTAAAAAGAGGTGGCATTAAAAACAGGAAAAAAGAGAAGGAAATTTTAAAAAAAGAAGCCACGGAATAATGTTCAGTTGGATTTACTTCTTAAGAGTTTGCATTTACAGTGAATAAGCATTTTTTTATAGAAGAGAGAGAGGGAAAATCACACAATTTACATATGAATAATTACTTTCATACTGTGTACACATGAGGAGAACAGAACAGCTTCAGCTGCTAAAAGTTCCATAATGTTGTGTCTTAATCACATAGCCTCTCTGGCCCACCTTGCTTATTCTAGGAGCCATCTGTGAGGTTCTATTGTGTTAATCCTCCTTCAGCTGTTTTCTTTTGCCCAAAGCAGGACTTTAATTAGCACCCATTAACAGAGTGCCAAGAGCATCTTCCATCAGCTTTTCATCTCACTTTAGATAGAGAAGAAATTATGATTCCTATAATAAATTGTGCCTTGTCTTGAAACTGTATGCCAGGATTCTCCCTGCCTTAAATTCGAATCTGCTGGCTCACAGAAGATTAGACGCGTAATGTTCTAAGAAATCAGCACAAGGCACTGTAGTGAATGGGTCTGGGGCAGATGTGTTACCTTGGGAGTCTTGTTGTATATGGTCCCACTTACCTGCCATCCTGCTTTGTATCCATACCATGCAGACAACTCATTTTGTTCTTAAGAGACAAATTATTAGGAAGACGCCCTGTCTTGTAGGGTGAGACTTCACACATGGTATTTCCAGGAAGCTACCCCATCACGCTAATACAGACGATATGCTCCACTTTGAGGGACAAGACTCAAGGTTACCATTAAAGGTCTTCATTGGGGCCGTGTTCAAGTACTTATCAGCTATGTCATGCTGGACAGGTTATATTTTTCTCCCCTGGTCAAAGTCTCTGTCAGAAAACTGATATATGCTGTTGTGGAATTGTTACGGTAATCACATTAGAAACATCAGTGTGAAAAACCTTTACAAATCAGGAAAAATGATTTGGTATTCTGAGTCTATTCTGCCATTTACAATCTATGAGAATACCTAATACATCTAAGCTAATGTTTCCTTATTTCTAAGTGTTATAAATTTATCGGACAGTTATTAGAATTATACATTATATATAGCTGTAATATGCCTAACACAGTGCTTGAAATTTAAGTGGCACAGAATAAATAACAGGTCATTGTGCTACCTTGGCTTCCTTCTCTGGGCAAATCAAATTTCACCATGCTCATAGTTAGAAAACATGTTTTATATAAATTGAGTTGAAAAATAGACTTCTTATTACGTGATTTCTATGTGTCAGGCATTGTTCTAGGCAGAGGGGCTAGAACAATCAACAAAACAGCAGTGTCTCTATGCCCAGAAGAATAAAAGACAAAACAAAAAGACAAAACACATGATTGTGCAGATAATGACATAATTAAAACCAGATATCTGATCTTGCCCTTCTCCGCCATAAACCAAATTTTCCATCATAAAACATTTTGAAAATCACTGTAGCATAGAAACAGACTTGTAATGTAAAAAAAAAAAAAAGCGGAGAAAAACAAGCCAATAATCGAAAGGTTATCTTTGCTAAACTGGAAAATGGTAAAATCCACAAATACTAGCACATGAATATTTTTAACTTCATCACTGATTTAAGACTTGACTTATGTTTGAAATGATAAACTGACATTGACTATCTGACAATGATGAGAAAAAATCAGAAGCTATCAAACTCACAAAATAAAATATATTAAAGACAAAGAATCTATTTAGTATGAAGCTGATTCTCTCGTTTGATAAGAATGTCATTAGAATTACAAAAATAGAGGCCCAAAAACAAATTTGAGTAACTTTGACTCTAATAGAGAGAAGAAATATGTATATATATATATATATATATATATATATATAAAATATATGTTCTCTAAGAACACAAATATAATTTGTATATGTATATACATATACATTTAAAACAGGACAAACAGTAAAACTCTGCATGTGTGACTGCATGTTTGCATGTGTGTGTGTGTGTATGTGTGTGTTTAGTGTTGAGAGTTCAGTGAGTAAAAATTGAGACTGAGCCATGTCCAAGTTGTCTTGAGTTAATGCCAACACAGAGATAAATTGACAGAAGGGACAATCACCTGTAATGATAAGGGTAGGCAGGACTTCAGGATTAAATTGCCTGGGTTTGGGTACTGGATACATAAATATTCTTGAGCAAGTAACTTAAAATGCTTGGACCTCACTTCCTTATCTGAAAACTGGGAGAAGTAGCCTTTACCTGACAGTATTGCTGTGATGACTGAGTGAGTACAAATAAAGCAGTTGAGGTAGACCCTATCTGTTTGCTACTTATTCATTCTTCCCTTCATTCACTCACTTATTAGTCCCTTGTGAGTATCAGACAGTTCTGAAGTCAGGAATCGAAAAAAATGAATCAGGCTTCTACCTTCATGGGGCTTACAGATAGAAGATAAACAATTTCTCCCTGCTTTAGTGAATGCTAAGGTGGTAGAAATGATTTAGATACCTTCCTCCCTCTGCTACTCATAAGCAAATGCAAAATCACTCTACTAACCTGACTATGCTGAGAACTCAGCTGTCCTAAACTCCTGCACGGAAACTCACTGCAGTACTCTCCCTTCTTTGTTTGAAATACCTGGGAGGAAAAATGAGCAGGATTTCAGTGGAGAGAAGATAACTAACTGTGTGGAAAGACAACCCAGCAGAGGGAGGATGCTGAAGCTCTGGGTCCGTACACATTTGGGTTGGAACATTGCTATACATTGTTTATGTTCCCACAAAATTCATATGTTGAAATCCTAACCTTAAGGGGATGGTATTTGGAGGGGGACCTTTAAGAGGTGATTTGGATAGGAGGGTAAATCTCTCATGGATGGAACTAGTGCTTTTAAAAAAGAGACCTCAGAGACCTCCCTCATAACTTACACCATGTGAGGACAGAGAAAGAAGGCACCATCTGTAAACCAGAAATCAGATCTTCGCCTGACACCAAGGCTAGTGCCTTGATCTTGGAATCCCCAGATCCAGATCTGTGAAAAGTAAATGTTTATCATTTAAGCAACCTAGCCTATGGTATTTTTATTATAGCAGCCAGTACTGATTCAGGCAAACATTAAACCTCACACAAGGTATAGAATGTAGGTTTGAGCAGCTCTCTTCTCCAGCTTAAGTGAAAAGAAGCCACAGATGTCATAGGGTTAGACAGAATAACTCACAGTGCGTCATTGTGATTTTGAGGCATCATGGAAGGGTTGCAGGATGTGCAGTTTATTTTTAAAAAATACATAGAACTGATTGATATACTTCTGGAATACATTCATTGCAAATTTTAAAAAAAATCTATTAAGTAATGGCCTTTCAGTAGTTAGATAATATCCACCGAAAACATTGCTTTCTCTGTTCCTTGATTTTTGATATTGCTGTTGTTATCATAATGACAGGCTTACAAACAGACTTGAGACAAATTTGGCCAACAGTCTCCATACAGAACCACGAAAAAATGGAATACTTTGGGGAAAGAGGAATTGAGAAGTGTAGTTAGTCCTCAGTACTGTCATATAATGTGTGGTGCTTGAATTTCCTGGCTATATTAATAATGTCTTTTTCATTAGATTATCGTAAGATGGAACACGTAAATATTCTGGAAAGATATTACCTAAAATGAAATGAAACAGTGTCTTTGAAAAAATGTTAGATTTGTACATTGTAAATATTCCACTTATCAATATGATATCTCCATGAAAAAAATTCTAATGCAAAAATTAGACCCTTATCTAACTGATGCAGAAATTAGACCCTATACAGTGCAAAATTATTTTATTTTATTAATCTTTTGAATACCTAAATCTATCTGTAGACCTGAAAAATTTACACCAAGAATAAAGGAAAGGGAATGTAAATGAAACAAAATATATGCCCATAAAGATGCATAGTGCATCATTAAAATAAATAGTTCTTAAGCTCTTTACTTGACACAGGAGAAGTTGGAATGAACATTGTACAGTCAACCAATCAGAAGGCAGATTTACTTAATGGAGAAATGCACTAATCTGCATACGGAATGCTTTTTAAAATTAGGATTTAACAAGAAAAATGAAAAGAAAGCAATCTGGTTAATTAGAGAACACTAAAGATGTGGTAAAAGTAGCCAAGTCTAAAATTGGTTTAAGGGCATGTGGTCCTTGAAAGAAAAGACATCCAGATGATCACAAACTAAGAGAAATAAAGCATTTTATGGAGTAAGTACAGAAAATGGTAAATATCATTTTAAGTTTCTTATAAAGAATTATAGTACAATAAGATTGTGGTTAAAAAAAGAATAGAAAGTTAAATCTTAACCCAAACTGTGATTGAATAAATCTCAATCCTGGATATTTTTGTCATATTCAATTTTAATTCAAGTATTCACATTAACATGCCATGCAATCCTGAAAACACCACCTAACCTTTTTAGACCTGTTTGTACTGTAAGAAAATGAATTTGAAGCATACTTTTAGACATAATAATATATTATTCTATAGCAAACCTCTGGTTATTTGGACTTCTCAGAAACTGTTTTCCATATCATTGAAAATGTACTTATTTCAGTGCTAAAATTTATTATTCAGCCATTTTTACTAGATTTATTTTTAGTATGTATATACATGTTATAATCCTGTTTCTGCCTTCTTACGTATATGATACTAAACGCCTTTGGCTCTTAATAAATTTGTGTTTACTTGAGAAATTCATGATGTTTTATTATGATTCTACAGTCTAGGTCTGTGTGTAAGTTTCACACTTTCTGCCTCTGCTCACATTTGACCACCAGCTTCCAATAGCTCTTCTGTATAACAGCTGATGTCTTTCTTCTTATAAGCAGCTTTGGTTAAACTTGTATAAAAGCCATCTTATGGTAGTTTGGGAAGGTGGGGAATTATTTCAAGTAAAGGACATACCTTTGCCATACGGATTTATATAAAGCTAACTGGACTCTTTAGAAAGCATTTTTCTTTTCAAGAATGTTGATCATAGTGGAGACTTTTGGGTAACTGAGCTGTAAGAGAAGATATATGTCATAGCCTGAAAAAGTTTTCTTTGCTGATCCAGCTAATAGCACCACAATTAGTCAGGCATAGTTGGCCTTTGGATGATCTAATTCTTCACATGGAACACTTCTGTTCACTTTTTGAAAAGCCAAAAGAATTTCTTGCCACCTTAACTCTCAGATGGAGAAAAAGTAAAGTATGATTGATCTTAATGTATTTCTTCTTCCCACAATATTTGCTATCTTCAAACAGGAGCCTAGAGAGGGCAGAGCTTACCTCCAAAATCAAAACAAAACAAAAGAAGAAGAAATGCTGATGAAAATTTTACTGGACTTTCAGAGGTAGAAACTTAAATTCAGAAAGAGCAAGAAATGAATATAAAACTCAATCAAATAAGTGTCAGTGAGAATCATAGACATGCCAGACAGGAAAAATGTAAAACAGATTCAGGATAGGATCAGACAATAAATGGACAAATTGTATCCTATTGTTAAAAACAATAACAGCAACAAAACACTTGCTTAATAACTGGATTAGCTAAAACTTGAATCCAAGGAATGTGAGCTATTAGACATCATTTGACGATCACGGCTTTAGAGATCTTTTTCACATTTCTCCATGTAAAGATGGTTAAAAAAAAAAAAAAAGAAAAGAAAAAAAAATCACTCCTATTATTTGCAGCTCTAATTTTTATGTGTCCGTGAAAATTGTTGGTTGATATGAAACTCCAATTTGCTTGGTAAATAGGTAATCTCAAGTTTGCTAAGTACCGAACATTTTTGTTTTGTTTTGTTTTTGTCCAGGCTCACAAATCTAACCTCAACATTATATCTCCACATGGTATTTTAATTTAGTTCCTAAACTTATGGCCCAAACTGAATCCCCTCCTTTCCCTTAAACTGGCTGCTGCTGCAGTCTTCTTTGCTGGTGGCTCAGACCAAACATCTTTCACTAATAGATTATAATCTGGAGTCAATTCCTTGGGTCTCCTTTCTAATATATCCAGAATACGACCACTACTCATCGTCTCTACTGTTTCTATCCTGGTCAAAACACCCATTGACATTCATGTAGAATGTTGCAGGATGCTCTGACGGTCCTTCTGGCTTCTGCCCTTGCATTCCCCATCTCTCTACACACAGTCTCACCTAACACAGCAGCTAGAGTCATCCTGCTAACCTCGTATCACGTCCTGCCACCTCATGCCATTCCTATGCTCAGTGCATTGCACTGAGTTTCCTTCTGATTCGGAATCAATGGTCAGAAAAACCCCAATCAGCCTAGATCTCATTCTCTCTCTGACCTCATCCCCTTCTCTTTGGTTCCCTGTGCTTGGGCCACACTGACCTTTGGGCCACTCTTCACCATGCCAGCTGCATTCCTTTCTCAGGGCCTCTGTGTTTGCTCATCCCTCTACCTGGAGTGCTTCTGACCCAGATATCCATGGGCTGACTTCTTTACCTCCTCCAGCTGTTTCCTCAAGGGTCACCATTTACAGGAGCTCTTTCCTGACTGTGCTGTGTAAAAGTGCCACCATAATAACTCAGAAACTCTCTATCCAATGTTCCTTTCTTCATGGTAATCTCCTTCTGACATAACTCATGATTGAATTAGTAGTTCTTTGTTGGTCTTTCTGCTTTGTATTCCTTTTGCATTTAAGTTTCATGAGGTTGGGGATGCTGGATTTTTTTTCCCTGCTGTTTTAGATGGAGCATCTCAGATGGTGCCTGGCACATGGCAAGCTCTGAAGGTTGTATGAATGAATTGATGCATGAATGAGTAGTTTAAACACAGGAAATTCTAGGCTTAATTCTGATCATGATGAAGCAAATTGTAACTCATAGTGCTGATAGTTTTGTGTTAAGTTTGGAAGTAACCTGAGCTAATTTGACATTTTAATCACTTATAACTTAGAAGAATTTGGCATATTAAAGTATAATTTGACATTCTAGAGTAACAGGTTAATTTGATTGCAGTTAAAAATGTGGATTAGGGCCGGGCGCGGTGGCTCAAGCCTGTAATCCCAGCACTTTGGGAGGCCGAGGCGGGTGGATCACGAGGTCGAGAGATCGAGACCATCCTGGTCAACATGGTGAAACCCCGTCTCTACTAAAAATACAAAAAAATTAGCTGGGCATGGTGGCATGTGCCTGTAATCCCAGCTACTCGGGAGGCTGAGGCAGGAGAATTGCCTGAACCCAGGAGGCGGAGGTTGCGGTGAGCCGAGATCACGCCATTGCACTCCAGCCTGGGTAACAAGAGTGAAACTCCGTCTCTAAAAAAAAAAAAAAAAAAAAAAAAATGTGGATTAGAAAATTTGATTTTGCTTGTCATTCTTATTTGAATAGTCTAAGACAATTTTACAGTATCTGTGAAAAATATTTTAAGATATTTATAGTTTTTGTCTATTAAATTTATAAAAATTGGTTAAGTACCTGGGAAACTTAGCTTATTAGAAAATTGAAGTACTTAATAGTAAAAATAAATACACTAAATTTATAAATAAAGTTTAAAGCAGATAATGGACCTTAAGTTTGAAAGGTTACTTATGAGCTTTTAAGTATTTTTTCTGGTTGTACTAATAAAAAATAAGATGATTTGTAAATTAAATGTAAAATCATAAGAGAACAAAATTTTGATTTTGTAACATTAAGTTCTTTAAATATTAATTGTTAAACAGATGTAAATAATCCATTTTCTTACTGTCATAAAATGTGCTTTCAATATATCAAAAACATATTGATGGTGAACACTCATGTGTTGGCATAATAATATTTCTCTTTTTTGGTGAATATTGTTGCTGGAATAGAAAATTCAGTTTGCTGTTATGTCAAAAACCAATTACGCAGAAGACTAACTACATATGGCTAGCTATATGTATGGAGGTGTGTATGTATGTAATTATCTATTTTCTTCTTCATCATGATCATCATCACCGTCTATTCTAACCAGCTGTTATAGACTGAATTGTGTTACCCCAACATTTACATTTACAGTCAGAGCCCCAATGTCACTATATTTGGGGTTAGGGCCTTTAAGTGGGTAATTAAGATTAAATAAGGTCATATTTGTAGGGCCCTAAGCTGACAGGCCTTGTGTCCTCATAAGAAGAGGAAGAAACACCACAGATCCCTCTCTCTCTCTTCCTCCATTCCCTCTCTCTCTGGATGCACAGAGGAAAGGCCATGTGAGAACACAGCAGAGAGGTGCCATATGCAAGGCAGAAAAAAAGCTCTCAGCAAACACCTTGGTCTTAGACATCCAGCCTCTAGCACAGTAAGAAAATAAGTTTCTATTGTTTAAGCCACTGAGTCTGTGGGATTTTGTTAAGGCAGCCCTAGGAGACAAACACACATTTTTCGTTCAAGAATTAAAGGCAGAAGTTTGGGATAAATCAGAGAATGTGTATTCTCCTTGCAATATGTTTCAGAGACTTCAAGTGGTAATGGAAGCAGAGCAGCTGGTGGATTATTCAACTGGAAAGACTGGAACTGGTGTAGGAGCCATGTCTGGCTGATTTCTTGCCTTTTAAAAGATTTCTTATGATTTGAGGACATGATTTGCTTTCAAATATGGTATTTTATATAATCATAACAAAATTCTACCCACCATATATGATATATAAAGTTCTGCAGAAATGCACTTAAACCACATAATACATTGACCCTTAAAAAACATGTAAGTTAGGGGCACCAAACCCCTGTGTAGTCAAGAATCCACATAGAGCCTGACTTCCCTAAAACTCAACCACTAATAGCCTACCATTGACTGGAAGCCTTACTGATAACGTAAATGGTTGGTTAAGATATGTTTTTTATGTTATTTGTATTACATACTATATTCTTACAATAATGTAAGCTAGAGAAAAGAAAATGTTATGAAGAATATTATAAAGCTTTGGGAGGCCGAGGTGGGCAGATCACCTGAGGTTAGGAGTTCGAGACCAGCCTGGCCAACATGGTGAAACCCTGTCTTTACAAAAAATTAGACAGGTGTGGTGGCGGGCACCTGTAATCTCAGCTACTCTGGAAGCTAAGGCAGGAGAATTGATTCAACCCAGGAGGCGGAGCTTACAGTCTGCTGAGATTGTGTCACTGAACTCCAGCCTGAGCAACAGAGCAAGACTCCGTCCCCCCCAAAAAGAAGAGAAAATAATAGATTTACTGTTTATTGAGAGGAAGTGAATCATCATAAAGGTCTTTATCCTCATTGTCTTTCCACCTAATAGGCAAAGGAGGAAGAAGAGAAGGGGTTAGCCTTGCTGTCCCAGGTATTGCAGAGACAGAATAGATGGAGGACATGGAAGGGAAGGCAGGGGGGGCAAGCACAGTTGCTGGAAATTTCATTGCCAAAAATCCATATATCACTGGATCCACACCTTTCCAATTCAGGTTGGTTCAAGATCAATTATAATATGTCCAAGGCCAACAAACTTTAAACTGATTTCCTTCACATTCTTCTTTCCAAACACAATTCCCTCACTCATTCTGCTCCAGCCACACCAGATTTTTCTTTTTTTCATGAACAATCTTTCCTTTCAGGGCTCTTGCAGTAACTGCTTTCCTTGCTTAAAATGCTTGCACTTCGGATCTGGTATGGCTCTGTCTTACACATCACTTATGTCATAGTCCTCACTGCCTTCTTGGGCTTCATTTTTCTCTATGATATGTATTAACTATGGGGAATATTCTACATATTTATTTGATTAATTTGCATTGTCTCAGGAGGACAATGACCTTTTCTATTTTGAATATTATATTTACAGCACCTGAAAAAATCATGATATTGAAAGAAGTGATTATATAATGCATTGATAAGGGGTGGAACCCCAGCCTCAGTCAGGCACCTACTGACATGGGCTCTGGAGCCCTCTTCAGGGCCTGGACTACTTCTTTCTCCCCGCTTCCCCAATGCAGCATTGCCCCTGGGCTTCCCCCACATCGCCAAGTGAATCCTTTGAACTTTTGTTTATTTTTTCCTCCCAATGGGCTTGTAAGATAAGAGCTCCTATTAATTCAGTTTAGCAGCTTTTACCACCCAAGTTCGGAGAGGCTAAGTGATTTGGCCAAGTTCACACAGGGTTATCAGTGCAGTGCTGCTTCTGACCCAGGTCTGCTGATACAGTCTCCACTGATGGATGGCCTTTGTGGAATCTCTGCTGTGTTTCTGCTTCCCAGAGGATGCTAATTCAGTTTAAACAACAGAACTTGGCAAGAATGTTTTTCACTGGTGTCACTGCAGCTCCTTAATCTATGACGTGATCACTGATCATGTTACCCTAATGTTGCCAGTTTTCCTTAATAAAATGTGATTGTGGACAAAGATGATGTTCACAGGAAGAAGGAAATTCCATAGATGATGTATCATTCCATTCTCATATTGCTGTAATGAACTACCCAAGACTGGGTAATTTATAAAGAAAAGAGTTTTAATTGGCTCATGGTTCTGCGGGCTCTACGGGAAGCAAGGCTGGGGATACCTCAGGAAACTTTGAAACATCATGAAGGCAAAGGGAAAGCAGGCACATCCGACATGGCAGCGGCAGGAGGAAGAGGTCGAAGGAGGCAATGCTACACACTTTTAGATAACTGGATCTTGTGAGAACTCTGTCCTGAGACAGGACTAAGGAGATGTTGCTATATCATTAGAAACTGCCCCTCCTATCCAATCACCTCCCACCAAACCCCACTTCCAACATTAAACATTATAATCCAACATGAGATTTAGGTGGGAACACAGAACCAAACTATATCAAATGGAAAATAGGAGGCTGAGCACCGTGGCTCATGCTTGTAATCCCAGCATTTTGGGAGGCCAAGGTGGCTGGATCACGAGGTCAGGAGTTTGAGGCTAGCCTGACCCTAAATACAAGAAATTAGCCAGGAATGTCGACAGGTGCCTGTAATCCCCACTGCTCGGGAAGCTGAGGAAGGAGAATCGCTTGAACCTGGGAGGGGAGGTGGAGATTGCTCTGCACTGAAATCATGCCACTGCACTCCAGCCTGGGCTACAGGAGTGAAACTCCGTGTCAAAAGAAAAAAAGAAAGAAAGAATAATAAGAATTTATGAAACACAGTGACAGGCAGGCTCTCTACTCGCGTAACTTTTGTATAGGTCACAAAACAATTTTTATGACATGATTCGATTTGTTACTCAGTTCTTTCCTAAAACGCTTTGAGGAAGGTGGGTGGAGGACAACGTTCACGTCACAAATGAAGGAACTGAGAATCAGAGAAGGGCAGAGTTGTATGCAAGGTGTATTAGTCATGGTAAAAGAAAAACTTCAGCTGAATTAAATTTAACGTTTAATTGAGTAATGAATGATTCACAAATCTGGGCAGCCCCCCAGAATCACAGCAGATTCAGAGAGACTCCAGGGACACCTCGTGGTCAGAACAAATTTACGGACAAAAAATTAATGTAGGTGACGTGCAGAAATCAGAAGTGAGGTACAGAAACAGCTGGATTGGTTACAGCTCGGTGTTTGTCTTATTTCAACACAGTTTGAACAATTAACAGTCTATGAGTGGTTGAAACAAGGCTTCTGGGATTGGCCAACACTCAGCTGTTGTTACAGGTGTATACTTCCAAGTTAGGTTCTCAATCGTGTCTTCCTATTAAGCTAGGTTACAGGTCATCCTCAAGGACTCCAATACAGAGTCCTTCTCAGGAAATATTAAGTTTGCTTTAACAGTTATCTGAGGCTTCCATAACAAAATATCATAAGCCATGTGGCTCAAACAACAAGAAATTTTTCTCTCAGTTTTTGAGTGTTGCAAATCTAAGATCAAAGTGCCCACAGATTCAGTTTCCTAGTAAGAGCTCTATCCCTTGCCTGCAGACAGCCATCTTCTCTGTCCTCATGTGAACGGAGCACCTGCTGTCTCTTCCTTTTCTTATCAGGGCACTAACTCATCGTGAAGGCCCTGTCTTTATGACTTCAACTAAACCTATCAATCTCCCAGCAATCCATCTTTAAATATAATCACCTTGTGGATTATGGCTTCAATTATGATTTTTTTGCGGGAGGGATAATTCAGTCTGTAATATAAGCCTTCACCACCAGTGAATAGGAATCAAAGATAGGTAGGTAAGTTTATCCTGAAAGACCAGAACTTATTTCATTAGCCATCACCCTATTACGTCAAATGAAGCTTGAGATTGGGAGGCTATCAGCTAAATAACTCACTCCTGGATACATCTGACAGAAAGAGGACCTTGTTTGCACTCAACCTCACTCTTCACTCTGTTACCACATACTATTTCCCTTTACCATCGAGTGGAGGGATAACAGGTGTTGGAACATGATTTTCCCCCTTGCCACCTGTAATTGTCATTAAGTCTGTGCATCAGATGTGTCCAGGTTTCTGCTCCTTGTGGGCACGTGATATAATGAACTTCCCCTCCCTTTAATGTTGAGTATAGCTATGTGACTTGCTTTGGTTAATGAGATTTGAGCAGAAGTGGAGCTTGTCTCTTGTATGCAGAAGTCTTAAAAGTGAATGTGTGAATAGAATTATTTCTCCTGATACAGGTATAGTAAAGGCTTTCAGGCCCAGCTTTATACCCACCCTCACCCCCACCATCTCATTCTAAACGTGGAGCTTGATGAGAAATACACATGAGTCATGTAAGCCCTCTGAGATGTGGGCTGGTGCAAAACCACTGAGAGAACCACTGAACTAGGTGCATCAGAAAGAGGCAGAGAGAACAGCTTGAGCATCTGCAGAAGGGAAGGTGTTGGGGTGGCTGGAAGCTGCCTAAAATTGCCAGAACATGGAGTAGGAGGTGGGGAA
This sequence comes from Saimiri boliviensis, assembly GCF_048565385.1. Classification (NCBI taxonomy): domain Eukaryota; kingdom Metazoa; phylum Chordata; class Mammalia; order Primates; family Cebidae; genus Saimiri; species Saimiri boliviensis. The sequence goes on from NC_133463.1 coordinate 84,611,052, forward strand.
CTCAGGCAATTATTGATGTTGCAGGAAAAATGTATACTATACTTCTCACATTTCCCTCAAGAGCAAAAAACTTCTACCTCTTGGAAAGAAAAACAAGATTCATCTGCCACGTGACACTGGGACACAGAATTATACCGCAGCAGCTCAGTCCCTGATGGGTTCTCTTTCTTTCTATCAAGCAGGGGTCAGGGTGGGCGTCTCTGCCTGTCACATGGCAAGTAGTCTGCCTTCACTGGCTGCCAGCAATGTCAGCTCTGCCTGAGACTGGGTGGAGGAAGTTGGGGGATTTGTCAAATATCAAAGAAGAAACTGATATTAGAGAATAATAAAGCTGATGATAGATATTCATCTCTCTGACTTGCTGTTTTCAAGACTTGGGATAAAAAGGAAAGATATTATGTGTCTACACTCCCAAATCTCTTCAGTTAGCAAGAGGAGAGACCACCTGATGGGCCAGGCATGGAGGGAAAGATTCCGGGCTGGATTTGGAAAATCAGCAAGAGGTCAGGAAAATGATTCCTACAACCATGTATAGTTTGTTCAAAAGACATTTCTTCCAAATTATGTTAGCATCGTTGTGTTACTATAACTAATAATAATAACTGCTGTAATAGTAACAATGAAAATAATAATAATGCCATATTTTATTTCATAGTTTAATACTAGTATACAAAATCTAGTCAGCGGCACAGACTAATAGATAGTGTTGGGAAGATTACCAGAATATCGCTAGATATTATGCATTAGCTCAGTATTACAGACTTAGAGGAAACTGCAGCTGGCTTTACAGTGTCAGTGGGACCTCTGTGTAAATTCCAACACCGGAAGCTGGAGGCACCAAAGGGAGGATAAAGGAAGGAGAAGCTAGTAATTTTCCACATCACTCTTACCTTAATTTTTGGTGATTCCACATAAGTAGTGTATACCTACCTTTTCATGAACTCCAGCTCTTTATTTGCAACAAGGCAATGTCATGGTCATACCCAAGCCCTATCATTATTTAACATAACCATTTCCATAATCCCAATATTAAGCATCCCACTTTCTGACCACAGACTCTATCCTTCCAGCTCCCTTACTGTAATACCCAGTTCTAAAAGTGCTTGATCTCACCAGGTCTCAGAATCATTTATACGTTCACCTTTATCCTTCACTCCTTTCATGTCCTTACTTTACGCTCATCCAAAATGAAGTAAATGGAGTATCTTGCATATTCTCCATTTCCTGTCTTCTTTATTCATTGTATTTACTCAAAAGCGCAATTATTTTTATGCTTTAACAACCGTATTTTGAGAACCCAATGATATAATATTATGGGCTATGTTTCTCCTGATATCATTATGCTACTTAATTTTAATGGCAACTTGAGGACAGTTGGAGGTAGGTGTCGACATTTCCTTGAGCTCCATAACAGCCTGAAATTGCATGTGCGTCTTGCTCTTTCTTCTTCCTCTTCCCATTACGGCTTTCACCAGCCTAAGGTATGTGAGCTCCTGAAAAGCAGTGACAACTCCTTTTATGTTTACATCCCAGCAACTAACAGATAGCCTGGAACATATTTAGTGTTTAGGTTTTCTTGGTTATGTCCTGGGTTCCAAAAGAGCAGGATTAATTTCTGTAGATCGAGTAAATACACACAATTATCCTCCATTTTTTTCTATAAATTCCCAGAGTCATCTATCATAAAATTCTAATACCAAAAGGGACTTTGTAAATAATCTGGCACAACCATTTTATTCCACAAATTGGAACATGAGATACCATAGAAGAAACAGGAGAAAATGAAATATTTTACACAATACATCATTTGTCGTTCTGATTAATTATATATCTGTACTGTTGAAAATATAATATACTCGAACAAGATTATTTAAGTTTGTTAAAATTATGCTGATCAAGTCAATTCCAAGTAGCACATCTGATTTCCAGTTTTGACCATCACTAATTCTGTGTAATAATGAATTTACATCTTTGAAATTGTTTTACTCATCTGTGAAATGAGAATGATGTTATATGTATCCTCAGTAACTTACTGAGCTAAGCTACACGTTAAAAAGGTAAATAATTGAGAACAACTGGCTTGACTCATGTGGTCAACACATAACAGATCCTGTTTTCTATTATCTCATCCTCATTCACTTTCTCCTTTCTCCTCTGTTTCTCATTCCCTCCCTTTATCAGACTTGCCAGCTTTCCCTATGCTAACAAAAAGTCATTATATATGATGTATTGAGATTATACAAGGAAAACAAAACCTCTAATAATCATGTCACATTCCAGCAAATGACTTATTAAACAAATGCTGAGATTCAAGCTCAGAAAGATATTCAGCTTACGAATGCAAAGAAAGAAAATTTCATATTGAGGTCAATAAATTCTGCTTTACAAATGAAATTATGACTTTAAAACTCATTTAATATTTGCCGTATTTCCTTTAATAGGACTCAAATTCTGCCACACAAAAATGAAGAATTCATTGATTTCCAATTTTGATTAAAAAAACAAAATATAAGAATATGTGTATAACAAAGAAAAATGGCTGTTGCTGTTCTTGAACTTGATCTTCAAAGAATGACAGCAACCAAGTGACTACAGTAAGAACAGAAATAAATTGATGGCTCCCACTATCTTGTAGATAACTAAAGAAGCTGTGTATCTGCATATGTCTATTTGTACACACAAACATGCATATGTTTCGTGGACCCTTTCTTGCTCTTTTTCCTTTCCATGGCACTGTCTAGCTTAATTTTCCAATGATACATTTGCTTAACTCAAATTTTGACAGAGCTAGTTTTGTAAGATTCTCATCAGTCTCTAATTAACAATATGTTTTTCTCTTTGCTTTTTCTTCCCAATATCTATTGCTCTTAAAGATCCCATTAAGCAAAAAAAGAAAAGAGTTTTGAAGTTGCTGCCAGGTATTGGTTTTCCAAAGCAATGTCTTCCTGGAAATTCTTAGTCCTTTTCTTTCTTTTTCTTTATAGTTATATCCTTCAAGGCCACTTTGCAAATTTCTTTTTTCAGAAGCTTGTTTCACAGTCTTTCAACTGCCGTAGCCTTCATTTGATCTACTGAGATGGTTATTTCCTTAAATGTTTCAATTTTGGTTGCAGAACTTGAATTACTGTGTAAATTGTCCTGGAATCATGAAGCTTCAGATACATGTTTGTTTGGCATGCACACTTTTCCTTGAAGTCTTCCACTAATACTCAATTTGACTTTATCTCCTCCTGTGTTATGAAATTTTTTTACAAAGGAGGACTCTATATTCACCTGCTTTGTAAAAAATAATAACTCGATTATTTCTAATTTATAGTTCCTTTCTCATTCCAACTTGTAGTAAATGTTTGCATGTCTATTTTGCATGTCTATGTTTGCATGTCTAATTTGCATTAAACTTTAAGTTGTTTGAGAGTCAAGCCAAACCTTCAGACAGTAGCTTAGAGTGAAAAATGCAGCAAAACTACAACCAGCGAACTCAATTTTGAGTTTCGATTCAGCCACTCCTCATGACTCTGGACTCTTACACTTTATTAGGGCCTTATTTTCATTTTTAGAAAATGGAGGCATTTCTATTACTCTTGCTGTACCATACTCCCTCACGAACGCCTGCCCAGGTGGAGAACAGTAAGGCTCTTAAGCAGGGCACATTCCTTCTGGCCTAGGAGATTTGTAGGTAATAAATCCTTCTTTTTGGAGCACCATTTTCAGAACATTCTTTCCAGAATGTTTTAAGAACATTATTTCCCCTTGGCCTACTTATTAGTCTTAATCACCATTAAAAAATCTCAATTCATGAAAAGCATTTCCTAACCTCCTTTACTGGGTTAATAAGCCCTTTTATATAGGAATTTTAGCAGGCATAATTCTCTTTCATAGAACTTTTACAGTTTATGAGAACACTTGATTTATATTTTCTTTTCAAAAATTACCTCATGTGTATTCAGCATCATATCCTCAGAACCTAGCCCAATTCCAGGGACGTAGTATTCACTCAGTAATTATTTATTAAGTGATTAGTTAAGAGTAAAACAGTTCATACAACAACGTATTATAAATTGGGCAAGTCCCTAAAATGTGAATTTGTGGTTATTCATTTTTGAATCCTTTGCATTAAATAGAATTATATTTATCCAAGAAGTCATAAAAACTAAAATGCATATTTTCTATCCCCAAACTTTCTAATTTATAAGCTGTCTGGTAGCTTGAAGTTGGTCTTTTTATTCATCCAAGTAACAGTTTGAGAATAGCCTCTATGTTAGAAACAGTATTAGATTCTAGAGTCACAAAGAAGCCTATAAAAACAAGTCTCCCTTCAAGATTTTCACAGTCTGGTGAGAGTAGTGTATTAGCTTGTTCTCACACTGTTTATAAAGACATACCCAGGATGGGGTAATTTGTGAAAGAAAGAGATTTAATTGACTCACAGTTCCACAGGGCTGGGGAATCCTCACAGTCAGGACAGAAAGTAAAGGGGAAGCAAGACACGTCTTACATGGCAGCAGGGAAGAGAGAGCTTGTGCAGGAGAACTCTTATTTATAAAACCATCAAATTTCATGAGACTTATTCACTACTGTAAGAACAGTGTAGGGAAAACTGCCCCCATGAGTCATTTATCTCTACCTGGCCCCACCCTTGACATGTGGGGATTATTACAATTCAAGGTGAGATTTTGGTGGGGACACAGCCAAACCATATTAGGGAGCAAATATATAAAGAAGTTAGGGTTATTATAGGGGCTTAGTTGAAGTTAAGATATGTCAGCAAATCTGGACTTGAAAAAAGAGGAGTGTCTCTTGTCTTTGTTAGTCACGTAAAACTTTAGAGAAAAGAAGGCTTGAAAAGTAGTTTAAAATAAAAATAATTTTAGTTTAACCAACATATATTTGGTGAAGAATAGCAGAAGGAGAGGTTGAACATACAGTTGTAGAGGTGAGGAAGGGCCATATCCTGATAGATAACATGCTATTAATATGTTGTGGCTGGACACAGTGGCTCACTCCTGTAATCCCAGCACTTTGGGATGCTGAGGTGGGTGGATCACCAGGGGTCGGGAGTTTGAGACCAGCCTGGCCAACATGGAGAAACCCCATCTCTACTAAAAATACAAAATTAGCCAGGCATGGTGGCACATGCCTGTAATCCCAGCTAATCATGAGGCTGAAACAGGAGAATCGCTTGAACCTGGGAGGTGGAGTTCACAGTGAGTGAGCCAAGTCCATGCCATTGCACTCCAGCCTGAGCAACAAGAGTAAAACTTTATTTAAAAAATTGTGTCTATATGTATGTTGAGCAACATGAAGAGTTATTAGAGGAGACTGGAGTGGGCTCTCTGTATCTTCAGGTTCTGCAGCCACGGATTTAACCATCACAGATCAAAAAAATCTGGTGCAAACAGGTACAAGAAAAGGCACTCAACATCACTGATTATCAGAGAAATGCCATTAAAAATTACAATAAAATAGCATCTTGCCTCAGTTAAAATGTCTTTTATCCAAAAGGGAGGCAATAATGGGTGATGATGAGGATGTAGAGAAAGACAAAACTTCACACATTGTTGGTGGGAGTGTAAACTAGTACAGCTACTATGAAGAACAGTTTGGAGGTACCTCAAGATGCTAAAAATAGAGCTACCATATGATCCTGTAATCCCACTGATAGGTGTATGCCCAAAAGAAAGGAAGTCAGTACACTGACAAGATATTCTACACTTCGATGTTTATTGGTTTATTGCAGTAAAAACATTATGAATAGAAATTCATAATAGCTGCAATTTGGAAGCCACTTAAGTGCCCATCAACAAACAAATGGATAAAGAAACTGTGGTACACATACACAATGGAGTACTATTCGGCCATTAAAAAAAGAATGAGATCCTGTCATTTGTAACAACATGGATGAAATTTGAGGATATGTTAAGTGAGATAAACCAGGCACAGAAAGATAAACTTCACATGGTCTCACTCATTTGTTGGAACTAAAAATGAGAACAGTTGTACTCATGGAAGTGGAGAATAGAATGATGAAGGTTACTAGAGACTGGGAAGAATAGTGGGGTTGGTTGGGGGAAGAAAAATGAGGATGATTAATGGGTCGAAAAATATGATCAGGTAGAATGAATATTATCTAGTGTTTGATAGCACAGTAGGGTTACTATAGTCATCAACAAATTTGTTGTACATTTTAGGATAACTGAGGGGGTACAGTTGGAATGTTTATAACAAAGAAATAATAAATGTCTGAGGTGATGGATACCATATTTACCTTGGTGTGATTATTACATGGTGTATGCTTGTATTAAAATCTCTCCTGTACTCAATAAATATATATACCTACTATATACCCATAGAAATGAAAAATAAAACATTAAGGGGAAAAAACAAGAAATAAAAGTCAATTTTTAAAATTAAAAAAATAACCAAACAGCAATGAAAGTAATAAAAAATTTTAAAACCATGTGGTATAACAACTATTTACATAGAATTAACATTTTATTAGGTATTATAAGTGATCTAAGGATGATTTAAACTATGTGGGAGGATGTGCATAGTTATATGCAAATGCTAAGTGATTTTATATTATGGGCTTGAGCATTGTGGATATTTGTTTCTGTAGGGGTTCCTGAAACTAATGTTCTTCAAATATTAAAGGATTACTGTAGATTTAATCAGGATGCTTTTGGCTGCAAACAACTGAAGGTTTAATTGAGAATGGCTTTAATGAGGCCGGGCACAGTGGCTCAAGCCTGTAATCCCAGCACTTTGGGAGGCCGAGGCTGGTGGATCACGAGGTCGAGAGATCGAGACCATCCTGGTCAACATGGTGAAACCCCGTCTCTACTAAAAATATAAAAACATTAGCTGGGTGTGGTGGCTCGTGCCTGTAATCCCAGCTACTCAGGAGGCTGAGGCAGGAGAATTGCCTGAACCCAGGAGGCGGAGGTTGCGGTGAGCCGAGATCGTGCCATTGCACTCCAGCCTGGGTAACAAGAGCGAAACTCCGTCTCAAAAAAAAAAAAAAAAAAAAAGAGAGAGAATGGCTTTAATGAAAGAGAGATACATATTGTTTATTGTAATAGGGAGTCCAAAGTTATTGAAGGCTCAAGAAATGATATAATTGGATCTCTGCCTCCATTCTCTGTGATTACCTTAGACCCGTCCTCCTTAGCATCTTCATTTACTGAGGACATTGTCTTTTATAATAGCAATATGGCTACCAGCAGCAATTAAAGCAAAGTTCTTCCTGTTCTTGTAAAAAAAAAAAAATGTCTGGTTATCTGATTGAAACCTTTACTTTTATTGTTCCATCCTTGATCATATGTTTATTCCTGAGTCCATACTCAGGACTAAAGGATAAGAATAGATGTATATGTGTAGATCTTATTTCCGAAATGCAAATGTAATTACCTTCTTGTGGGCATTCTTGATTAGAGTAATCTGGGGTTCCCTGGTCACATTATTGGCCATAGCAATGGATTTGTGCTGCTTAGAACGATCTGAAATTGGGGAAGTGGTCTGCCTTCCCTGAGACATGTGGAACAGAGAGGATAAACAGAGAAATTTTAAAAAATCATGATGCTCTTAGGAAGACGAAGAGAGAAGGACATGGTTGGTGGGCAGACAACTTACTCAGCAAATTAGTGGCAAAAGCACCTCCGCTACTCACAGCCTCTAATTGTTTGATGGAAAGTTGAATAAAATATCTGACCTTGCTAATGACCCAAACAACAAAAGAAGTCCTGTTTAAACTTAACGAAGAACAATTTTCTACTTCCTAACAAAATCCTTCATACCTCGTTCTTTGATACTCAAATGATGAAATGAAAGTGTTGTTTGGATGTGAATAATAAACTGTAACTTAAAGATGTTGAGGCCGGGTGTGGTGGTGCACACCTGTAATCCCAGCACTTTGGGAGGCCAACGCAGGTAGATCACCTGAGGTCAGGAGTTGAATACCCGCGTGACCAACATGGTGAAACCCTGTTTTTACTAAATCTACAAAAAAAATTAGCTGGACGTGATAGAGCACACCTGTGGACCCAGCTACTCGGGATGCTGAGGCAGAAGATTAACTTGAACCCAGGAGGCAGAGGTTGTAGTGAGCCAAAATCGTGCCAGTGCACTACAGCCTAGGTGACAGAGCAAGACTCCATCTCAGAAAACAAAAAAATAAAAATGTTGAGCTGCAAAGTATAAGCAGCTGAGAAGGTAGGACTAGAGAACTTGTGCTGACATATAGATATAGATTTTATCTCCAAAATGTGGACTAACATTAAGTGGTTCTTGAGTGGAGGCCAAATGCTATTAAATATTTAGAAGATAATATTAACAATGTAGATAACAATTAAGTGTTGGAATTTAGATTGTAGGATAACCTAGTAAAAAATAAAAATATAATCAAATGTAAGTAATGAAAACAGAAAGGAGAAATACAAAACACTTTTAGCACACATATGACATCTAGATATAGACAAGATTATGAAAAAGAAAATTAAACCACACAGAATATGAAGAAGAAGAAGACAAATATGAGGATGAAGAAAGAGAAGGTGAAAAGGAAGAATGTGAAGGTGAAGATGAAGAAAAAGAATGAGAAAAAAAAAGAGAAAAGGAATTATCTCAGCAGAAAATACAAGTTTCTCTCAGAAAAGGAAAACTCAGAACAAGACAAATTTTTAACATCTTGTTCCATAATAAAATCAGGAGACTGAGACATATATAGCCCTTTTGGTGGCATGAGGCCAGTTTGAATTCATTTTCTCGAGCTTGCTAGAATATTTGCCTTGTTCACTGACTTTTTTTTTTCTATTTGCTAATGTTAATTTGCCCATTAGCAACTGTTTTCTCTTTTTAGGACATGCAACAAAAAGGAGCAAAGAAAGCCAGTGAAAATAATCTTTTTGACACTGCAATTATATTGCCAGAAACTCTAGGGAGTCAAGGAGATGTGAGTGATCTTCAGCACAGTTCTACAGAAGCATTCAATAACGCAGTGAAATGGAATCACAGGGTCATATGCTCAGTGTACACTTAACTTTATAATAAATTGCTATTAGTTCGGTGCAAAAGTAATTGCGTTTTTCCATGTTACTTTTAGTGTAAAAAACCACAATTATTCTTGTATCAACCTAATAGTTTCTCAGGGTAGCTGTATTACTAAGTTACCAAAAAGAAATGTGTGAACGTTGCAATTCTTCTACATTTTCATCAGCACTTGTATTGTTGGCCTTATGTTGTAGCCATTCTGGAGGATATACAGGAGTAATTCACTGTGGTCTCAAGTTGTATTTCCCTGATGACCAGTAATGTTGACTATTTTCTAATATGATCATTGGACATTAGTGTATGTTTTGTTGCAGTGTCTCTTTCTGTCTACTTTTTAGTTGGATTATGTGTCTTCTAATAATTGATTTGAAAGAGTTCTTTATTGCTAGTTTTGAAATTTTTTTTAGCTATATGGATTGTATATGTTTTTCTGTGTTCTGCAGTTTGCCTTTCATTCCCTAACCATGACGTTAGAAGGTACAGATTTTAAATTTTTGATTAAATACAATTTATCAAGTTTATATGTTTTATGGTTTTACTTTTTCATTTACAGAATTGTTTCTCTCCACAAGTTGCAAAAATTTTCTCTTATGTTGCATCTGGAAGTTTTCTAATAATTACATATTTTATCTTAGGTCTATAATCAGTTTTGAAGTGTTTTCTTTTTGTTTGCAATTCCAGTACTTTGGGAGGCCAAAGTTGGAGGATCATTTGAGCCCAGGACTTTGGGATAAGCCTGGGCAACACAGTGAGACCCTGTCTCTACAGAAAAATCAAAATATTAGCCTTCTGTGATGGCAGATACCTATGGTTCCACGTTACCTGTGAGGCTGAGGTAGGAAGAGCACTTGAACCCAGGAGGTTGAGGGTGCTGCACTCCAGCCTGGGTGACAGAGCTAGACACTATCTTAATTTTTTAAATTGGTATTCTATATGTTGTGAGTTAACAGCTTAAAATTTTCTTTCTCTGTACAGATATTTAGTTTCTAAACATTTGTTTTTAAAAAAACCAATTCTTTCTGCTATTACCATAGCAATTTTGTCGAAATCAATTGACCATGAATGTGTCTATTTCTGAAATTTCTGTTCTGTGCTCTTGATTTGTGTCCCTATCTTAATACCAGTACAGCATTATTCTTGTAATTTAGCTGTATATAATAAGTCTTGACGCCAGAGTCTTCTAACTTCATTCTTCTTTTTCCAAATTTTACATGTCTGTGTTCTTTGCATTTCTACATACATTTTAAAATCAGCATGTCCAATTTTACAGACACTTTGAAAAACTCGACTAGTTTTGCATTGAATCTATATGAAAAAGTGAGTAGTATTGACGTTTTAATAACTTTGAGACTACTATTTCAAAACATGATCTATTTTCCATGTGCTTGGGTTTTATTTACCTTCAGTGATGTTCTATAGTTTTGAGTTTCATGTCTTATGTATATTTTGTTAAATGTATCCCAAGTTTTCAAGAATAGAAATTCTATTGTAAAGGGTTATATTTTCCTTTTAATTCAGTTTTGCATATTTTATTCCTAGTATATAGAAATGCAGTATTTTTGGTTTGACTTTGGATTCTGAAATCTTGCCACCTTTACTTATTAGTGCTCACAACATTTTGTGTGTATTCCTCAGGGGTTACTATGTACATAGTCATTTTCCCCACCAAGAAAACAAAACAGTTCGGTTATTTATCTATATCTATCTGTCTATCTCCTACCTATTTATCTATCATCTATCTACGTTGTGATGAGAACACTTAACAAAGATCTACTATCTTAAAATTTACAATGCAAAATACATCCTTGCTCACCATATGCATAGTATTATACAGGAGACCTCTAGAACCAAACTAAATTGTCTTTTATAATTTAAACTTTACACCTATTGAATGGCTATTTGACTCTTCTAAGTTTCCGTTTTGTATTTTTTCTTGCTTCATTGTATTTGCTAGGACTACCAGTATAATATTAAATAAAAATAGTAAAAGATGACTTTATATCTAGCTTATAATGTTATTGGGGAGAAGTTTAATATCTTTCTTCATAGATTGTTATTTGTAGATTTTTTATAAATATCCCTTATCTGGTTTAGGAAGTTTCATTTTATTTCTTATTTTTTTTTTTTTTTTGAGACAGAGTTTCACTCTTGTTACCCAGGCTGGAGTGCAATGGCACGATGTCGGCTCACCGCAACCTCCGCCTCCTGGATTCAGGCAATTCTCCTGCCTCAGCCTCCTGAGTAGCTGGGATTACAGGCACACGCCACAATGCCCAGCTAATTTTTTGTATTTTTAGTAGAGACGGGGTTTCACCATGTCGACCAGGATGGTCTCGAACTCTCGACCTCGTGATCCACCCCCCTCGGCCTCCCAAAGTGCTGGGATTACAGGCTTGAGCCACCGCGCCCGGCCAGTTTCATTTTATTTCTAGTTTACTGAGGGCTTTTATAAAGGAGGGGTTTAAATGTTGTCAATGCTTTTTCTGCATCTCTTGAGATTACCATCTTATTTTGCTTTTTGTTCTGCTTAAAGAGTAAGTCACATTGATTGATTTTCAAGTCAAATAAACCTTGCATTCCTATGAAAAACCCTTGCTATAGTTTGAATGTTCGTCCCCTTCAAATCTCATGTTGAAATTATATCCCTAGTGTTGAAGGTGGAGCCTAATGGGAAATGTTTTGTTCATCGGGCAGATTTTTCATAAACAGATTGATCTCTCCCCTTGATGGTGGTATGTGAGTGAGTTCTCATTCTGTTTTCTCCCAAGATAGCTGGTTGTTACAAATCACCGGGCACCTCCCTTGCTCCCCCTGCTTTCTCTTTTGCCACATGAGGTCTGCACATCCTGGGTCTTCTTTGCCTTCCTCTAGAGTAGAAGTAGACTGGAGCCCTAACTAGATACTCAGTCTTTCAGGTAGCAGAATTTTGAGCAAAATAAGCTGTTAAAAAATTACACAGCCTCAGGTATTTCTTTATAAAAACACAAAACAGACTAAGACACTCTATTGATCATGCAGAATAAGTTAAATTTGTTATACATTGCTGGGCTCAATGTGATAATGTTGGGAAGAATTTTTTGATCTATGTTTATGACACGTATTCGTTGATTTTTTCCTTGTAGTTTAAAAACCTTTTTCATACTACACAGATGTATCTTGTAGTTTCTTTTTTGATTTTGTTAAAAGCATAATAATGGGCTCACTAGATGATTGGGATATGTCTCTTCCCATCTGCTCCATCTCTATTTTCTGAAAATGATGCATAAGGATGTATTATTTCTTTCTTAAATGTTTCATAGAATTATTCAGTGAAGCATTCTGTATTCAAAATTTGAATATATGAAAATGTTTTTAGTTATAAATTAATGCTAATAATCATAGAATTATATATTTTTTTCTATTTCTTCTTGAGTCTGTTTAGTAATTTATATTTTATTATCCCTTTTATGTCTGTAGTTCTTTTAGTGATATCATCTTGATGCATCCTAAGATACTTGGAGTATATTAATCAGGTAGACTCTGATAACATACATACATGAATGGCAAGTTAGAAACATAAGCATTTGGGAACAAATAGAAATATGTATGTGGTTTCTGAGCCAGAGGTTGGAAAATGATTAAAGTGGGTTAACCTCTAAAGGTTGGACTGATAAGAGAAAATATATTCTGAGACTGGCTCACAATATTTTTAGGAAGTTTCATCATAGTCAAAGTCAGCAGAGTGTATCAGTTATCTATTGCCATGATAATGTTAGATAACAAGCATCCAGAGAATCTCAGAAGTTCAAAAACATTTTTTATGGATCTGCGTGTTGGCTGGAGTTCACTGATTCAGGTTGTGCTCCACTGAGCTAAATGGAAAAAAAAATGGTCTGATCAGTGTTTATCATTTGCTGCCTTGTACCAGGAAGCATGGATGTATTCTTACAGTTATTGGAGAAATACTATGGGCCCCATTTGGGTACGTGTCTAAGATACCACTGGGCAAAGTAAGTCACATGCTGAAACTCATCATCAATGGATAGAAAAATCTTGCCCCTTTTGTGGGAGAGGATGAAAAATGAGTATTAAAAGCTGTATAAAGGAGGAGGTAATGAATTAGGGACAGTAATGCCATGAGATTGGTGTCACAGGAGGAAAGAGAAAACCCACCAGAGGGAGGAAGGAGAAAATCCACCAGAGAATGATGCCATAGGAAGGAGGAGTCACAATTCTGCTCTCACAAGTTCTTTGTTTCCAATATTGCATGAATGGGCCTGACAGCACCCCTGTATTCTCAGTGAATGTAAGAAAGAAGCTTTGTCTATCAAGGAAATTTGGTAGAAAAATGGGATGTGGGTTTGAACCAAGGACAAAAGATGAAAGACATTCTGATTTTACAGAATGCTTAAGGGCAGTTACTCATCTTGCAACATCCACAGTACCCTAAAGAGCTAAGGTGACCTATAAATAGTGTTCTAAAGATTTCTACAATATTGCCAACCTGTTGGAGACCATTTTCCCACTTCATGAGGATGTGATACTTATTGTATTGCGAGAGGGAAAACTAACTTACTAATAATGTAACATAAACTGAGAGGTATTACATCAGGGTTTATATTATAAATGATAGGGTTGGAATTTGAACTCAGATTTTCTTGATATTGTTGGTATTTTCATATCATTGCATCATGATTTTTTGGTATTCATCTATAAAGTGGAATATTTTACTACATATGCTATTTCCTGTGCTTGTATTATACTCTTAACCTAATGAAAAGACTGATTTATCTTTGGGAAGTCTTACTTGACACATACAAATAGAACAGACAAGAAATCACTTCTTTGTGGTATAAAGGGCATATGCTCCTCTTTTTGCATCAACGGCTCAGGTATGTCATTATTTATGCAACGAATGCTTTTAATAGAGTTCAATTTCTTTGCAAACAGTGGTGGTTGCATATTTATTTTTACATAATAAAGACATAAAAAGAGGACTTGAATATGGTAGGAAATAAAGAAAAAATATGTAGGTATGTAGGTAGATCAATAAGCAGGTAGGTAGAGAGATAAAGTGATTAAATGATTTATAGTATTCATTCCATTTGTATTTATGATATTTACTCCATTGGAAAATGAATATTAGTGACTCCTCCCTTAGATTCAATTAGCATTGTTGCAAATAGACAAGCTGTCCTCAGAAGCTTCTGCTTCTGCCCTAAAATTAAAAAAAAAAATACTAAAAATTCTTACATGGCAGTTCTCACAAGATTGGAATCCAATTTCATCGTCTTAAGAGGCGAAAATAACCTGTGGATGAAATTCTAGAGGCAAACTAGAAGGAATGTAGTTACAGAAGCAGGCGCAACCAAAATAAAAAAGGACGCACACACAGACACGCATGCACACACACACACGCACACACACACACGCACACAGACACACACTCCCCCTGTGGAATATATTCTAACAAATTTCTGATATAATATACAGAATAACACTTTGAGGCAGGCATCATTCAGAGAAGTGGCATGTAGTTGAAAAAGAAATAGATTTTCTTCTAGTAGAACTGTAGTAATCCCAGCAACTGAGGTCATGGTTGCTACAAAGTGGAGATAGATTATTTTCCTGCAGTCCAGTGGAACAACCAGGAACTGCTGTTCAGGGTGATGGTTGCTGCAGAAATGCATTCTGGGGAACCAGTCAGTGGGTGAATATAATCTTCCTCAAGGGAAGGAACAAAGTTATCCTTTTCTCTTTGTGAGTGGCTCAACATTTGGTTAATGATGCAGGGGTGCTGGTTAAGGGCGAGTGTGCTGAGTAAAGGGAGGGAATTCGACAGTTGCTTTTCTCTATGATGAAGAATGGGTTTGTTTTTTGTTCATTTCGTGTTACTTTCCAACATGTGCTCGTACATATTTTTCTCAATTTGGTTGCTATCTGTACACCCTATGGGAGCCCCATACCTTTTGTGTGTACTCGGCAATACTCATAGCTGTTCCCTTGTTTAAGCTAATGGAAATAGAAACTTAAAAATGACAAAGCTGAATGCATTCTTAAGGACCTGTGGTACCAGCCTCATCAAATCACACTATTCCAGTTTATAGAGAAGAAAAATGAGGACTATGGAGTATAACGAACAGTCTCAGGTTGTACGCTGAGTAAAGGGAAAGGATAAGAACTCATTTTGCTGTCTTTAGCTGTTTCTTCTATCACCCCCTGCACTCCTACCTTGACCCCACGTTATATCCCACACACCTCTACCATTGTTAAGGAGAGCTGTACTGCCGTTAATGTGATAGTTCACATTGATCAGAGCACTTGGCACCTATCAAGCTCTCAATAAATGCGAAATAATGTTTTTAAAGCCATACATATTATTTATTAACATGCAAGCCATTTTCATAGCTTTTGCAAGTTTTTAATTTTTAGTTATTTTGGCAGTGATGTGCTGATCACTCTTTGATAGCTAACTCTCTGTGTAAGTTTCCTAGGGATGCCACAAAAAATTAGTGCAGTCTTGGTGTGTTAAACAGCAGATGGTTATTTTCTCACAATTCTGAAAATGAGAAGTCTAAAGACCAAGGTGTCATCAAAGTTGGTGTCTTTGAGGGCTTTCTCTTGAGATGGCAGAGGGCCGTCTGCTCACTGCACCTTCTTCATATGGTCTCTCCTCTGCATGTCTCTGTCCCTCCCCTTCTTAAACAAACATCAGTTACACTGAATTAGGGCCCACCCTATTGCTCTCATTTTAAATGAGTTGCCTTTTGAAAGAGCCTACTTTCAAACACTGTAATATTCCGAGGTACTGGGGGTTAAAACTTCAACGTATGAACTTTATGGGGACATAAGTTAGTCTGTTTCACTCATTAAAAAAACAGAAAAGAAAGAAAAGAAAAGAAAGCTAAGATTCATTGCAGTGATTCATTTCTGTGGAGGTAAATACTACTTAAAGACAATTTCAAGTCACCAACATGACATATCTAAACACAGCATCAGCAAGAGATGTGCACATTTGACTTTTCTGAGCCAGTAAAAGCTCATTCTAGCACCACTGCTATTCAATCATTTTGCCTTCTGACTGATATTCCACTGTTCTAAAAGCATCCTTTTTTTTTTAACCTGAATCCCATTTTCAAGTTCTGTATGAGCTTAGAAAGACATCACTCTAGGGAGTCCCTGGGAAGGTTAGGAGTTCTGGAAATGGTCCTGAGTTGAAAAGGGAAGCTAATTTAGGGGACCTCAGGCAATAGTTCCATAATCATAATGAAAATTGTGATCATTGTGAAGAATCTATGTTGAGCCAAGAAGGCAGAGTAGGCGGGAAAGAGTATCTGGTATGAAGGGCCAGGTCATGTGTCTAATGTTAATATCTCCTTCATTTATGGAACATTCTCTCTTTTTCTGTTTGCTTTTATTTGCTTGTTTGTTTATTTATTTATTTGGTAGCTTCTATACCACCATTCTCTGCTGCTTACTCTTTTTCCTCTTAAAATTCTGACAGATAACTTTAAATGTTTCAGTTTAAATGCCTAATACTTAGGCAGCACCACAATTCTTGTTCATGCAAACCATCATGTAGAATGTCATTCATGCTCCAATAGTTATACCTGTAGTCCTAAGCTCTCTTCTATACTTAAAACAATATCTATATTTAAATGTCTTATTGCCATTTCCAACTACACACCTGATATGGTTTTGTCATGTCCCCACCAAAATTTCAAATTGAATTGTATCTCCCATAATTCCCATGTGTCCTGGGAGGGACCCAGCAGGAGGTAATTCAATCATAGTGGCCAGTCTTTTTCCTCTGATTCTCATAATAGTGAATATGTCACACAAGATTTAACGGGTTCATCAGGAGTTTCGCTTTTGTTTCTTCCTCATTTTTTCTTGCCGCCACCATATAAGAAGTGCCTTTCACCTTCTGCCATAATTTTGAGGCCTTCCCAGCCATGTGAAACTGTAAGTCAAGTGAAACTTCTTTTTTCCCCAGTCTCTCAGGTGTATCTTTATCAGCAGCATGAAAACAGACTAATACAATGCTGCTAAAAATATGCACAAGATTTATATATAACTCCTCTGCAAATGCAACTTGTCACAGAAAATGATTTCATAATATCCCTAATTACCCAATGAAGGTAGAACAGTTGAAACTACCTCATTGGAAGAAAGAGAGAGAATAATTTGAGGAAAAAAAATAAGCAGAACCTGAGTTATGTGAGATAATACCAAAGTCTAAACTTTGTCCAGTAGAAGAAAATATTTTCTGATTGGGTTTTACTGCATGCCAGTGAAACGCGTGTGATAATCATAGCATTAAAAAACATGATAAAGGCACCTACATGGTGGTAAGATTTCTATTTGGAACAATGAAGTATTGATTATAAGTAAACTGTAAAAAATTAAATATATAATATAAACAATAGAAAACTCACTGAAAATTTTATTCAATGATAGAGTAAAATGTTAATAGATGAATTAATATATAATAATAATTATTGAAAGCATTTATAAGATGGCAGAAAAGGAGAAACTGAGCAATTAAAATCAGAGGGAATCAACAGTAGGCAAATAGTAAAATGACAGGCATGAATGCAAACATAGATACCTTCATTAAATGTAAACAAACACTTCGATTAAAATTTAGACATTTTCAGAAAGAAAACCTTATAACAAAAATTAACAAAAATGAACAAACAAAAGACACAAGACCAGAAGATATGCTTTCTAAATAAACCCACTTCATATATGATTGTTTGTTCTGGTTAAAAGTAAAAGATCAAAAACAATATACGGTGTAAACACTAATCAAAAGAAATCTGGAAAGCTTAAATTAAGTCTATATTGAGTCTACATCAGAAAATACAGACTTCAGAGAAAGAAAAGTTACTAGAAACAAAGATAAATGTTATATAATGATTGAACAGTCAATTCACTGAGAACATATAACAATGCTAAATGTAGATTCACCTAACAATACAGCATCAAAATATATAAAAAACACCAGCTGATTAAACTGAAATAAAAGAATAAAATTTCTAGTTATAGCTAGAGGTTTCAGCATATCTGTCTCAATAATTAATAGAAAAAATTTATGTAGATGCGAAATCAGTAAGCATGTAGAAAATGGAACAAAACCATCAAAAATTGGATTTAGGGAATTTTTACAAGTCATTCCACTAAACATTAGCAAAATATTCTTATACAATGTACATGAAATATTTACAAAGATAGACCATATTCAAAGTCATAAAACAAAACTAATTAAAACAGTAAATGTGTTTTTTCCTATCATAGCAAACTTTAATACAAATCAATAATAGAAAGTTATTTATAAAATCTGTATAATATGGTTTGACTCAACACCCCCACCCAAATTTCTCATGCTGAAATCTGCAGTTGTAATCACTGTTGTTGAGACAGGGACTTGGTGGCAGTGATTGGATCGTGGGACAGATTCCCCCCTTGCTCTTCTCATGATAGTGAGTGAATTCTGACAATATCTGGTTGTTTGAAAGTGTGTAGCACTTTCCTCTTAGCTCTTTCCCTCTCTCCTGCTGCCATGTGAGAACGTGCTGTTTCCCCTTAGCCAATATTGTAAGTTTCCTGAGGCCTCCCCAGCCATGCCTCCTGTACAGCCTGTGGAACTGTGAACCAATGAAATCTCTTTTGTCTATAAATGACCACATCTCGTATAGTTTTTTAAAGCGGTGCGAGGATGAACTAATACACTCTAGAAACATGGAAATTAAATAATGCATTCTAAGTAATTTATAATTGAAACTAAAATATTTTGCACGCAGGAGATGTCCTTCTATAGAAGTAAACTGCCTTGCTGAGAAAAGAAAAAAGAAGAAAAGAGAAAGAAGAAAACCCCTAAAATATTAATAAATTAAACTTCCTCAAAATTAAAAAAAATCTTTGCCTTGTGAAAAACATGGTTAAGAGAATGAAAACCCAAGTTAATGAGAGAGAATATTTGCAAATCAAATACTCAACAATTGATTAATGTCCAGAATTTATTTTAAACAAATGCTCAAAACTCAACAATAAACCACTCAATGAAAATAAAAATTAGCAAAATATTTCGACATTCATATTACCTAGGAAGACACAGAAATTACAAATATGCATGGGAAAATATGCTTATCTTCAGTAGACATTAGGGAAATGTAATGAAAAAATAAATAAAATACTGCATACCTATAAGAATCACGAACAAAATTACAACTAAAATTTAAAATCACAATGTTAGTTGCTGGCAAAGATGTGAAGCAGCTAGAGCTCTTATTCAAACACTTCAACTGAAATTCAAACATTTTCAGAAAAAAAAAAATTAAAACCCAAAGAAAACTTATAAGACCAGAGGACATGCTGTCTGAAAGAAACCCACTTTCTATATAATTGTGTGTGCAGGTATGTAACTGGTAGGAATGTAAAATCGTAGAGTCACTTTGCAAAATAGTTTGACAGTTTCTTATAAACATTAGCATTATAGGTTCTGTATTACCAGCAATTCCACTTCTAGGTATTTACTTAAAATAAATAAAAGCTTATGTTTACACAAAATCTTCTACAAAATGTTACAGCAGCCATATTCTTAATTGCCAAAACTGTAAACAACTCAAATGTCTTTTGATGAGAGAGTGGATAAACAAATTATGGTAGGCCTATGCAATTTAATTCTAAATAATGATAAAATGGAACAAGCTATTGATTTATAGATGAATCTCAAAGATACATTGCAAAGTTAAATTAATCAGACTCAGTGATTACATACATATGTTACATACTGTCATTACATTTAAATGACAGTGTTTTTCAGGGGTTAGGGATTCAAATGGGCATGGTGTGGGAGGATTTGCAGTAACAGACGCAGCATGATGTAATTTGTTGGGGTGATCAACTGTTCTGTCCTCATTGCAGTGTGTTTACAGAAATTTATAAATATTTTATAATTCATATAACTGTACCACAAAATGCCAATTTTACTGTGTGTAAATTTTGTGAGTAATGATAAATCTAATTTAAATGGGTGTAAAAGAAAGCAGAAAATGGAGAGCTGAGTTGAGTTGCAGAGGTGGAGCAGAGAGGGTGGATTTGGATACTTTTTTGGGGTATGCATAAGACATACCCATAGAGATCTATAGCAACGTATTAAATAAATTGGCAGCTTTTGGGATGATTCTGATCTATCTATGCAGATTTGTGAGCAATGGAATAAACGTGGTCAGAGCATGAATGGTGTCTCACTGGAAGAATTTGTAGACTTATAAGAAAATGTGTTCAAAGAGAAATACCAATATTTAAGAATTATGCAGTGGTTGTATATATCAGAAACATATAATCAAGCAAACAACATAATAATCAGAACTCAGTATAAAAGACAGTATGTTCCAAGATGATAAGTCTTCATCAAATACAGCAAGTTGAAAAATAATTTGCCCACTGATATTTGTGATTAGCCCTGAAATTTCAATATCATAGCAACTCACAGTAATTTCTGTCAAGGGTAGAATGATGGTTTGATCATTCTGTAAAGTCCCAGCGGGTCTCACATCTAGCCAGTGTGCCAAAGCAGCATATTGGAATATTAGGGAGAATGGAAGAGCATAAAGCTTGCATTTTTTATGTGCTCTCACATTTTTCTATTATATTTTACTTTTCAGCCAGTAAATATACAGTTTTGTAGTGCTATAGAAATACGTATCAGTTAGCTTCCCAAAAGAGTTTATGTTTAAAGCCAAGATAGATAAATTTCATGAATTTCTAATTTTCATGAATTTCATGAATTTCTAAATTTCATGAATTTCATGAATTTCTTGGTACATACACTCTTAAATTCGTGAAAATTCCTTGATTTACAAAATGTTCTTCCAGTAGGATGAAGTTAACATTTTATTGAACTTTTACTGTGTGACCGTCCTTTATTTATAGACATCATTCATTTACTCAGCCAATCATTTATTCAATAACCAATAATCATGCACTAAGCTCCTAATAGGAGCTGAAGAAGCCATGAGGAATGAGAACACAATAGATTTTAAATTAAAGCTATTTTGTTTTGCAGCCAGAGTAGACTATTTAGGACCCATAAGGGTAGTCACTACAAGCCTAGTCACTTCTGTACGTCGGGCTCCTCAGGAAGTCAATGCTGTAGTTCTCATGCTTAAAGTGTAAGAAGAAATGTAGAAAAACATGATTTAACAGAGGGAGAGGTTGATCTAGAAAAATCATGACAATGACCTCAGCGGATTCCACAGGGAGCTTTGGAGCTGGATGTCCCTTAAGAACTGCTCTTTGTTGAGGCAGTGAAACCAGGCTTGGGTACCCCTGCATGACCCAGTCATTTAAGGTGGGTGGCTCCTTCACCCCTACAAGGGGCCATGACTTGGGCAAGGCAACTCTCTTTGGTTCCAGGCAATTGTCTTCCAGTGCTCTGAACAGGTGAGATAAGGAGTATTTCAATTCTGAATCAGAGAACAGTGTTATAGTATCCACTGTTGGCATGTTGGCACCAGTGTTATGAATGCCTTGCACACAAAGGTACTTAAATATTGGTAAGCATATAATTTCTGCAACAAAATCTCACTGTTGAGAAGGAAAGAGAAACAGAGAGAGAGAGAGAGAGAGAGAGAGAGAGAGAGAGAGAAGTTGTGTGCAAAATGCTGTAGTGAATGTAGGCGCAAATCATTATCTTATGTAATTCTCATGTATCCTTAAGGGATAGAGTTGTGACATTTAGCAAATTAAAATTCAAGACACCCAGTTAAAATTTAAATTTTAGATAAGCAATGAATGGTTTTTACTGTAAATCTTTAATGTAGTATTTGAAATGTATGTGTATGTATGTACTTCGTGTATATATATGTATAAAACAGGCATATGTCATAGGTTATGGATACTATTTATACTAAAACATTATTCATTGTTTACCTGAAATTGAAATTTAATTTAGCATTCTATATTTTTCTGGCAAATCTGAGATAGATTACTGAGGTTCTCGGTATGAAAATAATTTTTTTTTTAAATAGTGATACCCAAAGTTACCAATAGTGCAAGGAATTAAACTAGCCCTGTTTAACCATTGTGATGATTATCAGTCTGTGATCTTCAGTTTCATTAGCATGCTTTTGTGTGTTCTGAATTTAAGCTAGCTAGAAGCCTTTTAATAGTTTTCCCAGGTTCTGCCCCTGGGACAAATTGATGGGAAGACAGAGGGCAGAAAGGGGAGGTTGCTTCTCCCAGCTTCTAGTTGTGCCTTGGCCATCAGTAGCAACAGCCAGAGGCAGCTCCAGGCTCTTGCAGCAACTTTGGCATCAGCCCCAGCATCACTGTTCATGATTTCAGCAGCAACCACATCCCTATGGGTTCCTGGGACGCTGTTCAGCAGGAGTGTTTTGGTACCAGCAGCAGCAACAGCAGCAGAAGTATCATTGACAGATTGGCTCAAGCATGGGTTCACAGACTCCAGCAATAGATAATTCAGGGATGGGACTTTGGGATTGGTTATTTAACCGGATTGGGAAGCCTAGAGTTACTTTGAAATGCAGTAAGCAGCAAGAATGGAGGTAAAAGATGACGTTTGCTTAAAATTAGAAGAAAATGAGTGGTAACAAAAGCTCTGTGACAGCCTCTGGCAGAGAAGATGTTTATACAAGACATGCCATTACTGATGTCTCCTGGGAAGGCACCAGGGAACAGCAGACAATAGCATTAGCAGTCACTTCTGTCTTTCTTCGATTCTAGTGCAGCTCTGTTCTTACAAGTTTAAGTTGTATCATCTCTCACACTTTATTCTTCCTTGAACTGTATTTACTCCAATGGCACTCACTCCCAGGCCAGCACCTGTCTCTGTGGTTCTAAAGTTTGTGAGTGCTGCCTGCACAGGCCCACTCGATTACTTGGGCACCAGTTCCACTCCTCATATATTGGCATCTTTCCAATTTTCTCTAATGTCTTTGGAATCCTGAATCTTTGGAGTTAAGAAATCTCAGATGAGAAATGATAACTTTACCTAGCCTCAGGTCAGGAATTCTGAGTTTGCAAATCTTGACTATGCTATAAACTGTTTTGAATAGGATATGAGAATCTTGACATTCTCATTTACAGACAAATCATGAAAAACCTAATATAATTTTATTAATTATCCATGAGTATTCAGTGAAATAGAATAAGTAATAGTTGTATAGCTTAATTCTTGGAAAATAATGTAGTCTCAACAAATATTATTTGAGTAATTTTTAAGTAAAAGTCCTGTCTTAGATGACCTGATGCTAAAAGAAAATATTAACAACTTCTTCAGTAAGTATGAGAATTTAAGAAGACAATAAATATAAAAATGCTCTTGAAATTATTTAATTGTAATTATTATTAGGCTTTATCATTGATTTGTTCACATGACAACTTTTTTTACATGACTGCTGATTTTGTCACTTTCTATTAAAGTGAGATGAACACATATCCACTTAATTATTTTAATTATATGATTTTTCCAGTTCTGTTTCTCAACTAAGAAAGAGAAATAGAGAACCAGAGGGATTAAGGAAATAGTAGAGACATGTGAGGATTTCAGTCTTTCATTTTTTGAATATCTACTATGTGCCAGACACCCTGCTATATTCCAGGAATACAAAAGTCTGTACCATGGTGTAAATATCTTATTCTCCAACAATAATAGCAATGTGTACCACTAGTGTTTTAGGAGCACTCTCATTCTGTGCCAACCCTGATTCTAAATGTTTCATATGATTTATATTATTTAATCCTCATATAATCACTCTAGAATGTAGCTACCATGTTTTTTTCGGTATGTAAAGACATCAAAACTACTAATTTAAGTAAACAGTCTAAGGCTATATGAAGTGGTAGAGTCAGAATCTAGCAGAACGAGGAGAAGAGTAATATGATTAAATTATAAAGGTAAATGTGCTATGGAGATTTTACTAATGACCGTGTAGATCAATCTGATCTTCCATTCCAAGCGCCTTTTCTTCCTGACCAATCAGCAGCATTTGACAGTACTAATCCTGGTCTTTTTCCTGATAAAGTCTCTCCTATGGTCTTCCAGGATAGGGGACTGTCCTGGTTTACTGGCTGCTCCTTCTAAATCGCCTCTGCCACTTGGATCTCATCTTCCTGATCTCTTAATGTTGGAGCACCCAAACACTCAGTTTTCAGTCTCTTTCTCTCTTCAGATTCCTTCCTTCACTTATGTGGCTTGTATTCATAACTTAAAGTACCATCATTAGTGACTCAAATTCTTATCACCATAGCAGACTCTTATTCCAAAATGCATTCTCATATAGCCTACTGAATATCTCCACTTGGACATTAATCTGCACACACACAGTATGTCTAAACACATGCCATGGATATTTTGGTGCAAGCCTGCCCTTCCTTCCTGCATTCTGCTTTTTTGTTTAATATAAACTGTATCCTGCTGCATGCTCAGGACAAACTCTTAGAGCCTTCCTTGATTCTACTTTGTCTCCCAGCCTTCACCTAATTCGTTAGCATACTGGATTGTGAATATTCCAAAAATATGTAGAATTTGACCAGTCCTCTCATTGTAACCACCTTGATCTAAACCATCTAAACAATCATCATCTCTCAAATAATCTGATTGAAGATTGCCTAGATTGTAAATATTAATTCAGCAGCAATCTGCCATTTGTTCCTGATGCAGCTCTCATTTGTTCCTGATGTATACACTTCAGACTGTCCTCTGAACATCTCAGTCAGATTATGGAAGCCTGATACCGTAAGCTCCTTCTTATACATAGGAAAGTACATACATAAATACACTAATAACTTTTTACTCAGTAAGAAACAAAATCCTATTGATAAGGAGGCTATGTATGTGTGGAGACAGGGTGTATATCAGAAATTTCTGTACCTTTCTCTCAATTGTACTATGAACTTAAAACTACTCTAAGAATATAATCTATCTAAGAAAAAAATAAAAGGGCACAAATCCTTGAAAAGGTTTGTCATGCTTCTCACAGTCTATCACCACTCACTCTTTCCCCTCCTCTAATGCTGCAGTGCTGCTGCTTGCTCTTCTGCACAGATATTCACTGTGATCCCACACCTGGGTTTTTGCAATTGTTTCCACTTCCTGGAAACTTTTAAATCCATATATCCACATGGTTCAATCAGTCCTAGGTCTTTGTTCAAATTATTATTTTAACTGTCATTCTTACTTCCATATTTTAAACCACAACTTAGACCCAGCACTTCTCCTTCTCCTTCCCTATTTTATTCTTTTGTATATTTGTTTTTTTGTTTGTTTTTGTTTTTTGTTTTTTGTTTTTTTTGTAGAGATGGGGATCTTGCTATATTGCTCAGACAAGTCTCAAAATCCTGGCCTCAAGCAATCCTCCTGTCTCAGCCTCCTAAAGTGCTGGGATTACAGGCAAAAGCCTCAATGCTAGGCCCTGTTTTTTTTCTGCATGCACTTTTCACAATCTAATATACTATATATGCTATTTATTACTGTTTTTATTTTCTCTTTCCCCCCAGAAGATTATGAACACCTCTAGTGTAGTTATTTTTCTATGTTTTTGTCATTGCCTCACTCTCAGTGACTGGAAAAATGTTAGGGAAATAGTGCATGCTTGATAAATATTTATTAATGTAGTCATAAAGAGATGGACAATTTATTAATGACGAGTACATCTTGTGGTTTGGGAATATTAGGGTAAAATTTTACAGAAGAAATGTAGAGTAAAAAGTGAAAAGCCATTTCTTTCTTTCTTTCTTTTTTGAGATGGAGTCTCACTCTGTCACCCAGACTGGAGTGCAATGGTGAGATCTCAGCTCACTGCAACCTCCACCTCCAGGTTCAAGTGATTCTTCTGCCTTAGCCTTCCAAGTAGCTGGGATTACAGGCACCCACCATCACACCCAGCTAATTTTTGTATTTTTTTTCTTTTAATAGAGACGGGGTTTCACCAGGTTGGTCAGGCTGGTCTCGAAATCCTAACCTCAGGTGATCCACCCACCTCGGCCTCCTAAAGTGCTGGGATTACAGGCATGAGCCACTATGAACCGGCCTCACAAAGACTAGAGTAGGGGCAAAGGTATGAGCCCATGGATGGTTTTGTGTACAGATGAAATATAGATTTTCATTAGGAAAAATTCAAAAAAATTGAAATTAGTGAACAAGGTAGGATTCGTCAAATGTTGACTTTTAAAATGTGCATTCCCTACAAGTAATCACACTCCAACACCAAACTAAGAAATTTCCAAAATATTGCTTCTCCAATGGTGAATATGCAATATGTTTTATTCTCCCTTGTAGGGTTAAGCAATTGACTAACAATCAATACTCTTTTATGAAAGAAGAGCTGGTGTGACAATATTTGTTTAGGCAAGCAGCTGGAGTGGACCTGCCTCCATCACCAGACCAGCTTCCCACCTACCCTTGCAGTTCTTCTTTCGCAGGAGCCTTGCTCTACTCATTAGACATGCAGCAAAGAGCTGGCCTTGGAGCACACATCCATATTCATAACTCAAGTCTGCTGGAAAGTTTCACGTTTTTCTTTTTGGGAAATTATGGCAACAAAGACTGAATACCTAGGTCGCACAAATGAGAATGATGAGTGAGTCCTTAATTCAACCTTCTCCCGCCCTGCCTGTGATCTCTGGTGTGCTTTCTAGCAAGGAACTAGGATTGGCTCACCGCCCTGCTTAAAAACCTTCCAAAGACCTCATCTTCTATAAAGTATACATATTTTTATTATATAAGGAACTGAGTTATCTTGCTCCTGTTTAATTCTCCTGATTTGTTTTCTTTATATTTTCTTAGGTGTATTTTTTAACATATTTATTGTGGTATAAATTACATACAACAAATTGCACATACATAAACTGTGCATTTTCATCTATGTATGTACTCCTGAGAGCATCAGTACAATCAAAATAATAAATACACCTCTATCACTCCTAGAACTGTATACACACACACCCCTTTTTACTACTTCCCCTCCTGTTCATATGCTGTCAATGGTTAGCCTTCTTTTGCTGTGGATTAGTTTATATTCCCCATCAATTTATACAGATAAAATAATACAGTGTGTAATGAGAAGGGGTGGTCTGGCTTCTTTAACTCAGCCTATTTATTTAGAGATTTTGTTGTTTGTACCAAGTGATCATTCTTTTACATTACTGACCCATATTCCATTCTATTAGTATACAACAATTTGATTTAATGGCAGACATTGCAAATTTTATCTTATTAGGGGCTGGATATTTACACATGTATATAAATATCATTGAACTCTGTTTGGCATGTCATTAATTTATTTGTAAACAGTTTCCTCTTTTTCAGTCATACTTTTAATTTGTGAAAGATAGTAACAGAGGTATGTTTAGTCTAGGACTAATTATATCTCACTGTGCAGCCAAGAATTCCTTGAGTATTCCCTGCAATGTCCCACAAGTTATGCGGATTTCTAGCAAGCCTTGTGAAAACAACCACTATTTCTGGCTGTGTAAGAGATCCAAGCCTTTTGCTGACTAATTAATTTAGATGATACGTTCCCCAGTCTCATGCAATTTCCTATGACCCATACCCTAATCGATAGTCTGCTGAATCCTCAAGGGAGGCCCTCTGCAGTCTCTAGAAGATTTCTATCCCTGCAGCTCTTCTTTCTCTCATACTCTGTCCTGTGAGCTCTAACTGCTTTCATCTACTCTGAGTTTCAGGTCTGTCTCAGCTCTGGGAGTTGTGCTCTGCCTGAAATCACCCTTCTCTGTGCTACAGCCTTGAAACTCTCCACGTGTCGTAAACTGGGTCAACAATCGATTCACCTTGTTTGTTCTTTATTTCCATGATGACTCTCCTTTTACTGCCTGATATATAATGTCTCAAAAACTGCCTTTACATAAACTTTATTTAACTTTTTAATTGTTTTAGATGAGACAGTATTATCTGTTCCTTGTTATTTTGTCAGGAAATAAAGTCTCTCTTTTATATTATTAAAAGGTATTTTAACTAAGAATAAAGTTCTGATTTGGCAGTAAGCTGCGTCCCCCTCTCTGCCCCCATACAAACAGTGTTTTTTTTTTTTTTTCTTGTCTTCTTGCATGTTTTAAAGATGTTATTCCACTCTCTTCTGGTTTGTATAATATCTGAAGAGAAGTCGACTGTAATTTCGTTATTTATTCTTCTGGATATTATGTGTCTTTTGTTTCTCAATTCTCTTCCTCTAGAACCACTCCTGGCACCAAAATCTGTATTAGTCAGGGTTCTCTAGAGGGACACAACTAATAGGATATATACGGGAGTTTATTAAGTATGAACTCACATGATCACAAGGACCCACAATAGGCAGTCTGCAGGCTGAGGAGCAAGGACTGCCAGTTCCAACAAGTAAAGAACGTGGAGTTTGATGTTCCAAGGCAGGAAACATCTATCATGGCAGAAAGATGTAGTCTGGGAGGCTGGGCCAGTTTCTCTTTTCACATTTTTCTGCCTGCTTATACTCCAGCCATGCTGACTGCAGATTAGATTGTCCCCACTCAGATTGAGGGCAGGTCTGCCTCTTCCAGCCAACTGACTCAAATGTAAATCTCCTTTGGCAACTCTCACAGACATGCCAAGGATCAATACTTTGTAACCTTCCATTCAGTCAAGTTGACATTCAGTAGTAACCATCACAGGGCCCCTGCAGTATTTGTATTTGACCAGGATTCCTCTTCCACTTCTTTGTCGAAATGATCAATCTCTGCTTCTGACCAGCTTCTCAAGGTATACATTTGCCTCTCAGCTGCCTGAAGTTCTCCACTGCAGTGCCCTTATCCATGTCCTATCCCACATTAAAATGATCATACTATATGGAAAAGAATTTAGTGAGACCTAGGGATAAAATTCAGTAGAACATGAGTGGAGATGAGTTCAGGCGAGGCCCTCTTCAAGGCTCTTTTATTAACCTTACTGGCTAATCCAGCATGCATCCTTTAAAGGACAGAATTATATTGAAAGATTATCATATACTTGTTTCTGGGGTGTATTATTTTTACAAGTAAGAAGGCACAAAATTAAGTGAAAAAAAATTAATAAAATCTAATATATCTCCTGCAATAACTTAAATAAAGATGACAAAAAAGTTAAAAATAAGTATGGTCACATAGCAGGTATTTGTACACACATATTATATGCTTGTTGGCATGTGCACAATGAGTTGAGAAACAAAAACATCTTTCACTGTCATCTCCATCTTCTAACTATTTGAACTTGGAACAAGAAACATCTCTTTTCTGAGCCTTGATATCCAATTAGAGTCAGTAGTGCCTATTATCCAGGCTGGGATGAAGCTTTAGTGACAGCATGTCTGTGGAAAGAATTTTTGTACTTGTTAGTTCCTACTGGCTATTTCACATGCATCCTTTCTTTTTTATGCAACATCATGACAGGGTGTAAATTTTAAGTTGAATAAGGTAGTTTGTATATTATAGACAGTATACCAGTCTACCATTCTGCTGGACCACTATGTGTTAATAAATCAAAATTCCTCTTTCTTGACAAGATATTTTCACATATCACTCTCACATTCACTCATGTTTCAAACCAACCAGCCAGCCACAGTTCCTGGGTAAAATGAAGGACTCCTGGACACAGCTGGAGTAGGGAGAAGGAGAGAATGACTACAGACATTAATGAGCAATTGTTATGTCTCAGGAATTTTTCTGATAACATTATATTAAATTGCCACAGAGGCCTCATCAGATACTGAGTCAGTGACATGCTAAAGGGCATGAAGCTGGTGGGTGGTGGAGCCAGGCATACCGCATGTTACTACTCTCCACACAGATCTGCAATTCATCAGCATTGAGAGCTCTGTGTGCCTCCTGCATGCACTCTGTAATTTATTTACAAATAAAATATGGCCTCCTCTTTCAAATAGGTCCCAATCTATTTGGAACAGGATACAATTTCCTCATCTGTAAAATGGGGGAAATATCCTGCCAATCTTACAATGCTGTTGTGGGAGTTGAATTTGCATATATGAACACATTTGTAGATTGCACATTACCCAACTAGCAGGAAGCATTACTGCTGTGGCTGCAATTTTTTGGGCCAAACATTGAGATCTGTGCGTTTGTCATGGGAAAGAAAAACAATGTTTTTGCCAAAAGCCCAAAGGAGCTCAGAGCTTCCAAAACAAAAGGGGAGGATGAGTCGTCAATCAGCCCTTCTTAGTATAGGAAGATGCTACACAGAATGCCAGTATTACATGGGTTGGTAAACTTTGTGTGCTCTTTAATTACTTTGCTAATTAGTAGGCAAACTAACATTAGAAGCTGTTCCATTTTTCCTCCTTTTTATATTTTTCACCTTTCTTTCTTGAATTTTCAGTGGACCCTGCTGTTTTCCAGACACCCCTGCAGAGTACTGTAGGTTCACTCTATCTCAGGACCAGCACAGAGGTAAAAGGCCCTGCAGCCCGCGGGAAAGAGAAGGTGAGTCAGAGACTGAAGAATAATTCATAAAAGAGGAACATGTAAAGATATAGGGAAATAGATACAATTAATATTATTTAAATATGACTTTTTTAAAGATACCATTTATTGTGCATTCACTCTCCAGCACAATGCTATAACAATGACTACTATCTCATTTAATTTTCATAATTTCCCTATGAGGTAAACGTTAAAAATCTCTGGTTTTCTGGTGAGGATCAAATAAGAGAAGTAATGTGCCTAACTTGTATAATATTTATAATTAGAAAATGATGAAGTGAAGAACCACTTTTAGAGAACTGAGTTTCGTACGTTTTACCTTTTCTTAACTGCATCATGCAACAGTCAGAGAAATTTGTTTCATACTTGTTTTAAAGGAGAAAACCAGTGTCGAGGTCACCCGTGTCTCTCATGGTGACTGCATGTGTTGGTTTGCTCAGGCTACATAACAAATGTCATAGGCTAGGTGGCTTAAACAACAGGTATTTATTTCTACCAGTTAATGTGGAGGCTGGGAAGTCCAAGATCCTGGTGCCAGCAAGTTAAGTTCATTCTGAGATCTCTTTCCTTGGCTCATAGGTTGTCACCATCTTGCTGTATACTCAATGACGTCTTCTTTGTGTAGTGTGGGGAGAGAGAAAGCAAGATCTTTGATGTTTCTTATAAGGACAATAATCTCATCATAAAGACCACAACTTCATGATCTCATCTAATCCTAATCACCAACCAAAGGCCCCTTTTCCTTTTAACTGAAGTTAAAAGTGACCATTTCATTGGTGGTTAGGGCCTCAATATATGAATGTTGGAGTAACATAAGTATCAAGTCTAAAATATTCTACCCTAGCCTTCACAAAATTCATGCCCTTATCACATGCAAAATACATTCAGAGTACTATGAATGAAACACACTTTTGATTTTAGAGCTGATAATTGAAATCAGTTAAGACTTTAATGGCTGTTGGTATACACACACACACACACACACACACACACACATACACATACTCACACACACACAGATATAATAAGGAATTAGCTCATTTGATTGTGACAGTTAGAAGTCTGAGATCTGTAGTCTGCAAAGCTTGGAGATCCAGGAGAGCCAATCATAGAGGTCTAGCCTGAGTCTGCTGGTCAGATAACTAGGAGAGCCAATGGTGTAAATTCTACTTCAAGGTCAAATCCAAAGGCAGACGAAAGCTCTTGTTCCAGCTTGAAGAGCATCAGGCAAAGAGATTGAACTCTTTCTTACTTAGCCTTATAGTCCTTTCAGATGTTTAGTAGATTATATGAGGATCACGCACAGGGGAGGACATACTGTTTTACTCAATCTATTGTTTGAAATGATAATTTCATCCAGCAACATCTTCACAGACATAACAATAAATAATATTAATTAAATATCTAGTAATCCCATGGCGCAGTCAATTTGGCACATAAAATTAACCATCACACTACATTATTTGCAGAAACATAAGTTTGTAAGGTCCTAAATGGCTCCTACCACACTTTTGATGAATCATAGCTATATCATGGCAAGAATAAAACTAGAAAATTTCCTGGCAGATTCTACCACTTGCTGCTCTCTCAGCCATCTCCTTCTGTGAATGGAAGCTTCATTTTACTCAAGTCTGAATGGGAAGATGGACCACTTATTGTGATTCCGTTCTTCTCTAATAGAAACTCCACTGGGTGTCGGGGTGGAGTCTATTCTGGCCCATACACTTGAAGAGGAATTCTACTGTAAGCATATGCAAAATATTTCCTTTGCAGATTAATAGAGAATGGTACCAAACAACAGCAACACAAAGTACCTTTACACTTCATTCCTGCCTTGGGAATGTTAATTAAATTAAATTAGTAAAAACAGACTATTTATTTATTTATTTATTTATTTATTTATTTATTTATTTATTCAGAGACAAGTTTTCACTCTACCACCCAGGCTGCAGTTCATTGGTGAGCTTACAGCTCACTGTAACTTCCACCTCCCAGGCTCAAGCAATCCTCTTTCCTCAGCCTTCAGAGTAGCTGGGACCACAAACATGCATCCCTACACCCAGCTAAATTTTTTTTTTTTTTGGTGTGTGTGTGTGTGTGTGGAGACAGGGTTTCGCCATGTTGATCATGCTGGTCTTGAACTCCTGAGCTCAAGAGATCTGCCCACCTTGGCCTCCCAAAGTGCTGAGACTGCAGACATAAGCCACCACATCCAGCCTCAGACATGATGGTTTTAGAAGAGTTTTAGGTTCCCAGTAAAATTTAGTGAAAAATGCAGAGTTCTCTTATACTTTCTGCCCCTACAAACGCACAGTGTCTGCCACTACCAACATCTTATGCAAAGTGGTACATTTATTATAATTTCTGAACCTATATTGACATATTATCACCCAAATGCCATAGTTTACATTCGAATTAATTCTTGGTGTTACACATTTTATGGGATTGGACAAATGTATAATAGCACTTATCTGTTTTTACTCTGTTATATAGAATAGTCTCATGGCCATAAGAGTCCTTAATGCTCCCCCTGTTCATAGCACCTTCTCCCAAAATGACTGGCAACCATTGATCCTTTTACTATTCCATAATTTGCCATTCCAAGAATGTCATGTATTTCAAGTCATATAGTGTATAGCTTTTTCATATTGGCTCAGTCACTGCTAAATATGCACTTAAGCTTCCTCCATGTCTTTTCACAGCTTGATAGCTCATTTCTTTTTAGCACTGAATAATATTTTGTTGTCTGGATGTACCACAGTTTATTTATCCATTTACCTACTGAAGGACATCTTTGTTGCTTTCAAGTTTTGGCAATTTTGAATAAAGCTACTATAAATATCTGTCTGTATGTTTTTATGTGGACATAAGTTTTTAACTCATTTGGGTAAATACCAAGGAACATGATTGCTGGATTCTATGGTAAGAGTATGTTTAGTTTTGAAAGAAATTGCTGCCAAACTCTCTTCCAAAGTGGTTGTACCATTTGGCATTCCAACCAGAAATAAATAAGGGTTTCTGTTGTTTCACATTTTTGCCAGCATTTACAGTTCTCAGTCTTTTTTAACTTTAGGCAGTCTAATAGGTGTGAAATGCCATCTCATTGTTGTTTATTGATCTAATCAATCATGATTCAATTATTTCCAGATTTTCCATTTCATAACTGAAGTTAAAATCTTTATCCCTACCATAGTAACTCTTGCTTCAGCTACGTGCATATTGGCAGCCAAATATATCCTAAATGACACATGGGCACTATGGCACACTAATGATAGTAATTCATTCTGTTCTGCTAATCATCTTCAAATTTATGAGCTCCTCTAAACTCTTTCTGACATAAATGTATTAATACTATTACAAATCTCACCAGCTTCATCCATATTTTACAGAGGATCAGTTTGAAGACAATGTAGCTTACAGGAATTTATATGATTTTAAATTTTATAATTGCAGAGCAGATCTTGGAGTTTTCCTATTTAGATATTCCCCACCTGTGTATTAGACCTTATGTCTTTTTTCTTTTTAATATATTCGTCTATGATTCCATGCATAGCTCTACTACATTGTCATTTTCTCAACTTCACAAGATGCTTCCTATTTGCCTAAAAATATATGCTATTCACCTGAGTCCAGGTTTTCTTGAAAATAGAATCTGAAGTAAAGCAATTCTCTAATCCTCACTCTTTTTCAGTTACAATTCCATGAAAAAGAGAAAGAAGTGAACAAAGGGAAGGTATGCAAAGAAAAATATGGAATAGAAATATGAGAGAAGATATTAGCAAACTGGCTACATATTTTATGACAAATTCAACTGATTACTTCTTTTCCAAGGATATCTTGAAAGATGCACTATGAAGTATGCAGTCTCTGCAAATGGTCAGAACGTTTCTGTCCAATAGACCTAGACCACCCTGAGGGCTAATGTCATAGTAAGGCCTCAGATACTGTATTTGCTGCTAGCAGATTGTGCATTTAGCAGTGGCATCCACTAGGTCAGTCGTGGTGAGAAAAGCTATGTTAAGAGCTTCCATATAACCTCCATCCTGGCCACCATGGCAACTCTGTTCATGTGTCAACTGAACAAGAGTTGAGTGGCATAAAAGGGTGGCTGACTCATTGTTCATCCTGCCCACCTCATGTTCCAGGCCCTCCATAGTAGCAGAAGCTCTCAAGTGATTATCAAATGTGACCCAAAATATCTGCAATCTAGGCCACCTCCCATTTGTATATATAATCCCTCTTCTATTACCTTGTTGTCCTCAAACTTCCAGTTTTGTTCTTGCAATAACCTAAGCAATGACCGAGGCCACTTGCAAATTCCCAGGAATAAGTGTATAGCCAGGCCTCTGGCCATTACTTCTTCTGTAAGTAGTGAAGGGTCTCATGTACTGCTCATAACTCTGCATATCTGGAATAGTTCTCATCACTACTCTCTTTGGGTACTATTTTTGGATGGGTTATAATTGGTACCAACTCATTTTTAGCTAGTGCCAATATAGATTGCCAATCTATTTGTTAACCAGATAAGCCTGAATTATTTTGTAATCTATCAGCTGGTTGTATAGAAACCCCCACAAAGACAGAGGTTTCAGTGGAGAGAGAAGCATCTGTGGGACCAAGAGAGGAAACGTGAGATTCTGGGCCATTTGTTTGTATATTTAGTTGTGCCATATGTTAGTCTTTGGCTCTATCCTCAAGGTATGTTGCCATTGTAAAATAATAGCTGTGCCTGCTCTAATTTATGACTTAGTAGATTTTACAATATACAGTTCTTGAAGGACAGGTTACAGTCAGATTGGAGCTACATTTTTCAAATTTCAGTCTGTGGTGATTCTCTTCAAAGAGATGCTACTTATTTCTAGGAGAAATCATGGACTTACCTCAGAAGTTTGTGCAACTTTGTGTGACTTTCATATCAGGACTTGCCAGAGACTCCATGTGGCATGCTTATTTACCATGAAGACTTGTAGCTCCATCAGGTTCCTTGGTCAGTTTTCGCAAGTGTCAGAGAATCTAATATGTGATCATAAATGTATAGCAGAACACTTTCTTCTTGTGCTGGGCCCAAAATTCAATTGTCAAACAGCTAAGTTACTTGGTAGAAGTATTACTAAATCTGATGTATGCTGCCTCCGCATGTAAAGACGACCAGAAATAGTTGTGGCCTCTTTTATTGTTTGGAGGTATGAGATATACCATATTGCTCTTTATCTTAGAGAGGCTGTGCCAGCCAGCATGCTCCAGAAAAGTTTATTAGTGTGATAGATTCATAATCTTTGAGTGGTTTATCTCCCACCCTATGGTGTATGTGGGTCCAGGGACTTTGTTTTTGATTAGTTGGTTCAATTGGCCTATTGCCTTCAATACACTGGACTGGTTTTACATTCTGCATAAAATCCTGGAGGAATGCATTATGATGAACAAGAAATTTGACATGGTCTTGTGGCCAGACTGTTAAGGGGTACTGCTGTCTTTTCCATGTAAAGGCAAAATGTTTTTACGTTCTCAGTCAATGGGGCTTGAGATGATTAGCTGTATAGTAAGTATGAGAAGCAGTGTTGATCTCTTACAAAATTAACCCACATTTAAGCATGGAACTGCAATTAATGCTACTACTGCTCGATTGATTTTTGAATATTTCATAAATATTTGTCAGGAACCATCTAATCTTATTATTATTATTTTCATAGTCTAGATGAGGGAATTAAATAGGAAAATTATATCATTTATCTTTCCATTTTTTGAGGGTGATGCTAATCTTTTAAATTCTCTTCTGATGTATTTCTGCTTCTGGTTTTCTATCTAGGGTGAGGGAGAGCTGTTTCAGGAACTACTTCCCATATCACACTATACTGGTCCTTACACTGAAGGTAAAGAAATAAATGTTCTGTCAGATGCTAAGTATATCTGTCTCAATATGTATTTGCATACTACAGAAATGAAGTGCAGCAAATATGTACAGAATAATTAAACTCACTGTAAAAGAGGTGGGTAATAACACTCCCCAAATAGTTCATCTAACAGCAGTAAAGGTTTAATATTCAACCATAGTCAAAGTTCATCTCACAAAGATTCCCTGGACTTCAGTGTTCTATCACCTTCAACAAAAGAAGCCAAATAAGTTTCTACATATGTTGTGCTTTCTGAATCTGAAGTAACCATAAGAATTGGAAATCTAAATGTAAGCCTTAGGCAGCAAAACTACTTGAGATGTCCCCTGTGGCATAGCTGGGTGGTGTCTGTGTAATGTTAATCTCTATGGCCACTAGGTAAAGCAAGCAGTCAGAGTCCCCAGAGACAGGTAAGACGCAGGGTGTCTGAGGCAGGGTATAAATGGTATCTGATAATGTTGTTCTTCCATTATAAGATGATTTTCCTTAAACTGTCTTTACCTTTGTCCCTCAGTTTGTCCCCTGCCTACACAGAAAAACATTTTCGAAATGTATGTAAATATGTTCTGTTTTCTGCTCTTTTGCTACTATATCTTCTTAAATTCATATCATTCACTCTTCAGACCACTCCATTGAAAGAACCCAATTACCTTCACCTTTCAAAGAACAATGGCTATTGTAAATTCTAATCTAAGTTGACTTATTAACATCATTTGACAAAGTTGATTATCCTTTGCTTGTTAAAATTCTTTTACCACTTGACTTCCAAGATACTATATTCTTCTAGTTTTTAGTTAGGCATATTGAAAATTTCTTTATTTCTTTCAGTGGTTTATTTTGTTTACATTGGATTCTCAAGTCTGGAGAGGCCTAAGGCATTTTAAGCCCTAAGACTAAGTTTAATGTCTAGTTTTGTGTGAGCTTCATTTCTATGATGATTTCTCTGGTATCATACTTTTAAGAAAATATATGTATGGTGATTACCCCAAATTTCTGTTCCCACCCTTGAATTGACCACAGAACAGCCAATACCTTCAAATCATCACTTAACAGACACTTAAAACTCATATGTCCAAAACTAAATTCCAGATTCATCCTTTTTACATTTAGTATTTACCAACTCAATAAATGCAATACAGTCACCCCATTCCTGTGGTTTATTAGTCTGTTTTGATGCTGCTGAGAAAGACATATCTGAGACTGGGAAGAAAAAGAGGTTTAGTTGGACTCACAGCTCCACATGGATAGAAAGGCCTCAGAATCATGGCGGGAGTTGAAAGGTACTTCTTACATGGTAGCAACAAGAGAAAATGGGGAAAAAGCAAAAGCAGAAACCCCTGATGAACCCATCAGATCTCGTAAGAGTTATTCGCTATCACAAGAATAGCACTGGAAAGACTGGTCCCCATGATTCAATTACCTCCCACTGGATCCCTCCCACAATACATGGGAATTCTGGGAGATACAATTCAAGTTGAGATTTGAGTGGGGGCACAGCCAAACCATATCACATGATCTTTTGAATTATTACATCATTCAAATTGCCAATGTGATTTTTTTCTGACCTACTTTCAATGCCTATAATCATTTTTGCTCCTCACTATTTATTTCTAATCAATTGTACTGCCATTATAAAGTCACCATTGTATACCAAAAATAAACTTCCAAGTCTCCCAAACGATTGCATGAAGCCCTCTTTTTGGCTAAGGACATTCCTAAGTTAACCTGAAGAACTAGTTTAGCCATGATGGGAAGTGGGGCTTAGACGTGGGGCTTATAATGGGGCTCATTATACTCTCTTCCCTTTGGAGTTCAGGCACAGTTGACTGGAATTTAACATTAAAACAAAAATCTTAAGACTGACGAAGCAGACTGTTGGTAGCAATAAGAAACCAACATAGCAGGTAGCAGGCCCTAGAAGAAATAAAAATATTTAACCCCAAAACGTATTTTCTGATATCTTTTGAAATGATCTTGCAAAGTTGTTTCTTGTGGAAAAAGTCTACATTCTCTGAAGAACTGTTTTTCTTTTACGGTCTTTTTTTTTTTCTGATGCAGAAGAGAATCTGACACTTTTTTGTTGCTATTGTTTGTTTGTTTGTTTGTTTTTTGAGATGGAATCTCACTCTGTCACCCAGGATGGAGTGCAGTGGTGCAATCTCAGCTCACTTCAACCTCCACCTCCTGGGTTCAAGTGATTCTTCTTGCTCAGCCTCCTGAGTAGCTGGGATTACAGGCGTGCGCCACCACACCTGCCTAATTTTTGTATTTGTATTTTTAGTGGAGATAGGGTTTTACCATGTTGGTCAGGCTGGTCTTGAACTCCTGACCTCAGCCTCCCAAAGTGCTGGGATTATAGGTGTGGGCCCTGCACCCAGCTACTGGCATGTTTTTAAGTCTGATGAAAAAACAAACAAACAAACAAACAAACAAAAAACATTTAAAATGTATTCCCTCTGAAACATGCTACCTGGAGACTCTCTCTGTATAATAAAACCCTTTATCTCCACAATCCCTTATCTTAACCGAGACACTCCGTTCTATTTATTCTAGGTCTTTAGTTATCCCTTCCGACCAGTTGCCAGTCAGAAAATCTTTGCATCCACCTATGACCTGGAAGCTCTCTGCCCCCAGCCACTCCCACCCCACTTTGAGTTGTCTTGCATTTTTGGACTGAAGAAATGTACACCGTATAGGTGTTAGCTGATGTCTTCTCTTCCTAAAATGTATGAAACCAAGCTCTAGCCCAAATACCTTGAGTACGTGTTCTCAGGGTCATCTGATGCTTTGTCATAGGCATGTCCTTAAACTTGGCAGAATAAACCTGTCTCAGATACTTTTTGGTTTACACCATCACATCTCTTCTAAATTATTGTAATACTTCCTAATTAGGATCTGTTTTTCCTCTATTCCAGAATTTCCATGGTCTGTTATTGATAGAACATTCAATAATTTGTTTAGGCCATTTTGTTGTTTGCGGAAACCTACCACTGCATCTCCTTTTGTGCAAAGCAAAAGCTAAATTTTTTAGAGGTTTCTAAAATGTCCTATATAATCTATCAAGCTTATTCATTGTTTCTCTGGCCTCATTTTTTACTACTCTTCCTCACTCTGACCCAGTAAGCCAGTTTGTAGTATGTCAAGTGAATTAATACTGCCTCTATATATCTACTTCATTTTCTTCCTCATTCTCTCCACACTTTTGTTGAAATGCCATCTTTTCAATGAAGTCCGATCATCTCCAATTGTAATCCTCTTTTTGCTGACACATGCTATTATTTTTCTCTTGATTTATTTTCTCCCCATGTTATGAAAACGTTTTAAGATGCTGTGATAATTCACTTTATGTGTCAATTTGGCTGGGCTGAGGGATACTCAGGACCAAGCTCTGATTTTTTTTTTTTTAAATCTCGCCTAAATTCCTATCAAAGGTCTGGGGAGTCATGCCCTACTAACTATAAATTCTCATCAGATGGCTTTTATTTAACCCTATATATTAGTATTACTTTCCTATCTGACTCTGGCATAACATTATGTGACAAAGAAGAAAGTCAAAATATTTTAGCTCAAAGCATGTTTCTTTGCCATATTTTGAAATAGTATTGCAAGGCTGTTCTTCCTGGGGGAAAATGTACATCTGTAAAAAATCTCTATTAACATAGCTAGATCTTTTTATTCCAGATCCTCCCAATCCTGAAAATATTCAGAGTCTAGCACCTTTTAAAGGTGTGAATAGGAAACATTTTTCATCCATTGTTTCTAAGGGCCACTGTAAGACTTCAGAAGAACCTTGGTCTCTACAATCTTTATCTTAACCTGAACATTTCCTTTCTACTGATCCCAGGTCTTTAAACAAACTCAACCAATTGCCAGTCAGAAAATTATAGATTTACCTATAGCCTGGAAGTCCCCAACTTTGAGTGGTCCCGCCTTTATGAAGCAAACCAACGTATTTCTTAAATGTATTTTATTGATGTCTCAAGCCTCCCTAAAATGTATAAAACCAAACTGTACCCTCATCACCTTGGGCACATGTGCTCAGGACCTCCCCAGCGCTGTGTCCCAGGGGGCCATGGTCACTCATATTTGGCTCAGAATAAATCTCTTAACATAGTTTACAGAGCTTACCTCTTTGTCAACAATACCCGATAGCTGGTAAAACATAATTTATGGATGCATCTATGAGAGTGTTTCCGAAAGAGATTAGTATTTGAATCCATAGACTGAATAAAGACTATTCTCTCCAACGTAAGTGGACATCATTCAATCCATTGAGGGCTAAGATAGAACAAAAACGTAGATGGAGGGAAAAAGAAGTTGCTCTCTCTGCTTGAGCTGCGACATTCATTTTCTACCCTCAGCCAACAATGCTCCTGATTTTTCAGCCTCCAGACTCAGTTCTGTCCCTCTAGAGAACCTTAACTAATACCTTAAGTATAGCTGTTTTGTACTTAATAAACATTTTTCTATCCAAAAATTACTTTACAAATGTTATTTTTCTGGCTACAGAATATCCCATTGTGCACATGTAACATGCTATTCTTAGATATATCATTGTTTCCAGTGTCTATTTATAAATTTTGTTATGATTATGTTCTACATGTTTTTAGGTTTGCTGGAGTTTGGATTTACTATTAAGTTATATTTGGAACATACTGAAATCTTACAACTGAGATTATTGAGTCAGAAAGCATAAGTGTTTTTGAAGCCTTTTTAACACCCTAAATTAATTTTTGCAAAGCTGTTGTATATAGGCAATATAGGTATGTTACTGTGCCAGAACCTTTCCTTTCTCTAATTTTAAATAATATACTTCTGGGAAACTAAAAAAATTCTGATGACCCTTTGCCTGACTCCCTTAACACATTTAACTTTTGACAAATTTTTAAAACCTCGTTCTTAGGCCTTCAGATACAGTCTGAGTTATAATACAGGCTTTTCTGGTTCTCCAGCTTGCACGTGACATATCATGAGACTTCTTATCCTCCATAATTCTTCTAAGAAATCTGTCTCTTTGCCTCTCTCCATCTAAGTATGCCTGACTTATTTCGGGGGTGGTTGTTTAGTCTTCTGTCTTCGTGTATATTAAATAAGGATGTAGCAATAAATACGTGTCATTATTCTCATTTAATCTTTTTTGTTTCAATGATTCATTACTTGTGTATTCATGAAACAATAAGGTCTCATGTTTTAAATTATAGCCATGTGCCTTATAGTAGAATATTGTTTTTCAAATATTTCAGTCCAAAATTTCTTTACTCAATACCCAAGAGAGTTTATGATTATACAAGTTATATAAGTTGAAAATTAGCACATGAAAATTAAAATTAAGAAATAATTAAAAATATAGTTCTTTCTTAAAAATGCATTAATCACATTATAGTTTAACATGAATGCCATATATTTATTTGTTTATATTTTCAAAATGGGTTTTTCATGTTTATATTTTTCAAAAACCAATGTATTTAGAGAAGAAGATGGAGCTACTTTAGTTTTTTTAAAAAGACTGTAATGCCTGGCATAAAAGTAGACAGCTTGATTTTCATATTTGCTTCTGCATCAATCTGTTATGAACTTTCTAAAAATGTAAGCATACAGGAAAAATCTGTTCTTGCATGGATAAAGCATAAGTAGTTGAGAAAGAAAGTGTACTTTAATGATCTTTTAAGATAATTGTGGATATTCTTCTCTGATAACAAACCAAACTTGTTAAGTGTTAAGTTGCTTATAGGTTAGTTTCAATATGGAATTTAAAATTCATATAAAATATTCTTTATTGGGTTACATAAATATCCATTGATCTGTCTTGCACTTTGAGTGGATCTTTTACCTATGCGTGATTTTGTAACATCATGCATTATTTAAAAATATTAGCTCACTAATTTATGCAGGCATTCCAAATGCTGGCATATTTAATTATAAAACATGTGAAACCCATTTGTTAATATCACCAATATTTTAATAAGAAAGTCTTTAACTTTTGAGAAACAGCCAACCTCACATTGGGCGATAATTTTTCCAAAATTCTAGTGTTCATTTGTAATCTCATATATTATCATTGACAGTGCATGATGTCAAATGTTTTATTTGATGAGACAAATGCACTTAGTTCATTATTGAAAAAATGCCTGCCATAGACTTTTCTGAACATCGATAGTTTGTCTCTCAGTCCTACATTTCAAGTAAGAATAGTATTTCATGACAAAAGCAGCTCATCTGCTCGGAACTCAAACAAGCACAAGTGTTTTGTTTATGAGGCAAGCGTTTTACTTAGGTATGCATCAGAAATGCTTTATATGGCCTCCCATTTTGTCACATAAAATATTAAAAATATATGGAT
The DNA here is from genome assembly GCF_048565385.1 of Saimiri boliviensis. Lineage (NCBI taxonomy): Eukaryota > Metazoa > Chordata > Mammalia > Primates > Cebidae > Saimiri > Saimiri boliviensis. The sequence continues at coordinate 84,653,778 of NC_133463.1, forward strand.
TCAACTCAAAATTTGACAAAAGTAGTACCTTTATTGCTTCATCAAAGGCATTTTAAAGTGAAACAGGCTTTTTGCCTTCAATTGTGTGCCAGTGAAGAGATCAATGTTTTCTAGAATAGAAGATTCCATTGCCTTGATTTGTACTAAAATGCCAATGGTTTTCACTACTGTTTCTTCTGTGTCATTAATGCAAATGTCTCCACATTGGAAAAAGGCAAGTGACAATTATGCTGTTATTGTATAAATGGTGGAGATATTGAACATCCATCAGGGCCTTGGAGATTCCTGTGTTCACATGAATACTTAGAAAATTGCTGTATTAGAGTGGAATGATAATATTGCTTATGCTGCCTCTTTGATACTTAGAAACATTGCCCCATCTTTGTGTAAGCATTATTCATTGGATAGTCTATTAAATGTAGCCAAACTTAATCACTAACAAATATAGAATTCAGTATCAGAAATAGCATGTTGTTGTATGAGAATCTGAAATTTGACCTCAGCTTAGCGGAGGGGTTTAGCTGCCAGAACAGTCTATCCATTGCCATCTGAGAAGTCTATGATGGCTGTTCTGCAGTGACAAATGATTTTGTCCAACTATTGTTCACTTTATGTCTAGACTCAGACCATGCCATGGCCAAGGCTAAAGTCTTAGGCAAAATTATAGACTACATTTAGAATGGTGGCATGTGCCACTTTCTTCCTGATATAGTCAGCAAAGTCTGACCAATAGAAAGGTGAAATACCTTTTACCTTTATACAAGAAGAAACAAACTTAAATTATACTATGGCACTCTGCAGGACAATGTAGGAAACATATCACAATGCTAAGGAATTTGCTGTGTGCTTGTACCATGCATTTTCAGTTCATAGAGTGTTATTTGGAGCCTGTATGGTTGAAAATCAAACAACTATTTTTATTCAAAAAAATTAAAACAATCATAAGGGATCACTGTAAAACAGCCACTACAGTCAAAGTTAAAAATGTGTCCCCAAATGTTTTTCAAAAAAATCCAACATTTTTCAATACTTCTTGCTAGACTGTGGAATTAACTGCACTAAGTAAGTTTGTTTTTCATTTGAGTTTATTTTTCCAAATGTCTTTTAACTATAAAAGAAAAAAAATTAAAAGAAGGAATGAATCAAGCAGAAAGGCCCATGGCTAAGGAACAAGCATTATCATTTTTAAAATGTATGTTGTGATATCATTGGCCCTGATTATTTGCACATAAAATTAACACAGTCAGACATGTTGACAGTCTACTCAGATTTTGGGTAATCAACATTTCCAAATAAATGTTGGAAATGTTGCTAGATTTCAGGTAAATCTAGCAGCAGCTTATTCTAACGTGATCCTTCTCCAAAAGGTTATAGCTGGTAAGGAGTCACATGGGATGCAGATTTGATAGAGAGGTTCACAAAACAATCAGATATCCTGGAATTTGTGTTTCATGCAATAAATTTAACATAGTTTTTATTTGGGGCTGAAAACCTTCAGTCATCTTTAATTCATTACTATTTTATTTTTCTGTCACATGAAACCAAAATCAACCTCCAGCTTATATGGACCTCTAGCTATGTTGCTTCTATGAAAAATCGGCACTCATAATCCCTGCTGTATCTTGATTTCTCTGGATTTACATGGTGAAATTGCCAGCATATACCAATATTTGATACAAATATCTGGGGTACCAAATAAGCAATTTATTGTTCCTTTGTGTCTTTAAAATCACCTAACCTGTCCCTCAAAATAACTGTTTCTTTTTTTTACTAAAAATCCTTATGATTTATGAGAGTACATCTGCCAGGTTTTGTGAAAACTCTGTCATACCCTTGGTAGTGCCCCTAATGTAACTCTACGTAGTTGAATAAATGAATTAATGTTTACGTGCTCAGTGAGCTGACTATATTTAGTTGTTTTGCTCAAGTTTTAGCATTTTCTTTTTTTCCTCTTTCCCTGTCTTTCTCCTTCTCTCCTCTCGTTCTTTCCCTCCAATCCTCCTCCTACTTGTTCCCCTCTCTCCTCCCTTTCCTCCTATTACTCCTTTTTCTCACTTTTCTTCAGATCCAGTGTTTGGTTCTCCATTCCTGAGTTACTTCACTTAGAATAATGGTCTCCAATTCCAAACATCATATGTGCTCACTCATAAATGGGAGCTGAGCTATGAGAGCACAAAGACACAAGAATGATACAATGGACTTTGGGAACTGGGGAAAAAGAGTGGGAAGTGTGCACTACTCAGGTGATGGTTGCACCAAAATCTCAGAAATCATCAATATGTCAGTTATTCATGTAACAAAACACCACCTACTCCTCCAGAACCTATTGAAAAAAAATTAAAATGAAAAAAAAAAAATCCAGCTATAGGGATTTTAGGAAGAAAGGCAGGAAAGAACGATTATGAGTGTGGTTTCTAGAATTTAAAATATGAAATTAATATTATGAGTTTCTGAGAACTGTTTTATTCCACCCAATTTAGCCATGAAAAAAATATCTCACAGAGGTTACATAACTTCTCCAAGTTATGTAAATGGTGGCTTTTAAAATTGTATAATAATTATCTAGTGATGCATTTATTCATTTATGCATTAAACACATATTCTGTATTCCTGGTATCCCAGCCCTGTTCTAGGTAATAAAAATAAAGTGGCCAAAAAGACCAAGTTTCTGTCCTGATCTTGATTAAGCATATATTCTCAAGAGAGGGGTCAGATTGGAAACAGTGTTAAATAAACTAATACATAAATGAGAGTATTTAAAATGTGGTAATGCTGTAAAAAGCAAACACGCACACAACTGAGGAGGATCATTTGATAGATGAAGTGAAGTGTGTTTATGGGGCATGGAGACCAGGGTTGCAACGAGGATGTACATAGGAAAGGTATCTCTAAAAACGTAATATTTCAATTGAGCTGTAAAAGTCAGAAAAGCCCAACTATGAGAAGATTAGGGAAAAAGGACATAGGAGGCAGAGGGAAAAGCAAAGCAAAGTCCCTGTGTAGAGAATCTGGGAGAGCGGTTGGAGTTGATGTCAGATCAGAGGGACAGGCTGGGAGCCAGTGAGATTGAGCAGACCACTATTGTCAGAGGTTTAGGTTTTATTTTCTTTGTAACAAGAAATCACTAGACAGTCTTTTGAGCAAGATATGAGAGATATGACGTGGTTAATACTTAAAAGACATCCCATTTGATTTGTGAAAAATTTTGTAGAGAGAGGTCAATTAAGAAGGAAAGTATTTTTTTAAATGGCCATCTTAGTGCTCCAAGCTAAAAAAAAATCAGGGATCTGTAGACCAACTTGGTAAACACAGATATATTGAAAATATAATCCAGGTCCTATATTCAAGACAAAGACACTTTTAAATTTTAAACTATATGAATACTTATACACAAAATATATTAATTAACGTGTAAATGCATAATTTTTAATATAAAAATAATTAAAATCAACCGCATATATGAACCTGTATGTACTGTTGACTTTTTTTTCACATCTTAGACTATGTTCTACTCTCTCAAAACATTAATTTCTGGAAGGCCAAACAAAAATTCTATTTCATTATAAACATAAATAAAAGATGTTTCTGATTAATGAACATTATGTATTAAATTATTGAGACACGTTTTGATTTGTATTAGTAAATTGATGGCTTTCATATAGTTTGAAGTAGTAATTTACATTTGCAAGAGCATATGTAACTATGTTTCATGAGACAGCATTTTAAAATAGAGATATACTCAGAATAAGTTTTTAAAGTTAAAAACCAAAAGGAAAGATGTATCATAAAAACAGTTCTTTGACTTTTACGTCATTACAATCTCCTGAGATGAATCCGTTTTATAATAAATGTAGTCATCACTTATTTATCACAGTAACACAATTTAAAAACAAGTGAAATCCAATCTTGTCTTCTATTGTAGCAGTCGTGGACATACTTCGGGGAAATGACTGCTCACATTTTATGTCCATTTTATAATTGAATTTTTTTATTTTGTTTGGTTTTTATTCTGGGTTTTGAAATTTTTTTTTCATTGAATGAGATACTACAGATATGTGATGTACAAATATTTTCTCCCAGTCCACAGTTTGTCTTTTTCTCTTCCAAATAAGCTGTTTCAGGGAACTAACATTTTTTTTTATTTTGTTGAAGTTTAATTCATCAGTTTTTTCATGTATGTATCATGAATTTGGTGTTGTCTAAGAATTTTTTGAGGATTTTCTCCTTGTGTTTTAGTTTTGTGTTTTAAATTTAGTTCTATAGCCCATTTTGACTTAGTTGTTGAATAGGCTTTAAAGTTCAGTTGATGCTCAGTTTTGCTTGGAAAATGTGGAAATCTAAGCACCCCCTGGGTATATGTTGGTATGAGTGAAGGTGGGTACAGTTATTTCAGTGGTGTTTGGCTGGACTAGTGAGCTTATTATTTAAAGCTTTTCTGTCTTGCTAGATTGCCCCTTCCTGGTCCTCTAGCTGAAGAGACCAGGTTTTTCTTGTTCTCACCTCCTTTTGTGTATGCCTTTGGTGTTTCTGGGTGGCTAGCTTCTTCCGCTCCAAGTCTCGAATATGTCAGGTAAAAAGGAATCCCAGGGCACTCTCCATTTCTTGGGTTCCCAATCCCTAGCTGCTCTATCTTTGTCTCTCTGACTTTAGAATTAATATTTATTTTAAATATGATATCCAGGGTCTTTAGTTGTACTTAGAGGAGAAATAGAAAACATTCCAACTCCTCCATCTTCACAGAAGAAGAAGTCTTAGCTATAGATTTTTATGATATTTTATTGAAATAGCCCTTAAAATATTCAAGGAAACTCAAACTTCATTATATTTAAAGAGAATAATAAAATGTATAGCACTTAACTTTGTTTTAGAAAGAATATTATGCTCATGACCTGTGAATGTTAGGGTGTAAGATAAAGCTGTTTTATCTTCAATTATCCCACATTCTTAGGGCTAAGTAAACAATGGCAAGATTTAGAAGAATATTTCCATTAATGGAAGCACAGATTATTATTTTTCCTTCTCTAATCTAATATTTCTCTTCTCTTCCACAGCCTTCCTTTCCACCTCCCTACAACTCCTCACTTCTGAATATTTTCTCTTGGTGTGATTCTCTCAGGTTTCCTTCTGTGTTAATGAATGCAGATAACACATTTTTGTGTTCAGTTAAAATGATATTTGTGATTTATTTTGTGTCACCCTGTTTCTATGTGGTTCAAAAGGAGCTAATCCCACCTGCCCCACCTCCAACTACAGCTATGTCCCCAGCCACTTAACCATGGTCTTCATTCTGTCTCTGAACAGTGATTGGTTTCAAACAGTCTCTTGATCCAATTAGATCCCTTCCCAGAGATTTTCTGCTTGAATTATTAAGGAAGGAAGGCTTTGTCCACTAGGACTGTCACACTAGAAAAATGTAGGTCCTAGCTTGCGAGTCACTGTTTTATCTGACATATGGAGGTAGTCTGCCTAAACAAAATCAAGCTCAGCTAAACAGATCAGAGAAGTAGAAAGAAACAAAACCCCTGCTTGATGTTTTGGCTGCTGGATTTCATTTTTCTGGGAGTCAGCAGCCAGACTTAGGTGACTCAGATTATAAATTACCTTTTCCCTTTATAAATCTTAAGATACATGCAACTGAAAATATTATGATTTCTATAATTTAGTTTCTTCCTTTATTCAAATAAATTGTTGTTACATTTAATGAATACTAAGGGATAGTGATGGTCTAGAAGCTGAAAACAGAAGACTAGGCAAGGTTCTGCATTAATAAGATTGTAATCTAGTAGAGGAGTGTTTGCCAACAATTTTCAAATCAGAGACATGAAGGAAATATTACTTTTGGCCAGGCACAGTGACTCACACCTGTAACACCAGGAATCTGGGAGGCCAAGGTGGGTGGATCACTTAAAGCCAGGAGTTCAAGAGAAGCCTGGCTAAAATGGTGAAACCACCTCTTTACTGAGAATACAAAAATAAGTTGGGCTTGGTGGTAGGTGCCTGTAATCTCAGGTACTTGAGATGCTGAGGTGGGAAGATTACTTGAATCCAGGAATCGGAGGCTGCAGTGAGCTGAGATCACTTTACTGCACTCCAAACTGGGTAACAGAGTGAAACTCTGTCTCAGAAAGGGAAAAAGAAAAGAAAGGAAAAGAAAATATTATTTTTGTGTAAAACTGGAGTAAATGCAGTGTACCTTGAGTAGGAGCCAACAGGTGTCTTACACACACACACACACACACACACACACACAGAGAGAGAGAGAGAGAGAGAGAGAGAGAGAGAGAGAGAGAGGCAAAGATCTTAGACGTAAAGCAGTATGTTTTCCAAAGCAAACGTACCTGTGTAACTACCCCTTTGATTTAGCAACACGTTTTAGGTGGGACTTACTAATGCTGTTGAATGTAGTAGCAGTTCATTTGTTTATAATACTATATGATGTTCTAAGATATAAGTGTCTACTCAATCCTGCTATTGTTAGGATATATTGTATTTAATTTATTTCTCCTTGTTTTTCATGTTTATATCTAAAATCCATTTGGAATAACTTTTGTTTGAAGGATACAATAGGAGCCAAGATTATTTCTTTTTGCATACAAGTATAAACTGATTCAGCATCATTCATTGAAGGAATATCTTCCCCATTTGTATATATTTTATCTGTCAATGTCAAATGTCACATAAGAGTAGGTTTATTTCTGAACTCTTATTTCTTTTCCATTTATCTGTGTGTCTTTCCTAATGCCAATGCTGAGTTTTCTTAATTACTGTGGCTGGTATTTGGTGACGTGTGCCGATTGACTCTATTGTTCTTTACAATTGCTTTTGCTTGCTTGGCCCTTTGATTTTATAGTTTACTGTTTAAATGAAACTTCATTGAGCTGATACGTCAGATTAGGGAAAACTGAAGCTTTAAAATACTGAGCACTCTCATTCATAAATGAAAAAATTCTTCCGTTCTTGTAGGTTTTAATTTATTTTAATAGTAAGAAATAGTTTTGTGCACAGAGGTCTTGTTGCTCCTTGAAAGTAATATGTACTTATAGCAAAACAAAACCAAAATTAGGAAACATTGACTCATTTGAAAACAATCTCATTTCTGTGTTTTTATTTAGCAGTTTTGCTATGATCCCTGTCTTTTGTTCCTTTCACTTATCCTGCTTAGGTTTTTTTAAACTTATTGTGTCTGTGTGTTGATATCTTTCATCAGGTTTTGAAAATTCTCTAATCTTGTATGTTTAAATATTTCTTCTCTCCTTTTATGGTTCTTCCCTTATTCAGAAACACCAATTACAATTATGGTAGACCATTGGCTGTGTCTTATATGTCTCTTTTAGGTTTTTTTTTTTTTTTTTTGGTCGGAATTTTCACTTTTTATTTTCTTTCCATATCTTAATCTTGATATACTGACCTATTTTTCAGCTCATTAAGTATCTCCACAGTGAAATTAATTTCTGTTAATCTCATATATTGAGTTATTAATTTTGATAATTTTATGTTCTAGAATTTCAGTGTATTTCTGTCTTCCATTAATTTGTGTTTTCTGTTGACATTGCCCATCAACTCATCTATTCTCTCAAACATATCACATTTTTTATTTGTCTTATGAAGTTAATATTTTATTCTCCTGAGGATTTTTTTCCTAATGTTAACGTTTTTCCTCTTAATTTTAGATTTTTTTTGTTTCTGGTATGCCTGCTGTTTTCTATTAAATGTCATGAAATACTTTAGAAACTATTTGAGGCTCTGAGTGGTGTTATATTCCTACACTTAGAATTTATTTTTATTTTCTTCATATAGTTGAGGTAGGCGTAGATCATCTTAATCCAGTCTGAGGTTTATCAGACTTGAAGCTGGGATTTAGTCTTTATAAGAGCTTTTTCATTTTCATTTCATGCTTTCTGTATATAAGCAGTTTTAGAAAGCTTGCACATCTACTAAGGTTTCTTTCATAGAAGATTCTGTCCTTCAAAATGTATCCTGGCAGAATATTAAATTACTGTTAGATTATTGAATAATATTCTTATATTTTCAGGACTTTACATAATTGTACTCTACTTTTCAACTTCTCAGCTACTGCTAATTAATTAGTAAATTTTCACTTGGAAAACTGGTAAACATTGGATTATCTTCCTATGTTTCCATTCTTTTTAGAACTTTTTTTCTTTCCAATATTACAGGCTTAATTGCTCTAGGGTGACTTTGAACTCATACTTTTTAAAAATTTCACCTAGTTTATCAAGTTGTTCTCCTTGTGAATATTAATGTGATACTATCGAGTTCTTCATGACTAAAAGCAGAAGTCTTCATCTCTTTTTATTTTAACTCTTGTTGTTATAGTTGTCCCAGAGTTATTTGTCATGGTAAAATTTAAAACTCAGTGGTTACAAAAGGAAATTTTCTTTATATCTGGCACCAATTCTGGCAGAGAGGTGTCCAGTGATCAAAAAAGATGCTACTTTTCAGATGGTTTTATTAACAGTTCTTTGGTGCCTCTGTTCCTTTAGAAATGAATAAAGGAATTACGTTTCCATTAATATTTGAAACATGTGAGTCATAGTGTAATATTTTAACATAGCATTCATTCTTTGTGCTTGGTGCTATTTTCTACCTTCTTGAATAATTTTAATTAAAAAGCCTCTTCCAATATAATTGACACCGTTGGTCCATTACATTGCAGTGTTCTGTTTATTAGGAGATAGGGTCTCTGCAATAATTGTTTTTCACTGAGCAACTGTTTTTCTTAATAAAATGAAAACTATAAAATTGCAGTATGTAGTATTTCTCTTTCTGAAGGGACCACTAGTAAGGTTAGAACTTAATTTGTTGCCAGATTCTAACAAGTTTATAGAAAAATTGAAAATATTTTGTGGACAACACACCTGATTTTACTTATTTTTTACTTTTTAAATTCTAACTTCTTTAGTTTAATATTTCTGTTGAATAGTATATGGATAATTTTGTTTGTCTGCTTTTTTTTTGGTAAGCTACCTTAAAACCCTTAAAATGTTGATAAAGCAACATAAACTAAATAAAAAGAAACTTTTTATCTCCCAAAATTAAAGGGTAAATATTCAAAGATTAAGACATTATTTTATATATTTGAATATAGCTACATCAAAAGAGAGTGCTTTAAACAAAATGCATACCTAATAATGGAATTCACTTTTATAAATTTTTCTATGTTGTATTTAACTTGGGGCTTTTCAAAGATTAGGTGTTTTAAAATGTTAAATAATTTTAACCCCTATTTATTAAGTAATAATAAATTAAGTGAACTTGAAACGCAATTAAATACACCAAACTCACTGACATTTCAGGACAGAGACTAAATATACTTAATACATAGAAAATCAATATAACTTTCTTCCAATTGGAATAAATGGATTATCTTTTTAGTACTCAACCAAGTAGAAACCTGATAGACTAAAAACATTTGCTCTATTTTTAAACAGGCAGACCCTTTTGATCCATGTCCTGCAGAACATAACATTTTGCATGACAATCATAAAAGCTCTCCATGTTCCCAGTTCAGGCAATAGAGGGTAATAAGCTGACTTTACACTCACAGACCTGAGTCTTATAGCTTAACAGTATTTCTCTGACATTGTCAAGTTATTTAACTTCTCTGTGCTTCAGTGTCCTCAGTGACAAATTCACAGAGAAACTAAACTCACAATAGTGTTTTCGTAGAAGCTTAATAGATATTATGAGTAACATGAGATTATGAGTGGGGCAAGACTGAGATTTCCTGGCTTTTGATTTTCAAACATGTGCATCTTTCCACAGTTGGTGCAAGACTTTGCATTATATTAGTGTAAAAGTTCAGAGACACAGAAGTATTTCAATTCAACAATTTTTTTGTGTGACTGTCATGGGTAGGATGCTATTCTGGCTGCTAAAAACTGCAAAACATGCATAAAAGTATTTCAGCTTAAAGAAATGATACATGGAAAGTGAATAAACATGAAATAGCATGGCTTGTTTCAGGGACAGCTAAGAAGTTGGTGTGTCAATCCCAGGGGTAAGGGAAAAGGGGAAAGTCGAACTGTTATGGCTTGAAAAATCTGTCAGGGTTTGGGTCACAAAAGAGCACTTCTTCCATGTTCTTGAGGTTGAATTTAATCTTGTGAACAAGGAAGGGTCTTTGTAGGATTTTTAGAGCAAGAGAGAAATGGAAAGATTTATTATACCACTCACCAAGAGCAAGTCTAGTCTCATTCCTCTCCCACATACTGGAACAGGAGAATTCCCAGCAGCGAAGCAGACCCTGTCAATGGATGCCAGTGTTTTTCATACCTAACAGGCCTGTAAGAAAATAGGCATAGTCACCCATTCAGCCATCAACAAACACATTTTGTGGTTACTATGTGGTAAATCATTCTGTGCTTAACTTTTTGGAATGCATGCTCCAAGGCAGAGAGACATGGAAGCACTAAATTGTTTACTTGTTTTAAAAGTCTGAAATTGTCCCCATGGATATGCCTTTGATTTAACTTGTTATCTTCATATAATTTTAAAAATACAAGTAAATCATAACATCAGTCTCTTCAGTGTTCTACTCTGTATGATCTGTGTCAAAAAACAAATTGTTGTTACTTATGTCTATGACAGCTTTTCTAAATACATGGTTTTGTTCAACCCATTGTTTTGCTTGAAAATTCTTCGATGTTCATGCAGTTTTTGAAATTCTATCCTGTTTTTCATATACTCTCTTTAACCAAGTGTACCTCTCCTGCACTCTACTATCATAGCATCATATTTATTTATACTCTCCTGATGATATTTGTTGTATGTATTCTTAAATTATTGCTTTTGTGAGTTCAAATTATTTGAATGGATGATAATGCCTACAATTATGAGCTTCTACCATATGCCACTCATTATGCAAAGTTCATAACCTATAATATTTCTAACCTTTACAATATCTGTCTGAGGTAAGTATCATGGGCCCTGTTTGCTTATAGTGACCAGGAAATGCAGAGATGGTTCAGAAACCTCCTAATTTCACACAGTTAGTAGATGGCAAAAACGATATGTTATGTGCATGTCTGACTTTAAAGTTCATTGAAATGTATAAGGTCATTTTAAATTTACTTTCTCTTTCTGCTAGATCATTTATTCCTTGGAATCAGGGATAGAGGCTTATTCATGTTTTCTAAGTCATGGACATGACACTGTTTTTTAACACAAAGCTGGGCACTGTGCTATGCATTTTTATATGTTATTTCAGATACTACTGGCAAGAATTCTGTGAGACAGGTGTTATCACTATTATTTAAGCTTAGGTATGTGAGAACATGCAGTCTATGGTTTTCTCCATAGAGTCAATGGTTTCTCCATGCAGTCTATGGTTTCTCCATTAATTCACTGAGGATAGTAACCCTCAAGCTGCATCCCATGTTGTTGCAAAGGATACAGTTTTGTTCTTTTTTTATGGCTGTTTAGTATTCCACAGTGTGTGTGTGCCACATTTTCTTGATCCAATCCAGCATTGATGTACCACTAGAAACTAAATAAAAGTTGAGACAAAAGAAATGTACCAAACTTACTTCTATCAGCAATGATACTATTTCATGATTCTCTTCTCATCCCACATAGTAGCACACTTAAATATATTTGCCCCAAAATATCACCAGTGATGTCATGTTGGGTCAATTCAGATTTCTTTGATTATTAATGAGGATAAATATTTTTTCTATTTCTTAGCATTTAAAATATCTAAGTTCTGAGAAATAGTATGTTTTTAGATGTGTTTTACTCTTTGTATCAATTTAAATTCCTTAAGATTAATAATTTCAATCTATCACAAGTATTTCCCATTTGTTTTTTTGTATTTCTTTTACTAAAACTAAGAGATTCTAATTATTTTGTGTGCGATTTTCAAAAAATTTTGCCTATGTGTGAAGTCCTTCCTCACCTCTAAATCAAATTTGTCTGATTCAGTTTCACTTGTGCAATATAAATAAATTCTGTCAATCCACTGGAGCACACACTACATATTTTAAGTAATAAAATCATTTTGATTTTGGGAAAGAAAACCTTCGGTTATGAAAACTGAGGCAAAGAGAGGTAAAGTAATAGGTAACTTGTAATAAATTATATAGTAAGTAAGTGACAGAGGTTGGATTTGAAGCAGAAAGAAAAAAATAGGAAACTCAGAAAGCAAAAGCTGTATATTGGCTACTGGCTTAGGCATGGTGGCTGAAAAGAAGCAGAGCTGTTGAATAGCAGTGATGACAGTGGGCATCCTGGTCTTGTTCTGAATCCTAGAGCAAGTCTAGTCTTATGCATCGCTTACATACTGGAATAGGAGAATTCCCAGCAAAGAAACATGCCCTGTCTAGGGTGCCTGTGTCCTAGGGAAACTACTTCCTAGCAAAAAAGCTTCAAACTTTTCCTCATTGAGTATGGTGCTGTTACCTGTGGGTTTGCCATATATGCCTATTATTGTGTTGAAGTACATTCCTTCTATACCTAATTTAGTGAGAGTTATTTTTATCGTAAACAGTTGTTGAATTTTGTCAAATGCTTCTCCTGAGTCTGGCAAGATTATCATATGCTTTTTGTACTTCATTCTGTTGATGTTGTGTGTCACATTGATTGATTTGCCTATGTTGAACCATCCTTGCATTTCAGGAAAAAAAAATACCACTTGATCGTGGTGAATCATCTTTTAATGTGTTGATGAAATGGTTTGCTAGTATTTCGTTGTGGATATATGTATCAATATTTATCAAGAATATTGGCCTATGGTCTTTTTATTTCTTGTTTTGTGATATTTTTTGGATGTGGTATCAGAGTAATACTGGTCTTATAAAAGGAGTTTGGACATAGACTTGCTTCTTTGATCTTTTAGAATACTTTGTGGATAATTGATACCTCTTCTTTTCTAAATGTTTGGTAGAATTTAGTAGTAAAGTCATTAAGCCTTGGGCTTCTCTTTGATGGGAAACATTTTATTACCTCTTCTACCTCCTTTCTCATTATTGGTCTGTTAATAGTTTCTATTTCTTCATGATTCAGTCTTGGTAGGTTTTATGTGTCTGGGAATTTATCCATCTCATCTAGGGTATTCAACTTTTTGGCCTGTAATTGTTTATAAGAGTCCTGTAAGATCCTTTGTATTCTGTGGTATCAGTTGTAATGTTTCCTCCTTCATTCTTAATTTTATTTATTTGAGTCCTTTTTCTCTTGGTCAAGCTAAAGTTTTTATTTTTTCAGTTTTATTTATCTTTTTAAAAAAGAACTTTTAGTTTTATCTTTTGTGTTGCTTTCCTGCATGCTATTTGATTTACTTCTGCTCCCAACAATATCTTGAGAAAAAAATGTAAAATGTAATCACACCATACCAAAACTTATGAAATGAAGCAAAAGTTTACGACAAAGCCTACATCATAAAAGAAGAAAAATCACAAGTAAACAACTTAACATTATACTTTAAAAAAATAGAAAAAGAAGAATAAACTAGACCAATGTTAGCAGAAGAAAAGAAATAATAAGGATCAGAGCAGAAGTAAATTTTGAGTGTTGTCATCACAAAAAATTTTAAATATTTGCAATGATAATGTTACTTAACCTTATCTAATTGTTTCATATTAGGTTAAAAAATTGTAACAACTTTGTACCCATAAATACACACAACTATAATTTGTCAATCTACACTACTCTTTTAAAATCAGCAATCAATAAACATGAAATTTATACCTGCAATTTATAACTTAATAAAGTACTGTTAATATAAAAAGTTGCTGGTCACAATTTACCAAACTGATTTCTGGACTCACTGATGGGTGCTAACCTTCAGTTTGATACACTTTAGTCTGCAAGTCCTGCAGGATTTGGTAAATCATCCTCCGTGTCTAACTCAAATAACCTCCAAACTTTGCTGAATTACTCTTCTGAGGACCCTTTTACAGAAACTTTTAGAAATAAAATGAATTACATTTTCAAATATGAAGACAAAATGATTTCTCATGATTTCTGACTTCACAGAGTTCTAGGATGTGGGTCTAGGAAAAGAGGGCAGTTTGAGGAGGGCTCTGAAAGTTGTCAAAAAGGCACAGTAAGAGTGAGCTCCAACTAGAAACTCCCACACTGTAGCATAGGCTGCATCATAGCAGGCCCATACATTCTGATGGTTCCACTCAATATTATTGTCTAGTTTTCTTCAGAAGTTTAAAATGTACAAGATTACATAGGGGATGTTATGAAAAATGACTATTTTTACTTTTCATTTGCACTTACTGAGCTGCGAATTTTAGGAGACCTAACTTTGCCTTATGGAAAATCCTGTCTGGGTTGTTTTAGACATTTTATTCTTAGAAACCATCTGGTGAAAAGCCTGGGTTCTTAGTTTGAAACTTTTGATTTATCTGTTACTTTTCTGCCTTTTTTTTTTTCTTCTAGCATCCTCTTTCTTTTCGTTTGCTTTTTTTGTGGTTCCAAATAAACTTAATTTCTTCCTAACTTTCTTCATCCATCTAATGATACTTTTTCTATTTATTGATAGTCCTGTATACATTATGAGTACTATCAGAGAATACGTTAGTATTAAAAGAACACTCTAAAGAAAACCTGTAGATTTTGGAACCAAAAAGAGTGTGATTCAATGATCAACTACGCTAGTTTATAGAAAATGGGCCTGGAGCAAGTTCTGTACTTAATTTGACTTAAGAATATAATCTTATACTCTGATTTATTCTATTAACCTATAAAATGGGAATAATAAGATTTATACCTGCAACATTTTATAAAGATTAAAGATACTATAGTGGAGAATTTATCATTGTATCAGGCATATGAGACAATCGATAAATAAAATATGCTCTTATCTTTATTATTAACTATTATAAACATGCAATTTATAAAATCCATGGAACTTCCAGATAATTCCATGTATTTCTGGAAGAGGAGTCAAATGTAGAACAACACTTTCTGTGTTGTGAGTAACCCAGAGGAAAAATGTTTTATACACAAATGCATGTCTTTATGGCCTGTAGGGTTGCCTCTCAAAGTTCTAGGATGATAGGTTGAAAATTAAGGAAATCAATTTTTCTGTTTCCTAACATGAAATAATAATTCAAATATGTCTCTTGCTTTACAATTTATCAGGTGGTGCTTATCAAATAACCACAGAATTGTACTCTTTCTGAATATCTCTTTGGCTTTCTTCACTAGCCTAAATCCACTGTGAGGTTGAAATAATTTTGTTTGTTTTAAAAGCGTTCAGTAACTTTTCTTAAGTTAATCTGCATCCTTGGCTATAGGTATTTGCAAAGTAGACTACTTAAATGCAACATTTTGCTGAACTTCTCCTATCTTTTAGTCCTTCCCTTGGCTTCCTGGAAGCTGATTTCCTTTCCTCAGGACCCACCATGGCTCTCCAACATGTAGTAGAAATCTGGATCTAGACCTTTCCTAAGTATTGCAAATTATTCCCCTCAAACTGGAGGATGCTGAATAAAATCTTACTTTGTTTAGGCGTTCCCCGATTTTTATGGCAACCAAAGTTTCTCCCTGAATGTGGTACAGAGACAAATTTTCTCCTAAACACATGAATGGAAACACAATTTTCCACCATTACAATT
This sequence comes from Saimiri boliviensis, assembly GCF_048565385.1. Lineage (NCBI taxonomy): Eukaryota > Metazoa > Chordata > Mammalia > Primates > Cebidae > Saimiri > Saimiri boliviensis. Next base: position 84,669,365 of record NC_133463.1, read on the forward strand.
ATTTATAATTGTAGTATTTATATTTTATTGCAATTCTTTATAATTGTAATAGAAACAATTAATTTAGTCTGTATGTGTTCATAGAGTCTATACAGAGGATTCATGTTTTCTCTATTAAATTGACATTGACTTTATTTCTTACAGATTTAGAACCCTGACTAATAGTGTGTTTCTTCCTGCTTTCAGTCATCTGATATTAACAGTGCTATGTCCAAACAGTTGGTTTCTGTTTTCCACATAACTCCTCAGCTCCTCATAGCAGTGGTGACAGTTTTAGCTCATTTTACTACATCAACATAATTCAATTCGGCAATATTTATTAAACATGTGCTATATGCCAAACTCTATGCTTTGCTAAGGTATCAAGAGAAATACAGCATTATGTCTCCCCTCAAATATCTAAACAACTCAGAGACTGAGCGGCCACCCACGTATCATGATGTCTGGGTTTTATAAAAGAGGAAGGAAGGAACATGAGAGGTTGTCATAAAGAAGTGGTCCATTTATCAAAGAAAGGTTACCAAAAACTTCACAGGTGGATGATGAAGTTGTGCCTCAAAGCCCAAGTGAAAATTTTCTAGGCAGGAAAGGGAGTCAGGTGGTATAGCATATAGCATAGAAAAAAACTCAGCAAAGATAACTAAATAGATGAAGACATAGAATGTTACACCATCAAGGTCTATTCTCAAAGTTCCATGGATTTCAATGACTAGAAAATATGGCTGGACAGTGATGAAAGGAAGAAGACTACACAAGTAAACTAGAGTAAAATATGAGGATTGATTAGGTTCCTCATTGAAATTTAAACCTTATTTCATTGATAATCTTTATTAAACTATTTTTACTGGAAAGTAGCATGGTCATATTTGCTGTTGGAAAACGTTGCTTATCTATATAAACTAGGATGGAGGAGAGGCAGTGAACCCACACAAGAGATTCTCATGGCCACCTGGGCTGGACATATAACTTATATCTCTGCTCCACAGGTTCTATATATAATTCTTAGAAATATAGAGCACCTATGTTGTACTCAGCTCCATATTTCCCAGGGTTTATTACTGTTTTTGGTTTATAATAGGTATCTCATTCCTCTTTGCTCAATTGAACAAACAGGGATCGAACAACTCTAGAGGGAATGAAGACATTCAGTTACTCAAGCAGTCAAAAACTGTTTGATTAAGAGACTTGACTACTGACACACCATTGATTTCCAAATCCAAATGTTATTCTGTGTTGTTTCTTAAGATTTTCCCTTGGAGAATTCTTAGTATATACCACTTTGTGAACAGAGCATAGGTCCTCACTAAGACATACTGAAACATTTTAGCAACTAACTAGTCAAAGAAGGAAAGTGCAATCCAAAAGTCTAGATGAGCTTGTCAAAAGGCAAGAAAGTAATAATAATAATATTCATATATGTGCCATTTATTTCAGACACTGGTGTTTGCCAATAATTAGAACATTTACCTTACATACCATACATATACCATTCTCCATAAATATTAACACTCTTTCATTCCCGACATCATTTTCTTTGTTTTCTTTACTTTTTGTTTTCTTTCTTTCTTTCTTTTTTTTTTTTTTTTTTGAGACAGAGTCTCTCTCTGTTGCCCAAGCTGGAGTGCAGTGGTGTGATCTTGTCTCACTGCAACCTCCACCTCCCAGGTTGAAGTGGTTCTTCTGCCTCAGCCTCTTGAGTAGCTGGGACTACAGGTGTGTGCCACTGTGCTTGGCCAAGTTTTGTACTTTTAGTAGAGACAGGATTTTATCATGTCTATACTAAAGAGAGGCTTGGCCAGGCTGGTCTGGAATTCCTGACCTCGTGATCTGCCCGCCTCTGCTCCCAAAGTGTTGGAATTGCAGGTGTGACCCATCACAACCAGCTTCCTGGCATCATTTTCTAAGGAGAGTCCTGCTGAGTGATACTGATTCTTAGATTTTTTAGACAAAGATTAGGGAGGGATGGAAGATTAGTAGAAGGTAAAAAGAAGCATGTAGATGTCTACGTTTGAGGGTGAGAGCAGCAGGTATTAAAAATTTGAGGGGGGATGCTGAGAAGAATTATACAACTACACAAGTGTATGTGTGCGTAGGTATATAGGTACACATATATGTAACAACACTCAGATTATTTACCAACTGAATGTTTCAAATTACCTTATTTGTACAAATTATGTTTTATTAAATTTATTAATGTATATGGTTCTTAATTAACCAACATAACGCTCTGGGAAGAGCCACCACATGATGACAACTCAGCATTTCACATTATCTGTGTTCTTCACAAAAATCATGTATCTAAGGCAGATATTTATGCCACATTTTATGTCTAAGGACACTGAAGTTTAGGGAGATCAAATGTTTGCCTGAGGCCCCATTGCTAATCATTCATAGTTCCAGTCAGAATTCAGATCTTTGGAATGCAAGGTTCTTTCCAAGGCAAAGCCTCGTTCTGCTCCGGACACACTCTCTGGTCATTTCCTCGGATAAGCTCAAATATCTGGTGTCCATGGCTGTTGGTGCTTCAAAGAAAACCAGCAGTAGCGTTAGCTGCTAGGGAGAAATTCCCATTTTGTCCTATCCATCTTGAACTTCCTCACACACTGGTTTTATTAGGTCCCAAGCCTGTTCAGATTTATAACACTGTAAATTCTCATCTGGCTATTTTTTGGGGGTTCAAAGGATTTCCTTCAGAGTAGCTTTGGCAAATGCTACCCCTTAGCTTTACCTTGCTAAAGGCCTTAGATCACAATCCAGCCAGCACTGGGTGCCATCAGACCCATCTCCCCTGGGAGGAGATATTCCAGCTCTTGATATATTCACTGTGTGTGTCAAACACTTGTATATTTACCATGGCGTGGTAATTTAGCATGAGAAGTGCTGTGTTTCTCACTTTATCAAAATAATCACTATCAGCATTTCTTGCTTTGATACAACACGATACATGTTGTAAACTGCTTTTACATACAATAGTTATTCTATGAATTACAAACACCCCAAAATAAGGACACATAAAATTTGGAAAATAGAGTAAAAAACGATAGTTATACCAGCTCCCCTAATGCAATGGTAATGATAATGAGAAATCCCTAAATGTTTTATTCATGTGCATTTATTCAATTTATTTATTTTTATTTAACATAAGGTAATGGAATTCTTTGTTGGCACTATAAAAACATAACTTTAATCATGATTCCAGTTTTAATAAAGGCTACCATTTCCCAATCAACTATATTCAATGTAGTAGGTGTTTACACATAGTATCAACTCATTTGTTTTTCTTTTTCAAAAAAAAAACATTAAATTAGTAATATTTTTCTTGTTCTAATCAGAAAATTAGGGCTCAGAGAGATCAAATTGAATTGCTTAAGATAACTTGATATTCTGTTTTATAAGACATAATGTGTTACCGATGTTAATTTTTATATGATCTTAATTTTTTCTTATTATATGTGACACTGAAATAATACTAATATAGTTTGGATTACTTTTTTAGGTTAGTCTTTGAAAATCTATACTACTAGATCAGTATATATAAATATACATTTTAAGTCTAATGATATAAGTTGAAGAATAAAATGCTCCAAATAAACTGATAATAATTTACACTATGCTAGCTGTTCATTTCACAGAACAATTGCTATATTTGGTTGGAACATGGTATCTTATCAGTGTTCTAATTTCTTTTCCTTTGAACACATTTTTTTTCTCATATGCAGGTAAGGATTTTTATTTTCTGGCGTCTTCATGTGTCTTTTATCACTGGCCTATTGGAATCTCAATGTTTTTTCTGACCATATGTAGAGAAGTTGTAATTCCGTAGTGTAAGAAATGTGTGTGTGTGTGTGTGTGTGTGTGTGTCATGCACACACAAGAGAGAAAACTTTGGGGAGACTGTCAAAGGATGCATGTATCTGCTCACCATCCATCCCTCCCTCTTCTGATAACGTCACCTGGTTTTCCTTTAGGAACCATGATCTCTTTGCTAAGTCCATGCCATTTAGGTAAGTTGAGGCACCGTCAACATTGGATACTGCACCTTCTGGCCATAGGAATGGGTTAAGATCTGAGAACCAAATTTAAGATGAGGACAATGAAAGACCTGCCCAGAGTTTTGCTGGTCTCGAGAAAAATGGTCCTCTACTTATTCTGGGGAACATAAGCCTGTAAATACAGTCTTGGACCTCATCGTGGTCACATTTTTCCCACAGAAAGATTTCCTGAGAATAAAGGTACCACTGAGGAGAGTAAAGTCAAGCTACAGAGAGAGAGATCATCATTTCAGTTTCCTGATTCTGTTAAGACTAAAATCAATCCTAGATGTGATATTTCAGTCATACAAGACTCTAAGTCAGTTGAGTTGAATTCCATCACTTGCTATCATATACTGTCTGGTACACCTGTGTCCACCTGCTGCTTTCAGATTCAAGGATGACCAGCACTCAGATGAACACACCACCTACTGATTTCTTAAATGTCTTGCTTCACATCCCCTTCAGGAGCATTTCACTTTTTTTTTTTTTTTTTTCTGAGTACTGTGACTTCTGCTTGGAAACTCCCATAAGTGGTACCTGAATATCAATAGCAAATATTCTTTGGGTGCCTTTGTTCTCTGTTGCTTTCCACTTTACCTTGCATCCAGCCTGTTCCTGAGCCTCAGCCATAGCTTCAGTAAGGAGTTCAATATCAGTGATCAAGACAGATGTTTACAGTGTCACCATTAACTTGAACCCCTAAGCTTATAGAAGATGCTCAAAAATGTCTGTTGACCCAGTGATTGCATGGGTAAATTTTAGCAATATTTTGATATGTTTGAACCATCCCCAAAAGGAAAATTATTTATTTTTCTTGCATTTGACACATTCATATGAAACTGCACAAAGAATATCAGGTGTTCTTGGTGTTAAATTTTATTTATGTGAATTTTATTAAAATGTATTATTCATCACCTAAGTTCACGGTTCGCATAGCTAAAGCTATTGCTGAAATTTAAACTTCCTAATAAACAAGATTTATAGTGTAAGGTCACAAGTGATCATGACAACCAAGAGATTACAAATAAATGATTTCATGTAATTATGGTCCCACACATGGTCCCAAACTAGCATCTGTTTAACCCCAAGGATGATTCTGAAGGAGTTGAAGAAAGTAAGTCCTCCTTCAGAATCATCATTGGGGTTAAACAGATGCTGGTTCTGAGATAGGATTGTCTTTCTTACTAGATCCTACTGGGATTAACCTAATATTGTCCCAGAATTAACCTAATATTGTCCCAGCCTTAATCATATTTTCTTCTTTTGATGTCCTTGTCTGGCTCTTTTAGTGATGTTAGCTGTACTCAGGCACACGTAATTCCTTCTTAATTCTTTTTATCTGTAGATTTTCATATCTCAGATTTTGTTAATTGACAGCAGGATGGCTCCTTTATCAAATGAGAAAATATGTTTTTTCCTGTATTTTCTTCATTAGCATTTCTGGTAAGCAAGTTAAAAAAAAAAGATAATTCTCTGTCTGCCCCTCACTTCCCTTTCTCTCCTACCTCTTGCTAAGCCACAATTCCTTTCCTCTCTTAATACATGACTTGAGACATAAGACATTAACCTCTTGGTTGCTTCAGCCAGTATATTCTAATTATTTTCTTTCCAAATAATTTGATTTACATTTTAGAATGGTTGGATCACAGGATTATGTTATTTTAATTTAAAAACTTTGAGTTCAAATTCAAAGCTCGTAACATTTGTGATTTCAAACTAATTTACTTACTAATCTCTAAACACACCTATTCATTTGGAAAAATAGTTTGAGAGTAATATTTAAATTATGTAATAACATTATTTCTGTTCTCCAAACTGAATATGAACTTCACAAGTCCATATTCTATGTCTTCTTGCTGTATCTGGTGTATACAACATGATTGCTCAAGCGTAAAAATATGGATATATTAGTTATCGCCATTTTGTAAATACAGCTACTGATATGTATAATATGAAGGCATGGAAAGTCAATGAAGAGATTTCATCTAATTTCACTTATTCTTTAATAGCACTGAAAATTGTTTACACATGAAATCTACATAATACCTTTTCTTTGCTTATTGAAAGAGCTTTGTTATTTCAGACTGCCTAAATGCACTTATATATATACTCACACATGTATACACCTTGCCTGTAAATATATTATAATTACAGATTACAGACTAATTAGAGTTTTATTTATGCCTCAAGATTACATACTAATTATACAGGTAGTTATTATGGAAAACCTGGCAAAGGCTATGTGAGTAATTGCTATAAAATCATAAGTGTATGCTATATAATTTTATGATTATTTGTACCATATGAAATAGTAACTTGCCAAAAATCAAACCAGAAGGGTGTTGTGAATCTGTTATCTATGTCCTTTTAATAATGTTGAGCCTTAGCAATGCCAAAAGCACAGCTTGCTTTGGTTTCAAGGACAGAGGTCCTGGGAGCAGAGCTAAGTACAAACTGCTGCAGGATGTATTTACAGATGCCTGTTTTGGAGTTTGTAGATCATGATGAACATGGAGTTAAGAGATAATCATGAATCACTCAGTAACATGCTTAGTATTCTAATATTATTATTATTAAAGGATGAATATAGAAATAATGAATGAGAATTAAAATAGCACTAGTATGTGTCAGCTATATTTCAGGCATTGTCATAACACTTTATACATACTATTTTATCACATCACCACATCAGCTCTGTAAGGTACAATATTTCTGTTTCAGAGATTAAGAGTCAAGACTCAGAGACACTAAGTATTGAGCCCTAGCCATTCAACCACTAAGTGTCAGAGAAGGGATTCATTCATATCTGAAAAGACTGCCTCCAGGACTTAATGCTCTTTAACTATCCAATCCTTTTTAAAGACAAAGGATGCCAGTTGTTCATTTTCTATGTCTTTCTATTTGACTTTAAATGTATCCACAACAACACACATTTTTATTTCCTTTCCTCCAGCCTCAGGAACAGGAATAACATCACCTGTTTAAATTATCGAGACTCATTTTCAGCCCCTTTTGACCTTGCTCCCTTTCTCTTTTCTTTATGCTAGCCACTCTTCTTCCTTTCATCACACACTTCTCTTGGCTTTCAAAAATAAGATTGCACTCTTATTGACAAACATCTTTTAATACTGTCTCTCCATAAATCTACTAATCTTTTATCCCTTTTCAACATCAACTTCACGAGGAGTGGCCTGTGCTCACTCTCTCCACTTTCACTTCTAATTACACTTCAGGCTAGGATGCCATGGAAGCCCCTCTCTTAAATGTCTCCATTGACCAAAAGATGTTTCTCTCTCACTGTGTTTTTATTTTAAGTAGCTCTATATTTTTATATAAGATACCGCACATATTTATTATGCACAGGTTGATGAGTTTGGGCATGTATGTATACCTGTAAAACCGTAATCACAATCAAGCTAATATAATATCTATTACCTTTAAAAGTTTCCTTGTGCCTCTTTGTTTTATGCTGTTTTTGTTGTAAGAACACTCAACATGGCCAGGCCTGGTGGCTCACACTTGTAATCCCAGCACTTTGGGAGGCGAGAGCAGTGGCTCACCTGAGGTTAGGAGTTGGAGACCAGCCTGACCAACATGGTGAAACCCCATCTCTACTAAAAATACAAAAATTAGCTGTGTGTGGTGGCAGGCGCTGTAACCCAGGGAGAAGGCTGAGACAGGAGAATCACTTGAGCCCAAGAGGCAAAAGTTATAGTGAACTGAGATCAGGCTACTGTACTCTAGCCTGGGTGACAGAGAGAGACTCTGTCTCAAACAAAACAAAACAAAACAAAACACCCAAGATGTCTATACTCCTAATATAAAAGTTTTAAATACAAAATATTATTGCTAACTAGAGGCAGTATATTGTACAGCATCTTTTTAGAACTTGTTTGTATTAAACAGCTGAAATTTTATGTCAACTGAATAACAACTCCCCATTTTCCTCTCCCATCAGCTCCTGGAAACAACCATTCTAATCTCTGCTTCTATTAGTCTGACTGTTTTAAATACCTCATATGAGTGAAATAATGCAGATGGCATGATCTCATTGGCTAAAATTCTAAAGACTACACAGACACACACTGTTAGAACCAATAAATTTAATAAAGTTATACAACATACAGAATTTAGGTGTGTTTCTATATACTAAAAATAAAATATCTAAAATAAACTTTTAAAAATCTCATTTACAATGCCATTAGAAAGAATAAAATATGCAGCCAGGTGCAGTGGCTCATGACTGTAATCCCAGCTCGTTGGAAGGTTGAGGTGGGCGGATCACCTGAGGCCAGGAGTTTGATACCAGCCTGATCAAAATGCCGAAACCTTGCGTCTACTTAAAAAAAAAAATATATATATATAGCCAGGCATGGTGGCATGCATGTGTAGTCTCAGCTACATGGGAGGCTGAGGCAGGAGAATTTCTTGAACTTGGGAGGCAGAGGTTGTAGTTAGCCAAAATAATGCCACTGCACTCCAGCCCAGGTGAGAGAACAAGACTCTGTCTCAAAACAAACAAACGAACAAATAAAATATGCGGAAATAAACTAAACCAAGAAGATAAAAAATGTTTACTGAAAACTATAAAACATTGATGAAACATTATGAAGAAGTCACCAATAAATGGAAAGGCATCACATATTCATGGATTAGAAAACTTAACATTGTTAAAATGCTCATCCTACTCAAACTATTCTACAGACTCATTACTGTCTTCCTCAAAATTCCATTGTATTTTACAAAAATTAAGAAACCAAATCCTAAAATATATATGAAAACACAAAAGATGAAAAATTTCCAAAGTAATCTTGAGAAGGAACAAAGATAGAGACATCACACTTCCTGAATTGAAAATATATCACAAAGTTCCAGTATTGAAACAATATGGTGCTGGCATAAAATGTAAGGGAACAAAATAGAGTTTCCAGAAAGCTAGATCTATATTTATATATGTGGTAGATATACACACACAGACACAGACACACACACACACAGACACACAGACACACACACACACACACACACACACATATATATATATATATATATATATATATATATATATATACATGCATATGTTCAGGGATATACTACAGTCAGTTGATCTTCAACAAGGGTGTCAAAAATACACAGTTGGAAAAAGCAGGCTTTTCAATAAATAATGTTGGGAAAACTAGAGATCCACATTAAAAAGAATAAATTTGGACCCTTATGTTACAGCTCTCACAAAAATCCCTCACTGTCTTTTGTTTGCTTCTTTTTTTCAACCTTTTTTTTTTTTAGGTTCAGCAGTACATGTGCAGGTTTTTTACATAAGTAAATCGCATGTTGCAGATGTTCAGTGTACAAATGATTTTGTCTCCCAAGTAGTGAGCATAGTACTTGATGGGTAGTTTTTCAACTATCCCTCTACTCCCACCCTTCACCCTCAAGTAGGTCCTAGTGTCTGTTGTTCCCATCTTTGTGTTCGTTTGTACTCAATAATTAGCTCCCACTTTTAAGTAAGAAAATGTAAAATTTGGTTTTCCATTTTTGCATTAATTCACTTAAGATAATGGCTTCTGGCTGCAGCTGTGTTGCTGCAAAGGAATGATTTCATTTTTTATGGCTGCATAGTATTCCATGGTATACATGTAGCACATTTTCTTTATCGAGTCCACAGTTGATGGGCATCTAGATTGATTCCATGTCTTTGTTTTTGTGAATAGTGCTGCAATGAATATACCAGTGCATGTGTCTTTTTTGGTAGAATGATTTATATTCCTTTGGGAATATATGCAGTACTAGGATTGCTGGGTTTCATGATAGTTATGTTTAAGTTATTGGAGCAGTTTCTGAACTGCTTTCTGCAATGGCTGAACTAATTTACATTCCCACCAACAGTGTATAAGCATTTCTGTTTTTTTTCACAACCTTGCCAAAATCCGTTATTTTTGACTTTTTAATGATAACCATTCTGACTGGTGTGAGATGATATATCATTGTGGCTTTGATTTGCATTTCTCTAGTGATTACTGATGCTGAGCACTTTTTAATATGCTTATTGACTGCATGTATGTCTTCTTTTGTGAAGTTTTTGTTTATGTAGTTTATGTTTTAATGAAGTGGTTTGGTTTTTGCTTGTTTATTTGTTTATGTTACTTATAAATTCTAGATATTAGACCTTAAACTTAATGTTCAATATTTACAAAGTTTCATCCAACTGAATGAATTTTTCCCATTCTGTAAATTGCCTGTTTACTTTGTTGACAATTTCTTTTTGCTGTCCAAAGGCATCTACTGAATACTACACACAACAATATAATATACATTCTTCTCATCTAAACACAGCACATACTCTAGGATCAACCACATGTGCAGCCATAAAGATAGCTCATTAAATTCAAAAAAGAACAAAAATTATACCAACAACACTTTCAGACCACAGCACAATAAAAATACCAATAAATACCAAGAAGATATCTAAAAAATATATGGAAATTAAACAACTTGCTCCTAAATAAGTTTTGGATGAAGAGTAAAATTAATGCAGAAATCAAAAAATTCTTTGAAACTAATGGAAACATGGATATCGAATATCACAGAAAAGGCAAAAGTCAGTACAAAAAAATGCTCTTTCAGAGTATAAAGAACTCATATGGAACCCACAACAAGCTCAAATTCTGAAAGCAATTCTATGAAAAAAAATTTGCTGGAGGCATCACACTACCCAACTTTAAACTACACTACAAGGCTACAGTAAACAAAACAGCATGGTACTGGTACAAAAACAGATATGTGGGACAGTGGATCAGCTAAAAAAAAAAAAAAAAAAAAAAAACCAGAAATAAAGCCAGACATATACAAACATCTGATAGTCAACAAAATCAAAAAGAGCAAGCATTGGTGAAAGAATTCCTTATTCAATAAATGGTGCTGGGTTAACTGGTTAGCTATATGCAGAAGATTGAAACTGAACACCTTTCTTTCACAATCCACCACAAAATGAATTAAAGACTTAAAGTTAAAATATACAACTGTAAAAAAACCCTAGAAGAAAACCTAAGACATACCATTCTAGACATAAGCATTGGCAACAATTTCATGATGAAGTCTCCAAAAGCAATTGCAACAAAGCAAGAGTAGATGAATGGGACCACAGTGTGTTTTAAGTGCAATGTCTACTCTATGGCATATACATTTGGGTTTTTAGACAATTTATTCTCTTCACATTCAAGGCAACCCTGTCTCCTGCCTCTCTCCTAATTTCCTCAATCACTGTGAGTTTGCCTTGCTATATTAATTTCTATTTTATTTTCAGCCTCTGGCACATTTCCTGGGAGATTATAAGTGCATAATATAAGTTGAGTAAGTATAAAATGGATTGAAAAATTCAAAGGTGATGATTCCTTTTTATTTTTATTATTTATACTCTGCAAGAGCATTTTTTATATACTTGCCTTTTCTCTTATCTGTCACTAGAATGCCAGCTCCATGAAAACAGGAATTTGTCTGATTTGTTCAATATTTTTATCATTGGTATCCAACATAATGCCTAGCATAATGGTGGGTGCTTAATAAATGTATATTTTATAAATACATGAGTCAACATATGTACCCTTCAGAATGTCAAAAATATGTGAGGGTAAATGATGAGGAAGGCATTGACAAAACAAGAGAAAAGAACAATGAGATAAAACAAGAAGGAAAGACTACTATACTCTCTTAAGGAGCTATATGTGTTTAACTATATATGTGGATGTGACTAGAATTATGCAGTATGTTAGTCTGTTTGTGTGTTCGTATAAAAGAATTATCGAGTCTTAGACTCTGTGTGTATAAAGGCATTATCACATGTCAGACCACCCCTGAGTGATTGTTACCTACATAAAAGTCTAAATGTTAATGCAATATATTTTTATGATATCAAGATAAGGGAAAAGGAAGGCAGAAAGGAAATATAGTGCTTTATTTAATATTAAATATGTGCAAGTAAAAATAACAAAGGACAAGCAAAAATATCTGATTGTGTCTTCACATCAATGTTTTAAAGTTGCTCATTATGGGAAGTAATTCAATCTTAAGCATTCTTTTTTTGTCTTGAACATTTTTAAAGGGAAAGTAGGGAAAGCTCAGTAAATCACAGGTCCGTATACTTCCACGGTGTGAAGCAGTCTCAAGAGACATCTACAGTTTTTGACTTTTTAACAGCTCAAGGAGTTGACAAAATATATGTGAATCATTATTAGAAGTATCTGTACATTCCTACTCAATAGCTATACTATAAAGATGATGATGGAAGAGAACAAAGAACCTTCTGATGTTCCACTTGATGTAATAGAAAGTAATAGTACAGTGTTACAACATCTAGATCTTGCTGCTATAATAAATAAATGTCAGAAATAATTCCTTTAAACTCTAAGGAAGATAGTAAAAGGGCAGGAGGTAAGTCAACCAGGAAGGACAGGTCTGTTCAGATACTTTATTAACCCTGTTTGATAATTGCCATTCAGCCCTTCATCTGGAATAATACCCTTTTGCACAAAGCCTCCTGCCAGAACTGTCTCATGAGTTAAAACTTCAGTGTCCACACAATTTAGTGAGTGAAACTCTGAGCTTTGGCATAAGAAGTTCCTGGATTCCAATATTAACTCTGCTACTGCCTAGCTATGTGAATAGTAATAAGTTATGCAACTTCTTCCTGAGTGTATTTCTCTGAGGATAAACAGCCTTCCTGTCTCACAAGGCTGTAACAAAGTAAGCTAGCATTATGTTTTGGAGACATAGATAAAATAAATGTGTAAAACACACTGCTTGTCACAGGATAAAATACTTATTATATTAATTATTCTTTTAAAAAAATTGTTAACACAATTGTTTACATCCATTAGTTTATTTGATACTTATAATTAAAGTTAGAGAGTGTCTGATATGGTTTGGCTGTGTCCCCACCCAAATCTTATCTTGAGTTGTAGTTCTCATAATCCCCACATGTTGTAAGAGGGACCCTCTTTCCTTCATAAATTACCTCCTTCCTTTATAAATTACCCAGTCTTGGGATGTTCTTTATAGCAGCATGAGAATGGACTAATACAGTAAATTGGCACCACAGAGAGGGGGGTACTGCTATAAAGATACCCAGAAATGTGGAAGTGACTATGAAACTGGGTCACACACAGAGGTTGGAACAGTTTGGAGGGCTCATAAAAGGACAGGAAAATGTGGGAATGTGTGGAACTTCCTAGAGACTTGTTGAATGACTGGCCAAAATGCTGATAATGATATGAATTATAAAGTCCAGGCTGAGCTGGCCTCAGCTGTTGGGAACTGGAGTAAGGAAACTCTTGCTATGCAAAGAGTCTGGTGGCATTTTGCCCTTGCTACAGAGACCTGTGGAACTTTGTAGTTGAGAGAGACGATTTAGAGTATCTGGTGGAAAAAACTTCTAAGCAGCAAAGTATTCAGCAGGAAGCAGAGAAAAAAATTTTGAAAAAATGTTCAGCCTGGCAATGAAATAGAAAAGAAAATCTCATTTTCTGGGGAGAAATTCAAGCCCTGCAGAAATTTGCATAAGTAACAAGGAGTCAAATGTGAATCACCAAGGTTGATGGGAAAGTGTCTCCAGAGCATGTCAGTGACCTTCACAGCAGCCCATCCCATCACAGACCTGGAGGCCTAGGGGAGAAAAGTGGTTTCCTAGGCCAGTTCCAGTGTCCCCTGCTGTGTGCAGCCTTGGGACTTGGTGCTCTGCTTCCCAGCCATTTCAGCCATGACTGAAAGGGGCTAACGTACAGCTCAGGCTGCTGCTTCAGAGGGTACAAGCCCCAAACTTTGGCAACTTCCACATTGTATTGAGCCTGCCAGTGTGCAGAAATCAAGAATTGAGGTTTGTGGACCTCTGCCTAGATTTCAGAGGATGTATGGAAACACGTGGATGTCCAGGAAGAGGTGTGTGGCACAGACCAGCCCTCATGAAGAACCTCTGCTAGGGAAGTGTGGAAGGAAAATGTGGGGCCAACCCACTGAGTCCTCACTGGGGCACTGCCTAGTGGAACTATGAGAAGAGAGCCACTGTTCTCCAGACTCCAGAATGGTAGATCCACCAACAGCTTGCATGGAGCACCAGGAAAAGCCATAGACACTCAAAACCAATTCATGAAAGCAGCCGTGCAGGGGGCTATGTCTGCAAAGCCACAGGAGCGGAGTTGCCCAAGACCATTTGAAGCCATTTCTTGCACTAGTGCCCCTGGATATAAGGCATGAAATCGAAGGATATAAGGCATGAAATCGAAGGACATAATTTTGGAGCTTTAAGAGTTGACAGCCCCACTGGATTCTGGACTTGCATGGGACATGTAGCGTCTTCATTTTGGCCAATTTCTCGTATTTGGAACAGCTGTATTTACCAATACCTGTACCCCCATTGTATCTAGTGAGTAACTAACTTGCTTTCAATTTTACAGGCTCATAGGTAGAACAGGCAGAAAGAACTTGCCTTGTCTCAGATGAGACATTAGACTTACACTTTTGGATTAATGCTGGAATGAATTAAGATTTTGAGGGACTGATGGAAAGGCATGATTGATTTTGAAATATGAGTAAATGAAATTTGGGAAGGGCCAGAAGCAGAATGATATGGTTTGGCTGTGTCCCCACCCAAATCTCATATTGAATTGCAGTTCCCCATGTGTCATGGGAGGAACCTGGTGGAATGTAATTGAATCATGGTGATTGTTACCCCATGCTGCTGGTTGAGTTCTCACAAGATCTGGTTGTTTATAAGGGTTTTCCCCTCTTTTCTTGACACTTCTCCTTCCTGCCATTATGTGAAGAAGAATGTGTTTGCTTCCCCTTTCACCATTTTTGTGAGGCCCCCTCAGCCATGTGGAACCGTAAGTCCATTGAACCGCTTTTTTTTTGTAATTACCCAATCTTGGGTATGCCTATATTAGCAACATGAGAATCAACTAATACAGTGTCTTTATTTTTTATTTTATGGATGAGAAAATTGTGGTTCAAGGGATTGGATTGTATTTTCATTGTTATGCAGGGCCATCCCATCTCTTTGCCATTCAACAGCTGAACTAAGTTTGAACAATGGTCCAGTATTTGACATGCATACGAGCCCTGTATTTTTTAACATTTCCCTTTTCTCAGAGGCCCCTGTGACACTCTCTCCCTTCCTCTGATACGCTTCCCCACTTTCTGAACCATTTCAGTGCTTTAGATTCTGCTGGCTTTGACTGTGTATGCTTATTGTTTCAAACCTGTTCATGCCTCCAAAACTGGCTGATTGAGTTTGACATCTGGACAGTCTCTGTATCCTCTTGCTAAACTTTCTCCAGAGAGAAAATTCCCATCACCCACTGTCCCATATCTTTCAATTCTTTTCCAGCTCCTCCAGTATTCTGGGCCGAGCCCTGATCTCAGGACACTAGCCCACTCTGGAACACAGGATTTATTGCGGGGGGACATAAAGTCTCCAAATTATGTCATACTCTTCACAATTCTCTTCAACTGGTCATAGTCTACATCTTAGGCTGTTTAGCTTTGTCTTCTATCCATCTTGCTGATCGACCCTCACTCTGTCCTCAGACAGCCTTTCTCAATAGGCACATTTCTCATCTCGTATACAGCAGCTTCCTCTCAGGCGGAATTCTTCATGTTGTCCCTTCCTCTCTCAAATATGACTCACATGTGCACCTGGATTTGGTGTACCACTTCCAGTCACAAAGAAAAAAATTCTATTCTATCTAGTATATAGCCACCTGCTATAGTTTTTCAGCCTTATGATTAATTAGTGGTATGTCAAGCCTTCAGCCTTATTGTTCCATTTTATTTCTTTATAACTTAATACTGACCATCTTTGTACATATTATGGAACATATAAACCCACAAAAGAGGCCTGAGTGGCTCACAGAGGAAAATGCAGTACAATGCCAGCATAAGATTAACTGATGAATTATGTGACTTCAAGAGCAAGGATACTTTTTTTTTTGAGACGGAGTCTCACTCTGTCACCCAGGCTGGAATGCAGTGGGTGCAATCTTGGCTTGCTGCAACCTCTGTCTCCTGGATTCAAGTGATTCTCCTGCCTCAGCCTCCCAAGTAGCTAGGATTACAAGGTGCCTGCCACCACACCCAGCTAATTTTTTTGTATTTTTAGTAGAGATAGGGTTTTATTAGGTTAGCCAGGCTGCTCTCAAACTCCTGACCTCATTATCCTCCCACCTCAGCCTCCCAAAGTGCTGGGATTACAGGTGTGAGCCACTGTACCTGGCTGAGCGAGGATACTTTCAAAGGTGTATGGAGAGAGAAAAAATGGAGACTCATTCAATCTATTTTTCTCTAGGCAAGCCAAACTATGTTTTGTTTTGTCTGTTTGTTGATCTGTTTTCGTTTTTTTGTCTGACCTTCTCACATGGGAGGAGAGTGGCCAGACGGTGCCAGATGGGGATGTAACAATGTTACACAAAACACAGTCTCTGGGGACACCTCTACCAAAATCCCACATCATGAGACAGATACTGGACTTCTTTCAAAGAGTCCATCCCCTTCCTCACTTTAGTGTCATAGCGCAAAGGGATTAGTGGCATCTTAGGGGAGAGAAATTTGGGATTGTGAAGGATTTTTTTTTTTTTTTGCTCCACATTTTTATTTCCCCCTTCACTAGTTAAATCTAAGGGACACTTAAACTCAGAGCCTGCTATTATTTTGCCTTGACCACTGTGTGACCTTCATTTCCTACAGCTGATTCAGATGAAGAATTCTAGAACAGCTTTGGAGTTTGTTGATCTTTTACCCTCTCCCGCCTCATTATGAATGCTGTGAAATTTATCCTGGGTTATCTTTTTCCAACTTATAAAGCCTTTGGTATCAATTGAACTGGACAGCTCGGGGGTGACGGAGAGTGCTGGCATGATTCACTGTGAGAAACACCCTGAGAAGCTTTCCCATTGGCTCTTCCTGTGTCAGCCATGACCCTTCAGTCCAACTCAGTTAGAATGGAGAGGAAGCAATCAGGCGTTCCCTAAATGCCTTTAAGCCTTGTCTGATTCTCGATCATGGTGAAAGAAGGATAGGCTTGAAACTACAGCAGTTCCAATATAAACCAGGGACAAGGGAAAAGTTCCTTTAATCCACAGGGCAATATTATGGCAAGACTGCTCTTGCTTTAGTGACACAGATACATTCTCATCTTCTTCCTCAGTCTTCACAAAGAGCACATATACAGTGAAGCAGGATCAAGAGAGATGAACAGATTTAGTATAATTATTCAGTAGTATAAGGTTGCATGCATTTAAGGTGAAAAAAATTGCAAGAGTGATCCACCTCTCCTCACCTCCACACTGGAAGGCAAGCTTGCAAAGAATGGTAATGGACAACCATTTTGTTCTGTACTTTCAAATATGTTGCTTGAGGTCCAAAGTCCTTAAAATGACTTGCCTAAAGCCACACAGAGAATTAGCATAAAGAAACAGTGTCACATCATCAAAGTGAAGGAGGGCTTTGATGTCAGACAAAACCAAGTGTCTGATGCTGGTGCTGTGCCCAATGCAAGTGATTATAAGCAAATTTTACAACTCTCTCAGTTCCAACTCATTCTTCTCTTAAAGTAGAGATGAAAAGACCCATTTCACTGTGTAATCATGATAATTTTTTAAAAATGGAAATTAAAAACATAAAAGATACAATGTTCTTATAGCTATTCCTGGCACATAGTAGCTTTATGATAATTGTCAAATATTCACATTCCATCACTCAATGGTATCTTACAGCACAAGCATCATGGTCTCTGAAATGGTTGCTCTAGCTGGTCTGCCTGAGCTCTTGGTGCTCTGGTACAGCCAGGATACATCGAAAGAATCACCTCTTTCCCACTTTGACAGGGATGCAAGGACCTCCTTTTATTTTTACAGATGTCCTTAGCATCAGGAGGGGGCAAGCTCCACAGAGGCATTCTCTGAAAGGGCCTTGAGGGACAAGGAAGGTAATGTTGCATCATCGTAGAATCACTCCTGCTCCTGAAGTGACTGTGGTTGGTGAGGGTACGTATGCTGTCACCAACATGGGTTTTTCTGTTACCTGAAAAGCGGTAAGTTAGCCAACATAAACCTGGGCTCAGATGAACATGAAACCCCACTTCCTTAAAGAGAGAACACCAATCCATCATCTCTCTAAGCATCTGAGTGATACTTCTCTTCTGGGCCCTCCTACCAACCCTCCACAAAGCGCCTGCCAGCAGGCATTCACACCCTTTAGGCACACATTGAGTTCTGACACCCCTGGCACCCATCTTTCCCTACTTTTCCGTCCCTGGCAATTGTATTAGTCTGTTTCCACACGCCTGTAAGGGCATACCTGAAACTGGGTAATTTATAAAGAAAAAAGAGGTTTAATGGACTCAAGTTCCACATGACTAGGGAGGCCTCACAGTCATGGAAGAAGGTGAAGGAGGAGCAGAAGTGTTTCTTAGATGGCAGCAGGCAAGAGAGCATGTGCAGGAAAACTGCCCCTTATAAAACTATCAGATCTCATGAGACTTTTTCACTATCATGGAAGCAAAATGGGAAAAACCCTCCCCGTGATCCAATTACCTCCCACAGGTTTTCTCCACAACATGTGGGGATTATGGGAGCTACAATATAAGATGAGATTTGGGTGGGGACACAGCCAAATGGTACCATCATCTCAGACTTTAGAAACAAACCCCATTATCCTTCCTTACAAAGCCTTATTTTCTTTTTCTCTTTCATAGCCCTGATACCAGATTCCAGGCATCACTCAGAAAACATCCTGTTTATGTACAAAAGCCAAATACAAACCTTGTCAAACACAAAGGCTATTTTTTTCCCTTATTTTCATGGTCAGAAAGTAGTTTTCTTCAGAAAGGCAATGGCTAGGGATCCACTCCCCGTTAGGAAATGTGTGTTATCTGGTCTAGACCAGATTTTTTTTTTTTTTTTTTTTTTTGAGACGGAGTTTCACTTTTCTTACCCAGGCTGGAGTGCAATGGCGCGATCTCGGCTCACCGCAACCTCCGCCTCCTGGTTTCAGGCAATTCTTCTGCCTCAGCCTCCTGAGTAGCTGGGATTACAGGCACACGCCACTATGCCCAGCTAATTTTTTGTATTTTTAGTAGAAACGGGGTTTCATCATGTTGACCAGGATGGTCTCGATCTCTTGACCTCGAGATCCACCCACCTCAGCCTCCCGAAGTGCTGGGATTACAGGCTTGAGCCACCGCACCCGGCCTCAGACGAGATTTAAATACCACCCTGCAAGATCAAGAACAAAAAAGTTGAATTTTTATTTTAAAAGAAGTTTGAAAGTCTGATTCTCATTGAAAATCCAAATTGGGTTTCAGTAACAGTGGAAATTAATAAACACTTACGGAATTAAAATGACTTGAAACAGAAGCAATAGCTACACAAGAGGAGAGTGAGTGATTCTCTGTATGTAATTTTGAGCATTGCAAAGTCATAGCAGTGACTCCTCTACTAGACTCGCAAGTTTCATATCCATTTGTTAATCTTTCAAACTGATGAAGAGCCTCTCAAATTCACTATTTCCTTGCCAAAGCTTAGCTTGTGGAAGACATCTTCGGTCAAGCCTTATCTCTAAGCTCTACTGATACACATGAGCTCTTTCACCAAGGGTCTCAGAAATAGCTAGCAGGCATCTCCACACCTTGGTAAGGGTGTAGCAAGATACAGCTAAAACTTACTGAATTTAACACTGATTGAAAGTGGTTTAAAATCCTGGCTGGACTACATATCGACTTAATGACCTTTGGAAGTTAAATTGGGAAAGTAAATGTATTTTCCAATTTACATATAAATAAACTGAGACAAGTTCGCTTAGACTCTTTCAACAGTTTTCCCACACATAAATTGAAGAATATAATTACTGTCTCACTATTTGTGTGTCGATGAGTATGTATAAGTAAAGATCAAATCCAAATTGGGTCATAAAACACTTTTGTACACACACCCACACACACACACACACACACACAATTTCCACTGTTAAAATGACCAAGAATGTTATCATGCTAAAGCATAAACTATCTAGGTGCTCATTTACCTTAATTTTATATTAAACTGTGACCAGCTCAACTTATTATGTCTTGTTTTACGTGTGTTGAATTGCATTTATTAACATTTGCCATCATTTTGCTGTTACTCTTGAATTTCATTGCCTGCAATGTATTTTTCAAGTATCAAGACATTTGGCCTAAATATTTTTTTTATCTAATATACTTTTTTTAATCTAATATAATCTCTGCCCATTAAGTGCAAGGTACTAGTACCTTCGGTGTAGTCCGTAAGACCATGGACTTCAGATAAATATAGGTTTAAATTCATTTCTCCTACTTAGCAGTTGTGTAAACTCAGGCATGATTAACCTTCCTATACCTCAGTTTCTACATAATTTAAAGTGAGGCTGACAACTATAATCTGTTCAATGAAGATTAAGCAGATTAACATATGCATATGTATGTGTGTATATACATGTATATGTATGTGTATGTGTTTGAAAGTTTGAAATATAAACGAGAGAGCAGTTGTAACCTAAACCATACTAATGCATATGGCCATAGAATATGAAGCACTAGGTAGTAATATAGGTTACTAAGGTGAAATTACTACAACTAATGTACTAATTGTAAATACATTTTTAATTTTTTTTTGTAGTAACTAAAAATCACAGCATAACATAGTGTTTTCCTACATTAAATAAGAACATGATGTGTCCTCCATGCCTCAAAACATTTTCTAAACCAGCTCTTTTTCCTCCATAAAGCAGTTCACCATATGCACATTCATATCTGAAAGACTGGCAAAGGAAGTACTCGCTATGCTTTCAAAGCCATTCAATTCCCCCGCCTGATCTGGAAATGTAAGTGAAAGGACAGTGACAAATCTCTGAGATAATAGCAGCCGGCGGGATCATGGAGGTGAAGAATCTGTTATCTGATGTAAACTGCTCATCCATGTGAGGTGAATGAACTCTTTAAGGGGACGCCACTTAGTTCATGGGCAAAGATAATTTACTGAACACTACCAACTGCCAGAGGCTGCTGAATTGGTTCCATTCGACTAAACAGACTGTTCTGATGTACTTGTTTATTCCTTCTTGTTCATCCAAGGCTGTGTCTAACTCATTAGTAAGAAATGACAGAGGACTCATTCACACTCTGCACATTGTACGACTCTGATAATGACCGCTCCACATTTCTAGTGCATGTGATTTTGTTTCAGGGAAGTTTATGCTTCATTTTGCTTTGCTTTGTTTTGAGATGGAGCCAATGTCTTGCTGGCAGTGTGAGAAGGTCACAGTCATTGAAACTACTCAGACTCAGGTTTTCACCTGGCTTAGTCACTCATTTACTGTGTGACTTCAAGAAAATCTCTTCCTGATCTCAGAAAATGAAGGACTTGTCACACACTATGTGCTACCAGTTGGTAAAGGAAATTATTGATAAGCTTGCCTTCATCAAATTAACAAGTAACGTGCATCAAAATATAACCTTAAGAACAGCCACTGTTACAGAGATACATACTTGGCTAGTACACACCAATGAGAAAACTACAGATGATGTGCTAAAAAAAGAAAAGGCACACTTCACAAGATGGAAAATACAAATGATATGAATGACAGACAAACTGAGGAGAAAGTGGTCAACTTTATTAACAATAAGGGAAGTACAACCAGATAACACTACCTACTAAGTAGTTGTTGGAAATGAATAATGAAGGAATGAGTAAACCCATTAGTGCCAAAAGTTGTAGCGATGTGTAGTAATAATACATTGCTCAGACTATGTTGATGGAAGATGATTTTTGTATAAATATATTAGAAAAAAGTGGCATAATCTACTTAACCTGTGGAAACTTGTATCCTATGGCTATGTCAATCCAGCACTTCTTCATAATCAATAGAAGAAAGTACATATTTGTCCAAGGAGACATGTGATAAAACTGCTCATATTATGACTCTTCGTATTAGCACAAAACTAGAAACAACTCAGGTATCCATAAGTAGTAAAAATATTGTATAATTAAACAGCGGAATAGTAAATAACATTTAGAATATGAAATCACAGTGCTCTAGAGCAATTTGGATTAATTTCATTAGTATAATGTTGAGTGAAAAAAAAATATGACAAACTAAAGAGTCAGTGTGAGATTGGATAGGTCATGAGGAGGATTCTTGAATGACAATATCTTTCTGGACTGGAACTATGTTACATTAGTTCTCAAGGTATAAAAATCTTTTAAGTTGGCTATTTATATTTTATGCACTTTTGGAATGTGTTCTTTCTTTTGTTTACATTATGAGATTTACGTTAAAAGTAATTTCAGAGTGCTCAACATTGTTCATCTATACCATTATTGAATAAATATTTAAGGCTGAGTATAGTGCCTCACACCTGTAACTCCAGTACTTTGAGAGGCCCGGGTGGGAGGACTCCTTGAGCCCAGGAATTTGAGACCAGCTTGGGCAACATAGTGAGACTTGTCTGTACAAATAAATTGATTAATTAAATTAAATTTAAAAACTAACTGGATGTGGTGGTACATGCCTGTAGTCTCAGCTACTTGGGAGGCTGAGGAAGGAAGATTGCTTGAGCCCAGGGGTTCGAGGCTGCAGTGAGCCATGAGCACACCATTGTATTCTAGTTTGGGCAACAGAGTGAGACCCTGTCTCAAAAATACTCAAAAATTTAGAATTAAAAAAAGCACAAGGTGGAGATAGTGACACTGGAATTAATAAAGGATATTTTTACTTTTATTGGTTTTGTTGTTATCTTTTTATATTTCCCTCTCTGTTGATGTATGCATCCATGTCCATCCTTAATGCCAACCATGATCAAGAATCAAGAAGTTAGCCTCTCCTGTGTTCTGAGAGCACCACTCACTTCTCACCATCCAGTTATCATTGGCGGAAATAGGGAAATGGCCCTAGAACTTCTGGTCACTCTAGCATGGACTTTATCACCACATCCTCTCATACTGACAACCTCACGATATTTGCTTTGCTTTTGCATCATCACTAAAGACAAAGTTTTTCTTGTCTCTTTTCATGAATCAGTAAAATAAACTAAAGACGCTCAGGTCATAACTCATTTTTCAGAATCTAATTCTTGTATATTGTAAGTGAAATGAGGCCAACCTTGGTACTCCCTTTCTCTCTTCTCCAATTATTTTCTAAAGCACATATTGCCATATGATTCAGTACATAGATTATTAATTTGTCTTGCTCAATTATAATGTATGTCTTAGGAGAGGAGGGGCTTAGTTTTTCTGTGTTTTTGTTTTTTCTTTGATACAAGCAAGCATTTAATAGAAATTCCTAAGTATATGTTGAAGTAATTAAATGCAGACAAATAAAAAGCTGCTCTAGCTGTGTTGACACTAAGGAAATAGAATGCAAGGTGAAATTACTAGATCTTAAGAGGATCAGTAAAGAATTTTTAAAAATCCGTTAAACACACTTAAAACATAAAAAAAAATCATCATTTATGTATGGCAGGTTATAACCTCAAATTTAATAAAACAAAGCTTGATACAAATAAAAGAAGACTGACAAATCCAAAATTATAAGAAAAGCTTTAACATTCTCCTCTCAATCACAGATCAAGCAGGCAAAAACAGTATCGAAGCTTAGAACAAAGTTAATAGGGTTGATTTAATTAATATTGCCTAACTTAAGAAGAAAAAAAAAAAGCAGGATGATTACTTAATTTTGTATTCAGTTAAATATTTTGGACCATATTTATACTAAAAATATTTATTCAAAATTCACATTTAACAGGGTGTTATATATTTTATCTAAAAAACATAAACACATATGAAACCTCTAGCATTTGCCTATTATATGTTATTTTCAAGTACATATAAATCATTTTTGAAATATGGGCATACAGTAGCCATATAGCTCACCTCATCTCAAAAATGTAAAATGATTGAAATCTTGCATGTTCTTCACATGTACCCCCAAACCTAAAATACAATAAAAAAAAATAATATGTTTTCTGAGTACATGTAACTTTAACAGATTTGTAACAAAAATGAAGTTTAAAATGCGCCCATAAATCATAAACACATCAGAATTAATTATAATGTAAATTGAAAAATATTGATCCTATCATGTTTAAAAACTCTGTGTTGGAGCTAAAGCAGTATTTTCATGAAAATATTTTTAATGAGTTATGCAGGCTCACTGTAGTTTTAGTATTTTTATTAGAGAATACAGTTTAAAATTAATGACCTATGCATCTGGTTTAAGGAATTTATGTAAAGAAGACAGTAATCTCAGCACAACAGGGTAGAATAAAAAAATGTGCATGAAAACCAAAATTAATAAAACATAAATCTAACAAACGTTTAAAACAATATACAAAACCAAAGTTGTTTCTTATGAAAAACAAATATATTAAAAATTTGATTAATATAAAAAAGGTGAAATACCAATATTAGGATTTTAAAACTAGATAGAAGTGCAGATACTACAAACATAATATATTGAATAAGAGAATGATGTAAAATATGACAATAATATGAAATAATTTATACAGAATTAACTGCCTAGAAAAGTGGAACTCACTAAAATTGATTCAAGAAGAAATAAAAATGTGAATAGTCCTATAAAAATAAAAGCAAAGACAGTAGTTTAAAATCTTCTAATAAAAAGTAATAATGTTCTGCACTTAGTGTTAAATATTACTTTCATAAAACAAATAACCCAATTTATATAAATAATTTTGGAGAATAAAAAGATAACACTCTCTATTTTGATTTATGTGGTTAACATATCATGTTTTAGTCAAAATCTGATAAAGCCTTTAAGAATTATGAAAATTGTGCACCAATCTCCTCAATGAATACAAATCCAAAACCCTCACTAACTTTTATTTACCAGCTGAGTCTAGCAACATTCATAAAAAGCATAATACATCATCACTAATTTCAGTTTTTCTCAGAAGGTCAAGAAAATTTTGACAGCAAAAATATTAACAATGTAATTTAGCATATGCATTAGTCAGTGTAATTGTAAACACAGGAATAAATCAATAAACAAAATGTAATAGTTCAAATAATGTAAAATTTGTTTATGTTTAATAGTGCAAGGTATATATTCTGTTTTAGAAGACATAATATCCCTCCATGCAGTCTAATTTTTATTATTACAATTGTAATATATTGGGATTATAAATATCATAGCTTAAAATATTCTAGCTTAGATTAATTATAAATTAAATTCAATGATATTAAAAAGTTGCACCTAAAATTTTATTACCTTCCAAGTTGTATTATTTTCAAGCAAATTGTAGTTTGTATGTTATAATACCACCAGCACAATTGTATAATTATTTCTCTATACAGTGTATCTTAAAATCAGAGAGAAGATTTAAAACATGCATTATAATGTCCTCCGTATATATCTATGGAGTTAACTTAATTGAGGGTGTTAATTGCTGTTCTTTATTCCTTTATGTGGATTTGAGTTACAATCCAGTGTCCTTCCATTTCAGCCTAGAGGACTCACTTTAGTAGTTCTTGAAGGTCAGGTATGTTAGAAATGAGACCTAATTAAACTAAAGAGCTTCTGTACAGCAAAAGAAATTATCAAGAGAATAGAATAAGCAGACAACCTACAGAATAGGATAAAACATTTGCAAACTATGTATCTGATAAAGGCCTAATATCAAGAATCTGTAAGGAACATAAATTTACAAGCAAAAAACTAATAACACCATTACAAAGTGGGCTAAGTACATGAACAGACACTTTAAAAAAATAGGTTTATTGTAAGTTGAGCAGTAAATGTGCAGATTGGCTACAGTGGTAAATGTGTGTTATGGGGGTTGTTGTGCATATTATTTCATCACTCAGTTGTTAAGCTTAGCATCCACTAGTAATTTTTTCTAATCCTCTCCCACCTCCCACCCTCTGGCTTCCAATAGGCCCCAATGTGTGTTGTTCCCATCTATGTGCCCATGAATTCTCATCATTTAGCTCCCACTTATAAGTGAGAACATGAGATATTTGGTTTTCTGTTCCTGCATTAGTTTGCTAAGAATCACTTTTCAAAAGAAGACACACATGTGGCCAAAGAGCATATAAAAAATGCTCAACATCACTAAGCATTAGAGAAAAACTAATCAAAGCCACAATGAGATACCATCTCACACCAGTCAGAATGACTCTTATTAAAAAGATAATAGATACTGTCCAGATGGTAAGCCTCTGTGTTTGTTGAGATACTTCTTTAATGCTCATTCAGGCAGGTTACAACTCATCCTTGGCTTTCACTCCCTGCTTGTAATTAGCATCAAAGTCAGACATAGGTGAGAAAACAGAGCTTTCTTAGTCCTTTCCTGGACAGGTATGCATCCCTGCACATGTGCATAGTCTTCTAGATTCCAGGAATATGCCAAAGATTTCAGATCTCCTTGAATATCTCATTACACAGGTTTTCTTTTTAAATGTTTTGGTCAACCTTTTTTTTTTTTCTGATTTGTTTCACTGTCTCCAACAGTGTGGGTGTTAAATAATAGCCTCTAATCATTTTTTAAAAAATACCTGGAGAGAGCATTTTTTAGAGTAAGATCTGACTATGATCAAATAAGGCAAGTCCCAAATAAGATTTTTCAGAAAGTTTCTCTAGTTAAAAGAGTGAAAATTCTCTGGATTGGGACTTCTGAGAGGGCCAAAACACACTCTACCCATGTGAGTATCTTCCTGGCTGCTTGTGGCCACAGCTACCATAGTTGTGAGGCTACTGTTTTCAATGCCACTTGGAACTGCAGAGAGGCTTAAGGCAATAAGGAATATTAAATGCCACCAAGCTTACTGTTCCAATTGGGATTCAGATAATTTTCTTGAATAAATGCTTCTCAGAGTTCTAAGTCTTTGAATAATTTTCAGAGTTCTGAAAAAGTTGATTTTGTCAATTTTTCCAATTGTCTCATTGCTCTTTTGAGGAGTAAATTTTCAGAGTTTTTACTTTACTGTTTTGGAAGTATTTTTTCATATAGTGTTTAAGGGACAAGGCCTGTGGGAGGCTCTGCTACCTTTGCTTTGAATATGTCACAGACTGGAAATGAGAAAGATCATGGAGGAGAAAGCACAAGTGATTTCTAGTGGCCAAGTCTGATAGTGATATGGTTTATTTCTATTCACATTCTGTTTGCCAAAACCCAACCACCTGGTCATTTCCAACTGACAGAAAAACTGAGAGATGGAGTTTAGCTGTGTGTCAGTAATGAAGTTAATATTTTCATATGTGGTTAGGGGTCTCCCTAATATCATATGTACGCATTAGCTGAGAAAAATAATATGATTATCTCAAGTAGAAAGAAAGGATTTGATAAAATTCAACAGCCATTGATTGAAAAAAAAAAAAAGTAAAACAAAATTCTGGCTATTACAGGAATAGAATGAAACTTCATTAACCTGATGAAAAATACTACAGAAATGGATACACAAACATATTTTGTGGTACACACTCCTTTTAAGATTAGAAAAAAGCATGGCTGGCTGTTTGCAGTATCTATACCCATCATTGTATTGGATATCCTAGCAAGTTTTATGGAAAAATAAAAACAAATTCTATATATATAAAATTTTTAAAAATTCTCATTTCTAGGTGATAATGAGTGCTTAAAATAATATAATCTATGAGTATACAATTAGAATTAAAATATATTAACTTAGGTAAAATATTAAATGAAAAAATCACATCTCATCAGCAAAAATGCTTTAAAATTTAACTTAGAATGATACTTTAAAAGTGACATTAAAATATATGTACATAATTTGGAAATCAATCTAACACACTGTGATTGTTTATCAGGAATATTATAAAACATTTTAAAATAAATCAGTGAAGACATTAATGCACAGAGACAGGAATAAAATTCCATAATTAAAAAGTTAAATATTTGAAGCTATTAATTTTTCCCAAATAAAACCACAATTTAAAAAAATTATCAACAAATTTCAACAGATTTTTTATTTAGAAATTTGCAAGATGACTACAAAATTCTTGTAGAAATAAAAAGGATCAAGAATAATAAATATATTTTTGTAGCAAATAAAGAATATTAAAGATTTTCCTTTTCCAATAATAAATATTACTGTGAACCAAGCTGAGTTACAATGGTAGGTTTTGACATAAAATAAAGATTAAGATTCATAGGACAAAATAAACACAGAGGTCAAGTTTCCTAATGGTTTGCAAAGTCCATTCATAAAATAACTGACATTTCCAGACTAGGGAGAAAGAACATTTGTAGGAATGGTTCTGAGCAAGTTGGTATTTCATATTAAAATCAGATGAAATCAGAGTACTTTACATGGTGTGAAATGATTTATTTTAGACTTAATGGCCTAAAAGTGAAGAGCAAAATTATCTAACTTGTCAAAAGTAATGTGGAAACTATTTTTTACCTTAAAAATTGTTTTGACAGCATACTAAGAAAAAACTTTTTATTTTTTATTTATTTATTTTTTTGAGATGGAATGTTGCTCTGTCGCCCAGGCTTGAGTGCAATAGCACGATCTGGGCTCACTGCAACCTCCTCCTTCCAGATTCAAGTGATTCTCCTGCCACAGCCTTCTGAGTAGCTGGGATTACAGGTGTCTACCACCACTTCCTGCTAATTTTTGTATTTTTAGTAGACATGGGGTTTCATCATGTTGTCCAGGCTGGTCTTGAGCTCCTGACCTCAAGTGATCCACCCCTCTTGGTCTCCCAAAGTGTTGGAATTATAGGAGTTAGCCAATTCCCTTAGCCAGAAGAAACATTTTAAGTTAAGATCGAAGATATTACAAAAGCAAAGGAACATATTAATAATTTTCATGGCAATAAATTTGATACACTATATACAAAATATACAAAGAGAGAAAACGTAAGTGCACACTGTGAGAGGATAGTTTTTAAACTGTAACACAAAAAGTCTATACCTAAAATGTATAAATACTGGCTTCAATTCCACAAAATGTCAACCACACAAACAAATGTTCTCAATAGCTACTAAAATGTGTGAAAAAGGGACCATCCTTAGTTGTGCTCAGGGAAATGATTAATGAAAAATTACATCAGAATTGTCAGATTGGTAAAACCAGAAAGCACAGAGCCTGATCATATTATATTTTGACCGAGATGCAATGTCCTAAGCACTGCTGATTAGAGTGTAAACTGGTTCAATAACATCTGAAAACAGTGTGCCTTTATATGGTAACATCAGAGTTATGCTTGCCAGGTGGGCGTTTTGGCCTAAGACAGAGGCAGACATACAGGAAAGTACAGTGAGTGCTGAGCAGGCTGGTGCACGTGTCCTCTGCTGATTCTTCAGAAAATCCCAGAAGCAAGAAATGAGAGATATGTGATGCCTCTTTGAGGTAAAATGTTGTCAACATAAAGCAGATTAATCTGGAGCCAGGGGTGACACCAAGAGTTTGTGCAGTATTGCACAAGGTTTTCAATATACTTGTCACTCCACACTTCCTCTCCTATGGCTACCACTCTAGAGAAACTCTTGCACAAATACACCAAGAGCCTTGCACTACTGAGTACAGCTAAAAGCAGTATAGTTCTCAGTAGGGCATGCAAATGAAAAGCATGGATAGATATTGAGATCATAAGGTCAAGCAAAGAAAAAGAAGAATGTTGTAAAATAACAGACAGAATATTCTACCATTTATGGAGAATTTAAAAACATTAGAAACCAAACAAGATGTTATTTATGAATACAAAGCAAGAGAATCATAAGAGCAAATATCAAGACAGTGGTTATTTTTGAGGGAGGCAATTAGTAATTTAATTTCAGAAAGGCATATATAGAACTTTAAAGCCAATGGTTACATGTTTTAACTGCATGGTTTGTTTTATAATGATTTTTTTGACTTTAATTCATTTTATATATTTGCCATGGTATCTCCTTCTTAATTATAAATTTTAATTACATAATTAAAAGCAAAAAGAAGGAGAAATAAGCAGTAACATAAAGATCAAGTAGTTGTCCATATATTGCCCTATTTATCTGTTCTTCTTTGTTGACCTACTGTGACCCTTAATTCATTTATTTCTCCACAGTATCTTTAATTTATTTTTATCACTTTATACCATTACAATATAATATCTGCTATTTCTGATTTTAGATATTACAGAACAAATTAGGTAGATCAGCCAGTCTTTGGTTGCGAAATAATGATCTAGGGGATTAATTTGACCATTAATACACTTTGTTTAGTCCATACAGTGTTTAAAAATGAAATGGGTGTCATCAGAATAAACATATATCCTATCGTCTTGTGCCAGTCTGTTTCACTCATTTACTTTTCTCTGGTAATGATTGGTTATGTACATTTGTGTATACACATTGTAACCCTACTTTATACAAACATGAAGGTTAGAAGGCAGTAGTTCAGTCCCATTGAAAGAGAAGACTCCTCACCTCAAAATAAAAGGAGAGACTTCAGTTAAGTCTACTATATCCTTCTCTCCTTTATGATTCTGGCTCACACTGTACATAGTCTTCAGTAGGTACCAGTTCTTACCTATGCCTTCTAAGAAGAGGACTCTAAGAGTTAAGTGTGCTTTGTCATTCCTCTTGAGGCCAGTGACATTGTACAAGGGAGTTCGGAGGGAAGAGGTAAGCGGAACAAGCAAAGGCAGCAGGAATGTGCAGCAGAAATTACAGATTCAGAGAATGCGAATAAAGGCATTGAGCTGTCTCTCTGGAATTAGTAATAAGGCTTGAGTTTATGTAGCTTATGTACATTCACAGCTTTTAGGGTTGGCAGGGCCACCTGCAATTACATCACAGAATTCATAATGGAAGTCAGGACAAGGTTTGCTTGTGAACAATTTGTTGAATATTAGACACATTTTGGACAATATTCTCTGAGGAAATCACAGATTGGCCTGATACTTGTCATTGAAGAGGGGAACTGACAGCTCCTTCTGACTTCACATTACCACAGCTCAAATGGTTGTATTAAGGAGGCAGAAAAAGAAATATATTCTCAGTATTCAGTTCATGTTAGGTTAATCATGACCTGAGAACCTACCATCTATCAACTTTCACTAGAACTTCTATTAGGTATAAGCAAGGTTCAGCTCCTGCCTTCAAAGAGCACGCAATGAAATGAGCCTGACAAATGCTTACTCACACTTGTACTTATGTGAGAAGAGTACTAATACAGATTGATGAAATATTGTATCAGGATTCCAGAGAATTCAAGCATTTTAGTCTGGTAGCTGATTTAAGTTAATTGTGGAAACTGTCTGTGGAGAGAGAGAGAAAAAATAGGTAAGAAGAGAGGAGAGGAAAAGAGAGAAAGGAGGGAGGAAAGGAGAGGGAAGCAGAAGAGAAGAAGATGCTTACTAGCGAAATAAATAAGCGGTGCGGATATAGAATAATAAACACAGGTAGTGAGTTTGGGAACCAAAAGAATGTAAGCACATTTGAGTGTATGCATGAGTGACGTGAAAGAAAGGAGGAACATCTTCCATTTTTAAAAAGCATGGAGAAGGAAACAGTGAGACATTTTACAATGATAGAGGTGAAGTTTTCCTTTGCGAACATATAGCATTAGCTTACCACCTTTAAATATTGTGTTTAATCTGAATTTGACTGGGAATTGCAAGCCTTTTTAAAGCTTTAATTTAAAAATTAAAAAAAATTTCAGCATGCAAGGCACAGAGCCCGTGAGTTTAAAACATTTAAACTTTGACAATATTTTGATCAAATTCTAATGAATGGATTGTAGCACTACACCTGTTACTAAATGAACTGCAGACTATGCAACTATATAAAGAACCAGATAAACAGTGCAAAAGTTTTGTAATTTGTCTGGATAGCATTTTGTAATCATCTAAGAGCCTATCAACAAGTTTCTTACTACTGAAGCAGTGAGATCAAACTATGGAAGACTTTACAGTATTTCCATTGTTTCCCATTCTCTGACTCACTGTAACTTTCACTGATGTTTTTAAGCCTACAATGAACAAAAAGCCAAATTTCACAGCTAAATTTAAATTCTGTATCCATTCCATGGCAGCTGTTTGGCCAAGATAAGTCACTTAACTTTATTTAGACTCAGTTTTAATATCTACAACATGAGAATGATGATGATACCTGCCTTGTATAATTTCCAAGGTATACAATAGATTAAAATGAGGTAAGGATTAGAGAAAAGTGACTTTAATCACCATAAAAGTAAATTTGAGAGTAGGCTGCAGTTATGATTAATGTTGTCATTTTCACGCCCTTTCCCTCTTACTTGGCTTTTTTTTTTTTTTGATGCCTGAGAAATAAATCAAGCTGAAGCATTAATAAATATTTGCACCTCACAGAATACCCTTCCCTTATGTGTGCATTATAATGTGTGTATCCTGAGTGCTGATATGGCTTGGCTCTGTCTCCACAGAAATGTCATCTTGAATGGTAATAATCCCCACATGTAAATGTTGGGACCATTTGGAGATAATTGAAGGTGGTTTCCCCCACACTGTTCTCATGAGAGTGAGTGAGATCTCACGAAATCTAATGGTTTTATATGGTACTTCTCCCTTTGCTCGGCACTCATTCTCTCTCCTGTCACCCTGTGAGGAGATGCCTTTCATTAGATTGTAAGTTTGCTGTGACCTCCCCAGCCATGTAGAACTGAGTCAATTAAACTTCTTTTCTTTATAAATTACCAAGTCTTGGGTATTTCTTCATAATTGCATGAGAGTGAATAAATGCAAGTGCCCTCACAACTACCCTGAGACATAAACAGATTAGGCATTGTGATAAATAATTTTAAGAGAAACAATGTAGTGTTTTGGTTTGGAGCATGCATTATGGAACCTGGCATTTTGTATTCAAATCCTAGCTTTTTAACTACTAATTATAAAACCTTGAAAAAGTTATTTCACTTCTCTTTGAATCAAGTACATCACTGTCAAAATGGGGTTAATGCTATGGTTAACAGTTCTATTTATTTCCTGGAGATTTTATGGATGTAAAGATAATTAATACAGGCAAAGTGGTTAGAACAGTGCCTGGCAAACAATAAATACTCAGTAAATATTAGCTATTAATTTGCTGTGATGATTATTTTGTCAAGGTCATTACAGAGAAAGTCAGATTCAGTAATTCTAGGTGAGGTTTTATAATCTGCATTACAAACAAGTTTCTCTGGTGATCTTGATGCAGGTGCCAAAAGCTTGCATTTTCAAAAACAAGAATGCGTTACTATTGCCTAGTGGGCAGAGTGTTCCCAGGTTTAACAAGAACTTTCATTTATATATTTCCATGCTAGCTATGTGCCACATACCCTGACAAACCCTGGTATGTCTGTTACTGCTTTTTTATTTGTTTCCTTGTGTGCTTCCTCCTAGATGCAGCCCAGTAGCTTGTCTTAAGCTTTTCTGTACTTAAGAGGTTTTTCTTTTTTTTTTTTTTGTCTTCTTAAGAATCCTTACTCTCAATGTTAACTGAAGAACTTGTAAAATGAACACCCTTTATCACTTAACTTCTATTGATGTTTCATTTTCCTCTAATTTGTTCTGCAAAGTGCTAGCTACATGCTTTCCATATTAAGGCCAGAAATTACTTTGGCTTGACCCTATCATTGTCTCTTTAAACTGAGTGTGTACTGTCCTGTCTCTATTTTCCTGTATCACTGGATTCTTTCCTGAATGACATTCTACACATTATGGCAACAAGGGTGGTATCTTAAAATCCTTTGCATTGGAAGACTCACTTTCTGCTTGAAGTTTAAACCCAAAACAGATTCCCCATTGTGTGGGATCACAGCACCCTCCTACCAAACACTTTAGGAAATATCCCCAAATGTCAGATCAATGTAATTGATTAAGGATGATGATCATGTGGGTTGACAGTGACTATTTGTTTTAGGATAAGTTATTCCAGAAGTAAGTCCTGAAACAAGGGCTTCAGTGAAAGAGAACTGAGAAATTTCTGGTAGGAAAGTGAAGAGTATGACAGAGAGTGGATAGAAGTCAATACAGGCTATTCAGCAGGTCACTACTTTAGAAAACACAGTCTCAGTCCTTCTGAAAACCGCTGGGAGCATAAAATTTTCTCCGTGTTGTTTCCACTGAAGAAAAAGGAGGCAGGAGTATTTACAGAGCAAATCCCCATTCTTGATGGCTTAAAGCAATTTATTCAGGAGTCATCTCCTTGCCATGCCTACTAAGCATGTCGTTATGACCCAAAAAAGACATCTGGAAGAGAGTTGCAAGGACTTGCCATAGGAATCCACTGGTGTGTATGGGAACACTGCATTGAAATATGAGTGGACACATATGATAGCTGTTATGTACATCCATAGCACTGGGTTGGATACCTGTCAAAATAATGAGTTGTTTACAGGTATTTATTAATTACATTTATAAATGTGTATGTGCAGTTATATACTGATTCTGTGCTAGGCATTGACAGCCATATAGGGTATCTGAAGGTGAGTGAGATGCAATATTGTCATAAAAAGCATTAAAGTTTAATGGGGAAGATCATAACGCAAATCTATAAATAATATCAAAATTTAAGCAGGTGGAAACACACACACACAAACACACACACACACACACACACACACACACACACACACACACCAGAAAGCAAGTCTTCTGTACTAACAAGGTGATCTTTGAACAAGGGGTGTTAAGTCTGAATAGCAGTTTTCCAAGTTAGACACAGAAAGTTGCAAAAGAAAATACTAGGCTAAGATATGACACAGGAGACAATGCGGGAACTGTTCTGCTGTGTTTTGGAGGAGAAGGAAAAGTTTAATTTGATATAAATCTATGAAGCAGGGTTTGAAGTGGGAGCAGAGATCATGGATGTAAGAAACTCCAGTCAATGTCGACAAAATTTATGTTGAGGCCGCTTTAGTTAGGGTGGTTCTGTCCCAAGCAAAAGTCTTTGTTGTTCTGTGGCTCTACAAAAAGGTCAAGAAATAATTTTAAGTAGAAAAGAGCCATGTTTAGAAAAATCCCTTTGGCTATAGGCAAATATTGGAGGGGTAGAGGAGAGATTTCGGGGCAGGTTTCTGAGGCTGTTGTGATAATCCAAAGGAAGGGTTCTGGTGGTGGCTCAAAGGTAATGGAGAGGAAAGAAAGCAAGACATAGTTTAAGTAGAGCTTACATGTTTTACTTGAATATTGGATATAAGGAGTTGCATTCATTGTGAAAAGATTTCCTTATAATTAATCTACTCCCTGTCTTCTGATAAACCATGTTGTTGTCTGTTTACAAAACTTGTCCCTTTTCTCTTTCTATCTTCATATTCCTTTTGTATTATTTCACAGAAAAGTTTGGCATGCACGGAAACTGAGCCCTTAAATACAAAGTTTCTTAAATAACACCCCCATTCATAACCTTCTCATTCTAGGCCAAGCAAGTTCTAATTGCAGAATAGCAGAATGGAAACTTGGGATGTCTAGTGGGCTTGTGTTTCTGCTTAATTTTTTATATATATAAAAATATATCTTGTATATCTATTTCTTAACATAAGAAATGTGTATTACTTAAATTAAAAAGTTCCACAATTGTGTTGCCATATATATAATAAATATATAGAAGAGATATCTATGATATAGGTATTTCTTAATATAATATATATATGTGTATATATATGTGTGTGTGTATATATATTTCTCTTTCCCTGTTTGTGTTTCTGCCTATCCAGCTCTAAGTAAATTCTAGCTGCCTCAAAGAGGTGTTGAAATCGTAAATGCATTTTCTTGAGGATGGCTTTGAATTCCCAGATGAAAGGTGCTACGTCACTGAAAATTATGATTCAAATCAAAGCACTCAACCTTTCATCTCCACACTCCTTTGAGGTTTAGAGCTCTTGTGTGGATTCCAAATAAAGTAAGAAAACACCTCTGAAATACCAACAAAATTTCAAAACCCAAAATATGGGGAGAAGATTTTTATCCTTGCCTTAAAAATAAAGTTTAAATAATAGCATTTTCTATTAATAAAACTCGGATGTATTGAACTCTTAGATCTTTAATTTTTTAGAAGAGAAAAATACGAATAGAAATGTCTTTTTTTCTAGCATACTACAGTTGAAATAATGTATTTGTTTAAATTACATATTCCTATGTACAAAATAATAAGGTATGATAAAGTCATAGTTATATTAAAATTCATAATTTTATCAAGATTTCCACTTTGTAAATAGGAACATACTTATAGAACTTCATTGGATATGGAGAAGAATTAGAGAATCTCAAGGCATCAATAAAATGATGGGTAGCAATGTTAAAATTTTGAAACCTCACTGTTGTTATAGACAGAGATACCCACTTTGGGATACTGATTTAATCACTTCATAACTGTGGGAAAAGATAGAGTTTATTTTCTTTCTCAAATTCAGGTTTCTGATTTCTAAAGTGGGATAAATACACATTAATACCTAGTGAGAAGCCGGGCGCGGTGGCTCAAGCCTGTAATCCCAGCACTTTGGGAGGCTGAGGCGGGTGGATCATGAGGTCAAGAGATCGAGACCATCCTGGTCAACATGGTGAAACCCCGTCTCTACTAAAAATACAAAAAAAATTAGCTGGGCATGGTGGCGTGTGCCTGTAATCCCAGCTACTCAGGAGGCTGAGGCAGGAGAATTGCCTGAACCCAGGAGGCACACACACATACACACACGGAAGAAAGATGAAGGAAGGAAGGAGAAAAAAAAACATTGGAAAAAATCATACTTTTTATTAGATAGAGTTCAGCCTCATAACTCCATATGGGACTTTGGTCGAGGTGCTAATATTTTTGTAAACAAATGGCAAAATACAATCAATCTGATCCAAATCAATCTCATGAAGTAAAGAGATAGATGAATAAAAAAGGTACACTTTATTAAAAGACATTCTATGTAAGTCTGGGACCCTGAACTCCTTTGAGAGCTCCAGTGATTGAAGCTCACTCTTTCATCCTGATCTAGATGAGCATAAGGGACCTTGAACAAAGATGCGTGGAAGTCTCGCTCTGCAGGTTTCTCACAGCCCTGTTCAAACTGTGTGAACTCTTCACTCCAATGGAAGGAGATGCAGGCATAGACTTCAGGGAACAGAGGGACTACAGGAAGAAAGATGCTTGCTTTATAAGACCTTACCAGGCCAGGAGAGCTTCCGTACGGCCCAGGAGAGCTGTACCCGAGGGTTTCAAGTGAGAAGTCTGGCCTCTTCTGGTACAGACTCATTCTCTGGCCATTATAACTCTGATCACCACAAGGAAGAGTGAGAAGCAGCACCTTGGGCTGTGTCATGCTATGGTATATATTCCTTCTAAATATTTCATTTCTTCGTAAAATGTACCAATATGTGTTTTAAACTTGGAGCAGAGGTTTGACATTTTTGGCCACTCCCTCGTACAATATAAAATAATGAGTAAAATTCCAGCACTACTAATACAATGTATTTCCTCTGTCAAGTGGAGTCCAACAGCCAAGAGCAGATTAGACAAAAATTAATTAGTCCCAAACTAGGAATTATTCCAAGTTTAAAGCATAATCTTTGTCCTAGAGTTCCTATAATTCATATGATTAAAGAAAAAAGAGAAAAAAAATGACAAATCAAATATAAGATGTGTAACAAGGTAAAGAAAACATTTGTATTCATCTAAATCTTAAGGCTTATATTTAACCTAACTAAGTGTTCTGTTGGAAAAATTTCCCTTTTACCTTCTCCCTCCTAGTGCCCTCACAAGCCTATTTTATGACAACAGATACAGAGATACTAACTACCTCAAACATATGACCAGATGATATGAAAAATAAAATAAAATAGGCTATTGTAAAGTGACAGTCATATTTTCCAGTATTATTATGTTAGTCTTGAGCCATAACAGTGTTTCTCCTCCTTCTTTAAGTGAGTGGATGGTAAGCTTATAAGCATAGCAGGAAAGCCTTATCATTCAGCATAAACTAAGATAAATGTTCAATGTTGACCAAGGAAACCTGTGGCTAATTATTTTGATTCACAGACTGGATTGTATGATGTCAACTTGTCTTAAGCTAGAGACTTGTTTCCTAGATTTCCCTCATCTGTAGCAGGAGTAGGAGTCTAGTTTAGAACTGGCCAAAAGAGGGCTGTGATTGTGTTTTAGAAAGATAAAACAAAGCACACAGACATCATTAATTTCAGAGGATGCAAAAATTAGACAGAGCAACAGAAAGATACAGAAATGGCCTCTGGCTCCCAACTGATGATTGCTTTCCTCTACTCCATGTCCAGCTCATCTTTCAACAGCTGCACCCACTGAAACTAACATTCCCAGGGAAACTAGCAGGCATTTGAATGCAGACTCAGAGAAACAGCAAGTTCTTTTCCTGTATTACCAATTAGAAGATTACTATATGCTTTTGGAAATACCACTGTGGGGATGAGTTTATCAAGTTTGGTGAAATGTAAATGACTCTAAAACTTTAAATGTAAATGGCTTTAAAACACGTTAATGAAACAGACATTTAAAATATATCAAATCTCCACAAATCCTTCTAAAAATATAGAAGCAGAGGGAGTAGTTCCTTATTCATTTTATAAAGCCACAATTACAATAATAGCAAACTACATAAGAGTAATAAAAAAGGGAAACTATAGGATTATATTTCTCATGAACATAGTTTAAAAATTCTCAAGAAAGACTAGGGGCAGTGGCTTACACTTGTAATCCCAACACTTTGAGAGGCCAAAGAAGGAGGTTCATTTGAGCCTGGGAGTTTGAGACCATTGTGGATTGTGGGCCACATAATGAGACATTGCCTCATATATATATATACATATTTATATACACATATATATGTATATATATGTATATATATGTATATATGTGTATATACATATATGTATATGTTTATATGTGTATATATGTGCATATATACATATACGTATATGCACATATATGTATATATACACATGCATACATACACATACATGTACATAGACAGTGAATATATTTAAATATATATACACATATATATATATGCACACACACATATACTTACACACAGAGTGGTATATATTAGCAAATACATACTGCTGTATGTGTATGTGTGTATATATGTGTGTGTATATATACATATATATATATATATATATATATATATATATATAGGTATATTTAAAAATTCCCAACAAAATTTTACCAAACCGAATCCAATAATGTGTAAAAAAAAAAAATACGCTGTGACCAAGTGTGCTATTTTTCCAGATATGCAAGGATGATTCAACATTCAAAAAACAATTACTTTAACCTATCATATTAACTGGCTAACGGAGAAAAATTGTAGGAACATGTCAATATATACAAAGTAAAAAATTGATAGTTCAGCACTCAGTTTTGGTAAAAAGGCTTAGCAAACAAAAAATAGAGATACATTTTCTCAACTCCCGAGGGATCACCTACAAAAAACCTATAGCTAGCATTGGATTTAACGCTGCGAAACTAGATATCCTCTTCTTAAAATTTAAAAAATGGCAAGGATATTCCCTTTCAGCACATTTCACAGGAAGTCCTAGCTGATGCAATAAGAGAAAATAATTTCTACTTATGGGAAGAAATAAAGCTTTGTTCACATGTGACATAATTGTCTATGTAAAAAAATTCCTGGCCAGGCACGGTGGCTCACATCTGTAATCCTAGCATTTTGGGAGGTTGAGGTGGGAGGATCATGAGGTCAGGCGATCAAGACCATCCTGGCCAACATGGTGAAACCACGTCTCTACTAAAATACAAAAAATTAGCCAGGTGTGGTGGCATGTGACTGTAGTTCCAGCTGCCTGGGAGGCTGAGGCAGAACAATTGCTTGAACCTGGGAGACAGATGTTGCAGTAAGCCAGGTTTGTGCTACTGCACTCCAGCCTGGCACAGAGCAGGACTCTATCTTGAAAAACAACAACAACAACAACAAACAATCCCAAAGAATCAAGAACAACAACAACAAAATTTCTAGAGCAAACGAGTTAAAACAGTAGGGTCACAGGACTGAGATTAATATAGCAAAAGTAGGTAGCATTCCTATATATCACCAATGAATAATTGACATTTTGAAATTTGAAAACATACCATTTATAATAACACTAAAATATTTGTAATTAAAAACATACTTAAGTGAAACTACAACTGAGGGGTTCCAGGATGCCTGAAAACTCGAATATCTCCTGTTGAGAGTGGGCTTGGATTTTCTGTCAGCCAGAAATGATTGCACTTAAATCTAATAGACCAGGTGCAGGGTGGCCAGCCTTATGGGCTGCACTGTTGAAAATGATGGGGACTTTCCTTGGAGAGAAGGAAATAAAAGCCTTGGAGCTCCCATGTCTCAGTGACACTCAGGGCTCCTTTTATATCAGAATACAGAGATTTAGATGAGATTTGGAAAGTTGACCTTGTGGGACAGAGGAAAAGCAGGAATTAGATTAAATAAGCCCACATCATATCTCTGCTCAGCTGAGTGTCTAAGTGATTTCAATAATATATCTCTGTCTATCTATCTGTGAATATCACATTGTTGGTGCTATTTTGTGTGGGGGGGTATTACAAATAAAGTCATTAAGATAAAAAAATAAAATAAATTCATCAAATCACAGAGTAGAATGGGTATCATATTTCTACTTTCACTCTTACAAATGGGTTTAAATTCCATTTATATCTTTTCATAATTGTAATTCAGAACCAAGTCAGGTTCTCATTATGGCTTGGGAACTTTATCATTTAAAAATGACTTATTCAGTAACTGAAAGAGAGTACTATTTTTGCATTTTTTCAACTATTTTCCCAAAAATAAATCAAATTACCACATAAGAATATATATGAATTTAACAAAAATGAATTTCTGATGAAGTACAATGATCATGGTGGTAGATCTTCTTAATTTCTGACAGTTGCTATTGAATAGTGTCAATATCATTTTATAAGATCAATAGAGAATCAGTGTATTTTACTATCGTCCATTTCCTAAACATTATCTTGACATCATGCTTACCCTTCAGAAGTATCCTGATATGGTTTGACTGTGTCCTCACCCAAATTTCATCTTGAATTGTAACTTCCGCAAATCCCACATGTCATGGAGGAAACCCAGTGAAAGGTGATTGAGTTATAGGGGCACATCTTTCCTGTGCTGCTCTCATCATAGTGAATGATCTCATGAGATATGATGTTTTTTTTAAAAACAGGACTTTCTCCTCACAAGCTCTTTCTTTGCCTGTCACCATTCGTTTAAGATGTGACTTGTTTTTCTTTACCTTCCACCATGATTGTGAGACTTTCCCAACCATGTGGAACTGTAAGTTCACTAAACCTTCCTCTTTTGTAAATTTGCCAGTATTATGTATATGTTTATCAGCAGTCTGAAAACAGACTAATACAGTAAGTTGGTACCAGGTGTGGGGTGTGGATGAAAAATGTGGAAGCGACTTTGGAACTGTGTAACAGGTAGAGGTTAGAACAGTTTGGAAGGCCCAGAAGAAGACAGAAAAATGTGGGAAAGTTTTGAACTCCCTAGAGACTTGTTGAATGGCTTTGACAAAAATGCTGAAAATGATATGGACAATGAAATCCAGGCTGAGGTGGTCTGAGATGGAGATGAGGAACTTGTTGGGAACTGGAGCAAAGGTGACTCTTGTTATGTTTTCGCAAGGAGACTAGCAGCATTTTGTCCCTCTGCTAAAGTTTGTAGAACTTTGAACTTGAGAGAGATGATTTAAGTTATCTGGTGGAAAAATTTATAATCAGCAAAGGATTCAAATGTGACTTGGGTGCTGTTAAAGGCATTCAGTTTTATAAGAGAAGCATAAAATAGAAATTCAGAAAATTGGCAGCCTCACAATGTGGTAGAAAAGAAAATCCCATTTTCTGTGAATAAATTCAAGCCACCTGCAGAAATCTGTATACGTAATTAGGAGCTAAATGTTAATCCCCAAGACAATGGGAACAATATTGCCAGGGTATGTCAGAGGTCTTCATGGCAGCCCCTCCCATCACAGACTTGGAGTTCTAGGAGGGAAAAAGCTGTTTTGTGAGCTGGGCCCAGGACTCACCTGCTGTGAGCAGCCTTGGGACATGGTGTCTTGTGCCCTAGACACTCCAGTTATGACTAAAGCGGCCAAGGTACAGCTCAGACCATGGCTTCAAAGGTGCAAGCCTTGGCAGCTTTCACGTGGTGACCCCTGGAAACATGGAGTCAAAGGAGATCATTTTGGAGCTTTAAGATTTAATTTCCCTGTTGCATTTTGGACTTGCATGGGGCCTGTATCACCTTTCTTTTGGCCAATTTCTCCCATTTGAAATGGCTGTTTATCCAATAGCTGTACTCCCACTGTATCTAGAAAGTAACTAACTTGCTTTTGATTTTACAAGCTCATAGGCAGAAGGGACTTGTTTTGTCTCAGATGAAACTTTGGACTTTGGACTTTCGAGTTAATGCTGAAATGAGTTAAAACTTTTGGGGACTGTTGGGAAGGCATGATTGGTTTTGAAATGTGAGCACGTGAGATTTGGGAGGAGCCAGGATCTCGTTTTGAACTGTAGTTCCTACAATTCCCACGTGTCATGGGAGGAACCTGGTGGGAAGTGAGTGAATTATGGGAGCTGGTCCTTCCTGCACTGTTCTCATGATAGTGAATGAGTGAGTCTACAAGATCTGATGGTTTTAATAACACAGGAGTTTCCCTGCACAAGCTCTCTTTTTGCTTACTGCCATCTATGTAAGATGTGACTTGCTTCTCCTTGCCTTCTGCCATGATTATGATGCCTCCCTAGCCACGTAGATCCATAATTCCATTAAACCTCTTTCTTCTGTAAATTGCCCAATCCTGGTGTGTCTTCATCAGCAGTGTGAAAACGTACCAATACAGATCCCTTCTAAATGCATAGTGGAATCTTTTCTATTGTACTACCTCATCTTTTTGTCTAGTGCTATTGCTTTATTTGCATATTTTTGAAAACTCTATAGTTGTTTTTTTTTAAATAATCTGTTCATTTCAAAGCCAGAAATTGTGTCCTAGTCAAAATTGGACTTGGTGATTTAAGATTGCATTTCATCATAGGGATATAGTGTTTTTATTAAATATAATTCTTTATTTTTCCTCATGAATCTTATCCATATCATTGAATGATAATGTATACTTCTCATATTCCAAGGTAATAGGCACATAAAAGTCAGTGGATTTAGACCATTATATGGACAAACTAAGTTTCTTCTTTATTATAGTATATCTTGATATAGACCAGTAAAAATGGCTTCTGACGCCTTCTTGTTTTGATTTGTGTCCACAGAACATGAGGGGTTAGAGAGGTTGTATGCCATTTATATAACTTTTGTGGTCAGCTCACTCAGGTAACTGTATCTGCTGGATGTTAGAAAAGCATTGATTCTCTGAACAACAATAACGTTAAGTTCAGGGTTTATTGCAGTGTTTCAGAAATATATTAAAACTACCTCATGCTCTTCAACAATGCAGATAAAGAATTGGGATGCCAAAACAAATTTATTTTTATAAGCTGTCAGCTTTGGCCGTTAATAAAATGAGTTTTTAGAATATGAATTCAATTTGGATTCCAAGGTGTATTATCAATATATATTATATTTCTAATAAAATTTGTCATAAGTAACACAATCACAAAAACCTTCAGGACGATCATGTATTAATTATTGAGGTCTTATCAAGGATGTTATCTTAGCCTCTCACTCCTTAAGATAAAATTTGCATATGAATTAAAAGGAATTGTTAGCTATTTGTCTAACTATCTATCTACCTACCTACAAACATACATACCTACCTATCTTCTGTCAACTCTCTATGTAATCTTAAAATAAATATGCTCCATCTGTCATAGAGTTGAGGCTCTCAATAAATTCAACTATTCTTCATCTAAACCAGGAATGGTTGATTTTGTGATAGAGCAGGGAAATTGAATAGAAAGCTGACTAACAGTTATGAAGTTCAAATTTACTATGTATATTAGCAAGCAAAACTTTTAAATGCACCTTATCTGCTTAGGTATTCCTTAACTCTCATTTCTTCAGTTAACTCCTATTTTTTCATCATATCTCATGGTTAACATAAGTTTTTCCTCTTAAAAGTTTTTCCTAACCACTTCATTTTGAGGCACTTGCTCCTTTCCTGGTGTTAATTTGTGCTTCTTTCTTTGTGCTTTCTCATCAGTTTGTATACATGGCACATTACAATGAAATCATCTTTCTTCTATGCTAGGGAATTAACCACCTAAATAGCATGCACTTCCTTAATTAATTAATTACTTTATATATTTTAGGGAAGTGATATTTATGTAAAGCCACTTGGTTTCAAATCATTTTCCTAGTGTTGGAAATAAAAAATAATTCAGACAAGGACACTGTTTTTATGAACTTAGAGTTCTTTAGAAAGATGCAATCATATAATTAAGTAGTGTTTGAGCTGAGTCTTTGGAAGATAAATAGGTACTTGCCTATCTGAGAGAAAATAAACATAGTCCTCAAAAAAAGGGAAACAGAAGGAAAAGCATTGAAATAAAATACTTGGTTACTCATTTTGCCTTCCTAAAATCATGCACAGTGACTATAATGCAGTATATGTACAATATTGAAAGCAATCCATGTTTTAATAAATGAATGAAGACAAAAATGATTGCTATAAAAGCAATTATCAGAGTGCCAAAATTTTGATGAAGGCCTCAACACTCATGCAGTAAATAACTTCTACATATTAATTTGAACTAAACTAAGAGTCAAGCAACGTGTTAAGTTTTTAAAGATGGTTGTAGACACTGCTATAAGGATTAGTAACTCCTTTTCATTTATTTTAATCTCTTAGGAGGCATTCATTCTTATTTTTCTCCTGATGCCACACTGTAATGAAGTTTCTACAAATGAATTAGTATAACAAGTAAAGAAATGCTAACACAAAATTGAGGGAA
The DNA here is from genome assembly GCF_048565385.1 of Saimiri boliviensis. Taxonomy (NCBI): domain Eukaryota; kingdom Metazoa; phylum Chordata; class Mammalia; order Primates; family Cebidae; genus Saimiri; species Saimiri boliviensis. The sequence goes on from NC_133463.1 coordinate 84,714,338, forward strand.
GTTGAGATCCTACGATCACCTATTCTTAACAGTTACTCTCCTTAAGGTATTTTTATTTTTTTATTTTTCTCCAGTCTGTGTGTTGTCTTTGAAGTATTACTCAGGTTGATGTCTTATGATCTCATCCTTTACTACCTGCCAAAAACAACCTTCCCCGAACTCCTCTCATATCCTTGATCCCAGTGTTCACTCTGTATTTCCTATTCTCCAAATTCGCATTTTACTTTTCTAACTATCACTATTCAGCTATATTGTAACTATATATACATCTTTATTTAATGTATAACATATTATGTATGTAACTATATGTAATACAGATGGAGTCCTTGTACATTTAGATTCCTGGAAGTGGAGTGTTTACAGTTCAGTCCTATGCAATCTCAGCCCTACTGGTTAGAATCCAAATCTGCCTCTCCTTCTCTCATTCTATTTGTTTATCTTAAAACACTTGCATCTGGGTGTGGTGGCTCATGCCTGTAATCCTAGCACTTTGAGAGGCCGAGGCGAGTGGATCATGAGGTCAGGAGTTCAAGCCTGGCCTACATGATGAAATCTTGTCTCTACTAAAAATACAAAAATTAGGTGGGCGTGGTGGCAGGGGCCTGTAATCCCAGTTACTCAGAAGTATGAGGCAGAGAATTGCTTGAATCCATTAAGCGGAGGTTGCAGTGAGTCGAGATTGTGCCACTGCACTCCAGCCTGGGCAGCAGAGTGAGATTCAGTCAAAACAAAACAAAACAAAAAAAACAAAACAAACACCCTTCCCACCCCTTTCACTTGCAAAACACATTTTATTTATACTAATGAATATTCTTAGTTATAGAATAGGTTGTTCTTTGGAAAGTGGCTGCGTATGTGAGCTCTTGCTTTTGAATCCTGATTACTTCACTTAGTGCGTGACCAGGGGTAAGTTTTCTTATTTATAGAAAAGCAGAACCTACTTTATTGGACACTTAATAGAACTACATGCAATAGAACATGGAGCACCAGTCCAGGTGACCTTGCTCGATGCCTCATTATTGCCCAAAACCTCTCTAGCTGCTAACATACAGTTAATGACTTTCTTCCCTCCCTTGGAAGAAAATAAAGACAGATACCACCATTTGTGACTTTTAACAATATTTTTACATTTTTTTCTGCTCAGAAAAATACCACTTCACAAACTAACCTAATTGCCCTAAGAGTTGCTTTAAACGGAGAGCTTTTTGCTGTTATTTGTGTGTCTGCTTCTTTGTTTGTTTTATAACTATAGGAGAAAAAAGGTAGGAGCAGGGAAGATAGTTAAATTGGAATGGCTCAAATCTTATACTACTCTTTTTGATACTGTTGTGCTTGAAGTGTGGTTTGATATTTTGAATTCCCTACACCTATGATTCTGACAGGAGCTAGGGAAACGGAAATGTTTCCAAAACCTATTAGACAGGCTTGTCTTACTTTTATTATTTTGTTAAGAAAAAAGGCCTGAAGCTACTAATTGGAAGTACATTCTGGCTTCTGTAATAGAAACATGCTTTAGGTAAGACAATAGTGGTGATGAGGAGGAAGACAAGGTGGGGGATATACATAGCTTGTACCTCTAATGTCTTAAGAAAATGAATGCTGTGAAGTAAGCAAAAACAAGCACCTTCATCTTTCTGTACTTTGGGCTATTATCCTCTTGCTGGTACAGCAACATGTTACACTAGGCCCCTGAAACTATATTTGTGGACTGGGCCTCCCAAAGAAAATATCAATTTACAACAAAATTTTCTTTCTTTGGTTACTAGACATCTCACTAATTTATTTGCAGCATGAGTACTTAAACTATATATCCAGCTGACAAATGTGACCATAACCACACAGGTAGAATTTATGTTTAAAATATATATGTATATGATTTATTTAGGACCTTGTAGGCTATTAGAAAAATACTACAACCCTCAACTATCAGCTGCGCTACACACACCTGAATTGGAAAATGCGGTTGAATTTAATTCTTCTTTAGCCAGGTATTCCCTTCTTTTCACCCACCCACCACTTTTATATATTCATTTTTTAATTACCAGGGAAAGTAGGAAGTTATATGAAACCTTGCCAGAATTTTATCTGCTCATGTAGAGTCAGGGCTGTGTTCTCTACTGAAGTTTTGAATATCATTTCCTCCTTCCAGTGGCCACCGTTACATAGACTGTGTGTGCTCTACCATTAAATTGTATGCGGAACTGGATCAAGAGCTCCCCTCCTCTCTTTATTCATTTATTTTTAAGAGAGTATATACTTTGAGTTCTATTCCTGGGAACAGAAGTAAATTTCATAATTAGACTATCCTGAAAACTCTTAGATGAACCAGAATTGGACTGGATCCAAGAGGTGTCTAATAAAAATCCATTCTTTTCATGTATTTGATCATTCACATAATTACCCAAATATTTACTGAAATTTACTGTGCTAGATTTATAAACCAATAAGGAAACAACATATACATATGTCTTGCTTTCATGAAGCCTACAGTTTATCTTTAGTCTGATACTAATCAGGTTTACTAAACTGTATAACAGCAAATGATATACTACTACTGAAATAAAATCACAGAGTTCACAGGGTGTATTGAGAATCAAATCTTTGTCTGCAGGCATAAGAGCCACATCTCTGATAAGTTTTTTTCCATGCTCACATTGATTCCCTTTCTCTGCAACATTTACTCCCTTACTGCTCACACAGTATTAGCTATGCTTAAAATATAATCGTGCTGGTCACAGTTGCTGGATCAGAGGTGGACACTTCTTGCAAGTTGAACCTGAAAGATTACTTTCTAGAATTTTTGTACTTCTGATTCACCAGCATGAAGTGTTAGAGTTTGAACAAAACCGAAATATTTTGGATTTTGTAGCCAAAAATCTATTTTTGATGATATTCTAAATATTTTTAAAGAAGCTTTTGAAAATAGATACATATAAATGAATTTTATATTTTTGAATTATTAAAAGTGCCATTTCTTTCTCATGGATGTAGATACCTAGTACTCTAGTTGTCACACTAAGGATTACCCTGTTGTTTCTGTTTTTGTGGGAAAACAAATTGCTCATGTGAGCGTCTGGCTGAGTTCAAATGTGTTTCACATCATCTTTAGTCGTTGAAATCGACCTATCTTTCTAAGTTTTGTGGGTTGTAGTTCATTTTGGTTGATTTTATTTTGAATTTTAATATTAAAATATCTATCAATAAGTAAAAATTTGTATTCAGTAGCATATAAAATTACCCACTGAAAGTGCTTTATATGTAAAAAATGAAAATCAAGTTTACTGGAAATAAACTTGGAGATATATTTTGAGTCACAATAAAATTTTAAGGCACAATGATTATTCTTCATAAAATAGTTGATGTTCAGGTATCATGTAAATCTTTTTCATGTATAATTAGCTTTATAATCTTAGCCTTAAATATGTCTCCCAGAACTAAAATATTTAAAGCATTTTATCATTTAGTTCAATATTCATATTTTCCAACTTCTTGGAATTTAAAAACTACTCACATTTTCTCAAAATATATATACACTCCTAAACACTGTTGTAAATTAATTTTTATTAGTATTTACATCGTAATTTCCAAGATCATATGCTATGATTATCTTAGGAAAATTAGCAATGATAAAATTAGCTGAAGGGCAGATAAAGAAAGGTGTTGGGAAATTCTATTTTTGATCTAAAATTCGAAGTGTCCTAATTTGAACAATGGAGGGGTGTGTGTGTGTGTGTGTGTGTGTAAAATAGGATGATAAGTTATTCTCAGTTTTCACATTTCTGCTGAGCTCAGTAGATTATGTAATGTGATAATAAGCCAGCAATTTCCAGCTTTCTTTTTGCAGCAGTAGCATCTTTATTGAACAAATCATATTAACATATAGAATCAAAATGCATAAGGATGTCTTTGCTTTGGGTTGGTAGGGTTGGTGTCTGCAAGCCTTGTTCTCTTGACTCTTTATTTTACTCAACCTTTGTGTGACATCTAATTGTCTGTAGAGCCTTTTTTGTAAAACCATCTGGAAATATTATGTTTTTTGGAGGAGCTTGGGTATCTGATAATTAGGGTCTAGTTCTTGTCTTCGGCTGTCTCTAAATTTTCAACGACAAAGAGAAGAGCCCACTTGTATGCTATCGATGAGATTCCATGGCTTTCACACACAGCTCTCAGCTTCTCCTTATTTATTTATTTTTTCCTGGAGTATCCATCAAGTCTTAAAACAGCCATCCAATTCTATTTCCCTGGCTACTATTTCCCTCATATTTCTCATATGGCTAAAATGCTGCATCAGGTAGAACATTTTCTTCCACAGATATTATGCTCTATTTCACTACAAGTGAAAGTTTAAGCAATTGGACCACTGCCTAATGCAGTGACCCACTGTGCTCCCGCAACCACACTGATGGAGTCCTCACTGCCAGCCGGGTGATGAGTGATCCCTCTACAATATATCATTTTCTTGCCTGCTTTTGGACTCCAACACTAACTTTCCCTGGCTTTGCTCTTTCTAGGGTAGAGTTAATCTCATAGTACATTTGTTAGGTAGCAGCCTTAGAATCAACACCTGTAAAAGGAAGAAGAAATTGGGTTTGAGCAGAGGGAGAAGTTGAGCTTTTAGTCCACCAACAGCCTCAGCCATTCTCCACACGCAGCTCTGGAGAAAAGCTGACTTCACAGTTGTTTAAAATTGGTTTGAAATATGCGAGTCTTCAAATTTCATCACAATTAGCCATTAGCTGTGAGTTGTTCACAAAAAGCAGAGAGCTTGTGTGTACTTGTTATCTGCAGCTGAAGCCATTTCTTAAAGTAGCTGGTACATGTAGTCTGTTGCCGTAACAAATTCTGTTTCGAAGGGGGATTTAGGTGGCACCTATACTGACTAATTCATGGTTTATCCATTACTAAGCCCACTCGTGATCAACATATAGACCCAAATTCTAAAATACTTTATGGAACTATGTCAGGCGGGCAAGGCTACACCATAGTAATAGCCACTCCCAGAGTCAGAGCTTTAGAGCAGAAACATTTTACTTTCCACTAATGTAATTTATCCATCACGAGTTACCCAAGGCTTTTACTTACTATATTATCTCAGGAAATTTGGTTAACAAATTTAGTTAAGCCACTGTCTTGAATGTCACTGTCTGCCAAACCAGAGAGAAACAGTGTTCTAAATGTTCTCACACCAGAAACCAAATTCTCTGGCCAGTTATTCCCAAATGTCACTTCTATTCACCATTATTGGTCAGGTCTATTCCCACAGAGTCAGAAAATGAAATCCTACTCTGTTCAGAAGAGAGCTGCTGGTGGTTCAGGGAGCAGCCTAATGACTACCACTGAAACTTACCTCACCAAATTTCCACCTGTGCCTCTACCTTCATTCTTCTACCTTCATTCTTGCAAACTTTGGGAACTTCAGACATATTGGCATTTTCTGAATTTTTGTTCTCTCTCATTCTGAAGTATATTTACTTGCACTCTTTCCCTCGCTTTCGCTGAGAAATGCATTTTAAATGGGTGAAAGGGATTACGTTTTCATCATCCAAGTTTTCTTGTTCCTTTTTCCCTCCCTAAGTAATTTCACTTAACTCCGAGGTGAGTAGTCATACGCCAAAATATGATCTCAGTCAAGCAAGAATATACGCCTTCATCTTTCCTAAAACTCTGTTTTTTCTTCATAGAATATGTACGTCTCATATGGCCTCTGTCCAATTTGCCTTTTTTCCCCGTGCAGAGCACCCTTAAATAGTCCCAGTTTTTAATGAAAAACAATTATTTTTTGTGCCATTAATTAGAGAATTATTAAATACTAAACTAATAGAAGTCTTAGAATGTTTTCATGTATTTCAATGTGCACGTATTTCATTGAGGTTTGAAAGGTGCAAATTATTTTATAATTACCTCTTCTGTTAATTCAGTGAGAAACAGAGAAGTTGAGCTTGTCATATGGGAGAAACAATATTAGATGAAGCCCGGATTTTTGAAGTTCTTGACCAGGCTCAATCTTAATTAGTCTTCCTTGATATTATCATCTAGCTTCAATGTCCTCATTTTTTTCTGCATAACATAAGGATTCACTAGAGAATCTCTAAGGAATTTCCCACAGTTAAAATAAAGTGATTCAGAAACTGGATTAAGTATTCTCTCAGAACAAGATTTTTGAATAGAAAAAAATTCACATGTTCAATATTATCACCGCTTAGCTTTCAATCCACTAAAATCTTTAAAACACTACCACTATATTTTCTGGTGTGAAAGGGTTGTGGGGAACTGGGGAAGATATTATAACAATTTTATTTTTCCCAATTTTCAAATTGGGAAAAATAAACCTGTGTTTCAAACTTGAAAATAAATAATCTTTTTTATTACAATGGGACAAAGGCTATCAGGGAAAGTCCAGATACTGAAATTAGATGCTCTACCAGGATAAGGAGCAGGGGAAACTGTAAGTCTCACAGATATGGCCACTAGGATAAATTATAATTGTGGTAGACAGCAACTTCACAGTGACATCTACAATTGCATACATAATCACATGTGAATAAACTTACATATACACTAGCATTTTCAACCCCTCTATTATCATGACTTCACTGCATTTTGCTTTAGTAAATAAACCCTATGACTCAATAAATGTCTGTTAACCAGTAAAGACAGAATAAGGATATTTGATTTGATGTTAATGCCATAAATAGATGTTGAATCTTAACGGATTCCTTGTGTTTCTTCTGAGAGGATCAAATGACTTTTCTTCTTTATTTTGTTAATGTAATTCTTTGATTCCCTCTTGGAAAGTAACCATAATTACTAGAATAAACACAATTTGTGACTTACAATCGTTTTTTTGTATCTATGAATTTGGCTTATTAATATTTCGTTAAGGAATATTTCATCTATATTTATGAAAGAGTTTGGCCTATAAGTTTCTTTTTGTAATATTCTTGTCATATTTTTGTACCAAGCATATTTTTGTACCATGGCATCATAGAATGAATTTGATATATTCACCTTTTCCAAAAGAGATCATTTAAGATTAAACTTACTTTCTCCCTAGGTTTTTGGAAGTATTTATTATTGACAGTATTCTGGATGGAGTGATATTGTTTAGAGACAAAATGGTTAAGATTTAAAGTTGCTAATATATATGACATTTGAGATATTGTGGAAATTCTTTTGTCAGTTTTAAATTAGGTTACATGAGATTTTTGTATTTATTTAAATTTTCAAATTACTGACATAAAATTATTTTTAACAGCATTTTAATATATACAAGATCTGTAGTGATGTATTTTTTTATGTTCTGGATATTGATGTTGTTTTTCTTTGGATAGTATTGCCCAAATACAGCCAAATTACCTGTCCTTTCAATGAAGAAATTTGAGCCGTTGATTGTCTACATGAATATTTTTTTCTATTTCATCCATTTTTGCTCTTGTCTTTATTATGTCCTTCCACATTTCTCCCTTTGAGATCATATACTAATATTGGCTCTTTTATTAAGATGAAAATTTAGGTCATTGAATTTCAGCCTTTGTCTTTTTTTCTTTCTATTACCACCATTTAAAGAACTATATTTCTCTTTAAGAAGAAATGTAAAATTATATTTTATTTTCATTTACATTTATATTCATGATACATATATATTCATAAATGCCAAATTATATTTTATCACACAGATTTCAAAGCATCACATTTTAATTTTTATTAACTAAGAGTATTTTTTTTTTGTTCCTTTTTTAGAGATGGAGTCTCACTCTGTCCCCCATAGAGTACATGGCACAATCACAGCTCACTACAGCCTTAACCTCCTGGGCTCAAGCAATCCTCCAGTCACAGCCCACTGAGGTGCTAGGACTACAAGCAAATGCCATCACATCTGACTAATTATATTTTATACACATTTTGTAGAGACATAGTCTCTCTGTGTTGCCTGAGCTGGTCTCAAACTCCTGGCCTTAAGTGATCCTTATGCTTCAGATTCCCAAATGGTTGAGATTACAGGTTTGAGTCAAAATGCCAGGCCAGAAACTCCTCAAATATTCATTTGGTATCTTCATTAATTTATAAGAAAATTATAGAAGAAATGATTTAAAAAACACAGGAGTTCATCTAGTTAATTTTTGTTATATATTTCCAGTTTTAATATACTGTATGCAGAGAATATGTTCTAAATTTTTTGTCACTTAAAATGTATTGAAATTTGCTTTATGACCCAGCATTTGCCCAATATTGGAAAGCATTATATTAAGTTCACTTTAAAATAAATTTTTATTGCTATAAAAATACTTTAGAATGAGTAATTTATAAACAATAGGAATGTATTGTTTGCAGTTCTGAAGTATGGAACGTCCAAGATCAAGGTGGCAGCAAATTCGCTGTCTGGTAGGTGATTCACACTCTGCCTCATAAATGGTGTCTTATTGCGTCATCCTCACATGATGGAAGGGCAAACAAGCACCCTCAGGCCTCTTTTATGAGGGTACTAACCTCATTCACACAGACAACACACTCATGGCTTAATCACTTCCCAAAACTTCCCCTTTCTCATGCTATGACATTGGATATTAAGTTTCAACATATAAACTTTGGGGAAAAAAACATCTTTTAATGCTTATTAAAATAGCATTTTAAAATATTTTTTAATATTTAAAAGTGCTATTTTAATAGCAGACCATGGTATTTTTTAATATTTTATTTTTAAAATTTTTTATGGGATACATTGTGAAGTTTCAATATAGGAAAGGTATAGTAATCAGATCACAGTAATTAGCATATCTCAATAGCTTCATCTCAAACATTTATTTTTTCTTTGTGTTGGGAACATTCAATTTTTTTCTTCTAGCTATATGAAATTATATAACATATGATTGTTAACTATTGTTATCCTGTAGTGCAATAGAACACTAGATCGTATTAGCTGTAATTTGGATCCTTTAACAAATGTCTTCCTGTCCTCTTCTTCCCTTTGCCCTTCCCAGCCTCTAGTATCCTCTGTTCTACTTCGCACTTCTACGAGATCACCTTTTGCTTTAAGCTTTCACATATGAGTGAGAACATGCAGTGTTTAACTTTGTGTTCTTGGTGTATTTTGCTTAACTTAATGTCCTCCAGTCTCATCCATGTTACTAAGAATAATAGAATTTCATTTTTTTAACAGATGAATAGTATTTCACTCTCTATGTATACCACATTTTTCTTATTCATTCATATTTCTGGACATCTAGGGTGATTCTATATATTGGCTACTGTGGATAGTGTTGCAATAAAGATAGGGGTGCAGACGTCTCTTTGATACACTGATTTCCTTTCTTTTAAGTAAATGTTCAGTAGTGGGGTCATCGAATCATAAGGCAGTTCTATTTGGAGTTTTCTTAGAAACCTCCATAGTGTTCTCTATACTGACTACACTAGTTTACATTCACACTAAAATTATTTAAGTAATCTTTCCTCGACAACCTTAGCAGTATTTGTTATGTTTTGCTTAATAGCCATTCTAACTAGGGTGAGATGATACCTCACTGTGGTTTTGATTTATATTTCTCTGATGATTAGTGATGTTGAACTTTTTTTCAAATATTTACCATTTTCATGTTTTGTTTTGATACCTGTCTGCTCAGATTATTTTACCATTTTAAATTAGATTATTATTTATTTATTTCCTCCTGAGGTGTTTGAGTTATTTGTAAATTCTGGATATTAATCTCTTGTAGGTTAACTAGTTTGTAAATATTTTCTCCTATTCCGTAAATTGTTTTTTTACTGTCAATTATTTTCTTTGCTGTGAAGATTTTTAGTTTGATATAATCTATTTGTTTATTTTTGTTTTTGTTGCCTGCATTTTTGTGATATTTTCATAATATCTATTCTGGACCAATGCCTTGAAGTGTCTCTCCTATATTTTCTTTGAGTAATTTCATAGTTTTGAGTTGTACATTTAGGTGTTGGATTTATTTTGAATTCTACTTTTGTGTAGGATGAGATGTGGGAGTCTAGTTTTATTTTTCTGTACATAGATATTGAGAAGATTGGAAAATAACACAATTTATAAAGAAATTGCCCTTTCTCCAATGAGTACTCTTGGCTTTTTTGTCAAAAGTTAGCTGTAGAAAATGGGATTAATTTCTGGATTTTCTATTATGTTCCATTAGTCTATATGCCTAATTCTATGCCAGTACCATGCTGTTTTGGTTACTACAGCTTTGTGCTATATTTTTAATTTTGTTAGTATGATGCCTCCAGCTTTGTTCTTTTTGCTCAGGACTGTATTGGCTATTCAGAGTCTTTTGTGGTTCTGTATCAATTTTAGGATTTTTTTTCTGTTTCTGTGAGGAAAGCCATGAGTATTTTGATAGGGATTTCATTGAATCTGTAGATTTCTTTGGTAGTATAGTTATTTTTAAAAATATTCATTCATAATGAATGGGGAAAGGCTAAAAGCTTTTCCCCTAAGTACTGGAACAAAACAAGGCTCCCCACTCTTACCAGTCTTATTTAACACAGTTCTGAAAGTCCTGGCCAGAGCAATTGGCCAAGTGAAAAATAATAAAGGTCATCTCAGTTGGAAAGGATAAAGTCAAATTGTCCCAATCACAGATAACATGATTGTATGTATATGAGATAAATGATATAGATATAGATAGATATAAGAACCTAAAGATTTTACCAGAAACTCTTAGACCTGATTAATAAATTCAGGAAAGTTTCAGGATGCAAATCAATATATAAAAATCAGTACCATTCTGTATACAAACAACAAACTTATTAAACAAGAAATCAAGAAGGCAATTCCATTTACAATATCTACGTAAAAAATACCTAGGAATAAATTTAACCAAAGAGGTGAAAGATATCTATAGGAAAACTACAAAACACTGATGAAAGAAAATAAAAAAGATACAAACAAATGGAAAGACAGCCTATGCTCATGGATTAGAAGAATTTATATTAAAATAAACATTGTTGTTTTAAATTTACATATAATAATTGTACATATTTATGGAGTACATTGTGGTGTTTCAATGTATGAAATGTATAGTAATCAGATCCTAGTTGTTATCGCTCTTGTTATCCTTCTCTCTCTACACAAATATGTACATACACTTACATTGTTATTTGATGAACAGAATATCTAATACAATCAGGAATAGAGCTTGTTTGCAGTTATGAATTTTATTTTTTTATATTATTGCTTTATTAATGTTGCCATTTATACAGAAAATGCTTTTATATAAGCTCAAAACAAGCCCAGAAAAGAGGTTAAATGAGAAAATAGGTATTTGGAATCTTAGGTTAAAACTATACTTAACATATTAAGTTGTACACAGTAGTCAACATTTAAAAAAAGTACTATGCTCTTCTTGTTTTTTTTTATTTTTAAATTGCATTTTAGGTTTTGGAGTACATGTGAAGAACATGCAAGATTGTTGCATAGGTACACACATGGCAGTGTGATTTGCTGCCTTCCTTCCCCTCAGTTATATCTGTCATTTCTCCCCATGCTCTCTCTCCCCACCTCCCCACCCCCCATCCCTCCCCCATTTCCCCCCAATGGACTCCAGTGTGTAGGGCTCCCCTCCCTGTGTCCATGTGTTCTCATTGTTCAACACCCACCTATGAGTGAGAACATGCGGTGTTTGATTTTCTGTTCTTGTGTCAGTTTGCTGAGAATGATGGTTTCCAGTTTCATCCGTGTCCCTACAAATGACACGAACTCATCATTTTTGATGGCTGCGTAGCATTCCATGGTGTATATGTACCACATTTTCCCTGTCCAGACTATCATCGATGGGCATTTGGGTTGGTTCCAGGTATTTGCTATTGTAAACAGTGCTGCAATGAACATTCGTGTGCATGTGTCCTTATAGTAGAATGATTTATAGTCCTTTGGATATATACCCAGTAATGAGATCGCTGGGTCAAATGGGATTTCTATTTTTAGGTCATTGAGGAATCACCACACTATCTGCCACAATGGTTGAACTAATTTACACTCCCACCAACAGTGTAAAAGTGTTCCTATTTCTCCACATCCTCTCCAGCATCTGTTGTCTCCAGATTTTTTAATGATCGCCATTCTAACTGGTGTGAGATGGTATCTCAATGTGGTTTTGATTTGCATTTCTCTAATGATCAGTGATGATGAGCATTTGTTCATATGTTTGTTGGCCTCCCGTATGTCTTCTTTTGTAAAGTGTCTGTTCATATCCTTTGCCCACTTTTGAATGGGCTTGTTTGTTTTTTTCCTGTAGATCTGCTTTAGTTCTTTGTAAATTCTGGATATCAGCCCCTTGTCAGATGGGTAGACTGCAAAATTTTTTTCCCATTCTGCTGGTTGCTGATTCACTCTAATGACTGTAAGCATTGGCAACAAAAGCCAAAATAGACAAATGGGACCTAATCAAACTCCACAGCTTCTGCATGGCAAAAAATGATTTTTTTAAATGTTTTTATTCTTTGAGAGTTCTGGTCTAATTCATTGTCTTCTTATTGAAGACCTAGTGTGTTTGCCAATTTTCCTCTTCTACGATGGACAAGTACATTCCTCCACTAGCCCTGTTAGATTGTTGGTCTGTGCTGAGTTCCTTGGAATCTTGATTTTCATTTGTTCAACCTATCATTTCCTACCAATGAATTTTTCATTGGCAGGTGCCTCAATAGAAGAGTTACACAATGTCAGCTCATCCATCTTGACTGTTTTCTTTTTGTAATTTTGGATACTTGAATTCTAGCAAGTTTGAAATAAATGTAAAAAAGCGTATCACCAATTATTATAATTGAATAGAAAGTAAGTGATGATAGATAAGCTAGTCTGACACAATGAAAAGCTAAAGTTCAAAATTTCACTTTTATTGAATTGATGCATTGAAGTAGCATAAAATACAACAAGATAAATTGTAAGATACTGCAAGTAGTAGATAATAAATAAAGAGAAAGAAAGAAATATTGTCACACACATACAAAGAAATGGAATAATTTCAGCAAAGTAGATGGGAAATATAAATATGTGTTAATAAGCTAACTGAAGCTACTGACTTGTTGGGCTCTGTATCTTCAAGGAGGAAGAAGGAGACAGGACCTTGCATCCGAGGCATAACTGTGACTGAAGCTCTGCATGGATCATTCGGGGAGATAGCTGAGAAAAAGTATAGCTGATTGCTTTCTTAAACCTGCCTATCTGCTAAGGCAAGGGGGTGAAATAACAGAAGCTCACACACACTCTTACTCACATGACTGTGACTAAGCCAAATGGTTTCCGTGAAACCATTATAAAACCAAGTACTATACTGAGGACCTGGCAGGTGGAAGAACCATACCAAAATATTTGATACAGAAAATTGAGCCATAAATAGGAAAGAAAATAATCATATAGTCATTCAAAATATGTTTGCAAGTGGAAATTAAATGAGTAAGAAATGCATGCAAAAGGAAATTAAGTTATTCAGAAAGAAATTCATGTATTCAGGGACAAAAAATGATTTTAAGGTAAATATGCTTAGAATCTCAAAGAGATTAAGGAATATATATGATTCATCAAACAAAAAAAGGAAATATAACATAAAACAGGCACACAGTAATTAAGAGTTGAAGGACTTAAGCAACAATCCACTAGAAATCCTGAAAATGAAATACAGAATCATTGACATCGAAGACTCAAAAGCTAGAAGAATAAAACCCTGCCAGGATATACTACACTATGCACAGATATATTCCAATCTATTAGAAAAATGTTTAATGAATAATAAATACTCAATGTATATTTTCCTTCTTGAAAAAAATCATACATTCAATAACTATTTGCATTAATGAAATAAATATTTTTAAATAGTTAAATTCATAAAGTAAAGGTAATGGGCGAAATTCTGAGCCGAAGATGCGCATTTTATAGAGCTTTTCTAGTGTTACTGTGGATCTCTTGTCTTGAGGAAAAACTTAGATTAGTGGGAAAAACCACAGCCTTCATCTTGAGGCCATGACTGATATTCACCCTCTCTCTCCTTCAGCATTGATTCAAAATCTTCCTTACCCTAAATTATCACTTCTGCTGGCCTTGGTGATTTACCTAGTGATATGAACCAAACTCTCATTCCTGAAGTATCTGAGCTCCTGAAAACTATACTCAAGTTAGGGGCATTGCACATATCTATTTATTAACGTTGGGTAAGGGAAACTGAGCAACACCCAAGCACATGACTTAGCTGGCAAATATGTCTTTCCCTGTTTCTAGTGTATAAGAGCAGTCCTAATTCCACATGCTAACTGTGGTCAATTATTCATGTCAAAATCAGATTCTGCTTTTTTTGCCTGCTGGTACCTAGTCGTAGAATTTCCAGAAGCACACGCAGCAACTGTGCTTGTAGCTAAATGGAACTTCGTTGTGGCCCTCTCAAGAGGGTTCTCCTTTTGAGGATGATAAACCTTAACTCTAAAGATTGCAGAGTTATGCAGAAGGGAAAACCAAATTCTCCCAATAGGTCACTGGAAATTATGGTGAAGAGATGCACGTGTGCATTCACACTTTTGTTCCCAGACCTGTATATTCTTCCTATTGAGGAAACAGTGCTGAACAGACTTTATATTTCAGTGCATAAACTTCATCCTTACCTGACCGTAAGCTGAAGCTTTTGTTAAACTTTCAACAGGTTGTTCGAACTCCATTTGGCTAATTGTCTTTGCTTGGGGCAGTGTATGACACAAATAATAGATGTCAAAGGCTCATTCCAAAACTTCTTCCACTGTGGAGTGGATCCCTATCTGTTGATACTTTGTGTGACATCCTGTGACTGAGCAGATAATAATGCTTGGCTGTGGCTCTTCAGGAAGGAAAAATCAAACCATGCCTGGAATAGACTTCTGATCTTACGAGGATAAAACACTGGTCCTCTCAGAAAGGAAGAGACCTAATGGAATAAAATTGTTACCACGTGGTTAACTGGTCACCTTATGAGCTCTCTTATCGAGAGCTCAGCTTTGGTTCCTGTTGGTGGCAGTGTGGACACATTCAGACCTGACTGTTGCTAGAGCAGGCTTGTTCACTGGGAGTCCACGCTATCTGGCTTGAGGACTGCCTACATCTTCTCCATGGTGTGCCACCTTGTCCACTCAGTTCAGGTGTGTATCAAGCCAGTTCAGTGGTGGCTGAGGATGAAAGCTAGCTAACATGTACTCACTGAGACATTTGTTTAGTTGATTATGTAATGCTTCTTCTATGGCTGATGCTTTCTTATGGACAGTCACATGTGATGCAAAGATCTTCATACTTCAAGTCCACATTCATACATCCATGCATGTGGTTCAATCTTGAATCTCACTGTGTCACTTGTCCACTATTTCTATTGTTAAATATTCCATTTCTTCCAGAGCCCAGTAGCCAGCCTGGAGTTTCCCCAAAGGCATGTAATTGTTTTATGAAATGCATGGTAGAGTGAGTGCGTGCAGTGTGAAGTTGAAGTCCCTGGAAAAGTGGGAAACAAAATTTCCACTAATAAATTTGTTGTACAACCCATTAATTGTCTCCACACAAAAGTTTCTAACTCATAGCAGGTTCCAATTGCTTTTACTACAAGTTAATCACGGATTATCTTAGAAATTATCACTGAAATGGTCTGAGGAGGTGAAGATATTTTTGTTATAATCTCTTTTTCCCCATTTTAAAGCAATTTATTTTAAATCGGTGTATTTTTTTTTATTATCATTACTATACTTTAAGTTCTGGGGTACATGTGCAGAACATGCAGGTTTGATACATAGATATACACGTGCCATGATGGTTTGCTGCATCCATCACCCCGTCGTCTATATTAGGTATTTCTCCTAATGCATGATAATCTCAATAGGAGAGATAAGTTAGTGTTTCTAAATTCAGTGACCATTTAAATGGTTTTAATTTGGTAAAAACTATTTTGAAGAAATACTTTTGTAAAACTCCCATGATCCTCTGAGATATTTTGTTTTTAAATCCTTATTTGTAGAATTTTTTGAAAACTATAATTTTTATGAAAAGTGAATTTTTTTTTTTCTGAGACAGAGTCTCACTCTGTCACTCAGGCTGGAGTGCAGTGTCACGATCCTGCTTTACTGCAGCCTCAAACTCCTGGACTCAAGCAATCCTCCCACTTCAGCCTTCCAAGTGGCTGTGACTCCAGGCACATGCCACATGACGGGCTAATTTTTGTATTTTTTGTAGAGCCATGACGCATGGTCTCACTATGTTGACCAGGCTTCCTGTGAACTCAGTGAAAATATTTTTTATTAAAAATAAGCCAGTTTTAGACAGATATAAAATTTCTTGAGAATAACAGATTATGTACAGGGTATGTATATGTGTGTAATGACATGTTAATTTTTCTTTTATGAAAAACTTTAGAATTCATATTTGTAATCTGAAGAGAGGAAAATGACATTTATGTTTGGCAATCTTCCTTTTCCCTTTAATCTTCTTTTAACCAATATTCCTTTTTTAGCTTTTCTTAGCAAACATCTCAACATTTTTCATTTATAGAGATGGGAAACCTAGAGATAATGAAGGAAAGTGCCTTTCCAATGATGTGGAGCTGCTCCTCTCTAACCTACTGTTTACCCACAACCCAATTTGTCCCTGTCCTTTTTTCTACGACCATGTTTTCTTATCTGCTTAGTCCCTCCAGTTGATAACTAAAGCAAAGCCTTTCTTTCCCCAAGATTTCTGTGAATGCGTTTTTCCTTTTTCTTACTCCATCTTCCCTCCATTCTCACACGAGTATCTTCTATTTTCTGCATCCTCTCGCTTCACGTGCTTCCCTTTCACTTCCTTTAACTTGCTTTCTTTTGTTCTAGCCCCCTTCATTTTCTGTCTCTTACCTTTCCTCTCTCCCAATCTACTGTCTTTCCGATGACAGTAACACACTGCGTTTATACACAGAGCCATTTCCTTGATGTGCTCAGAGCACTGTATGTGTGTTCCCTTGTTAATCCCCCTGTCATTTCTGTAAGACGCATTCATTACCGCTTGTTGACAAATGGGAACATGAGACCCAGGAAGATTAATTGAGCTACTCAAGGATAAACAGTGAGTCAGTGCCAGAGCCATAAACAAAACCTAGTCTCACTGACTTCCCTCTTATCAACCCGTGTACTGTTTTTCCTTTTCTTTCCAATCTTGCCTCGTTAAGTAGTATTAACTCATCCCTGAAGTGCTTTGAGGCAATCTGCCACAACTGACTAGAGAACCAGGATGGCGCTTTTTTTTTTTTTTTTTTTTTTTTTTTTTTTTTTTTGTCTCTGATGCTGCTGGTGTGAATTTTGCCTTGTCTATCAAAGTTGCTGAGTCTCATTTTCCTCATGTGTGTCATAGGAATACTGGCTTGTCCTAGGACAGTGTTTTTCAATGTATGATACTAAGATGGTTTTATTATGAACAGGAGATGATTTCAGGAGGTGATACAGGAACAGAGTATTAAATAAATCATTTCTTTTCTATTATCCTGATAATACCAAAGAAAAAGATTTACATTATGTTGCTATAGCACTTATTAATTACACATTTGACAAAGGGAGTTTTAGCACCTCTGGTAGTCACAATGTCTTGCAATAATCTAAATTATTTATTTTTCAATTACCTTCTATTAATAGTGAGTAAAACAGATTTTTTTTGTCATTCAAGTTAGTGAAACAAAGCTCCACTTTAATATAGATTTTTATACGTTTCCAAAATGATCAATGAAAACAGAAATAAGAATCAAATAATATCGGTGGTATACAGATAAGGAAAAAAGCCTTGTAGGTGAAGTTGATATGTCCAAATATGGGGAAGAACAAAGTAGACGATGCTTTTCCCTTTCCACAGTATTGATCCGAATCAGGAGTGGTTGATGCCATTATTGTCCTCAGTTCTTTAATCCTTTTCTTTACCATGTGACATTGCACATTTCTTTACCATGTGCCTTCAAGTGGAATATATATATTCTCCTCCCATTGACTTTAGGCTTGTCCAAGTGACTTTCGTCCATGAATGAGATGTTCATCAACACAGTCTGCCTTAATCTTCTTGTTCTGCAGCCTTTCTACCATGAGAAGAACATAAGCCTCGTCGCTGCTGGTCCCAGAATGGTGAGGCCTTATGGTGCAGGTCTGACCCTGCACCAAATTAGAGCCTGGACTTTAACCTTACAGGCCCAGCCCAGCAAAGACTTGCTGAGAGCAGTTCAGTCACTCACACATGGATGGGCCCAGGACCCTTCCCTGGCCAAAAGGAGCTCGAGGGAAACACATACAACACAAAATTAAAAGAAACAAGGAAAACGTGTTGCTCCTTTTTATCTCTGCCCTCTTCCTCCCGCAGGCAAGCAGCTCCTGATGTCGCTTGTCTATCTAACGGCCCATACGCCCAGCTAGCACATTTGTTTGTTTAACATGCTTCTGCAAGACACTGTTTTCTCACCACTGTCCTGGTGTTTTCCTGTCAAGCATTAATGAAGGCCCAGGGAGGCTGGCTGGGGGAGATAAATGTCTAGCAGCAGCAAGTGGAAACCCAGTTGGCCCCCATCCAAGTTGGGAACATGATGCTAAACCCTGGAAGCCTGGCAGCTTTCAAAAGCCTTCCTGTGTCCCTTCCAATCTGTCTGCCCACTGAGTCTCGCTTCATTACAAACAGCACATTAGATTCAAGGAGACAGCTCTTTATCCCAGTTCTGTGCCTAGTAGGTTTGTGATCACAAGTAAGTTGCTTAAAGATTTTAGGGCTTGGTATCTTTATTTGAAAAGGAGGATAATTCTGCAAAGTGATTGCTGATTAAAAAGCTAATAGTTACAAGGCAGTTTTCACTATTCAGAGCTCATAGTTAGAACCCAAAACTTGAGGGTTATAGTGATTATTTATTTAACCTCAACTCCTACAGTCCTGAAAGTGTGCCCTAAATTCAATCATGCTGAGCAGCTCTCCTAACACACTGGGACAAACCATAAGTTTAACATATGTGTAATTCTAATTTAGATTACTGGTATTTAAATCTATTTGTCTCATTAAGTTTTCTTTTTATTTGGTTCCTGAACTTTTCTACATATACAAACATATCAGCTGCAAAGAAATATATGTTTGTTTCCCCTTTTACAATATTTATTTCATGTTTTGTTTTTCTTTCTCAGTGTATTGGTTAGATACTTCAAGATAATGTTGAGTAATTGTGTTGATGGTACACATGTCCTAGATTTTTGCACTAATCAAAGGCTTCAACATATTAGTATTTACTCCTGTTTTCTATTGTATCAAATAATTTTGATACTTATTCAAATAACTTTTTACTTCTTGTAAATAATTATTACAGTTAGATACATATCTTCCATTCTTACCATTTACATAATTCATAGTAATTTTCAGTTTGAGGTTAGTTATTTATATTTAAATATGTTTTTCATTGTTGTGTTGAACAATTCTTTTACTTTATGGTTAGACATGATTTGATAATATCCTATTATTAGTTTTTTGCATCTAACATCATAAATAAAATTATTCTCTTATTTCTGTTATTCAACAAATATTCATTCAATAGATATTAATTGGTAGATGTATTCCAAAAAATTGAGAATTCAAAGGAATATGAAACATATATTGTCTCTGCTATTATGGAGCTTACAATGTAAAAGACACAATTAAAATTGTGATAAATGCTGAAACTAAGATGAGCTCTTAAGAATATTAATGATGAAAGTAGTTAACCAAGTTTAGGCAACAAATCCAAGCTGCCATAAAAATTTTATTGAACCTTAGACTTAAAGGATACTTAGGAGAGAATATGATAAAAGAGAAATAGAGAGAAAATGGATGGGGTATCTAGCCACATCCTAGGTATAAGGAAATACAAGCAACAAGCCACCCAAAGGCAGCCTCTGTGAAAGGGATGTGAGGAATAACAGTGCTGAGAAACACTACTGCAAAAGGTGCTGGAGGCTTAGGCACAGAGATGTTACTAAATATATGACTAAAAAATATGACCATTGTGGATTTTAATCTGATTCATAAGGCACTAAAATTTTTGAGTGAAGGAGTTGAGTTGACATCCAATTTAAGGTCTGTAGCTAAAAAAAAGATGTGCATTGATTTTTAAAAAATGGCAATTTTGGCCGGGCGCGGTGGCTCAAGCCTGTAATCCCAGCACTTTGGGAGGCCGAGGTGGGTGGATCACAAGGTCGAGAGATCGAGACCATCCTGGTCAACATGGTGAAACCCCGTCTCTACTAAAAATACAAAAAGTTAGCTGGGCGTGGTGGTGCATGCCTGTAATCCCAGCTACTCAGGAGGCTGAGGCAGGAGAATTGCCTGAACCCAGGAGGCGGAGGTTGCGGTGAGCCCAGATCGTGCCATTGCACTCCAGCCTGGGTAACAAGAGCGAAACTCCGTCTCAAAAAAAAAAAAAAAAAAAAATGGCAATTTTTACATGATACATTAGATATTTTAACACACTCAGATAACTCCTTTACTTATTGTAAAGGAGGTATTTTGTTGTAATTGGCATGCCTCCCTAAAAGCTGGTGCCTTTATCTGGAGCCTCTGGGGAGCTAACTGGCTACTAAATTCGTTCTCCAGGTATCTGTTCAGGTGTGCCAGTAATGAGGTCCTTATAGTTAAGTGGTAAATGCCAGTGATAATTAAATTTTTTGCTTGAATTCTGTCCTAAGAATACTAGAGAAAGTGAAAAAATTTACAATTAAAATTCTCTGCCTTATATTGTAAGCCACAAATATAATGTTATGGTCTTACCTCAATGAATGGCTATTTTGGCAAGTTATCTATGTACCTGCTAGCTAAGAAAAAACAAAAATGTCATTCTGTTATTATTAGTGGATTTATCCAGTAGTCTTTATAAAAGATGTAATTGTGACTATTCTACCCCACACAAAGGTATTGCAACTGTAAAATTACTCCTCACACCAACACTATGGCATTTTTTCATTCTCTTATGGTAGTCGTCACTTCTAACTGCAATTTAGCACTAAGTTGATGTAACCTCTCTCACTAAGCTGTAATGTTGGAAGAACACAATTATGCCTCCACAGTTTTTTGAGAAGGAGTCGTGCTGGGATGGGTCATCTGAAGAGAAAGATGCCGACAGGCCTTAAAATATGGTGACAAATTTTAGAAAGAGGATTATGAGGAAATATGTTTCAGATCAGCTGACTCCTTCCCTCATTCTCCATCCAACCACAGGCAGTACAGAAAATGCGTCCAGGAGGGAGGAAGAAAACTTATAAAACACTTTGTTTTTTCTTTTATCAATATATCTTTATCACCATTGACGTTCCTCAAAATTATACCCTTGGGTCCTTTTTCTTGCCTGTCAGTGCGTACGAAAAATAAAAATTAAAAACAACAACAAAAGGCAGTAATAATGTTACTGCTAATAGCCCAAAGACTTACCATCACTATCAGTAGAGTAACAATAATCATTAATATTTATTGTTAAACAGTAGTTATTCTAACAATTAGAACCATTAAAAGCAGAACTATCATCCCTTCAACTTAGAATCTCCAGTGTCTAGCATAGTAATTGAAAAAAAAAAAAACACATTCTAAAAGCATTTGTTAAAATTTAACTATAATCATTTCTCTCTCAGGATAGTTACTGAAATGGACTGTTCATGCTAGCAAACGTCTGGTTCTGACTTCTTTGCAATCATGCACCTTTAAAAATCCTCTTTCATTTGGACAGGGAGTAATGACCACTTCTTTCTCACAGCTGAATTTATACCATAAATGTATTAGAAAATTAATTTCATAAAGGAGAGAAAATGATTAAGCTCCGATAAATGTCCAGCACACCTGGGAAAATGTGAATTATTGAAAATGGAGTCTGTATTGAATCTTAAAAACCTGGAACAACTGCTTGTTATTGTAGTTTGTTTTATTGAATTGCTGTGATTAAAAAGGAGAGCAGTTTAATGCAAAGGCTTTTTCATTAAAAAAAAAAAAAATACACCCTCCACCTCTCCTCACCACACACAAAGCCTTGCCAGAAATACAAAATTTATCACCTTCATTCACTGCGTTGCAATTGTGCTGGTGGAAAACTCTGCAGGGTAAACTGTGGGTATTCTTGACTGGGGAGCATTATCCCTTGAATTAAAATGTTATGCTTGTTAAAGTACACTAAATTTATTTAGATACATATATAATATTTCATTTTATATATATATATATAGGATATATTATTTATAAATATATATTTATAAATATATATTCATTTTATAATATGTCTTTTATGATATGTAAATATATTTATAAAATAAATATATTTTATATATAAACATGAATATATAATATATTATAAAATAAATATATATTGTATAAATATGTATCTATAAATATAAAACATATGTGTTTTATATATTTTATATATATAGATATATATGTAACTGAAACAGAGAGGAGAAGGAGAGAAAGAGAGAGAGGTAGTGAGAATGCCAGCAGAGAATTATTTGGAACAACTTTGAGAATACTAGGTAAAACATTAATTCAAAGGGTAACAATGTAACTTGCACAAAGCTTATTGAAGCTTCATAGTTCCGCACCATTCTCATGAATGCATTAAATGCTTAGATTAAACCGCCATCATAAACTCTCCCTTGCATCCATAGAAAGTTACTTTTTCCTTTTCCATGGGAAGCAAAACACTGAATTAATCCAGTTGTGGCACTATTCCTACATGGTCATTGTGGCTGAAAGAAAAAGACAATCTTGCTGTTGAGGACCGAAGGCTGTATCCACTCAAATTCGTATGTTGAAATCCTACTCCCTGGTGTGATGGCATCAGGAGGTGGTGTCTTTGGGAGGAAGTTGGGTCATGAGGGTGGAGCATGTCTCAATCCGAATAGTGTTCTTCATAGAAGAGACAGGAGAGTTTGTGTTCTCTCTTTACTCTAGGCCATTTAAGGGTACAAGGAGAAGACAGCCTTCTGCAGATCATAGCTGGCACTCTTCAGACACTGAACCTACTAATGTCTTAATATTGGACTTCTCAGCCTCCAGGACTGTGAAAAATAAATTGTTATTTTAGCCAACCAACCTGTGGCATTCTGTGACAGCAGTGTGAACTGACACATACATCCTGAATCGTATCCCTTTTAATTTGAGTCTACGTGTTTCATATAGGTCCTGTGCACTGTCCTGGGATCTTATATTCACCCAGGCCATTTTATACTTACGGCAATAACTTCTGATATTTGTTCTTCATTTCCAGATACTCTATTGAGAAACATGCTTCATTTATAATAACATTTTTTTGGAGAAACGAAAATTATAAAATTCTCCTCGAAACTTAGTATGTCCAATTCTTAACCCACATAAACCAACGTGTAAACAAGCTGAAATATGTCCAACAATAGAAAAAAATAAAACAAAAAATGACCATTTTCATTCCAGCCACTGCTACTTTTTCCTGCTCTCTGTTAGCATAGATCTTAGAGTTGTCCATTCAGTTTGGTGTCACTCTTTACGCTTCTTCCTCTTTAAACTCACTCAAGCCAGGTGCCTGCAGACACCACTCTAGGAAACTCATTTTTGTTTAGCTGAGCAATGAACTCCATGTTGCTGAATCTGTGGTCCGTTCACAGAGCTCCTTTTATCAGGACTTTTGCATCCTTTCACAGAGTTGGTGATTCCCTTCTTGAGATATAGGCTCCAATTTCTGCATGCCACAGTGCCTTCTTTTCCATTATGCATTGCGACTTCTTCCGTCTCCTCTGAAGACTTGTCTTCCTAACATTTAAACATTGGCGTGGCACTGGACTCAGTCCCCAGATGCCTCCTGTCTATCCTGCCACTTCAGAGATCTCATGTAGTCCCTCAGCTTCATTATTACCAAAAGCGAGACCACTGACAAAATACCATATTTATTCCCCTGCCTCTCCCTTCCAGACATATCTCAGTAGTTTGATAAGTGTAGTTTTAAAATCATTGTATTTTAACAGCTTTATTGAGGATGAAGTTACATCAAATGAACTCTAGACACTTAGAGTGTGCAGTTTGTTAAACCTGTAAAAACTCACTATACGAAGGATAATAAACATCTTTCACCCCAAAACTTCCATCATATGCCTTCACAATTCCTTACCTTTGATTCCTGCATACATATTCTCTCTCCTTTCCCTCCATCCTTGGGCAAGGACTGATCTGGTTTTTGTTATTATAAATTAGCTTGCATTTTCTAAAATGTTACATGCACAGAATTATACAGTGTATACTCTTTTTAAAACCTGACTTCTTTTACTCAGCATAGTTATGTTAATATTCATGCATATTTTAGCATATATACATAGTTCACTTATTTTTATTGCTGAATGGCATTCATTGTATGACCTTATCAAAGTCTCTTATCCATTCACCTGCGGGTGGGCATTAGGTTTATTTCCAGTTTGGAGTTACTACAAACAGAAATACTATAAATATACTGTACATATTTTTGTATGAACATATGCTATTATTTGTCTTGAGTTCAAACCTAAGAGTGGAATGTCTGGACCATATGGTAGATACATGTTTAGCTTTTTTGAAAACTTTCAAACAGTTTCCCAAGTGGTTTTGCCATTTTACATTCCCATCAGCAGTTTTTATGAGTTCCCATTTTTCCACATCCTCACCAACACTTCATGTTGAACATCTTTTCAGAAGATTATTTGTCATCCATATATCTTCTTTGTGAAAAGCTGCTGACAGTCATTTTGACAATATTTTCTTTAATTAAATTGTTTTCTTTTGACATGATTATTAATTAACATGCAGCTATAAGAAACAATACAAGGAACTTCCATGTATTCTTTATGTAATTTTTTTTGTAATAGTAACACCTCGCAAAACTATAGTGAAGTATTAAAACCAAGATATTGATGTTGATATAATCCACTGATCTGGTTTGAATGTTTTCAGTTGCACTTGTGCTTCTAGGTATATGAGTGTGTATGTAAGAGTGTGTGTCTTTTTAAACATATGCAGTCTTATCATATGCACAGATAGGTTGATTTATCCATCATCATTGTCAAAATATGCTTACTTTTGTTTTCTCATTCTTGAGTTTTGAGAGCTCTTTATATATTTGGAATTTCTTTATCTGATATATGCTTTATAAATACTTTCTTTTACTCTGTGTCATGTCTTTCTATTCTTTAAATACTGCTTTTAAGAGACGAACACTTTTTGGATATTAACTAGGTACAATTTATAAATTTGCTGTTTTATAGATCATGCTTTTAGTCAAATATCTAAAAATCTTGCTATATGGGATGTTTAGAATTATGTATGTTTGCCAGAGTTCCACTACACTACTCTGCTACTATAATGGAACTATTTATAGGAGTACCACTATACCATTCTAGTATCCATAAAGTAATTATATAGTTACATTTCTCCATATCTTAAAATCCCCTAAGCTGTATGAGGGCAAATGCCATTATACTTTATTTAATTTCATAGACTTAGTGTCACATGTTTGGAATGAATATTCAAAAATATTTTTGAAGGAAAAGAAAATATAATAAGAAATAAATAAGAGAAATAGCAGAGAGAGAGTGGAAGAGAGGATATAAGAATGACATTTTCATGTAATTGTACTTAGTACTCATAATTAAAAACATTTTATATTTTATATCAATTACCTCCTGTTCACCAGAATGTCTATTGCTATCCTTAGAACATGTATATGATACTGGAAGAACTTGCATTTGGAGAAATCACCTGAACTCAGGAGGTTGAGGCCTGGGTGAGCCAAGATCATGGCACTTAACTCCAGACAGGAAAGTGAGAGTGAAACACTTTCTCAAAATAGTAATAACATGCATTCTTGCATTGTCAGTATAGAAATTCAAACCCTGCTTGGCTGAATCATGAATCACTGTACCGTCCTGCAACTGACAGGTTTATTAGCCATTTCTATATGTTTTAATTTTTTGAAAAGTAACATCATAATCAATTAGAACAGATGAGTCAGGATCAAAATAAACTACACATAAATCTAGGTCATGCACCATGTAAACCATATTGTGAGATTTATGAATCTCAAGATTCTCCCACCTAGTTGAAGTGTCTGGGGAGGCCATTCCCAATCATTCTGTTTCTTTTTTTCTTTTTCTTTTCTTTCTTTTTTTTGAGACAGTGTCTCTCTCTGGTGCCAGGCACCAGGCTGGAGTGCAGTGGCGCAATCTCGGCTCACTGCAATCTCCGCCTCCTGGGTTCAAGCAATTCTCCTGCCTCAGCCTCCTGAGTAACTGGGATTACAGGTGCGCACCACCAGGCCCAGATAATTTTTGTATTTTTAGTAGAGGAGGGGTTTCACCATGTTGGCCAGGATGGTCTCTATCTCCTGACCTTGTGATCTGCCCTCCTCGGCCTCTCAAAGTGTTGGGATTACAGGCGTGAGCCAATGCGCCCGGCCCCAGTCATTCTGTTTCTAAAAACAAAACCACATATTGCCTTCGAATCTGTCTGTTGTCACTTTAAACTTTATTTGTTAATTCAAATTATCCCTCTTTTTCATGGCAATATTTCAGAGGCTACAAAGCTAACTACACAGCATGTTTTCTAAGTTTGATAAATAAGTCATTCAATGCCTAGTGGTCTTGTTCTCCTGACAAACCAATGTTTTCATTCAGGTAAGCACTTCTCCTCCGACTTGTGAGCAATGCTCTTCTGGGAAGGGAAGCTTGATTGCCTTGAGGCAAACAGTATTTTGTTCAATGTAGAAAGTTACTGGTTCAGTGAGGAAGATTAGTACAGCATTAAATAAAAGTCCTCCACAGTTAATTTGCTATGTGGGACAGAGCTGAGCTCCTTCACACCCTAAATGTATTCCATGGTCGTGGTCTAGCATTTTAATATCTCTATGCCACACTTTTGTTTCTAAAATGGGAATAATTAAAGCCATTGCTTTACATAATTTTTGAGAAGAATGAAGTCTTGTTAAGCACTAGAACCAGTGCCTGAAACATAGTAAGTACTAATTAAAATGTAGCTTTTATTGTTGTTATTAGAAACTGATCTTTGAATTACCTGTCCAGTTCAGAATAAATGTAAGAACTCTTCCTTTTAACACCGTAACAAAAGCATACTCTCTTTTGCTTACTTGGAACAGTCTCATTTGCTGCTGATAATTTATTGATAGGAGATAAATCAGCCTTGAGATTAAAAAAAAGGGAAGGAAGAGACAAAGTTTTTGATTCTATTCATTGAGATGTGGGATTGTATGGCTTGAAATCTACACACCACTTTAGACACAGTGGCACAATCTAGTAAAAGCTCATGACTGCAGAAACTGATACTTTCACCATTTAAATAACAGCAAGCAAATGCTTAGCTGAGACTTTGAGATTTTGATCCCAATTCTTCTAAGAAGGCATTGAGTGTTAATTTTATTATACCATTATCTGGACCCATAATTATGGTTACAAAGAGCAGAGAAAGCTTTTCATGCTATTTAAAATCAGCACATCCTAAGGTATGGTCATTCACTGTCCAGAGAGGAGAACATTTTCTGAAGATGAAGATGAAAGGCAGATATTTCAAGAGGTTGAACATAATGTAGTTTAAAACAAGGGCATTTTGTGAGTCCAAAAGTGTTTCACTATGCATATGTGTTTAAAGGACCATTATAGGTGATTTTCTATCACGTTAAGTTCTTAAATCTAGCTTCTCTCTCTCTCTCTCTCTCTCTCTCTCTGTGTGTGTGTGTGTGCACGTGTGTGTGTGTGTGTGTGTGTGTGTTTTCACCAGTATTTGGCAGATTTATTGAGTTTTTATTTGTTTTTCTTCTTAGGTTAGGAATTTGGGGCATTTTCAGCACATGAGTACATCACTGTGAGCTATAATAAACCCCAGCTGAGATTTTACAAACCATGTTATTATATTATAATAAATGTGAAACAGGAAACAGATACAAAGTATAGATATGCATCCCAAAAGTAATTGAGATTTGTAGCACACCCAGAGCTCCTTAGATCTTTACTCTCTTTTACATGGGAATTTCTTGTTAGCTGAAAACGTGTCAGAAAATAGCCATGTCTAAACTTTAACAATGGATACTTTGAAGTTGGCTTCCTATATAATAATATTAAAAAATCAAATGTTTTTCATGCTAATATAATAATTATCACAGACAGTATTTATTGATTCTCTCCTCTGTGCCAGGTCTACTGTGATAGGCACTGCTCAGTTGCTATCTCATTTCAATTCTCATCATAGTCTTTGCAAGCAGTAATAATAGAATTATTTTCTATTTCATTTGCATTTAATAGAAGAGAAAACTGAGATTCAAAGGGATTAAATAACTTGTGCAACGTCACAAAGCACAAACAAAGTGTGTCAGTTTAAAATTTTTTACCTCTTCCTTTTTAAGAGCTTGAATGTCTGTCTGTCTCCTACCCTTGGATCTGATTGGGCTTTGTATGTGCTTTGAATAATGAAATACAAAGGAGGGGATTCTGCCTGAATCAGTACCCAGGTATTTCAGAGACTAGTAGTTTCAACTTTCTGTATCTTAGACAGTTGCCTTTTGGAAAACACCCCTAGATGCCTTCACCTGGAGGAAGTCAACACTAGTCTAACAGTCCGGAGAAAGTGAAACCATGAGAGCTGGTTCTGAAAGATGAAATATCCAGAGGATAGAGTGAGAGGTCAAGGACACCAAGACACTAGGTCCATGAGATGAGATGCCATCTTGGAAGAGGTTCCCCCAGCCACAGATGCCCACTCATCTTAAGTGAATCAGGGGTAATCCACCTAACTGATGTCTTTTTGAACTTCTGAACTACCAGGTCAGGAGGATAATTAAAATTTATTTTAATCCACTAAGTTTTGAGTGTTAAAAATGACATCGCATGAGAAAACTGGAACACAATTTTGTCCCTAGAAGCAGGATGCTACCTTAACAAAACTTGTTTAAAAAGTGGCATTGATTGTTGGTCTGGTTAATACAGAGGAACTAGAGTGGGCTTGAAGACATTGAGAGCTTGAGGAGCAGCAAGCAAAATGCCATTAGGGAAAGGAGAAAAGATGAACTATATTTTTCAGTGGTGGAAAGCTTCATGAAATTGCCACTTGTAGTAATAATAATGTTAAAATGGTAACGTAGAAGAGGATCTGGTATTTCTGGTTAAAGATACTGTTTTTAGGCAAAATGTTGAAAGTAGTAAATGATTTAGATATGTGTAAAAATGTGTACATAGCTATAGATGAGTTGAAAAAAAAACCCTGTTTGGTATTTTAGTAGTAGTATGGGAAATACAAATAATACAGGACTGGCCTAGTTTAGTTCTCAAAGTAGGTCATAGCCCTCAATGAAAAAAATCAAATGCAGAGTATTGCCACTGATTTGACCTGTGGCTTCACAGTAAAATTCAAATCAAAGATGTTCTATAAGATCTTGATGAGACCTGGGAAAAGTTTAGTTACTTCACAGATGCTGTTAATTAAACAAAGTAGCCCATAAAGGTGTTATAATCATGACCTGTAAACCCCTCATTCAAGCCATAGAAACTCTAAGAATGGCACGTTTTGTCTCCTGGTAGCTTTACAGTGGTTTGACGTCTTGGAATATAAATAAGGGTGTGGTTAATAAAGTGGAGTATTACTTGATAACATAAGATTGCCATACAATTATTAAAGGAATTACACTAGCATGATATAAACACACCACACATACACACACACACACGCACACACACACACACACACACACACATATATGTGTGTGTGTGTGTGTGCCTTTGGATTTCTAACTATGGGCAAGAAGCTGGCTAAGATTACTTAACTGCAAATAAAGGTAAATCTTATAAAAACAAAGGATGATTTGGAGGGAGCAATCCAGAATCCAGAAGGTATAGGAAGCAGTTTCAGTATATTATTTTCTAATCAAGTCATAGAATAACATGACAATCTGGTTTCAGAATTAGTATGGTTCATTGACCGTTTCATGACTTCTTTGTTCCTTTGTTTGAAGGGAACTGCGTGTTTCAGTTTCCCTATACCCCTCTCATCACTGAATACTGCATATGTTGGGAGGGGTGGGGAGAAGATAACATCTCTTTAATCCAGAGGTTTTAAGTTTAAGAAAAACTACACTCAAGCAGCTTCCTCCAACAGAAATTTAACATATATGACAACCCTGACTTCCATTTTGAGCCTGAAAAAGTAAGGGGATGAGACTTGGGAGGCAACTAGTTTATTTTCTGTGATACAGCAAGTTAACTTCTCTGCGACCAGATGGTGTATGGTGGCCGATTTATCACAGTCACTATATTAGTTTGCTAGGACTGCCATTAAAAAGTACTACAGACTGGGTTGTTAAAACTACATAAATGTGTTGTCTCACAGTCCTGAAGGCTAGAAGTTCAAGATGAAGGTGCAAGTAGGGCTGGCTCCTTCTGAAAGCTGTGGGGAGAATCTCTTCCGTGCCTCTCTCCTAGCTTCTGGTGGGTTAGTGGCAATCTTTGATACGCCTTAATTCTTTCCCTGATCTCTGTCTTTTTTTTTCTTTTTATTTTATTTTATTTTATTGCATTTTATTGCATTTTAGGTTTCGGGGTACATGTGATGAACATGCAAGATTGTTGCATAGGTACACACATGGCAGTGTGGTTTGCTGCCTTCCGTCCCCTCACCTGTATCTGTCATTTCTCCCCATGCTATCTCTTCCCACTTCCCCACCCCCCGCCCCTCCCCCATTTCCCCCCAACGGACCCCAGTGTGTAGTGCTCCCCTCCCTGTGTCCTTGTGTTCTCATTGTTCAACACCCGCCTATGAGTGAGAATATACGGTGTTTGATTTTCTGCTCTTGTGTCAGTTTGCTGAGAATGATGGTTTCCAGGTTCATCCATGTCCCTACAAAGGACGTGAACTCATCGTTTTTGATGGCTGCGTAATATTCCATGGTGTATATGTACCACATTTTCCCTATCCAGTCCCTAATCTCTGTCTTTATCTTCATATGGCATACTGAGGGGAAATATATCTGTGCCTATCATATGATGCAGCAGAAAATCTCGCAAAGGATTAGAACACCTAATTATATAAAATGCAATGAACACAAAGAAAGTGTATGAAAGAGATTTGGAAGTCATCTATCAAAAGGGCATGGCTCAAAATATCCCAGGGGTGGGGTTTGGATGGTATTCCATATTAAATCATATTTTTTATCTTTAGAATGATGAACCCTGCTGCCTAATTGGAATTTCTTGCTCAGTGTGTATTAGGAGACAATTGTGTAATCATATTCTGTTCCCCTTTCTACATGGGAAATGCCTGAACAGCATGGGTTAGAAGAACTGCATTCTTCATATTCAGTTAGAGCTCAGACCTGCTAGGACCCAGTGAGGAGCCATGTACCATACACCTCAGAATTATATGCCCCTCTGGACAACAGAAGGAGACGTTTATGCACCAGATTCCACATAATCCTGTTCCCATTAATCCAAGGTTTGCCCTGCAAGACATTAATGTGCACTTTCAGATTCTGTTGTAATTTTGCATTTATAGGGCATGGAAGAACTAAGAACGAAAACCTCCCTTGATTAGTCATCCGAGTTTTAGTTTTACTTCTTTTTGTCACATGTAATACTGAGATTCAATTGCCTCTAATAACATGAGAAACTAAAAAATAACCCTGTGTAGTTGTTGTGTTAGAGTCAATAGAATCATCGCTGTGTTATCTTGTAACAATCCAGCCACTCTGTGGGACAGAGCCTCAAGCTGAGGGTACAGAAAGTGCAAATTCTCAAAGTGGGTCACTAGAGCAGTGTTCAGTTTATCTCTCACCTCTCACTTCCCAGACCCATTAATTTTAACCTTTGAGGACAGAGGACCATATATTGCATGCTGATTCTGTGCATATACATGAGGGATATGCTCCAAGACCTCCATGGATGCCTGAAACCGAGTGTAGTGTGAACACATTTGCTGTCAATCAGAACACGTTTCTATTCTTATCTTCTGTTCACAAACTTAGTGCCTTTTTCTTTTTAACTAAGCGCTTATCACACACTAGCTGTAACTTTTGCGGTTTGATGTGTGACAGCAAAACTTGCACAACTTTTTTTCCTCTTCACAATTTTACTGACAGAGATTTTTCTTACCTTAGATCTTAGCTCTCTCAGCATACAATACTTTTCTTTCCTTATTAACTAGAAAACTTTCACCTTTTCACATAGAGAAATCATTTTTATGGCCTCTCTTCGGCATTTCCTAATTGCCAACATCACAATTCTTCCACTTCAGGGCCATTATTAAGTAAAATAAAGATTACTTTTACACGGGCACTCTCATACTGTGAGAGTAGATCTGATAACCTAGAAGGCTACTAAGAGACTGACAGCTGACCACATAGTGAGGCTGTATAAAGGGGTGATTCACGTCAGGGCAGGTCAAAGCAGGACCATATGAAATTTCATCACACGACTCAGCACTGCATGCCATTCAACACTTATCAGTTGCATGCTGTTTAGAACATTCCATTTAATATTTTCAGACCATGGTTGACAGCAGGTAACTGAAACCATAGAAAGCGAAATGGTAGATAAGGGAGGAAAACAGTACCGAATCCTGGAGGAAAGCACTCTAAACCCACAGGATGGTTGTTGTGTCAGAACCAGCTATCTTAGTTGATCCTTCCACTGACCATTCTAGCATCTATCGTGTAGCTGCTCTAGGTGTTGCGGTTTATAGCAGCATAAGTAGATCCTGGGTCATGTGGTTACTGTCACACATAGTACTAAGATCTGGTTGCCCCTAACCATTGCAAAAACTGCTGTCATGACAAGTGTCTCATTCTGAAGGGACGTTATGTGGGATCCCATTTCAGCAAATCGACCATTCTTGTCTGGAGCCTCTGAGGAAAGTTTTCGTTGCCAAACTTATTTTCCTTGTTGAAAACATTCGTATCCTTGTGGCAGATGATTTGCGCTCCCATTGCCTTGCTGGCTGTCAACTGGAGGCCACTCTCGGGTCCTAGAGTTAGCCACATTTCTTACAGAATTGTCTCCTTCATCTCCAAGCGTACAGTGACACATCAAATTCTTCTTTCACTTTCAATCTCCAGTTTTTTGTTCGTGACCAGCCAGAAACATGGTTGTTCTCAAATGGTTCATTTGATTAGGTCAAATCCACCGGGATAATATTCCTTCATAAAGTCAGCTAATTAATATATCCTAATCACAGGAGTAAAGTCCATTATATTTACAGTATTAGAGATTATTCAGGAAATGCACACCAAGGGTGGGGAATCTTCAGAGCCATCCTAGATTTATTAAAGCAGGAAAGACAAACACATACCCAGCGTAGATGTCCTTTGTGGTAATGATACATCTCTGCCCCACCCAAAAAAGAAAGCATCTACTATAATCTAGCTGGGCTCACCAGGATGGTGCTACCATGAATTCTCATTCACACTTCTATAATATAGCAGAATGAATAAACAGCAGTGTTAAGAATCTAGCTTGGTGGGAGAAAGTTCATACTGTTGAGGACATGCATAGTTACAGTCTGATCACTGCATCCCATCTGTTCGTCTCCTTTTGCCAGCACCAACATGGCTGAGGATCGAGGAAGAGTAACACACTCAGGATGAATTATTCTGGTTGTTCAGTATCGCTTTGCTGGTTGCTCTACAGTGGGCACTGAGGAAAATAAAGATCTTTACCTTTGCGTTCATATATTTTTCCCATTCATTCATATAGGTGTGTCATCCCTCAACATCCTTGCTCTGAGTTTCCATTCTTGACTCTTTAAGCCTTTTGACTATGTGATGGTTAATATTTAGTGTCAGCTTGAGTGGATTGAAGGATACAAAGTATTGATCCTGGGTGTGTCAGTGAGGGTGCTGCCAAAGGAGATTAACATTTGAGTCAATGGACTTGGAGAGGCAGACTCACCCTCAGTCTGGGTGGGTGCCATCTAATCAGCTGCCAGCATGGCTAGGATTAAAGCAGGCAGAGGAACATGAAGGTACTTGGAAGTACTAGACTGGCTGAGTCTTCCGGGCCTCATCTTTGTCCCATGCTGGAAGCTTCCTGTCCTTGGACACCAGATTCAAAGTTCTTCAGCCTTTGGACTCTTGGACTTACACCAGTGGTTTGACAGGGGCTCTTGGGCCTCTGGCCACAGACAGAAGGCTGTAGTATCAGCTTCCTTACTTTTGAGGTTTTGGGACTCAGGCTGATCCATTACTAGCTTCCTTAAACCTCAGCTTGAAGACTGCCTGTAGTGGGATTCTATCTCATGATCCTGTGCGTCAAATCTCTTTAATAAACTCCCTTTCACATTTACATCTATCCTATTAGTTCCATCCCTCTAGAGAACCCTGAATAATACAGACTACATAGCCATCTCATTTGCCACCGTCTTGGCCAGACATCTGTTTATTTCTGACAAGTCATTTGTCTTTCATACATAGTGAAAGAAAATGTGCACTACTAGACACTGTACCCCCAGGAGGATTCCTTTCACCGTTGTCCTTAGGGTCATCCTGGAGTACAGGAGTATGGCTGTTGTTATCCACTGTTAGCTTCTGTCAGCTTGCCTGCCTGCCTGCCTGCCTGCCTGCCTGCCTGCCTGCCTGCCTGCCTGCCTGCCTTCCTTCCTTCCTTCCTTCCTTCCTTCTTTCCTTCCTTCCTTCCTTCCTTCCTCCCTCCCTCCCTCCCTCCCTCCCTCCCTCCTTCCCTTTCTTTCTTTCTTTTTCTTTCTTTCTTTCAATTTTGAGATGGAGTCTTGCTCTGTTGCTAGGCTAGAGTGCAGTGACATGATCTTGGCTCATTGCAACCTCCTCCTCCTGGGTTCAAGCGATTCCTCTGCCTCAGCCTCCAAAGTAGCTGGGACTACCGGTGCTCGCCACCATGCCCGGCTATTTTGTTGTATTTTAGTAGAGATGGGGTTGCACCATGTTGGCCAGCATGGTCTCAATCTCCTGACCTGGTGATCAGCCCACCTCAGCCTCCCAAAATGCTGGGATTACAGGTGTGAGCCACCGTGCCAGGCATCTTGTCAGTTTTTCAAAATGATTAATGAGAAAATTGGGCCCACATTTTCTTCCCCTCTTGGTTGGCCATTGGAAAGTTGTCTAGAGGACATAAAATATTGTTAAATTAACATAGATTTTTGTTGTTAACATGTAATTGATTGAAACATTGCTATAGAGGTGCAGCAGAGGGTGATCATTTTCTGTTTTCATTTTTAATTTCTGGTTTAGACTGAAAATTTTAATCAAAATACTGTATCCCAGGAGCTACCTCAAAAACCCAAATATCTTTGATAACTTCTAACAAGAATTTCTTAAGTCAAGATTCAAATACAGATTTTAGAGTCAGATTCATTACACTAGAGAGGCCATGATTATTATTTCACATTAGGGACATCCCGTCCCTTGATTCCTGCCATAGACGGAGAATGGCACAGATGTTCACGCAACGTGTTCCCGAGTTTCACTGTAACTACCGTTAAACTTCTTTTTTTTTTTTTGAGACAGAGTTTTGCTCTTGTTGGTCAGGATGTGGTAAAATGGAGTGATCTAGGCTCACTGCAACCTCACAGCCTCCCAGTTTCAAATGATTCTCCTGCCTCAGCCTCCCAAGTAGCTGAGATGACAGGCGTGCACCACCACAACCAGGTAATTTTGAAATTTCAACAGAGACGGGGTTTCACCATGTTGGTCAGACCAGTCTCAAACTCCTGACCTCAAGTGATCCACCACCTCAGCCTCCCAAATTGCTGGGATTACAGGCGTTAGCCACCACTCCTGGCCAACCTTCTTGATTCCTCTATTGCTTTCTCTTCCAATTTGCTGTTGGTACTTAATTGTTTTGGATTAGCAAATAACACAACATAGATAGTATAATATCTTAAGTTCATAACTCATCGACAGTGATAGAAATTACAAAGTGAGAGTGAGGGGGATCTTCAGCTTTTATCACCTGGACAACTTTGGAAGCTTTCTAAAGTCCAGTGGATTTCAGCTCTCTTCTATTAGATTGGTGCAAAAGTAATTTCAATTTTTGCCATTTGTTTTAAGAACAAAAACCACAATTTTTTTTTGCACTAACAAAACATGAATTGGGACAATAATATCTGCTAGGTTTAACTCTCAAGATGCTTCACAGAATGAATGACTATTGATTTTAAAAAAACTACCTGTAATTTGGAAAACTGATACAAGTTTCTTAGGATTTTTACAGACTAAGGGTAAGTTTTCCTCCTGCAATACAAATAAATAAGTGTAATTTAAAATTAACGGTGCACACAAGACTTGGTGGGAACTGTCATTAAATTATAATTTATTATTAGCTCATGAAAAGGATTAATTAATTTAATTAATTTTTATTTTTTAGAGACTGGGTCTTGCTCTGTTGTCCAGGCTGTAGTGAAGTGGGGCATGATCACAGCCCAATGCAACCTCCACCTCTTGAGTTCAATCCTCCTGCCTCAGCCTCCCAAGTACCTGGGACTATAGCTATGAGACACCATGCCCAGCTGATTTTTGTAATTTTTGTAGAGAAGGGATTTCACCATGTTGACCAGGCTGGTCTCTAACTTCTATATTCAAGCAATCCACCTGCCTCGGCCTCCCAAAGTGCTGGGATTACAGGCAGGAACCACCACACCTGGCCCCAATAATTAATTTACTTTTAAATAAAAAGATTATGCTAATTTCAAACTCTTCTTGCTGATGTATTAGTTTTCTGCATACCTGGTGTATAGAAATGCTTTATCTTTGAATTAGAATTTTTTCCCTGTGTGAAATATAATATACCTCTACATCTATCATTTATTTTTATTTTATTTTATTTTATTTCAATGACTTTAGGGCTACAATCATTTTTAGTTACATGGACGAGGTCTGGAATTTTAGCGCACCCCTCACGCAAGTAGTATATATTGTACCCCAATAGGTATTTTTTCATCCTTGACCCCCCTCTCAGCTTACCCTTTTTAGATCTTCAATGTCTATTATATCACTCTCTGCCTTTGAATACTCATAGCTTAACTTCTATTTATAAGTGAGAACATATTTTGTTTTTCATTGCTGAGTAACTTCACTAAGAATAATTAATGTCCTCTAGTTCCATCTAAGGGGCTGCAAAATACATTATTTCATTTTTTTAGTGGCCGAGTTGTATTCTGTAGTGTGTGTGTGTGTATCAGTTTGCTTTAGCCACTCATCTATTGATGGGGACTTAGGTTGATTCAATATCTTTGCAATTGTGAATTATGCTGTGATAAACATATTCATGCAGGTGTCATTTTGATATAATAATTTCTTTTCTTTTGGGTAGATGCCAAGCAGTGGTGGGATTGCTAGACTGATTGGTAGGTCTATGTGTAGTTATTTGAGAAATCTCCAAATTGTTTTCCATAGAGGTTGTACTATTTGCAACAGCAGTGTGTAAGCATTTCCTTTTCACCAGATATGCACCAACATTTTGTTTTGTTTTGTTTTACCTTTAATAGTGGCTATTCTAGCTGGGGTAAGGTGGTATCTCATTGTGGTTTAAATTTTAATTTATCTGATGATTAGTGATGTTGAGCATTTTTTATATGTTGAGCATATTTCATATGTTTATTGCATATTTATTTATTTCATTTTGAGAAATGTCTATTCATGTCATTTGCCCACCTTTAAGTGATATTATTTGCATTTTATTCTGTCTCGAGTTCTTTGTAGACCCTGGATATAAGTTCTTTATCAGATTCATGTTTCGTAAATATTCCCTCCCATTCTTTAGATTGTCTTTTTAAAGTGATGGTTATTTCTTTTGTTGTGTAGAAGTTTTTTGGTTTTTTTGTTTGTTTGTTTTTCAGTTTAATTTAGTTTGATTTATTTATTTTTGTACTTGTTGCATTTGCTTCTGGGGTCTGTCACAAATTCTTTGCATAGGTTGATGCCCAGAAGGGTTTTTCCTAGGTTTTCTTCTAAAATTTTTATGGATTCAGGTCTTAGATGTAAGGTTTTATTTTTATTTATTATTTTTGTTCTTTTTATTGCATTTTAGGTTTAAGTTTTTAATCCATGTTGAGTTAACTTTTGTATATGGTGAGAGATCAAAATCCAGTTTCATTTTTCCACATTTGGCTATCCAATTTTCCCAGCACCATTTATTGGCTTTATTTCTGTGTTCTCTCTTCTGTCCCATTAGCGTATGTATCTACTTTTATACCAGTAGTACCATGCTCTTTTGATTACTATAACCTGATAGTATAATTTTAAGTCGGGTAATGTGATGCCTCCAGATTTGTTCTTTTGTTTATTATTGTTTTGGGTATTTGGGCTTATTTTTTGTTCCATATTAACTTTAGGATGATATTTTTCTAATTCTGTGGGGAATTAAGTTGATATTTTTATAGGTGTTGCATTGAGTCTGTATATTTCTTTGGACAGTATGGTCATTTTCCTGATATTGATTCTTTTATCCATTAACACAGTATGTATTTCCATTTGTTTGTGTCATCTATGAGTTCTTTCAGCACTGTTTTTGTAGTTCTCCTTGTGGAGCTCTTTCAACTCATTGATTAAGCTTATTACTATGTATGTGTTTTTGTTTTGTAGCTATTTTATTTCTGTTTTGATTCTTAGAGTGGTGGTTGTTGCTATATTGCAATGCTACTGATTTGTGTACATTTATTTTGTAACCTGAGACTCTATTGAATTCATTTATCCAATCTAGTAGTCTTTGGGAGGAGTCGTTAGGGTTTTCTGGGTATAAGATTATAACACTGGGAAACAGAGGTAATTTGACTTTCCCTTTTTCCATTTGGATACCCTTGATTTCTTTTTCTTGCCTGCTTGCTCTGGCTAGCACTTATATGACTATGTTGAATAGCAGTGGTGAAAATGGGCATATTTGTCTTATTCCATTACTCATGGGGAATGCTTTCAGCTTTTCTCTGTCCAGTCTGATGCTCGCTGTGTGTTGGTCATAAGTAGCTTTTATTAACTTGAAGTACATTCCTTCTATACCTAGTTTGTTTAGGATTTTTATCATTAAAGAATATTGAATTTTATGGGATTTTTCTGCATCTATTGAGAATATTTTAATACATCTACAATTTCTATATATCAATGATTCCATCTGACATATTTTCAACTTTTTGACTTAAGTGAAAGAATATATGAAAAGTTCTCAATGTTCTTCGAAAACTAGCTAGTATTAACAGTGCTGATATTTTTTGATAGGACCAGTATTTAACAGCTATATAGCTCTCCTAATCTAGAAAAAGTAGTAGTAACTTGAAACAATATAAGCTTGAATGATTAAAAATTGGATCTTGAAGACCTGTGGTAGGCAGAATAATGCCCCTCAGGTGTTTATATCTTAATTCCTGAATTCTGTAGAGATGGACCTTTCAAGGCAAAAATAGAAGGACCTTTAAGTGGGAATATTAACTTGAATAACCAGAGTAGATGTCTTTACAAAAGTCTTTATGAGAGTGAGACAATAAGATTAAAATGAAAGAAGAGATATGACAGTAGACGCAGAGGCACAAGATTTAAATAATTATGCCACTGGTTTGAAGGGATCATAGAGAAGGGATCATAGAGAAGAAATACAGATAGCCTCTAGAAGCTGGGAAGAGAAGAAAGGGACTTTCCTCCAGACTCTCCAGAAAAGATGCCATTATGCTTACACCTTGATTTTTGTCAAGCGAGACCCATTTTGAACATCTGACTTTCACATAGTAAATGTATGTTGCTTTAAGTCTCTAAGTTTAGGGTACTTTCTTAGAGCAGCCTAGAAAACAAAGATCTTTACCAATTATTGAATTCCTACTATGCACTAGGAACCATTAATATAACAATCTTTCTGTTTTTATGGTGGTCATTTAGCTTGTAAAGCTTTTTATTTACATTAGGTGATATTTCAAAGAGATACCATCTAAAGTGTAAACAAAAAATATTTTGGGATATGTTGTGGATTTATATCTTTCTGAATATTCTGAACACTTTGGCCATTTAAAATGTATTCTTTATAAATTATGTATTATAGATCATCAATAAATATAATCTCCAACATTTAATTTGTATCTATGATTTCGGTTTAATCAATTCAAAAAAGTCACAATATTACTTGTGGATTTATTGCTAATATTATACTGCTAGAATAAAATTGAACAGTAAATTTTACAAAAGGA
Source organism: Saimiri boliviensis (assembly GCF_048565385.1). Classification (NCBI taxonomy): domain Eukaryota; kingdom Metazoa; phylum Chordata; class Mammalia; order Primates; family Cebidae; genus Saimiri; species Saimiri boliviensis. The sequence continues at coordinate 84,754,461 of NC_133463.1, forward strand.
GGCAATTGTCAACATGTGTCCACTAAATTGTGATAAACATGTTACAAATTAGAATGTGGTTATATGTTAAATAACCAATTTTATTACCCAAATAACGTGTTAATGCCTACATTTTTCTTTAAACTAATGGGTACTCAAGTATATCTCTATGTTGACTCTGAAGCAGAATATTGATATCTTCATGTTTAATAAAAGCACTTCATTGCTTTTGTCTCAGGCACAAACTGTAAAGAAATATTAATAATTTAGAAAAATCTGCTGAAAGCTTCTTTGATTCAGAATAAGCAGGTTTGTCATTAATAAGCAAAAATTGTATAATGGTTTCTAAGGGAGTTTTACATACATTATATAAGCTAAGCCTCTAAATGATTTTTTCCCATAAATGAGGAAATTTAGCCTTAGGTAAGTCATAAAATTTTTCTAGAGTTATGGAGCATATTGATGGCAAGGCCATGATTTGAAGTGAGTTATTTTTATTGCAGAGTAATCAAACTAAACTTAATCCATATTTTCCCATCCTCAATTATTCACGTCTCCTCATGAATGTTTTACTTTATCTGCATGCTACTTATTTGTTTTTTCATAAATCCATTAATTACCTTGAGTTAAGTAAATAGATCCTAAAGACTATGTAGATGTGGGTTGACATTTATGATAATATATTTTTAAATACAGATACTAAACAGTATGATTTTGTATATGCTTTTCTTAAGAACTTGCTTCATTTTTTGTTTCTCTGTTGGTACGTGATTCTTTCTGAATGGGAAGATCACTTAGTGTTTAAAAGAGATTAACACTGAAGTGAGACTTTCATTTAACCTGTGTAAATTATGCTATTATACAGAAAATTTCTTACTTCCTAAATATACCTTGTGGACTGAAAACAGCTTCTATTCTCAACTCATATCATAAGGAAATGATGAAACAGGTGGTATTTGAACTGAATCCTGAAATACTTGGAAGGTTCCAATAAACATGGAAAGGAGAGAATGTTGACTGAAATTGGAAGGTGTGTTGTTTTGGTTAGGAATGATTTTAGCAGCAAGGAACCAGAAACCAGAAATAGGTTAAACAGATCAGCATTTATATTCTTCATACAATAAGAACACTGGAAAGAAGTTAATTCTGATTTGTTTGCCACAGATCAATGATTTTAACAGCCCTATGATTCTCCTGAACTTCCAAAATCTCATATTGTGACTCAGAAATAACAAGGCAGAACAGAAGAGAAAGAGAAAGGCATCAGGGACATATCACTCTGTTGGGGCAGAAATGCTTTTGCCAAATTATCCCCGTGACCCTAGGTTTAGGGCTCATTTGTGTGTCATGGGACTCCCTGCAGCTCCAAGGGAGGCGAGACCTTGTCAAGAACATACTTAAATACAATTTGTTGCCTCAATAACTCAACAATGATGATAATTGAGGAACAGACAGAAAGAGTTAGCTCTAGTTCAGTTGAATGAAGCCTTGAGGCTTATATAACCTTAATGTAGTTTGAAGAGAAATTTGAATGTGATTAAGATCTGCTTTAAAGAGATGAATTTTGGCATATTCTGGCTGAGAGTTGAAAATGCTTTATCTTGTTCAATTTATTTCCCCACTTATCAAAGCAAGGCTAGGTGTAAACTTCTTTACTTAGAATGTGCTATTTTCAGTTCACCCTGAACTTATTCAAAATTCGTTTTGTCTTAAAATTAATTGAGACAACCCCATACTCAAAATGCCTCTGCACTGGACATCAAGACTTCTAGGCTAACATTTTTCATAATTTTATTTTTCTTTGTAAAAATTTGATTTGTAAAAGTCTATGAGGTACAAATGTAATTTCATTAGACAGATATATTGGGTAGCAGTGAAGACCGGACTTTTAGTGTATCCATCACCAGAGTAACATACATTGTACCTATTAAGTAATTTCTAATCATTACCACCCCTGCAAACTTCCAAGTCTCCATTGTCTATCATTCCACACTCTACATCCAACTGTACACGTTATTTTTGATTTCTTTCTTTCTTTATTCATTTTTGAGATGGAGTCTCACTTTTTCGCCCAGGCTGGAGTGTAATGGCACGATCTCGGCTGACTGCAACTTCTGCCTTCCAGGTTCAAGCATTCTCCTGTCTCAGCCTCCTAAGTAGCTGGAACTACAGGCACATGCCACCAGGCCCAGCTATTTTTTACGTTTTTAGTAGAGATAGGGCTTCACCATATTGGTCAGGCTGGTCTCAAACTCCTGACCTTAGGTGATGCACCCACGTCAGCCTCCCAAAGTTCTGGGACTACAGGCGTAAGCCACTGTGCCTGGCCTGTACACATTATTTAGTTCATAATTATCAGTAAGAGCATGTGCTGTTCACTTTTGTATATCTGAGTTGTTTAACTGAAGATAATGGCTTCTAGTTCAATCCATGTAGCTGCAAAATACATGATTTTGTTGTTTTCCATGGTTGAATAGTATTCCATTGTGTATATATATCGCATATTCCTTATCCATTCATCCACTCCTGGATATTAAGGTTGATTCCATATCTTAGCGATTGTGAATAGTGCTATGATAGAATATAGGTGCAGGGATCTTTTTGATATAATAATTTCTTTTCTTTTGGGTAGATGGCCAGTAGTAGGATTACTGGATTGATTTTTCTTCTTTGCTTTCCACCCATTCAAAAACAAATACCTCTTGAGCAGCTACCATGAGCTGGACATTGGAGTCAGTCCTGGATACATCAAGGAACACCACACACCTTCTGTTCTGAAGGGATTTTATTCTAGTGAGTTGTATGTATATGGGGAAAGGAAAGAAATAGGACTAAATAAAAATGGTCTTCTCCTAGGTCACTGATGTATTTAGTTTTATTAAACATAGTTGTAATGTCTGGTCTGCATCCAGTTTTTGATTTTAACAAGTGATTATTATTACTCCTTTTTTTCCAGAATCATTCTCTTTCCACGTCTGCCTCTCTGTCTGCATGGGGAGGACAGGAGGGGAACAATTTTACTCTTGTTTTCCTCTTCTTAGATATTCCAAAATTTCCTGAGATCCTGGATTATTATTATTCTTATTTTGCTCTGAAATATTGGTATTTCTGATGGTCTTATCTCATTTGACAATGGGGGGATTCTTTCATTCATTCATGTTAATTACTATTCAAGTTATAACAAATCCTGAAGTGCTGTTTCGAATTAAAATCCTTTCCTGACATCTGTACTGCTTCTTATTAATGCCCCTACTCGGATGTTTCCAGGACACCTAAAATTCAGCCAATGGAACTCACCAGTGCCCTCCTTCCCTTAGCTTACCTTTCCCCTCCCTTTCCCAGCCCCTCTCATCTGATTGGTGAATCTTAGCGGGTGCCTCCTGAACACCCTGCACCTGTGCTCTTTCTGGCCCCCTCACTGCCTCCCTGCTGGGATGCTGCAGTGCTCTCAAGCGGTTTCTTCTACCTGGTTGGCTCCCTTTATTTTATCCCCCTACCACCACTAGAGATATTTTTTAAGGGCAAAATGGGTTATGTCACATCCCTATTTAATATTCTTATATGACTTCCTTTTGCTTCAGGAAAGAAAGAAATCCAAACTTCACCATTGGACTAAGACATATCAGAAGTTCGGGGTCTGCAGCACTCCTTACAATGCTTCCATTTTTCCCTTCCTGCAGTAAAGCTGGCAAGCACACCGTGCCTTTAGCAGGACTCTGTTCATTCTTTTGTCTCCAGGTGACATACTCCATCACCAAGGATGAGAAAGCCCACTGTTGGAGGTAGAGGCTTACCTGGCGCATGTTTACTCTGCTGACTTAAACTTCCTTAGCTACTCTCTTGTTGGCACCCTCTTTTTTTGAGACAGAGTCTTGCTCTGTCTCCCAGGCTGGAGTGCAGTGGCATAATCCTGGCTCACTGCAACCTCTGCCTCCCAGATTCAAGCGATTCTCCTGCCTCAGCCTCCTGAGTAGCTAGGACTGCAGGTGCCTGCCACCACTCCCAGCTAAATTTTTGTATTTTTAGTAGAGATGGGATTTCACCATGTTAGCCAGAACTATCTGGATCTCCTGACCTTGTGATCTGCCCACCTCGGCCTCCAAAAGTGTTGGGATTACAGGCGTGAGCCACCGCGCCCGGCTGACACCCTCTTCTTAATACCCTCATAGTTTACTGAAACGAGGGTGAGCATCTATCCCAGGGAAGTGGCTTCCCTGGAACACTTTCAGGGAAACTGTCAAAACAAAGCACTGTCTTTTTTCTCTTAGAAATGTCTCCATTTTGATGGTAAATTATAATATTACTTTAGTTACAAGCCTTAACTTGCCTTGTGATATCGTTTTTTATTTAGGATTTTGTTTTTCCCTGTAACTTAAGATCCAGAACTGGAGAGATGCTCACTTGTCCTCTATTTTGTCTCCCAAAACTAGCATGGTATGAGTATGCATTCGTTAGTTATTTGTACATAGAGCAAGGGCACCTCACTGTATCCTCTCTAGGGAAGGCGGTTTCCATCACTTCTATGTGAATGGCACCTCGCGTGGTGGTGTTCACAGCCTATTCAGCTGTTTGTGACTTGCCAGTATTAAAATTGGTGTGAAGAACATTCCTGCTGTATCTATCCTGGCCTCAGTTTGGAGCTTGGCTGGCAATGGGTTCCCAGGGCTTCCACTAACACTCCTGCCATGCCATCATCTGGCTTTCTTTATGTTGTGTTTAATAGTCTCCCTTCAGACCCCGAGCACCTGCAGACAGAAAGCTTAACTACCTAGCTCGCATTGTTATTTCCATCACCTGCCACATGAAGTGCACTTAATAGATATATTCTGAATTGAATTACTCAATTAATGTTGAATGAAATGCATGCTAATCAAAGAAAATGAAGCAGATACATTTTCCAGGTAGATAAGAGAAAGAGAGGAAGGACATTACAAGCAGCAATGACAGAATGAACCCTTTCCAATGTGTTTTCAAAAATACTTTGCAGACTCTTTAAAGTTTATTAGTTGTGAATTATATAAATTTCCAGTGAAATTATATTGAGATAATATTGGAGTCAGGTAGAAACCCACTATTTTGTCTTAGTACTGAGGCATGTTAACTATTCTTCACATTTGATCCCTTGGGAACTTCCCAGAGAACATTTGAGAATAGAAAAACCACAGAGAATCAGGAAGCAAGAATGCTTTAGCAGTTCAAATATTTTTCTTCTTCAGTGTTTGATGTCTTGGAGACATAGTTAGTCTTTTGCTGGAAAGGTCGAAAAGTGGCTTCTAGGTCCTCATGTGGAGGTTATGAGGGAGACCATAGCCAGCTATTTGCCTACTCTTCATTAAATAATGTCTGGGGCTAATTCCCAACATCAACATCACTACTGGGGAAGAAAACCAGAAAAAGGCAGGCCATCAATTCGTTGAGCAACCGAGAGATGTCAGGTCCTGTTTTTGATACCACACTGAGAGATATAATTTTCCTAACAACCCTATGCAATTAAATTTTATTATTCTTAAAATCACACTGTAGTGGCAAAAAAAAATAGTGGGGTGAAAATGAAGGACAATTTATCATTTGTGTGTATGTGTGTGTGAGGAAGTGTGTCTGTGTATCCATCAGTGTGTAAGTATGTTGTGAGTGTGTGTGTGTGTGTTCATGTGGGAGTGTGTTTACTCATGGGTATATGTGTGTGTGTGTGTGTGTGAAATAGTCATAATCCTGCTCTCATCTTTTCTTTGCAGTGACTTCGTAACTGCAAACAGAAATATGCTTCTTGGGATCTGTCATGAGGAGGCATCAAGGACTTCTTGCCTTGTCCTTGCTTTGTAGCCAAAAACCTGGCTATCTTCATGAGTCTCTCTAAAAATCAGATAGTCTGCAATGCTCTTCCAGCTACTCAGCTCCCTGATTGATCAGAGTGCCCTCATGTAGGACTCCTTGTCCGGTGACAGGAGCCAGCCTGGCCCTGCATCATGGAGTGCATAGCAGGGAAGAAGGTACACTTCAGCCTCATCTAGGTTCCACACTGCATGCCTGGTCTTCTTTATTCAAAAAGTTCATCCGGCCCGGCTTGTGGTAAGAGGAAGACAGGGAGCTGAGCTAAAACTTCTGACCATTTGTGTAGATGAGCTGGACAGTATTAGGTTTCTTCATAAACATCGTGTCCTATGGGATCAACAGAGTTCACGTTTAGACTTAGGATTACCCATCATATGGCTAATCACATGGACTTTGATTCATCTAAACCTGGAGATAGACTAGGTTGTACTGAAGACACTAACAAGCTACAAGCTTAGGAACATAAAACACCAAAATTCTCTTTCTTATTCATACTATGTGTGTGTTCACTATAGTCGACTGTGACCTGTGCTTTACTCTGTTACTGGACTAAGGCCCATAGTGCAGATACCATGTTCTGAGAGTGATGACAGAGGAAAAGATTGTGGCGAAGTCCATAACGGATGGTCAAGCCTCTACCTGTCACTTGTGTGCACATGGCCTGAGCCAGATCCTTTCTCATGACCAAGCCAGACTTCAGGTTAGAAGAAAAATAAGATCATCTTATAAGAAAAGGAAGGGAGGGCAGTGTGGCTCAACAATTGACTCTACCACTTATAAATGTTTATGTCAAAACACTTTCAGCAAAGAGGAACTCCCTGAGTCAGTTTCCTCCATGGTAAAGTGAAGATAATTTAATCAGTAGCCATCACATGAGATTCTTGTGATGGTAAAGTGAAACAATGCATAGAAATCCCTGGGAAATTGTAAGTATGGAAATAATCTCAATAACACACTGTAACTGAAAGAACAAGCTCTGAAGGTGAGATGATTCTAATCTGGGTTGGGCTCCGCCACTCCTTGGAATCATAAACTAAGAAAGTCACTTGGCATTTTAGACTCCTCATCTGTAAAATAGTTTCTGATTCAATGTGTTTCGGAGATTAAATGAGATTAAGTATTTAAGTGTCATTATGGTGCCTGAAACAAAATAAACACCCAATATATGTCAACTAATATTTCTGTTGGTATTTAGATTAAAGAAAATAAGTTGGATTCAGCCCCTTGCAGAGCATCTGCAACATAATGTGAATAATAATGCCACAGAAGAATAATATTGTGGTTGAAGATTATTTGAGTCATCAGTGAGAGAAGTGCTCCTCTGTCATTTTCAAGTCATGGATCCAGTGGAGAATATGATATAGATTATTGGACCCTTGCACCTTAAAGAAAGCATATAAAGTCAACATTGCATATACTTTTGGGGCTTCTCAAATTTCTCATGACCCTTGTCTAGCCTAAATTTATCATTTTACTCAGTAGGAACAGCATAATGACCTATTTTTTTTCTCCCCTTTTCATTACTGTCTTTTCTGGTGTGTGCTGTGGGGTCTGTGATCTTTGGCTCTGATGATCTGGGTGGACCCACATAATTCCCTGATTCTCTGATTTTTTTTTTTTTTGTCTTTGGAAAATAAATGGATTTAGAGAAGATACAAACAACTTTGAAAATAAATACTAATTAATTAATCAACAGAAAAAGCTTTTCGTTTTAGAAACAATGTGTTCTTTACAAAATATGTCACAGGCAGGACTATTTTTTGCAGAACCATCGAAGTCATGTCCTTCTTGTGTGAGGAAAAACAGACATGATAGACAGCAAAGATAACCCTGTGGTTAGATTTCTTAATAGCAAGAAGCAGGGCAGTTCCACCCAGACACAGCTCTTCTCAAAGTGCTATCTTGATTGCTAACCAGAACTCACTTAGCAGTTGACCAAATGAGACTCTTTCGGAGATACGTTTCTTCACGTTTGTGTGGCGGTCCAAAATCTCAGGACAGATGAGAGAATAGGAAGGCTGTCTTTGGGATCTGGGATGTGCGTCTTAGTACTGTGCTCAGAACAGAGGAGCATCCGGGGCCGGAAAACACTGTGAAGTTCCTCCTCAGGGCCACCAACAGCACAACCCAGGGACTGGCAGGGGAGGTTGAAAATGACTGTGGAGGAAGCAGGGAGGCTTATAGAAGTTCACAGAACCTGATTGGTGCGGTGAGTCACACCTGTAATCCCAGCACTTTGGGAGGCTGAGGCGGGCAGATCACCTGAGGTCAGGAGTTTGAGACCAGCCTGACCAACATGGTGAAACCCTGTCTCTACTAAAAACACAAAATTAGCTGGGCTACTCAGGAGGCTGAGGCAGGAGAATTGCTTGAACCCAGGAGGCAGAGGTTGCAGTGAACCAAGATCACGCCATTGCACTCCAGCCTGGGCAACAAAACTCCATCTCAAAAAAAAAAAAAAAAAAGGAAAAGGAAAGAAAAAGAGGAAGAAATTCACAGAAGCTGAGCTGAGAACACATCCAGCCAGCCATTCTGTTAATAACTTCATCAGCATTTGGAGAAGGAGGCTGCTTCACAATAGACTCGTCACAAATTAGCACTAGCACTTCTGTTCGCTCTCCTCTCCACCCCAAGAAATCGTGTCAGAATGAGCTGGGTATGATTCTTTGGAAGAAGAAAGGACATCTTAGAATTTCGATGCTACTTCTTACAAGTTGTATGAGTTAACTATGTTATTTGTTCTCTTTGGGTATCACTTCCTTTTCATGTAAATGAGCATGGAAAGTGTAAAGATTCTGAGGGATGAAAATAACTTGTAAACAAAGAGGATATGGTAGACGTTCAGTGAGTGTGCACTGTTTCTATTAATGCTGCCTAAATTGAGGTTGAAACCTGTAGATTTGTCTCATTTCAAAGTAGCTCAAAAGCCTTCCAAGCTTTCCCACAGTCCCTGGAAGCATGCTATCTTTGCCTTCTCTTTGCTTTCACGCTACCTTGCACACACTTCTGTTTATTGAACAAAATTCTGTTAAGTCTCAACGTGCCAGATATGAAGCATAGAAATGGACCCTGCTCCTAAGTAGCTAGGAATCTAGGGAAGGAGCCAGTGAATGCATAACTCCAGAAGTGTGCATCCACACAACTCAGGAAGACCTGCATTCTTACCTTAATTCTGATATGAGGCTCTGAGGCTCCAAGTAGTTAAGTAACTTGTCAAACGCCATGCTGTTAGCAAACTGAAGGACTCAGAACTCAAACCCGTGTCTGTGTGAGTGCAGACCCCTTGTTCTTTCTATAACAGTAGCTTGTTCTGCCTGCTAATATGAAGCTACATAGTCACAGGTCCTGGGGAGTAGAATGCAGACATGTTTTAGCACGGGATGTTATTCAGATCAACACACATGTATTACCCCCTCCATCCCTGCAGTGCACATTTCTCCGTGGTACTCATAGGAGGCTGAGACCTAGAGATACAAGCAAAGAATCTAGGTCATGCATTCATTTAGATAAGGAGAAAGATTCCACCCAGTTGCTCTAATTTGAAAGACTAAACAATTGGTCATTGTGCCTTGATGCTTTGCAAGTAGCATTCCTCATACTGGTTACCTCTGTCACCAATCTCCAACCTCCTTAACAAAAGGGATCACATCTTGTTCCTATGCTCTATGGCAGGCATGTGTTTCTTAATTGGTAGACAAGGTAAAAGCAGCATAAAAATAAGAAGTAAATAGAGGAGGGAGGGAGACAAAAACACAGAAATAAAATCTGTGATTTTAGTTTGTTTTAGAAAAGGGTGATGAGCCAGAAAACATTCCCAGAAATAAGACCAGAGGAAAATCTGCCCACTGACTGCCTCAGCAACTGTATACACACATTCTGGTTTATCCTCGTCAAATGAACCAAAAAGGCATGGATCACTCATACTTTAACCACACATACTTCGTGGAGATTCTCTCTTGGCCTGTGCTCAACCAAGGGACATGGGTAAACAGCTCCTCTGTCTGCCTTGAGAAGGATTGCAGTGCTGCGCTCAGCCGACTGCCCTTGAGCCACGCTGCTCTGTCTGGATAGTCCCTTCTCCTCCCCATTTCACAGTTCCCGCAACCTTTAACACCACTTTATACAACTTACTCTCTCTCAATGGCACCTACATCTTCCTGTTTTGGATGTGGAAATCTCCCTAAGGTTTTGATACCTTTCTTTGTGTCTGTACAGTTTCGTAATCAGAAAATGTATCATCCGCTGGTCTCTAATTTGACCTAAAGAGTGACTCTCAACATCTCATTCATCTGCACCATTCCTTTTTTTTTTTCCAAATAAAACTTTGATAAATCTCCATGTATAAAATATTTATGAAAATATTTTTATTTCAATGAGGAAAGGAAGCCTGAAATCTGTTACGTTCTTATTTACTCCAACTAAAACTACCCTCCTCCCTCAACCACATCTCACCACACACTTTTCCCTCTAGAATTTGCGTGAAATCTTGCTTTTCTAAGTAGAAGAGTTTGGGAACCACTTATGGGAATCCAGCAGCAATCTGAGATCGACCACTTTGGTTTGATTTATTGAGCTCAAGCATTTGCAGCAGCAACAACTCAGGTGGCAGGTTCTGGAACACAACAGTGTAAAATTCAGGCATTCTGCACCCTGGCTGCCCTTCTCACTAGTAGTGGCATCCGCTGATCTCTGTCTGTTCTTCATGCTTCTCCAGCTTTCATGCCGTACACTGACAACGGATTATCCTTTGAATGGTTTCAAGGACTGAGTAAAATTTATAAGAGGCATTTCTGCTGTTTATTTTCTGCAATAAGGGCTGGTGATACACGCTGGCAGTTCCACCCTCTTCTCTTGCCACCTGTTTCTGTGAAGAGTGTCATCGAGTTGCTGAATGGCCTGTTTGAGAGGAGCTTGTAATCAAGAACCATCTGTGGGTGATAGGTATGGCTCTGACTCAATGGACATTTAGGGGAAATCATATTACATACTAAGGTCAGTCTGCACATGAGTTCAACAATGTTCTTCTTTTGGGTTTGAGTGGCTGGGAGAGTGCAAGGCCCTCAGACCTTCTGCAGCACTTCAGGTCACTAGCCTGGGTCATGCAGAGAGACTGTGAAAGGCTTGTCCTGGTAGTTTGTCAGGCAGGAAGGCTGAAATGTTGAACTTTTTAAATTGCTTAATTGCTTAATTGATTTGAAGTTTTCTGAACGGGAATTAGAATTGTTCTGTGGTATTTTCTGGCCTGGCAGCAAGTTTTGGCTGTGTAAACTAGGACTGATGGAGGGATATTATGCACTTTGATAGAAAACAGCTGTCAACGTGGTATCTGGTCATGAAATACTCAGAAAAATCACAGAGGAGAATGGTAAAATGATTTAATTTGCAAAGCTGCCATTCATCATATAACAGAGCCTGTGAAAAATACCTAAAAATAAAAATGTAGACTTATTTTTAATATATTAATTTGTTTTACACACACTGTCTCCCAAGTGACAAGCACTGTGCCTACACTGCGGAGATCAAAAGTTAAAATGTAAGTTATGCCTTTAAAGAGTTACAGTTGAATAAGAAAGACAAGGCATAAACCTAAGTAATAGAAGTCTAGTAAATGTAGAGTCATCATTTTAAACAACTCAGAGATACTGGTGGTCATTTTGTAATATAGAAGCCAAATTCCTCTGGACTTCAATGATATTTTCCAATGTCTTTATAGGTCATTTGTAAATTAGTGATGTTGTCAGAAGGCTAAATTTCACCTCTTTCTGTTATTCAGCTGTAGTCGTCAGAGTTCTTTTGACTGATTGCAAATATCAGAGAGCCAAGTTAACTGAATATGATCTGAAATGGGTAAATTCACTAGATCATGAAACCGAAATGAGCCCCAAGAAGCTTCAGGCATGGCTTAATCCAGGTGCATGTGTAATATAATGTGAACACTGTGTCTTCATTCTTAGGACAGATCTTTCCAAATTGATGAAAAAGGGAGCCAAAGAAAGTTATACTATTAATGTCCTTCTTACAATAAAGTTTCAGAAAAGAAGAAAGAGGGTAGTTTGTTTTAGTACCAACAAAACTTCCAGGGATGTTTGTGATTGCCCCAGTGAAGGCCATGTGGCTAGAAGAATTTCATACTCTGACTAATTTAAATTATATGCCCATCTCTCATCTGTTTGGTGTTGAAGAGCCAATTAATTAAGTCTTATCAGATGGCTATAGGACAATCCTCAGAAGGAAAAGGAGGTGAGCAGACAATAATAAGCCCCTGTCCAACAAACAACTACGAAAACCAAGAAGTACCTCATACAGAAATGTTGACATTAACCATGGAATAACCAGAAAGAACCTTGCAGTCATTTGCATCACTTTCCTAATTTATAGATGAATTTGTGCATGACCAGAGAGGTTGTATTAGTCTGTTCTCATGCTGCTAGTGAAGACATACCCAAGACTGGGCAATTTATAAAGGAAAGCGTTTTAATGGACTCACAATTCACATGGCTCTGGAGGAGTCACAATCATGGCAGAAGGTAAATGAGGAGCAAAGTCACATCTTACATGGCAGAAGGCAAAAGATCTTGTGCAGGGGGACTCCCAATTATAAAACCTCCAGATATCATGAGACTTATTCAGTACCATGAGAACAGAATTTGGGAGATGGCTCCTCTAATTTAATTATCTCCACCTGGCCCCACTCTTGACACCTGGTGATTATTACAATTCAATGTGAGATTTGGATGGGAACACACCCAAGGCACATCAGAGGTAGACTGACTTCTCAGAGGTTTCAGTTACTGTTAGTGGCTAAGTGTTAACCACAGTTCAGGTCTCCAGAATTGTTTCATTATGGCTCACCATTCACCTGGGCATCATTGCCTTTATTTGTCCAAAAATTGTCATAGGATAGCTGGAATTTAAGGTAACTATCATGTTTAACAAGCAAAACTCATTTTTGCTTCCTTGGTATACTTATTGCCTTTTAGTCTGAAGGTTCCACACAACAGGTGTCCAAGCTGAAAAGAGAGGAAAATTGTAAAGTTTCCCTTAAAATTAATCTACTTTATATTTTTATCTTGAAAAAGCCTCATTTCTGCCACTGCTGGGGACTGAAACTAAATTATGTATATGCATGTGTCTTTAGCCACCAGAATCACAAAAGAAAATGATCTACTAACCTTAGAGAAATTCCTCCAGCGAGGAGCAATTATCTTTGTATTTGTTTGATTTCACTTTAGAGGAAAGTGAAGGCTCTTACAAACTATTAGAGCCAGTGGGAAGTTTCTCATCCTGGAGCTAGACTGTGAACGTGAATTCATTTCACATCTGCTTTTGTGAGGACTACCCTTTGCTTTCTAGTTCCTGGTGTCTTTCCCCACTAGTCACAAGGGCTGTCTTTTCTACATGCATTGCTTCTTGGTATGTTATTTCTGTCTGTAATTGGCAAAGCTCAAACCTCAATGCTTCAAACCATAACCCTGTATGAATGAGCTCTCACATGCTGGTTGCATTTATAACTTGACATATATAACTTTATTTAATCTTCCCAGCAATTGTATGAAATAGGTTCTATTGTTTTATTCCCATGATATAGATACAAAAGTTGACACACTTAGAATTGAATAACTTGTCTAAAATCTCACAGCCAGTAAGTGACAGAGTCAGAATTAAATCCCAGGCAGGAATGTCAGTGTCCATATTCCTAACCACAGTGATATACTGTTCCAAAGGTTCATACAATTGCATCTAGCCAATGTAGTTAGGAGCAAGAATCCTTTGCATTTGGACAGCATTTCTCTTTCCCCAAAGTTTTCACTATCTGCTGCCTCTGTCAGTGAAGAGATTACTTGAGGGAGTTGGCGGTGGCAGCGTGGGGCGGGGGGAGGGTGTGGATAGCAAAATGGTTAAGAATCCTGACTCTATCTATAGTCGGAAATATCTGCATTAGAATCTGATTCATAATTTGATTTCTCAGAGATATTTGCAATAAGTGAACATCTACTTCTGAAAAATGCTGAGGATTCTAGATAATAATGCTTCTACTAAGTATCTTTATATTGGGTGTCCTCAATGTAATTTCTCTTCCCATGTGGGAAAATTTCTCATTGGGTATCATGTTACTGGGAAATTAGCTCCTCCCCCATTACCCTAGAAATCATGATTTGGACAATGAGTCTAGAGCTAGTCAGTTTAGATGTTCTTTTCTGTATTAAAGTTGTTTTTTCTTTGTTTGTTTGTTTCAACTTTTATTTTAGGTTTAAGGGGTACATGTGCAGGTTTGCTACATGGGTATATTGTGTGACACTGAAGTTTGATGTATGAATGATCCCATCACCCAGGTAGTGAGTATAGTACCCAACAGACAGTTTCTCAATCTCTGCCCTCCTCACTACCTCTTAACCCAGTTGTCCCTATTGTCTGTTGTTCTCATCTTTATGTCACATGTACTTAATGTTTGTCTCTCAGTTGTAAGTGAAAACATGCAATATTTGATTTTCTGTTGGTGTGTTAGTTCACTTAAGATACAGTTCTCATGAGTAATTGAGAGATACAAGGCCAGTGACTTCAGTAAGCCACAGCACTGGGAAGTTCTACAGCCTGTGATCTCCAGGAATGATAAAGGTGGTAATGCCAGCAGAATCAGCATCAGAGTCTCTGTGACTTGATCTTGGTTAGATAAGGTCATCCTGAAACTCTGGCATCCATAGCAATTCTGTGACACCTTGATATCATTTCAATATATTCTTTTCCTGCTTAAATTAGCCAGACAATTTCTTTTGCTTACTATTCAGATTCCTGATAGATACAGTACCTGACTCAAAAGATATGCATGCAAATAAGAGAAGAGTAACTAATAGGTTTTAATTATTATCATTACTATTATTATTATTACTGCCATTATTTTATGACAATTTAAAAATGACCAGGAATAAATTGGATTTATGTAGTTGATCACAAAGGAAAATAATCAAAACTCTCTGAATATGGAGAAGAAATCTTTATGTTTATGAAGTCTCGTGGAGCCAAGGGAAAGATGAAATGATCACACACCTCCCAAAGTTGTTTCCGTCAGTTGTTGATGATATAAGATACTTGCTGTCTAAATGAGAAATATGCGTCTGGGCCAGATGTGGTGGCTCATGCCTGTAATCCCAGCACTTTGGGAGGCTGAGGCAGGCAGATCACAAGGTCAGGAGCTTGAGACCAGCCTGGCCAACATAGTGAAACCCTGTCTTTACTGAAAATACGAAAATTAGCTGGACCTGGTGGTGCATGCCTGTAGTCCCAGAAGAATCACTTGAACCTGGGAGGTAGAGCTTGCAGTAAACCAAGATCATGCCACTCCACTCCAGCCTCGGCAACAGAGTGAGACTCAAAAAAAAAAAAAAAAAAAAAAAAAAAGAGAAAGAGAAATGTGATTTTTTCTAAAAAGAGCAGATAAAAGCATTTTTAGTTTATGATACCCAAAAGTAACAAAGTGCGGTAACTAAGATGAAGATGCTTTGATATAGTGAGGTGTTACAGAAAGATTATGAGTCTTGATACCTGAAAAACCTAGACTCCCAGCTCATGTAATTGCAAATATAATTTATGTTTTAGCTAGCCCCTGCCTCACAGGCTGTCATGATTCATAGGCATCAACCAGGTCTTCCGGGTCACTGACAATTTCACATTCACCTTTGTATTACTCCATGTTAACATTTGGAACATTGCTATAGATCGTTGCTAAGGTAATGAATCCTCTCAGAGAGCAAGAACAGTGATCAAGTTAGTTCTACAGTCTGTTCATATATGGAAAAAGATGCTTTATTTGAAAGGCTCTAGGAAAGTTTTTCTTCCTAAATTTCTCTCTCCACTAATTCTTGAAACGTCTTCATGTCTCATCTTCTGCTCATCCCCTCAGTCTAGCCCTGTTGCTACCATATACAGTTAGTGTTCAGGAGGATGCTTTGCTGGCATTGTGAGCTAGCATATCGGTAGCATTTCGTTGAGTTATGAAGATCTCTGAGTTATTTATGTCTGCTCTGCACTCAAGTGAGAAACTCTCAGTGAATTTAAGAATTCTGTTGAATTAGCATCCACCCCAAAATAGGAGCATACCATTCATTTTGAGTGCCCATAGAATATATACCAAGGCACTAAGACATACTAAGATAGGTTCTATCTTGGATGATAAAGTACACATCAAAAAATATTTAAAAAATAAAATTGTACAATCTACATTCTTTAACTCAAAAGGAATTGAACCAGAAATCAATAATAAAAAGATAACCAGAACATCTCTAAATACCTATAGTGACCCCTGTCAAGGCTGACCATAAGATGACAGAGGATCGTCCCAGCTCCTGCACTTTTCACCCAAAATAACTCCAGAAAAAATTGGTGAGTCCAATGAATTAATGTCATGAGAAAACTTGTTCAAAACTGGCAACTTCAGGCAGCATCTCTAATAACAGGATTACATGAGCAGCCCTGCTGGCCTGCACGGCCTTACTAATGCATGTCCTAATTGCAATAATCTAACTTTGTCAAATCTTTTTTTTCCATGTGCACCCTCTGAGATTGCCCTTCTTGGGTGTTTACCTGGCCATCCTGACACTGTCTCAGTCCTGAGATACAGACTTCAACGTTCTGGTCAGAGTTATGTAGTACGGTACCTAAATTAATACTTTGGGCCAGCCAAGAAAGGATACGGACAAAGACTTCGTTTAAAAAAAATAGAAAGGCTTCTGGCTCTTTAAAATAGTCCCAGTGAACAATTAGACAGACAGTGAGACAGCTTTTCCTGGCTTGGTAATGGTTGGGACTCGTGGTTACCTGTAATCCTCCAGGGAGCCCTGATGACCCAGCCGGGAGTGATCTATGTCTGTGATCAACTTTTGCTTCATACTAGCTCCTTGGTTATTGCCACATCCCCTCTAAATCTAACCTATTAGGGTTCATGATAAACTAGCTTATTTTTATTTCTCAGGCCCTAAAACTTCAAGAGTGGCATTGAGGAGTCTAGCTCCTGGTCAAAAACCTGAGATTTTCCAGGCCAAACCATAGACAGTTACAAAGGCTGTACCTGACAGGCCTCACCGGGAAAGGACTCAGGGCTCCTGGCCAGTCGTGGTCTTCACATATTTGCATTCTGAGCCTCAGTTGCTGTCTCCTAGGTGTCTTTCCCTGAGGCCTTGGGCCAGGCCTTCTTCCAGAGGCTGCCTCAGCTAGGAACTGCTTGTGGGAGGAAGAAAGGGAAACTTGAAAGAACATTTTCCCACTCGAACTCAGCGTCCAGGAATTTTATACTCCTAGCCTTTTCCTCTCTTTCATCACATGCTCCTCAAGGTCCTTAAAACTTCTGGGCTTTTTGTTTGGGGTACTCAACATGGAGACACCCCCACATCTGTCAGATCCACTTGATACTTGCCTGGCATGCTATTTCTCTGGGGAAAATGAAACAGGGAGATTTGTCTCCGGCTCTGATTTTCGACTCTTTCTTACACCATCGCACTAAGTGATAAAGGCTCAAAACCTCCATGGATATGGCTTGTTGCTTTTATCAGCTACTCCCATACCTGACAGCTCAATTCTTCCTCTAACAGTTTAGCTCAGCTTCTGACATTAACTCAACAGAACAGTAAGCAATCCGTGATTAGAGACAGTCTTAAGTGAAATTTTAAAAAATTAAATAAACATTAAGAGAAAACTTACCAAACTTTGAAAAAACAGTGGAGAGAAGGAGATTTATAGCACTAAATGCATACATTTAAACAGAGGAAAGACTTCAGATCAATATTCAAACCTCCTACTTCAAGAGTGTAGAAAAGAAAAAATAAAGGAAGCAGAAAAGGAAATAATAAAGTGAGTGGCAAAAGAAATCATTAAAATTAAAAACAGAAACTAGAAAACATTAGTGAAGCAAAGAGCTGGTTACTTAAAAAGATCAATAAAATTGTCAATTTCTAGCAAGAATGTCAAATAATAAAAGCGAGAAAGAAAGAAAAGACATAGATTACCAATATCAAGACTAAAACAGGGAATAAGACTACAAATCTTGAAAACTTTTAAAGGATAATAAGGCAATGCTATTAACAATGCTACACATATAATTTTGACAATTTAGATGAAAGGAATCAATTATTGGCAAAATATAGACTATTGTTACCTGCCTAATATATAACAGATACATTGCATATTCCCATACTGTTAAGAAAATGGGAATTAAAAGTTTAAAAGGCATTTCAAACAAGAGATCTTCATGCTGTGATGATTCTACAGGGAAACTCTCTCAAATTTAAAGAAGAACTAACACCAGTTCTATACAAAATATTCCAGTAAACAGAGGAGGAAGAAATTCTTCTCCACTAATTTTATGAGGATATTATTACACTAATGTCAAAATTAGACAAAGACAATTGGTCTGCAGCAAACTATAGGCCAGGATTCCCCATGAATATAGATGTGAAAATTATTAACTATTACCAGGTAGAGTTTAGCAATATATAAAAAGAATTACACCCTCAGGGCCAAGTGATGTTTATTTCCAGAATGAAAGGCTGATTCATAATCTGAAAATTAATCAATGTAATCTGCCATACTTACAGACTGAAGTAGAAGTCATACGATCATATCAATTGATATAGAAAAATAAAACAAAAAAAAAAACAAGCAAAATTTAGTATTTATTTATAATAGAAACACAGAAAAGCATAAATGGGAAACTTTCTTAACATCTTAACTTTCTTAACATTAGTAAATCATCTACAAAACATATAATTCATATTATACTGAATTGTAAAAAGTAAAGGTTTTCTCCTAAGATCAAGAACAAGGAAATGACCTCTGCTGCCACTATTCTTTTCAATAGTTTGTTAGAAAATCTAGCCACTGTTGTTGAGCAACAAAGGAAATAAAAGGCATGCATATATGAGATAGGAAAATAAAAATGTATAAATTCAACTGGGTAAAAATTAAAAACTTTAGTACTGAAAAAGATGTGTTAAGAGAATGAAAATTTAACCTACAGACTGGGAGAAAAATATTTGCAAAGTATGTATCTGAAAAATTGTATCTAGAATATGTCATTACCTTTCAAAACTTAATAATATATGAATAATCATTTCACTGAAGACATTTACAGATGGAAAATAGGCACAGAAAAAAATATTCAACGTCATTAGCCACGAAAGCAGTGGAAATGAAAACCAGAAAGATAGTTCACTACAAACCTATTATAATAGTTAAAATAAAAGAAATAGCAACAATATTAAATGCTGGCAAGGATTCAGAAAAACCAAATCACTCATACATTGCTCGTAGAAATGTAAAATGATACAACTGCCCTAGAAATAGTTTGAAAGTGTCTTAGGCAACTATGCATCCAAATACTATATAATGCATCAATTATATTTATGATCTTTTGGCATAGAGAAATTAACTCATTCACAAAAAAACCTGCACCAAATGTTTTGTTCATTATAACAGCCGATATCCTTTAATGGGTGAATGGTCAAGTAGGCTGTGATACCCTTAATAGCCATGATAACCATACCATGAATACTACTCAGCCTTGAAAAGGAGCAAACAATTTATATATTTTATGACCTGGATGAATCTCCAGAGAATTATACTGAATGACAAAAGCCAATATCAAAAGTTGTGGGATTGTAAGATTTCATTTAAAGAACAGTCCTCTGATGGCCACATTGTAGAAATTAAAAACATATTAGCATTTTTTTGTGTGAGTTATGGAAGAGGTAGAGGCCAGGGGAAAGTAGAAGTAGTCATCAGAAGCTACATGAGGGATCCCTGTGGTGATAGAAATGTTCTACAGCTTAACTCTATTGATATAAATATCCTGGCTATGGTATCGCACTATAGTTGTGCAAAATGTTCCTATTGGGAGAAATAACTAAAAGTGTACATGAGACTTCTCTCTATGGTTACTTGCAGCTATATATTTATTACAATTATCTCCAAAAAAAAGGTTAAGTTAAAAAAAAAAGAGAGAGAGAAGAATGAGGCATGTTTCAATGCCCTGCAGATCAATGATTTCCAGGATTTAGGGTTTTATAAAAATAAGAAGATTAAAAAATGTGCATAGCTAAGTTAAAGACAGGAAAGAATAAATAAATACTTGAAGCACAGAAGATTTTTAGGGCAGTGAAATCATTCTGTGTGATACTGTAGTGGTAGATACATGTCACTCTACATTTATCCCAACCTATGTACAACACCAAGAATGAACCCTAATTAAACTATGAATTTTGGGTAATAATGATATGTCAATGTGGATTCATCCATTGTAACAAATGGACCATGTTGGTGGAGGAATTCAGAGTAAGAAATGTGCATGTTTGGGGGTAGAGTGTACATGAGAACTCTCTTGCAAACCTAAAACTCCTTTAAAAGAAAAGTTTGTGGACTGGCGCCGTGGCTCACGCCTGTAATCTTCAGCACATTGGGTGGCCGAGGTGGGGACATCACCTGAGGTCGGAAGTTTGAGACCAGTCTGACCAACATGGTGAAAACCTGTATCTGCTAAAAATACAAAATTAGCTGGGCATGGTAGGACATGCCTGTAGTCCCAGTTACTCCAGAGGCTGAGGCAGGAGAATCGCTTGAACCCGGGAGGCAGAGATTGCGGTGAGCGGAGGTCGCACCATTGCACTCCAGCTTGGACAACAAAAGGAAAACTCCATCTCTAATAATAATAATAGATAGATAGATAAATAGATAGATAGATAGATAGATAGAGTTTATTAAAAAAATGAATCAAACTGGCAAACAAAAGACAATATCATTCAATCCACACATGTTGGTGGGTCAAGTATGACTCCTAAGAAGCTTATTTAAACTTCTGATACAGTCTTTTCTGCCATACAAGAATTATGAGGTAGAGAGAAAAAGATCAAATTCCCCAAGTTATAAAAATACGAAAAGGCGGTGGCAGAACTGAAACTCTGGCCTCCTACTTTCTAGGTGTAGACACCTCCCTCAGATGTCATCATCCTTGAGAAAATCTACCACAGCTAAAAATGTCATTCATTACTGGTAACTTGTTTTTGTACTACTGATAAAGCTGATTCCTTGTTACTTCACCTGTTTAAAGGTGCTCACACTTCAAAGTAATATTGTCTGTTGGATAAAATGCGTAATGGTAATTAGTGAATTCAGTAAACATGCACTGTGGACTGTATATTATGTTGTTTACTGGTTATAAGAAAGTAAATAAGAAACAAGCATGTCTTTAAAAATTTACATTTTAATTGTGGGAAAATATATAAGCAAATATTATAATATTACTAATTATAAAAATTATAATTACATGAGTTGCAATCTTTACTGTAAATAGGTACCTGTTACATGAATCAGGATTAAGCATCTAACCCTTCAGGAGAAATCAAGGATTCCCCCACTCCTTGAAGCTCAGACTTATAAGTTATGTTTACACCTGTAAATGGCCCAAGTTTAACTCTCTGAAGGCAACTGAGGAAATAGAGAATGATTGAAACTGCAGCTCTGGGATGGCAAAGAAATCTGAATATAAATCCTATGTTCTCAATTAACAAAAGCAAAGCTTTGGGTATATCACTTAGATTTCCTTGACTTCATTTTACTCATCAGTACAACAGGACTTTAATATCCGTCTTCCAGTGTGGTCATGACTATTAGATATAGCATGATAAAACACATAATAAAGTGACTCAGACTAGATGTTTGGTAAAGACCAATACTATAAAGTCTCAAAAGCATGTATTTGGCTGGTTAGGAGATGGGAATTCAGTGCATTGAGCTCTTTTACTTTATTTTTTTGTATCCATTGTTAACTTGTGGATCTTAAAGATCAATATAGGCTGAGCATGGTAGCACATGCCTGTAATCCCAGCACTTTGAGGGGTTGAGGCAGGATGATCACTTGAGCCAGGAGTTGGCAACCAGCCTGGGAATCATGGTGAAACCCTGTCTCTACCAAGTAAGAAAAAAAATTAGCCAAACATGGTGATGTACACCTGTAGTCCCAGCTACTTGGGAGGCAGAGGAGGAAGGATCACTTGAGCCCAGAAATTTGAGGCTTCATTGAGCTGGGATTGTGCAACTGCACTCCAGCCTGGGAGGCGTAGCAAGCCCCTGTCTCAAAAAAGATAAATAAATAATATAAATGTGCTTGCTGCCTAATATTTGATAGTTTAATATAAACAAGACATTGTGGTTTAAAATGCTTAACTAAGAACTGACATTTAGCAAGTCTTCTTTCTAGGACCCCTGCAATATTAAAGTAAAATGCAATTTTTAGAAAGTAGTATCTCACGAGTTCCACGATTATGTGAGAGGAGATAGTAGCGTAGCGTGCAAGAAATTTCAGCCAATTTCAAAGAGCAAAAGTTGGAAAGGAAGTTATAACACAGTGACTTCTAGAACTATTCTCTTAAAATATGAGGCAATTTCTCCTGAAAGCACCCCAGAAGAAAATCAGGTACCCTGGTGTATGAGGTGGTATTGAAGAAACATGTTGTTGGAAAGTGGAATGGAGAGTGGTCTATCTGGTGTAATTCTCTATACACATCACTTGGACTGCGTGTTTCCAGAGCTCGTCTTCACAGCCAGCATGTAGCTCACCAATTTCCTAATGCACCCTTAGAAACTATATTAGGGTGGCTCATGCCTGTAATCCTAGCACTTTGGGAGGCCGAGGCAGGTGAATCACAAGGTCAACAGATCAAGACCATCCTGGTCAACATGGTGAAACCCCGTCTCTACTAAAAATACAAAAAATTAGCTGGGCAGGGTTGCGCGTGCCTGTAATCCCAGCTACTCAGGAGGCTGAGGCAGGAGAATTGCCTGAACCCAGGAGGCGAAGGTTGCGATGAGCTGAGATTGCGCCATTGCACTCCAGCCTGGGTAACAAGAGCGAAACTTCTTCTCAAAAAAAAAAAAAAAAAAAAAAAGAAATTATATTAGGGCTTCTTTTCTGGAAAAGTAAAATACTCCAGTGAAAAGACCTTGAGATGCTCATATTTGGAGACTCACAAAGAAAGAGGATCTACTAGTCTGATAGGCTTTTTATTTAAGTCACCAGGAGAAAAGGCCTAATCTGTCTCAGGGTGTCCAAAAGTGTATTAGACTATTAGATGCTGTTGGAGTCCAGTAAGTCAAGAGCCAATTTTAGAAGGGCATAAAATTATCTTGCTGTTGATGGAATGACTTTTCTTCAGAATCCTAGGTGCTTGCATTGTGATTTTGCCGCTGGGGTTTGCCACAAGCTCCATATTCCTTGTCCCATAGCTTTTCCGGTTTTTTTTCTGCCTTTTCCCATCACTGACACTTCCAACACCACAAGATCTGCTGGTCGTCTGGCTCTAGTGTCAGAGATGATTGTTCCTTAGGCCTGCTGCCAGGCCCTTTTGGTTCTGAGTGTCACTCAGAGATGTCAGCTTTCTATGTCACTGGGTGAAAATACATCTGAAAGAATATTCCTAGACGTAGGATGTCTTGATTCTAGAAGTCAAAGAGGCCAGCCAGGTGCTCTGCTACTTATTTTATGGTAGGTGATGCAAGATGCAGGTGACATTTTAGAAAAGATTTTCTGTCAAGACACCTGAACTTGACCACTGAAACCTTTAGTGAACTAGGTAGCCCTGAATATTCCTACAATCTGTCTCCCAGCCTCTGGAGCATTTTCAGTCTCTTCACTAGTGCTCGCTCTACCTGTCCAATCAACATGACACCATCCATGAAATGGATCAGTGTAACACTCTGTGAGATGATTGGGTGGTCCAGATGTCATTTGGATATTACAACAGAGGGTGAGTGAAGTAATGTAACCCTAAGGCAGCACTGTACATTAATATTGCTGTCTGCCCACATGAATACAAACTGTTTCCAATACTGAAAAGAATGCATTATCACATCATGACCATATGCGTGTGACTGAGGCCTTGTTAGTCCACTCCAGCTCTGAGACTATGTCAGCTGATACAATATCTCCTATAGTCGGTGCTGCCAGTGCTACTCCTTAATTACAGATGTGGAGGTCTATAGTCATTCTCCAGGACCTGCTCCATTTTTGCAGGGGCCAGAATGGTGAATTAAACATTCAGAAAATGGCGAATTAAACATTCAGAAAATGGCTAGATTAGATACAAACTAATATGACAAAATACTTGAAAAATGTGGGGATCCTTTTTCTCTTCTTTCCTGAAGGCTGGACTGGAGCTGGAAGATCCACATCTGCGTGTTACTACTCAGATCAGCCTGAGTTTTGGTAGCTGGGGTTATTTCTTCTGGAAATCACCCTCTTCATACCATGACAGCTGGCTTCCTCCAAAGACAGTGGGGAAGGAAAGAAACAGAGTGCAAGTAGGAAGTTACAGCGCCATATGGCACACTCTCGGAAGTCACACTGCCACGCTCATTTTTTCCACATTCTGCTCATTAGAAATGAGTTTCATCCAAATCAGGAAAGAAAATGCACAAACCCCAGCTGTGAATTACCAGGTGTTCTGTACGTGTCAGAATTTGATATGCCTGTTGTAACAACCCCAGGGAAAGGAATTAAGCTCCTCAAACTTTTGAGGGTATGATTATGAAAGAACTGTGGATGCCCTTCCAAACCAGCACACAAACTCACGGTGTAAAACCTCAAATGACACTTCAGACCTCTGGACTTACAATACAGGTCTCTCCACTCACCAAGAAGAGCATCACCAGGAGACACCCTGCCTCACACTGTGTGGATTTACCTCGGCTTAAGTGTGCTGAGGGAAAAAAAAATAATTAATTCTACTTGAAAGTACCCATCAAGAGGTTCTGGAAAGGTGTTCATTTCCCCAAACAGCTTATACACAGAAATGTGTTGCCTGTTCTCTCTGTAAGTTTGCGTATACAGGTCCTAGATTTACTACCACAGATACTGCCAATGGAATTTAAGGGAAACCAACATATATAAAGAAAAATGCAAACTCTAAAACCTTAGGGGTAATTCAATATTGATACACTGTCTTAGGAAAGATATCTCAAACTGTTTGCCAAAAGATAGTAATATGTATCAACATGGAGGGAAAAAATCTCATTAAAATAGTTTACCAATAAATTCTGTAAAAAAGTTAAACATTTTTATTAGGGTTTTTAAGTGAATGACTTATCATAGATTTTTGTGTTTTGATTGAATTTTGAATTTACATCAAGACAATATGCAACTTATATTCTATAAAATGCATTTGACTCTGGAATCCTATTTTGCAGGGCACTTACTAATGCACTTGGAGAAATTGTAGTCTGAGTATGAGACAACCTTGAATTTGAAAATACTTTACAGTTTAAGTACCTCTTTGCAGACTTAGCCTGTGTAGACCCCTGTTGTTTTCACGACTGCAGCTGGCAATTTCTGAACATTTTACCTTTTCCAATTATGGACTGATCCCTGGAGATATTTTAGTGTGCAACGTATAACGTACATATTTCAATAAATGGTGGATGAATTAAAAATTTTCAAGGTATCCCAAACCTAATTGCAAAATATTCCCACTTTCAGATAACTTAGAGTTTCATAAATGAGCACGGCAGAGTAAAAAGTAGAAAGAAAACTGGACTTGGAGAGTAAAAGACATGAGCTAGAGAGACCCATTTTTGCTCCGTGTGAGCTTATGACTGCTCCACTTAACTTTCTAAGCCTACATTTTCTTTTCTTGGAAACAGGCTAAGTAATCTCCATCCTGCCTGTTTCATCAGAATCAATGGAGATAATGCACAAAAAAGCATGAACTGCTAAGTGTTCAGTATGTTTCTGAAGTTAACAGATGCCTGCTGATACAATGTGTTGAATAGTTCTCGTGCTTAGACAGCATCATTAATCGAACAAGAAGTGAAATACAATTCATAAACAGATAGAGAATATCACTTTCACGTGACCCACACACCCGTGACAAACAATTTCTTCAGCAGCATCTCTGGCTTAAGGCATTGAAGGATGTGTCAGTGGATTTTGTGAAATAAGCCAAGAACTGAATGCCTTTCGCTGTGGCTGAAGATAAGGCTGAATTTTGGTATTAGGCTTCTCTTTTGTTCGAATCAAGGGATGCCGAGTATCTCTGTAGAGAACAAGGAATAAATCACACCCCATTCAATAACTGTCAATGCTATCCGGATACCTC
Organism: Saimiri boliviensis; assembly: GCF_048565385.1. NCBI lineage: Eukaryota > Metazoa > Chordata > Mammalia > Primates > Cebidae > Saimiri > Saimiri boliviensis. The sequence continues at coordinate 84,780,404 of NC_133463.1, forward strand.
TCTTTCAGATATGTCAGCTAAGAAGAGAAGAGAAACCGATACTGTATTTTCCATTCTCTTTTCTTTCTCAGAAGATATCTGAAATATGGCTTAGATTTCTGGTAGAAAATATATCTAGATAGAGCTACCTATCTGGTTAGCTAAATATAAACATAGGAAGAGATCTTAAATCAAATAAATGGAAGATTCTTATCATTTAAAGAAATCCAGCAATATCCTCTGGTGTTAGAGACACCTAAGACTAACTCTCAAACTTACCACTTACTAGCACTATATCCTAAGATAAATTATTTATTTTTTTGAACCTCAGTGTCTTTATAAAATGGGTTGTAGTAATACTACCTACTCATAAGGTTATTGTGAAAATTGAATAGGATAGAACATATGAATTGCCTGGCACTATACCTAACATACAGAAAACCCACAGGCACTGTTAGCAATTATTAGTAGTAGAAGTACCGTGTTGTATGCATTGATAATTAAAACAGTATCATTTGCCTTCAAAGATATGTCAGACTATGGAATACCAAGGTAGGAGGAAGGATGACCAAATGTATTATGAGGTGTAATGTGACATGCTGTATTTAAGGCACTGTGGTATAGTGAATGAAAAATATGGTGATTCTGAGAAGAGAACCAGAGGAGGCTCCCAGTAAAGGTAGAATTGCTACGGGCATTCAATGAAGAGGAAGATTTCTACAAGTGTCTCTGAATAAATTCAGCTTATTTCCAGTGTGTTATTTTATAAACAGCATGAAATATGGATTCAGACAGTTGTGGGTTACCTTGACAAATATTTGTTTTTATTCATTCTACAGATGTCTCTTAAGTCAGACACTTTGGTAGCCACAGGGGATAAAACAGTAAATAGAATATTATTTATGACCTACTAGGAGCCTATGATCTAGGGAAGGAAAAACCATAGGCTGATAGGAGTAGGGGGACCATGTAACATATCATCAAAAACAGGTACTTCTGAGTGTGAAAGTGAGTAACTATCAATAATTCCACCAGGACTAATAGCATATAACAAGTTTATTCTTGGCACGCTGGAATTTACTGTAAACCTAGGCAAATGATTTGAGATATCTGTAAGTACTATAGTAAGACAATGATAGAACCAGCTCAGTGTGGGCAGGCAAAAAAACTGAAAAAGTTTGTACCGCGTTTTAACAAGTAAGGGTTCAGCAGGCAGGAAAGAAATGAAATCCAGCCTATGGAATGGCAAAAAGTTATGAAACTCAGTGGTGTGTGTCAGGATCCACAGGTAACTTCATGTGACTAAAACGTGGTATAATTAGAGTCAGCAGGACTTCAAAATAAGATATTTAGCAAAAATAAAACAAAAAAAAACCTTGAAAAACTAAAGCAAACATTGTCAATAATACAAAACTAGTAAAGACAAAGCTCTCACTGACTCCTGAAATAATTCAAATGGCTGAACTGTGCTACTCAAAATTATCTTTGCATCTGTTCATGACAGCTTAGAATCCACTGCTGTGGGGTCCTGAGTAAACATAAGTTTGGTGCCTGCTAGATCTTGAATATGTGCCCCAAAGTTTACATGTTAGAAACTTAACCCCCAATGCAAAAGTGCTGAGAGATGGGAATTTTTATATAAGTGATAATTTCACAAGTGTTCTGTCCTCATTAATGAACTTGTGGCATTATCTTGGGAATGGATTAGTTATCACAGGAGTGGGAGCCTGATATAAAAAGATAAGATTGACTACCTTTGTCTCTTGCCCTCTCACATGCTCTTCTCCACGCCCCCATTTTCCACCATACAGTCATGCAGCAAGAAGTACTTTACCAGATGCCATAACCTCGATATTAGACTTCTCAGCTTTCAGAGCTGTGAGAAATAAATTTATTTTCTTTCCAAATTATTTGGTCTTTGATATTCTGTTAGAGCAGCACAAAGCAGAATAAGACAGTGGTTATTTTGTTGTTTGTTGTTTGGCTTTTATTTATTTTATTTTTATTTATTTATGTATTTATTTATTTTGCCTCTCATGGAATTTTGCAGATTCCGGAAGACCCCAAAGGCTCACATTACATTTTCTTCCCAATAGCAATGAAATTGCACAAGACCCACTAAGCTCCTCACCACATGTACATTTTTAGGTAGTTGAAGTGGCATGCAGACTTACCTTGAGTTTCTTCTTCATAAAAGTGAAGATATTGATGTGTCCTCTGAGAACTGAGAAGGAAACATCTTGTCAGCAATATGCAAGGGTCCAGATAAGAAATCTGGAAATGGAAGTTTATTAAAGGCGAACAAAGTCAAGAAACAAAAAAGAATAGAAAAGTCAGCAACTTCTAAAGAAACTTTTGCTTTTCTCTTCTCTGCAGGGGCTTCCTCAACTCTTGGAAAGTTCAAAAGTGTATTGATTCTGTCTTACTGTCCATAGAATCTCCATGTAGTTCTAAGGTTGAAAATCAGATTTGCAGCTCAACTACAGGGAAAAATAATGGTAATATCGAAACTTTTAGCATATTTGTATGTAGATGGGGACTAAGTGTATGCTACATATTTGATTTATAGATTATCTGAAATAACATATATAAAGCACTTGATAAGTGCTTAAGGCATTTGTTTGATTCTCTTATGTCCTGTCCTGTTTAACAGTTTATAATTGATACCTCTTCATCCACCTCTAAGAATATAGGAAACTTCATGGTCCCTCATGAACATGTTTTTGATCAAAACCCATTGTTTTGTTTTCACATAGGAGAAATGTGAAGATTATTAAAAGATGCTTAGAGAGGCAGCCTTGTGTAACAGAAATTCACACTGACCTATTACTTAGAAGCTCAAGGCTTAGGTCTTGGCTCTTCTGCTGAGAAACTTGAGATCATAAGCAAGTCATCTCATCTTTCTGATTCTCAGATTCTTCATCTATAAAATGAGCATATTTTATTGGAACAGCATTTTCCAAAACATTTGTCAAAGGCTGCTGCATGAGTTAAATAATTTTGGAAAATATTAGGTTAAAGAAGTTTATTTTGTGTTGGACTTGTACAAGCATTTAAAAGGTACTGCTGCGTATGATCATTATTCAGGAGAAATGTCTATTATGTAGCACTCCCCAGTAAATTTGATTACATAATTCTCTATCATCATCCCCTGTCCCATTTTGATAGTATCTTGAAACAATTGGCTCTATTGGAAAACACTTTTGGAATTGTTAGATGGAAAACTTCCAAAGGCTGACATTAAGGCTATAAGTGACATAGTGAGAAGACCGTGTAACCTGCATCGTATATATTTTTTTGTTTGTTTGGAATTGTCTATTATAACTAACACTAAATGTCTATTATAACATTATTATTTTCTATTATAACTACTTCTTGAATTTCTTTGAAGATCAATTTCTTCATGTGGTTAGAGTTCTACCACATCATGTCACCCACTGTTGAGTTTTGCAATATGGAGAGGATATTTATACTGAGATAAGTGGAGCAGGAGCTCAAGTTTAGCGTCAGCACAGAGAGATGGCCCAGCAAGGAAACAGGAATGGTATACTGATAAAGACCTGGGTCTCTGAGTCACGTAGCCTGGGGATAAAATTCTGCACCTGTTAATTAATCTTTTCAGCTGACTTTCTCCTTTCTCTTAGAGTATTATTGTGTGAATTATTAATAAATAGAGTATAACTAGTCATGAGAAGGCAGGCCAAGTCACACTTCACAAACAGCTCCTAAGCATAGCTAATCTTCATTTTGTGGATTCTATATTTGTGAATCGGTCTACTTGCTAAAATTTACGTATAGCCTAAAATCAATAGTGTTTTAATGTTCGTTCATAGACATGCATGGGACATGCATGGAGTTACCCAATGGAGTTACCCAATGAACGCATTTCCAACTCAATCAAGGCCATTCTCTGTCTTGTTTCAGCTTTCACAGTGTAAGCAATACCATTTTCACTGTCCGTGCAGTGTTACTGTTTTTGAATATTTTATTTTATTTTTTGACTTTGTCATTTCACTTTTTAAAAAACGACTCCTCAGTCTAATGCTGTAGTAATGTCTAGTGTTTCTGATTGCAAGAGGAGTATGCTGTGTATTATGAAAAAGTAAGAGTCTTAGATAAACTTTGTTCAGGAGTGAGTTATAGTGCTGTTGGCTATGAGATCAACATTAACGAATCTACCATATAGGGTTAGATAGAGTGTCTTTAAACAAAATTACACAGAAAATAAGGTTATGTATTGATCAGTTTGTAAAGATGTTGTGAGCAGGGGCTTACAGGCACCTAACCATGTATTTCACCAGGAACGATGGTTCAATATTCACAGATTCAGTGTTTATGGTGACTTTTTAGGACATAACTATCATGAATAATGCGAACAAACTCTATCTAGATTCGGTGTTTATGGTGACTTTTTAGGACATAACTACCATGAATAATGAAAACAAACTGTATCTTAAATAGAGATTATTTCTTGGTCATATTTTATGAGAGTAGGGCATGGCTGACAGAACCCTGATATTAAATATGCTGTAGGTCCCATGACTGAGGAAAAGAGAAATCTTGATAGTCACAGGTTACTAATTGAAACACTCCATGGGAAATCTGGCTACACCCAAACCCAAATATATCCGAAAGTATAATTCAGTTATGTGCCCTAAACTGCTAACCACTGTAAGTATTCACCAGGCAACACTGATATGTGTTGCGCCTAGGACATTCAGGATATCATGTTCATTTAAGGCACAGCACTTGGAGAATTGAGTAGGGCCTGGGAAGAATGAGGCAAGTGGGAGAAAAGACAATCTTTTCTCTGACAACATGCACAAAGCTTAGAGCTAATCATAGCTCCCCTTTGTGTGTCTTGTACCCCATGGCCAATCAAAAAGGCACTCCCACATACAGAGAGGCAGCAGACAAAGAGGCAGATAAAGAGATACAGACATACAAAATGAAACTTAAGTACATTTATAGTTAGAAAGCTATAAATGTTTCAAAATAAAAAACGAGTCAGTACTACAGATGGTCATATCTTTGTATTCAAAATATTTTTATTCTTGTGTTTAATTAATTTATTTTTTCTTAAAATCTTAAAATGCAAGGATTAATTATATGAAATATATAAAGGAAGACATTTTTCTGATCAAATGTCTTCTAATTTTACAAAAGAAACTAAATGCACTTTAAAGAATGGCAGTTCTAATAAGGGACAAAGAAGGAAGAAAAAAAAGGAGGAGATGGATGAGGAAAAGGAGAAGAAAGAAAAAGTGGAGGGAAAAGAGGAGGAAGAGGATTAATAGAATGATGTTTGACATGTAGCATTTGATGCAGAAATCAGAATTCTGTATGTATTATTTGATGTATTACTCAAAACACCAACAGAAGCTTCCAGGGAGGGATGGAGTCATGAGTGAACTCAACCCCTGTGTACCCCACTATTAACCTACAATTCTTTCAGAATGTTTGCAGTTTTAATCTAGTCATCATACTTTATTTTTTAATTGTGATTCCTAATTGTTTATGCCTTTTATTCAGATCCTTCTGTATATATAACCGTGTTACAATGTACAGACTTTTGATTTAGGATGAATAGAATGAAACAGCTATTTCTGCATGTGTCTTAAAGGTAGCTTAATGCATATACTTTTGGGGTTGTCAGTTCAAAATATTTCTCCTTTTCTCTGGAAACCACTATGACACTGTTTTATGAACCTTACAGGGAAAATGGAGCCGGTTAGTTTTATTTGTATTTCATTTTCACCCCGATTGATAGCCCTCAATTTGATCAACCAGCTGTTATCTGAATTATTTTCAAATGATTCAATAATCCAAAGTTGTCTGTGGAGAGAGTATTACCACTTGAAATGGACACCTGGATGTTACTGTATATATTGTTCTCCTAGAGGATTTATTTTTACCTCAAGACTGAGTTGCACTCTGTCACCCAGGCTGGTGTGCAACGGTGCAGTCTTGGTTCACGGCATCCTCCGCCCCCCCAGGTTCAAGGGATTCTCCTGTCTCAGCCTCCCAAGTATCTGGGATTACAAGCACACACCATCATGCCTGGCTAATTTTCGTATTTTTAGTAGAGATGGGGTTTCCCCATGTTGGCCAGGCTGGTCTCGAACACTTGACCTCAGGTGACCCATCTGCATCGGCCTTCCAAAGTGTGGGGGACATCACATCCAGCCTTGAAGACCAATTTTTATAAGAGAGTTTATCCTGTTATACTGCTTTCTCTTTGCTGGCCTCTATGGGGTCCCATGTGGCAGAGCAGTGTTTTTCTAGAAGGTTCTAACCATAGTGAAATACCATGTTTAATGTACTCAATAATATATGAAAAAAAGGAAATTTCTGAAGTAAAGAAGTGATAGTGGTGATGCAGAAAAGTAGGTTTTTAAGCTTTAAAGAGTAGGATCCACAGGAATTAGGAAAGATTGTAGCATGCATGGCTTTCGTCTACTCATAACAGAAGCTAAACAGAGGTAGAGGAAAATATTTAAGGACGAAAGCAATGTTGAATTTAACTTTGGGTCACATTTCCCAAATTTTACAAATTCTATATGAAAATGCTTGGAATATTTCCACAGATAAAATATGAATATCATTTAGTTTCATCTCCTCACTTAGTTCTGTCTTCTTCACGTAAATCAGCATCTTTCAGCTGGGGTTGCTGTCACTGCAGGCTTCTCATTGGTGACTCCAGGGAAAGCTGAATTTGACCTGTTACTTAAAAAGATGTTTTACAGTAGAAACATCTTTTTAAGTAACAATGACTCTCAAGTCATCGCTTACTGTATGCCCTTTTCCCCTAAATTTTTAGTGCTTGGGACATTTATGTTTTGTTATGAGAAGGAAGAGGTGAAAAGTTAGGGAGTTTCACCAATTTGAGACAGAGTTCCAGAAGTGAGAATTACGGTATAATCACATGCAGGCACTAGAAAGTTTCCTCTGGTATATTAAAGCAGGAGCTGATGCAGACTCTAACAAGGACCTTCAGATGACGTGGAGTGAACAGCTAGACTTTGATATTTCATACCCTTGATCTTCAGGGGATGATAATGCCAGAATTAAATAAGTTTTACATTCCCCAACTGAAAACAACATGGTTGAAGCGACTTTTAAAAAGGAAGGTATCTTTTTGTACGTACATAGTATACAAGTGCTCAAGTGATTCCCTTTCGTGTGTCTGAGCAGCTTTCTGATAACATTATCACACTCTAGTTTAGACGTTGGGCTGGAATCAAATGCTTCTCCCAGAATCCTCTTCTTTCCAGTCCATCGCTTCACTTACAGGGCAAGGAGAGAGGAAGGCCACAAAAAAGGGGTTAGAGTGTATAGTGAACAAGGCATTCGTTACTCAGACCTCTTTCTTAGAGGACTTCTTACTTAATGCCTTAAAATTTGCCTTATAAGAAATTCAGCTAAATCGGTAGAACAGATCCTTTGAAATCAGAGACTCACAGATTCAAGCCTCCTTTCAGTGGATGCTTCATTTCATAGGCAGGCACTATACCACAGTGGCCAAGCACACAGATGGTGGAGACTTCGAATGCCGGCTCTACCTTTTAAAGCTGTGCCATCTTACACAAGTTGCTCATTCTCTCTGTAATTCACTTCCCTCATCTGTAAAATGGAGTTGGTGATAGTAACCTGTATAATAGGATTGCTACATAATTTAAATGAGTAAATACATATAAAGTGATTACAACAGTGCCTAGCAAACAGCTCACAGAAACTTTTGCTATAATTACTACTTAGTTCTATTTGATATATAGGGAAACATTACATCTCAAAGAAGAGTCATAACTAGCCTGAGGTCATAGAGTTAGTAGTAATTGGATAAGCCAAGATTCAGAGCTAGATCTAATGAAGTGCTGCCCACTACCAAATTAAAAAGAAGGAAAATATACAAACAAAAATAAAGCCAGCTGCTTTTCTTCTCCCCAGCAGCTAAATTGAGTTTTTGAAACCATGCCAACTGTAAAATGCTGAGGTTCACTAAACACTCATCCAATTTAAACTTATTAGCACAATTAGTTGTCTATTACTTCAATAGGAAGTGATTATTAAACCCATAATTAATGAGACATAACACCCTCTATTTATAATCTAAAGACATATATGGCCCCAAAAGATAGAGGAGCATCTGGCTGCCTCCTGGGATGAATGGCTGACTCCTCAAACTCATTACAGATGAAGAGTGTTTGTGGGCTACCGCTGACCAGCAATAGGAAAGACTGATGGGCGTTAATATCCTTGACACATTAATAGCTTGCCCCTGCCTTAATCAGATATCCTGTTGTTTTCAGATTCAACCAACCATGGTTTCTTTAAAAGAGGTCCTGGAACAAAAAGATACTAAAATTTAAAATATGAATAGTAGCATAAGCAAACCTTTACTGAACAACATGGTATTTTATTTGTATTATAACATTTACTGCATGTAACAGCCCACTGTGGATATTTTTTAACTATTATAATTTTACAAATATGTAATACAAGAATTAGAAAGAAGGTATAATTGCCCTGTGGTTATTCATAGTAAATGACAGCTGACAGTATCACCAATGCATAACTTATAATAAAATGCATCGCCTAACCACTCCTTCATTCTGCTTCTGAGAACCAAGCTTTCAGACTTTAGGGAATTTTGATCACTAGTTTAAAGAAACATGTGAACAAAACCACAATGAAGCTGCTGAGGCTCAAAGTAGAGCAATGACTTACTAACAATTATTCAGTAAACAAACATTTATTGAGCATCAAATGCATACAAAATATTATTTAGGTGAAGAATATAAATGCAATAAATGAGACAGAATCCTAGCTCTCAGGAAGTTGGCTTCAAGTTGAGGAAGGCAGATTATCAGTGAATTAATGGAGAGATAATTTTAGAAGCTGATAATTTTTGAAAGTAAATTTAATGTTGGTTTATAGAGTAATTGCCAGGTGACCTTGGACAAGGTGCCCAGCAAAGGTGCCATTTAAGTTCAGAGAGCTGAATGGCTAAAATGAACCAGTAGAGATGGGAGAAGATAATTACAGAGAGAGGCACAAGCTTGTACACAGGGATTGGCAGAGAATGGAACACTCAGAGCTCCAATTCTGCATCCAAATAAAACATCCAGTGTTGTGCATTGCCAATAGGCAAGTGATCACCTCATAAAAAGCAAAGGACAAGATGGAATTAGATTCTGACTCTGTGAATTTAACTGAAAACTGAGAACCACCTTATATAAAATATTAGAAGCTCATACTCTCTGATTTCAAACTATATTATAAAGCTATAGTAATTAAAAGAGTAAGGTACTGACATGAAAACATACATATAGACCAATAGAACAGAACAGGCAGCCCAGAAATAAACCCTCATAATATGGCCAACTAATTTTTAACAAAAGTGTCAACAATACACAACAAGAAAAGGAAACTCTCCACAATAAATGGTGTTGGAAAAAAACTGGATATTCCTATGCAGAGGAAAGAAGTTAGATCCTTACCTAACATCATATGCAAAAGTTAATTCAAAATGGGTTAAAGAGTTAAATGTAAGACCTAAAACCATAAACTTCTAGAAGAAAACATAGGTTACAAGTTCCTTGACATAATTTGGTTTCATATATAGATATTTTTCCTTGATGCATGTTTTTAAAATGTGTTTATCCTATTCCTACTCTGATATTGTGTACATGTGTTTGTGTGCATGCTTGAGTGCATGCACTTTCACACGGGGAGTAGAGATAGCTGACCTTTATAGTTCATCATTTTCTAGAGCAAGAGAAACCACATCTGGACATAATAGAGACTTGGTCTTCACCCCCAAATTCTAGCCATTTAGTTGGTTATGGCAACTTGGTGGGATGCTGAGCCATCTTTTTTAAGGAAGAACTATCTCATGTTTTATGCTTAAGAGGGAAGATGCAAATGAATAATTGGTCAACATAAATCTGTACTGTAACAGAGATTGCCAGTATCTGACAAAAACAATTTTTTATAATAATAATTTTTTTTATAATTATACAAGCTTTTAAAATGAAGCATTTATTTTTCAGGGCACACAACTAGGTTACATTCTCCAGCCTCCTCTGAATTGAGTTATGGCTTCATGATTAAATTATAGCTTCAAAAGATAAACAGTACCAATAGGATCCATTTATAAAACCCTCTGGCTGGGTGTGGTGGTGCATGCCTGTAGCACCAGCTACTCGGAAAGCTGAGGTGGGAAGATAGCTTGAGCCCAGGAGGCAGAGGTTGCCGTGAGCTGAAATAGCACCACTGCACTCCAGCCTGGGCAACAGAGTGACATTCTGTCTTAAAAAAATAAATAAGTGCAAAATAAATAAATAAATAAATAAAAATAAAACCCTCATACAGGGTCCTCCATGTGCTAACCTGCACTGGCTGGTATAAGGCAGACAACCGTAAGGATGGCGTCAAAGGCCCCATCAGCCTGATTGGAGTATCCCTACATAACCAAACTGCTCACCCACATGGTACTTTTAAATGAGCAAAAGTAAACTTCTGTTGTTTTTATCATCATATATTTTTGTGTAGAGTTTTCAGGCAAAAAATCTTTCAGAGGATTACTTGTGACATGGTAGCATGCTAATTAATAACATATAAGAGAAAATTGTGAATTTATCCTCTTCGAATACCACATAAAAAAACCCAGAAATATTAGCAGAATGTTGTGGTGGAGTGGATGGGAGAAGAATGGTGGTTCCCAATAATAAGAGGGTGTACAAAGCCTGTACACTCCAAGAGGTTACTAAGAGAATCTTCAGAGAAGAGTGTTGGAGAGAGTTTGAAAGAACATTGGTCTTTTCTACATAGTGACAAGGGGCTTATGGGACCCTTGGTAAGTGAAGCAACATTTACAAAAGTATGGTGACATGGAAGTTTGTTAGATATAAATGCTAATTTTAATTTCAGCAATCCAAGTAGAGGCCAGGTATAGCTGAAGAAAAGCCTATAAAAGAAGGTTAAGGTGTTATTTTCATGGATTTCCATATGAAGCAAGTAATCAGGCATTTGCCCTGCATGAATTTAAAAATCTGTGCATGGTTTTCAAGCAATGGAAAGATGTGATTATTTTGAGGTAGATATCTGACATCTGCCAACAATTCCAGTAGATGTGGGCAAACTTATGAAACTCTGCCATTAGGTATCTTTTTGCTTATTAATAGGTACATATGATCTCTTGCAAAAATATGTCATAAAGGAAGAAAATATGGCTGGGCACGGTGGCTCACGCCTGTAATACCAACACTGTGTGAGAGGCCGAGGCAGGTGGATCAGCTGAGTTCAGGCTTTCGAGACCAGCCTGGCCAACATGGCGAAACCCCTCCTCTGCTAAACCTACAAAAATTAGTGGGACACGCTAGTGCATGCCTGTACTCCCAGCTACTCGGGAGGCCGAACCAAGAGAATCACTTGAACCCAGGAGGCGTGGAGGTTGCAGTGAGCAGAGATCATGCCATTGCATTTCAGCCTGGGCAACAGAGCAAGACTATATCTCAAAAAATAAAAAAAAAAATAAAAATAAAAAGAGCCATGCAAAATATTATATTATTATCTAGCCATTGATGATTTATATGACTGGTAAGTCACTTCACCTCTATAAAGTTCAAATTTCTTAAGAGAAAAGGTTAGACTAAGTGCTTGACTGGGCTTTTCAACTACTCCGGAAAACATTATCAGTCATTCTTCATTCCTCAGCGTCACAGCTCTGTGTCCCATCCAGCTCAAGCCACAAGAGGAGTGCATTGAATGAGTGACTGATGAAAAAGTAAATGAATCAATGCGTCGCCTAAAGATCAAATCCCTAAAGAATGCCAATTTAATACCCGCATGCCAATCTTCCTTGAAATTGCCACTGAGTGGGATGAGGCGCCAGTTGATTAAAGACAAAGGAAAATCAAATAGGAAAAGTAATTTAGAATATAATAATACACAATAAATATAACGTTATCTGAAGCAACTTGGGTCAGGAATAATCTTGCCAGGATTCATTTGAACTGCACAGATGCTATCAGCATTGCGAAAATGCACATTGATGTGTTTTCATTAACTGAACTCTGTCTGTCTGTGCTCACCACTCCCCATGGCACATGTGAGGTTTGGAAGAAGCTGGGCCAGGGTTTGGGGTGAGTGAGGGAGACAGGAAGACTCACAGAGTGTCCCTCTTCAGATGCGGCACGTGATGCTACTGAATGACGCTGCAGCACTCTGTCATTCTCCCAACTCCTGCTGCACTTACTTGCTCAAAGGGACGCCTATCTCCTTCCTCTAACTCATGAGTGTCTCTCTGCCTGGCACTGGCTATGTGTTGTTATCCTATTACACTTGGCAACACATGTTGATCTTTCTGCATAAATGTCCTCTCTAAATTAAAAAGTATAAATAAAAACCTAGTAGAGTCTGATCCAGTACTCCGATTTTGTTCATCTTTATATATTTTATGTCACCTGGCAGATGAAGAACCACTGGTTTAGCTGGGTGCCTGGCACATATTTGAGGCTAAACCCTTGTGGAATACACATATACACACGTATATGAATGAATACATGAGTGAAGTTGGCATAAGCCGTGACTGTAAGCATGTGTAGAATGCTGTCACAGTCTGGTCTCAAGCATTTTCTATTTTATATTTTAGGGTCCAGTCAACAGCCAACAGCCACATGCTTTTGAAATACATCACGGGCATCTCCATGTGAGTTCTAACGGGGGCAGGTACATCTGTAGGATGACAAGAGGTGGTGTAAATAGTATTGAAAGAGTTCACTACAAGATACTTGAATTTCTTCTTTCTTAGTATTGATCTATCCAATAAGGGGCCTATGAAGCAGCTCTGCCTTCCCCACTTTCACAGTTGTTCTTTTACTTCACAGAAGAGCTTGTCTCTTACCTGTCCAGTCACTTGCCATGGTGCATTTCCCTGGGATGTGGACATGTCTGAAACATACTGGATTGGTCAAAATATCATCCCTTGAATAAAAACTTTCTGTCAATTGGTCCTGTGGCTTACTGGCTGGATGATTTGGGACGTGTCCTCTGGTATCTCTTCATTTTTCTAATGTGAAAATAAACACAAAATCTGAAATGTATTAAGAGGGGACAATAGTTAGTAATAATGGCAGTGTTAATATTGGCAAAGTAAGGACTCTAATGGTAGCTGATTATTTAGCAAAGCATATTTCAATTCTTCTTTCAACAATATAAAGATAAGAATTGAGTTTGCAACTTAGAGATTTATAAAATGACGAGGGATTACTATGTAATTTGTGACATATAGCTTGGGAGGAGTTCAAAGAATTGGGAGATATTACTAAAACAAAACCTCTCCCATTTCCATAAACTATTTCTTTGTACAAAAATTCTCATAATGTGAAGCAGAAAAACTAAAAAATAACTAAATAAAGCTGAAACTAAACTCAATCTTACACTGAGAGATATTTAAATTTATGATTAATATATTTCAAAATTAGTGATGACTAACAACGTATTGACTAACAAATCACAGTCATATAAATTTTATAAACTCGTTGTAATGATAAAGCCCTTAGAAATAAACGATTTTATTACAATTTTAGAAGTTGATATTTGTGTCATGCAATCTCAGAAATGAAATGTTCACTTGCAATTCCTTTATTGTCCTTTGGGGTACATGAAGAACATAATATATTGCATATTTTCTATGCCCCAGATGCTGAACAAAACACTTTACAAGTATGATCTCACCTGATGTGTAAAACATTTCTTGGGAATAATAGACTTGAGAAGTAAGGAATTTTGGAAAAATTAAGTAATTTTCCCAAAGTCACATATACAGAATTTAAACTCAGGTTTATCTAGTAAGCAGAAGCTGTACTCCTAACTCCTTGTAAAATATGCCACTTAAAGAAAACATAACAACTTTTACATATTAGAGAAGACTGAGCAGAATAAAAACCCACGTTGTGCCCTGATATTTAGCTTGGTGACCCTTCTTCTGTAAGGGGCAGGATATGTGCTGGTTAAAAGTAGACTTTGATGCCAAACAGCCTGGGTTCAGATCGGAACCCTGACACCCACTAATCACTGCAACCCTAGACCTTTCTTTAGTCAAATCCAATACTGATATTGATATAATCCTGCATTAATGCACTTGATATGATACAACAATCTTATTAGGATTTACAAAATATCTCAAATATGAAGAGTGTGTGTGTGTGTGTGTGTGTGTAGTCTTACAGTGTTACCACGTGTAGATTTGTGTATGCATCACCAAAGTCAAGATACCAGTGTCATCATCTGGTTCCATCACCATGAAGATTTTTCATTTTTCCCTTCTATAATCATTCTGTAGCTTTTCTTTTCATCCACTTCCCTTTTTTCTTATTTTTAAAAGATCCAATATATCATTTATTCTCTTATAAATTATGTTTTTCATGTTAAGTCTAAGAACATATTGCTTATCCCTAGTTACTGAAAATGTATTCTGTATTTTAATACATTTGATTTTACAATTCACGTTTAATTGTGATCCATATTAAAGACATTTTTGTTTAAAGGGTGAGATGTAGGATGAGGTTCATCTTTCTGCCTATTGATGTCCAGTTGCTCAGCACCATTTGTTGAAAATGCTATTCTTCCTCTATTGAACTAGTTTTTTTCCTTTATCAAAAACCCTTTCAATATATTTGAAGAGTTCTATTTCTGAGTCTTCTATTCAGTTCCATTGATCTATGTGTGTGTCTCAACCAATACAAAATTGTCTTGATTATATTAGCTACGTAGTAAGGCTTATCACTGGGTAGAGTTGATAGCTCCCACTTTATTCTTCGTCAGGATTTTTTAGTCTACTCCAGGCCTATGCCTTTCCATATACATTTTAAAATCAAGTTGTTTATGTCTGCAAGAATTCTTGCTAGATTTCTTTCTTTCTTTCGTTCTTTCTTTTTTTGGAATTGCACTTAATCTGAAGATGAAATTTGGGAGAGTACATATCTTTATTATGTTGAACATCTCAAACTTGAAATATGCTATTTTTCTGAATTGATTTAGATGTTCGTTGATTTATTTCATTAGCATCTCATAATGTTGAATATGCAAATTCTGTATATTTTTAAGTATACACATATATTTAATTTTCTGTGAATTTTAATCATACTTCATATAGAATTTCACTTTGTGCAAACTTGATAACAAAAAATGTAATTAATATTTTGTATATTGATTATATATTTTGCAGTTTATGAAATTCACTTGTTAAATTTAGAACCTTTTATTATAAATTTCTTCAGATTTTCTATGTAAATGATTATGTCATCTGAAATTGGACCTTTTTTTTTCCAAATTGTGTAACTTTTATTTATTTTTAACTTGTCATTGTACAGTGGTTAAAGCTTCCACCACAATGGTGAACAAGATTGGTGGAAAGGACATCCTTGTCTTTTTCTAAATGCTTTTTTCATATTCATAGGAGGAGAGCATTCAGGACTTTTTCACCATTAAATATGATGTTAGCTGTAGGTTTTTTGTACATGTTATTTTGTTAAGTTGAGGAATTCTATACTATTTGTGATTTCTTGAACATTTATTCAGTGATTGATTGTTGGATTTG
Organism: Saimiri boliviensis; assembly: GCF_048565385.1. NCBI lineage: Eukaryota > Metazoa > Chordata > Mammalia > Primates > Cebidae > Saimiri > Saimiri boliviensis. The sequence goes on from NC_133463.1 coordinate 84,795,987, forward strand.
TTAAATTGTTTTTAGATATCAAAATGTGTTTTTCTCTATTTTTGTAGGTGGTTGTTCTGGTGATTTTTCAAAGCCTTTGTGGTGTTATTTTGACCTTTTAAAACATCTAGTCCCTCTATACATCCCAATTTCTAAGGGTTCTGTGTGTCAGAGAAGCAGGGGCTTGACCAGGCTGGGCTGTGGGATGTCTCTGTGTAAACATAAGGACCCTCAGGTCCACAGTTGCAGAAAGGCTTTCCCAAGTGGGGTTCTTGCTATGGCTTTGTGTTTTTTTCTGGATCTACCTGCCTAATTTGGTACCTCTTAGTGGAAAAGCCAATTACTTTTGCAATTTTCGTGTACATTATTTCACATATCAAGTTCAATGTTTCTATAAGATGATCATACAGAGTGGAAATAAAATACTACTCTTTAGAAAAAAAGGCCTTTCAATTTTTCCTTATCTCAGTGATGTGGATGAGGTAAGAATGGGCATTATCTAGCTGATTCAGTAAAATTAAATTGCACAGCCATTTTTTTTTTTTTTTTTTTTGCCTATTTGGTTAACATTAACTACTAAAATAGAAGATTATTTTGATTAAACTGATCCAGCTGAAATCCAACTCTGAAGATTCACAGAATAAATTATGCTTTGCCTTTTCATCTGGTAAATATCAAATTATTAGCTCATGCCTGCCTAAATTAAAAAGTATTGAACAACAATCAAACTTATTTTTATTACTATTTATGTAGTTTCAGTTTGGCATTTTGTATTCTATGTAAAATAATTAGCACAAGACTCAAATAAAAGAAGGCAAACAGTGATTTAATCAAATTATTCCTTAGTTTAACAAATAAATGTTCAAAATAACAAATTTAAAATTTTGACTTACTTTCTGTAGTAATTCTTTCTCTTATCTAGACAGATAAATGACGTAAATTACCAAAATTTGTTTTGCAATATTTGTATGTTCCAAATTGACCATTTCTTTATTTCCCTATAGGAAATTATACCTGGATATTTCTATAAAAATCATGTTAATCACTGTGTATTATAATCCTCTTTATAAGAGTTGTAGAGCATATCAGTATAGTGAGACTCTGTGAAATCTTTCCAGAAAAAAAAAAAAAATCATGTTGGGTTCAATCCTATATTTGCTAAACGTATTTGTAATTAAATGTTTTGCTTGTTTTTAAGTATAATATCCCCTAAGAACTGAAGAAGATACAATGTAGAGTAAATAGGATAAAAAACAAAAACAAAAACAAGCAAGCAAACAAAGAACCCTGGTAAAGAGTTGTAAATCTTTCTTTATGAAGTTGTCTGTTGACTAAGATACCTTAATCTTTCTCTTGACTGAACTAAACTTTAGTCAATATTTCTAACTCTAAGCACTATCTTCTCTTTTTTTGTTAGCGCATTTTAGAAAACATGTAATTTAAGTTAGTTCTCTGACCCTTTGAAATATATAGGTCAATTTTTTTTTTTAAAGAAAGCTTTTCAGATTTACAACCAATGAATGTCTTTTTCAAGAACCTAGGAGCCATTGAAATGTAAATAATAAGAAAGATAGTGCCCCTATGTCTGAGTTTCTGCTGAGGGTAGGAACTGGGCACCAATTAGCAAACACAGCTTGTCTAATTAAAGCTAATAACACTTGCAAACTTAGAAAATACTCAACATTCTCAACACCTCCCATTCATCAGCCTCCCTTCTGACATGCTCTAGTTCTTTTCCATTGCACATACCACCCTTTAAACTCTCTCTCTCATCCTTTATTTCAGAGGGTTGAATTTAGACTGTGTTCTGGTCTTTCTCCCCTATTGCAATAGCTTTGAATAAAGTCTTCCTTGACTGTTTAACTTTATCAAGTGCAATTTTTAGTTTGACACTAGTGATACATTTTTGCCCCAATTTTTATTATCAGAGGGACTTCAAAAATAATTATTAAAGATTTGAGTCCTAAAAATCAGATTAGGGTAGAAAAACAAAATAGGTTAATAGAAAGACAGACAGACAAATAAAAAATAAAAATTGGCAAAAGTTTGTGAGGAAACTAAGGAAGCAGGAACCAGAGAAACAAGCTATGAGTAACTTATAAAGAGCAGGAGCCAAGTCAGAAGTGAAGAATTAGGGCAGGCCAAAAACCACCAAAAAGGGTCAAGATGTTGTCTCAATCTAATAATTTCTCCATATGTAGATGGAGCTGGAGGCCATCACTCTTGGCAAACTAGCCCAGGAACACAAAACTAAATACCACATGTCCTCACTATAAGTGGGAGCTAAATGATAAGACCACATGGACACAAAGAGGTAACAACACACAGTGGGGCCTACCTGAAAGTGGAAGGTGGGAACAGAGAGAGAATCAGAAAAAATAACTCTTAGGCACTAGACTTAGTACTTGCTTGATGAAAAAATCTGTACAACAAACCCCTGTGACATGAGTTTACCTATTAACAAACCTGCACCTGTACCCCTGAACCTAAAATGAAAGGTTAAAACTCATGATAATGATAATAATGATAATCTCTCCATTTAGAAAATATAACTTTTAAAAAGAAAGTTTGAAAATTTCAGTTATCTTCAATATAGATACTTTCTTTTTTTTTTTTTTTTTTTTTTTTTTTTTGAGACGGAGTTTCGCTCTTGTTACCCAGGCTGGAGTGCAATGGCGCGATCTCGGCTCACCGCAACCTCTGCCGCCTCCTGGGTTCAAGCAATTCTCCTGCCTCAGCCTCCTGAGTAGCTGCAATATAGATACTTTCACTTGTACTGTTCCTTCCTGTTCTGACCTCTAATCCTGGTGAGTAATCATGCCTGACTATGTTGTAGTAATCATATAAAACATAAGTGTGTTGAGATTGTTTTAAATAGGCAATCAATGTAGACCTTTTTTTTTTCTTTAATTCTTGGATGGGCAGTGAATATGGAAGCACTGGTACTTGCTGTGCTGTAGAGCATCAGTGATTAAACATTTTTCACCAACTCCCCCTTTTTATTGAACACTTTTTGCAAGAAAAATTGAATTTCAAAGCGAGTAAATGGTTTTTATATGCAGCGCAAAATTTAATACTGCTTTCTTATTGCTACATTTAATTCAGCTGTGCTTCTATAAAAATATATTAATTTCTGTTAATGTCAGTCATTTTTGCTTTCTTTTCTGTGGAAGATTGCAAGAGAACCCTACAACTGAGACGTTCCGTAAAGTATGTTTACCGTACATTGTGATAGATGATAGATGGATAGATAGATAGATAGATAGATAGATAGATAGATAGATAGATATAGATAGATAGATGATAGACAGATAGAAGATAGATAAAGAGAGGGCAGACTTTTCAAAAGAAAATACAATTTTAGAAAATGATTATTGAAATAGATGCTTCTGGTAGCAATCCCCATGGCCAACTTTGAGAGCCAATATTATGCTGGAGAAAAGATGAAACCATGGGGCTTCTGTGATTGATAAAGTATTACTGCTGGAAGTAGCAGTTGACCAATAAATTCTGAAAGGCCTTAAGAATATCAAGGCTGGGAACACTGATCATCAATTACTTTTTGTTTTCATGTCTTACCGATTTATCTACCTTATTTCATCAATAGTTTGTATTGACTTATTTATATAAATTAATCTATCAAATACAACCTCATTCACTCAGTGTAAATGAAGCACATACTATAAACTTAATAATTTATTTGAAATTGAGCATAAAGCCAAATAACCCAAAGCCTCTGTTTTCAAGAAATTGAACATTTAGTTGAGAAAAATCTAATAAGGAATCAAATTGTGAGGTATTTACCTTTTTTTAAAGGAATCTGAGGCCCTGATAGCTCAAGTAACATGTCTGAAATAAAAACAAAAAGCAGCAGAACTATGATCTTAACCTAGGTCATCTTTTTCAAAATTTATGAACTTGGTCATATTTAAAGTTTTTGATATTTGTTTTGTGTGATGGAGGACATTAAATCCATTGTGCTCATGTTTTCTAATCATGTATATTAAAGCACTGGTTTGGAAATTATTTAAGAACATTTATATTTAAAATGCAAGTTAAGAATTTAAATTAACTTAATTTTATTGAGATGTTGAGATTTAGAGCCCAATGATTGTTGCTAATGAATTGCATTCAATAAATAGGTTGATGGTCATTGGAAAAAAGAGAACTATGTATTTCTCTGATACATATCAATTACCTACATATCATTTGCACCAGGAAATTGTTAGGCATTAGTAAATAGCAACAAGAGGTATTCAAGGTGGGTGGCCTCCAAGTGAAAGGGTTCCATAAAGGGGGATTTTGTTAAGATCAGTAATGATTAATAACAGCTATAGTTAAAGTACAGCTTAGTCCATTTCATGGTTGGTGCATTAGTCTATTCTTACACTGCTAATAAAGGCATACTGGATACTGAGTAATTTATAATGGAAAGAGGTATAATGAATTCACAGTTCCACATGGCTCACAATCATTGTGAAAGATTGATGAGGAGCAAAATCATATCTTATATGGTGGCAGGCAAGAGCACTTGTGCAAGGGGACTCCTATTTATAAAAACAATCAGAACTCATGAGACTTACTACAACAAGAACAATATGGAGGAAACTGCCCCCATGATTCAATTATCTATACCTGGCCCCACCCTTGACACCTGAGGATTATTACAATTTGAGGTGAGATTTAGGTGGGCACATAGCCAAACCATATCATTTCATCCCGGCCTCTCCCAAATCGAATGTCTTCACATTTCAAAACCAGTCATGCCTTCCCAACAGTCCCCCAAAGTTTGAACTCATTTCAGCATTAACTCAAAAATCCACAAAGTCTCATCTGAAACAAGACAAATCCCTTCTGCCTATTAGCCTGTAAAATCTAAAGCAAATTAGTTACTTCCTAGATACAAAGAAAACGGGCATTGTGTAAATACACCCATTTCAAATGGGAGAAATTGACCAAAACAAAGGGGCTAAAGGCCCCATGCAAGTCCAAAATCTTAGAGGGAAGTCAAATCTTAAAGCTCCAAAATGATCTCCTTGGACTTTATGTCTCACATCCAGGTCATACTGATGGAAGAGATAGATTCCCATGGCCTACAACAGGTATGCCCCTGTGGCTTTACAGGGTTCAGCTGCTTTAACAGGCTGATGTTGAGCATCTGTGGCTTTTTCAGGCACAGAGTGCAAGCTGTCAGTGGATCTACCATTCTGCAATCTGGAAGACAGTGATCCTCTTTTCACACCTCCACTGTCCCAGTGAGGACTCTCTGTGGGGGCTCCCATGTTACTCTTCTGTACTGCCCTAGCGGAGGGCCTTCATGAGGGCCTCACCCCTGTAGCAAATGTCTGCCTGGACATTCAAGTGTTACCGTACATCCTCTGAAATCTAGGCAGAGGTTCCCAAAGATCGATTCTGATCTTCTGTGTACCCGCAGGCCCAATACCACGTGAAAGCTGTCAAGGCTTGGGGCCCGCATCTCTGCAGCCACCCCCTGAGCTGTACCTTGGGCCCTTTTAGCCATGGCTGGAGCAGCTGGCACCCAGGGCACCAAGTCCTGAAGCAGCACACAGCAGGTGGGGCCTGGGCCTGGCCCAGGAAACCATTTGTCCTTCCTAGGCTTCCAGGCCTGTGACGGGAGGGTCTGCTGGCAAATGTTTCTGACATGCCCTGGATACATTTTCCCCATTGTTTTAGGGATTAGCATTTGACTCCTTGTTAGTTGTATAAATGTCTGCTGCCTGCTTGAATTTCTCCCTAGAAAATGGGGTTTTCTTCTCTATTGCATCCTCAGACTGTATTTTTTTTTCAATATTTTTGCTTTGCTTCCTCTCGAACACTTTGCTGTTTAGAAATTTCTTTTGCCAGATACCCTAAATCACGACTTTCAAGTTCAAAGTTCCACAGATCTCTAGGGCAGGAATGGAATGCTGTGAGTGTCTGCATAGCAAGAGTGACCTTTACTTCAGTTCCCAAAAAGTGTCTCATCTCCATCCCATCTGAGACCACCTCAATCTGAACTTTATTGTCCATATTACTATCAGCATTTTAGTCAAAGCCATTTAACAAGTCTCCAGGAAGTTCCAAACTTTCCCACATCTTGTCTTCTAAGCCCTCCAAGTCTCTAGGAAGTCTCAAACTTTCTCACATTTTCTGGTCTTCTGAGCCCTCCAGACTGTTCCAACCTCTGCATGTCACACAGTTTGAAAATTGCCTTCACATTTTTGGGTATCATTACAGCAGCACCTCACTCTACTAGTATCAGTTTACTGTATTAGTCTGTTGTCAGGCTGCTAATGGAGAAATACTTGACTCTGGGTAATTTTTTAAGGAAAGAAGTTTAATGGAAGCACAGTTTCACATGGCTGGGGAGGCATCATAATCATGACAGAAGGCAAATGAAGAGCAAAGACACGTCTTATATGGTGGCAGGCAAGACAGCATGTGCAGGAAAACTCCCATTTATAATACCATCAGATTTTGTGAAACTTTCACTACCAGAAGAACAGTATGGGGGCAGCCACCTTCAGGATTCAGTTATCTCCCATGCAGTGTCAGAGATGGAATGACTGGACATAAGTCTCTTGCTCTTTGTGACAAGTCTCTGAATATCTCCACCAGGCTTTCTCATGATACTTTATGGTTAATTACCTGTTTGGTTTCCTCCACTTACTTCCTGATATGGTTTGGCTATGTCCCCACCCAAATCTCATCTTGAATTCCCATGTGTTGTGGGAGGGACCTGGTGGGAAGTAATTGAGTCATGGGGGCAGGTCTTTCCTGTGTTGTTCTCCTGATAGTGAATAAGTCTCATGAGATCTGATGGTTTTTCAAAAAAGAGTTCTCCTGCACAAGTTCTCTGTCTGCCTGCTACCATCCATATAAGATATGACTTGTTCCTCCTTGCCTTCTACCATGATTGTGAGGCTTCCCCAGCCATGTGGAATTGTAAGTCCAATTAAACTTCTTTCTTTTGTAAATTGCCCAGTCTCAGGTGTGTATTTATCAGCTGTGGAAAAATAGACTAATACAGTTCTGTGTAGCACATTGAATGGATTAAATGAGATGAGAATGGACCAAGGTTGGTTGGGGCACAGTTACAGAGTAGTGGCTCCTGGCAGTATCATGACGTGTGGGGAGATCATCTGGGTCAGAAGTGTCCACTTGGCTCCTGCAGAGGAAGTCTAAAAGTGGTACTGAGCTGCCTGTACACAGTGCTCGAGCTGATTTGAGCTTCCACATGTTAGAACATTTAGTCTGGCTCAGGGAGTTTCTTGAATAAATAAAGTTTGTATAGAAGACACTTATTCCAGACACACAAATGTGAGAGCTACCAACAACTTAATCTTTCTACCCAAATAGGAAATCATTCAAGGCCAAATTGTTTTCTCCCATCTTTCACTCCTTCGGTTGCCATGTGATTACAACATGTATTTCTAAAGTGACAACTTCTTCCCAGGTGAAAGCAAATGAAGAATAAGGCTTAAAGAAAGCAGTTCTCTGAAAATGAAATACTAAAGGATCACATTCCTCTTTTTTCATGCAAATGAGGTCCTGTTGGAGCAGCAGAGCATTACTCCATAAATCATTTTGCACTCTTGAGCAAACTGAATGCAGCTCTAAATGTGATACCATGGGCCTGTTTAATTGAGCTCTAAGGAAATGGTACAGCTGGCTGAGCTTAGTGCACACTTGAACATTGAACTTCTACCTCCATTAGAGCACGTATGCTGTGCTGCCCCATGCTTTGTTTGTTTTTAACTAAAATTCTATCCAGCCAAACTCCAAGATACTTGAGGGCAGGAATGAGGGTGGCAGTCATAGCAAAGTAACACATTTAAAATAACAGTAGTTAATAGGATGCAACACATGTGAAACACTTTGAATTCATTATCTTATTTAAATTGTTGACACCAACAATTGGACATTTATATAGTTATCGGCATATTCAAATGAAAAAACTAAAGCTTGAAGATTTGTATATCTTAATTTCAGTTACATGAGTATTAAAATATGAGTCAGGCTGGGCATGGTGGCTCATGCCTGCAATCCCAGCACTTGGGGAGGCAGAGGCGGGTGGATCACGAGATCAGGAGATCAAAACCATCCTGGCTAAAATGGTGAAACCTGGTCTCTACTGAAAATACAAAAAATTAGCTGGGAATGGCAGCATGCACCTGTAGTCCCAGTTACTCAGGAGACTGAGGCAGGAGAATCGCTTGAACCCAAAAGACAGAGATTGCAGTGAGCCAAAATGGCACCACTGCACTGCAGCCTGGGTGACAGAGACTCTCTCTCAAAAAAAATAAAATAAATACATAAAATAAATAAATATATATATACACACACACACACACACTCACACACAAATATCACAAGAACATGCTGTTCTTGTGATAGTGAATAAGTCTCATGAAATTTGATGATTTTGTAAAGGGGAATTCCCCTGCACAAGCTTTCTTACCTGCTGTGGTGTAAGGCGTGCCTTTGCTCTTGCTTTGCCTTTCCCCAACCTTATGAGACCTCCCCAATCATGTGAAGCTGTGAGTCAATTAAACCTCTTTCCATTATAAATTACCCAGCTTCGGGTATATCTTTGTTAGTAGCATAAGAATGGACTAATACATTATGTCGTGGTGGTTTTGATTTGCATTTTTGTAATAATTAGTGATATGAAGCTGTTTCTCATATGCTTTTTGGCCACATGCAAATTTTCTTTAGAAAAGTGTCTGCTCATGTGCTTTGCACACTTTTTAATGGGGTTGTTGGTATTTTGCTTCTTAATCTATTTACATTCTTTATATTTCTTACATCTTAGGCTGTTTTTGAATGCATAGTATGCAAATGTTTACTTCTATTCTGTAAATTGTCTGTTTACTGTGTTGATAGTTTGTTATGCTGTGCAGATGCTCTTTAGTTTCATTCAGTCCATTTGCCGATTTTTGTTTTTCTTGCAATTGTTTTTGGAGTCTTCTTCATGAAATCTTTGCCAGGGCCCAGGTCCAGAATATTTCATACATTTTTCTTAGAGGAGTTTTATAGTTTTAGATTTTTTATTTAAATCTTTAATCCATCTTCTGTTGATTTGTGTTTATGGTTTAAGAAAGGGATCTGGTTTCAAGTAGCCAATTAGTCCAGCACTATTTACTGAATAGGGAGTCTTTTCCCTATTGCTTGTTTTTGTACACTTGGTTGAAGATAAAATGGTTATATGTGTATGTTTTTATTTCTGGGTTCTCTATTCTGTACGACTTGTCCATGTGTCTAGTTTTGTACCACTATCATGTTGTTTCATAGACTTGTAGTATGGTTTAGTATAGTTTGAAGTCGGGTAATGGGATGTCTCCAGCTTTGTTCTTTTTGCTTAGGATTGCTTTGTCTATTCAAAATCTTTCTTGGTTCCATGTAAATTTTAGAATAGCTTTTTCTAATTCTGTGAAAACTATCATTGGTATTTGCATAGGAATAGCATTGAACTTGTATATTACTTTGGGCAGTATGGCCATTATAATAATATTGATTCTGTCTGTCCATGAGCATGGAATGTTTTTCCATTTTTGTGTGTCATCTCTGATTTCTTTCAGTAGTGTTTTGTAATTCATATTGCAGGGGTTTTTCACATCCCTGATTATCTGTATTCCTAGGTAATGTGTGTGTGTGTGTGTGTGTGTGTGTGTGTGTGTGTCTGTGTGTTTGCATGTGTGTGTACGTGGCTATTGTAATTGGGATTGAGCTCTTGATTTGGCTTTCAGCTTAGATGTTGTTGGTTTATAGAATGCTTGTGATTTTTATACAATTGATTTTGTATACAGAAACTTCGCTGAAGTTGTCATCAAATTTAGGAGCTCTTGGACAGAGACTATGGGGTTTTCTAGATATAAAATCATATCATCTGTGAAGAGAGATAATTTGACTTTTTTCTTTCTATTTGGATACCTTTTATTTATTTCTCATGCCAGATTGCTCTGGCTGGGACTTCCAGTACTATGCTGAATAGAATTGGTGAAAGTGGATATCCCTGTCTTGGCCCAGTTCTCAAGGGGAATGCTTCTACCTTTTGTCCATTGAGTATGATGTTGGTTTTGTCATAGATGGCTCTAATTTGAGTTATAGTCCTTTAATGCCTAGTTTATTGAGGGTTTTCAACATGAAGGGATGTTTAATTTTAGCAGAAGCCCTTTCTGCATCTATTGAGATAATCAATATATTTTTTATTTTAGTTCTGTTTGTGTGATAAATCACATTTATTGATTTGAATATATTGCATAGGAAGAATAAAGCCTACTTGGTCATGGTAAAATAGCTTTCTGATGTGCTGCTGGATTCAGTTTGATAGTATTTTGTTGAGAAATTTTACATCCATGTTCATCAGAGTTATTGGCCTGACATTTTCTATTTTTGTTGTGTCTCTGCCAGTTTTGGGCATCAGAATGATGCTGGCCTCACAGCATGATTTTAGGAGGAGTTGTTCCTTCTCAATTTTTGGAGTTGTCTCAATAGAGATGATACTAGCACTTCATAATATATCTGGTAGAATTTTGCTCTAAATCTGTGTGGTCCTGGCTTTTTCTGCTTGATAGGCTTTTTATTACTGATTCAATTTAGGAACTCATTATTCATCCATTCTGGGTTTTAATTTCTTTCTTGGTCAACCTTTGGAGATTGCATGTTTCCAGGAATTTATCAATTATTTTTTAGGTTTTCTAGTTTGTGTATATAGAGGTATTTATAATAGTCCCTGAGGATTTTGTATTTTTAAGAGGTAGTGGTAATACCTCCTTTGTATTTCTGATTGCACTTATTTAGCTCTTCTGTCTTTATTATTATCATCATTATTAATTATTTTTTGAGATAAGCCAGGTCTTGCTCTGTTGCCCAGGCTGGAGTACAGTGATGTGATCTCGGCTCACTGCAACCTCTGCCTCCCGAGTTCAATCAATAAATTCTCCTGCCTTGGCATCCCAAGTAGGTGGGACTACAGGCACCTTCAACTATGCCCAGCTAAGTTTAGTTTCACCATGTTGGCCAGGCTGGTCTTGAACTCCTGACCTCAAGTGATCCTCTTGCCTTGACTTCCCAAAGTGCTTGGATTATAGGCATGACCACAGCAACTGGCCTTCATTATTAATTAAGCTAGCAGTATGTCAATCTTGTTATTCTTTCAAACAACCAACTTCTCCCTTCAATGATCTTTAGTGTGGTTTTTCACATCTGAATTTCATCCAATTCAGCTCTGATTTTGTTTATTTCTTTTTTTTTCTGCTAGTTTTGTGGTTGGTTTGCTCTTGTTTTTGTAGTTCCTCCAAATGTCATGTTATGTTGTTAATTTGAAATCTTTCTAACTTCTTGACATGAGTGTTTAGCACTATAGACTTCCCTCTTACCAATGTGTTAACTATGTCTTAGAGATTCAGGTATGTTGTATCTTTATATTCATTAGTTTACAAAATTTTTTGATTTCTGCCTTAATTTTATTGTTTCCCTAAAATTCATTCAGGAGCAGGTTGTTTAACTTCCATGTAATTGTATGGTTTCAGCAATCTTCTTAGTATTGATTTCTATTTTTATTGTGCTAAGGTCTCCAGAGTGTGGTTGGTATTGCTCCGATTTTTTAATTTACTGAGAAGCCAATAATTGTTTTATGGCCTATGGTGTGATCGAATTTAGAGTATGTGCCATGTACAAAGGAGACAAATATAAATTCTGTTGTTTGAGGGTGGAGAGTTCTGTAGATATCTTCATTAGTTTACTGCCCCAAAGATCTGTCTAATACTGTCAGTGGGGTGTTAAAGTATTCAACTATTTTAATGTGATTTTCTAAGTCTTTTCATAAATTTCTAAGAACTTGTCTTATGAATCTGGATGCTCTTGTATTTGGTGCATATTTACATCATACTTTTTTTTAATATTTAAGCTAAGAATTCTAGATTTAATGTTCAAAATTTAACCACTGAAATAATTTAGAAATTGTAGTGCTTAAGAATTAAAGTATCTATTGATGTGGAATCAATTCCAGTCAGTAGTACAGACAATGAAAGTAGATATCATGAAAATTATAGAAAAGAATCAGAAAATATGTCCTTCTTGAAGTAAGTCAGAAACCGAATGACTAGATAAGCAAATACTATATATATTTTACTGGGTGTTTGTTAAGCTACATAGAAAGTAACAAACCATTCTTAAAAGGAGTTACAAAATGTAAAATCATTTGAGGAAAACATCAAGGATTTCAAGGTCAGTAGGCTAATGAATTGGAAAAATTAGATTTTTTAATTTTACACACAATGTAAAGAAATAAGAGTCAGACTGGTGAGGCAGCTGCATCAACATTTGCAGTTTTCTGTGACCCTTTCTTTCCAAATGACCTAGCATTCTTAGAGTAGTATTTTGCAATGAAACTTTCTGTATTGATAGGTATAACAGATATGCTAGTCATAGCCACATGTGGCTTTTGAACAAATAAAATATGGCTAGTGTAACTGTGAAGCCAAATTGTCAATTGTTTTTAATTTTAATTAATTTAAATGTAAATAACTACAAGTGGCCAAAGCTATATTTAAAGCTGCAGGAGTTTTAGTAGTATCCTAGAATACTATCTAAAATGCCCAGATCTATAGTTTTCAATCTCCCAAGCAGTGATTTTATCTAAAATATTTGAGGAGAAAAAAAGCAATAAACAAGATAGGAAGAAATACTTGAGGAAGAATACTTTTGGGAATTCTGTCAAGTACTCTATGCCCCTGACATAAAAAGAAACAAAATCCACTCTAAGGAAAAAAGAACATAATAAGTCTCAAGTTAATATCATAAACAATTAGTTAATACACTATCTGGATATGGATAAAAGTAATTGGACACACATAGGAAAATATTCAATATGATAAAAATAAAATTAAAGTAAAAGGAAATAGCATAAAGAATGCAAAATACAAATAGATTTGTCGGCTTATATTGTGACACACACAATTTAAATTGAAAATACTTACCATTTCCAAAAAATAAAATAATGAAATTTTAAAAACCAGCCGATGTGTTTTACTGTACTTTAGATTCTACTGAATAGAGAATTAATTAAATTTCAGAGTAAAAGAAATTATTTAGGTTGAAACACACAACACCAAAATAAATGAGATAAAGCCTTAGCTATGGCTAATCATCACTTCTCTTAGTTTATTTTTTAAAATTCTAGTTAAGTGGAGAAAAGTAATTGTATAATAAAGTTTCTAATGCTATCTAGCCTCTTAAGTCTTCAAGAGAAGTGTTTAAACATTAGCACCATTTGTATCTTCAAAGGAGAGGAGGTCAGCGTACTGTCTAAAGTTATAAACAGACATAAAACTCAATACAGTATAGCAGTGCTAAGGGATGACTTAGTAGTCCTGAAATTATAAAGTTTCAAGGTGCCTAGGTCATCAATACAGGTGTATGAGGAAAGAGTCTAGGAGAAGAAAAGGAAGTTACTCCAGGTCCCACATATAGCCTAGGAGAAGAACAAGGACTTGAACCCATGTCCACGGTGCCCACTCCCTTAATAGATATATCCTTGTCAAAGTGACGCTTTACTTCTCTGAATCACATATTCACACATTCCTTACCCACATAAAGGTTATAACGGTGCTTTCTTTATAGAACGTTTAGACTCATGGAGATCATGTACTTAGGGCTTGTTTTGTAAACTGCAAAATAATACTTCATTCATAACCACTGGTTTAACTTAAGCAGTCTAGATATCAAAAAGCAGGCCCATTAACCTGCTTTATTAACTATTTATTCTGAAAACCAAAGAAAGAACTCAGGAGCAAGAGACAGATGCATAAAAAGAGCTGAAGATAAATAGAGGCAGAAAAAGTGTGGCTTTGAGAACAAAAAACTGAAACTTATAATCCATGCCTTGTGAACAAGTCAGGCTTGTTCACAAGGCTAGAAGAAAATGGTCTATTGAACTTAAGAGCTGGTAGTGTTACAGGCTGAGTTTAAAAAGGAGTGTCAATGTTATGTTTAACTAAGAAAAAACTGGAAATGACAAATGTTAAACTGTGAAAGGATATCAGGAACCCATGAAAAAGAATAAAATACACCATGTCAGTTATTAGCGGGATATCTCTAATGCAGGTAAATTGCATAGTTAGCCATTAGAATCGTATCTTTCAAGATCTATTTTATTTACTTCATATAAAATTGCCCAGTCTTTAAAATGGGGAAAAAAAATCTACCATTGTTGTAATAAACACATACGGCAACTTCCTATAAAATGCACATACGTCAACAGAGGGCCATATTCTAATTCTGCTGCTGGAGCCATATTCCTCTTTCCTGTAATTAAAAAAAAAAAATCGTTTGTGTGCTTTACTATTCTCTGCCAGAAGAAAGTCTAAACTGTGCTTATTGTGCCTTACAAAAGTGGTAAAGGAGATCACTTTTAATTAAATATCAGAAGAATGTTTAAGATTTAAAAAAGAAGTTATCCAGGAACTAGACTGAAAGTCAATTAACCATATTTGATGGAATGTCATTGTCCAGCTTACAAAGATGTTTATGATAATGATTCTAAAAAATTTACCCCTCAGGGTAAAAGACAAGGTCACAAAATTATACCGGGAATCCTAACTAGGCTCTCTGCCTCTAGTCTGTGCTGTCTCTGAGCAGTCTTTGCTCAGCTTCCAGAGAGAATGTATTTAGATGCCAACTTTAATGCCCTTCCAGCCTTAAACTCCCCTGGTTACCCCCTACAGATTTTCTAGTACCATGCCACCTCCTTAGGTGACACATAACCAGACATACAGGATAAAAGTGTGCTGGATAAACTCATTCAAAATCTGGTGCACATTTTTTGTAGCCACACCATCACCTAGTTACCCACGTAAACTCTTTGCTCTAGTTCTCCACGTTTTTGATATCACCCCCTTCCTTTTTGTACAGGCTTTAATATGCCCAGCAAACTCCTTTCTTAGCCCTACTTCTTGCTTCTACCAAAAGATCCACATCAAAAAATTACTATCTCCCAGGATTTTCTTGTTTGTCCTCAGTTTTTCAGAGTGACTCATTCCAAGGAGACTGATTTAATTGGTGGTACACGCTGAAAAATTCAGAATATATGTGTTCAATGAGAAAACAGATGATTGAACAGATGTGATAAATCAGTGGTTGCATTAACAATAAATATTAGATTCATCCAGTTTAGCAAGAGAGCACTGGGATGTCCCTGCTTTAGATTTTTCATCTAATGGAAAGAAATAAAGTAATATACATTTCTGCTGCACTTAGTTGTAGGGAAATATTTTTAACTTAAGAAGACCTTTTTGGGGTGTTAACCTCTTATGGGAGATGAGAAATCCTAGGAATGGATTGACTGAGATTTCCAAACTTAATGCTTTGCAGTTTAAAAAAAAAAAAAAGCCCAAGGGACATTAAACTTTATGTTCATTTTACATCCTTTACCAAATCTAGTGGTTTGTCACAGTACATTTGCTAATACAATCTCCTTGATTTTTATCATTCTTGTGACCCCAGAACCTTAAAAAGTGTCAGTATGTGGAATAAAAGTTTTTTTGAAAAAACAAATGAATGAATAAATGAGTGAGCAAAATATTTTATTTCTGAGGGATGGATATTAACACTCCGTTCAAAGTAAAAAGAGATTGTTTGTGAAGGAAAATCCAGTAGGCCAGGCATCAGGATACATGGGTACTATGCTTAGCTTTGTTATTCTCTACCCACTGACCTTGAATACTTCCAGAAATTTATGTCCTCAATTTCTACGGCTCCTCAAGCCTTAATCTTGATCTATTATTTAAAAGTTGTTATTTCTTAGGGAACATTCATTCACTTTCCTTCTTATTCCATGGAATCTCTCTGGGAAATTCTTATTACTAACCTCCTTATTCCAATATTTCTAAATGTGTATCTTTCAGCCTAGATGCTATGGCCCCAAATCACTAATCAAATATTTTAAATATTTTTCGTGTGTTAGCATTTCTCCTAAATATATAATAAATCTGACATGTTCGATATTGAACAAATTATCTTTACCAAAATGAATCCACCAGCTTTGTATGTATACATTCTTTATCCCAGTGAATGATAATGTGATACAGTCCAAGAAAGAAAGAATTCCATTTTTTTCTAAATTCTCCTTTTTCTTCCTTGACATACAACACATGCCACTAATGTTACTCTTTATCATGAAAAGACATTCCCTCTTCTCTAGATTCACTTCTACTGACTTGAATGAAATTCCTCTCAACACTCCTAGAAGTAGTTATAACAAACTCCTGTCTTTATTGCACCACTCAAAAATCCACCTTACACACACACACACACACACACACACACACACACACACACACACACTTACTATATAATTATGTCATTGTCATGTTTAAGATCTGCAAGTATCTTCCTAGAGCTTTCAGGATAATGCTCCAGCTTCAGAACACAACATCCCATGCTCCAGGGATTGTCCTCTACCTATTCCTCTAGCTGCAGCTTCTCTTGCTCCATAGTCTAACCTGCAGCTGTAACTGCTGTGTTTCAACGCACCGTGTTGTTGTATATGCCTGTAGATTTTCATGTATTCTCACCTTTGATTTAGTTATTCTTCTCTCCCTCATCTTCCTGGTAATTCTTGCTTATTTTCAAGGCTATGGACGGGAACAATAACTATCTATAGAATTGAATTGACTTAGAATGTGGATGGTGGAGTGGACAAAGCAACATGTGAGTAATCGTGTGCTCCACTTTCCATGCCTCTTTGTTGAGAGTTCTTATCATGAAGGAATGCTTCATTTACACTCAAATATTTTTACGGCATGTATTGAGCTGATCAAATGATTTTATTCTTTATCCTTTCAATGTGATGTATCACATTTATTGATTTGCTTGTTGAACCATTCTTGAATCTCAGGGATGCATCCCACTTGAGAATGATGTATGGTCTCCTTACTATACTGTTGAATCTGAATTTGGTATGAGGAAAATACTGGCTCATAAAATTAGTTTAAGGGTGTCCTTGTCTTTGATATTTTTGGAGGTGTTTGAGAAAGATTGACATTAATTATTCTTTAAATGCTTGGTAGAACTCACCTGTAGAAGCTATCTGTCCTGGGCTTCTTTTGTTTGTTTGTCTTAATTGGGCTTTAAAAAAATACTTTTCAATTTCCTTGTTATAAATCTATTCGTATTTTCTATTCCTTCAAAATTCAGTTTTGGAAGATTATATGTTTCTAAAAATGTATCCATTTCTTCTAAGCTATCCAATTTGTTGGTTTATAATTACTCATAGTAATCTTTTATGAACATTTGTATTTCTTTGGTATCATGTTAATGTATCCTTTTGTTTATAATTTTTATTTTAATCTTCCTTTTTTTTTGGTTAGTCTAGCTAAAGATTTGTCAATTTTTTGATCTTGAAGAAAACCTAGTTCTGTTTATCTTTTCTAGATTTGCTTTTCTGGTTTATATTTTCTTTATTCCTGTGCTGATGTTTATTATTTTCTTCCTTCTCCTGAATGTGGATTTTGCTTCATATTTTTGTAGTTCTTTAAGGTGTGAAGTTAGGTTATTTTAAATGTTTATTTTTCTAAATGACAATAAATTAGATATACAAAGAAAATATCTCAATATAGCATGTCATATTGATAGAGGCAGGAGGCAGAGAAATTCTAGGCAGACAGAGGCAGGTCCCCAGCAAAACCCCACCGTCAAGCCAAAAAGCCTGAAACCCCCATCCCAAAATGAAAACTTCTGTCCCTGTTTGCCTGCTCTTTCCTGACTGTTCCTTCCTGATTAACATCTTTTTACCAATCAGATGTTGTCTTTTCCAAAACTGCCTGTGGTCTGCCCCTCCCCTCATCCTATGCCTAGAAAGACCCCAGACTCAGTTGGTAAAGAAGAGAAGCAGCTTGACTGGAGGGACAGCTTCAGAGGGACAACTGGACTTTGGAGGAGAGGTGGCTTAACTTTGGAGAGTTAAGCTTCAGGAAAGGTTACCTGCCTGTCTTGCCCCCTCTCCAGCTTCTTTGTCCACTGAGAGCCATCTTCATTGCTGAATAAAATCCTCCACCTCAACTGTCCCTCAAGTGTCCATGCACCCTCTTTCTTCTTGAATGACAGAGAAGAGCTTGGGACCCACCGAGTGTGGGTACCCAAAAAGTCTGTCACGCTGGCCCTTTGCCCTCTCTGATGGAGGCAGCTGCTTCATGCAATGAGGCAAGAGACCCACTGAGCTGATAACACACTACTGTCCATGGGCAGTGGAGCTGAGAGAGCATTGTAGCATGCCCTCTGGGGCTTTGGGGGTCACAGACACCCCAACCTGGGGACCACTATGGGGCCTGAACAGAGCTTGTTCCTGTTCTGTCAGCACCAAAGTGGCCAGCTGGATTCTACACTCTTTTACTCACATGCTCCCTCCTGCAAGAGATTGAGGGTGGTAGTTCAAGTAAATGGAGCACCCACATCGTATGTTCAATAAAGAGGTCAAGAAAAACTCCTGCATCAACATGTTACAAGCCCACAGCTAAGATTGTGCTCAACCGTAAGCCGCTGAAAGGTTTTCCGCTGAGATCAGGAACAAGACAAGAGTGTCCACTCGTACAGCTTTTTTCAACAAAGCCTGGATGCCCTACAAAAAATACTTAGACAAGAAAAAGAGATAAATGGAATTTAAATTGAAAACAAAAATACCAAACTGTTCTTGATACGATCTTATTTAGAGAAAACCCTAAAGACTCCACCAAAACAAACAACAAAATCTGTGGGAATCAATAATCAAATTTAGTAAAGTTGCAGGATCCGAAATCCGTCTGTGTATGTCTATACACTAACAACAAGCTATCTGAAAATGAAATTAAGAAAATAATCCCATTTGCAATACCATTACAAAGAATAAAATATTTAAGGATACAGTTAACCAAGGAGGTGAAATATATGTACACAAAAAATTATGACATTGATGACATAAATTGTAGAAGACACAAGTAAACAGTAAAATATGTTTATAGATTTGAAGAATTAATATTCTTAAAATTTCTATGCTACCCAAAGCAACCTACAGATTTAATGCAATCTCTATCCATATTCCACTGGTATTTTTTACAGAAACAGAAAACAAATTCTAAAATTTTCATAAACCACAAAGATCTCATTTAGCCAAAGTATTCCTGACCAAAAAGAACAAAGCTGGAGGCATCACACTCCCTGACTTCAAACTATATTACAAAGCTATGTTAATCAAAGCAGTATGGCACCAGACTAACAAAAGACATATAGAACAATGGAACAAAATAGAAACCCAGAAATAAACTCAGGGATAGATGTTCAACTAATCTTTTGTAAAAGCCCATCTATTACAGGATAGATAAAGAAAAACCTCTTCAATAAACAGTGTTGAGAAATCTTGATATCCACCTGCAAGAAAATGAAAAATCTGAAATAGTAAACCTTCTAGAAGAAAATACAGGAAAAAATTCCCCTGGCATGCACCTTGGCAGTAATTTAATGGACATAACACAAAAATGACAAGCAACAAAAGCAAAAATAAACAAATGGAACTAAATCAGATTAAAAATTTCTGCACACTAAAGGAAACAATCAAAAGACATAAAAAGACAACATGGAGAATGAGAGAAAATATTTTTGCAAACCACATATCTGATAATGAGTGAATATCCAAAATACAGAATTAACTCATACAAGTCAATAGCAAAAATAACCACAAATAATTCAATTTTTAAAATGGGCAAAGGGACCAAATAGGCATTTCTCAAAAATAAAACACGTAAATAACCAATAGGTATATTTAAAAAATGCTCAATATCTCTAATTATTAGAGAAATGCCAAATAAAACCACAAGGAGTATTTCTTCCCTTATTAGTAGATAGTATCAAAGATATAAGCAATAAAAAGTGATGATGGTTTGGAGAAAAAGAAAATCTTGCACACTTTCAGTTAGAATGTAAATTGGTACAGCTGTTTTGAAGAACATTATAGAAGTTCCTCAACAAATTAATAATAGAATCATCATCAAATTCAGCAAATCCACTTCTTGGTTTATATAAAAAGGCAATGAAATCAGTATCTTGATGAGATATCTGTACCCCCATGTTCATTGCAGTAATATTCATGATACCCAAGGCATGGAAATTATCTGTGTCCTCCGAACAATGATGGATAATAAAGAAAATGTGGATACACATTGTGCTTATGGAATACACACTATTAAGCTATCAAAAGGAAGGAAATACTGCCATTTGCAACAACATTGGATAAAACTAGAGGACACTATGCTAAGTGAAATAACCCAGATGCCAAAAGGCAAATATGGTATAATGTCACTTTTATGTAGAACCTAGTAAACTCAAACATATAGAATCAAAGAGTAGTACAGCTGTAACCAGGAACTAGTGGTCAGGGAGAAAGGACGGTATTGGTCAAAGGGTTCCAGCCTTTATTTATGAGATGAACTAGTGCTGCAGATCTCAAATACAGTATGAGTAGTGATGGATGTGTCCCTTAATTTGATTGTAGCAATCCCTACACTGTTCAGCATATGTCAGATCATCACATTGTATACCTTCAATATATACAATTTCTTCAAATGAAAAGTTTTAGAATAAAAGACACATAAAATGGGAAATTATTTTTAAGATAAAAGAAAAAACTGGGCCAGGCATAATGGCTTGCACCAGTAAACCCAGAACTTTGGCAGGCCTAGGTGGGAGGTTCATTTGAGGTCAGGAGTTTGGGACTATCCTGGCCAACACGGTGAAACCTCATCTCTATTAAAAATACAAAAATTAGCCTGGCATGGTGGTGCACACCTGTAGTCCCGGCTACTCAGGAAGCTGAGGCATGAGGATCAAATGAACGTGGGAGGCAGAGTTTGCAGTGGGCCAAGATCACGCCACTGTACTCCAGACTGGGTGACAGAGCAAGATTCTGTCTCAAAAAAAACAAAAAAAAAAAAACAAAAAAAAACAAAAACTTTCTACCGATATACATTTTCTGCTGTTTTACTACAGGGGAAATTGAGAAAGTTACTGAGATTAGGGAGAATCTCTCTACCTCAAAACTTTATCTACAAAACAACATTTTCAATGCAAGGAATGTTAACTCCCCTGTCCTTGTGAAACGCTAAGCTTTAATGACAGTTTAGTGGTACAATTTGGTCTCACCATATACCCAATAAGTAAGGGCATGAATTTAGTTCTGAATCACAATTATGTCATTTTGCACAACTAAACATGTGAAAGTCAATGATTCTTTCTGTTGTTTAGTGCATGCATTGAATTTTATGCTTAAGATCTCTCACATCGCAGTTTTGAGGATAAGAAAAATAAAGAGCCATACACATTGTTTTCTGTAAATTTTGCTAAAGAAATATACAGTAAATGAGGGTTATTTATCAGTTGGTGATTAATAATTAAATTGCCATTACATTTCAGCATGAAGTCAGAGACTGAATATATGTAATTAAAGTGGGGTTTCTATTAATACATTTCAATAACTCACCTTCTATGGATTAGAAATTTGTAATTATTTATAACAATACTAGATTGTCCACCAATGGAGAAAACATGTTAGTTTAGACAGACCATATAGAGGAAGATACAAGTATTTCTAGCATTGTCTTCCTACAGGCTAATGCAGCCTCCTTCTCTGTTACTTAAAGTAGAGTGGATAAAGCTCTTTCTGTTTCCAGCTGTTGATTGACAGAAGATAAAAGACTCCAGTTGTGATGAAAAATTACAGGGCAAATTGCAGTCTCTATCCAAATGCAATGCCTTTTATGTTTGGAGCCCATGAATGGATGAACTGCTGCTTTTATGTAAAAGACATCAATTACCAAAAGCTCCACTAGTTAAACTGAATTTGACTTTGAGAATTAACTGCATTTGTTCTTTCAACAGATGCTTGGGAAATAAAGTTTTAATAACCTTACCAGGGGGTTAAAAAAAATCTGATGCCAGAAGATTGAAATCGAATAAAGATGACATTTGGCCTGAAATAATTGGGCTATGCATCAGCAAACAAAAACCAAAAACAAAATCAGTGGCTTGAGTTCCCTCAAAAAAATATATGGATTGTACACTCATTCACTTGTTTATACATTTGTTTCCTTAGCTAGTCCTTGGAAAAGGGTAAGAAATAGAATCTGATAAAAAGGTATTGAAACCTTAGAAACAGCCTTGTTACTAAATGCAACATTTCGATTGTGAAATGCACTTCATATATATATATATATATATATATATATATATATATATATATCTCACTTTCTTTATATGACAAATGGTGAAACAGAAATCTGTTAATGAGAAAATTCTAATTTTTTTGAAGAAACCCAGGCCTTTTTCATCTTATTTGAGACAGAAGGAAGAAAAACATAGTTAATATTCAAGAAAAAGGACAAAAACTTATTCATAGTATAACTCGGGTTGGAACTTCTTGATCTAGTAAGGATAGAAATAAATAATTCCTTTTTAATTAATAGTGAGATTAATGAAATAAGAGAAGCCTAAGGCTGACCTTCCCTTTGGATCCCAGACATCTAAGAAATGGCCAAATGTGAGCCAAGATATGGCTAAAATAAAGTAAGACTTTTTATGATTTTAGGGAATAAAAATGCCTACGCATTTTAAAAAAAATTTTATTGACTTTCTTACTATTGGAGTTTCATTATTGTATAATTTAAAAATATATATGAGAACAAAGATATCAGTTAATGTAATGTATATCATAATTTGGGGCTGCCATTATCTAAAATATATTATTTAGAAAGAGTGCTTCATAAATTCTTCTCTAGCTAAACAAAGTCTACCTTTGTGGATTTAACCACATTTGCTCTTTTGACAGCTTCTTATTGAGCAAAGTTTTAGTTAGCTTTCACGTGATGGTGGCAAAATCAGATGTTAAGAAACTGAAATTATATAAGCTTACTCTTAATTGTAAACAGTTAGCATGACTGTGCATCATAAACATAGATACTGTTGGAATTGTTGAATCTCTACCAAAAAAAATGCCTAAA
The DNA here is from genome assembly GCF_048565385.1 of Saimiri boliviensis. NCBI lineage: Eukaryota > Metazoa > Chordata > Mammalia > Primates > Cebidae > Saimiri > Saimiri boliviensis. The sequence goes on from NC_133463.1 coordinate 84,818,990, forward strand.
TCATACACACACCCAAGAGTGGTCCAACTTACCACAGAAGTAGGCCAGCAAGACTCAAAATGAAGTGTGGTTTATGAAACCCTGAAGTTCCCCTACCTTCATTCAGGAGACTCATCATGTGAAAACTATTTCAAAACAATATTAAGATGTTCATTATTCTTCACTATTTTGACATCTGCACTAATGATTACACAAAAGTAATGATGGTAAAATGGTTGGTGCCTTCATGTGAATCATGGCAGTGGCACCAACATTACTAGAAGACATTATATTTGCTGAAGTAGTGACAGTAAAGGCATTAATTAATTCAAATCTTAACTCAGGGACGTACAGCTTTTCAATATTCTGTGTGATGGAATAGGAAGGGTGCATAAAGCATTTCCGGAATTTGATAAATGTTAGCAGAAAAAGCACTTTTGAGGTTGTCTTGAAACTGCATCAGCTAGTTTTTTGTTTTGTTTTATTTTTATATAAAACATCATTTTTACTTAAAATAATAATTAATGGGTACTAGATGTTCAAACTTCTGTATTTGGCAGACATTCTCTCAAAAAAGTATTAAATCTCTCACTTCAAGAAAATAACTATGATTATCTGCCATCAAAGATTTGAACATTCAAGTGAAAATTAGAATTTTGGAAAACAGAATTATTCCTGGTACTTATAACGTTTCAAATGAGAATGATCTTAATATTAGCAATGTATTTTTTGAATGCACAGTGAAATATGTACCCACATTTGGAATAATGCAAAATTCAGTAAACCCGTTATTTTGAATGGCTAATGGATAAAGTTTTAAAGTCATGCTTGATAAAAGACACAACACATTTTTGTGTAACACAGTGAGCAAGTGTACTGATGGTTTCAGATTTCATATCTAAGTACCCTTTGAGTAAATATTAGTTGTCAAGTTTTGGTATAGTATTAAAGAACATCTTCGATTAAAAGAGCTATTAAAATACTCTTTCTTGGCTGGGCATGGTGGCTCATGCCTGTAATTCCAGCACTTTGGGAGGCCAAGGTGGGCAGATCACCTGAGGTCAGGAGTTTGAGACCAGCCTGGCCAACAAAACCCCGTTTCTATAAAAATAGGAAAATTAGCTGGGCATGGTGGTGCACACCTGTAATCCCAGCTACTCAGGAGGCTGAGGCAGGAGAATCACTTGAACCTGGGTTGCAGTGAGCCAAGATAGTGCCACTGCACTTGGAGTGCTACTGCACTCCAGCTTGGACAACAGAACAAGAATCCATCTCAAAATAATAATAATAATAATAATAGATTTTCTTTTTCTCACTATATACTCTTGAGTGGTCAGATTGTCTTTTCATACTTCAACAGAAAACATGTAGCAACAGTTTGAATACAGAAACAGATGTGAGAATTTAAGTGTCTTCTATTAAGCCATGTAATAAATATGCAAAAAATGTAAAATGTTATTCTTATCTTTTTGTTTGCTAAAATATAGTTATGTTCATATAATTGTGGTGTTTATGTTAGTATGCATTTATATTATTAATTTAGATGACTCAATAAACATTTAATAATATCTGAATTTTAACTTCTAATAAAAACATTAAATAGTAGATATAACTCACATTACCAGAAACTCCTTAAGGTGCTCAATAATTGTTAATAATTTAAAGGGAACCTGAGACCCAAGATTTTGAGAAGCATTGATCTATACCAGTGTTTTCCACCTCTGTAATGTGAATCACCGAGGATGCTTCCAGAGGTGCAGCCCTGGGTCCCGTCTCTTTCAGCTCGTGATTTAATTGGTGCAGGGAAGCACTCAGACCTCAGTGCACTCAAACAATTCCCCATGTGATTTTCTTCTTATACTGGGGTCATACCAGTAGAGTGGGAAATACAGTTACTCAAACTTTAAAGTGCAGACTCTGTTTTAGTAGATCTGGAGTAATACCTGGAAATCTTTCTAATGAGTTTTCTGATGATACCTACGTTGCTGGTCTGCAGGTCACATTCTACCTCCGTCTATGCAGTCCGCAGTTAATCCTGCTATCACATATGACACACCTTAGATCATCATCAATTACCATGTCCAGACTCCAACGTTGGGGTTGGAGCCCTCAGTTCATTAGCCTGGGGATCTTCTCTGAGGATTTCACTCTGCTGAATTCTGTCTGCTTAATACTTGGTCTTTCAGAAGTCCAGCAACTTCTTTATCAATTTTCTACTTCACTCACAGTGACATTGCAATACATGAAATCAGATATAAAAGTGTTTAGAAAGTTATAGATTTCCACATAGTTTTAAATTTTTAATTTTATTTCCATAATTAGCATTGCCACTCAGATATTCATAAAGATTATTAACACCCACCACCTTCCTGGACATAGGATTTTTGGGATGTAGAACTACAGACACAAATGTTGCCCCTAAAGATTGTATTTCAGTAAGGATAACAAAATGGTGAATCACGGATAGGAGTGATTTTATTCATTCACTCAACCATTAAATAAATATGTATTAATTGACAGTTATATTCCAGGCTATGTGATAGACATTCAGGATAGAGGCAAAATGAAATGGAAACATTACTTATACAATATTTGAAAAACTCAAAATGTTATAATAAAATAAATACATGTAAATATTCATAGTGCTACCATCTATACTTCACTCGTTTATATTTTGAGTATTTGTTTTCAGGTTCTTTATCACATTTTAAAAACAATTTAGAATTAAATAGGAATGACATTTCTGATCTTCAGTTATTCATTTAACATTAGTATTTTTGCAGGCCAGTTTTCTGTGAAATTTTTTAATTGTCAGAGGAGAGTAAAATTTTATGTTAGGCATTAGAAATAAAAATATAACCTATAAGCAGTTATGAAAATTGATTTGGAAAATGCTTGATATAGGCCTAATACTATTTATCATTTAAAACTGAAACTAATGCCAACTATTTACACCAAAAATTCTAAATATTCCAAAATGTGTAAGAAAGATATAGATACATACTAGATATAAGAAATAAATATATAATTATGAGCAAATTATATATAAATACAATAATATAAGAATTAATATTTATTACATGCAAATGTGTTCACATATACATTTGTTATATATAAATAAAAATTAATTTATTATATACAAATAGGTCTAAAATGAAAATTAAAAATAAGCAAATATACTAATTACTATTGACTGGTTATATATTCATTTGATGTAAAGTTTGGATTTAATTTTTTTAATAATGCCTATTCTAAACAATATACAAATCATCTAAGTTTTTGCATTATTTAGTTGTGGTGAAGCAACAGGTGGATCCCCATCATTGTCTTTGATAATCTTGAAGGTTTCCACATTTGCCATCTGACAGGTGTCCCTCTTTCACTAAAGTGGGAATACGAAATATAAAATGGAATTATTGATCACATTTAGTTTTAAAACCCTAACTGCATAATCTCTTTAAGCCAACTAACAGCCTTATGAATTAAGTGTTTCTATTCTGTAAGTAAATCCTTCTCATTATTTATATTTTAACTAAAAGAAAATTTTAGGGATAGTAATAGAAAAAATATTAAAAGGAAAGATCATTATCTGTTTTTGGTTATTTAATAATAGCTGGTAATATTCTACCACAAAATATTTGGAGGTAATATTCTACCACAAAATATTTTATATATATATATATATATGTTTCTGTTAAAGGGGCTATAACTTTTAGTACATCATTTGTGAGCGTCTCCTGTGACTAAAATACTACCAGCCACTTCTAAGACAGTGGAAGGGACAATGATAATGATATTAAGTAGGTACAACATTTGCCCTCAAATATGATGAGTTAAGGAAAAAGACAAGTAAGAAAATCAATATAAGGTGATAACTACTGAATTCAGTTAGTTGCAGAGAAAGAATCTGTTTTATTTTAAGCATGACGTGACCTATTTCAGAATATTAAATGAATTACAAAGTCATTTTAAGACTAAAGAATAAAACCCAAACTAAACTCTTGTCTTCAGAAATAGTTCCTCAAGGCATTCTTGAGAACAGAGCTGCCAGGAAAGTTCTATGAGCTGAGGACCTGCTGAAACTGTCACTGTAACTACTTACTCCGGATTCATGCTGCTAAGGTACACTTTGGGTTCTGGTGACAATGCTTACAGGACTAGAACTATGCTGCGCCTGCCGTGCTTGCTCTAGCAAAATGGAAGCCTCATACCCTGCAACCCAACACCGTTAAGCTAGTGACCAAACATAGACATGGGTCAATGCTACGTTAGGGAAATGGAAAACCTCCAAGACTGATGTTGCGGGGAGAAAGAGCAGAAACCCAGACCCTTCTCATTCCTGCCTTCCAAATCCCCTTTGTTTATAACTGATTGGCAAACCACAGTTAACCTATCTGGGACATCCACTGTGTAGGCTACAGAAGGCACACTAGTGGGAAGAAGCAGAAATGGATGTTGACAGTCCATCAACTATGTATAATATTCTTCAATATTAACAAAAATAAGAATATTGCAATTACTTAGAAAATTTGAGAAGAAAATGGAGTAAAACGTTTTTTCTAAAAATGTGACCTCGAGGAGAAAGACAAGTTGTCCTTCAAAGAAAGGATAGGGAAAATTTTATACTTAAATATATAACACGAAAATAATTTGAACAGGGTGAGGAGAAGAGATGGAGGAGGGGAGAAGAGAGGGTACATTGCCAACAAACATGCCTAGCAATTGTGGTTTCTGCAGTATAAATGGCTGTAAGCTTTGTGTATCCAATCCCAAGCAAAGGCAGCGTCTACTTTGCTACATAGACGTTGCAATGTCCTTCATACTCTAATCATTCATACCTTTTCAGTTAGTGTGATACCTTCAATTCAAAACAGCTATACCCCTGGTCCTTATAGTTGCTTCCTTAAAGAAATGTTTTGTTTTGTTCTTTAAGAGGAGAAAATCCTATTGGCATCTGAGATTTGTAAATATAAACCAATAAAAGTTATTTAGCAGGTACTTTTCTTACATGTTATTAAAGAAAATATCAGGCCTGCATATATAGATTTCGTTCTAGTATGTTACAGATTTTTGTCCTAGAAAATCATATACTTCAGTGTCAATGGATATCAATCAATATTCATATGATTCTAGAAAAAGTCCTTAAGGGTTATTATCATGGATCAATTTAAAAGTCATTGCATACCTAATCGTTAATATTCTCTAAAAAGAGAAATAAATTATCTTACTTTCCAGTGATCTCCATAGGAAATTATTTATATCAGTATATAGAAATAATGTGTAAAAATATAGTAACCTCCATGCTTGTTCTCTAGTATCACTTTGTTTGCTCTTCCTCTTTTTCCTTTAAGAATCATTAATTTATCTTTTAATATAATATTTTAAATAATCACATTTCATTTTGAAAAAAACGAAAAACCCACAGTGATCAAATGCCAAAAATCCTGTGATTGAAAAACATATCAAAATAAGAGTAGCCACTAAAAGTTTATCAGCAATTCATCAAGTTCACACTCTGTAATTTTATCAAAGGCTTTTCTTCTGGTTAGCAGGGAACCTGAATCTTTGGACATGGTGAGAGGGATAGAGTGACATCAAAGGATCTGCAGGGAAGGTGAGCTGTGGCAGAATTTCATCCAAGTGAAGAGGAGTCCCCGAGGGGCACTTCTACATGAGCCGTATTCTATGCTTGAGAGAGAAGTGACACAGGGGACTCTAGCAGCCTGGAGAAGATGATCTTCACTAAGGACCAGAGCCCTGAAGGAGGAAAAGAAACCCATTAATTTTAGAATATCTGCCATTGTCTAGGCCAGAAAACCCTTTTCAAGTTTACCTCCTGAATACTGCCTTAGAACAAACAGTCTCACTTTCTTCACCAAAATCGCAGACTTTCTTATCTGTTTGTCTTTCCACTTTTGTAATCCCCAAACTTAAAATAGTGTCTGGAATATAGGGGCATAGCATGCACATTTGCTGAATGAACAGAAACAGCATCTAAATTGACGTTCATTTCCCTAGTCCATTCTCACTCTATTAATCAGCCATAATACTAAGAGAGGTTTCAGAACTGTTGATCTTACAATGTCACTCTCATTTCTAGTCTCAATAAATCTGGTACTGAAACTGGAGCCCATAATCCCATGGAACTGTGCAGACTCTATTAAGATTATGGCACCCAGGAGATCATTCAAATGGGCAAAATAGGCCAAGGAAAACCTAAAGGAGTGGTTTCCTACCAAAGCACCTAGGCTCCAGAAGATATCTGTGCGTGAACAGAAAATAAGATGCAAGTAGACAAATAAACAGAACATATATAAAAATCAGGTTTCAAAAGAATTCTGGATTATAATGGTCACATGGAATTGATGGGATTCAAATATTTCAAATTTAAAAAAAACTACTTAGACTGAGAGAATTGTGTTGCCCAGAGAACCACCATGCTGGACTAAAAAAGAACAAGTGAGTTTAAGATGAATACTATATCCTTAAACTTCTTGAAGCAGAAATAGAGTTAAGAAAGCATATGAGTAACTGGTAGTTATGCTCTTTCCAGATATAGCTACAGAATCAAATCATGGGAAAGATTTTTTTGAGAATGGCCAGGGGCCCCAAAAAATACCAGATAAGAGGTATACTCTTAGACAGTGAGTGGGTTACAACCCTGTTCAAAGAGTTTACTCTGCCTTCTCAGTAGGTAGCAAGGATATCAGAATTGCTATAGTGAAATATCTGACCTGTGCTTCCCATGGTTCCCCTTCTAGTTGTGAATGTTTAATGTCATGATCTGGTTCTCTCATTTTATATTGGAATTTTATGATGGATATACTAGTCCCTTTAATTCATAGGTCTCCAAAATACAAGGAATCACAGTTACACCTGATATAAAGACTACTTTCTGATAAAAATGTCTTGATGTCATAAATGAATATGACATCCGATTACTTCTATGGATGAATGGAGGATGAGTAAGAGCATTTTGAGCCAAAAATTTGGTGATGAGAATAGTGACTATATTTAATGTTGTTAACTAGGCCAGATCATATTAAAATCCAAACTCTTTTTCACACTGTCAGCATTCATTGCATACTAGAAGTCCCTGTGGTCTTTCTCTTTGCTCCAGTATCTTTGTACCTCCTCCTGTCCCTGCTTAATTCTAATGATTGGGCCAAGAAGAATATAAATAGAGGGAACTTTCAATGTGCAAACGTCAAAGACAGTCTTCAATCTGAACAGTGCTATTTGCATTATGGTGGTCCATAGCTAAGCATCCTCAGTGATCTGGATATATGATCCATAAGCTACTGCTACATTACTTAAAATGAAGAGTACTGGAGCTCCATCTAGAGGCAGGAGTGAACAACTTAAATATAAGGAATTGTGCAGGAATAAGGAATTATCATCAACTGGTATCATCAACAATCTTATAACTGGAATTTGATTCTAGATTTCCTTTTCAGAACACAATTACTTCTGTCAAAATTTTACAGAATTTAATAAAATTAATGTAAATCAAAGATCTTAGTACGTTTTCTGACATAAGCAAAGCATTCAACAAACATTAGGTAGTGTTGTTACCACTGAAATTATCCACTTAAAACCTGTGACCAAAATTTGGCTTCTGGTAGATATTGTATTGCTGCCTTTATAGCCAAATATTATAAGAAGCCAATCCAAACTATGGCAAGATAATAAAATCTGAATTTTAAAAGTTCTGTCACCAAAATCAGCATCAACCTCATCAAGGTCAAGTGTTCAAAAAGATTGCTGTTTGGAAGCAGATAGTGTGGTTCTTAAGAGTCATGTAAGCAACTACTAATCAATATGTAATCACCTTGAATTTGTATTGTAAACACTTATAACTATCAATTTTAAAGAGTTTCCTTGTAAAGCTTTTAGATAATATTCACATAATTTCTTCATTGCAGTGAATTTTAATGAAAGTGGAAAAACACTCTTGGAATTCTTGGAATTAAACTACATGCTGATTCTGTTACTATTTCGGGTTATGTTTGAAATGGGCATATTTTTATAGCTAATCATAACATGAGGGTTTCAATGACCTTAAATGTTTATTTTTATATAAGGATTTCTTTTTTTAGGCTAGTATAAATCAGAAATAAAAATCATGATACACCAGAGATGAGCTTTATTTCATTTGAAGGTCATATTCGCATTATTTTGAGATACACTTTAGAGTTCAAAATATCTTTCAAAAGAAATTTGCTGAACATTGGTGGTGTGTGTTGGGGGAAGCTAGTGGATAATGGATGAAAATTAGCAGGACAAAATCAATTTTACTCATTTTTTCTTCCAACTCTTCTCACAATCTATTTCGATTAATGAAACTCAGTTCATAAGTCTGAAATATGCTAAATCTGCTACCCAGTTCATAAATCTGAAATATGCTAAATCTTCCTTTTTCCACCCTATCCCAGTGGTTCTTTCCTTGCTTGGAATTTGTATTAAGTTTACATCTTTTGTATCACTTTGGTCAATTTCTCAATCCAGGTGTTCTTTGAATCTCCCTGGCAGTTGCTAAATGGATTCCTGACTTGTGACTTTGTTTCGGTCCCTTGCTTCCGTCTATATTGCCTCTGTATTCATTATCCTGAAACAAGAATCTCATTCTTCCACTAGGATGGTGTGCTGGAGAGTTGGTAAATCATAGCAGGAGCTACGACTTCATAGCTATGGCGTCATATGCTTCATAACAAAGCATAGAATTTAAAGTTAGACAGACATATGCTGGACTCTTAGATTTTCTAATTTATGGCTATGTCAACTTGAGAAAACAACTTACGCTTCGGAGAAGTCAGCTGTTTCAACATGTGTGAAAAGGGAGTGACTCTGCATTTTCATTTCAATAATTAATCTACATGAGGCAAGACCCTACCAAAAAAATGACAGTGTAATAGTTTATTTTCAGGGAAGAATGCTGAGCTTTCACATTCTCTGAACCTTCTTAACAAACACGACTCTACAAAGATGCCTGGTGAAGAGTAGGCATTCAGTAAATGTTGAACAAATGATGAATTATATTTAACTTAGACGGAATGATTTTGTTTTGTTTTGTCCTGGAATATTCTTTTCTCTTTTCTGCCTCATAAAACACTTCTTATAGCTTAAATTCTTAGACTATTGAAATACATATGACCTCATTCACAGGTAAGACCTCATTCTTCTTTATGTCTGTATTACTTACTTTTAACTGTTCAAATCTCATCATTGAGTTATCATACATTCATCTATATATGTTTCTATTTTGACATCACACTATGAATTTGCTAAGGAAGTGAATCGTGTCTTAATTTTCTATTTCTACCATTGAACATATTTGGACTATGGCAAGTATTAGTACCAATAAATACTTGCCAAGTAACCTGTCTAAGGAAAGCAAAGAATAAATTGTATAAGCTGAGATAAAGAAAGATAGTTTGTGTGTGTTCTCTAGACATGTTTTCCCAAGAAACAGACACAATTTGAGAGCAAGTAGTTCGTTTGGGAAACCAGAAAGGCTCGGAATGAGGGTAGAGGATGGAGAGCGGGAAGGGAATGAAGGCAGTGTAAAGTGGGCTAATGAGTACATCACCAGTGTAGACAGCGGATTTCCCTTCCATGGGGGGGGATCTCCGAGATACAGTGTAGAACATTCTTCGGAGTTGCTCCTCAGAGGGGAGAAGAAGCTGGAGAACTTTTCCACAATCTCTCCTTCGTATTTTAACTTCCTAAAAGCTGTCTTGAAGCCAGAGAAAGTCCTCAGGCAAAGCTCCACAGTCCACAGCTTATGCAGGAAGGGTGAGTGCCTGGGAGATGGAACAGGTCAGCTGCCATGGTGCAAACTTTCAGTTGGGAACACAAACATGTGGGTGGGATGGGCCAGGGAACAAGAAGCACTGGAGGAAATTGTCAAATAGATGCCGTCTTTGTTCCCTCTCAATTCTACTTAATTTACTCTTGACATTGAGGTCCTGCATGGCACCCACTGGAACTCCACTGGAACGTACTGTTTATGCCTATAATCCATGAGTATCGCCCAGTCATTCTAATTGTGTCCTCATCACCTTTTATCACTTCCCTCTTTTTTCTTAGAACCTTGTTTTCAGCTAGCAAGGGAAAGATAATTGATGTTTAGTCAATTCACAATGAGTTATGAAAAAGAAAATAATAGTTAAGAATTTCCCCCAGACTACAGAAAAGTTTGACTTTTGACACAAAATGTAAATACTATACACGTTATATAGTAACACACACAGCACCGTGCAAGTCACTAAAGGTCTCTGCATTTCAGCATTGTCATCTACAAAGTAAAAATAATTTTGTATAGTTGTTGAGAATACTAAATATGAAGGGATGTATTTTATTTAGAGGAAAAAGAGTCTGAGAATGGCCACATTTTACTTGAATATAAACTCTAGCAGGAGGAAATGTTCTCAAAGCCATTGATCTGATAAGAACCTCATGTGGGGACATATATTGCACATTTGGTTATGAATTCATGGAAAGAATCACGGTGCTGCCAATAAGGGAATCTGGATACACACAGATGAGTCCATGTAAAACTGCTGAAAAGTGAATAAGATTGTTGCATTGCATCAATGTCTATTTGTATTGTATCAATGTCTACTTGTGATATATGCTATAGTTATAAAAGCTGCTAAAGTGGGGGAAAATGGAGCTAAGGGGACATTGGATCTCTTAATATTACATCTTACAATTGCATATGAATCTAAAATTATCTAAAAGGATTATGTTGTGCCAAAGGAACCTCGGAATTGCAATACCTGCTATGTTTATTTTTGATCAATCTATAAATAGAAGGCTGGAGACAGAGCTATGAAAAATAGCGGGTGAGCCATCACCAGGTGTGTGATGGTTCCATTAATGAAATTATAGAGGACAAAAGAAGGTGGATCATCCGTGGTGATTTCTAAAGTTTGTCAGTACTTACAGAGAAAACCTCAAGAGGCCATTTGTGTTTTGACGGAGAGGTGGGCCCTTGTGAATTTAAAACAATCCGAATGTGAAGCCTTGTGCCCTTATTCCAGAAGGTGCCAAAAGCTGTAATTTGTTGAGAAGAATTTATCAAGTCAATCTGTGGCCTATGTTCAATTCCCTCAATTGCTTGCTTTGTTTTTATGTAATTGTTGCTTTTTTGTGGATTCTCAGTAGCCACGTGCCATTTATTCTTTCACGTTATTTGCTAACAAAGAGAAGCTTCTGAGCATATGCTATGTTCCTTGTGTGCAAGTAGTGTGGGTGCAGAAGGTCAGTACAACTGAATTCCTGCCTCAAGAGCTCCAAAAGAAGAAGAGAGAAGTAAATCAACCCCAGTACTGCGGTGTGCCATTAGAAAACTTCCATTGCTTTATTTTTATATTTATGTATACTGTTTTTCTTGACTCTTAAAAAAATTTCCTGCAATAAATGTACATAGCTTCAAAATTCAAATTGTACCAGAATAACTAGGACTGAAAATAGCAACCCATAGCCCTCCCTACTTTACTCCCACGTGTTGTGTCTCCGAGGAACCACTGTCAGTCTTTAGGTTGTTAAGTCTTGTATTTCACACTACATTTTTAATAAATAAGCTTATACTATTATTTCTTTTTTATTTCCTTGAGTATTATTATATATAACTATGATACTTAGCACATGCATGAAATGCACTATGCCTAAATGTTCTTTCTGTTTTTGTGCTTCCTAGAGTTAATAATTGCTTCATATTTCTCCTGGGATTTTCCTTCAACTTGATTGTAGGAATTTCCTTTGTTTCTGTTTGACTTTGAGCCCCTGCCGGGTCCCATCCTTTCCTCTATCTTGTTTTAATCTCTCATCTTGGTGGAGACAAGTCTCCAGAAGATTTCTAACAACAGATGAAAATGTAATGGATTTTGCAAAGTCTACTTTTAGCCTTCAAATAATTGACAATTTGACTAGATTAGGAACTCTAGGTTCTTTAGAGTTGAATTACACAGAAACGTCCATTTCTCCTCTTCTGTGTTGTTTTCCACTCTCTTTGTCTTTAAATGTGAATGATACCTCTTATTTTTCTTAATATGATTTTGGTTATAATAGTGTTTATTTTGGGATAGAAGGAAAATTAGCATGTTTATTCAATCTGCAATGACTAGCTAGCCAAATTGCTTTTCTTTTGTCTTTTTTCTTCCTCCCTCATCCTTCCTGCCCTTCATATCCCTGGACTTCTTTTGATTTGAGGAGGCTCTGTACTCACTGGCAGGACTAGGAAGATCAAGGTGAAGTGCACGGGGAAAGAAGCATGGTGTAAGAATCCCTAAACATCTTTTCTCTCTTTTGTCTTTGATCAGTGGAATGGGACAATCCATAAAACCAATGTCAGAGTGCTTATATGGAAAAGGGATTAAGATAACTATTTCTTATGCCCTATAAAGTTTATATACAGAAGGAATCTTTGTAACTCACACATGACCTGAAAACATCACAAAGATGGCTTTTATTATAGATGGATTTTGAGGTGAAATTAATGTAATATAACATTTATTCTTCTTATCATATAGTTCATTGAGATTTGAAGAATATATAGCATTGTATAACTATGGAAATATTCCATCACAAGCCAGATTTTCTCATTACCCTCTGCTGTCAATCCATCTTCCTAACCACACCCTCAGTCTTAGCCCTAAAATTTATAACCAGTTTTCATGTGTATGAAGTATTTCTTCTCATCTCATACATGGCGTTTAATTCCATACTCAAACATAACAAGTTTAAGAGATTTAGGAAGGTTGGCATAATTTTATCTTTATTACCGATAAAACAATGCTTATTAAGGCATTTGAAATTAATGTAAAATTTACTCAATATTTAAACGATTGAGTGATGTATTCTAAACCTCTCCTTTATTCTTAATTGTATTATTAATTAATTAAAGCACTTCTGTGTGGTAACAAACAGGGGAATACTAAGATGTAATCCAGACCCTTTGAATTAGGATTTGTCTACAACATTTTCAAGTTTTACATGGAATTATTTGTATGGAGAGTACAGTCAAGGAAAAAGAGGAAAATATGGAATATAATATTTATCAGGTTGACATCATTTCAGTATATTGAGCATTTACTTCTATAGGTACTATGTGAGATAAAGACTGTGAAACTTGCACAATATTAGAGACCTAGGCATTCACAGTTTATTCCAAAATAATATTGTAATCAATAAGTAAGCCATATGCAGAGGGCTAAGCATATTGTAAAAAAACATTCTCTTTTATATTACTGGGTCTATATTTTTTATCTCATTTCACAGTAAAGAAACCAAAACTAAAAGAAATTTAATAACTCCCTGAGTGTCAGAGATAGTAAGTGGCAAGTAAAGTTTTAAGCGATCTCAAGGCTGATGCTTCTTTTTAATGTTAGTTATTTCCTCCCACAAATTGAAGTGCTTGTACTCTTGTCTCACTATATTCTCACTTTAGCTTTGTATGTTAACACCAATCCTCTTGTTTCTAAATTTGTATTTTTTTAAATAATATGCTATTTTATTTAGCCCTTCTCTCCCCTATAGCACAGCAGTCTCCCCATTTCTAAATGGTGGCTGTCTCTTCCCTATGTTATCATGGTCAAGTATGTTCTGCATAAACTACAGCAATGCTAATATTAATATATGTATGCATAAGCATTTAATGCATGCTTACGCTGCATATGGACTACATTGTCCTACATTGTCTTGCATTTGATGCTATCCCTCTGTTTCCTTTCACAACCAAATCTTTCCACTGAACTTTTTATGCGTTCTACCTATACTTTCTCTTCTCCATTTCTCTTGTTCATCGATTTCAATTCATTTTCAAATCTGGACTCCACAAATGTTTTCATGATATAATCATCATGCTTCAAAATCCAGTGGTTATTTCTCTGCTCTTCTTCACTTGACTACTCTCTTCCTTGAATCTCTCTCTCCATCAGGGATTCTGCAACCCCACACTGCTTTAATGCCCTCTCTCCTCATTGATTTATTCTTCATGGTCTTTTATTCAGACCTCATATACTACCTGATGCTAAAGCCTTTGGGTTTTGTCCTGGAGTCCACTAACTTCCCTACTTTGTTATATTCTTTCTCCAAGGGATTTCATCCAAGCCCATGCTTTAGTAACATCCATGAATTGACTCCCAACCTTTAGCTTAGATTTTCCTTTCCTGAGCTTCAAATCCATAGATCCAAATCTCTTGAATTTCTAAGCTTTTCCCTCCCCAGACTATTGCTCATAAAACAGTAAGAGAGGTCTTTCAAGTATGTAAGCTATATGATTTCATCTGAACTAGAGCTCAAGCTCATAACCATGGGTAATGAGGATGAATGATCTTGCCCCTAGCAGTTTATCTTACATTTGCACTTAAAATTCCCTCTTCAGAGTACTGATTCATCTTACACGGCAGCTCAGAGAGGATTGCATTGACAACCCGAACTAAAATAGCCAATCTCAGTTAATCTCTAAGTACAATTCTATTTAACTCTGTCATTAAATGTATAATAATCTCTAATGATTTTATTTCTTCCCTTGCATTTTAAGTTTGATATTCAACTAAAGTATCAGCTCCATGATGATAGGATCATCTATATGTTCACTCCTTTATCTTTAGGATACATCAGTACCTGGTACCTTTTAAAGGTTCAGTGAATATTTAAATAAGTTAGTGCATATAAAATTCTCAGACCAGTGCCTGACACAGTGCAAGTACTAGATAAATAAATGCCAAACATTAATTTAATTTTTTATCAATATTTGATTAAATGATCGAATCAATACATGAGTGAAATAAACATGTATTCAATTTTCATCTCCTTCTCCCTAAAAATGTTAATTTATAGTGGTCCACTCATTATCATACATCGTGAATGAGAGTAATAAGAAAAAGAAAGATATAGTTGAAGTTTTTAAATTAGAGTCTGAGGCATCAACTTAAAGTAAATGAATAATAAAGTACAAGTAATCAGGTTGTCATGAAGTGCAGATATGACAGAATGTTGTGTTTAGGGCACACTGAATCCTTTGCTCTACATTCAGAGTCAGTTGAATGTAGACATATAACAGATCTAACCATAGAAAGTCTTGTATGCTATCCAGAGCTGATCAGGAGAATTCATCTCCTGTTGTCAGAAAAATCACGTTTAACTTTTTTCCAGTGCAAATATATTTTATGGAAATGTGTGTGAGTCAGCTGGGTCAGGAGAGGCATTTTTGATCACCTGAGAAAGGTGACAAAAATTGTCATACTTTTATGTTTTGTTTTGTTTTTTTGAGATGCAGTCTCACTCTGTCACCCAGGCTGAAGTGCAGTGGCATGATCTTGGCTTACTGCAACCTCTGACTCCCTGGTTCAAACAATTCTCCTGCCTCAGAACCACGAGTAGCGGGGATTACAGGCACACATCACCCCACCCAACTAATTTTTGTATTTTTAGTAGAGATGGGGTTTCATCATGTGAGCCAGAATGGTCTCAATCTCCTGACATCATGATCTATCTGCCTCAGCCTCCCAAACTGCTGGGATTACAAGCATGAACCACCGTGCCCAGCCAAAAATTGGCATACTTTGAAAAGCTATTTATGTGCCACAGATATTCCCATTATCAGTAATTACTTGGTAAATAAACAGATAATGAAAAGAAGAATGGGAAGAATATTAAGAAAAAAGATATGTTAAAAATGCATTCCTGAAAAAATGTTTTAATAGTTGTGAGTGGGCTATAAAATTAGTAAATTCATTTAGGATCATTTATCTCAGCTATTTTTTTTTTTTTTTTTTTTTTTGAGACGGAGTTTCACTCTTGTTACCCAGGCTGGAGTGCAATGGCGCGATCTCGGCTCACCAGCAACCTCCGCCTCCTGGGTTCAGGCAATTCTCCTGCCTCAACCTCCTGAGTAGCTGGGATTACAGGCACGCGCCACCACGCCCAGCTAGTTTTTTGTATTTTTAGTAGAGACGGGGTTTCACCATGTTGACCAGGATGGTCTTGATCTCTCGACCTCGTGATCCACCTGCCTCGGCCTCCCAAAGTGCTGGGATTACAGGCTTGAGCCACCGCACCCAGCCTATCTCAGCTATTTTTAAAAATTTACTTGTGAAATGGATTTGATAAGGCCCAAAATATAAGCATGTCTAACATCATTCCAAACAGAAAATTATGCTTAATAATTTATTTAGTTTCCTTTCCTTTTCTTAACATTGGCTTACAGCTAAAGCCAGTATCCGTTCAACACCATCCCTTCATCACAAGTTGTGCAAGCTAAGAAAATGCACAGACTTTTACAAGGGAGGTGATTTGAGAACTAATGCTTTCTGGTTTAGAGATTAAAAAAAATTCTATTGAGTTTTCCTTTCTATCATTCTCTGTAACATCATGCTTATAAGACAGAGAGCCACATCCCCCACCCCGACACACACATTCTTGATTAGATGACAAAGAATTCAAAGAACTTCTCAAGATTAACCACACAAACACACATTTTTCACACTCTTTATGAAACTCAATCTTGGTTGAGTTTCATTACATCACTGGAAAATAGGATCCAAGCTGCACAGAAAACATAAAATTCCAAAAATATTTCTGCCTATAAATCAGTAAAAAATGTTGTTTCTGCTTTTACACAAAAACTATATTTTGCTGTCAGGCTCTTTGAATGTGTAATCTTTCCTTATTTATCTGCGTATTTTTATACCTAATGCAGAGCTCCACATAAAGTTGGATTCAGTTGATGTTTATTGAATTAAATGTAGAAATTTCTGACTGTAATATTTATGTATACATTTAAAAATTAAAACTCAAAACTCATTATTGTGCATTTTTGTGTTTAAGGCATTAGAATAGCTGTTGCAAGGGATACAGAGATTAATAGCAGAGCTTCTTTTCTCCAGCGACTTACAGTGAGCAGACAAAAGTGCTTACCTAAAAAGAATCCAAATACAAAACTTCCTGTGATTACTGCTATGATAAAAGTAAAGTTGTATAAGATGACACTGAAAGAAAATATCCAATGTAATTGGAAGGAATTTAAAAAGCATACTTGTAGAAAATAAGGGTTGAATTAGTCCCTTTTAATTTATTTTTAAATGGATTTCATAGCAGTAACAAGAAAAAAAAAAACAGATAATGAGAAGATATGGGATTTTTAGCAAATAATGAGAAACCTGGAGGTTCTAAGCATAAAGTATATTGAATAGGACTGGAAAGAGAGGGATTTAGCAGGAAAGCTTGGGAGAAACCGACTACCAAGGACATTTTGCTGAACAAGCAAAGCAGTGATAGCTTTTAAACAGTGGCAATGAAGTGTGCATCAAACCTAGGAAGAAGTGAGTTGCCCAACGCTATATTATTTTTATACATTTTTTCATAAGAAGATTCTAGATTATTTTTAAAAATTATTTTTATTTAAGTTCTGGGACAAAATGCAGAGCGTACAGGTTTGTTACATAGGTGTATGTGTGCCATGGTGGTTTTCGGCATCCATCATCCTGTCATCTACATTAGGTATCTCTCCTAATGCTATTCCTCCCCTATCCCCTCACCCTTTGCTGTCCCTCCCCACCCCCTGACAGGCCTTGGTATGTGATGCTCCCCTCCCAGTGTCTATGTGTTCTCATTGCTCAATACTCACTTAGGAGTGAGAACATGCAGGGGGTTTCTGTTCTTGTGTCAGCTTGCTGAGAATGATATCCATGTCCCTGCAAAGGATATGAACTCATCTTTTTTATGGCTGTATAGTATTCCATGGTGTATATGTGCCACATTTTCTTTAGCCAGTCTATCGCTGATGGGCTTTTGGGTTGGTTGCAAGTCTTTGCTATTGTGAACAGTAACTCAGTAAACATATGTGTGCGTGTGTCTTTATGATAGAATGATTTATAATCCTTTGGGTATATACCCAGTAATAGAATTGCTGGGTCAAATGATATTTCTGGTTCTAGATCCCAAGGCTATATTCTTTAGGGGCCCCTTACACAGGTACTGAAATTCAGACTATGAGTCAGCTAGACCATGATCCATTTATAGAGAAGCTCTTTAACTCAGTTGGATAACTCATTGGAGAAATCCAGTTATTTGGTAATCTGGTTATTAAATAACACTATCAAGGCCAAATTATATAAAAAAAATTAATAACTCTATGTCTAAAGAGATAGTAGCCCTATGTGTTAGTCTAGGTCCCAGAAGTCATTATGTGTGATTAAAAGTCTTGTCCAAATCTCTCTCACTGGAATATCTACTCTTGCTCTCAGATCCTGGTTAAAACCACAGATATTTTTATTGACATATAAGAATCAACTCAAATTATAGTTTGTATGTTTTTTTTAAACTTACCAAATATTTTTTATATGTCTTCATAATTTTCATCATATGTCTTTGGATATCAAAGTAATGCTTCCTGTTGTAGGGCATATAAAAATTATCGGAAAATGACAGAAATAGAAACAAAATCACTTATGACCACGTCACTGAGACCACAAAGGAAGACAATTTTGTGTTTTTGCTTTCAGTGTTTCTTCTAAAACATTTTCTTTACTGAGTAGAGCTTATATTCTATATTATTGTATCTTGCACTTTTTTTCATAACATTTTATTACAGGTATTTCCCATAATATTCAAACTTAAATAAAGGTAATTTTATTGTCTATATAATTTTCTTATTTTTAATGAGATGTTAATAAAATAACTGATTTATGAGGATGTTGCTTCATCTTTCCATTTACATATATATGATATCTTTAATATGTGGTTAATGGAGTCTTTATTTAGTACTTAGTTCATTCCAATTTGAAACATTTAACAACTATTATAGGAATGATTACAATCTAATAGTTTTATAAAATGGGCAAAAAACCAGATATTCAAAAATAAGAGCAAATTGCAATTATGCACAGAAATAAATATCAACATTCACTATTAATGACATATAAATATAAAAATATGAACAGCTGTTCTATGTAAAAATAATTAAAATTTTTTAAAAATCTACTTTTTAATTAAGGGTTACAATTGTAACATTTAAAACATTTTCTATTTTCTCTTTAATAGTATATCACAGGCAAGACTAACATGCTTTTACTTAAGTACATTTTACTTCTGAGTCTATATCCAAAGGTATTATAATAAAATCAGTACCTTAAAGAGATATTTGCACCTCCATGTACATTGCAGCATTATTCACAATAGCCAAGATATGAAAACAACCATCAACAGATTAATGGATAAAAAAATATGGTATATATTCATATAAGGGACTATTATTCAACCTTACAAAATGAGGAATTCCTGCCATTTGTGAAAATATGGATGAACCTGGAAAATAAATACTAAGTGAAATAAGCCAGACACAGAAAGACAAATACTGCATTATTTCACTTATATGCAGAATCTAACCAATACTTAAAGTTTTGGGGTTTTGCTTTTTGTTTGCTTATTTTTAATCCATGATTTTGTTTGATGGGTTAAGTGGGTTATTTGCTTTGAACCTATTGAGAAGAATTGTATCATTTTATAAACTTGATTAATATTGGGCTTTGTACTTTCTAGTATATTTAATTTCACTTGTTTCTCATTATCAGTCTCTGAAAAATAGTTCTTTTTGAATAACATGATGAATATATCAAGATTTTACTTTCATGATTTTTTGCTTTCTTTCCATGCCTTCTTCCCTTTGTTAAATAATCAAGAGTTATTACTGCTACATTATTTGTTTCTATTTCAAAATTATTTTCTGTATTATGTAGTATATATCTATGTGCAAAATTTTACATAGAATATTTCATAAGTTTTATAGTGCTTTTATGTAATTGTTTCCACTTCTCAAGAGATTAACATCTTAGTAGCTAGAATGTGTATATATATATATATATATATATATATATACACACACACCAAAACCACCTATGACATACATACTATGTAGAGAATGGATATAAACATATATATAAATATATATATATATGTATCTGTGTCTGTATTTATGTCTATATCTTTCTCTTGAGAAAGACATAGGAATATTCTAAAGCAGCCATGTCACATGCCTTTAAAGATTTCTCTATGGTGAATTCTCTATTTACAGTTGTGCCTGGAGTTAATGATGCAGCAGACATTGGTGGTAAACTTTTAGAGCCCTACTTATCTGAAAATATTTCTTTGACACATTAATGACCACTTGTCTAAGGATATATGTAGGGGGTCCCACACACTGGTACATTGTTACGTCATTGTCTTCTGGTGTTTGGCATTAAAGAAAAAATACTGCTCTAAAGCCAGATTCTTTCATCATCCCTCACATGATTAACCTGTGAATTATTTATAGAATGATGTTAACAATTTTTAATTCAAAATTTCACATAATTATATCTAAGATTATGCTTGTTTTATTTATGTTTGTTTGAGATATGTTTATTCTATCAGTTTCGTATTATAATCTATATAGATTTTAGGGTAATTTTATGAAAATATAATTTAGATAGGTTAAAAAAGAATTCATTTAAGTCAACAGTTGTCTGAACTTTGACAAAGGTAAACACTCATTTAATAGCCCTCAGTCAAAATGTAGAACATTCTTATCACTCCAAGAAGTCACTTTATGCTTTTTCCCAGTCAACTCTTCCAACTCTGACCCAAGCATTTAACAATACATACTCCTTCAGTAAAGCTTAATTCTGCCTGTTCATGAAATTTATAGGCATGAAATCTTGAAATACACATATTTTTATCACTGACTTCTTTCACTCAAAGTAATGCTTTTGTAGCTTACCAATGACATTTCATGTATCAATAGTTTGCTCTTTTAATTATTTATTTATTCTTGACTATATTTATTAATTTACCAATTGAGAGATATTTTGGTTGTTTTTAGTGTTCGTATATTATGAATAAGACCCCATGAATGCACAAGTCTTTGAATAAGTATCTAAAATTCAATTGAATTGAGTTCCATTGAGTTACATGATAAATGTTTGGTTAACTTCATAAGAAACTGCTAAACCGTTTTTTTCCCACCATTTCCTCCATCTGCCAACTGTGTATTATTGACAAAAATAGTAAAACTCTATAAAATACTTGAAGAGATTTATTCTCAGGCAAATGTGAGTGACCATGGCCCATGATATAGTCCTCAGGAGCCCCTGAGAACAAGTACCCAAGGTGTCAGGGTACAGCTTGGTTTATACATTTTTAGGAAATGTGAGACATCAATCAAATACATTTAAGATATACATTGATTCTGTCCAAAAATTCAGGACAACTGGAAGCAGTGGCTTCCAGGTTATAGGTAGTTTTAAAATTGTTCTGATAGGCAATTGGTTGAAATAATTATTATCAGTAGAAAGGAATGCATGGGTTATGGTAAGAGGTTGTGGAGATCAAAGTTTTATCTTGCAGATGAAGCCTCTAGGTAACAGGCTTCAGAGAGAATAAATTGTAAATGTTTCTCATCAGACTTAAGATCTAAGTTAATGCTAAATGCTGGTTAGCTTTTCTTGAATTCCAAAAAGGAGGAAGGCATAATGAGGCTATCTCTGACTCCCCGTTTCTGTCATGGTCTGATCCAGTCTTTCCGGCTAATTTTTCACGTCCTGACCTAGAGATGGAAGTCCATTTAGATGGTTGGGGAGGACGTTTGAGTTTTATTTTTGGTTTACAGTATGAAATTGTAATTGCAACGACTACTCATTGACATTTAATGTCAATCTTTTAATTTTAGCCACTCACTGGTTATGAACTAGCATTTCCCTGTAATTTTAATTTCCATTCTCTAATGGCTAATGTTATCCATCAACTTCTAAGATAGTACCCAATTATCTTTACCTTTTGTTACTCACTATTCAGGCTCTTGTTATAATGTCCTCTCTTTACGTGTGGATGTACTTTATAACTTTTTTCTAATAAATCAAATATAGTAAAAAATATAAGATGTCATTTTTGAAGATTAGTTTATAAAATACTGCGATTTCCATCTTGCTAGCAGACACTCTTTCACTTGCTTTTGATGAAGCAAGTGGCCATCTTGGAGGGATACACATAGCATGGAACTGAGAGTGACCTCCAGCCAGCAGCCCACCAGGAACCCAGGCCCTCATTTCAACAGCCCACAAGAAACTGAATGCTGCCAAAACCCATTTTCAGCTGGAAGGCAGGTCTTTCCCCATTTGAGTCTTTAGGTGTTATCCCAGTACTGGCCAATAACTGGTAATCTTGTGAGGTCCCCTGAAGCAGAGGAATGAGTTAAGCTGTGTTAAAATGACTGATCCTTAGAAATTATAAAGTAATGAAAGTTTGTGGCTTTTTACCTGCTGAGTTTTGGAGTAATTTGTTTTGCAGCAATAGATAACTAATATTAAAAAATTCTCCTTTGATTTTGTGAACAAAGCTTTTTAAAAATATGTTTTAAATTCAACCTCTGGATACATCTGGTTTGTTTCTCATTGAATTTTTTCTTATATATGGTTACATTTTCATTTTTCTTTGGATGTTTCATAATATTTGACTATCTGTAGAACAATGTGATTTGTACAATAGATTATATTATCTTTCTCTGCAGACTGTTGATAATTTATTCAAGAAAGCAGTTTAATGATTGAATTATCGCCTCAAACTTGTAAAAGCTTAGCTTTACCCTTTGTCAGGGCAGAGCTGTGAAGGTCCAAGATGCTTCTTGAGCTCCAGAACTGGGTAGAGCTTCACCTTCATATTCTGTCTTTCTTGCAGACCTAAAGGCTTAGTTTTTGGGTTTGTCTGGAGATGTCTAGGCAAAATCTTGTTTCAGGGTCTTGCTCTTCCTTTAAGGCTTGACATTTCTGGTGGCCCACTTGCATGTGCAGAATGGTGTTTGTTGCCTCCAATCTCATGTTAAATCACAATATTTTGAAGTTTTCTCACTCAGTTTGCCTAGATGTTGGAGGGGGAGCCCGGTGGAGTGTGTTCCGGTCACAAGGGCAGATCCCACATGAATGGGTCAGTGCTCCCACCTGTGGTAATGGGTGAGTTATTGCTCTTTTAGTTCACATGAGAGCTGGTTGGTTAAAAGTGCAGAGCACATACTCCTTCTCTTTTGCTCCCCCTCTTTCCACATCACAGGCTGCCTCCTCTTTCCTTTCCACAGTGATTGAAAGCTCCGTGAAGCCCCCACCAGAAGCAGATGCTGGTACCATGCTTCTTGTACAGACTGCAGAACCAAGAGCTAAATACACCTCATTCTTCATAAACTACCCCATCTTAGGTATTCCTTGGTAGCAACACAGACAGACTGACACGTGTGGCCATAGACACTAATGAGATCTCTACATTGTGTGTCAGTCAGAACTGGGGCATATTTCAGTGTTACTCAAGCCCCAGTGTCTGTTCTACTCTCAGCTTTGCAGCTGCTTTCTAGATAACCTTGTGCATTCTCATCCAGTTCATCTTCAGCCAGCCCTCCAGCCAAACACTCCTGAGTGATCAAATAGAAATTTCAGTACCTGAATAACTCTTTTGTGTTCTGCTTTACAGATTCCCGCTACTTTAGTTGCCCCAGACTCTTATCTCTGCCTCCTTAGCTTGAGGGAGAAGTCATATACTTCTTAGACCAAAGCTTATTTTGATGTGGTTGCGAAACAGAAAAAGTTCCCAAATCACCCCTGCAGGGTGTGGGATGGGTATGGGGCTCACTTATTCAGTGCCCTGATGCTCAAACCTCAATGGGAAGCAAGTAGATTGTGGGGAGGCAGGTTGTGGGGCTCCAACCTCTGACCCCATGGCAGTGTCTAGGGATGAATGTCTACAGCTGAACCCCCAGTAGGTGTGTGTTACAGTATGCTCTTTCAGGTTTGTTCCTCACTGTATTTTTTTCCTTATATATGGAGACATTTTCATTTTTCTTTGGATGTTTAGTAATATTTGACTATATGTAGTACAATGTGGTTTGTACAATAGATTCTGTTATCTTCCTCTGCAGGCTGTTGATAATTTGTTCAAGAAAGCAGTTTAGTGATTGAATTATCACTTTGAACTTGTAAAAGTTTAGACATTTAGCTAAACTATGGACAGTTTAGCTGTCCATAGACAACTTGTGTTTATCAGCTCAATTATACCCTCTGCCTTATCACATGGACAGAGGGCTTTCTGCGTACCAGAAGAACTGGAACACAAATGGGCTTGGTGGATGGCTGCAAGATTTTACATTGAGTGGTGTTAGCTCGCAGTAAGGTGGGTAGGGGGGTCAGAAGCAGCTTGGAGTGGGAAGGTGGTTATCCCCTGGAGTCAGGCCGCCGAGCAGCTGGGTTCTCCTCCGACTGCCCCAGCCAAACTGCACTTCGTTCTGCTGTCGATGGATGGCTGGCATCTGCCAGTGCCTGTCGGCGTGCTCTTCCACCGGTGTGTTCCTCTTGACATTCAGCCACTTTGGTATTCTGCTGTGTGTTCCCCTTGACGTCCAGCTGCTGTGTTGGTGCTCTCTTCTAGTGTCTCAGGGCTTTTATAGTACAGGACAAAGGCGTGGTGGGCCGGGGTGGTCTTAGAAAATGCAACATTTAGGCACAAATGCAGAAGCGCCTGTCTTTACCTAGGGCCTTGGGCACAGGCCTGAGGTTAGAGCCCACACCAGGGACCCTGCCCATCTTCTCCTAGCACTTTCCTGCCCCTCTCCTGTATCAACTGTAAATCAGAAATAAAACTCTGAGGTCCCCCAACTATCTGAATGGACCTACTCCTCAGCCAGGGCTCTTAAAATTTAAACCGAAAGACTGGCTCAGGCCATCGAGGAAAGTGGGGGACAGGCTTGCCTCATTACACCTCTCCAGCATTAACAACAACGCAGACTTTAAGTCTGAAAGGACACATTTTACAGCCTATTCTCTCTGAAGCCTGTGAGCTAAAAGTTTCATCTGCATAGTAAAATTTTGGTCTCCACAACCTCTTGTCACAAACCTAGACATTCTTTTTTGTTGGTCCCAGGTCTTCAGACAAACTCAACCAATTCTCTACAACCTCTTATCACAAAGCCAGATATTGCTTTCTGTTGATCCCAGGTCTTTAGACAAACTCAGCCAATTGTTAACTAGAAAATGTTTAAATTTCCATGTAGTCTGGAAGCTCCCCACCACCATCCCCCAAACCCCATGGCCACTTCCCATACTTTCAGTTGTCTGGCCTTTTGGACCAATTAGTGTATTTCTTAAATGTATTTCACTGATGTCTCATGTCTCCCTAAAATGTCTAAAACCAAGCTGTGCTCTGACCACCTTGAGCACATGTTCTCGGGACTTCCTGAGGGCTCTGTCATGGGCCATAGTCACTCATATTTGGCTCAGAATAAATCTCTTCAAGTATTTTACATTGATAGCCTATTTTCATTGATGATAATTTAGTTTCACAGAGTTTGTTTTTGTCCGCATGATTGAGACATTATTTCTGGCAGAATGCTGGACTGGCATGGACATCATTTTATGAGTTTGTCTCCTCTTAAAAATCAAAGCCTGTTTTCCAGTGCCTATAAACTGTTGCCTTATATATTGTTTTCCCATTTTTATAGTAGTTCACTGCAAAAAAAGGATCCGGTACATGTTATTTTGTTAAAACCTTGATAAAGCTCCATTCTATGATTCTTCAATCAATATTTCTGTTTTGTTTATTCTGTTATCTCTGTTATGTCATACTATAATTCTTTCATTAATATCGCATATTCTTTTTCATAGCATATTCAATTCTTTTGCAGTTTCTACTTTTATGTTTGGAAGAAAATTGAAAGCTTGATTTCTTATTTTGACAAGTTTTTTAAAGGTTTCAGCACGCAATGCAATACTCTTTTTTTTCCCCTATAGCCTTAAAATTTGTAATAGTTCCCCTGGTTGTAAAGCTTTTACAATATTTCCTGATTTTAAGTCATTTTAACAACTACTTTCTCTTTTAATATCTAGGAAACAAATGCTTGTTCCTTGGTGCCAAAAAGAAGAACCAGCACTCAGACAGAACTTTTCTCAGCAAGGTGATCTTACTTTCTGCAGAAAGGGTGCTTCTTGGAAGTCTGCTTGCCATGAGAGCACATCGAACAAATAAAAGCAGAAGTTATTATCCCTGACACATTGGGTTTTTACTGCTGTGTCCCATCCCCATTGGCTGGAGCTGGGCTGCCCAATCTAGACTGATCCCAACTGACTAAAAACTTAAAACTTTCCTAAATAGGTAAATGCACAGTAATGAACAAAGAAAGAAAGGGGGTTGTTTATGGGAAAGTAGGAGAATAATAACATTTCCAAATAAGGAAGAGGTGTTGGCTGTAAGGTGGGAAATGCCTAGGCATGTTAGAACATGTCTGAACAGGCTGTAGGCCAGAACAAATAACTTGGTTAAAATACAAAGACATAAAATGCACTTATTCCCTTACAATATTTAATGGCTACATAGGGCTTAACAAAAAGTTATTAGCAAAAAGCAAGGAATGTTGAAGGAAACTAGTTTTTAAAAGAAACTATTATTTCTGACACTTATTTATTCTTTAACAAAAAGAGAAACTTTGCAGATAAACTTTACTTTTTACAAATAGAAACAATGTCCTTCTTTTCACTTCTGTTAAGAACTTTACTCAGCTTTTCAAATAAATTTCTGTATGTAATTTAATTCTTTTGACAATGCAATGTTACTCTGAATATTCAAAGGGTCTTTCTTCTTTAGAATGGTGGTTCCAAAGAGCTATACTTTCCTACATTTGGCGATCTTTCTTTTGTAAATTTGGTACTTGTTTTATAGCTTTTAAAATAGGTTTTACCCACTGTTAATATGGAACCAGATGCTGTTCTCTTTATGAGTTGATTGTTTAGACATTTCTTAATGCAAACCAGAAGTTCATGACTGCATCAATCTAAGAATGTAGAGAGATACCCGAGGCCACAGGCATTCTCTCCAATACAAGTTGCCTTTCATTTTCCTTTGCCATGCTTAATGAAATCAACTTATTGGCATTAAAATATTTTTTTTTCTTCCCCAATTCATTTTCCATGTTTTCTCCTTATTGTCTTTCAGTCTCATCCCACTTCCTCCCCTACTCACACACAAACACTTTCCAAGCCTTATCCCTGGAACTTGCCCTAGGCAGGTAGGGATTCATTTGTCCTCTAAATGTTTTACCCACCATCCCCTGACATTTCCCTCTAAGAGAGAATTGTAAAATTGTTTGTCCTCAGGCACTTCCACTTATCGCCTGGGCATATGTCCCTTTCTCAGAAAAAGTAAGTTGGAATATTACAACCTCCTCTGATCTAACGTAGCCACTCACTTATTTTACAAATTAGAAATTAGTGGTAGTTTCTGTTGTTTTGTCAACATCCTGAAGAATTAAATACAGATACTCCTACGTACACACATTTTACTCCCGTCTTTATATCCTTTTTTCTTTCACTATTCTAATTGAAATTGAATGGCAGCAAGCAACATAGATGAGCTCATTGTCATCTTACCCAGGAAGTAAAGGAAACCTTGCTGAATGTGAACTTGGTAGTATACCCTAGAATGTAAAAGCTCACTATCCAGCTTAGTAAAGGACCAAGAAAGCTACTACAAAGTGAATTCAAGGACTGGAGCTATTCTACTGAACTACATAGAATCCTGCCCTCACCCATCATGTCCATGAGGACACAGTATGGTGTAGAAAGGCAATACATGTCTGTGCAGAAGGAAAGAGAGCAGGTTACTGTATTAGAAAAGCCATTTGTGTGAAACCAAGTTGTGGTTCTGACAGCCCAATTATGACAGGTGACATATTTACAAGGTGCCAATCTGTCAAATAAATGGAGACTAAATTGGCTCTGGAATAATAGCTTATAATTCTTCCTGCTGCTCTCTTTGACTGATGTGCTCTATTTTTACCTTTTTTATTTTTTTCTTCACATACTTCAGCTGATTTGTGAATCCAGGAAGTGGTAGGTTCATCTTTAATCCAGGGCAAAGGGCCAAAGGACTAGCATTTATAGTCCACGTATGATCAGCCTCAGTGCTAATTTAATTACAGAAATGACCTCCATTAATCATTATAACACTTATCATGTTAGTATTATTCCTACTTTAAAATTTTTTTAAAAAGCACCAGTGTCCAGAAAATAGCTCATAATTATACAGTTCAAAGGAGAAGAAAATATGCATTTGATGACTTATTTCTTTGACTTCTCATTCTATATCATGGCAGGTAGTTAATTGTCATTATTTAACTCCACTGCAGTTACTAGTCACATACCTCTGTTCCCTAGTAATACTCTGTGAGGGAAAAGACTGTTTCATCTCTTCATTGCTTACTCAGAAACTTAGCACAGTGAAAATCAGAAAACATTTATTTAATCTGAAAGCCCATAGGATAACATTAGTAAGTTGACTTGGAGGTTGACATATAAGTTATAGAAAGATCTCTACATTTTGTTCAGTGATTCTTTTATCTGTACAACGGGTTTAATATCTGACTTGCAGGACTATTGTAAGAAACATAAACAGAATGAAACAGAATGCAATGCAATGCATTAAGGAGAAAATATCAGACTTTAACATAGATAGGTGATACCTATAGTTCTTTCTGAAACATCAGCACCTTCCAAACCCCACACACATGCATATGCAGGCACATACTGAGATATAATATAACCTGGGAATCATAGGATCAAAATTTTAGTACTGGTAGAGATAGCATTTGTTTGTTTGTTTGTCTTTGAGATCGAGTCTTGCTCTGTCACCCAGACTGGAGTGAAATGGCACCAACCTTGGCTCACTGCAAACTCTGCCTCCTGGGTTCAAGCAATTCTCCTGCCTCAGCTTCCTGAGTAGCTGGGATTACAGACAAGCATGCACCACCATGCCTGGCTAATTTTCATATTTTTAGTAGAGACAGGGTTTCACCATGCTGGCCAGACTGATCTCAAACTCCCAACCTCAGGTAATCCTCCCATCTTGGCCTACCAGGGTGCTGGGATTACAGGCACGAGCCACCATACTTGGTCAAGACAGCATTTTTAAAACTATGTACTATCTCATTGTATGAACATAGCATTAGCATAATATGTTTAAATACTTCCTTGCTATTCAATTTTATCTATTATGCATTAGCATAATATGTTTAAATACTTCCTTGCTATTCAATTTTATCTATTATCTATTGTGCTACAGTAAAGACACCTGTACATCAATTTTGTTTAAAATATGTTTCTATTGAATTATTTGGGTTGAATTCTGAAAAATAAAATTACGAAAGTAGAGATAGGAGTTGAATTATATTGCAAATTTGGTTTTTTGTCAGTTTGTAATAATCTATTCTTTCACTAACAAAGAATGCCCATATTAAAATAAGATTTTCTCCTAAAAATCAAAATTACCTTTAATAAAATAGTTAATTACATCACTTGGCAAGGTTTAAATATGGGTTAGTAATGTGTATTTTATCAACTCTTTAAATATGGGTTAGTAATGTGTATTATATCAAGTGAACTTTCAAATTTTTTAAATGTTCTTATTACCTAACTTTCATAGTGATCTTCCTGATCCATTGATGATTGAGCTACATAGAACATTCTTAGTGCTTAATATTTACCTCTAAAAACAATGTTGATTTTTGAATTGGGAAAATTCTATGGTGGCTGCCTGTGATATTTTTAAGTTAATTATTTCTATGTTTATTTGTTTATACATTAATATTTATCAACTTTTAACAAATTGCTACAAATAAAAATGTTTAATAAATTAATTAATCAATGTTTAAACTCTGTGTTAGACATTTGCAATATATGTGGCAATATATTGCACACAACAACTCTCTATAATAAATAGGATTGTTATTGACTGTGAGTGATGCTTCACAGAATGAAGTCCGGTGGAAAACATAGGCAAAGTGAAGCCAGCTAAAGGATTTTGGAGGTGGCTTAAACATAGCCATTGAAATGCCCTGAGTCTCATCTTTTAAGGAAACCTGGCCTCAAGCTAGCGATGCAGGGGAGAGGAACATCAGTGGGAATTAGTCAAGAGAAAAGTAGCTGAATTTGCGTTGGGAGGCTTAGTGCATGGGAGGCAAACTGCTGTTCACAAAATCCTCAGGGCAAGAGAAGGACTAAGTGCCTGTTGTAAGGGCCAGTAGATTTGCATCTGTCTTGGGATCCAACATCGTCCCCAGAGTGTGTTCCCTATGGGATTTTTAATGGTACACTGGGTCTTCTGTGTCTTTTCCTACCAAACTACTGTGTGGAGAGAAGCTCAAGGTTAATGTCAATTTCTTAAAGGCTCTAGAAAGATATATACAAGACTCTTGCATTAGTGATACAGGTAATAAAAAAAATAATATTAAGTCAGAGAGAACAGTGTCCCGCCATTGCCCATCAGAGAAAAGACTTTCTATCTCTACACGGAAAATACAAAACAATCATTCAGTGAAAACTTGCCCTTTCTCTTTCCTCTCCCCCTTGCCTATGCTCAGACCTCACAGGGACCACATAGAACAGTAAAGTTCCACTAAAAAAAAAAGAAGAAAGAAGAAAAGACCCTCTTCACCTCTTCCATCAATTGTGCATGGTAAGACTGCCAGGAGCTGAAATGGGAATGGGAAGAACACTGACGTTTAAAACTAGTTTAGATTTCTTTTTTCTTACAAAAAGTTGGACATTTTAACTTTCAGAATAAGAGTGTTTTCTGACAAAGTGAATTTAAGGCAATGAATTATCCAAGAGCGTGCATTTTTTTAGAAAATTAAGCCAAGAGAAAAAGACTTTCCTCTCAGCTTGAATTTTCAGGAGACAGTGGGGAAAAAAATAAAGTGTTTTTAGTTTTATTCCAATAATGCGTAAAAGACATTGTTTATGCATGAAAATATAACTGTGGTTAAGAAAATTATGGGGAAATAGATGCATTAAGAGAATACTGAAGAGGCATCTAATATGAAAGTAAGGCTACAAGCAGCACTTAAACATGTACTGGGAATCGCCATAGTAGCATGCAACATTATTGCAGGTAGAGCGGCAACCAGGTGTGAAGGTCTGTAATTGACAAAAGTAAGAAAGAACGTGTTTTCCTATCTCTTTTTATATGGGTAGTGTGCTATATTTAATGATTTTTTTTTTTTATATTTGCTTTTTTTGTGTTGTTTCAACTGAATTATAAAGAGGAATGGGAGTTGCTAGGCTCCCACAGCCAGCTCTGATAGGACTGGGAGTCAATATTATGCCTCCCACATTTTCTTCTACATAAATGTAGTCCTTTTCTGAGTGAATTATAAGATAGGTTCTTCCTAAGTTAACATTTTTAGTTTAAGGTATTCAATTTTCTTCTATTAATATACTTAGCAAAAATATACCCACGGTTGATTATAATTGGACATGACTGTCATGAAGAAAAATGTTGTTATACTCTTAGGTTCTAGAAACAAGAGGCGAGGCACGCCACGCAGGACCACACACGAGGAAGCACCAGGTGAGTCAGAAGGCAGAGGGGGAGGGGGACTATGGACCATATTTTTATTGTTGTTTCTGTTGGGAGAATCACAGGAGGCAGGGTAAGCAGATTTAGGATTGGTTAGCTGAGAAGTGCCCTAGGCCACAGAAATAGAGACTTATCTCCAATTGTCTGGTGTCTGGCCTGGGGCTGATGAGGGCAGGGTGTGATGTGTGAGTGTTCAATAAAGGAGGCTGTTGAGGTGTGTGGGCTCCAGTTTGGTTTGTTTGTACATGAAAGGTGAACTCACAGGCCAGCTGTTTGCTCTCCTCTCAGAATTAGCTAGCCCTGCCAGGGTTAGGGGAATCTCTCCCAAGTCAGCAAGGCCCAAATGCCAGAGCATCATGAATACAGAAAACAAGAAATCATCGCTAGTACAATAATGAATAATACTAGATTCAAGATGAGACAATAAGTGTCCTTCGCATGAATCTGCTTGAATTCCTCTTCTACAGATATTCCTCATTTAAGGTTATATGATGCCCCAACGAAGAACAATGTTTATGAGGACATTGATTGGATTTGAATTAGAAAGTTTATTGTTCTTGACCCCATTTTAGGGTTGTCAAATAAAATGCAGGCTTAACGTTAAATTTCAGATAATAAATTTATTGGTATAAATATGTCTACAACATGCATAGAACATACAGTAAAAATATTGAAAAATTGCTTACCTGAAATTTACATTTAACTCCAAGCCCTTAATTGTTTTGCAAAGCCTAGTTATGTAATTTTATTTCCTAATATTAAATATAAGGTCTACTTTTCTGATGTCAAAAATAAAATCAGATCCAGTTAGAAAATGTGAGCGTTTATTATCTTGTCATCAAGGAAGGTACGGTGTGATCAAGGAGATGTTAAACTGAAATAATAACTTATTATTCTTTTATGCAAAGTCTAGCTACCTAATTTTATTTCAAAATATTAAATGTAAGATCTACTTTTTTGATATCAAAAATAAAATCAGATCCAGTTAGAAAATGTAACAGTTTACCACTTGTCTTCAAGGCATATACATTGTGATCCAGGAGACGTTAAAGTGAAAGTGGTGAGAGGCTCAGAAGCACAGTTACAGGATGATTTATAAAGTAAAAATGAGCAAGTCGTTTAACCTTTACAATGATTACTTACTACAATGGGGTTTTCCTGATAGCAGATTTGTTAAAGGTGTCTGCTTTATGCCATTTTTGGAAGGGCGACTCAATTTTTCTTTATGATTATTAGAGACATGACAAGAAATAACCAAAATCGAGTTTTGCTTCTGTTCAAAAATTAAGCTGGCTTGTTCACGTTGTTGCCAACACAAGGTTCTTGGCTTTCAATGCAATAGAAATTAACGTGAAGTGTGGCACACTTTTCCAAGACAAGATTTTGAACACTTATGTACAGAAAGGCTGGGCCTAAGTGGGACAGTGCAGGACGCAGGGCTCCCCAGGGTGGGTCCTAGTGGTGTCTAGAGGAGGGTACCATAAGTAATGAGGTCAGTAAGCATCTTTACATATGGGAGGTAGAGAACTGGGTACACAAGCTGAGTGAGAAATCATGCTAACACATGAATCCCATGGTATGATTAGAAAACAGGGAAGGATCTCCACTCTGGGGGAGATGTTAGAAGTACAATGAGGTGAATGTTAGGGTTATAAACTTCCTGGTCTTGTGTGCATGATGGTAGGATCCCCTGCCTTGGTTAAGATTGTTGTCCAGTGTTGCTTATCTTAGCTTTCTCAGATAATTTACAAGGTCTCAGTGGGTTTGGCGCCAGTGGGGATAGGCCAAGTCCTGTCTCCACTCCATCTCAACGTGGCTTTCTCTGCTGTGACAAGTCCCATGACTGGTCTCCATTTTATTGTATTTAAAACTGGTTACTTCACATTTCTGAAGAAACTCATCTAGTCCTGAGCTATTGCACGATGGTTTTTTGAATAGATCTTGGCATTATGCCTATTTCAGTTTTCATTTAAGGTGAGTGATGATTAGCACATCACTTAAATGAGTGATGATTAGCACATCATCTTTTTTCCCCATATATAATAAAAGGCATATATTTTCCTCAATAACTCTGTAACAGTCATATTTTCTGTTTAATATTTGTATATCTACAACATGAAATTCTCATATATTTCTAATTAACTTCTAATTTTGGATTAATTTCATTTTTCTTCCTTTGGGCTTTCCTAATGAGACAGTAAGTTATGTTTGCAAAGGGCCCATATTAGCAACATTTGCTTGATTGTAATACCTTGTGGGTAGTTATCATGCAATTGTCTTTTTAAAATTATTATCCCAGTTGTTAGGTCGGTTGCTGCTCATTGTACCTGCCAAGTGTGTCACCATCCCACCAAAGGAAGCAGATTTCCTTGTGGAGCTTTTACGAAAGTTTTGGTTAAAAAGAAAATGAGGGGGGCCAGGTGCGGTGGCTCACACCTGTAATCCCAGCACTTTGGGAGGCCGAGGCGGGTGGATCACGAGGTCAAGAGATCGAGACCATCCTGGTCAACATGGTGAAACCCCGTCTCTACTAAAAATACAAAAATTAGCTGGGCATGGTGGCACGTGCCTGTAGTCCCAGCTACTAGGGAGGCTGAGGCAAAAGAATTGCTTGAACCCAGGAGGCTGAGGTTGCGGTGAGCCAAGATCGCACCATTGCACTCCAGCCTGGGTAACAAAGAGCGAAACTCCGTCTCAAAAAAAAAAAAAAAAAGAAAGAAAATGAAAGAAGTTAACATTTGTAGAAGCCACTGGAGCTAATAGCTAAGCATTCTAGAAATGACATATAATTGGGAGCTATAGGTCAGGGTTCAAGTCTCTGTTGTACACTTGCTAACTCTGAACTACCAGGAAACTAGTCATTAAATTTTCCTAGCCTTAACTTTATCTTATATCCTAAAAGAAAACTTTAAAACCACACTTAGAATGATGTAAGGATCTGAACAGACACTCAAATTGAAAAAAAAAAAAAAAAAAAGTTTTGTAAATGGTAAAGAGCTGCACTCATAAGTGATCTTTATGTATTTTTCCTACACTGTGGCTAGTGCCATTAAAATAAGAGCCATGAAAATGTCCACATTCTATTTCAAGTCTATGTTTATTAAGTCCCTATTATGTGCAAGTTTCTGTGGGGGAAAGTGTGTGAGGTAGAGAATTTCAACAAACCAACCAAAATTCTTTCCCAAACTTCTTCTTCTACTGTAGTAGAAGAAATATGCATTGCTTTCCTAGATAAGCATTCATCAAGGATTTATCTGGAGTCGAGGACAGGATAGACTTGAAGGATAGAGTCGTAATGGAAAGTTTAGTGAGATGTTTTCTGTGTTCCCTACCATTGCTTACAAGGGCAAACTGAGGCAAAAACAATAATTTCTTAAGCAACATCACCTTCTGCAGCGATGGCTCTCCAGCTGAGCAGCCCATCAGAATCAAATGGGAAGTTTTTTGGTTTTGTTCTTTTTTAAATGTTGATTCTCAGACTGCACAACAAAAAAGTTAAATCCCAATATTGGAGAGCTTTGTAATATTCTCCAGGTGATTCCAACATGCAGGCAAAATTATTTGAGAACTGTTGTCCTGAAAAGCATGTGATTCCTTACAATTGACATCTTGCCTCCAGGTCTTAGGAAGTGGTGGCTAATTTGGCTTCAGATGGCCCCATTGACAATTCACCACACCCCCACAGTCCCTTGTCCTCAAGGCTGATGTGGGGCAGAGTTCTTTGCCGCAGCTGGGCTTCATGACTTTTCCCAGAGCACTTAAAGAGAGCTATTTTCAGAGACCAGTGTGTCCTCCTCTTCGCCTTTACACCTGAGGACGCAAAATCAGAAGAGTGAGGGGGGAAGAAGGGCTGGAACAGGAGGTAGGAGTGCAGGGAGTGTGAGAGTGAACCCAGCATGAGTGCCCACTGAAAATCAGCCCGGAGGCATGAACCAGAATGCAATGTGAAGGGGTAGGGATGAGAAATTCCACAGAACATGATTGAAGGTAGTGGCTAAAAATGAAATAAAATAATTCCTTAATGCACTCTTGCCAAATTCTAACTCTTCAAAAGCTTAGAAAAAAAAAAAAAAAAGACACAGTGTCTTCCCCAGGGAAATTCAGAGTCTGGATGGGGATCAGAGTTATATGAATAAATAAACAGCACAAAGTTTAAAAGGAGCTGTGCTAGAAATCTCTAGGCTCCAAAGAAACGTGAAAATGGATGCAGCACACTTTATAGGGCTTGGGGGCCAGAAAAGACTTTGATGAGGAAGTGTCCCCTGTAAGATGAGTGAGCCCTGAGCATAATAAAGAGAAACAGTCTTTTGAGAAAGAGACAAAGGGGACCATTGAGAAAAGCCTGGAATATTTAATAAAATAGATGTAGGTCAATAAGGCTGAAGGATAATTAGGACTGGTACCTAAAAAGGGCATTATCTAAATGGCATGGGAATAAGAATGATTCAAGAATCCTCTAGCTTCTGGTATAAAATATTATAAGAAAATGTATTAAAATGTTTGACCTCATGATCCATCACTATTTAATTTAAACTTTATAAGAAATCATTAAGATAGGATATGGATAACATTTTTTATAGATGAGAAAACTGAGGCTTGGGAGAGTTACATTAACTTGCCTGACATCAGAAAGTTGTTGTAGAATTGGGATTTTATCCTGTATATCTTTCTCTGACTTTCAAAACTATAGTTTATATTCTTCCATCTGCAGGAAAGAATTTAAATGGAAGAAATGGTTCTGAAAGTAAAAAATCCTTAAATTGTTCCTTAAGGTATGCATGAAGTGAAGTAGAAAGATGTCTGAATTTTATCTTCACCAGCTGGTAGTTGTGGTGGACTGGTTGTGTTGTTTCAATGGCTGAGGTTTTTTATACAGCTGTTATTTTCCCTATAAGCTGATAATTTTCTTCATGACATGAGGCTTTGTCAGGTCACTTTCTGTGTCCAGTGGGAAGGTAACAAATGGGATGTAAGCAGAGGCTTGACACATGAATGAATTTCTGCATTCATGCTTGTACCATTGGGTTTTCTCTCTCTTGCTTCTCCATAATTGCAAGGCATCGGGGGGATTTGTAAGACATGTTGTAGCAAATTAAAATGGCCAGAAGCTGTTTTTTGCTTTTCCTATCAAAAAGTGGAGTGTGTTTCACCACTTCATGAATACGGCTTGGCTTATGACATGCCATCACCAATACAGTAGAAGGAGTTGTGTGACTTCCAAGCTGGACCTCAGGTGACCTGTCAGCATTCATTCTCACTTTCCTGCAATGCAGTGACTACTATCTGAAAAAGCAAAAACTAGTGTCTCTGAAGTTGTGAGAGCAACTGGGGAGAAAAGAATGACTGCAGGCAGCACCAACTGCCAGGCATGTGGATGAAGCCATCTTAGGCTCTCTGGACTTCACTGAGCCACTGGGAAACCTCATATAAAACAAATGAAGCCTAGACCAACTTCCTGATCCACAAAATTGGATCGCAAAAGGTGGACGTTGTAAGCCTCTAAACTTGGGAATGACTTGTTACATAGAGAAAAAGCTAATACACATGCAAAGGAAAGCCCAATTGTAATATCCAAAGCCACTCTAGAACAGCCAGTACCCAGCTGACCAGTCAGTTGACTATAAATATACAAGCAAGTCCAGCTGGGGTCAGTTGATCGTGGACATAATCAGTACAACAAAACAACCAGCTTGTAGATTTGAGAGAAACAACAGATAGATTTTCTTTTGGGGTTCTTTGTTCCACAGTTCATAGACAAAATCAGTACAATGAGAGGTGTAATCTTAGAACAAAAAACAAAATATGTGATGCTAGCTTTGGGAATCAGACAGCGTGCAGAGGCTAGAAACCTACCAAGGAAACTTAGCAGTTTGTTAGTAAGAGGCTAGGGAAATGGTTAGCAAATTGTAAGCAGAGGTTTCAAATTCTTTAAAAATTATAGGAGAATAGAAAACTAGCCTCCAATAGCAATCCATTTAATGTAATATAATATAAAGCATTTGTTTAAAATGTGTGAAGTGATAGGTGGGAAATTAGAACAGTTTACCAAATTCACTTTCAGATACTAAAAACGTTTTAAATTTTTTCTAGATAAATGTTAAAACAGTCAGAAAGTTGCCCAGAATTTTATAGAATAAGAATTTACAAGAAAGAGATAAGTTAAAAGAAAAAAAACCTGACCATTTGGAAATGGAATTTAGAGTCAATGTATTTGCAACAGAAATTGCTGGGGTAGAGATTAAAACTGATTATCATCTCCGTTCTCTCAAGCTGTTAAACACAAGACAGGACACTACCAAAAAGTCACACACTCAGCATAAAAGTTAAACCTAGTTTCTAGCAGTAATTTGTTATTAAGATATCTAAATGTGTTATAATAGAATTTATAGTCAACTCTGTCATCTAGACAAAATAAATAAATAAAAATCAAACCCCCCAAAAAGCAAAAACAAAACCAAAAACTTTGAGGAATCTCATGGGCATTTTCCCACTACAGCCAAACTCCCAGAATAGAAACAATCATGTCTAGATAGAGAAATACGTATTAGATGTGGTTTTTCTCAAATCAGATATTTTCCACGCAAGTTCATAGGAGGTTCACACCATTACTAAGAGAATTGTACCGGTGAAGATGCTATAAGGCTGAGCAAAAAAAGACTGGAACTAGTTAATTTTTTTTAAATAAATTCTTCATCTCCAACTTTCCACAAGGCAAAAGCAGGTTGAAAAATTTTCTCAATTACATATTTTCTAATGCTTCCTGAAGAAGTGAATATGGAAGATTAATGGAAAAGGGAAGCTCTTCCAGAGGGCAGATGTATGTGTCTTAAGTAACACACCGAAAGCCACTTAGAAAGCATAACTAAGGTCTGGCTAAATAATGTTCCTATCTGCGAACTAAGAAATTTTTTACTGTCCCAGGTGAAGTTTGGTCCCCTACTCTTTTTTTTTTTTTTTTTGAAAATAAATGATGATTGTAACTATCTTGTGTCTGTCATGCCATTCTATCATGACTGTGTGTGTAGGAGGATGTAACAATTTTTTAATTCCTTGGTTTCTGGAACACGAAGAGTCACATCAGATCTGATGTATACATCACATGATCCTGGAAATAGAGACTGAATTCCAATGAGAGGTGTGGCTATAATATCTTTTTTAAGACCTCTGAATGTATTAAGGTGATTTCTAGTCAACAACATTCTCATCCATAGTATCCTGTGAGGAATTTTAAGGCCATGACCAAATGAGACTCTGAGAGTCTTAGGAAAGTGTAAACGTGTTTTTTGCAGTGACAGAGAATTGTGAATCATCAAGGCCAGAAGATAGACATTGGCCTATTAGTTGAGTTGACTTTCATAATGTAGGTAATATGCAGGCTCTTTGCTCCATAACTTTGTATCTCGTCCCACTCGGATTCATCTTGGCTATGTGACTTGCTTTGACCAATCAGATGCTATCAAATATGAAGTGAGCAAAAACTGGATAGCTTGTGTGCATCTCTGCTTAATCTCTTAAACAATTTAATGTGCTTGCTATTCCTTCTGTGTCATAAATATGCAAATATGTATGGGCTAGTCAGAGAACCTGCTTGGGCTAGCCTGCCAGAGGAATATGAGACACACGGAGGGGGACCTTAGCATTCTCAGGCCCAGACTCATGAACAGATTCAGTGGAGATCAGCAGAACTTTGCCGAGATCAGCAGAGAACTGCTCTACTTACTCCTAGACATAAAAGAATAAATCCATATACTATTAAGCCACTGTGTTGTGGGGTAGTTTGTTGCATAGCAATAGTTAATACTTTCAGTGATATATTAGCTACGGGAGTCTATGTGAATTTGGTTTTGTACTATCTATGCCAGCATAGGTAATTTAAGCATGAATCTATTTTTTTTTATCTTTTAGATGGTATTAACAACATAATATCTTCTTCAGGATTATTTTTAAAAATTACATAACAAATATAAAAACATTTGATGCATAATTTTTTTTTGGAGGTGCAGTCTCACTCTGTCACCTAGGATGGAGTACAGTGGCACAATCCCAGCTCACTGCAACCTGCACCTCCCAGGTTCAAGTCATTTTCCTGCCTCAGCCTCCTGAGTAGCTGGGATTACAGGTGCCTACCACCATACCCAGCTTATTTTTGTATTTTCAGTAGAAACAGGGTTTCACTATGTTAGCCATGCTGATCTCGAACTCCTGACCTCAAGTGATTCATATGCCTCAGCCTCCCAACGTGCTGGGATAACAGGAGTGAGTCATTGCACCCAGCCCAAAATCCTTTTTTTTTTTTCTTTTTTCTTTTTTTTTTTTTTAAATAGAGATGAAGTCTTGATATGTTGCTCGGGCTGTCCTCAAACTCCTTACCTCAAGCAGCCCTCTGAACTTAGCCTCTCAAATTGCTGGGATTACAGGCATATGCCACTGTGCCAAGCCAGAAATGTTGTCATGATGTGAGTTAATATTAATAGGACTATTTTCATTGCTACAACTACTATTTTTGTTCATTTGCTTCACATTTGTTTCAGGAGTGCTATATGATAGATACATTTTTTGACTCATACAAACTAAAATTGGTTTCTATTTAGCCATCCTTCTGGAACTCTCTTAGAAATTGTCAGGTTATTACAATATACAGAAAAGACTGATAATCCCAAACAGGCCCTCATTGGTCCTCAGAATTCCAAACCAAACCTTCAATTCTGAAAAATTCAAAATAGGTAATATACAGCTGAATTTCACAGGTAGGAAGCAATATACCTAGAATCTCAAATATTTTTGACTGCTACCTTTTTCTTTTACATTATATATATGTAAAAATACATTATATATATATATGTAAAAATATGAGGTACCAGATACATTTTTATGTATATAATGTATATATTGTAGTGTCTATATTATATATAATGTGTACATTATATATAATGTAAAAGAAAGAGGTAGCAGTGAGATACATTTTTATGTATAATGTGTGTATATATACATAATGTAAAATAATGTAATATATCTATTACATGCATATAATGTGTGTATATATATAGATAATGTAAAAGAAAGAGGTAGCAGTCAGACATATTTGAGATTCTACTCAAATTGTGAAATGTAATATATATATATATGTATAATGTGTGTGTGTATATATATGTATGTATGTATGTATTTTAGGATATAGATGTATGTCCTAAGCCAATTTGAAGTCCTTGAAATCAGAAATTTCTCAAATTTCTTTTGTTCTGATAACCAAATGTAATGTGTTAGTTACTTGACAGAAAGCACAAACTTTAATGCAACCAAAATTTGTAACAGGCAGTAGATGTAGAAGCAAACAAACAGAAACAAGTAAGAACAAAAACAGAGACCTAAAATCCTGGCATTCTAAAATTCAAGGATATTAGAAAATGGAAAAAGCTAACTTCAGCATAATTCGATAAGTGTTCTGCCAATTACACAAACCATGCATTACAGCTAAGAAAGCATGAATAATGACCCAAATGGAATGAGAAATGGCACACATGCGTGACACCAGGGTTCTTCCAGTCCATGCTGCTGCCATCTCTCTGGCTATCATAATAGACCGTGTGGTCTCCTGTCTTGTATTCTACTCACTTTACTCCGTCAGTTCCCTGAACTGCAGCCAAAGTCAGCTTTTATCATGTAAAATTACATCAACCTCTCCCCAGATCTTTTTTTTTTCCTGTAATTATGTTGATAGTACAAATCTCTAAAAGAAGCCAGCTTTGCTTACTTCTCCATTATCTTGGGTCAATTCCCATTTATTTGTCACTAAAATTTGTTTTATTGTATATAAACTTTTTCTTTTCATTTGCTATTGTAAATTGACAATTCATAATTGTATAAATGTATGGAGTACAAAATTATATTATAATTTATGAATGCAGTTACTTAAGCTTCTTAACATATTGATGGCCTAGATGCATAATACTTGTAGAGGTGAAAACATCTGAAATTTACTCTCTTAGCCATTTTGATATATACAATATTCTGTTGTTAACTATATTCACCCCAGTGTGCAGTAGAATACAAAAAAAGAAAAAAAAAATGTGCTCTGTTTCTCTTTTTTTTACATTTTTTTTTTTTCAGATGAGAGCAGAAGCAAAAATTTAATAGGTGAAAGAAAGAGGGCAGCTGTCTGCAGCACAGATGGGTCCTGGAAAAGGGTTTGTTCAATAGTGAGATACAAGGATTTTTATAGGTGAGCTAGTAGGGAGGTGGTATCTTATCTACAGAGGGTGCAAAAAAATGATTGTAACAGATTTTGCTCCCTTTGACTGTTATCTTCCTATTCTCTACACCCCCAGGCTCTGTAACCACCATTCCACTCTGTTTCTAAGTTTAATTTTAAAATTCCACATATAAGTAAAAATGTGTGGAGTTTGTTCTTCTACCTGCCTTATTTACATAGCAGGCTATTCTCCAGTTCCATGCATGTTGTCACAAATGACATAATTTTCTTTTTGATCAAGACTGAATAGTATTTCATTGTGTATACATATGACTTTTTCTTCCTTCATTCATCTGTTGATAAGACACATAGGTTGATTTCATTACTTGGCCATTGTAACTAGTGCTGCAATGAACATGGGGTGAGACATTTCTTTTACTAACTGACTTCAAACCTTTTGGGTAAATACACAGAAGTGAGATTGCTAGATAATATGATATTTTTATTTTCATTTGTAGGAGGCAAATTGAACTGGTTTCTATAACGACTGTGCTAATTTATATTATTACCAAAAGTAGAAAAGTGCTTTCTTCATATTCTTGCTGAAACTTATCTTTTATCTTTTTTATAAATGTCGTTTTGACAGTTTTGAAACCAAAAGTTACTGTGGTTTTAATTTGCATTTGCCTAATGATTAGAAATGTTGATAATTTTTCCATACACATATAGACCATTTATATATCTTAAGATATGTCTTTTAAGGTCCCTTGCCCATTTTTAAATTTTTTGTTTTCTTCCTATTAAGTTGTTTGAGCTCCTTACGTATTTTTGAGATTAACTCATCAGATTGTATGACTTGCAAATATTTTTCCCAATCTGTGGATTTTTCCTAACCTATAGATTGTCGCTACACACTATTAATATTTCCCTCTGCAGTGCAAAAACTTTTAAGCTTCATGTAATTTCTTTTGTCTATTTTGCTTTTGTTGCCTGCTCTTTTGGGGTTAAATCCAAAAAATTATTGCCCGAACCAATGTTTTGTAGTTTTTCCTCCATGTTTTCTTCTAGTCATTTTGGAGTTTCTGGTATTATGTTTAAGCCTTTAATCCATTTTGTGTTGATTTTTTTTTTTATGGTGTGAAATGAGTCTCAATTACTCTTCTGCATGTGGAAATTCAGTTTTTACCTTATTTGTTTAACAAACTGTCTTTTTTCTCATTGTATGGTCTTGGCACCTTTGTCAAAAGTCAATTCACTATACATTTGGAAGTTTATTTCTGGACTCTATATTTTCTTCCATTGGTTAATATGTCAATATTATTTCTCTTTTATCTTTCTTTCCTTCCTTCCTTCCTTCTTTCTTTCTTTGCCAATACCATAGTTTGAATCAGGCAGTCTGACACTTCCAGCTTTATTCTTTCTGCTCTTGATTGCCTTAGTTATTAAGAGTTTTTGTGTGTGTGTGGCTCCATATGCATTTTAAAATTGTTTTTCTGTTTCTGTGAAAAATGACATTGGAATATTGATAGAGATTGAATTGAATCTGTACATGGCTTTGGGTAGTAAGAACATTTAAACAATATTAATTATTTTAATCCCTGAACATGGAATTTTTTTCATTAATTTGTGTCTTCTTTCATTTCTTTCATTAACATTTTATAGCTTACAGTGTACAGGTCTTTTAACCTTAGTTTATTGCTAAGCATTTTGTATTTACTTTTTTGGTAGCTATTATAAATGTGATTATCTTTGTTTTTTCAGATAGTTTTTTAGTAGTGTATAAATATACTATTGATTTTTGTGTACTAATTTTGTATCTTACCACTTTATTCATGTATTAGTTTTTATAGTTCTTTTGGGAGAATCTGTAGAGGTTTTTGTATATAAGATGATAGCGTCAGGAAGCAGTTACAATTTCACTCTTCTTTTCCTTTTTGAATTATTTTATTTATTTATCTTGCCCAGTTGCTCTGGTAGTTACATTTACAATATCTTAAATCAAAGAGGCAAGAGTGGGCATCCCTGTCTTCTTCCTGATCTTAGAGGAAAGGCTTTCAATTTTTCACTGTCATGTATAATGTTAGCTGTAAGGATTTCATAAATGGCCTTTATTGTGTTGAGGTAGATTGCTGCTATAACTAATTTGGTGAGCAGTAGTATCATGAAAGGATGTCGAATTTTTCAAATGTTTTTTCCGTAGCTAATGGGATGATCAGGTGACTTTTGGCTTTTATTCTGTTAATGTGATTTATGATATTTGTTGATTTATTTATACTGAAGCATTTTCGCATTTTAAGAATAAATCCTACTTGAGCATAATTGATTATATTTTTACTGTGTTCTGAAGTTCAGTTTGTTAGTATATTTTTGAGAATTTTTTCACCTATGTTTATCAAAGATATTGGACTGTAATTTTCTTTCTTTTGTAATGTTCTTTTCTGGTTTTGATATCTGGGTAATACTGGACTCATATGAAGAGTCTGAAAGTATTCCCACTTTTATTTGTGGAAAAGTCTGAAAAAGTCTGATGTCAGTTCTC
The DNA here is from genome assembly GCF_048565385.1 of Saimiri boliviensis. Taxonomy (NCBI): domain Eukaryota; kingdom Metazoa; phylum Chordata; class Mammalia; order Primates; family Cebidae; genus Saimiri; species Saimiri boliviensis. Next base: position 84,863,119 of record NC_133463.1, read on the forward strand.
TTTAAATGTTTGGTGTAATTAGGACACAAGTCACTAAGTGCTGGGATTTTCCTTGAAAAGGGACTTCTTATCACTGATTAAATCCCCTCACTTATTATTGGTTTGTTCATATTTTCTATTTGCCCATACATTAATCTTGGTAAACTGTATTTGTATAGAAATCTATCAATTTCTTTTATTTTGTCAAATTTATTTGTGTGTAATTATTTATAGTAGGTTATTATGATTATTTGCATTTCTATAGTATCAGCTGTAATTCCTCCTCTTTGATTTTTTCAGTTTTTTTCTTTGAGTCTTGCCTTTTTTTCAGGTGGTGATACAGTTTTACTCTGTGTCTGCACAAAAATCTCACCTTGAATTGTAATCCCCATAATATCCACATGTCAAGGGCGGGACCAGGTAAAGGTAATTGCAAAGTGGCTACATTTTCTGGGGTAAATACCTAGGGCTCACCTTCTGGTGCCAAAAAAAAATTTAGTACATAAACACGCAGGAGGAGTTTAGGAGTGGAGATTTAATAGGCAAAAGAAAGAGAAAGGAAAACAGCTGCTGTCTCTAGTGAGAGAGCAGGGACTTCCAGGGGAAAAGACCAGCTGTGCTGGAGTGTGTGGATTTATCTGCAGGTTTGAGGAGGCTGTGTCTGATTTACATAGGGATAACAGATTAGTTTGATCAGGTATGATGTTTACAGAGGGTGAGGAGAAGGCTGGCTGCCCCACCCTAATCTTATTATGCATAAGAACTTTCCCCTTGGCCAGTGCCATCTTGTCTGCTCCTTCCTGTCCACGTGGCTAGCAGAGAAGGGAAGAGGGAGCCGCCATTTTGAACATGATTGACAAAACTGCCAGATTCCATGTCTACAGCTCAATTTTACGGGCTGTTTTTTATTAGAAAGGAAAATGAGGAAAACCTTACCTAGGACTTTTTACTCTCACTATCTGCCTAAGTAATTTTGTCTTAACTCCTGTATCATTTGGATCTGGATCGTGGGGGCGGTTTTCCCTAGGCTGTTTCTGTGATAGTGAATGAGTCTCACAGATCTGATGGCTTTGTAGGTGTCTAGCATTTTCCCTGTTTACATTCATTCTCTCTCCTGCTGCCCTGTGAAGAGATGCCTTCTGCCATAATTGTAAATTTTCTGAGGCCTTGCCAGCCATGCGGAACTCTGAGGCAATTAAACCTGTTTTCTTTGTCAAAAATACCCAGTCTCTGGTATTTCTTTATAGCAGCATGAGAACAGACTTAACACAGGTAGCTCATTTGTCTATTTGGTTTATCTTCAAAACAACCAACTTATTGTTTTGTTGATCCTTTTGTATTATTTTTCTAGTCTCCAATTCACTTATTTCTGCTCTGATCATTATTGTTTTGTTTCTTCTGTAATGTTGGTTGCTGTGAGCCCCACCCCCATTCTTTGTCCTTTTTCTCTATCTGACTCTAGGTGGTCTAGCTCTGTCAGTGCTTCCAACATTTCTGATGGAATGCAGTGGGAGTAAGCATCCTGCAGAGGATCCCAGAATATTGAGAAAGCTGAATGAATGCTTCCAGCTCACTTTCTTCCCTATATAAATTGTAGTCCAGGAGCATTATCTGTGTGTTGCACTATTCTTGTTTGGGGGTGTGGTGGCAACTTTAAAGAGAAGCATTCTTCCCATTACAGCGTTTTATGGTTCTGCCATCCAAGGGAGTGTTTAAGCCTCCTCTGGAGTTCTGGAATACTCAGATGGTATTCTTTCTTTGTGGATAGTTGCTACTTGGATTTTTGTGGCGGGAAGCAACACTTGAAGAAATCTCATCCTGTTATCTTGCTGACGTCATTCTTCCTCACTGCACTTTGAATGAATTCCATGAGAGTAAGATTCTCCACTTTTGACTATATGATTTGTATTATATTTATTTTAATTTTTATTGGGAGGAAAAATTATTTGGAAGCATGTAGAATCAGTGATATTCTTGGTGCATTTAGATAGATACGTTTAATAATAGGTTAAGCATATAGGATGACTTTAGAAATTTGAAAGATATAACCATTTTGGTGTCAGTTGAAGCTGTGAATATAAATGAGTATCTAAGGATTATCTGGAGTCAGCATTAGGTATTAAACAGAGACCTGAAGATCATCAGCATTTAAGGTATGCAAGAGAATAAAGCACACAAAAGAAAACTCTAATAAAATGGCTAGGGGTGAAGGAAAAAAATTGTAGAACAGAGTAGCATAGTAGTCAGAAAGTAAAATAATGAATTTAAAAATAAACCAAATGGCCATGATATCAGCTATCTCAGAAAGACAGAGAGGTGAAATTTTTGAAAAATGCAGTGGAATCGATCATAAAAGGGGGCAGATTTTGCTTGTGTCTTAATCTTGTTGAAAGCTAGTTCATTATATGCTGTGATAAAAACCAGAATGCAGGTGACTAAAGAGAGAAAAGAAAGTGAAATACTAGAAATAGTCTGCAAAACGTATTGCTTTATGAGGTTTGTTTTTTTTTTTCAGCTTAGAAATGAATGAGAAAAGAAAGGAAATATTAGGAGAAATCAGAGTGAATTTATATGTTGTTTTCATTGGTTTCACTTAGACATAGCATTTAAGACAGAGAAACTTAAATTATAAAAAGTGATGTTTGTGTGGCACAGATGGAATATTTAGGAAGAGAAAGTCTCTCATCTGACCTAGTATGGGAGATATGGGCTTGTGTAGAAATAGTCAACATTAGAGGCTGACAGGGAAGAAAAAAACATGAAAAGTTGACCAATTCCACATATAAATGTTTGTTTTCTTAAAGGGAGAAAATATGCTCACTGAAGCAATATGGAAATATCAATTGCTTGCTTAAAGACGGAAGACTGGGAAAGAGCCCATGAGGAATGACTGAAACTCCAAATGTTTGGCATGAGGGCTTAACTCAAGACACAATTCAGACTTCAGTATAAAAGCCATACGACTCATTTGGATTACTTTCTCCTGCAGCAGTGGACCTATAATAAAAATGAATAAAAGAGAGGAGAGTGAGATGGCAGGAAGCATTTTTCTCATGTGCAGAAATTAAACTATCTCTTTACTTATTTTCTCTAAGAAGCCTCCCCAACTCCTTGTGGGGAGAAAAAACTTTCCTGAATATAATGAAGAAATTAACGAGACAGACAAACCCCCTACCTGGCAGTGTTGATTTCAGGATAAAACTCTAAATAGTGTAGAAGAAATCACCCGGAACCGTCTTTGGCGTATGTTGCACACACAGTCAATACCAGAGAGCTAATCTCTTTTCCTCACTCCGTTCCCATTTTCTGTTTCCTATACTTTCCATCTGTTTTTTCCCATTCTTCTCTCTCTCCTTCCCGCCTTCTCTCCACTTCCTTTCCTTTTTACTTCCTTCCTTTCTCCCTTCCTTGCTTCCCTCTTTCTTTTAACTGGCTTTTCATCTTCTCTTCCTATATTTATATTAAATAATGTATTATTTATTTAATATTTTGCTGATCTGTATCATAATTACACTGTAAAACATTGATTATGTTATCAATTTGACTGTGCAGTCTTCTCCTCTCCTCACTCTATATCATTTGGCTTTTTTTCAGCTGACATCAAGTCATCAAATCATTCGTATTATCTGTGCATATAGAAATGATACCTGAGGAAGTGATGCGTCACTTAATCAGAACACAAGTTGAATTATAAGTGGACTTACATTTTTCATGCTTTTCCATGCTTAATCATGTTTTAAGTACCAACCTCCTTTTTCTAGGACATTTTTGGATCCTTTATTTTATTCAAATATAATTACATTCTAGACTTCAGCACCACAAATTGAGCTGAAAGTTTCAGAGACTAATTTCAGAAACTAATCAGAAATGTCAGATCACTAGAAAACAAAGATGGTTTTAAGCAAACTGCTAAGATAAGTCATTAGAGGAGAGAATCTTGTATAGGATGAGATTTATGTTACCCACCATAGTGCAGTCTGAGTTCTTTCAATGAAGATAAATGAATAACTCCATCATCTCAATGTGTAGTCTCTTTAACCAGCATGCTGTCTGCTTTATGATTTGTGATGGTTTTACACAGGAAAAACTAACTGAGATATATCATGGCTGTCAAATCCTGGTATTCCTGTGGGCTTTCTGAACAGACAATTGTACCACTTTCATTATCTTTGTGTTACAGATAATGGATAATAAACCAGCTTACGGTACCCAAAGGAGAGCTTCTTGGACCCTGGAAAAGTCTTCAAATGCACCATATACACATTAAACTTCTTTTGCCCTCTGAAGATGCCTTTGAATGAAACAAAAACTGCTTTACTTTCAAAATCAAGAATCAATTTTCCAGAGCTCCCTGGCTGAAAAGGATATTTTTATCTGTGGCCTTATCTGATTCTTGAAGAATTTAATTCTCCATTTTTCAAAGCTTGGTTGGGAGTACTCCAGGATTCACTTGGGGCGCATTTTATAACCCAGATTGCTTCCCAATACCCTTCTCTCTTTCTCATCTCAGACTCGATGGATTTAGACTTCTACTCTTTGCTTCTCCAGTCAACACGCCCCATCTGCCTTTGGACTTTGTTTACTCCCAAATCGACCTTCAAGGTAGGCTGAGATACATTATCTGTCTTCTACCTGTCCTACACCACAAAACAATAATTTATTTCCTCAGTCGCTTGCTTTGGTTCTACTTTTGACTCACCAATGACTCAGTTCCACAACAATTAACCCTGAATTCTTAGATAATAACAACTGAAATATTAACTTTCTATGTTTCTTATCAGAATCCTTCCCAAACATACCACACTTACGATGAAGGGATTTCAGATATAGGATGCTATTCTCAGATTGTAATTTTGGTTACTGATTAAATTTACATTTATAAATAGCAGACTTTTTTCAGGTAATAATAAAAGTGCAGACTTACCTATTGGCTTTCAAGAAATCTATTGCTTAAACTTCTGATACAAAGAGGAGCTAAAACTATCGACAAACAACAATACAAACAAAACCAGTAGAAGAAAGGTGCTAAAATCATCCTATTGGATGGAAATTTTGGTGAACTTTATAAATATCTAATATTAATGTTTAACAAATCAATACATTGATGAAATAAAAATTGGTAATTTGACCTATTTACATTTCAGACAGTGTGTATGTGTAGGGGTGTGTGTGTGTGTGTGTGTGTGTGTGAATTGAATCGTAAACTGTGCAAAATGGTGGTCCTGCTTTCTTACACACTTGTGTCCTCAGGTGATTTTATCTACTTTGTTTCTCCCTTCATCCTTTTTGTGTCATTCTTCTTTTTAACCTTTTTATCCACTAGTGATCAAAATGAAGATAGGCTTCCTTCTTTACTAATACCCCCACATATGTAGAGCTTACTTAAAATGTAACTGGGATGTATACCATAATAAAAATGAGAAGCAAGATCTTCAATCATCAATTATCACAAAACTCAAAACTGAGAAGAACTCCAATAAGTTACTTGTTCCAGCTTTCTAGCCTCAAACAGGGAATACATAAGCACACATCCACACCACAGGTGACTCGCTAAGGCCAAAGGAAGTTACATAACCTTTCCAAATACTCAAGACCACAGAGCAAAGCTCCCATTTATTTAAATATCCCCACATGCTGGTCATCTACATGCCAGGGAGAGGATTCTTACCACAAACCTGCCCTGATGGACTTTAGTTTGAGACTTCTCAGCCTCCAACACTCTCAGAAAATGTATTTAATGGATTTCTGGTGCTGAAGCCATCCAATCGGTGATACTTGTTGTGACAGTCTGAGCAGACTAAGAAATCCACTCTTTGGCCCTTTGCTAACTTCTACAATTTAATGTAAATGTCAGTTTAATTGTATCAACCAAAAATTTCCATGACTAGTTTTTAAACATGTGTTTTCCAATCTTACTACATTAATACAATTCAGATTCTGTTATATGCTAATTAAATTTAGAAAATTTATGTGATGGTCTTCTGAACTACTTCTCAAATAAAAGTAGTACATCCTCCTTATTAGAGTTCTGTATCAATGATGTATTTTTAATGCCAAATAAAAATATATTTATTCAATTACTGCTGTAGAAAAATTGTCAAGCTTTCTTTTATTAATACAAAATTAGTTACTAAAAGTCCCTTCTTTAAGACCCATGAGTTACACATAACTAGTGATAGAGGCCCATTGCTTTCAGAAATTTAATTAAAAATAAGTGGACATCATTGGTTCCTACTCTAACCTTCATATTTTTTTTTAATATGAGTCAATTAAATCACTGGGTCATATTGGAAATTACATCGTTTTTAAAACAACATTAGACTTTTCATCTACAATCTTCTGCCTGAACTCCACTAACTCTTCAAAAGTGCAGAGCTTTGCATGATTTCCTAGTAAATTAGCCTGAGACAATCTGTAAGAGACAAGAAGAGTGAGCCCCGATTCTTCTGAAATCTGATTGAAAGCTACACTTAGAAGAGAAAGTAGAGAATGAGAAAAGTATACATACAGTTGTTTCAAAATCCTGATGCAAATTTCTATATGGATTAGTTGAAAGAACGACGGCCTTAAGGAATACATTAACTTTTCTGATTCTACCACTAAATAAAAAAGCATTTGCCCTTTTGGGGTCTCAATATTTGTTTCACAGGGATGATAATGGAGTAAGCCATATGTTCCCAGTATTTTCCTTATTAAAAATTATATACATTTATATTTATGTGTTAAAAATTAACATTTTGAAGCAATTTTATGCCACTCAAAATACATTTACTAGTAGCTTCTGTGGCCATATAATGTACCTTAATATATTTTTCTTTTATTTATCTTTTTAAATTTGCCTTTAAGTTCCGGGATACTTGTGCAGAATGTGCAGGTTTGTTAAGTAGGTATCCGTGTGCCTTGGTAGCTTGCTGGGCCTATCCACCCATCATCTAGGTTGTAAGCCCCACATGCATTCGATGTTCTTCCTAATGCTTTCCCTCCCCTTCTCCCCACCTCGAGACAGGACCCAGTGTCTGTTGTTCTGCTCCCTGTGTTCATGTATTCTCATTGTTCAGCTACCACTTATAAGTGAGAACATGCGGTGTTTGGTTTTCTGTTCTTGTGTTAGTGTGCTGATAATGATAGCTTCCAGCTTCATCCATGTACCTGTAAAGGACAAGATCTCATTCCGTTTTATGGCTGCATAGTATTGCATGGTGTACATATGCCACCTTTTCTTTATCCATTCTATCATTTATGGTCATTTGGGATGATTCCAAGTCTTTGGTATTGTAAATAGTGCCTCTGTAAACATACATGTACATGTATCTTTATAGTAGAGTGGTTTATAATCCTTTGAGTATATACACAGTAATGGTTTGCTGAATCAAATGGTATTTCTCATTCTAGATCCTTGAGGAATCACGACACTGTCTTCCACAATGGCTGGACTCATCTGCACTTCCACCAACTGTGTAAAAGCATTCCTATTTCTCCACAGCCTTGCCAGCATCTGTCATTTCCTGACTTTTTAATAATCTCTAATCTGACTGGTGTGAGATGATATCTCATTGTGGTTTTGATTTGCCTTTCTCTAATGACCATTGATGATGAGCGTTTTTTTCATATGTTTTTGGCCACATAAGTGTCTTTTGAGAAGTGTATGTTCATATCCTTCCCTCATTTTTTTGATGGGGTTGTTACTTTTTTGCTGTAAATTAGTTTAAGTTGTTTGTAAATTTGGGATATTAGACATTTGTCAGATGGGTAGATTGCAAACAATTTCTCGCATCCTGTAGGTTGACTGTTCACTCTGATGCTAGTTTCTTTTGCTGTGCAGAAGCTCTTTAATTCAGTTAGATCCCATTTGTCAATTGTGGTTTTTGCTGCCATTGCTTTTGGTGTTTTAGTCATGAAGTCTTTGCCGATGCCTATGTCCTGAAAGGTATTGCCTCGGTTTTTTTTCTAGGGTTTTTATGGTTTGGGGTTTTATATATGAGTCTTTAATCCATTTTGAATTAATTTTTGTACAAGTGGTAAGGGAGAGGTACAGTTTCTGTTTTCTGCATATGGCTAGCCAGTTTTCCTAACACCATTTAATAAATAGGGAATCATTTCACCTTGCTTGTTTTTGTCAGGTTTGTCAAAGATCAGATGATTGTAAATGTGTGGTGTTAATTTCTGAGGTCTCTGTTCTGTTCCATTGGTCTATATATCTGTTTTGGTACCAGCACTGTACTGTTTTGGTTACTGTGGACTTGAGTATAGCTTGAAATCAGGTAGTGTGTGATGCCTCCCACTTTGTTCTTTGCGCTTATGATTGTCTTGGCTACAGGGGCTCTTTTTTGGCTCCATATGAAATTTAAAGTACTTTTTTCTAATTCTGGGAGGAAAGTCAATGGTAGCTTGATGGGAATAGTATTAAATCTATAAACTACTTTGGGCAGTATGGCAAGATATTGATTCTTCCTATCCATGAGCATAGACTGTTTTTCCATTTGTTTCTGTCCTGTCTTATTTCCTTGAGCAGTGGTTCGTAATTCTTGAAGAGGTTCTTTTGTCCCTTGTAAGTTGTATTCCTATATATTTTATTCTCTTCGTAGTTGTGAATGGGAGTTCATTCATAATTTGGCTCTCTGCTTGTCTGTTGTCAGTGTATATGAATGCTTGTGATTTTTGCACATTGATTTTGTATCCTGAGACTTTGCTGAAGTTGCTTATCAGCTTAAGGAGTTTTAGGCTGAGATAATGGGGTTTTCCAAATATAGAATCATGTCATCTGCAGACAGAGACAGTTTGATTTCCTCTTTTTCTATTTGAATATGCTTTATTTTTTTCTCTTTCTTAATATATTTTTCTTGACATATTTATATATACAAAATAGTTCATTATAAAGTTTGACCACCACAGATTGAGAACCACCTAGCTAGATGTTCTGCAAAGACATATACGACTTGGTTACTACAGCTATTAAGCAGAGAAATAAACATAACAGTATTTTTTTGTAAAGGTATTTAAATCAAGTTTGGAAAAATAAATATGAAGTCATAAAATATTATATGCAATCACATGACAGGATGATTCTAAAATCTCAAGTGTTTCTGAATAATTTGGAAGAATTGTTACTCAGATGCTTATATATTTGTGACATCCATTTAACTTGATTAATTGATCCATTTATCCATTAATTAATTCATTTATGCATGCATTAACTCACTCATGCACCAAATAATGATTTTTTTGAGGGTCTTGTGCTATTATTATGAACACAGTTAGAGTAATAAAAGAGATACAGGGCTGGGTGTGGTGACTCACATCTGTAATCCCAACACTTTGGGAAGCCCAAGCAGGAGGATCACTTGAGCCCAGGAATTCAAGACTAATCTGGGCAACATAGTGAGGCCCATTTATACAAAAAATAAAAATAAATAAAAATTAGCTCGGCATGTTGGTGCACCCCTGTGGTCCCAGCTACTCAGGAGGCTGAAGCAGGAAGATCACTTGAGCCCAGGAGTTCAAGGCTGCAGTGAGCCATGAGTACAACACTGCACTCCAGCTTGGGCAACAGAGCAAGACCCTGTATCAGTAAATAAATAAATAAATAAATGAGACACAGGATAACAATAATGAGACTAATGTAGGAAATATGGGAAAACACAGAAACAATGTTTTAATGTTGTGGTAAATAGTTTTGTGCAATCAGAAAAGGTGGTATGGAAGAGTAAAGAGAGGACTCGCAATGTCTGGGAAGGCACAGGAGGTTTCTGGGGAAAAGTTATAGCTAAGAAACTTCAGGAATGAGTAGGTTTCAGTCAGAAAAAAAAGGGGCTGATTACTCATGTCTTCACTTACAAGGCTCATTTGCGATTTTGGCTTTTATAGTTTGGACAATTCTAAAAAATATATCTAATGAGTAGGCTGACTCATTGTTTGATAGAAAATCTCAGTTGAGTCCTTATTATAAGGAACCTGTAGCTTTATTGAAAGAAGATAAAACTTAAGTTGGTTTACAATGGTATTTTATATATGTGTGTGTATTTTTGTGTACATTCCTCCAAATGTACCTTCTTCCACATCATTCCACGCCATTAATGTATGTTCAATGATTCTCCACCCTGGTGTTCCATATTCCACATCATTCACCCACTTGTACATTCAGCATGTATTTACTATGCCAATTGGGATTCTTCTATAAAGGTAGTATGGAAATAGAAAGTTAGATAAATGAAAAACAATATTTGTGCCAAAATAATTTATATCCCAAACCATAGGAGCATCATGCAATATACTCATGTAACAAGGCTGCACATGTATATTCTGAATCTAAAATAAAAGTTGAGTTTTTATTAAAACATTACAATAAGAATTGCAACTCTGTATTATTTATGTATTTAGTATTCTCCATTTATGTATTCTCCCATTTTGTTTTCAAAAACTATTTTACTAACATTATTTTACATGTGAGAAGTTAAGTCCTACGCCACTCAGTTTCAAATAGCCAATTGAGAAGTCAACCCAAGGATTTTGTCCTCACACAAATGTTGAGAGTTGAAATAACTGTGGACAGTTGCAATAAGTGTCAATTGTATTGTCTGGGGAAGACCTCATGGATGAAATAATTGTTCAAAGATTCAGACAGTTGTCCAGGGCTTTTTTTCAACAGGTGAATCTGGGAAGAACTTTCTGAAAGAGAAACACTGGATGCAATATGAATAGACATTAGAAATGCATGTGTTATTTCTGGGGGAGAATGAGTTACACTATTTTGACTTGAGCAGTTATATAATCAAGACAAGATACAAATAATCCAAAACACATAGACTGCAAAAACCCTCACATACCAGGTGAAGGACTACACACACCCTTTATCCTGTAGGCAAAGAAAAGCCACAGAAAATATTTCCCTTCATCATTGTGCCTTAAGTAAGCCCTTGGGCAAGGACAGAGAAGTGAAACTTCTGACAAGGGTTCAGATTTTTAAACTGAGTCCATTTCTGCCCACTGCACTGAAGTTCTTTTGGCTCTTTCTTCTGTATTTCTGTGAGCTGAGTGCTCTGAATTTCTAACTGGCTGCTGATGCAGAGGTTGTTGTTTAGAGGACTTTCCATGGTTATGGTTGCCATGGTGACTGTCTCCTTGATATTCACTTATTCCTCACATCTGCTGGTGTTTTGTTTATGGCCATTGGAGAAAAGCATGTCTGCATGAGGCTAGCAGGAAAAGAGGGGCTCTCTTGTCTCACAATATTCACACAACCAGGAGGAAAGCATTTCGCAGTATCTATTTCTCTTCTTTTTACACAAGCTGCGATTTGTTGGACAGAATGGAAGATGTAAAGAGTTTGGCAAGAAAGTTGGAAATATAAAGAAAATGGAAAAATGAAAAAGATTAGTGATATCTATGTGAGAAATTCCTGATGAGTTTGTGTGACTTTCTCTGTGGGATATCTGAAGCGAAACGTCTTTTATTATTCAAAGCTTTTTAAAAGTCACTATTTCTTAATGTACACTTTCTGATATGCAATACATTCAGAGTTGTGTTAAGGTGTGTGCATTGTATCCTGGTCTTGAGAATGGTAAAATCTGTAAGAAACTATTTCTAATGGTCAACCCTCACAACACAAATACCTACAACAAAATAGTTTAGAAAGACAGAATGATTATATTCCACCCAAGTCAAAGGCACCAGTTTGGGGGTAATAGGAGAGTTACAATGAAATTTCAGATGCAAACATATCAACACATGCATTTTGCCATAGACAATAGGATCCAGTGTAAAAAATGATCCACCTGGGATAAACTGTATTATCAGCAGCTTTTAAAGCCTTTATTTAGGTATGAGAAGATTCTGGAATCTAAAAATGAGTAATTCATGTTTTAAGCAATTAATTTGTGTTATAGCACCAATTTTCCATCCCACTAGAAAAATGAAGTAGAAACCAGAATCAAGGAAGAAAGCCAGTCATATGGACTGACCACAAGTTTTGGGACTGAGGAATGAGGTAGATGCCTTATTCTGAAAAAGACAAGAAGTTTGTGTTTCCCAGGCATACTGTACTGCCATACCAAGCATTTTAGTAGCCCCAAATTGTAAGTAGAGATGAGTGTCCACTCACAATTTCAGGCTACTAAATTTGGACAGTAGTTAGATATGCAAAAGGTAGAATAATCACATGTTTAAAACTGGGTCAGGTTAGTTAGTGTCACAAAAGTAACTTTTTTGGTTGTGGTCTGTTTTTCTAAAACACAAATCAAAAGGATCCTGGTGGAAGCAAGTGAATGCATCACAATTGCTACCCATCTACGTTTAAAGAAAGTGCCCATCACATATACACCAAGGGATACTATGCAGCCATAAAAAAGGATGAGTTCATGTCCTTTGCAAGGACATGGATGAAGCTGGAAACCCATCATTCTCAGCAAACTGACACAAGAACAGAAAACCAAACAACATATGTTCTCACTCATAAGTGGGTGTTGAACAATAAGAGCACATGAACACAGGGAGAGGAACATCACACACAGGAGCCTGTTGCGGGTCAGAGGGCTAGGGGAGGCATAGCTGGGATAGGGGGATTGGGGAGGGGTAGCATTAGGATAAATACCTAATGTAGATGATGGGTGATGGATGCAGTAAACCACAACCATGGCATGTGTATAACTATGTAACAAACCTTCACAATCTGTACATGTGCCCCAGAACTTAAAGTATAATAGAGAAATATTAAAAAATAATATGAAAAATGATTAACATTACTGATGATAAAGGAAATACAAATCAGTACCACAATGAGATGCTACTTCACTCTGTTAGAATTGATACTATAAAGAAGATAAAAGAAAATAAGTGTGGATGAGGATATTAAAAAAAAGGGGAACACATATACTGTGTACAATATACTGAGATTGTAAATTAGTATAACCATTATTAAAAATAGTGTGGAGGCTTCTCAAAACATCAGAAATAGAATTATTTCATGGAGGGAGGTAAAAGGCACCCCTTACATGGCACCAGCAAGAGAAAATGAGGAAGAAGCAAAAGCAGAAACCCCTGATAAAAACCATCAGATCTATATATGTATGTATATATACACACGTGTGAGATTTCATCATGGAACAACACATAATAATAATAATAAATACATATACAGAGAGAGAGAGAGGATCAAGTACAGTCCAAAAGTGTTAAATAGAAAATTTTATAATGCATAATTTTAATTATTATTATTATGTATTGATGTATTGTTCCATGTAGCGTGATGAAATCTCACACCCTGGGACACCATCCTGCTCAGGACACACATCATTCCTTTGTCCAGCATATCCACACTGTATACACTACCTGCCAGGTAGCCTTCTTGGTCATCAGATTGACTGACACCATGTCACACTGCTTATGCTCAAGTTACCCCTATTTTATTTAGCAATGGACCCAAAGCACAAGTGTCGTGATTCTGGCAATTTGGATATATCAAAGAGAAGCCATAGAGTGTTTTCTTTAAGTGAAAAGGTGAAAGGTTCTTGACTTAATCAGGAAAGGCAAAAAAGCATGTGCTGAGGTTGCTAAGATATATGATAAGAAGAAATCTATCCATGAAATTTTAAAAAGGAAAAAGAAATTCGTGCTTGTTTTGCTATTGTGCCACATACTGCAAAAGTTATGGCCACAGTGAATGAAAGTGTTTAATAAGATGTAAAAGGAATTAAATTTGTAGCTGGAAGACATGAATGGGAACATGTTCTGACAGGTGGAAATTAGCTTAAGTACTACCTGTGGGTTTCAGAAATCCACTGGGGGTCTTGAAATGGAACACTAGCAGGTAAGAGGGAACTATTATGAGAGCAATTGGTGAGAAATAATTATTGGTGAAGTAAATATAAAACTACCTTTATTTATGGAAATGATGATAATAATACCTGGAAAACCCTAAATAATTGCATTAGAAATCTATCTCCACATAAAAAGTAACACTGAAACATAATATCTTTCAAAAACAAGATCAGTTATCTCACACTGTTTGTGAGTCAAGTTTTCAGGCAGAGTTTAATTGGGTCCTCCGGCTCAGGCTCTATTACAAGGCTGCAGAAGTTGGAAAAGATGAACTTCCCAGTTCACTCACTTTGTTGTTGGCAGGATCTGTTCCTCATCAGCTTTTGACTGAGGTCCTCAGTTTCTCACCGCCCATTGGCCAGAGGTCAGTCATCATTCTCCATACATGAGCCTCTCCAACATGGTAGCTTTCTTAATCAAAACATGCCAGCCAGGTAGACAGTATAGAGATGTAGAGATGTTACGGAATTTTGTAACCTAGTTATAAAAGGAACTCTCTGTGACTTTTATCAGAATCTATTAGTTAGAAGCCAGTCACTAGGTCTAGCATATATTCAAGCAAAGGTGATTGCTGAAAGGCAAGAATTGCAGAAAGCAGGAAGCTTTGAGAATTATCTCCGACATCGACCTATCACAAAAATATACAATGAAACTAATTGAAGCAATTTAATTATTCAGTAAAGTATCATGATGTAAAATTAGACACAAATAAGACCAGTAACATTGGCAGACAAAACAATAGTTAGAAAATGTCATGAGAAAAACAATCCTTTCCTTTAAAATAAAAACAAAGAATATAAAATGCTCACGAGGAAATGTAACAAGAAATGTTAAAAACTTTTATAAGAAAAACTTTAAAATACTTCCAAAACATACACTCAAGATATCCTTTATCATTGAACAAAATTATTCAATATAACAATGATTTCAATTCTTTCAAAGTTAATTAACAAATTTAATATAATCCCTATTAAATTTCAATATAATTATTTAAATTTGCTAACCTTATACCTTGTACCATAATAATTTTCTGGTGGAACAAAAGTTAGTACAGTCTTTATGGAGAGCAATTTCCCAATATTTAGCAGGATTATATATACATTTACCTTCCAACCCATCATCTCCAGGAAATTATCCTGAAGCTACACAGACAAACAAAGATACATTTGCATAAGGTTATTCATTGTCTCATTTAAAATTATATCTATACATCAGTCTTATTTAAAATTATATCTATACATTTGTGACATTCTAAATGCCCATAGAAGAATTGGCCAATATTCTTTGACACATGAAGATAATGGAATATGATTCAAATACAAAACGAATGAAGATAATCTCTATGAATTAAAATGGAGTAACTTCCAGTATATAGTGAGGGGAAAAAAGTGAAAAGGAATATTTAAACTTCATTTTGAGTGATAAAAAAAGGGGAACGAAGAAGACATACATGTATAAATTGATTTGCTCATGTGTGTAAAAGGAACACACTCAGGATAAATTTAAAAAGGAGAGAAACTTTGAACAAAATCTGATGTTAACTGGAAAAATTTATTCACATTTTTTTCCAAAGAGGTATGAATTAGCAATTGTGAAACTATTTTTTTCTGTAAGTGAACAAAGTGAGCCAGTAAGTGATAATCTCTTAGATACTGAAGCCAAATTTCTCACATTTAGAGAAAGGAGTCATAAATATTAAAAATTTGAATGATTAGTGATGCTCTTAGAGGCATGAATATAAACCCATGGTTTTTCATTTCAATGTTCATTATTGTCAAGATAGATAAGATTAAATAAATAGATAGGAAACACACCCTATCTAAACTTTTCTATGGCTGGGATCTGTGAAGATAAGATGTCAACTTAGTGATTAGCTTACATTACAAGACAAAGGGAAGGGAATTTTGAAAATGGAGGCAGGCCCCTAAGCATTTGTCTCGACTTACAGTAAAGGGAGAGTATCCTGGGTGGGGCTGATCTAGTCAAGTCAAGAGACTTTCCCCTGATGTCTCTGAAGCCATGCTGTGAGCTGGCCTCTAAGAGAGCCACAGGACAAGAAACTGCATGGGTCTAGGAGTTGTGAACAGCCCCACACTGACAAGCAGCAAAAAATCAGGGATCTAAGTCCTAAAGCCACAAATACCTGAATTCTGCCAACAACCACAAGGGCTCATTGAGAGAGGACCGTCATCCTGGATCATCGTCATCAATAAAAAACGTATTCTTTTTTTCCCTTGCTGCAAAAGACAAATGCATTGGAAGCACTTTGTAAATCATAAGCTACTTTAAACAATCTATATTTCATTAGTAATCCATGTTTTCCGGAACTAACTTCTTTATGCTTTAACATTATTATGGTCATCATTAAGGATTATTTGCTGTCACCTGGTTTTAAATTTGAGGGAGGGGAATGGCAGGGAAAGAGAGCAGAAAAAATGTAACATCAAAAGTCATTTTTCCCCATAGACTGGATCCCATTTTCATTTTATCTCCACTGTCTCCTACATAGTTTCTGTCTTATGTTAACATACACAGTATTGTCGAATATCTCCCCTCTTAAAATAAGTCAAATAAATGAGGGACAAATGAGCAATATGACTAAAATGAACATGTTCATCATTTCTAGAGGGAGACTTTAGAAAATAATACCGCATTCTTTAAGACAGGCCTTCATCTCAGGCTCTTATTCGTGTGATGATGTCCTTCCCGAGGCTCACAGAGATTAAGACTGTATATTATTTATGTCTTTATATCCCAGCATGTAGAAGCATCTGATAGTGTCCACACAGGTGAATGAATGAGCAATACATGCATGGCCACCTTGCACTGGGGGATAGGACAGGGAACAAAGGGAGATGTTGCTGAAGGCAGGGCCATAATAAAGGTATAAACAGTTAAAATTAGGTGCTATATTTTCAAGATTAAAAAAGAAATCATTACCTATTTTCTGACAGTGTTATTCCATATTGGCAAATAATCATCTTGAAAGTTTTACAAAAATATATATACATATATATATATATGTATATATATACACACACAGACATACATACATACACACACACATAAAAGCAAACACATATATAACATATATATCATCACCTATAAGAGAGCTATTCTGAAAACTCCACCTATTGAGAACATTATAATCACAGACTCCATTCTAGAGGAGTTGAATAAGCAGACATCAGGGTCATGTGGAGATGTATTGTGCTCAAGGACTGTGGCAGGCATATGCCCCACCCATGCATCTGAAACCTGGCCTGTCTTTCTAGAGGAGGCTCTGTCACAGACTAAGAGTATGAACTCTAGAGTCAGACTGCCCTGGATCAAAGACTATTTCTGACACTGAATTTCCGTGTCACTTGGGGAAGTAATTTGCCCTCCGTATTTCAGCTTGCGTGGCTCTATAATGGAGAATTTAGTATATAATACTGAAGATTACTATGAAAGCTATGAGAATCAAATAACAATACTACCTAATGTTTATTGAATGAATGCTAAATTCTAGGCATGTTCATTCTTTTTTGTACATATTGTCTCTTCTGGTTCTCGCAACAACACTTATAGGCAAGTATTGTTATTATCCATCCAAAAATAGACACAGAAGGACTCTTCCAAGCCCCAATAGTGGGCAAGTGGTATGACACAGATGGGATAAACAACCCAGCAGTCAGACTGCAGCATTAATTACCTCAACTGCTTTTGAATTCTCTATCTCTGGGTGCAAAGAACTGTAATGCAGTCAGTACTGGAATGATTAGTGTCAATTATGAGCATTTCCATAAATTTTTCCTGTACTATTCATGATCAATTCTTATCTAGAAAATAATAAGTTTAGATCATAAGGCTACTGCTGATAATCCTACTACTCTGTGCTAATAATAATGCCTAAGGTGATTTTCTCATTCTGCACCAGGCACTATGCTGAACATTTTATTTATAATATGTCATTTCATTGTATAGTATCTAGAAAAGCAAAATATCTCATTTGTCTAACAATAAAATGGTAATAATAACAAAACCAGCAACAATAAGACATAGTTGATACTGTCATCTAGGGTTATTTGTATATCAGCTAATTTAATCTTCACAAAGAACCAATAAATGGGCAGTTTTACTATCCACAGTTTAACAGTTTAACAACTAAGGTAAAGAAAGATTAAATGAGTTATCCTGGCTCACACATGTAGTGAATGGCAGACATAGGATTTGGACCCAGGTAGTTGAGAGTGCACACTCCTAAGCGTCTGGAATTGCCTCCTCCATGAAGAGGGTAAGCTCTGGGCAGATTAATTAAGTTGCCCAAAGTACCAAATCAGGGTTTGGTTGGATTAGTTATGGGATGTGTTTAAAATTACAACCTGCTACTTACCAAAGGAGTGAAGCGGGTTCATTAACAACCTCAGTGGGACAGTGTCCTCAACTGAAACATGTAGATGGGAGCAACATCCTTGTTGGTTCACTTTGTTGTCTATTCAGCAGAGACTGAGCACCAATGATGCTCAATATACCAGTCTTGCTACAGCAGATTCTCCAGTGGGTGAGAGAGATGCAGACCCTGTACCATTCATCACACAGGTGTGTGAAACATCATCACAGGTTCAACGAAAGCCAGGAATGGCTGTGCACTGGTGCTCTGGGAGACATGGCAGTTGACCTAGGATGACAGAGGGATCCAGGAAAAGCCAAAATAAATTTTAAAATTGTGTAGGAGTACATCAGGATGAGATCTTTGCACGCAGATTACATAAAGATATATATATTAAAACACTTGGGAAAAACAAGGGAGACTTCTCTATAAATGTAAAGAAGTGCAGTTTTCAAGAACAGTTTTGTTGTTGTTGTTGTTTTGTTTTGTTTGGCTGAATACAGCGAGGAGAAAATCAAATGCAAATACTATACTGGAGCATTCATCCTACTGCCACTTTTAAGTTAGTTAAATAATTACCCTAGAAAATAATCTGTTTCAATGGGCTTATTTTGTTATTGAAACAATATGGTTACTTAATGCAATTACTACTACCAGGTCATATAACTCACTGTGATTTGTAATTCAATTGAGTTTTACGTTGTACTCGTACAGAGGTATATTTGTAGGTCTTCTTCCCTTTTCTCTGTCCTATATTTTACCTCTTAGGTCTTTCTTAATAGTTGTTGTCTTATTTATTTTTAGGAAACATAAGAATATCAGATCTCTATGTATGCAGTTTGTTGAAGGAGTAAAGGTTTTCTAGAGACCAAGTAAAAACACTGGACTGTCTCAATGTGAGGAAAGAAGATACGGAAAGGGGGAAGGAAGACAGAGGGGAGGGCACATCTTTGGAACGGTCCTCCGAAATTATGGACTCAGACGTGAGACCAACGAACAATTGCAAAGAAGTGAGAATCTAGAATGGTTCTCAGATTTTGAAATTGAATATTCCACAAATTACATTTTTCTTTTAGTTTCCAATGATTTCCTTTTAATAAAAATTCTATGGCCGTTTATCTTCACCTCTTCGTAGAACACATAACTTCACACATATGCACATATGGCCACATGCCATGTGCATGTAGCTTATTTTGATTTTTAGACTGCGTACTTTTAGACTGCCCATTAGGGCAGAATATCTGTTTGCTTTTCTTGCCCTGCTCTTCAAAATTCAGACCCAACGGTGTTCCTTGAAGAAGAGACATGAAACTAATTTTTAAACATTTTTCATTGTGCTCAATTTCTTTCATCCACTATTTAATTTAATCCTCACAATTCTAATAAGTAATCTCGTTTTCTAAATGGATTAACTGAGAATAGCATGGCTAGATGATCTTCTAAGGCCACATGGGTAATAGTGGTATGTAGAGTAAGGACTTAAACTTAGAACTGTCTGAATTCAAATACCCTACTTGTTTCACTCCTGCAGGATGTTTTCTATTATTTCACAGAGTAACACGTGGGTTTAAAAACATGTAAATGAATAAATGTTTGTATGATAACTATAATTGGAAATTATTTTATGCTATGTTTGTAATATACTTTGGTCACATTTCCTCATGTTTTTAATATACCATGATGCTTATCCATTTTTAGAAAGTACATGGGTATTGAAGTTTCTATTTCAGTCAGTATCATTTTCTGTGATGTTACTTCATCTGCCATTATTTCTTTTTTTTCTTTTCTTTTTTTTTTTTTTTGAGATGGAATTTTGCTCTCATTCCCCAGGCTGGAATGCAGTGGCATGATCTTGGCTCAGTGCAACCTCTGCCTCCCAGGTTCAAGTGATTCTCCTGCCTCAGCCTCCCAAGTAACTGGGATCACAGCAAGTGCCATCACACCTGGCTAATTTTTTATTTTTAGTAGAGACGGGGTTTCACCATGTTGGCCAAACTGGTCACAAACCCCTGACCTCAGGTGATCTTCCTGCCTCGGCCTCCCAAAATGCTGTCATTACAGGCCCATAGTTTCTAAATAAAGATGCAATGATCTTTTCCCATTTATTTCTCATCCTTTTCTTAGAAGGAATATTGCCTACATGGTTAGACATCCAACAGGGAGAAAAAGTCACAATCAATGCTTTGGAAACCTCATATATAGTAACAAAAATAGTGGAGCATAAGTCACAATCTACTGAAGTGTACAAATCTCATTACACATTTCTATGTAATGATCGATAAGATTATTGTTTTAGAACTGAAAGTCGGTCCTAAAAGAAATATGGCTCATGCATAAGTGAACAAAAGACTATTTATGGAGCTGAAGTAAATGAACACAAATTAGATCTATATTGAATAGGTTGACCTTTAAGTGACAAAGCAAGACTACATAGTCACCAAAACACACAGGGGTAAGAAAATTACCTGAAAAGGTTGCAAAATCACAATCGATCAAACGGTGCATGCCAAGAAATATACGGATATTCTCTGAAAAATAAATGGACAGTCCTCAAACTCTACCTGGCTTTCCAGGACCTTTTCCAGGTCATTTTCATTTATCCCATTCTATAGCTAAAAACATCAATGGTAAATTAATTTTAAGGTCTGCATTAGAGCCTTACAGAGGAATTTGCAGGCTGTAAGTGTCTTGAGGTAGGTAGGTCCCAGTAACCACAGAGTTAACTCCAGTAAACATGCATTTGAAGAGCTCATAGAACTCAGTGTGATTTCTAATTCAATTGAGTATTATATTGTACTTTACAGGAGTATATTTGTAGGTCTTCTTTTTACCCCCTTCCTCTGCTCTATCTTCTACCTGCTAAGTGTTTCTTAGTAGTTTTTTTTTTCTTATGTATTTTTTAGGCAAGGCAATAATATTAGATCTCTATCTATATATGCAGAGTTGATTACAGACCAAGTAAAAGCACTGGACCCCTGGAAGATAAACACCAATGCTAACGGAGAAGGTTTGCACTCGTATCCAGAGTCTGAAGACCACCTTCATGGACCACTCCTGGCAGGAATGTCCCCAGGGTGGCTGAGCAACTGTGCATCCATGCTCCAAACCAGAGTAATAGCTTCATAGCCCCACCCTCAGCCTGCCAGACTCCAAGTTGACTGATCCATTATGTGCTTGCATGTGCCCCTGAATTGAAAAACAGCCTGGTGAGTCCAACCCTGATATAATCACACTGTTACCACCATAATCTCCTTTAGTCTAGACCATTGGGATACTTGCAAACCTCACTAGCATGGATTACAGCTGAGGAAACTACACGAATCCTACACCATTGTGTCCACTTAGAACCAAAGCCAAAGCACTCCACCGAAGTGATACTTCAAGACATACCTCTGTGAATGTATTTTACTATTAAAGTAACTTATAAAATTGAAAGTAGCAACTGTTCAAATAGATGCATAGAAATAAAAATATAGATACGTCAAACATAAAAACATGACATCTCCAAAAACACACAATGTTTTTTTAGTAACAGATGCTAATCATAAGGAAATATACAAAATGACAGAAGACTAATTCAAAATAATAATCTTAAGGCAACTCAAAGATATACAAAGTAATCCAAATAAAAAAATCAACAATACTAGAAAAAATTCATAATTTGAATAAGAAATTTAATAAAGAGATATCATAAAATAATACAAAAAGGAATTATACAGCTGAATATTTAATGAATAAATAAAAAACATAACAGCTCCAACAATAGGCTAGACCAAACAAAAGAAATAAATTTTTTTAACTCAAATACAGGTTTTTCAAATAACACAAACCACAAAAAAAGTTAAAAAGAAAAAGGAAAAGAAATGAAAGAAAACGAAGAAAAAAAGAGAAAGAAAGAAAGAATTTATGGTATACTATTAAGTGAACAAATATTCACAGTATGGTCATCCCAGAATAAGAATATAAGGGAAAAGTGAGGAAAATATATTTCATGAAATAATAACTAAAATCTTCCCAAGTCATGGGAGAAGGCTGGATCTCTACATTCAGGAATTTCAAAGAATCTCAAATAGAACCAGTCAAAACAGGACTTCTTTAAGATATTTCATAGTCAAATTGTCAAAAGTCAAATACAAAAAAGGAATTCTTAGGGAAAAGAAAAGAAGAGAAAAGCATCGAGTTACATATAAGGGAATCTCTATTAAATGAACAGTGTATTTTTCAGCAGAAACCTTGTAGCCAGGAGAAAATGAGATAATGTATTCAAGGTACTGAAAAAAATTTCAGCCAAAAATATTATACTCAGCTAAGACATTCTTCAGAAATGAAGAATAAATAAAATATTTCACAGAGAAAAAAATTAAAAAGCTAAGAGAATTCGTCACCATTAGACAAGCCTTAAGAGAAATATGTTTACATGTTTTCATGATCTGGAAGTGTAAAGACAATCCACCATCCTGAAAACATGTGAAACTCTAAAGTTCACTGGTATATTCAATACAAATGGGAAAAATAAGAATCAAAGCTATTATTACAGAAAACCAGTCAACCACAAAAATAAACAGTAAGGATGGAACCAAGGAGAAGTAAATTTATAAAAAACAAAATAATAAAACAACAAAAGTATGTCTTCACCTGTTGGTAATAAACTTAAATGTAAATTAATTAAATTCTCTATTTAAGTTATAGACTGGCTGAATGGATAAAATTAACAAGACCCAACTCTGTTGCCTCTAAGAAACTCTCCTTGCCTGTAAAAATGCACATAGACTGAATATGAAGGGACAGAAAAAGCTATTTACACAAATAAAAATCTATGACTGAGGAGGAGTAACTATACTTATATTAGACAAAATGGACTTTGAGTCAAAAGTCTGAAAACATAATAACATTGTGTAATAAGAAAGGGATCAGTTCAGCAAGTGATTGTAACAATTGTAAATGAATTTGTATACCACACAAGAGCCCCCAGACATATGGAGCAAGTATTATTAGATGTAAAGAAAAAGATAGCACCCAATAAAATAATATGTGCATCCAATAGACCTAACAATCATTTATAGAACATTTTACCCAACAGCTGTATAGTACACATTCATCAGCACATGGAACATCTGTAAGATTGACCATATAAAGGGACACACACAAAATGACCTTCAAGACATTTGAAAAAATTGAACTCATATTATCTTACTTTGTGCCACAATGAAATAAAACTAGAAATCAATAACAAGATGAACATTCAAAACTATACAAATATATGTGACATGGTTTGGATCTGTGTGCCCATCCAAATCTCATGTTAAATTGTAATATCCAATATTGGAAATGGGGCTCAGTGGGAGATTACTGAATCATGAGGGCCGAGTCTTCATTAATGGTTTAGCACATTCCCCTAGTGTTGTTCTCATGATAGAGTTCTCATGAGATCTGATTGTTTAAAAATGTGTAGCACCTCCTGCCCTCACTCTCTTCCTCCTGCTCCAGCCAAACAAGATGTGCCTGCTTCCTCTTCACCTTCTTCCATGATTGCTGGCTTCCTGAGGCCTGCCCAGAAGCAGATGCCATTATCATGCTTTTTATATGGTGTGTGGAACCATAAGCCAATTAAACCATCTTTCTTTACAAATTACCATGTTTCACATATTTCTTTACAGCAATGAGGGAATGAAGTAATACAACATTGAAATTAAACAACATGCTCCCGAATGACCAATGGATGAAGGAAGAAATTAAGAATCAGTTTTTTTGGGCCGGACGTGGTGGCTCACACCTATAATCCCCGCACTTTGGGAGGCTAAGGCGGGTGGACCACAAGGTCAAAGGATCGAGACCACCCTGGTCAACACGGTGAAACCCCGCCTCTACTAAAAATACAAAAATTAGCTAGACATGGTGGTGCATGCCTGTAGTCCCAGCTACTCGGGAGGCTGAGGCAAGAGAATTGCTTGAACCCAGGAGGCGGAGGTTGCGGTGAGCAGAGATCGTGCCATTGCACTCCAGCCTAGGTAACAAGAGCAAAACTCCATCTCAAAAAAAAAAAAAAATCAAATTTTTAAAAATCATAAAACAAAAATAGAAATGCAGCATATCGAAACTTATGGGACACAGGTAAAGCAATAGTAAGAGACAAGTTTATGACGATTCATGCCTATGTTAAAAAACTAGAAATATTTCTAATAATAAACTTAATGATGCATCACAATGAACTGTAAATGCAGGAAAAGCCAACCCCAAAATGAGTAGATGGACAGAAATAGTAAGAATCAGTCTAGAAATAAACTAAATTGAGACGACAATAAATGCTAAAAGTCCACAAAATAAAAAAATGTTTTCTTTAAAAGATAAAAAAAACCCCATTAACTAGATTAAGAAAAAAAGAGGGAGAAGACCCAAATAAATAAAATCAGAAATAACAAAGGTGACATCACAATGGATACCTGACAGGGAACACACAAGTGCAAAGGATTAATAGAGACTAGTGTGAACAACTATATGCCAAATAATTCAGAAACCTAGAGGAAACACATCAAACCTACCAAGGTTGAACAAAGAAAAAAGAGAAAACCTGAATAAGCCAATAACAAATAATTAGGTTGAATCAGTAATAAAAATATTCCAAAAAAAGAATAGTCCTGGGCTTTACTACCAAATTCTACCAAACCCCTAAAAAAGAATTAATACCAATTGTTCTCAAACTATCCCAAAACATCAAAGTGAAGAGAAATCTTACAAACTCATTCTTTGAGGCCAACATAATCTTGATGTCAAAACCACACAAAGACACAGCAACAAAAACAAAAATAAAACTATAGGCCAAATCTCTGGTAAACAGAGTCAAAATCCTCAAAGAAAATACAAGCAAACTGAATCCAACAATATATCAAAAAGATAACATATCATGATCAAGGTCGGTTTATCCTAAAAATTCAAAGATGGTTCAAAATATGCAAATCAATAAATACATTATATCAACAGAATAAAAGGCAAAAAAAAAGATCATCTTAATAGATACAAAAAAATTAAAATTGAACACCACTTCCTGATTAAAACTTGCAATAAATTTGAAATATAAGGAAAGCCACTCAACATAATAAAGGTCATATTTGACAAACCTAAAGCTAACATCATACAGAATGGGGAAAAGCTGAAAGGTTTTCCTCTAAGAACTGGAA
Organism: Saimiri boliviensis; assembly: GCF_048565385.1. NCBI lineage: Eukaryota > Metazoa > Chordata > Mammalia > Primates > Cebidae > Saimiri > Saimiri boliviensis. The sequence continues at coordinate 84,888,457 of NC_133463.1, forward strand.
TATGGGAAGGGTACCCACTCCCACAACTCTTATTTAATGTGGTCCTAGAAGTCCTAGCCAAAGCAGTTAGGCAAGAGAAAGAAATAAAGGGCATAAGAATTGAAAGAAGAAAGTCAAATTGTTGCTTGTTGGAGATGACATAATCTTATATATGACAAAGCCCAAAATGTTTAAAACTGACAAATATAATAAAGTTGCAGCAAACAAAATCAACATAAAAAATTTGTAGTGGTTCTACACATGAACAGTAAGGAGCTGAAAAGCAAATTAAAAAGAAATTCTGTTTATAATTGCTACAAAAATGTCAATGCCTAGGAATAAATGCAATAAAGAAGATGATAGGCATCTACAAGGAAAACTGCAAAACGCTAATAAAAAGAAATGGAAAAGGACACAGACAAATGGGAAGACATCTTATGCTCGTGGATCTGAAGAATTAATATAGTTAACATAAAAATATCACCATAAGAAACCTGCAGTTTCAGTGCAAGACCTTTCAAAATACCAATGATATTCTTCACAGAAATAGGAAAAGAAAAACTTAGAACTTGTATGAAACCACAAAATCCCTGAGTAGCCAGCGCACTACTGAGGAAAAAGAACAAGCTAAACGCATCACAATAGCAGTCTTTTAAATGTATCACAAAGCTGTAGTAACCAAAACAGCATGGTACCAGCATAACAGCATAACAGACACATAAACCAATGGAACAGAATACAGAACTCAGAAATTCATTCACTTATTTATATAGCTAGGCTGATTTTCTTGCAAAGATGACAAAACCGTTTATTGTCAAAAAATTACACCCTCTTCAATAAATGGTACCAATAAAACTGTATATTCATATACAGAGAGACAAACTAGACCCCACCTCTCACCGTATACAAAAATAAATCCAAAATGGATGAAAGAACTGAATGTGAGACCCAAGACTATTAAACAATGAGAAAAAAAACAAAAACAAAAACAAAAACAAACAAACAAAAAACACTGGATGAAATGTTTAAGGACATCAGTCTGAAAAAGATTTTTATGAATGAGACCTCAAAAGTACAGACAATGAAAGCAAAATTATACAAATGGGATTATATCAAACTAAAAAGCTTCTGCACAGCAAAGGAAACGAGTGAAGGGACAAGTTACTGAATGAGAGAACATGTTTGCAAACTATTCATTTGACAGGGGATTATTATCCAGAAGATATAAAGGATTCAAACATTTCAACTGCAAAATAAACAAACAATTTAAAAATGAACATATTTTCTGAGCAGACATTTGTCAAAAGACATTTGACATCCAACAAAAGATGAATGAATAAAGATAACATGGCGCACATACACAATGCAATACTATTCACCCATAAAAAGCATGAAATCTTGTCATTCATGGCAACATGGATAGAAGTGGAGGACATTTCATTATGTGAAAGAAGCCAGGAGCCGAAAGTTAAACCATGCATATTTTCACTCATATGTGGAAGCTAGAAAACAATTTACCCAATACAAGAAAAATGTATGAGAGGATACTAGAGTTTGAGAAGGGAAGGAGGAAAGGGAGTATAGGGAGAGGTTTGTTAAAGGATACAAAATTACAGCTAGATAGAAGGACTAACTTCTAGTGTTCTATACGACTGTAGTATGATATAGTTAACAACAGTATATCGTATAGTTTCAGATAGCTAGAAAAAGAATATTAAATGTTCCTGACACAAAGAAATGATACATGATTAAGAGGAAGGATATGCTAATTACCCTGATCTGATTATTATATATTATATGCATGGCAACATCACTACGTACTCCATAACAATGGACAATTATTACGTGTCAAGATTTTTAAACTAAAATAAATAAAATTTACAAATAAAGGAGTGAGATTCTTAAATCAATGTTATAGAGCCTAAAGTTAGGCAGAAGGTCATGAAAGGTAGCATGAAGCTAACCTGAATATCAGTAATAACTAGGTAATGACCTAGAGAAAAACAATAAGCTTTATACTTCATCTTGTATGCAGAAGCGTTCTGATAGAACATGTTATAAAACACTGAGAGAGACACTTGGAGGTTGAGGAGGTATTTGGATAAAATCCAATGAGGCAAACCATAGATAGCAATAAGATACTTGTTACAAATATAATGGTAAAGTATTAGGATCCAGGATGTATAAAGAATTTCTAAAATTCAAAAATAAAACAATAAGGAAGCTGATTTTCAAAATGAATGAATAAAGTTAGTAGATCCCGTAACAAGAGAAAACAAGAGTGGCAACAAACATATGGAAAAGCAAGAGGCTTTATCTCATTAGGAAACTTTCAGTTGCGATGAGACATAATTTGCCACCCACAGCTTAACAAGAATTTGTAAGTCCAAATGACTATTAGGATATAGAGCAAAAACATACTTATATAGTGCTAATAGGAATGAAAATTGCTTCAGAAACTCTACAAAATGCATTTGCATTATCTAGTGACATTGCAGAAGTGAATCCTATGACCAGCATTTCAACTACTGAGAGACTTAAGGACATTCTTGACCCTATGCCCCAGAAAAAAATGTTCAAGCATGTTCACATAAAACAAATAGCTGAAATAATTCCAAGTATCCAAGATAAGTAGATGCTTAAATAAATTGTGGAATAGTGATACGGTGGAATGCTATATAAGAGTAAAAGAATTAATAAAACAACATACAACATCAACAACAGAATGTTGAGTGAAAATATTAAGTTGTGAAAGAAAACATATTTATGTTCCTTTTACATAGAATTCAAAAGCATCAAGAAATATAAATTTTGCACATATTGTAAAAGTCATCAGAAACCCAGGAAATATAGAAATAAAACTCCAGCAGATGAGGCAAATAAACTTGAGGAAGATCAGGCATGAGCTTCAGAGTTAAATATAATGTTCTATTTCTTAAATATTGAGGGCTGGCATACTTAGAGAATTTTGGTCATTCTTTACACATTATACATGTATACAACATTCTTTGATATAATAAATATTTAATCAATCATTATGAAAGAGAAATAATACACACAAAAATGATAGCTTTGCTTGCTAAATGCTTGTTTCTGGCTATACACTTCTACCTGATGATTAAATAGTGATTAATTGGTGACAAATAATTGAATAATGAATATTTAGGAAGAAGGACAGAAAGAGACAAATAATAAAAGGAAGAGAGTGGGAGGATATAGGGAGGGGAGACAGGGGAAAGGAAGGAAAAAGAGAATGATATAAAGAAGAAAAACTTTAAAAAGAGAGGAAGAAAATGAAAACTTGTCAGAGATGTATCATTATATGTTCAACATTGTGTTACAAGTTTCTGCATGTTTTATTTAACCCTCATATGAAAACTGTAAGGAAGGAATATTCATTTATAATTTTAAGATGGGAAAAAGTCATTAATATTAAATATCCAAATATTAGGGAAGGAGGATAAAAGGGAGGAGGCAAGAAGAGTGGGAGATGATAAGGTTTGGCTCTGTGTCCCACCCAAACCTCATCTCTAATTGTAATCCCCATAACCCCCCTGTATTGAGGGAATAACCTGATGGGAGGTGATGAGATCATGGAGGTTATTTTCCCCATGCTTTTCTCATGATAGTGAGCTCTCACAAGATCTGATGGTTTTAAAAGTGTTTGATAGTTCCTTCTTCATACATGCTCGCTTGCCTGCTGCCATGTAAGACATACCTACTTTCCCTTCCATTACGATAGTAAGTTTCCTGAGGCTGCCCAGACATGCAGAACTGTGAGTCAATTAAAGCTCTTTTTAAAATAAATTACCTAGTCTCAGGCAATTCTTTATAGCGGTGTGAGAACGAGCTACTATAGGAGGCAGTGATAGAAATAGGGAAGAAAAGTGTGAAGGAAAAAATGATAGGGAAAAGTGAAAACAGTAGGAAAATGTTCACTAAAATAACATTTTTCTGTAGCAGTCTTCGTGAAAAAATTGCATTTTAAATAAATATTATTTTGGAATAGGAAATATAACTTGCAGAACTATAGCCTTATCTGTAAATTTTTTTCCACATATCTGTGAGACAAACACACAAAAATTTTTATTTTCTATGTTTTGAAAGTGTGAAGAGAAACAGTAGTTGAATATCCTGGTAAAGATCTATGAATGTCTAATTCATAGCCTCTTTGGATAATGGTTTCTGGCTTACTCAACCCTTAGGAGTAGTTTTCATACTTAACAAGTCCCCCTTAGGAAGAAATTTGGATAAGTTTGATTCACTCATAAAAAAATTGATTCACTCACAGATGCTCAAAAACACTGATGATCAGGTGTTTAACTAAACTTCATGCTAGCAGCTGAGCTGGACAAGAATCCACTACATATTGTTCCATATTTTCAAATTCTTCATTAGTTCATCTTTAGATGATTTTTTTCCTTTGGTATAAACTCTATATTCATCATAGATTTACAATTTACTAACTTTATACAGAACTGAACAAATTAATGGGATTAAATATTTTACTGTGTTTGCTGATTATATTGAGAATGTATTGAACAGGAGGTGAAAATGCATGAATATTTAAAAAGAAAAAAGGGTATTGTGAAGCTATGCATGCAATTGGAGATTTGCTCAATTTCACACTTCACCACTGGTGGTAGTGTCAGTAGCAAGTTCAAATCAATTCAGCTCATGCACAATTGCTGAAAGAATGAGTTTCATACTGTTGGGTTTAATGGAGAGATAATGACGTGCACTTGGTGGTGCAATTTTGAAATCAAATGTGAAGACAAACACTGTCTGTCCTTTGCAGTTTGGCTCTAGTGTGGGGCCATAGGTCATCATAATTTGTCCTCTGCTCTGTTGGTTTAATCAGCATTTTACAACAGTAGCGGCTAGCTTATTTTAGTATTAATTGACAGTTGCTTTGAAACAAGCATTTGGATTTTTTAGATCCTGTGTTCTATTTTATTCTTTCAGTAGGTACATTCTGAGCACCTAACGTGTTTTATCAGCTATAAATCCAGCAATGCAAACATGAGTAACATGGCCCCACTCTGGAGACTACTGGGAACGCAAACACAGGGAGGTGCATCAGAAAGAGATAAGGACTGTAAGAGAGGGTTTGAAAGGAATTCTGTGGGAAAACAGGGAGGTGTGCCTAATTATACCTGTTAGAGTTAGGAACAGGTACATACCCCTTGAAATGTGCTGGCAAGAATGTAAAAAAACCTCCTTAAGACGGAGAATTTTATTATTGCCGTCTTCATATAGAAACTGAGCTGAGACATAAAATAATACAGTCCATGTCACAGATTGTTACGATCTGGTAGAGTTTGGTCATGAACTGCAGTCTCGTTATCATTTATGTGTTATCACTGCAAAACTGAGAGCATAAAGGCTCTCCATCATGCTGCCTGTATCTGCCCTGATACAGTGCCCCCTACATAGTAGATATTCTATAAATATCTACCATGAATATCTAGATGAATGAATGCTTATGCCAGTAGCCTCCCTAGCAAGCACTCTGCAAAGTTTTGATGGCCCTTTGAAAACCTCTGTGATCACTCTTTGAACTTCCTTGCCAGTAAACCCATGAGAGACAGGAAAGCACAACTAAGCATGTGTTTTTGTGCCCCCTTTGTTTCTAAAGACCCTCTTCTGCTACATGATGATTGAATATTTATCTAGATACTATGATGTAATAAATTCCAATATTATTTATTGATTGTCTACAATGTGCCAAAAATCATGCTAGGAAATACAGGTACAGCATGGAACAAGAGAGGTTCCGTGTTCCTTTCCCTCTCAAAGTTAATACTGTGATGGGCATTTTAATTTACATTTTCTTTTTTTTTTTTTTGAGACGGAGTTTCTCTCTTGTTACCCAGGCTGGAGTGCAATGGCACGATCTCGGCTCACCGCAGCCTCCGCCTCCTGGGTTCAGGCAATTCTCCTGCCTCAGCCTCCTGAGTAGCTGGGATTACAGGCACGCACCACCATGCCCAGCTAATTTTTTGTATTTTTAGTAGAGACGGGGTTTCACCATGTTGACCAGGATGGTCTCGATCTCTTGACCTCGTGATCCACCCGCCTCGGCCTCCCAAAGTGCTGGGATTACAGGCTTGAGCCACCGCGCCCGGCCTAATTTACATTTTCTATTTCAAAATCAATTCTTATGTTTTTGTTAAAATAAGTAGGCATAACTTTTATAGTTTAAAAATATTTTTGTAAAAACAAAATTCTACTTTACATTTTTAACTGTTTTTATTTGTGCCTTCTATATAACAGAGTAGGATCTCAGTTTCAACACAAACATCGAAGTAGAGACATATAATTATTGATACTGTGTATACTCCCTTAGAACTTATCAAGTACGACACACTTTGCAGACACTTTACTATCCCTCCTCTAACCCCCGTCCTGAAATACAATAGATTCATGTATAGAAATGCCTTCAATTCATTTTATTTGTTAATTTTTAGATCAAAAGAGATGAGTTGATATTTTTCAGACTAATGGCTTTAATAAATGGTAAAAATAGCAAGCAGATTTTTTTTTCTAAACAAAAATTGCTCTTAATCACATTAGCCTGAAGTGCAAATGGATCTGAAAAAGAGTAATATCAACAGTAATATCAACAATAAAAACTACCAGGTCTCACAAGTATGTTAAGTAATCTTTAGATGAAACACAATCAGGGAAGCATTTTTCAAAAAAAAGAAAAAAAAAAAAAAAACAGATTCAGAGATGCTAAGAAACTTACCTGTAATTGTTACACAGCTAGTAAATGGCAGCTCTGATTTTATTCAGTTGGTTTTCATTCTGACATTTTTTTTATTTCAGTGAGTAGTAATCATGCCTTTGTTTTAAGTATCTGACACCCTGCTAGGAACTGGGTTTTCTGTGAGAAACAAGACAATCAGACACTCTTTCCTCATGAGGTTTACTGTCAAATGAGGAGACAGTCAATAAATAAATACAATCCGTACAAATCTGGATATGTGATTACAGAGGTAAATTGGGTTATTGGAGAAAAGAGAATGAAGGAGACCTGCCTTCGACTGCTGAAGAATTCTCTGAAGAAGTGGCACTGAAGGAGAACAAGGGAGAATTAGAAGGAGCCAAGCCATGAATAAATTTTGGAAAGAAAATAATGCAGTAGGTCTAAAGTTGAGAAATCCAGTGTTCCTGGCACATTGTGACTGAGGGGAGCATTTCAGTGGATACATTTGGAAATACCAAGAGAGAAGAAATCATACTGGGCTTCATACACAACAGCAACAATTTGTTTTAGTTGAGGGAGAAGATAAAACGTTTCATTTGAACAAATGTCTGATTATTTCCAAGCCCACACCGTGTGCAATAACCCAAACTGTCTCTGGATGTATAACGTCTGAAAGGACTTTAGAAAGCAGTAGAAACCATGCAACTGCAAGGTGGAAAAGATAACAACAAATGTCTTCACCTCCTGAGTGGGGAGTATTCAGCTAGTTTTCGAAGGGCTATTTTGGTTTGTATGGTTTTGGGTTTTGTTTCTGCATGGCAATACAACATACTTCCCTTGCACACTTGCAGTGTAAAATATATTGGCTGGCCCTTTAGACACAAGTAGCAATAATATACCATTTGCTGAAAGAAGTTGGTGGTGTATTGCTTGAGAAAGATGAATTAAGAAAGCACCTCAGTAAAACTGATGCTTGCATCAGAAATAAACAGTACCCTGAAGGTGAGGGAGCCCAGAGAACTGCAGAGGAGGAAGGCCACCCAGCCTTCAGATCGATTCCTTCTGATTTTTTTCAGGGCATTTATGTTTTGCTCTTTTGGCTTATATTACACTCTTTCTTACTATTACGGTCCACTTCTGGAGAAAGGTTTCTGATTCTTGAATAAGCTTTGAAATTCTTTGCCTCTCCACGTTTAGCCTGATTTCCTAAAGATATTTTAGTGACCTTCCACAGAATGCACAATTCAGTGAGAGTGAAGTGCCCTCATTGATTGATTGATTGATTGATTGATTGATTGATTTAAAGGTTCTAGCTCTGTTACCCGGTCTAGAGTACAGTGTCAGTGATCACAGATCATCACAGCCTCCACCTCTAGAACTCAAGCAATCCTCTCACCTAAGCCTCCAGAGTAGCTAGGACTACAGGCATGCACCGCCATGCCTGACTGTTTTTGTTTTTGTTTTTTAATTTTTGTGGAGATGGGATCTCCCTAGGTTGCCCAGGTTGATCTTGAATGTCTGGGCCTAAGTGATCTTCCTGCTTTGACCTCCTAAAGTTCTGGGATTACAGGCATGCATGACTGCACCAGGTCTATTTATTTATTTTTTGAAGAAATGTTTTCTGCGCTTAAAAAAAAAAACTTGAAAAATTTCAAATAAACACAAAATAAGAAAAGAGTACAATGAATCCCATGTTTCCATCACACAGTCTCAACAACCATCATTTTTCTAGTCTTCTTGTCTCTATCTCCTTCCCACTTTCCTGTCTGCTGGAGTATTTTATTTTTTTTCCATTTCCTGGAGTGTTTCAAATTAAATCTTAGACATCATAATTATTTCACTTGTGAATACTACAGTATGTATCACAATCAACTAGATTTTTTTTTCTTCTGTTTTTATCACTTTCTAAACTCAAGGTATTGCTAAAAGTCCTGGAGATAAAGGTTAAAATATCGGAAGTTTCTGTCAGCTCATAATTGGAGTACTCAGAATCACTTTTTTTGACCCATTGGCTTTAGGCCACGTCTTCACTTTCTTTAAGTGAAATGAGATTTTTCCTGATCTCAGTCTCTCATATAAACTCTTTGTTGGACTGAACCTTTTTTTCTACATTTTCCAGTCTTCACTGAATCTTTGAAGAAATCTCTCTGATATTTTTATGTGTCATATGGATTTAATGGAATGAAATATCAGATAGAGCTACTGTGATCAGTACTGGGAATGTGGTAGACTCAGGAGTTCTTAAAGTGGCTTGGGTGAATCCAATCTTGTCTTCCATTGAGATCTGCTAAATATTTACATTTAATAAAGTTCTCACTTGAACCTGGTGAGTAGAGCAAAGCTGAGGGACTGTTCTCGGGATGCATTTGAAAGAAGCAGTGAAGACTCCTGCCTCCCCAGTGGTTGTGACCCATGGCAAGCAGTGACAATCTGATGTGGCATAAATATCAAATGGTGACAAATAACTCTGACATTTTGTCAGAAGCAAAGACATGACTCAGAACCAAAAACATGGCCTAGATGAGTGTCCGTGTTTGGTGACAAATGGCTCAAGTCTGACAGCATGCTTCACTGCATAGACTTTCATCCATCACAGAGATGTTTTTTTAAAAATTACTGAACACAAAACACCCAATTCTCAATATTGGGTGACACTAGATGGAAGGTAAGAAAAAGGCAAGTAAGAAGCAGCGACAAAGACAGAGAGGCTGAACTGCAAAACAGTGACTCTCATTTTATTTTAGAAATCTCATTTTTCACCATTCTCATACTTCATAATTCAGAAGTGCTTTCTGCTGCTCCCCTCCTGAAGATAAAAACAAAGAGTGCTTGGAGGGGGTGTTTGAAGTTGTCAAATGAGTCCAAAGCTGATAATCAAAGAGTTGACACTTGCTAAACTAATAGCACAATCTACTAACAGCCGAGTTTAGTAGATGATAGCAGTGAGATGCACATCAAACTTTGAATTAGAAAATCTGAGCATGGTGTTTCCCTTCTACAAACCATTAGCTGTGTGAGTTAGCTTTCCAGAACCTGTTTTCTCACTTGTTCAGCTGTACCTGAAATATTTATTGAGCACCCTTAATGTAACAATCACCATTCTTGACCCTGTGATGTAGTGAAACACATGGAAGAAAGAGGGCTCCCACTCTACTGAGATTCCAGTGGCATGATATAAAAAAGAACAAATCAAAAAAAATCATAATAAAATAAAAACAGCAAGGTAATTTTAGCATTACCTACTATGCATAAATGAAATAAGGTAATTTGAAAATGATTAGGCCATGATTGAGAACTGAAATAATGTACTCAAGTTAGGATGGAAAGGAAGAACTCTGAAGTGGTAATAGTTTTGCCTTAACTTTAATAACGAGAAGTGTCAGTCATGAGATGACCATAATTAACAGGATTCCAAAAAGAAAGAGCACTACAAGAGAAGTGGAAGGAGAGGGCATGGAGTCTTCAAGGATTAAACTGAAAGTCAGTGTGAACATAACCTCCCTGCCATAATGTTAAATTCCCAAAATTAGATTTGGGGAACATTGTATCAACAGATGTGAAAGTGTTTGTTTCCATGTGGAACAAAAGGGGCTTCAAATAACTTCCCTAACACACATGAAGAAATATAATTAGCATGTTAATGTATTGAGTTTCTAATCAATTACATCCTAAAAGTCAGAGCCTACAGGGAAATAAGACCACTCTGAAAACATTTTCTAGGGCATTCCTTTATTCAGCCACCAGGAAGTCCTGGTGTTGGGTCTTGTCCTGACACTAGTGTGTGCAGGAGTGATTTGCCATAAGGCATGCGTATGAGAAGGAGCCACACGTAAGTTTCAAATTTGATATTTGCTTTCTTCTTTTTCAAGGCCAATCAGCATTTAACTTATTGTGGTTTATGTGGGTAGTGATCCTATAGTTTTCTGAGACATATTATATCATCTGGGTATTATATATCCTCATAAATGCTGAGACTCAGTGTTGGTATTTTTATTGAAGGTATATTAAAGCTTTTACCTGTCTCTGGTTTCTTTGCCCCAATTTAAAACATCCTTAACATGCTGCTTCAGTGTACTTCCAACCACCAGACTTAAATCATATCTTTTTGCTTTCTCACATCATAATCTTTCAAAGATCTCTCAAAATTACAGGCATAATTCACTCATCACTTAGTTCTCCAAACTATCTTAAGTATGTAGTAAGCTCCAAACACTGTGGTTAAGTCTAGTGATTCATCATTAAAGATGGTAGACACTGTTTCCACCATCATGGAGATTTTATTCCAGTAGTATAGATAATATTTAAACAGCAGCAATAATAATGACAGTAAGGTAATATTGTGTTAAAAGTAATGTTCCACTAAATATTAATAATCTAAAGTAAAATCCTCTAAAATGTACTATAATATTAATATGGTTTGGCTTTGTGTCTCCATCCAATTCTCATCTTGAATTATAATCCCCAAGTATTGGGGGAGGGGCCTGGTGGGAGGTGATTGAATCATAGGGGTGGATCTCCCCATGCTATTCTCTTGATAGTGACTTCTCAGGAGATCTGGTTGCTTAAAAGTATGTAGCACCAGTTCTGTGAAGAAGGTCAATGGTAGCTTGATGGGGATAGTGTTGAATCTTTGTGACTTTGGGCAGTATGGCCATTTTCACAATATTGGTTCTTCTTAATCACGAGCATGGAATGTGTTTCCATCTGTTTTTGTCCTCTCTTATTTCCTTGAGCAGTGGTTTGTAGTTCTCTTTGAAGAGGTCCTTCATGTCCTTTGTTAGTTGCATTCCTTGGTATTTTATTTTCTTTGTGGCAATTGTGAATGGGATTTCACTCATGATTTGGAAAAAAAAAAAAAAAAACACTTAAACTTCATAAGGACACAAAAAAGAGCCCACATAGCCAAGATAATCATACGCAAAAAGAACAAAGCTGGAGGCATCAAGTTTTACTAAAAAGCTGCAGTAATCAAAACAGCATGGTATTGGTACCAAAACAGAGATATAGACCAATGGAACAGAACAGAGGCCTCAGAAAGAATGCCACACATCTACAACCATTTGATATGTGACATGCCTGAAAAAAACAAGCAATGGGGAAAAGATTCCCTGTTTAATAAATGGTGTAGGAAAAACTGGTGAGCCATGTGCAGAAAGCTGAAACTGGACCACTTCCTTACACCTTATACAAAAATTAACTCCAGATGGATTAAAGATTTAAACATAAGGCCAAACACCATAAAAACCCTAGAAGAAAACTTACGCAATACCATTTAGGATATAGGCACAGGCAGGGACTTCATGACTAAAACCCCAAAAGCAATGGCAACAAAAGCCAAAATAGACAAATGGGATCTAATTAAACTTATAAGCTCCTGCACAGCAAAAGAAATAATTATTAGAGTGAAGTGGCAACCAACAGAATGGGAAAAACATTTTGCAAGCTACCCATATGACAAAGGGCTAATATCCTGAATCTACAAAGAACTTAAACAAATTTACAAGAAAAAAAGGAAAACCCATCGAAAAGTGGGCAAAGGATATGAACATACACTTTTCAAAAGAAGACATTTATGTGGTGAACAAACATATGAAAAAAAAATGCTCATCATCACTGATCAGTAGAGAAATGCCAATCAAAACCACATTGAGATACCATCTCAAGCCAGTTAGAATGGCGATCATTAAAAAATCTGGAAACAACAGATGCTGGAGAGGATGTGGAGAAATAGGAACACTTTTATACTATTGGTGGGAGTGTAAACTAGTTCAACCATTGTGGAAGACAGCGTGGTGATTCCCCAAGGATCTAGAAATAGAAATGCCATTTCACCCAGCAATCCCATTACTGGGTATATACCCAAAGGATTGTAAATCATTTGATTACAAAGACACATACATGCACACATATGTTTATTGCTGCACTGTTTACAATAGCAAAGACTTGGAACCAACCCAAAAGCCCATCAGTGATAGACTGGTTGAAGAAAATGTGGCACATATACACCATGGAATATTATGCAGCCATAAAAAAGGATGAGTTCATGTCATTTGTAGTGACATGGATGAATCTGGAAACCATCATTCTCAGAAAACTGACACAAGAACAGAAAACCAAACACCACATGTTCTCACTGAGTGAGAACTCATAAGTGGGTGTTGAACAATGAGAACACATGGACACAGGGAGGGGAACATCACACATTGGGGTCTGTTTGGGGTGGAGGACTAGGGGAGGGATAGCAGGGGTGGGGGGATTGGGGAGGGATAACATTAGGAGAAATATGTAATGTAGGTGATGGGGGGATGGATGCAGCAAACTACCATGGCATGTGTATACCTATGTAACAATCCTGCAAGATCTGCATATGTACTCCAGAACTTAAAGTATAATTAAAAAAGAAGTATGTAGCACCTCCCACTGCTCTTTCTTCCCCCTTCTCCAGACATTTAAGATATCTTCCTGCTTCTTCTTTACTTTCCGTCATGATTGAAAGTTTCCTGAGTCCTCCCAAGCCATGCTTCCTATACAGCCTGTGACACTGTGAGTCCATTAATCCTCTTTTCTTCACAAATTAGTCAGTCTCAGATAGTTCTTTACAACAGTGTGAAAATGGGCTAATACAAATATACATAGAAAAGAAATACATAGTAGTTATTCAATAAAACTTACCCTAGTTACTTTAAAGCAGCTTGTGATAGTGTTTAAGCCACCTAGCTATTGATATTTTGTCATGGGAGCCCTAAAAGATTAATAAAAGATGTGACATCTGGATTAAGTATTGGTGGAATTTAGCTTAGCAGAGAAAAGTGGGTTTGGGTAAGATTATTTTGGGTAGCAGTAAGTGCAAGAGAGCAGTAAGGTAAACATGGCTGTTTAGTGTAAACCATCAGTTCAGACAGGGTGTGGGCTAGGAAATCGATAAGCTGGAATAGGGGTAGCAAGGCATGAGATCCAAGTGTGGCTGGGAAAGCATGAACCACAGAACCTCACCTGCCTGGCTAACACACGTGGATTTCACTGTAGTGGAATTCACATTTGTGAAGCTAAAGATCAACATTTTCCCATATTTTGATAAACACATAAGAGGTGCTGGAAATTGTGGTGAAAGTACATGTTATATTTGATGCACTATTGTCTTTTCCTTTTTTCTCTTTTCTTCCTATGTTTCAGATGTAGAAAAGAGAAAAGAACGAAAAGGAGACATTGATTGAATCCAGGCAGCATGCTGTGGATTGCTAAATACAAGTTCTTGATTTGCATCTAGGTACCTGGTCTTCCAAGCTAGCTTCTTGAAATATTTTTACCTTTACACATAAAGTTCTATTGGAGATGAACTTCACTGTTTTCTGCACTAAAAAGTCTAATTTTTCAGGATTCAGTTCAAACTTCATTTTGTCCTGTGAACCTCTCTCTGGTTTTCAGAAAGTCATTCAGCTGTCACTCTCACTCTGCCCTACTACACGAATAATGCATTTCTGTGGTTATATGATCACATTGTTTAAAACCCTTTCTACAAAGAAGGACAAATGTTGCCTGTTCTCACTCCCATGTGGGAGCTGAAAATTTTAAATATTAAGCTCATGGAGGTAGAGAATAGATTGATGGTTACCAAAGGCTAGGAAGGGTAGTGGAGAGACAGAGATAAAGTGAGTATGGTTAGTATGGTTAAAGAGTGCAAAAATCCAGTTAGGTTGAGTGAATAATGTTTAGCATTTGGTAGCACAATAGCCTGGCTATGGTTAGTGATCGTTTGTTATACGGTTTAAAACACCTGGAAAAATAGAATTCCAATGTTCCTAATGTAAAAAAATGATGAATGCTTAAAATGACAGATACTCCAATAACCCTCATTTAATCATTACACATTGAATGCTTGTATCAAAACATCACATGTTCCTTATAATTATACATAACAACTATATACCTCTAATGATTTAAAAATTACACAAATAAAACCTGTTCTAGTAAAGGGCCTGGTGCACGCTAGGTGACCCCCCGGCACACACATTACCCCAAGTACTCCAACGTGTGTGCCCACATAGTGGCACGCAGATGGCACTAAGATCAAGTGAGATCTTGTGGATCCACATGGCTTCTCTGAACCTGTTTTCTCATCTCTAAAAGGAGAGATGTGCTCCTAAGCACATCTGATATATTAAAAAAGATGAATGTCTCTATGCCAGAGTGATAAAAGAAAAAGTAATTTGAGAAAACCAAAATATATACCAGATCCAGATCTGCAGAAGGTGACTGCTACAAAGAGAGAGATTGTCATGTTTTTGAGGAATCAGTTTCTGAAAATAATTTACATGAAGGCTGTAAGACATAACACACTAATTAGAATGCCCTCTACTTGGGTTACTCTTTCATGTTCTTTCACCTTCCAGTATAAGAATCTACTTAGGAAAAGCTGCTAAGAACTTAGCTGTAACTTTAAGTGGTACGTGACTTTCTTAACATTGAATGGTGGCTAACTGAGAGATAGACAATTTCAGAGAACTAATGGTAATTTTTGCTTCTGTTGCTCATCTCTTTCTGACATCTGACGGTTTATGAAAATTTGAGGGTCCCACAGAACCCGTGATAGTATTATTTTGCCAGGAGAGCTTTTCAAGTTTAAAGGGACACCTTTAGGTGGGCACACCCCACTGGCACACTGGCCATAGTGATCATGCTGAAGCCAGTCAGTCCACCCTTGAGGCTCCATTGTGATGGTCCTTTCAAAACACACACACACACACACACACACACACACACACACACACAATTTTTGGAGTTACTCCATCATGTTTTAAATCTCCTTTTTTCATTCTTTACTAATTCCATTAGGCTTGGAAGAGTTTTAAATACCTCTGGCCTTTACTGTCCATATGCATAAAATGAAGATTCTCATACTCTCCAGAGACTTAGGATGAGAACAAACAAGAGAATGAGGTTAGCGGTAGAAGAGATTCGAGTTGCCCTGTGTCACCGGCACCTAATCCGCACCAGTCTGCAGCACCTGCCGTTACTGCCTTCTTAGAAGAAAGAATTCAACTGAGGGGCAGAAGGCAGAAGGAGAGACCGAGGCAAGCCTCAGAGCAGCAGTTAGTTTATTTAAAAGCTTTAGAACAATAAGGAAAGGAAGGAAAAGGAAGGGTTTTTTTTTTAAAAAAAGAGGGAAAGTACAACTTGGAAGAAGGCCAAAGGGCGACTTGAGAACCCAAGTGCCCAACCTGACCTCCTGACTTGAGGTTTCAGTTCTGGGTGTTTTCTATCCATTAGAAGACTGCTTTACCCTGACACCGGCTGGGGCCAATTATTACTGTAGAGAAATGGTTAACAACCAACAGTCCCCTGATGGTTGCCCAGCACTCCTGGTGTGTGTGCATGTGTGGGTGGGAGCGGTTCTCTTACCCTGCTCAACACCCACTGGAGCACTTCTATCAGATCATCCGGCACAGCCTTGCTGCTCAGACGTCCTTCCCTTGAAAACCAGTGTTCCCGCAGGAACACATGGCTGATTCAATTCCCCAGCAAAACAAAACAAAACAAAACAAAATATTCTCAGTGTATATATTAACATGGACTGAAATTTTTTTTTTTTTTAAAAAAGCAGCTCTTTTTTGTTTGTGTGAATGGAATGCAAGAGAAGGTATTTCATTCACACCAAATTATTTTTGAATAAGTGAATACATGAAAACAACTAGAGCCTGTCTGCCGGGCACGGTGGCTCAAGCCTGTAATCCCAGCACTTTGGGAGGCCAAGGCGAGTGGATCACAAGGTCGAGAGATCGAGACCATCCTGGTCAACATGGTGAAACCCTGTCTCTACTAAAGATACAAAAAATTAGCTGGGCGTGGTGGCACGTGCCTGTAATCCCAGCTACTCAGGAGGCTGAGGCAGGAGAATTGCCTGAACCCAGGAGGCGGAGGTTGCGGTGAGCCGAGATCGCGCCATTGTACTCCAGCCTGGGTAACAAGAGCGAAACTCCGTCTCAAAAAAAAAAAAAAAAAAAAAAAGAAAGAAAAGAAAAAAAAAAAAGAAAACAACTAGAACAGGAAGATGGATGACTTGCCCTACGCAAGGTTACATAAAGGACAGAGAAGGAATCCTGACCTTCAGTCTTACTGCCTTGGCACTGTCACCTCAGATTAAGGGGCTAAGATGGGAGAGAAGCCAGCTATTTGGACAGAGGACACCTTAGCAGGCGTCCAGGAAGAAGAGAAGGAACTGCCACTTCAGCCCCTATTTTTGTCTAAACTAAACCCCTCACCATTAAGCTTTCTCATGGTATATGAGTCCTCATTACTGGGGGTGCTTGAAGTCCTCTGTTTATGGAAGATAAAACTTGCCCTAACTCACCTGCCCCAAACTTGGCAGCTGATCTGATAACACAGGAGCTTACTCATTCTTTTATATGCAATGCCTTCGCTGGCAAGAATAATATTTGTACTGAATAATATTTATCCCTCTTTGTGGTGTCCTCTATACGAAACCTGTGTTCTATCCTTGGGCACATGCACTGCCCAACACTTTGAAATCAATTACATTTACCAAATGAATTAACTGGTAAATAATGAATGAACGAATAAATACATCAGGAGGAATTAAATGCTCTCTAAAAATTTTAACTCTAATATTTTAATATTCTCCTTTATTTGGGTAAAGTAGAATTCTTAAAATATATTTTAATATATTTAAGTATATATATATTTACATGTAAAATTTTGGGGATCAATATTCTTTGGGAGATATTATACAGAAAAGAATCGGGTTGAATTATCTGCTAATCTAAAAAGTGTTATTGTCATATTTGCCTATGAGAAAAGGAAAGATAAGAAAAGATAATTCACAGAGGGACATGGTTTGAGAAGGACTAGGTGACTTCAATGCTTAAGCTTTTCTTGGTCTTCCATACAGCAAGTTAATGGTAAAATATCCTATATTATTTTGCAGTTTCTGAAGCTATTTTGAGAGGAAATTTCTGATATTTTAATGAACACAGAGTATAAACAGCTTCATCTTCTGCTTGATGAGATTTGCACACATGATCAGTAATTTAGAAATAAAATATATCTATTTAATATTCAGTTTAGAAGAACTTTTTTCTCTCATCCTGGCTCTATTTACATCTTCTGGGAGAATGCTTATCCTTCTTAACAGCTGAGGACAATTTAACTCTCAACTGAAGAAGTGCTGAAAAGAAGCTCATCGATACTAAGAAAGTAAACAAAATCAACAAAGGCAAAAAATAATTTATAGGTATATAGAAATATACATATTTCAGTTTAGCATTTTCTTCTGTGTTAATTTCCCTCAGCCACCGCCTTCCTCTCTTGCTTCTCACATGCATCGCTCATCCTGGGTGGCTGCGGCCTCCCTGTCCATTTCTTCTGCTCAGAGCTCCCACCTCCTCGATTGTTCCTTCTTCTTTGTCTGAATGACCCCTAATAACCCATTTAGTCGTAGCCCTGACGTCATGTATTTCATGAAGTCTTCTACACATGTTCTTGAATTTCTCTGTACGTCTCTATCTTTACATATGCCATATTTTGTTGCAATTATCTGTGGGTTTGTACTCATGACTGAATTGATAATTTTTGAGAAACGTGAACCAATTCTTGCCTTTATTCTCAGTCCCAATCATAGTGCTCAGCACATGAAAGGCATTACTGAAATGCTTGTGGAATAGAAAAAAATAGGAAGGGAGAAAAGGAATAAATGGAAAAGTAAATCACATGATAAGATACTAAAACCTGTGATAATAAGGAATGCATTTCCTAACAGTTGGTTTCATTCTGTTGTTGCTTAAACAGAAAGAACTTCTTAGCTTGAGCCAGGATTCATCTCCATAGAATGTAGATAGTTTGGTCTTAGTTATATCTTTTATAGTCATTTAGTGTAGATATTTAAAGAATAGTGGTTGGTAATTTTTGGAATTTTTCCTTCCCTTAGCCAGCTCTTACACCTCCAAATGCTTTGACACACTGCCCTATGATGAAAGTACACAATTCCTGGATTCTGACTTCTCTATACCACACTGACATATAAGGAATAGTAGGAAAGAGAGTCAGTATGAAGCATATGTGGTGACAGACTTCATAGTTGATAACTGCATCTGTAATTACCAGTCACAATACTGGAAAGACATTTTATCTTATTTAATTGTAAATCAGAGAATTTCATTCTCATTCACAAAATCAGAAAAGCACAATGCAGTCAACTGTTTTGTGTATAAATTAAATGAGATAACATGTGATTTACTTTGTGCAGTCATTAACACGTGCACATGTCCTTTAAGGTAAAAAGTTGTTTGAGTGTGTTTGTGTGTGTGTGTGTGTTTGTGTGTGTGTGTCTGTGTGTGTGTGTGTGTGTGTGTGTACTAGAGAAACTGCTTTCTGACTTAAAGTCATAAAGAGGTTTGAGATATTTTAATAGTACATGAAACCATGAACATGACGTTCAATATAAGGTTAGCTGTAGTTAAATGAACTTTTAACCGGAAACCAGGAAATGATGACTTTAGGTTTCAGCCCTGCTACCATCTGAATGAATGATTTGGTGAAAATCATGACTTCATGACAGCCACATTTTTTATATTTTTTACATGGAAAGACAAAGTCAAATAATTTTTATTATTTCTCCTGAATTTAAGTATTGATTTATGTTCAACAAAATCAAAAGTTATTCAGTGACAGAAGCAAACTTGTAAAATCCAGTGAAATATCAAGACTACTGAGAACACAAGGCTAAGGTAATGAAAAAGATAGAATAAAGTCTATGTGGCTAAAACCATCGGCATTTGAAATTTTGCTTTCTGCTCTCTCCAACAACAACTCATAAAAAATGCTAATGTTGACCTCAAAAAAAAATTTTCCCAGTGATGGAAAGACTTCAAAAATCATTCCAGACAACTGGCCTTTAAATCTCTAACAGCTTGAAAAAGTACAGAGTGACATCCTTCATGTTTAATTCAAGTCATATCCAGTAGTCCCATCAGCATGAAAAGCATGAGGCATAAACATTGAAATTTAATTTAAGTAGTAATTGGACACAAATTTGTGTCTAGAAATTGGAACGTAATATTAAAATAAATCTCCAGTTTCCTCTCTAGTGATAGTAAAATGCTCCTATGATAAACACATGGAGAAAAACTGTGTGTTTTGGATTTTTTTTTTCATTTCATTTAAGAAACACCCATTGAACTTCTACCACGCGCTCTACACTGTATTCAGCACATAAAGACAATATTCACAAGGAAACAAAGTCTTCCCCTTGGAAGAAAAAGCATGTTCACCTCCTCAATGTCTTATCTGAATTTAAATGCTATAGTTTAAGTTTCCAATTTGTTAAATAATCATAAATTGGTCTTGAGAAGTGAACAATCTTATGTTTAGGCTCTTAAAAAAATTCATTGAAAGAAAACGAACATAAAATATCACAATATTTAATGACTCTTTAACTGACTATTCTTGTGTAACACAATACATTCTACACCAAGTTGCCTTTTGAGAGGAGTACTCAGTGTCTTGAACAAACATATTGGCACTGATACTGCTAAATTGGTACAATAAAGCATGACAGCATTTTTACGTTTATATTTTATTTAAAGTATTTTTACATATACTTTAAACAATTTTTTATTTGCTCATCTAAACAAACTGGGAAGTAGGCAGGGCAAGAGCTTTGCTTCTGTAGAATCTAAGCTTCAAAAAGTCAACTGCTGAAGGTCACCAGGTGCTGAAGTCATAGGTGCTAGTATGTAGCAGTAGTAGGTTTCAAGCACAGTGCTTTTCTCTTTGGTCTCCCTAGATGAACGGTTGTTCTGCTTCAGATCTGAGTCACTTTAAGGGAAATAGTCAAGATGCGGCAAATCAAAGGAAAAAGACACTCAGACTTTCCTGTTTCTCCTCACTTTATTGTACGAGGATAACAACCCCACCACCTATTAAAGTTGAAATAGAAGCATCTCAACTAAATGATTAAAAGTGCATCTCTTAGATTCAGACTGCCTGGATTGAATGCTTAGTCTACCATTCAGTAATTACATGTGCTTAGGTAGATTGCTTAACCATTGCATGCCTCAAATTCCAACCTGTGCAATGCTGGTGATAATAGTACCTACCTATAGGCTGGTAGCAGAGATTAAAGAATTTCACTCATGCGGAGGACTTACAGGATCAACACGTAATGAGTACAACTTTAGATGTTAAGTAGTGATACTCAGTTTTTAGGAAACCCTGTGATGTGATCCTTTATGATGTAAATATAAACTGAAAAGAGTGTTGAAAGACAATAGAAGGGTAATGGAACTGAAGAGATCCGGTACTGATTCCTGTTCTGCCACTGTTAAACCCCACAGTCTTTGTCACTTACTCCCTGTCCTGGGCCTCCCTAGGAAGTAATGAGCTTGGAAGAAATGATACCTGGTGAGGTGAGACAGAGAGACTAAGAGCATGTGTTCTAGAGTCAGACAGATTCATGTAGAAACCTCAGCTCAGCCACATACTAACCATTTGATGTTGAATACAGTAAACCAAAAATTACCTGAGACAAGTGTCAATCAATTTAGAAAATTTATTTTGCCAAGGTTAAAGATGTGCCCATGACACTGCCTTAGGAGGTCCTGATGACATGTGCCCAGCGTGGGAGGGGTACAGCTTGTTTTTATATGTTTTAAGGAGACGTAATACATCAATCAATGCATTTAAGAGTTACATTGGTTCCATCTCAAAGGGCAGGATAACTTGAAGGGGAAGGGCTTACAGGTCACAGGGGGATATAAACATGTTCTGACTGGCAATTGGTTGAGTTATTATCAGTAAAAAGAAATGCCTGGGTTGCAATAAGGGATTATGGAGACCTAGGTTTTATCATGCAAATGAATCCTCCAAGTAGCAGGCTTTAGAGAGGTTACACTGTAAATGTTTCTTATAGGACTTAAGTAAGATCTGTACTGATGTTAAGGCTGGTGAGCTATAATGAGGCATGTCCAGTCCTCACTTCCTGTCATGGCCTGAGTCTTTCAGGTTACCTTTCAGAGTACCACTGAGGAGGGAGTCCATTCAGATGGTTGCAGGGAGGTGGGAAGAGCTTCAAATTCTATATTTGGTTTACAACCCCTATTTCACCTTACACAATAAAAAGGGAAGTGCCTGCTCATAATTGGGTGGTGATGATTTAACATCCAATCATATTTCTATTTAATAAATGTGAGTTATTATTACTATTTATATATTTATAAATACAACCCAACATATTTTTATTTAATAAATGTGAGTCATTATTACTAATTATATAGGCTAAGACTCTTTTCATAAAATTATATGATGCCAGGTGCTATAAACCTTCTGAAAAAGGTCAAGGAAACTCAACACTCAAAAGGCGAAAATAGAAACTACTAACTTGTATAAGTGTCCACATTCTGCTATGGCAAAATTTGTATTGATTTGTCCTGCCACGAAGCACCATTCACTTGAGTCTCTGCATTGCTTATGGCACTAAGAACCTCTGGGTCAATGCAGTGAAGAAGGTGAAAAAAGGCAGTAGAAAAACATATGTAGCAAAATTTTCATGGTATCATTTAGGGAATATCAACCAACTCTTCCCAAGAGCATATAAGGTGCCTTGTATTGAAAGTCATGCAAATTATATATTAGAATGACTAAATATGAGTACTTTCTAGAGGTATCCTTGAGTTTCAGGCATGACTTGTTCTTCTCAGTACTCACCTTGTAGGCTGTAAACATGTAAGGATAAAGCCATTTCAACAATTTTTGGAACTCATTTTAAGAAACAATTCAGGGCCTCTTTAAAAGATAAACCTAAAAATGAGTTTTAATATGAGCCAGTGTTCTTGAAACTGGTTACCCATCGTCACTATCAGACAACCTCATTCTTCAACTACTTACATCACTTTAATCATGAAACTTTGTTGTTCCCATTTCTTACCATTTCTACAATCTTTTGTTTTGTTTTGTTTTTGATACAGGGTCTTGCTCAGTCAACTAGGCTGGAGACCAGTGGCACGATCTCAGCTCATTGCAACCTCTGCCTCCTGGGTTCAAGCGATTTTCCTGCCTCAGCCTCCTGAGTAGCTGGGATTACAAGTGCTCACCACCATGCCTGGCTAATTTTTGTATTTTTAGTAGAGTCCAGTTTTCACCATGTTGGCTGGGCTGATCTCAAGCTCCTGACCTCAAGTGCTCCATCCGCCTCAGTCTCCCAAAGTGCTGCGATTACAGATGTGAGCCACTGTGCCTGGTCAGTCTTTCCAATTTTTAATTGTTGGCCGTTCCCTGAGTCTAAAATGCCTTCCACTTATCTGAACCTATCTCTAATTGCCTTTCACAACATTTTCCTGCTGTAGGAAAAAAATATAAATAAATAGCATCTATTGAACCCATGTTCCAGTTATGTAAAAAACAAGTGTTCTCAACAGACAAATATGCCCTTATACCCTAATAATTGACAGAAAGAGAGTCTCATTTCATTGCTAGTATATTGGTTTGCTCTAAACACCAACCACTGTCTTTAGCAGACATTCATCCCCACAGGTGAGAGTAGGAAGCAGGCTTCAACACCTGTTCTGAAATGTTTCCAGGTCAAAGTCATCTTGGACAGTGTTTTAGGTTGTGAAATTATGGAAACTGAAAAGGATATGAAATCTCTGCTTTAGAGGAAATCCAAAGTTTATTCCTATAGAAATGCACGCTTGTGTATCTATAGTAATTGTTTCTGATATGAGCGTTGGTGAGGTTGAATATACTAACTTTAGTATACTGTTTAGTTTTCAAACTCTTTGTATCATTTATTGCATATCTACTATGTATCAATTTTCACACGGTATTTTAGGTCCTGAAGGAAACTCACAGAAATAA
Source organism: Saimiri boliviensis (assembly GCF_048565385.1). Classification (NCBI taxonomy): domain Eukaryota; kingdom Metazoa; phylum Chordata; class Mammalia; order Primates; family Cebidae; genus Saimiri; species Saimiri boliviensis. Next base: position 84,912,014 of record NC_133463.1, read on the forward strand.
AGTAGCCCCCATAGACTTTAAAAGTGTTTATTATTAAATTAATATTTTACATTAATTTTAGAATATTTATTCTAAAATTTAAAATATTTATTCTAAAAATTATTAAAAATTAAAAATATTTATTCTAAAAAATACTGTGAAAAAAATAAAAGGACTGATGGAGAAAACATTTGTAAAAACATGTTTGATAAAGGACTTGAATCTGAATTTGTAATGAATTCTAAATTAATTCATTTAACTCAATAATAAGACAAAAAAATCCAGTTTTAAAATGAGCAAAATATATGAATAGACATTTCACTGAAAAGATTCAATGAGTAGAATTAAGCCTTGTAAAGACAAAAGCTAAGACATTTCCTAAAGGCAATACAGTCTCTGCAAATACTGAGAATCATTAGAAGAGAACATGATTCTTTGAAAATTAAAATGGCAAGTATTTAAATCTTGTCAAAGCACACAACTCCACTGGCAAGATTTAAGAAAATTGAGTCATGAAGGAGCCAGCTTTAGGAATGTCTGGGTTAACAGACATATAAAGAATGTATCTTGTGAGGGATTTAAACTTTATCCTGAACACAAGAGGGAGATATTAAAACATATTTTAGCAGGGGCACTATTTAAACAAACATCCTACTATTACAGTTGGTTTACATTCTATCCAGCATATATTTTTGGTACTATTACATTACCCTTGACACTAACACCATCACTGCTTCTCTTCAGTACGTTTGTATGTCAATATTTTGTGTCCGGCATCGTCCCAGTTCCCAAAATCAAAAAAATAATAAGATGCTCTCTCCATCTGCTAAGAATGCACAGTCTGCTGGGTGAGGAGCATAGAAAAATACCAGTATTGCAAGAGTGAGTTCCATTCTACTGTGCAATACAGTTTAGATTCTAAGATCGCTGAGGATGAAGAAAGCGGTAAAGGGAAATATTTGTGTAGAATCTCGCCTCAATGAGTAGGAGTTTCCTGGGAAATAGAAAAGGGATAGGGAGAATTCCCAACAAAGGCAAGATGAAACGTGGGTGAAAGATGGGGAAACAGAAATGTGGGAAACTCTGAGAGCAGTTTTGGAGAGTCATCTCTAAGTCTATAATGTGGTAGGTCTAAAAATTTTTTTTTAAATATATGTAGACAAAAATGCAGCTTCAAATATTCAAGAGGCCAAGTGTCTGGAGGTGAAGTTTTCATTGTGGAATTGAAGATTCATAGCTTTTTGAAGAAAGAATAAAACATCCAAGTACAAACAAATACTACCCGGAGGCATGGTCCTGAAAACACACATGCACGTGCAGCTGGCTTGGTGGATAAGGATGAGCCTGCAGCTGTTTGGTACATAAGGGCTTCATGTAAGTTCCGGAGACCAGCCACACATGATATATGAAGAAGTGGGTGACACAAGTTGAAACTGGGGAAGTAGTCACAGGCCACACCTTGAAAAATGTTTTATCCTTTGATGAGAAGTTGAAATATTATGCAATAAGCCTATACTATTCAGTATTTTCCACTTTATTGCTTCTAATGGCAGAGGACAGATAATTTTAGGTAGTCTGGTGACTCAGCACAAAACAGCCTGACAAATGTTGCAAATTTATTTAAAGTCTGATGTTCATTAAAATGCAAGTTCATTTTGTGGCCAATTATGTTGATTAATATGTATTTTAAAATCATCTGCTTTCACCAAATCTTTAGATAGAGTTGATACCCCAGGCATTTGGCCCATGTTTAATGGCTGACTTAGTAATCTTCTGAACACCACCATCTCTGCAGGGAGTATATACCCATTTGAGAATCACTGTTATACGTGATGAGGCTCCATGAGGGGGTATTAAGTTCTAAAAGCAAGAGAAGGCATCATCCTCTTCTGTAATGAGAGAATCAATATGCCTCATAAAGTTACATACTATGATGAAATAAACCATAATCCATCCAAAGTTTACTAGGCTCTTATCCCTGCAGTGCCACATTTAACTTGACTCTGAATTTACAGTTAAATTAAAAGGGTCTGCCTATTTTATTCTCTCTAGTGATTTTATTGCTCACTAGAGATTTGCTATATTAAAAAGCACCAAAATTACTTCTATCAATTAATGATATTATACTTAAAGTCTAGATAAATTATTGGGTGGTATTTGAAGCTTCTGTGAAAAAACTTTGCATTGAATAAGGAAATGTGTTGATTTCCTTCTTTTGAGTAGGAAAGCCACTGTTTTTTTTTTTTTTTTTTTGTAATAAATCCTAGTGATGAAAATGTTAGTGATGGCAGTGAAGATGAAGATGTTTCATGTACATTGCAAGAAACTAAGGATACAACATTGGCCTCAAGGAGCTCACATTCAGAAGCTGATGCAGTAAGTAAATCAGCCTCAAATTATGATACAGGATGTTAAGTACTACAACAGAGCTGAACACAGCATGCTACTGGGGTAGAGAGAAGGATGTCTCATGGAAACAGTGGAGATTTCCTGGAGAGTAAGATACTTGACCTGAGTTTCAAGGCTATGTAGAAAATAGTCAGTCAGAAAAGGCTTGGAGATACTCAATAACAAGCTATGAAACCTGTGCTACAGCAATGAAATGTGGAGAAATCGAAGCGCATAGAAAATCAGCAGTGAGTTTTGCTTGCTTGTCTAGACTACAGCCAATAAAATGGAGATTGACAGGTAGTTAAAGGTCCCGTGCAATATAATGACGAGCTTGGCATCCACCTGCAAACTAGGCAAGGCCAGGTGGGCTCCAACATCCTTTCAAGTTGTTAAATGTGTAATGTGCCTGGCTGAGGGGGCAGTGGAGATTGTGATTTTATTCATGTTGTACAAACTAAGCCAAGTCTTGTGACCTAAGTCTGGCACGTGTGTGTGTGTATGTGTGTGTGTGTGTGTGTACGTGCGTGTGTGTGTGTGTGTGTAAAGGTGCCATATTTTTGCTAAGCCATGGGCCTGTAAGTCTCTGCCCACCTGGAGGTGTGTTTTTTTGTAATCTACATGAAGGACAACACCTGTCCTGTAGAAGCCAGTAGATGATTTTGCAAAATGTAAAGGATATGGTTATGGTGAATTTATATTTTGGAAAGGTGAGTCTGGTAGGTGTGCACAGCATGGATTAGATGGAAAGGCACAACCAGCAGAGAGCAGAGAGCCAACTACTGCAGTTTGTCAAACTGTAATCAATTATTCAGTGGGAGCAGATAAAAGGGAACCTATTTTCCAAATATCTTTATCAAGCACTTCTCCTCATAACAGCCTGCTACTTCTGATTTATTTTCCTCAGTTAAACATGGGTATTACTACCCTTTCTCTACTTCAGGTTCTACTAAGATGTTTACCAGTTATTGCAGTTTCCATCTAAGTATGTTTAAGAGATGGATTGAGTCACTTTCTGCTAATAAAAACAATAATAAACTCTCTGTTGTAGTCATGGATACAGATTTTTGGGAGCTCGAGGTTTCTTTTGGGAACTTTTGGGAGTAGCTGTTGAAGAATAGCTATTTAAAATATAAATAATAATTTACAACAATTAATTTTTTAATTATAATTTTAAAACACTCAAAAATTATAAATTAAGAACTTGGCAAATATCACAATATCCATAAAAATAACATAATATGACTATTAATATACTGCCTGACGAAATTTTGTAGAAACTATCCCCATTATTTGTAGTTGCCTATTTCTGATGGTCTTTTTATTTCCCTATTATTTTAGTGGCTTTTTTTTTTTTTGAGACAGAGTCTCCCTCTGCTGCCCAGGCTGGAGTGAAGTGGTGTGATCTCTGCTCACTGTAACCCCCGCCTCTTGGGTTCGAAGGATTCTTCTGCCTCAGCCTTCTAAGTAACTGGAACTACAGGCATGTGCCACCACACCCAGTTAATTTTGCGTTTTTAGTAGAGATGGGGTTTCAGCATTTTAGCCAGGCTGGCCTCAAACTTGTGACCTTAAGGGATCCATTTGTCTTGGCCTCCAAAGTGCTGGGATTACAGGTGTGAGCCCCTACACCCAGCCCAGTTGCATATTTTTAGGATATCTTCATTAATTATATTATTAATTTTATAGTATAATTTTCTGTGGCATAAATAGATGTTTTATTGAGTTGTTTTCTCTAATATCACATTTTCTTTTATGTATTGCTGATTATCTATTAATAATTCAGGAATGTGATACTGGCTGTCACTTCTTGTAGCAGCTGGAGGACATGGGGTTTACTACCTAAATTTGTCACCTGTTTAGATATCATCTATTTCCTTTTAAAGCAGAGTCGATGCTTTTACTTTTATAAGATTTCATACGAGTTGAACAAAGGAACATATGGCAATGACTTGTTAGAGTGTATTTCAGAACTTAGGGGAGAAGAGCTAACACTCAACACTGCCCAGAGTGAGTATGGTGCCCCACACATATTCTGCCTCTGGATGCCAGAGGAACCTCCTAATGCATGTTTTAGTTCTAACACTTTGAGGTCATGGTACTGGGTATATCAGCACACTGGGCGTTAGAAGAATTTTCAAAAATCATTCCTCCATCAGAATGTTAGCAATCACTCAACTAGACATAGATACACCTAAATATATATCTCACTGAAGCTGCAAGTGCCCACACCACCTCAGTACCACCCAAAGTGGAGAAAGCATGCCAGAGGGGAAGGTGACAAAGAAGGAGATGGCATTCTTAATAGGGTGCTCTTAAAATATTTTACTTTTTCAAATTTTATAAAAATGTACTACCTTATGAGTTCCTCCTTAGCAAAGTACCCTTGCCAGTAACTATTTGACGAGATCACCCTGGGTTCGGAGAACATCTGGCCACACCCTTCCCATAAGCCCATGAAAGCTATACCAGCTGCAGTTGAATTAAGAGGCCATTCTCTCTTTGGGGCCATTCTCTCTTAGGGACAGAGCCCTTTGGAAGAAGGACAGAGGATGGATCCCTCTAATGGCTGGGCTAGATTTTTGTAGGATTTTATCTTGAAGCCACACAAGATCCACCTAGACTGCAGCTGTTTGATGCCCATCTCAGTGGTATGGCAGAGGACATAAGGTGCCATTTTCTGATAGACTACCATTTGTTAGGTATAGTACATGGCATTTGGCATGTATCTTTTTTTTTTTTTTAAGACAGAGTCTTGCCCCATTGCCAGGCACCAGGCTGGAGTGCAGTGGTGCGATCTCGGCTCACTGCAACCTCCACCTCCTGGGTTCAAGCAGTTCTCCTGCCTCAGCCTCCTGAGTAGCTGAGACTACAGGCATGCACCACCACACCCAGCTAATTTTTGTATTTTTAGAAGAGACGGGGTTTCACCATGTTGGCCAGGATCGTCTCGATCTCTTGACCTTGTGATTCTCCTTCCTTGGCCTCCCAAAGTGCTGGGATTACAGGCATGAGCCACTGCGCCTGGCCTGCATATATCTTTTTAAACCTTGTCATTGTCTTGAGGGATAAGAGGTTACTAAAACTCAGAATCATTAACCTGAATTAACCTGTATGTGACTAGACAGGTGGTAAATAAAAACTAGGAACTCAGAACCTTTTTTTCTGGCTCTAAGTTGAAAAAAAATGTAAAGACGATGATGATGTAATAATAAAACAGAAGCAAAGCTAATAATAATAGTTTACAACTAAAATTTATTAAATTATTTCCTTTTTTTGGTCACAGTTCTAGATGGTTTATGTAGATCATCTTATGTGAATCATACAGGGCTCTATATGTAGATATATAATCCCATTATGCAGAGGAAGACATTAACATACAATGAGACAACCTGCTCAGTTGTTATGGAGGTATACTGGAATTTTAATTGACTTTACTTCAAAGACAATGTTCCAAGTGTAAGTTTTTGATTAACTTTTAATTGTGTTCTAAGATGAATTAATCGCTGAGTGCACAAGGAATACAAAAACTCAAACATGCAATTTTTGTTTGTCCTCCCTCTCCCTGTGAACTAAGAGAGACATGCCAATGCATTAGTTAGGCTTCTCCAGATAAACAGAACCAATAGGGTGTGTATGGATCTATAAGAGCAGATTAATCATGGCAATAGACTTCCATGATTATGAAAGTCAAGAAGTCCCCCAGTGTGTTTGCAAGCCGGAGACCCTGGAAAGCCAGGGGTGTAATTCAGTCAGTCCTGAGAACTGAAGGAGGAGCTGGGTGGGGAAACCTGGTTTAAGTTCTGGAGATCGAAGCCTGAGAAACAGACTCTCTGATGTTCAAGGGCGAGAAAAGATAACTGTTCCATCTCAAGAAGAGAGAGAAAAATCACCCTTCCTTCATCGAGCTGTTTTGTGTGGTCCTCGATGCATCGGATGATGCTTACCCACTGTGGTACATCATCCACAGTGGATCATTTCTACTGTGGATGATGCACCACAGTGGGTGAGCATCATCTTTTCTACTCCGTCTATTGATTCCAATGCTAATCTCTTCCAGAAACACCCTCACAGACACACACAGAAATAATGCTTTATCAGCTTTCTGGACACCTATTATCCCAGTCCAACCACATATATAACTAACCTTCGCAGCCAGTTTGTAAATATACACAGCACAGGCCAGCTGCCAAGACAATGGGCTCTCCTCATTCTGAGTACACTGGAGCAAAGGCCTTTGGCAATCCAGGATTTAGCAGAAGGTTTGGATTTCCACAATTTTCACCTCTCCAGGCCCTTGAAGCTGGTAGATGATCTGTAACAGGAGACCACCTTTATAGACAGCAAAACAGAGGGAGGCAGTGTTTACACCTGACCCAGTGGCACTGAACAAGTAAAAAAGTCAGGATGTGTGATGAACCCACTGGGAAATTCATGCTGGCAGAAATATTATGTTTGATGCGTTTCCCTTCTGGGAGAACAGCTGGGTTGCCTGGTTGTGAGTCTCCCTTACGGCTTTCTTCTGAACAGATAATGCAGGCTGAGAAGTGAGACACTCACTTGCATGCTTTAATTAAACAGTGGAATCCAAGAACTACTGGGAAACTTACGTGAGAAACATGGAAAACATAGTTAAATTTGTTGTTACTGTGGTGAGCGAGAGAGCACAAACTCACAGGCACTGAGCCTACTGAAAGGATCAGCCACAGTGCAAGGCACCTGAAATAGATGCCCTAATTCACTCTTTATGCCAGCATCCTCATTTCACAGATGAGAAGCCTGGGTTTCAGAAAAGTTAAATTTTTACTCAAATTGACACTAATTATAGGTGGCATAGGTGAAGAAAGAGTTCAGCTCTGACCAAGGAGACGAAGAGGAGCTTCTGATGTGGAAGCTGGCTGGGCGCTCAGTGCATAACATCTTATACTCCTCTTGGACATGAGCTATCTCTCAGAACACCAATTCAGACAAGGTTACTCCGAGACTATGATACAATAAAGCAAAGCAAGAATACTTTGTGATTTTGTGGAAGCACAGACAAAAATCAATATCAATATGCCACCTACAAAAGACCAAACAGCCCTTATATTGGCCAAAATGAGTGATGTCTACTTCTTTACCAATGAAGTTTTATCTTCATTCTAGCCAGACCTCTCTACAGATGAGATTTTTTGAGATATCCAATCTTATAATTGCCTCCAGCTTTCTGACAGCATCTAATTTAGGAAAATTATCCCCTCCTTCTATCCTCCCCAAAATGACCCATCCGAAGCCCCAAATCTACAAAAGGTTACTTCTAGAACCATCTTACTGAAGCACCCATGATTCCTCATGTTGTATGTTCCTTGTCTGTGCCACAGGTAATAAGTTGAACTTGTTCACTACCCACACATTTCTGACAGTTTTTAACTAATCTGGCAACTCTTTCTTTGGTGAATGGTGCCATCAAAGACGTGGAGTGGATATGGAAGCCATGTCAAGTTTGGGAAGTGCCAGTGCTGATGTGTGAACCTGGACAAGCTCAAGAACAAGTGAGGCACCCCTGAAGTTGCTTTGTAAGAAACTATAGGGTTAGGCCATTGGATCTTCAAGAACCTTCTTGGTCTAAAGCCATAATCCATTTAACGACATTCACACTTTTGATACTTGCAGCCTGTTAAAGTGGCCAGGGAAGGTCTTAGTGCCTGCATCAGAGCATCAGACAGAATAGAATAGTGAGATGCAGGGCCAACATTCAGCAACTAGTTTTTTGGCAGACCTGGGAATAAAATGAAAGCCAATTCCTAAGATCAGAGCATAATTGTATCTACTTAGTGAAGACATAACAGTAGCTAAGAGGAACTGAATGCTCAACATTTGCCAATCCTCACAACAGGCTATTGTTAGGTACTATTTGCATTCATTTTCTATATGGGGAAACTGATCTGCAGAAAGGTTAGGCAGCTTGCTAACATTTGCAGCTGATGAGTGGCAAAGCCCAGATCTGAACTTGGACAGGAGGGTCTCGGTTTACGTTCTTCACCCCATGCTTTACTCTTCGTAAGCACAATGTGATCCAGGCAAAGGATTAGAACATTGTCTCACATATGGTACATTCCTAATTAATATTAACTTTATCATCTTATTTAAAGATTCCAACACACCCACAGAAATACGATGGAATTAGCATTCATATCTGTATTTTTGATATTAAAAAAACAGAGGCAGCATCATTAAATAACTCACTCAATGTCACATAGTTCATATAAAGCAAACATGAGACCAAAATCAAAGCATTTCGGACTGTATATATGCTGACCCTACTTGTTATTTGCAATTTATTTGTTCTATAGTCTCTTAAAGACTGTCATCAATATTGAGGTATACATATTATCTTCCTTGGTTCTCACAGTAAGACTATGACTTAGGTACTCTCTTTATCTCTTTATGGATCAAGAATATGAGGCAAACAAATACCCACTGATCTGTCCAACATGATACATAATGTATGTTTTATGGAATCAGGGATCATAACATGAACAAATTGTAGTAAGCATCACTGCAGATGAGTCTTTTACTTCATCTAAGACCTAGTGACATTTACTATATAAAGACAACTAATTTAGTGATGTAAATGTTTTCATTAAAACAGGCCAAGATTTCTTGTCTTCATAATTTATTAAACCCTACTCCAAATGAATATAAATTTCTTTTAAAATTCTTCATTAAAAATAATAATTCAAAGATATGTTTTCTTCTGTCAGTCTAACAGAGTGCTTATATTTTCATAATGACCAACAGTGGAAAGGTTACATTTATTTATACTCATATTCATTAAAAAATATTGAACTCCCACTCTACTCCAGCCACTTGATATTCTCAGTAATTTCAAGGAAACTCTGACTTTGAACACTAAATGACTTGACTGAGGACATTGAAATCCTGGCCTTTTAGCTGCAAGTTATTAGCATACTGAATCACATGCAATTTATAAAATGTTTTCTCAATAAACTTTATACTTGAGAAACTTCTTGCAAATAATCTGTAGATACAATATGGGGTACTGACTTTAGGGTAAGACTTTCTTGTGCTCAGAGTCTTGGCATGATCTTACCAAGCTGAAATACATGGGTCCAGTTATTTTAATTCTTTGAGCCTCAGTTTCTTCATTTATAAAAGCAAGGCTAATAACATTCATCTTGCAGGTTAAAAAGAAACAATTCAACAATTATAGCATAGGATCAGACAGACATTAGGAATAAAAATATAATTAACTTTTTATGAAATGGACATGCAGTCATAAACTAAATAAATGTGTTCCTTAGTAATGCTCCTGTTTTCATAATCAATTTGACATTTTTCGGTTTTTCTAGTCAATAGTCTATTGTGTGCTAGAGTTAGCACAAACTTCAGTAAATATGTATGAGCAATTGCTGAAAACTATCTGGTTGGCTTTTACAACTAAAGTTTTAATTAATTTAATCATTAAGATCAATGATAAATAAGTTTTCTTTGTTAAGAATCCTTAACTTTGAACAAAGTAGAGCTTGAGATAGAAAGGTTTTGCTTCCCTTCTTGTTTTCAGTAGGTTGGAACTTAGCAACAATTTTTAAGTGAAGGGAAAGATGCCAAATAGAAATTTGGATCTGTGCAATGGAATGAAGAGCAATAGAAATAAAAAATATGTGGGGAAATATTTTCTCCTTATCAGTTTTTTGAAAGACAATCGATTTTTAAAGAAAAAATATAAGCCATGCATTTTAACATTTATTACATAGGTAGAATAAAGGTATGAAAGCAATAACACAAAGGACACAAAACCTGTAATTGGATGTGTACTTTTGAAGTCCTTACAGCATACAATAAGTAATATTTATTCATATCAAAATGATAATAACAGTGCTTATTATAATCTATATAATGTCCTCTGTAGAAGAAACTATATAATCAATGTTTATAAAAAGCCAAGAGAAGAGGTAAAGGAATATTAAAAAATAAAAATGATAAAAAATAAAAACAAAAACTTAATCCAAAATAAGATAGAAGAGGAGAAGAAGAAAATTAAATAGATAACAATATGATTGAATAACCATAGCAATATATACCTTAAATGTAAATAGACTAAACATTCCAATTGAAAGACAGAAACTGTCAGAATAGATTTAATTAAAAAAAAAATGGCCAGGCACAGTGGCTCATGCCTGCAATCCCAGCATTTTGGGAGGCTGAGGCGGTTGGATCACTTGAGGTCAGGAGTTCAAGACCAGCCTGGCCAAGATGGTGAAACCCCATCTCTACTAAAAATACAAAAAAAAATTAGCCAGCTGTGGTGGTGGGCACATGTAATCTCAGCAAGTCAGGAGGCTGAGGCAGGAGAATCACTTGAACCTGGAGGATGGAGTTTGCAGTGAGCTGTGATTGTGACATTGTACTCCAGCCTGGGAGACAATAGTGAAACTCTGTCTCAAAATAATAAGAATTATAAATAAAATAAAATAAAAAGACCTGTTCTAGTAGCCTTTAGGGAGGATCTTTAGAGTTTTCTTAGTACAAAATCATATCATAATCAAAAAGAGGTAAATTGACTTTCATTTCCTATTTGAACAGATTTTATTTCTTTCTCTTGATTGGTCTAACTAGAACTTCCAGTACTACGTTGAATAGGAGTGGGGAAAATGAAATTCCTTGTCCTGTTTAAGTTCTTAAGAGAAGTGTTTTCAGCTTTCCCCTGTTCAGTATGATATTGGCTGTGAGTCTAGTATTGACAGTGGGGTGTTAAAGTCTCACACTATTATTGTGTGGGAGTCTAAGTCTCTTTGTGGATCATTAAGAACTTGCTTTATGTATCTGGGTGCTCCTGCATTGGATGCATACGTATTTAGCTCTTCTTGCTGCATTAATCCCCTTACTGCTATAATGCCCTTCTTTGTCTCTTTTGATTTTTGTTGGTTTAAAGTCTGTCTTATCAGATACTAGGATTGCAACACTTGCTTTTTTTTTTTTTTGGCTCTCCGTTTGTTTGGTAAATCTTTCTCCACCCTTTTATTTTGAGCCTATGTGTGTCTTTGCACATGAGATGAGTCTCCTGGATACAGCACACCAATGGGTCTTGACTTTTTATCCAATTTCCCAGTCTGTGTCTTTTGACTGAGGCACTTAGCCCATTTACATTTAAGGTTAATATTGTTATGTATGAATTTGATCCTACCATTTTGATGCTAGCTAGTTGTTTTTCCCCTTAGTTGATGCAGTTTCTTCATTGTGTCGATGGTCTTTACAGTTTGGTGTGTTATTTTTTAAAATTTTTGAACCTTGTTTTATGACCGAGCATGTTGTCAGTCTTAGAATATATTATGTGTATAGATTAGAAAAATATTTATTCTTTGATTGTTGGGTAGAGTGTTCTGCAGATGTCGATTAGTTCCCATTGGTCGAGTGTCAAGTCCAGTGTTTCTTGGTTAGTATTCTGCCTTGATGATCTGTCTACTGCTATCAGTGAAATGCTGAACATTCCCATTATTCTCGTGTAATTATCTATGTATTTCTTATAGGCCAAGATACTTGTTTTATGAAACTGAGTGCTCTGATTTGGGGTATATAAATATTTAGAATAGATGTTTCAGCATGCAAAATCAATGCACAAAAATCAGTTACATTTCTATATAAAAATATTGTCCAGGTTGAGAGTCAAATCAAGAACACAATCCCATTTATAACAGTCAGAAAGAAAATGAAATACCTATGAATACAGCTAACTAAGAAGGTGAAAGATTTCTGAAAAGAAAACTACAAAACACTGCTGAGTCAAATCAGATATAACACAAATATATGGAAAAATATTCCATGCACATAGATTGGAAGAAGCAATATCACTAAAATGGCCATGCTACCCAAACCAATCAACAGATTCAACCCTATTTCTCTCAAATACTCACATAATTTTAACATAATTAGAAAAACAATTTTAAAATGTATATGGGACCTTAAAAGAGTCTGAATAGCCAAAGCAATCCTAAGTGAAAAGAACAAATCTGGACACATCACACCACCCAACTTTAAACTGTACTACAAACCTACACTAACCAAAATGACATGATACTGGTACAAAAACAGATACATACACAGAAGGAATGTCACAGAAAACTCATAAATAAAGCCACATACCTACAACCATCTGATCTTTGACAAGGTCAATGAAAACAAGCTACAGGAAAAGGACTCAGTAGTCCATAAATCGTGCTGTGATAACTGGCTAGTGATAGGCAGAAAAATTAAATGGAACCCCTAATTTTCATCATATATAAAAATTCTGTGGGGCCTCAAACTCTAAACATCCTAGAGAAAACCTAGGAAGTACTGTTCTCAATATCAGCCGTGGCAAAGAATTTTTGGCTAAGTCCCCAAAAGCAATCACAACAAAAATAAAAATTGAAAAGAGAGACTCAATTAAACTAAAGAGCTTCTGCACAGCAAAAGAAACTATCAAGAGAATAAACCAACAACCTATAGAATGAGAGAAAATATTCACAAACTATACATCTGACAAAGGTGTATCATTCAGAATCTGTAAGAAAGTTAAACAATTCAACATCCCACAAAAAATAGCCATTAAAAAGTGGACATGATTATCAAAAAGTCATGCCTACTTTTTAGTGGAGTTGTTTGCTTTTTGAGTGTTGAACTGTTTAGGTTCAAACAAGATAATATCTTTCAAAAGGATATTGATGGAACTGGAGGCCCTTGTTTTTAGCAAACTAAGACAGGAACAAAGAACCAAATACTTCTTGTTCTCGCTTATAAGTGGGAGCTAAAGAATAACAATACATATACACAGAGACAGAAGCAACACACACTGGGGCCTTTCAAAAGGTTGAGGGTGGGAGGAGGTGAAGGGGCAGAAAAAATAACTATAGGGTACTAGGCTGAGTATATGAGTGATGAAATAATCTGTAAGATAAACCCTGTGACACAAGTTTACACAAGTAACAAACCTTCACATATAATCCCGAATCTAAAATAAAAGTTAAAAAAAATAAGAAAATAAACTGAATCCTCAATGTGATATATCACAAGGTGAGGCCTTTAAGAGGTGATTAGGTCATGAGATCTCTGCCCTCAGGAATGGATTGAGCTATGTAATGGATTAATAAGTAAATGGGCTATCATGAGGGTGGGACTGGTGGCTTAATAAGAAGAGGCAAGAGAGTTCAACTAGTACCCCCCACCCGCTTTACATGTGATTCTGTGTGCTACCTGGAGACTCTCCAAAGAGTTCCCTCATCAAGACTTTTCAGGCTTCATAATTGTGAGAGATAAATTTGTTTTCTTTATAAATAACTCATTTTCAGATATTCCCTTATATAACCCCATAGGTGTGTTTATATTAATATTTATGGTCTTTGAATACTATTCAGCTATAATACCATAGAATTGGATCTTCACACCACCATCTAATTTTAGTTACATCTTATGCAATGTCGCATGGTCTGTAGAAAGGACTTCTGTGATAGGAATAAGTCAACCTGGATAGAGATGCAGACACCTGAGCATCAACTCCAGCTCTGAAACCTTTCCATCCTTGCCTCTCTGAATCCGAATAGCTCTATGCATGCATAGTAGAAGTTGGATTAGTTGCTTTCCAAACTGCCTTTCAGCTAGCTCTGAAATTTTGCTGTTTTAATAGCCCCTGGGGGAGAGTTTTACACCCAGATGCCAAGAGGCACAAAGGAGTCATGGAAGACTGTCTGGGTCATTAAACCCTCCTCAGTGGCTAATTTATTCCCAAGAGAGCCATAGCCTCTGGGGCAGCCAGAGTGCACAGGGAGAAGCTTCAGAGATAGAATTGGATCAAGGTGTCTGCAATATTCAGTAGGACAGAATTGGCCTTCCTTCTGACGTTCAAAATCATTCACTCCTATATTTGAAATCAGTAATAAAACTTTATTGCAGTTTAATCATCAACACTGCCTTCTTAAGGATGCTAAGTTACTTGATAGAGATAATAAACTGGCTTATAAGATATCAAAAATTTCCAGCAAAGGCAAATGCCTACATTTGAGAGTTCAACAGAGAACCATCCCTGCATATGAAGGGAATGAGCAGAAAAGCACCCAAATTTACCATGACATTCTATGATTTGTGAGCTATGCTACCAATGTGACATAGTCCTGGAAATTACTTTTGTGTATTTTGATCAAAACCTCCTGTCTAGTACATGAAGCATCATCCCTTGACAGATGTTTAGAGCTGGAAACCACAGTTGAGTAAGGAACACAGGCAGAGTCCAACACAGTGAAAACGAATCACAGACCAATATGGCTAGATAGCATAAAGTTATTTAGTAAAAATTTTAATGTTTAAGAACTTAACCTTACCCCAGTACATACTTACATACATAGACATATTCACATCACAGATCAAAAATTAACATCTGTAATACTACCTTAATTCTGATCTTCTTGAAGATTTCATATTCCATCTCTGCTTCTGTATTAAAACTTTCATTGAGTGGTATGCTGGGACCATTTCACTGGCTCATGAAAGCCAATGGTTCCATTTTCATCAATTAACAAAAGGAGCCAAATTAAACTAAAAGCTGTTGCACAGCAAAATAAACTGTCAACAAAACAAACAAACAACTTACAAAATAGGAGAAAATATTTGTAAACTGAGCATCTGACAACAGTCTAATATCCAGAATCTATAATGAACTTAAATAAATTATCAAGCAAAAAACTATTCCATTAAAAAAATAGACAAAGGACTTGAACAGAAACTTCGAAAAGAAGATGTATCTGTGGCCAACAAGCATATGAAAAAATGCTCAGCATCCCTAATCTTTGGGAAAATGCAAATCAGAACCATAATGAGATATCATTTCATACCAGCCATAATGATTATTATTAAAAAGTAAAAAAAAACACACACAAAAAACCAAAAAACAAAAATAATAACAGATGCTGAAGAGGTTGCAGAGAAAAGGAAATACTTATACACCACTGGTGGGAATGTAAATTAGTTCAGTCACTGTGGAAAGCAGTTTGAAGATTTCTCAAATAACTTAAAGCAGAACTACCATTTGACCCAGCAGTCCCATTGCTGAATATATACCCAAAGAAATATAAAATGTTCTACCATAAAAACATATGCATGCATACATTCATCACAGCACTATTCACAATAGCAAAGACATAGAATCAATGTAGGTGCCCATCAGTGGTCGACTGGCTAAAGAAAGTGGTGTTCATACAACTGTGGAATACGCTGTAGCCATAAAGACAAGATCATGTCTTTTGCAGCAACATGGTTGGAGCTTGAGGCCGTTACCCTAACCACATTAACACAGGAACAGAAAACCAAACACCACATGATCTCAAGTATAGGTGGGAACTAAACATTGAGTAAATGTAGACACAAAGAAGGAACTCAAAGAAGAGAACAGGGCCTCCTTGAACTTGGAAGACAGCAGGAGGGTGAGGATTGAAAAATTATCTATTGTGTATTATTCTGATTACCTGGGTGACAAAATGATCTGTACACCAAATACCCACAAGACATAATTTACCTATATAACAAACCTGCACATGTACACCCTCGAACCTAAAATAAAAGTTGGAAAGAGAAATACATAAATGAATAAATAAATTTTTATTAACTTCCAAACTATACAACATAGCCATATTAAAAGTTAAATCATAATGTTTCCATAATTATACAATAAATATTATATATAATGACATATGTTATATATTATAATTTATATAATTACAGTGATATAATATATATTGTTAATTATGTTATAATTTATATCATTGCAATTATATAAATATTAATACATTACATTAAATATCAAGATAAATAATGAAAATTATCACTTTCTAAATGTATCATTTTATGTTATATATACTATTTTTTTTCTTTTTTTATTTTTTTACTTCTTTTTTTTATTGCATTTTAGGTTTTGGGGTACATGTGAAGAACATGCAAGATTGTTGCATAGGTACACACATGGCAGTGTGGTTTGCTGTCTTCCGTCCCCTCACCTGTATTTGTCATTTCTCCCCATGCTATCTCTTCCCACCTCCCCATTGAGTGTATGGTGGAAATATAATGTAATGGTACCACACCAACTCCGTATTCAGTGACATCACATGGATAGCTTGAAGTAGGCCGTGATGAGAATATTTACACCACAGAAATGAGAAAATGCTGCAAATCGAGTTTGATTTATTGTTTTGTTGATTGTCGACACTTAAGAAAGTGCTGGAGAAAATATGAAAAATGCAGATTAAACTTAGAAGTATGCCACATTTGTAACCATTACATTGTGTATAGCACAAAATATTGGGAATGTATTCACCTAGTATCACACAACTCTTGCCAATGCAACAAAGATGTTGTTCACCTGACTGATGAAAAGGGAAGTTGTGACATACATCTTTGTTGCTTCACTTTGATTTTGCTTGTTATTATAAATGAAAAATATTAACTGACATTTATGTTGGAACTACATTATTTTGTCAATGATGCGGGTGTCTTTGCCTAAGTGGATACTAGACAAACATTTATTCACTGTTTTTTTTTTTTTTTTGTGACACTCCTGTTGGCAATAGAATTATAAAAACTTGTGGTAGATTTTGTAAGAAATAGCAGGTCATGCAGAGGTTATAGCTGTGTAGAATTTATAATAAATGCCACTGTATATTTTACATTATTTGTAAGTTTTATCATTATTTGTAAAGCACACACACACACACACATATATATATATGCTTTTATAAATTCTACAGATATTAAGAGAGATAAGATGCTAAGATACACACACACACATATATAAATATATGCATTTTTTTTGAAGAAGGCTGGTTGTTAAACACTAGGACACAACTGCTGTGCTTTCATTTTTAAAGTTCCTTCTTTTCCAGCCTTTCCATTTCACCACTTTAACTCAATGCAACTTATTTCCACCATTTTATTTATTTACTTTCCCTCTTCCAAATTCATTCTCCGACTATTTTCTCTTTCTTCCTGCCATTCTTTTATCTCAATAGCACGTATTGAGTTCTGTAATTATGTACTCATAGTTCTGTAATTATGTACTCATAATCTTTCACCTGAATAACTGCAATACCTCCCCGGGCTTCTATCTCTGGTCTTGTCATCTTGTAACAGATGCTCCGACTTGCAGTTTTGGTAAATTTTTTTGAGTCACAGATCTTGTCAGACATTTCTTTTGTTTAAATATTCCAAAAATCCCCCTTTGAGGTTATGCATGAATTCTCAACATAGCATCCATATATCCAGATACACCTTGTCTCAACTGCTAGCCCTTGAACTGCTGTGGTCATTTCAGAAAAATGATTAAGAGAAGGGTGAGGCTGGAGTACCATTGTTACTCTGCATCATGTATGCTGCTTATTTCAAAATAAATGTTGACATCTCCCTGTATCCAGTGACATTTATCCCTAAAACTGAAATTACCAAGACTAACTGCCTTCTTTTTGGAATTTATTGAATACTAGTACTGCATTTCTACACTACCTTAGCTCTCTTTCTTTTGTGAGCAGTACCAAGCAGGTGATGAATTGAGAGGATGAAGCAAAACTTTTATCTAATGTGTCCCAGATTTTATCATTCTCATCTCCCCTAGACTAATTTATAGATGAATTATACATTAATGTCAGGACCTTTGCTCCTTCTGGTTTGCGACTCTGGATGGTGTAGAGGTCAAATAGTGAATCTCTCATTTGATCAATGTGGTTCATGGTGAATAGAGAAGACGGCTAACTTTAGTAAAGGGGAGGCAGAGCATGGCCTTGCAGAAACAGAAGTCTCCAAAGGCATAGTCAAGAGAAACGAATCCTCAAACTCTGCTTTAAAATACATCTTGGGCATAAGTCAAATAATGTCTGTCTTTGTGGCATCCATTTGTGCACACAGAACAATCATACATTTGGAATATTTGTACATATCATTCATCACCTCTAATAATGACTCTGAGTCCCATAACAGTAATAGGAACAACAGCAATGCTAACAGAGGCTAAGACTTATTGAAAAGGTCAACTATCTAGTCATTTTTCTAAGTGTTTTGTAAATTATGCCACATAACCCTCAAAACCCTCACTATAATTGCATAAATAACTGCTATTTAAAATATTTATTTTCCAGAGGACCTTGCTAAGAGCCAAGGAGGTTAAACACATTGACTGTATGAGCAGAGCTAATACCATGTGGTTTGAATCAATTTCAACGTGCTCAATTTAAGCCACAAGTCCTCTACTCAAAATACACTTACAACTCTTAGACGTATTTACAACCAGTAATTTTTATTTTTTAAGACTCTGCTTAGACATTACTTTAAGCAAAAGATTTTACATTTTTTGATCATATACTATATAAAAGATATTTGGGCAAAGTTAAGCGCATATATTCCCTGGTAAGTCTCCTCAAGTCCTTTGAGACAGGAAAACGTGTCTCTTCTATGTGCCTTCACTGCACTGTGCTTTCTGATTTCATAGAAGGTATCTAATGCGTGCTTTTGTAGTTGTGAGTTTGCTTGGCAGTGTTTCCTACTCACCCTCACCCTAGCACCTAGCCTCCTGCCTTGCCCTTTGTATAGGCTCAATAAACATGTGTTAGTGATCACAAGACCATGGTAGAACAAGTGATGTTATTACTGTTTTCCCCAGAGTCTGAAACCTAGATTGCCATGGGTTAAGGCCATCTTTCTTCATGGGGGCATTGTTTTACCTGCAAAGGTATTACCTTGCTGGGCTTTTGTGGAAGGTCGTTAGAAACTGTTAACACCTTAGCAAACCGTGTCACAGAGCAGATACTTAAAGATCTAATCTTAAGGGACCTTCAGGAGATGTTAGGCAGAACTAGGGTGAGAAAATAGTTTAAAAGATACTGAGATTGGGGAAAAAGCATTTTACTCTGACTTTAGAAACATTTCTTTGTTGTCTGTTCACAATGATATGATAGACAGATATTGCATTAGACACTAAAGATAAAAAGACAGAGTCACTGTCATTGAGGACTTCATAGACCAGTGAGAGAGAGATGGGCAAGGAGATAAATGACTGTAATGCAATTTAATACATGTTCCATGAACAGCTATCATGGGAACAGAGAGGTGAGAAGACTTTAGGTTGGTAATGATGTAAGGAAAGAATGCACAAATTGGAGAAGCTTGCTAGCTTGAGGAGGAATACAGGACATTCCTGACACCAGAAAGCTTGTGTTCATCACTTCTGAAAGCATTTAACATGGCAATGCATGTGAATGAAGTGACAGATTGCAAGGCATGCCACACAGGCTGAAAAGTGATCCCACCTCAGGCCGGTGTACTTACTTGTACTCATCTGTACTCATTGTTAAACTGAAGTATCATCCTCTCCCAGGTTATTATGGTTTTGAATGAAGTGACAGGATAGCATTTTCTAAACAGTGTGATGCAAAGGTACAGTAGAGTAGGGTTTTAGCAGAAGGAGGAGGAAGGGGAGTTCACAGGAAAATTTAAAACTCCTTAACTGTACCACAGACCCTACAGAATCTTGTATCAGCCCCACTCAGGGCACTGACCATCCCAGTCCTTGTTTTTCTTCTTGTTGTATCACGAGTATTTCCTTTTTGGACCCACTACATTTTTTTCCTGATTTATTCTCTTCTGCTTCAATCCCCAGATCTTCCCATGTTATATGCCTTTCCTTTAGTCATGTTTTCACTAAGGTATCATCTGTTCAGATGGTCTTCATTGTTCATTCTAAAGTGTCAAAGAGTCACTCAAACCCATCCTTCTGTTTCATTTTTGTTACCATCTAAGCTTACACGGTCAGCTAGCGTATAAACTGGTGGCCTTCCCTCTATAATACAAGTTCCAAGAAGACAGAGGCTTTGTTTTTCTTATTAACTGCTATATTCTAAGCATCTAATGCAATATTTGAATCTCAGTATTAATTGAATGAATCAATGAATGGATAAGTGAAGGTAGTTTTATAACCTTTGTGTTTGTTTGGAGGTTCAATTTAGTGAACAGGATGCTAAAGAAAGCCCTCCTAACTGTCTGTAGATAAAGCTATAAAGCCTTGTTGTATGGGTTAAGAATTCAAAAAGTCTCTACATAAACATGAGGCTATTTTAGATTTAGACTGACAAGTGCTTTAAGATTAGAAGACATTTCTACACTTATTTTAGGCAGAAAAATATACCAGCCTTGGAAATAATTGCCTCAGCTAAATATTTTTATCTGTTCCACATCCCATTGCCAGAAACGTAATTATTCTTTTATTATATTTTCCTTTTCTTGACAAGAAAATAAAATTTATTTACAGGGTTCTTTCTAATAGGAGAAACCAATCTAACAGCCAGAGTCCCTTTGTTCTCCAGAAATCACTTGGAGATGTCACTGTGGTCAGATTATTTTTGCTCTTAGCAAACACTCTTTCTATGATCTATTAAAGTATTTATTTTTGTCAGGATGCAGAGACCTAATAACCAATTCTCCAAGCGTCTTGCAACGTAGCATCTAATTTGCCTTCCCTTGAATTGTCGTCCCTGCTGCTGTTTGCTCATTCCCTGGTATAGTATTCCCTTCCTCTCTCAAAAGTCAGAATGAATTCATTCCAAAAGATTATTTTCAAGATGAATTACTCTTCTCTAACTCATTTCTTTTTGATGACATTGTGTTCAGAGTTCCACCTCTTCCTGTGCTGCTGCAGTAACTGACACGGAGAGCAGACAACCACAGGACCCATCAGTGGGCTTCGCAGGAGCATCAATGCTTGATGAATGGGGAGAAGCCACAGCATACTCAAAATGCAGAGGAACCCATGAGGATACCTGGGCAGATCTGATGATAAAACAAGCAGAAAACTTTATAAAATACACAAATGCATAATATGTAGTGACTGCATTAATAATAATGATATCTACTGCTTTTACAACTGTTTAGAGTTATGCAGTGCAAGTTTCTTACCCCAAAAAGAGCCATGTTGACTCAAGGACATAGTGCAGTCAGCCTTCATACATTTGCAGAATAGAAAGTCTACAGTGATTCTGAAACAGGAGAGTTCCCTGGAGCCCCCCTCACAGGACATATGACAGGGGTGTAGTTCATCTGTTTGGTGGCTGCATGCTGAAACCCCTTATAGGACATGGAGTGCACAGATGAGCAGGTGCAGGAGCTGGAGGGGACACTTTTGGGCTCCTGCCTCATGGTGGCATCTAGGGGTGTGTTTCAATCAATGCCATTTTAGCAGTTGCTGTCCACAGATGGCTAAGTGTTAAATCAGCTCAGTGGAAAGTCAGGGTGACAGCCTTTAACACTCAGTCTCTTGCATACACAGGTCCTTGTCCAGCATCCAGGAAGAATCACGTCACACAGACTTGAAGGATTAATGTGGGAGCTTTATTGAGTGATGGAGGTGGCTCACAGCAAGATGGATGGGGAGCTAGAAAGGGGATTGAGTGGGAAGATAATCTTCCCTTGAAGTTTGGCCATCCCGTAGTCAATCTTGTCTCTGATTGTCCCCAGCCAAACTCCTCTCAATGTTCAGATGCTCTTCTGTTCTTCTTCTCATGGATCCTGGAGTTTGGGGTTTATATGCATCAGGATGAGGGTGGGGGACATGGCAGGCCCAAAGGTAACATTTGGGAATGAAAACAGGAATGCCTGTTCCCGTTTAGGGCCACAGGTTTCCAGACTTGAGGATGGTGCTTTTACTAGAGAACTACTCTCTTCTATTCAGTAATCCCCTGCCTGAATAGAATACTTGCCTTTCTGACAGGAGCACTACCCACAGTGTTTTGTCTTTCCTTTTGTACCTAATTTGAATCTTACAACATCCTTGTACAACTATTATAATCTCCATTTTATAAATTAAAACACAGAAACAAAAGTAAATTTCAGGAAGAAATTGAGACCAGTTTCTGTTTGGATAGCCAGGCAACACCAGGGCAGTAATTCAAAGTGATTGTTTTCACCAGAGCCCTCTGATGTCATTTCCTCAGATTGTCTCATTTGGCCCTAGTCATGTGTGATAACACCTTAGAAGAGCATCTCTTCTAAAAGTACCAGTGAATCCCTTCATTCAATGAAGAAAATATCTGCAACCTGACACTTCAAGAAAGGGACAGCATGCAGCAAGTACTTGGACACACCTGAGAGGTCAGCTGCATTTTCTGCCTTTGGGGAGAGCTGAGTCTTTTGAAGGGGACAGACCTTAATCAAATAATCACTTACATAGGTAACTAATGTTCAGTTTCTCATGTGGGGATGTGTAATTGCTAAACATGATAAGTAATATGATTTATTGTATACTGCACTTAAATTTTACAGAAATAGAAGATCTCGAGTGTTCTCAAAACATATACCCAAATGGTAACTCTGTGAGATGATGGTTATATTAATTAGCCGGCTGTGGCAATCCTTTCACAGTGTACGTATATATCAAAACATCACATTGTACACTCTAAATACATGTAATTTTTATTGCTCAATTATATCCCAATAAAGCTGGAAAAAATAAAATTAATGCTTGTAAAAAATGAGAGAGATTAATAAAAAAAGTTGTTTTTATTTAGTTTTCAAAATGATTTAGTGGTTGGGGAATGTAATAGAGGTCCAGTAAAGACCACCTAAGCATCCGAATATAAGCAGAGGTCAGAAAGGTAAACAGAATCTAGTGAAGGAAAGGGAAGAGTCTTCCACAGGAAGACCCTGAAGAGATGCTCTCAGGTCTGGATGGCATCTACCCTAGGCGTAATAGCACTGTGCCTATAGGCCACAATGCTTTAAGGGGTCCACAAAAATGTCTTAATGTCTTTAAACATCAGAAGAATAAAATGAATGGAACCCAGCCTGAAAAATCTTCCTCTTCATATCAAGGCAATTATAAAGTATAGTATTTGTTACTTTTTCTGGGAAAAAGAACCCATGGAGGGAAAAGTGTTTCAGGCCCAAGAAAGTCACGAAGTGGCCTAAAGTGGGAAAAAACAGAAAGCTAGTAAAGTATTGGGGAGCAAGGGGAAGCTGTCATCGCTGGAGCACACTGTCTTCTGCTTCTTGCCATGTCATTTTAGATGGCCCTAGAAAAACAAAACAAAACAAAAAAAACTATCAATAAACAAATTCTTCATTCCTTCTCTTCTGGGGTTTGAGTTCTCAAAACACTGTGTTAATTACTAGCCACTGCCCTTCCTTCAAACCCACCTGTGCCCACCCAAATCCTGTCATAGCTTTTGAAACTGTAAATTGATACAGCATGAAAGGAACAACGGCCAGAAGATAATAAGGGTTTGATATGTTAATGAATGAGTGAAAACAAAATTGTCTATATTAAGTGGGTGGAGCTGGCGATAAGCTATAACATAGTTCAGACGGAAAAGCCATTCCTTTATGACTGACTTCAGCAAGGATTGCTTTAGCAACTGCTGGTTACACTGGGACTGGAACTGTAAGGGGATTGAATCACTGTTCTCAAGGAGGGCCCAATGTTTGAGATTAGATGTGTGATTAATTTACTACAATTCAGTGTGGACAGTTATAAATACGCAGTATAATCAGCAGGAAAGCAATATCCTTTTCCTGAGCTGGGTATGAATAATGAATGGAACATGGAAATGTGAAAAAAATGGGAAGATAGATTTTTCACTCAGAGGAAATGATATGATCCATAATGAAGTGGTAAAAAAAATACAATGCAGCTGGAAATAGAGAACACACTAGAGATTGGAAAATAGATGGAAAAGCTGGGCTAGAGACCGTTCCCCAAAGTTCACTAATTCTTTCTTAATCAAATAACTTTATATGTAGAAAATTGGGTATTTAAACAGAATAAGTAGGCATATATTAACATAACTTGCCATTATTATTAGTTTTCTCTTAATACTGCCACATTTATATGGCACTTTCCCTTTTATGTCAAATTACAGGAAAACACCAATTTGTAGTGGTAACATGAGTTTTTGGGGCAATGAATGTAGCTCTTGAAGTAACATTAGAGAGGGGCAAAAGGAAAAAAAAGAAAAAAGTTAACATTGGGAACAATTCCTTATATGTAGAAGTGCCACTTTGTGATAAAAATATTATATTATGATAAATATGTTTTAGT
Source organism: Saimiri boliviensis (assembly GCF_048565385.1). Classification (NCBI taxonomy): domain Eukaryota; kingdom Metazoa; phylum Chordata; class Mammalia; order Primates; family Cebidae; genus Saimiri; species Saimiri boliviensis. The sequence continues at coordinate 84,936,474 of NC_133463.1, forward strand.
TTAATCTAGGGAAAAGGAGCAGCTGCAGTTAGTTTAAAAGAATTTCCTTCAAAACAAATGTTGTTTTAAAATAGAAATGAAAAGACGTGCTTCATTTATTCAAGAAATTTACCTAGCTTGAACCCCATTTTCTCAAAATTTGATGTAAATAGTATACTATTTTTCCCTTTACTATGATTTCTTATGAATTGATTTTCAAAGAAAGGATATCATGATTCTACTATTCCTCTTCCTACCTGAAGGTTTTGCTAAAGTACCTGTAATTTGTACATGAGTCTCAGTGCTGTATGCTTTATTTACTAAAATACATAACTGTATGAGCTTCAGCTTCAGGACATTTTATGTGTAATCATTAAAACACAAAATTGTTGTCTGGAACTAAGGATGATTATTTTTCTATTTGTTCAGATTTGGGCACACAAAATGATCTATCTTGATACTCTGTTCTGGGCATTATTTTTCTTGCAAATCAGGATGCAACATAAAACTTTCCATAGATATAAACAAAGCCAAAGAATTTAAGATAGTTTTGTCCAGGGAATGCTTCACTCTCACTTTTATATCTATCACAGCATCAACTAAATGCCTGGCACACAGCCCAGCTCTCTGGTCCCACACAATTCAGTTCAGCAACATTAAGCAAGTAACTCATTCACAAAATACTGTTACTGACATATTATGATCTCTCAACCTTTGGGAGACATAAACATGAACAGTTTTATGTTTCCCATAACTACCTCTATGTGTACTTCTTCCTAGTTAGTTCAGAGGGGGATCTATTAACAATATCTCAGCTTCTTTTTATAATTGTTAGTCATTTTGTTTGTTGAATAATCTCATTCTGTTTTTGTTTGTTTGCTTACTTGCTTGTTTTAACTCATTATTATTATTTCAAAGTTTCCGATTCACAAATCCCTTCTTTTTCCTCTGCTTGAAGGCCTGCCATGGAAGGGTTTGAGGATGGTTTTCAGAGAATGCCCTCATTCATTTCTTCCTCTTCTTACCATTCTGATTTTGGAGCAGAAAAAAGGACGGAGGTGCCAAGACATCTTCTGGCTTCTCTGTTGGTACTTGGGTTCCAGTCCTCTTTCTGTTGTTGTCTGTTCTCTTCTCTCATTGGTGCTGTATTGGTTCTCTGAGAAGAGCAGGTTTTTTTTTTTTTTTAGGTGAGAAATGCAAATCAGTTCCATGTTAGGAGAGATGGAGCTTGGTTTTGGAATTCCCCATTTTGTGGACTCTTGCCCCTGTCTTATGAGATAGGACCTGATGTCTTCCTCTCTTGCCAGTCCCACTCTTGCATTGATTGGGAAAGGGTGTGATGGTCGAGGCAGAATCATTTCTGTTGAAGAAACACCTCTCAGGCTGACATAGACAAGGTGCCACAAATGGTTTGCTGTTTTCTGAATTTAGAATGCAGGAGAGCTAGAACCATTTTTTTTAACCTTTGGGACCAGACAAACTTTCCGGACAAAAACTATGACATTTTTTACTTCCCCTGTAATATCCCCCCCATGCAACTGCTGTATACTTTTTCTATACTCACAAGAAAGGCACTGTGGAGAGACAGACTATGATAATTCATGATTCACAGAGGTGTGCTCAAGTGCTAGATAACACCACAGACAAGGGTTTAGCTCAGTCTTTATTTTCAGGTTTAAGGTTCTGGAAGGAATGACATTTGAAGGACATTGAGATGTTAGCTTAGCAGGAAAGGAAAACAAAATCTATGCAGGGGGGGCACAGGTTTTGAATAGAAAAACTCTGCTATAAGGGGAAATGATGGTCTACAAATGCCAGCAACTTGGATATTTGACACTAAAATATAAAATTGACCAAAAGACCAAAGGTAGTTAAGGCAAGGAAAGTAAAAAATTGTCAAATCATAAAAGTTTTCTAAAGTTTAGCTGAAGAGTTTGAATTTCATATGCTAGGAATTTAATGAAGAAATTTAAATCTAAATACATATATTCAGTTTACCAGAAGAAATATTAGCAAGTGCATTAGAAAACAATAATACCAATATCAATTATTACTAAAACATCCTCCTTTTAAATTCTCATCATTTATTTTACATATATAACTTATATTAATTGTTACCAATTACACATGTAGACAGTATTAATCTGCTTTCAGATGAGAAAGTTGAGGTTCAGAGAGTTTCTTTTTCCCCAAATTTATTGTGGCATACTTGACAGGTAAAATGAGATATATTGAAGGTGAACAATGATATTTGAAACACATACATTGTGAAGTGTTCACCACACGGGCTAATCAACACATCCATCACTTGTATAGTTTCTGTTTCCTCTTCCCTCTTCCTTCTTTTCTTTCTTCCTCCTTCTTCCCTTCCCTTCCAATCCTTATCCTTTCTTCTCTTCTCCCGTTTGTTTCTTTCTCTCTTTTCCTTCCTTCTTTTCCTCCTTTTTTTGTGGTGAGAATTCTTAAGATCTATCCTATTAGCAAATTTCAAGAATATGATACAATATTATTAAGAGTAGTCCTTGTTGCACATTTGAACTCCAGACATTATTCACCATCCATAACCAAAATTTTGTACCTCTTGATCAATCTCTCTCCATTTCCAGAGAGTTGAAGCAGATTTTCTGGGATCATAAAAATGACTAGTGTCAGAAATGGGATGATAGTTACTTGCTAAGAAATTGCGACTGATGTTTCTACCATATTTATATGTGTGACTTAAAACAATAGTGTTCAACTACAAAACTCATGTTTTCTTTATGGACTCTTCCTACCATTTTCCTGGGTTTGATTACATGGGCTAAAAGAGACACATTAAGAGACAAATTTCAACCCAAGGAAATTTAAAAATACGTGTCACAAAAGGAAACTTCATTGATAATTCTGCACCCTTCATCTGTCAAACACTGTGGTTGCCCTGCCGAAATCCTCCTGAGATGCACCATGATGGTGCTAACTAGCACATTTCCAACTAATGGAGCTGCATCCTTTTGCCAGAGAACTTTCATTGGTGGTAGAATTCCACTCAGTTCATGCTCCTGGCAAAATATAAATGTATGAGTAAATTCTTCTCTTTGCTATAGGTCTCAACTAATGTCTGGCTGGTGTTGATCTATAAACACTCCTCATCCCTTGGGTGGTGACTGTGATGACTCTGAGCTGTATGTTCTACACTAACTGGTAGAATGTCTCAGCAAGATTGGTCTCCAGGTGTCCACAGCAGAAACTTGCTCAGTAACATACTTCTAACAAATTGCCTTTCCTTTTCCATCTCCTTCTCTATTCGCCTACTTGTGTTTCTTAGAGTCTCATCCAAATGAATAACTTGAACTGATATCCTTGTTTATTTTTTTTTTTTTCTAGAAAAACAGAAACTAAGATAATACAGGCTCTAATTCCAGAAAATATTAGCATGATTAGGAGGCTGTATGAGGACAGTAATAGAAGCTCTCCTGACCTCAACTATGCAATGAGGCAAAATGAAGTTGACAGAGGAGAAATTTCAGCCAAATTAAATGTAGAAGAGTTTAACTGAGCAATGAACTACTCATGAATTGGGCAGCCTCCTGAACCAGAGTAGGCTCAGAGACTGTGGCACAGCCACATGGTTGAAGAAGTTTTATGGATAGAAAAAGGAAAGCAACATACAGAAAATGGAACTGAGGTACTGAAACAGCCAGCTTGGCCACAGTTTGCCATCTGACTTATTTGAATACGGTTCAAACAGTTGGCTGCATTTGATTGGACAAAATCTGGTGACTGACACCAGTGTTGGCTATGGCCTGTTTACACCTCCACTTGTTATAGTTCATGATGTACCAAGAAACCTTTTGGCTGAACTTAAAATATGTAAGGAGGCAGCTTTAGGCTAAACTTGATTTGACAAAGTCCTGAGTTTGTCGTTTATTTTCTATACACTCTTCAGCATGTTCTGGGTTAGAATTCTATCCCATAGACTTCATAACCCTTATTACTTCCATACAGTTGTATTTTAACTATGGTCTGGTATCCCAAAGTCTTGACTAAAATAGGTATTGGGCCCAACACAGTGGCTTACTCCTGTAATTCCAGTACTTTGGGAGGCCAAAGTGGGATAATCATGAGATCAGGAGATTTAGACCATCCGGCTAACATGGTGAAACCCTGTCTACTAAAAATACAAAAAATTAGCCAGGCATGGTGGCATGTCTGTAGTTCCAGCTACTCAGGAGGCTGAAGCAGGAGAATTGCTTGAAGCTGGGAGGCGAAGGTTGCAGTGGGCTGAGATTGCACCACTGCACTCCAGCCTGGGTGACAGAATGAGACTTCATCTCAAAACAATATAATAATAAAAATAAAATGAAACAGATACTTCATTTCTGGTAAGTAGAAGTGACACTTTGAGTTACTCTCTTATTCATGGATACCAGTATCCCATTATCCATTGGCATGAGTTTATTATTTCGTATTTTACCAAATCAAATAACTTATCACTGATTCCCATACATATGTTTCATAAAAGAAATTTCTGCACTTAACATTGAATTAAGACATATTGGGAAAGAGAAAACACTTGAAGTATTTCAAAAAGGAAAGCATGTAAGTCAAGAGAAACAGAGGTTTATACAAAAATGAAAAGAGCTAGGCTAGTGAACATTGGAGAAGCTGCTTTGCAGAGATTAGGAAGTCATAAATAGCAGAAATTATGTGACACCTCTGCCAATTACCTCAGGTGCATGGCACCCTAAAGAAATGATTTGTAGTAAGTTGTGCGAAAGCCACTTTCACAATCTCTTATCTTTTACCTGCCAAAAACCATGTGTCTGCCCTCTCCTGCCAGGGCAATGATGGTGTCTGCTCTTTTAGCTTTCCAAAGCTGTGGTGAGTACCTCCCAGTGGCGAAATGTAAACTGCAATTTTACTGATAAATAAGTCAAAGCAAGGTGGTTTAAGGCTTCTACCTCTGATCCAAACAAAGGAGGCAGAGAAGGGGGCAGGAATAACAAAGGAAGCTCACAGACTATACATGACAACAAAATTATGGTATAAAACGATAACATCTATAAGATTAAAATAAGTAAAACTGAATTAACTAACACAACCATATTAATACGTCTGGTGGGAAAAAATGAAAAAAAAGTGTTCTGAAGTTTGTGTGGTCTAGATAGGGATATAATTGTATTAGGCTAGTTATGTATTTTATAATTTTTAAGGTAATATTAACATGCTCAAAATAGAGCAAGTAACTTAAACACTAGTAGAGGGAAAAGTAGAATTATAAAGAAACAGTGAATGGAAATGAGAAAAAGAAAAGAATCATGGAATGGATGTGACAAATAAAAAATACAAAAGAAGGTGCAAAATTGAAGTTGAAATATATAACTAATTATGTTAGATCTAAGAGGACTGAGACTTCATTCAAAAACACAAATATTTTAAAGCTAGATAACAGAAGAACAACAACTGGAAAAACAAAATCCAATTAAATGGTTTTTAAAAAAACAACTAAAATACAAAGATGCAAAAAGACAGAGTAAAATTACAGAAAAATGTATTTCACGCAAGTGCTACTAAACACAATGAAAACAGTGATTTTCATTATTTTACTGAAGCTCAATAGCTCAGATTTGTTTCTTTATTATAAAAAAGAAGTGTAGGCAAAATACTCATGGACAGCTGATGGGATATGTTTTTCTGTTCCGCCACTTCCCAGAAGGTCACATTTGCATAATTTTCTGGATTGCCAGTTCATCTAATAAAGGGCATTTTCAGGGCAGGTGGATTTCCATAAACTTGATGTGGAGAATCCGAGAACATCTTAGAAAAATATTATCTAGACAGATTTATGTAGCCACTACCAAATTGCAGCAATATTTATTACTTACTTTACAATGGGTGCATCACAGGACTGGTAATTCTCTGAGCCAGTGTTAAATGATTACTTAACTAGCTGCTTTTTCCATACCAAGAAGCAGAGAGGCAAACAGCATAAGGGAAATTAAATGGGGTTATATCTATTTAGAGGTCCTTTGAATTAATTATAAAGTAGAGAAAGCCACTGGCTAATGATGTGCCCTCTATGGCTTTGTTTCTCTTAATGAATGTCTGATTAAGCCCAGAATATAAGTCATATATGTGGAGAGACAGGCGACTTTTTGTTCTCTCTTTGTCTTGACATTAGAACTACAATTAATCTAATCTTTGGGTCAGAATATTTAATAGTATGCTATAAAGAATAATTATAAGGGCTGGATACATTCAGCAAACATCTATTGAATTCCTACTTGTAAGCGTTGTGCTAGGCATTGAGGATGGATAGATGAGCAAATCACAGCTCTGGACTTCTGGAGCTCTAATTGCTCTGGCAGGCATCTGCCTGGCTTGGTCTTTCACTTTAGACAGCTTTCTTTAGACAGCTCAAGTGTCACTATACCTGAGTGGCCTTTTCCTGACCTCCTGTATAACAGAACAACCCTCTCCCTACCCCTCCTCTGTACTCCCAGTTCGGCTTACCTTATTCCATTTCCCCTGGGCACTTACCAACTTCCAACATAAGAAATTTTTCAATTAATTGACTATGTTATTGTATGAAACTATACAAAAGCAAGAAACTTTGCCTGATACCACCACAATTGTTTCTCTTGTGCCTCGATTATTCTCAAAACACAGTGGGTGGGCACAAACATATATTAGATATTTGATCAACTAAAAGAGCCAGTTATTTAAAAACATACCCACAGGGCTACCTCATCCCTCCCCCAGCTTTGCCTTTAGAGCATCCTCACTCCACTCGGTTCAGTGCCAGCTGCGTGGGATTAAGCTTTGTGAGTTTTCCTTGGAGTGCTCCAAAACTCAGCAGTGACTAAGGAAATCCCATCAGAATTTGTTGGGTGTGCACTCACTCCACACAGCACCTGTGTCATCTGTCCTTGAATTGAATCAATTCAGCCCACAAATTGCAAGTTTGCAGCAGTGTCTCAAGGATCATATTAAGGGTTCTGGTCCTAGATAGCTGATGAGAAGCAGCTTGTGTGAGTCGTTCTCATGGAGTGGAAACACAGTGGTGAGTAAACACTAGCTCTTCAAGTGGATTGCATATGAGATGTCTCAATTTATGAAGAAAGCAGTGGGACCCATGGAGAACAGAGAACAGCAAAGTCAGGCAGTCATCCACCCAGGATTGGTGCAGAGCCATGGGAAGCTCCTAGGCACAGAGAAAAGGTGAATAAGTGAGAGCCTCTGAAGGATCCACACTTCCATTCTGTACCATTGCAAACCTGGGCACCAAAGAGCCCTCTGTTTTCCACCAGGCCTCCTGGGACCCACACAAAGGCTTAGGAGTCCCTTGGGACTTTGATCCTTGAAAACTTCCTTGCCAGCTGCCACAGTCCCTCCAACAAGGGAGGACAGGAACTTCCACATGTCCCCAGGATAGATGCCACCTATGTGGTACTGAGGAGCAGACACAGTGCAGAACCCACTGCTGCCTCTTCTCGCCAGGTGGGGCACAATGACTGGGGCCTGAAGTGCAGCTGCCCTGCCCCTGCATGATCACTGGGGTTGGTTGCAGCTCTGAATTGCTCTGGAACAAAACTCCTAAAGGTAACCAGTAGACCGTCTGTGATTGCTACCGTACAGACAGGTGATCAGACTGTATCACATGACACCGCCATCCCTGCTGCTACCTGAAAAATGTGGCTTGATGCTTTCTGGTTCCCTGCACATTCACCCTCTTCCTGCCTTAGCCACCTGCAGGGACCCAAAGACAGAGTCCCTCCCCTTTACATGAAGCCACAGTGCTATCACATCAGAGAACAGGCAAGTCATCAAGCTATTGGTATCAGGCTGAGTGATGAAGTTCTGTCTGAAAACTATTCCCACAGAGAGTCACAAAACAAGTATTTACCAAAGCTTTTAATGACAAAGGGGTCCAGAAATAGACTAGAATGGGTTTCTGAACTACCAGTCACCAGCCCCAGAACAGGGGTGTAATAGGTTAACAGTCCATGTTCCTCTACTTACTTATCTAGAATGAGAAGCAGGTGGAGCCTCCTTATCCCCGATTCCCCACAGAGACATCAGTGCATTTTACCAGAAGCTCCTCCCAGTACGTTCCTGAGGAGTGGTGCCTACACTCAACATTTGGGTATTTGTAAGCAAGCCAGGGACTCCAGTTCTGCCCAGCTGTGTCCCCAAACCCACTTGGAATAAGAAGCTGTCCTATTCCACTCCACTGTCTAGGCCATTATCTGAAACAGAGCATCTCACAGTAAACAAAGATCAGGAACATACACATCTGCCTGTGCTGTAGCTGACTCATATCTGTAACCACTATGTACTGACCTGTAGTTTGAACAATACAACCCAATATAAAACCTGCTCACAGAAGTGCATAGGGCTATACCAACATAACACCAAACAGAAAAATGTTGAAAGCATTTCCCTGAGAACTGGAACAAGACAAGGATACTCACTCTTACCACTTCTATGAAACATAGTACTGGAAGTCCTAGCCAGAGCAATTAGATAAGAAAAAGAAATAAAGGGTATCCAAATTGGTAAAGAGGAAGTCAAACTGTCACTATTAGCTGATATTATTATATACCAGAAAAACCCTGAAGACTCCTCCAAAAAGCTCCTGGAACTGATAAATAAATTCAGCAAAGTTTCAGGATACAAAATTGATGTACACAAATCAATAGCCCTGTCATACACCAAAAGCAACCAAGGTGAGAATCAAGTCAAGAACTCAACCCCTTTTACAATAGCTGCAGAAAAATAAAATATTTAGGAATATACCTAACCGAGGAGGTGAAACACCTCTACAAGGAAAACTATGAAACACTGCTGAAAAAAAATCATAGATGACAGAAGCAAACGGAAACATATCCAATGCTCATGGGATGCACTCTGAGAAACGGTTCGGTGGGAATTACATTTTTACCTAAGAAATGCACAGAAGGCCATGAAATAAAGGGAAGACTTAGACCATTCTGGCAGAACTGAGATTTCTAACATGGTTTGTATGAGGACATCTTTATTTAAAATTTTCATGCTAACTTTGTTATGCCCCCAGGAGAAAATAAGAAAAGGATGAGTGAAAGGAGTTTGAGTTGATTTTCCAGTTAGTTCATCAATAAGCATACATTAAGCAGTTATATCTTTATAGTCTTAAGCTACATGCAGGAACACAATGTGTATTAAAGAACCATTCTCTCACCCTGTATTGAAGTATCTCATAGTCTGGTTGTAGTTTTTATTCAGTCTTAGTAACCTTACAATATATGAGTTCCACAAGGTTTTTGATAAATTATCAAGAGCATAGTGGCTCCACTACGCATTTCTTATTTCTCTTTCCAACAGAACTTCAGTGCTATTCAGGTGTTCGTCTTTTGTCACTACAGCCCATGTGCTTTAGGATTTGAATTTAGCTACAGAATGAGTCTCATTATTACAATAAAAATTGCATCCTTTATTCCATAATTTGGTCCAAATAGGCGAAAAGGGAGTTTTGTTGAGGTCTATGGGTGAATTTTCACTTTTCTAAAAATGAGACTTCTCCTGCTGGATATAAGGAAAAATGTATCCCTATTTGCAACTGGCAGCGAAATTATGATGCAGGAGTACTTAGGATTTATCATCTACAAAACTAGGAAACTGCAGAGAGAGAAAGGGAAGACAATTGATTATTATTCTAGATAAAAAGTATATATTAGTCCCTTTTCACACTGCTATAAAGACATACCCAGACTGAGTAATTTATAAAGGAAAGAGGTTTAATTGACTCACAGTTCCACATGGCTGGGGAGGATTCAGGAAACTTACAATTATGGCAGAAGGAGAAAAGCACACATTACATGGTGGCAAATGAGTAAGAGTGAGCAAGAGCTGGGAAAACTGCTTTATAAAACCATCAGAACTTGTGAAGGCTCACTCACTATCACCAGAACAGCATGGGGGAAAATGCTCCCATGATCCAGTCACCTCCCACCTGGTCCCTCTCTTGACATGAGGAGATTATGGGGATTAAAATTTGAGATGAGATTTGATTGGGGACACACAGCCAAGCCATATCAAGATACAAACTGGGTATTTCCTAGTAAACAAGTTGAATGGTCACTCTACTATAAAATGATAAATAGGCTTAGGAAGAAATCAAGGCTCAAGGCAGAACAATTTTTAAAAAGGCTGATATTCTGGCTATATTAATGAACTACTTGGACTTCCTGTTATAAATGTATAAAATTGCTTTATCAGATAGGTTTCTTTGAGTCTGGTCTCTATTGCTTATGGTTTAGTCCATTTTAAATCACGCACTTGGTACTAATTTATGTTTGTGTATTTAATTAAGTCATTGGGGTATACAGAACTGTTCTTGGATCAAGAGCTATCACACATACAGTAACAGTGAAGAAGTAGGCCCAGGAATGTATAGTTTCATATGACTTTAAAGATAAGTGTAAAAAATACTGTGAACTAGCTTGTGGTTGAAGTATAAGGTCCTGCTGAGATTACAGATATGTATTTGGTGGTTTTCATTCTACTAGCACCTTAAATGCATGTTCCTCCCTTTCATACAGGGGTAAGATTCTTCGCCAAGGACAAGGATAATCTACTTTGATTTCTGGCTTTGTCACTATGTACCTGGTAGCTTTAAACAAGCTGTGTTCTTCTTCCGGGCTTTAGATTACTTATTTCAGCAGTTACCATTTCCTTTTTGTCTTGTCTTTCTACCTTGCACTAAGGGAGGAACCTAGACTTGTATCTTCCAAAGAATCAACTTCAATTAAAAAATCGACTTTCAATTGTTAAACACACAGACACACACACACACACACACACACACACACACACACTCTTTTTACATCAGAGAATCTAGATAAATAATTGTTCAATCAATTATCACTTCTCACCTCTGTGCTGCAGCCAGACCTTTTCTTTCCAAAGTATTTCAATATCAATTGTCTTAACTATTACAATTATTAAATTCACCTGTCATTGTGATGTGGAAGGAGGATGGAGGAAATAGTGAGTTTAGATTTGAAACTGGGTGGCTGTCTCCTTAGCTGATGGGTTTGTGCATATTGAGGGAGCTGAGAGTGAGACAGAGCCCTGTATAGCCATTTGAGAGGCTAAGTGGCAGAACACAGAAAGGCATCCCCATGACTCACGAAGACCAAACAAACAAGAAAGACCACCTGTTGTCTTTATAGTAATGAACACTAAATATAATGATGTAGGCTTTTTTTTTAGTAGAAAATATGCTTAGGCTCAGGTTGGAATCTGAAAATAATTTAATAAGTTAAAATATACATATAAAATATCTACATGTAATAATATATGACTACTATATATTTATTTGTATATTATAATATAAATATTTTAATGTAATATACCATTTTTATATATAATAAAATTTAAAATATTCTGGATAGGTTATTTATGGCCCCCACAGCATGAATTTGGCTGAAATATTGAAACATGAAATACTGGGGAATAGATGGATCGTAGATGATTCCACAAGAGAGGAAGAACAGAAACCATCACCAGCCTTCAGATAGGTAAAGTAAGGCTTGGGCAGTGAACCTTGCCCAGTATCATACAACCATTATGAAGAAAAACGACATGCATTCATACCTTTCACAAATGCCAAATCTTGTCCTCTCGGCTTTCAGATGCACCATTTGTTTTATAAAACACATTCACAAATTAGCTATATTCATCTCCCTGTAAGAAAGGAAAAATTGGAAATGTGGTCCCATAGTGATGAGCATTAACAATTAGAATATAGCCCAAGCAGGTCATAAAAAATTACCTGGGGAGACATTAAGAGGCAGGAGTGTTATCATTAAAGATGATGACAAACCAGTGGCCCGTAAATATCTCCAGTCACCCCAAACTACAGACCTCTAGTGCTATAATGAGTCTCAAGGTTTTATCTCTGAAGCTGTCTCTTGGAAGAAGAGTTATTGAGGACTTTCTCAGTCATTAAATCGTTCAGCTGTTGGAAGTGATTAGTTCCCACACAGATATAGCCTATTTGACCTAGATAGCATGCATTTTATAAATAAATGAGAATGTGGCAGTCAGTTTTGCAAATGGTCTATGCCACAATATTCATTTTATGCTCCTAAAGCCCTCAGCATGTCAATACTTCTATGTTTGTTCCTATTGTTGTGTTACAAATCTCTTTAATAAAATCAACAAGTTTGTTCTTGCTATGAGTTGCAAGGAGTGAAGAAAGGTGACAAGATCATTTTTCAACAGGACATCAATATATTATACAGAAAAAATCTTTGATCATTTCCTCCTTCAGTTATGACAGTTCCTTAAATTAGAGATGTTTAAAATAAAATAATTTTATAGATGGAGGAAAAGAGAGTGGGAGAAAAATCTCTCTGTCTAAGATGGTTAATATTGTTAATTAACACCATTTTCATTTTTCATTTGTGAACTCTTGATGCCACGTCAGCACATTATTTATTATACAAGATTGGTCACCATCATCTCCTGCATACCTTGGGCCCTCTCACATGAATTTTCTGATTTTTTTTTTTTTTTTTTTAACTCCTGGGATAATCCTTGCCCAATTACTAAGCCAGACTATCAGAGCCAGTGTTCCAGAATCAAGCTGAGTTATCATTTCCAAGCTTCTCACATTTCTGTGGTTGATCACATGATGTTACAGGACTTTTCCTTAGTTCCGCTGAAGACAGGGTCCCTGTCACACAGCCATGAAAAATTAGACTCACAGGCAATTTGAATGGTGAGAATAATGGGATTTATTGGACAAAAGGAAAAAAAAGCCAGTGAGGGCCGGGGGCGGAATACAAACTCTTCACAAGGACAGAGTCCCTGATGGTGTGCTTCCCATCTTGCAGTTGGAATTGTCCAGTTCTGCACAGGAAGAAGAGGGACCAGGTTCCTCCCCACTACAAAGGGTGTGAACTTCTGTGGCTCCACCCCACTGTGCACTCTTCCCAGTGTGCATGTTGGTTAGAGGCTCTGCCAGAGAGCCCTTCCCACCTGACTGTCTCAATGGGGCATCACTCAGCCTTCAGGGTAAGAGATTTCATCCGTCATTCACTCCTTGACCCTATTTGCACCTTGGCTCTTCTTATAAAAGTATACTTGATGCGTTTTGCTAAAAATCTCTTAAGGTTTCCACTGGAAATGTGGCTTCTAAACACAATGCCACATGTGATAAAATTTGTTTCTCATTCACCAACATTCTCTGTAAAAATACTGCTCTGACACTTGACAAAATTATTATTCAAATTGCTCACTGCCTCCATCCTGGATTATCTCATTTCCTGCCTCTATAAGATGAAACTTCATTAGATAGGAACGAACAGATATTTGTATAATTATCATGATCTTTTAGTCAACACAAAGTCATTCTCTAAGATACCAGCAAAACCAAGTACTATTTTAATAAATTAAAATAGCTGTTCAGTGTCCCTCTTGTATAACCATGACTAATTATAAGTGTTTTTTAATGTGTAATAAAAATTTAGTAAAAATATAAATAGAATATAGATCATTATCACTATTCTTACAGTCATCATTATTATCAACACAGTTAAACATCTAATATAGGAGAATATACAATGCTACAGATTTTTTAGTACAGGACATGATTCTGACCCATAAGGTATTTCCCGTCCAATTAAATACAAGACACTGATGTGCAAAAGCAATCATTAGCAATGTAAGAAAATAGACCACAGAATTAGTAGTGTCCTGCTCTATCTACTTGGAATTTGAATGTCAGGATATATATACTCTAGGGGACTTTTCTTATTATGCAATATGGCTTATTTCCTAAAACAGTTCTTTATCTTAACCCAATTTTATTTCAGCCTTCATTATTTTGTGTCATGAATTTTCTCAGAATGCGTTCACTCAGTTTTGCCCTTGGAACACTCAATTTGGGAAGGACATTTTGCCATTTTAAGCAGAATTAAGACCAATTAGGCCAAGAATCCAGTCAATTTCTTTTCTTTTTTAATCCAGTTATACCTGGCACTTAACTTGGCAAATGAATATGGAAGTAAGTGAAGAAGAGGGAAGGGAGGGAAAAAGGGAAGGAAGGAAGGAAAGAAAGAAGGAAGTTTTTAACTTATTTAAGCAAATACTAACAAGTACTATTGCTGAATTGTATTGTAAGATTATTTCTTGTTTTGTAAGAAACTGACCAGCTGTCTTACAAATTGACAATACCATTTTGCATTCTAACTTGTAATATGTGAAAGTTCTTTTTATAATTTTTATTGTGTAAATTTAAGGTGTACAACATGATGTTTTGAGATATCTATCTAACTAAAATGAAAGTCAAATAAAATATGGAGAAAAACATACAAATGTAAATGTTTTATTTGGGAAGTAGTAATTACAGTTGAGGGCAGAGACACAGAGCAAGTGGTCTTCGGCATGTCTAAAAAAAGAGAGGGTTAGACATTTTACGAAAAGAAGAAATGTAACATTTTATTTTGAAAGAAAATTTTTGTCATTTACGTTTTGTTTTGAAAGAAGGTTCGTTGTCACTAGTAAAATTTTGGAGGGCTAGCAAGCTCTGATTTGTGAGTGATGGCTGTGAGTAAAATTATTTAAGGGTTGCAGCAGGTTATTTAAGCAGCTTTTAGGCAAAACTAATTTCAGTTTACCACAGGCAGTTTCAACAGCCAGATTCTCAGAGAATTACATTCTTGGAGCAGTGCTATGTCCTCTGAGTGTGTTTTCACCTGGACTCTCAACTCTGTTTTAGTTGGGTATGACAAGAATGAACCAGTTTTTATGATTAACTTTGACAATTTGTACACAGTGAAATGAAAAATAGAGATAAGCATATTTGTCATCTCACAATATCACAGTTGCTTGTGTGTGTGTGTGTGTGTGTGTGTGTGTGTTTGTGTGTGTTTTAGTGGGGTGCATATGGTAAGAGCACCTAAAATATATCTTAGAAAAATTCAGTAGGCAATATAGTGTTACTAACTAGAGTCTCCATGTTGTATTTTAGATATCTAAGTTCATTTGCCCTGAAGACCTGCAACTTTGTACTTTTGACTTATATTTCCCTATTCCTCCTCTCCTGCCTCTAGTAACTATCATTCTAGTTTCTGTTTTTATATATTCAACTATTTTTTTTAGGACTTCACATATGTGAGAGATCGTGCAGTATTTATTCTTTCTGTGTGGGTCTGATTAATTTTCCTTAGTGTAATGCCTTCCAGGTTTTATCTTGTTGTCAGAAATGACAGGATTTCCTTATTTAATTAAACCCGAGTAATATTTCTTATAGTACATATATACTACATTTTTTTGTCTTATCGATCAGCAAACATTTAAATTTTTCTGTATCTTTGCTATTGTGAATAACGCTGCAATAAAAGAAGGACTGCAGATGTATCTATGAAGTGCTAATTTTATTTATTTTCCTTGGATATATACCCAGAAGAGAAATTGCTGGGTCATGTGATATTTTGACTGGGTTTGTAATGAATCTACAGATCAAGTTGGGAAGAACTAATATCTGACAATATTGAGTCTTCCTGTCCATACACATGAAATATATTTCCTTTTATTTTGTCCTTTGATTTATTCATGGAAGTTTGTAATATTTATCTCACAAGATTTTGTACATATTTTGTTAGATTTATACCTGAATATTTTATTTTCTGGTGCACCAATGTAAATATTACTGTGTCCTAAATTTCAGATTTTACCTGTTTATTACCAATATACAAGAAATTGATTGACATTTGTATATTAACCTGATTTTCTGCAACCTTGTCATAATTATAAGTTCCAGATGTGTTTTTGTTTTGTCCATTCATTTGAATTTTCTACATAAACAAACATGTCCTCAGTGAATAAAGACAGTTTTATTTTTTGCATCCAAATCTGTATTGAATGTATTTTCTTTTCTTTTCTTTTTTTTTTTTTTTTGTCTTACTGCATTAGCTAGGACTTCTAGCACAATGTTGAAAATGAGTATAATGAGAAGGCCACATCCTCAATTTGCTCCCGATTTTAGCAAAAAATAAGTTTTTAGTTTTTCAACATTATACAGAATGTTACCTGGAGTTTTTTTGTAGATGTTCTTTACAAAGTTGAGGAATTTCTCCATTGTTCTTAGTTTGCTGACAGTTCTTGTTGATAGTGAATATTGAATTTTGTCAAGTTTATTTTCTGTATCTACTAATATTTTCACGTTATTTGTCTTCTTTAGTCTTCCATTGTGATGTATTAATTGATTTTTTAAAATGTTGAGCCAGCACTGCATACCTGAAATGAATCTTATTTGGTCATGATCTGTGATTATTTTAATGTATTTAATTTTCTAATAGTTTGTTGAGGATATTTGCATTTATTTTATGAGAAATATTGGTTTGTAATTTTTTTCTATTATCTTTATTTGTTTTGGCATTAGGGTAATGCTGGCTCTATAGAATAAGCCAGGGAGTATTCGCTCTGCTTCTATCTTCAGAAAAATATTGTAGAAAATTGGTAAAAATGTTTGTCTTAAATGTTTGCTAGAATGTACTGGTAAACCCACATTAGTTTGTTACTTTATATTTTGGAAGGTTATTAATTATTGACTTAATTTCTTTAACAAATATATGCCTACCCAGATTGTCTGTTTCTTGTTGTGTGGCTTTTGGAAGATATGTCTTTCAACAAATAGGTCCATTTGGTCTATGCCATTTGAGTACTGGGCATAGAGTTATTAATAGTATTCTCTTGTTATAGTTTTTGTCTGTGATCACTGTAGTGATGAACGCTCCTTCATTTCTAATATTAGTAATTTGTTTCTTCTCACTTTTTTTTCTTTATCAGCCTGGTAATAGGCTTGTAAATTTTGTTGCTCTTTCCAAAAAGGAGCTTTTGATTTTATTTTTCCAATTTTTAAAAAATTGTGCTGACTATTAAATTATTATTATTATTATTATTATTATTATTATTATTTCTCTTAACTTTGGATTTAATTTTCTCTTATTTTATCTCCTAAGGTGGAAACTTATATTACTGATTTTAAATCTTTCTAAGCAATACTTGGAGAGATTTTACATTTACCTCGAATGCATCCCACAAATTTTGGTGCATTTTAAAAATTTGCTCCAAAGTATTTTTTAAATTTCTCTTGTGATTTTTTTGACTCATGTGTTAGTTAGAAATTCCTTGTTTAATCTTCTAACATTTCAGAGTTTTTCAGCTATTTTTCTCTTATTGATTTCTAGTTTAATTCTATTGTGATCTGGGAGCATACATGATGTGATTTATTGTATTTTGTTAAAGTGTATTTTATAGACTAGAATATGTCTATCTTGGTGAATGTCCTATGTAAGTTTGAGAAAAATATGTATCTTGTTCTTGTTGAAGTCTTCCATAGATGCGAATTAATTTTGTCCTTACTGATTTACTGCCTATTGCAGCTGTCCCTTTCTGATAGAGAGATGTTGATATCTCCACTTATTAGTAACTTTTTAAAAACAATGTAAAGAATAATCCCTAAAGGAAAAGATACAAGTTAGCTCTACGCTCTACTTGGCTTTCTGCCATAGGACATAAATACCCACCCTTGTAGTCAATTGATTTTTCAACAAAGATAGCCAAGAAATTCAATGGGAAGATATCAACTGTTTAAAAAACGGTGCTGAAATATTTGGATATCATATTGGAAAAAGTAAATAACTCTTTTCTCTTTCTCAAATATTTTTAAAGAACTTATTGATATCCCATTTATCAAAGACCAAGAATAAAAGCTAAAAGTAACCTGTTGCAGAAAACATAGAAATTAATCTATACAAACTTGACATTTGTTAAGATTTTAGGAAACATAAAGATTGCACTAATCATAAAAAAATACAGAATTAAACACAACAAGGACCTAATCAAAATTAATATTTTCTTCATCAAAAGTCACTGCTAACAAAATGAATAGCAAAACCACAGACTGAAAAAAACGTTAATAATACGTACATGTGATACACGACTTATACCAGAATACACAAAAGTGACAAATAAATAGTCAAAAAGGAAAATCACCCACTTAAAAACAGGATCAACACATTTGAACAAATTTTAAAAAGAAAGCTATGTTTTGGGTACAATTAACAGATGTAAAAGTGCTCGATATTCCTATCATCAGGGAAATGTAAAGCTAGACTGCCTTGTGATACTGCTAACCTCTTACTAGAACGAATGCCCTTTATATACACCAACAACCCTGAATGTTAGCAATGTGTGGAACAGGTAAAATTCTTATATGTTTTTGGTAGGTGTGTGCCACTTTGGAAAATGGTTAGTACTTTCTTATAAAGTTGAACTAATATCTAACCTGTTTCTGAGCAATTATGCCATGAGATACATACATATAAAGTTATGTATGTATAAAGCATAATCTCAGTAGCTTTATTCATAAAAGCCTATAAGCAACTGAAGTATTCAATACAAAAATAAATAAATATTGTCAGTGAAAACATATACAACTACTGATACATGGAATAACGTAGGTGAATTTAAATATTGTTATGCTGAATAAAGGAAATATGATGCAACAATTGCAACATACTGTGAATTTCTAAAACAGTGTAATCTAATCTGTGGTGACATAAACCAGAAGAATGACTGCCCTTGGGTTCAAGGTGGAAATAATCTGAGAAGAAGCATAAGGGAATTTTAGGATAGTGAAAATGTTCTATTTTTTATAGTGGTGTTTCTTAAACAAATGTCTATGGCTTTCAAAACTCATCAGTCTCTAAACTTAAGGTCTGGGCCTTTCACTGTATATACATTCTATCTCAATTTTTAAAAGTGGAACACAAAAAAATTATCCTATCAGAAATATGTCTCTGCCAAGATTTTTAAAATTAATTTATTACATGCCTATTTGTACATTGTCTGTCACAATGTAGACATTTGTGAAATGTTGTTCTTTCTGTGTTTCATGATATTTTACAGGATTTGGGATTTATTGGCTCAATGATTCAGCATTGCAGTGGAAACGATTTGAAGACGGGCATATTTACGTGTTTAGTTGAGTTCTGTCACTACTGATAGTGTTAATTTAGGCAAATTCCCTCTGAACTTCTGAGTGTCATTTCCATATCTGAAACGTAAGATTTTATTTGAGCTGTCATGATTGCAATAAAAAAGATATTTACAGTATCAGACCAATAATAGTTGTTCAATAAGGAACTGTATTTTTTAATTGAGTTGTATGTATGTCGAGAGATTCACGAACAACTTATCTTAATCCTTATAATATCTCTATGGGTTAGAATTTATTGCTATCCCTCCTTAAAAAATGGGAATTTGAAGAGAGCTAAGTAACTCAATATCACCAAGTACCAAATAACACAGCTAGATTTTCATCCCTGGGAGCTGAACTTGAGGTTGCTTTTTCAATATGACTTTCTTCCATCATGTCCCATAAATGGTGATGATGGTGAGGATAATGATGGTGATGATGATGGTGATAATTACTGTCATCATCTATATATTTACAGTTTTCTATAAATCTCTTCTCTAATTTTTTAGGCAGAGGACCACAACGACTAATTTAAGGTCTTCAGCATCAAGAAGCTAACAAATCTCAGGGCATCATCCTTGTTGAACATTTTCAATATTTAAAATTATTGTCTTTATCCTAAACTAAAATTTACCCACTGGAGTTTATGTGCTCACTGTAAGTTATGCTCAACTAGTCTACTCTTTTAAAATAACAGCCTTTAAAATATATGAGAATATCTATTAGAGCAGATTGAGTCTTTTCTCTTCTCTTGACTTGTGACAAGGAATTTACTGAACATATTCCTTGCATGATTCTGAGAGACTCAGCAAGCAGCCTGTGGCTGATAGGCCACGTTTCTGGCTTTACTGTGTCCAGTGCTAATAACAGCCCAATGGAGCTTAACTGGCCTGAATCCCGAGTCTCATCTAGTTCCTCTAAATCTTAGGTGATATGAAAAAATCTCATGACATTGTACTCCCCTGACCTCCTGCTCCGCTTTCTCTGCTTCTCTTACCCTGAGATCAAATGGAAACTCCTGCTTTCAAAATTCACTTATGAAAAGTACAGTGATAATGGAAGAATTTGACTACTATAGTATAATCATTTTTTTTTCTATTTAAAGGGTAATGCTAGGTATGCAGTTTATAATAGTGAATTTCAACCAATTTCTTTGTGATGGTACAGATCTGGATATAGTGTCTGCTCAGGGTTGGAAGTAGGGTGAAACTAACGAGGTAGTCACACCAGGCACAACATTTAAGGGTTGCTAAAAGTCTCCATAATCAACATCAATATTTTAACACAATATTTTAAAAAATTAATGCAGAAAAATCAAGGAAAAACAAAACATCAAATTTTAAAATAAAGACAGAATCAGTTTGGTGATCTTTATAAGGGAATACTTATCAAGCATTCCTTCTGAACTTCAGAGTGTCATTTCCACATCTGAAATATAAGATTTTATTTGGGCTATCATGATTGCAATAGGAAAGGTATATACAATATCAGACAAATAATAGTTAGTTGTTCAATAAGGAATTGTATTTTTTAATTGAGTTGTATGTATGTCGAGAGATTCATAAACAACTTTTCTTGTCTTATCTTAATCCTCATAATATCTCTATGTGTTAGAAGTTATTGCTATCCCTCCTTAGAGATTGGGAATTTGAAAAAAGCTAAGTAACTCAATATCACAAAGTATCAAATAACACATATAATGAAAATATGACCTGGCTATATCTTGCTAAGATGGAACATGTATTTCCTAAGGGAAGATTCAAAAACAAAGTGGAAAATTAAGGGGGTTGAGGAGGGAACTTGACAGGAATAGACAGCTTGGTGCTACTCAGTGTCTGAGTTGAACTGGTAAAATGGAGAATTAACAAGGAGAGGGTGGAGCCTCAAGGATATCTCTTAGACAAGCAAAGTCAGTAAGTCAGAGAGGAGACACTGTGAAACAAAACTCCTGGGAGACAAGGACTTGTTCAGTATGTCTATAAATATACTTCTTGGGGGGAGTGCTAATAATAATAATAATAATAATAAATAATTTAGAAGATACAGTTTGAAAGAAAAGGCATCAATGAAAGCTTGAATTTTAGCTCTAGGTCATTCATTAGTAGCAATAACAGTAGTTCTCATTTTATAAAATTACTGTAGGAATTGCATGAATGGCTATTTAATATACATTTGCAGTATTACCATGATAAACTGTGTCACATGCAATAATATAGTTGCATTTCTTTTTTAAAACTTTTAAGTTCAGGGGTACAAGTGTAGGTTAGTTACATAGGTAAACTTGTGCCATGGGGGTTTTGTGTACAGATTATTTTATCACCCATATATTAAGGCTAGTACCTAATCTCCTCAAATATTGCCTCTTTTTAGTGTGTCTGCTAAATTTCTTATTTTTCCTTTAAAAATAACTATAATTAATCTTGGTCACATTATTTCCCATCACTCTCAACTTTTCTCAGTAGTCATTCATATGATGTAATCTATCAATAGACTAGCTCCTTGGCATACTTATTGTGAGCCTTCTGATGTGTTCTCAAGGCTGTGGGATTCTACTACCATTCCTGGACTTGCCCCCTTCACCAACCTGGATTTTCTCCTCTCTCTCTGTATTTTATTCCTGTTTCCTCGATTTTAAGATTTATCTTTCTTCATTTCTTTACCCATTTTAGCACAGCATACATAGAATACTTGACAGAACAAATAATAATAATAATAAACTATTCTAAAGTTCATACGGAACCAAAAAGAGCCTGAATACCCAGTGTAATCCTAGGCAAAAAGAACAAAGCTGGAGAATTCACACTGACTCACTTCAAACTATACTACAGGACTATAGTAACCAAAACAGCATGGTACTGGTACAAACACACACACACATAGACCAATGATAAAGATAGAGAATCAAGAAATTAATCCACATGCATACAACTATCTGATCTTTGACAGAGCTGACAAAAACAAGCAATGGGGATAGTACTCTATATTCAATAAACGGTGCTGGAAAAACTGGCTACTAGTATGCAGAATACTGAAACAGGATCTCTTTCTTATACCTTATATAAAAATCAACTCAAGATGGATTAAAGATCTAAATGTAAAATGTAAAACTATAAAAAACTAGGAAAAAACCTAAAAATATAACATTTTGGTTATAGGAACTGGCAAACATTTTATGATGTAAATGCCAAAAGCAATGGCAACAAAAGCAAAAATCAACACATGACTCCTAATCAAACCAAAGAGGTTCTGCATAGTAAAATAAACTATCTTAAGAGTTAAGGACGACATACAGAATGCGAAAAAAAATTTGCAAACTATCCATCTGACAGATGTCTGATATCCAGAATCGGCAAGGAATTTAAACAAATGTACAAGCAAAACACAAACAACCTCATTAAAAAGTGGGCAAAGGAGACATGAACAGACACTTTTCAAAAGAAGACATTTATGAGGCCAACAAGCCTATGGAAAAATGTTCAATATCACCAATCGTTAGAGAAATGCAAATCGAAACCACAGTGAGATATCATCTCATGTCAGTCAAAATGGCTAATATTAAGAAGTCAAAAAATAACAGATGCTGGTAAAGTTGAGGAGAGAAGGAAATGCTTATACACTGCTGGTGGGATTGTAAATTAGTAGAGAGCAGCATGGAAAGCAGTGTGGGGATTCTTCAAAGAACTAAAAACAGAATTGCCATTTTGCCATTTGACCCAGTAATCGCACTAATGAGTATATACCTAAAGGAATATAAGTCATTCTACTATAAAGATACATGCATGCTTATGTTCATTGCAGAACTATTCATGAATCAACCTATATGCCCATCAATAATAGACTGGACAAAAACATGTGGTACATAGTCACCATGGAATGCTATGCAGCCTTAAGAAATAACAAGATTATATCCTTTTAAGAAACATGGATGGAACTGGACGTCATTATTCTTCACAAACTAATGCAGAAACAGAAAACTCAATACCTTAATACCGTATGTTTTCACTTATAAGAGGGAGCTAAATGATGAGAACACATGGGCAGAAAGAGGTGAACAACAGATACCTGGGTCTACCTGGGGGCACATGGTGGGAGAAGGGAAAGGTCTTGTAAAAAAATATCTATTGGGTACTATACTACTATGCTTAGTACATGGAAGATAAAATAATCTGTATACCACAACTCTGAGACATAAGTTTATCAATATAACAAACCTGCACATATACCCCTGAATCTAAAATATTTAAAAATAAATATTAATAAAGATTATTTGAAATAGAGTGATAAGAAATAAATCCTCATGACTTTACATATCTTGTCTCCAATTTTTTCACTTTCTTAATATTTTGATTTTATATACTTTTATATTGAACATGAGTTTCCTTTTGAATTTTTAAAACATTATGCAACTGACTTCTATTGTCCAGTGTTGCTATTGACAACACCAATGCTATCCTGATCATCACTTTCATATTAAACCTGTGTTTTCCTCCTCTCAGAAAGTGTTAGATCATATTTATCAACACTGTGGTGATATGTATTTATTTTTCAATGTACTTATGAATCTTCCCAGTTTGAAGACTTGTAAAATATTTGTTTCTGTATTACTTTATGTGAAATTTTTCTCTTTATTGTCTTACACAGCCTTCTGTTTCTTTTATTTTCTTACATATTTTTCTTCTTTTTAAATTATTTTTGATATCTTTTTTGTCTATATTTAATTGTCAGAGAAGATTTTTTAATGTTTTAAAATATATTACACAGGTTGGAATGCAGTGATAAAATCTCAGCTCACTGCAACCTCCAGCTCCCAAGTTCAGGCGATTCTCCTGCCTCAGCCTCCCTAGTAGCTGGTACTACAGGCATGCACCACCGTGCCTGGTTAATTTTTGTATTTTTAGTAGATCCGGGGCTTCATCATTTTGAACAGGGTGGTCTTGAACTCCTGACCTTGTGATCCACTCACCTTGGCCTCCAAAAGTGCTGGGATTATAGGCGTGAGCTGCCGTTTCTGTCCCATTTTCATGTTATAAAGACAGTATTCTTGTTCTCTAAAAACTTTTATTAAAATGGCATTTTTTGTTTTGTGTCCATAATAACTAATTTATATATGGTGGTTGACTGTTATTTTAGTCACTCTTTTATTTTTTGATACCACCTTTTGATCATTATTACACACTTTTTCAGCCAATGTTTATTTAAATTTGCCAGTATGTGTGTCACTCTCTATTATTTCAGCCTTTTCTTCTCAATTTAACTTTATTCTACCTGAAATTGATTCTTGATTTTGTTAATAAGAATTTGCAAGAGGAAGGCTTACTCAGTTTTTCTTTTGCAATGTTTTGCTTTGTTTCCGAAAATGTTTATTTTCTCCTTGTCTTATTTATTCTTGATTGTTGATAGTTTTGTTGAGCTTAGATTATGAGATTGATAATTGTTTGTATTTAGCAATTCGGGTATATTTTTTCTTTGTCTTCTATCCTCTATTTTACTGATGAGAAATAAAAATATCATTCCATTTCATTTCTTTGAAAGAAGCTACCTTTGCTATTATTTTTCTAATAGCTTTCTAAGTGTATTTGAATGCATGTTCACAATGATTTGTCTATTTATTAATATGATTTCCTTCCTCTTATAGGCATTAAATAGGCATTAAAATTCCTTAATATAGGCATTAAAATCCCAAAACCCTGTCCATAAGTCGTATATCTGTGTTTAAAACTTCCGTAGATCACTGCAATATCATCACTTGTTTTTTAGTGTCTTGCTTAATTCTTAGCATCTAGAATTGCTTTCTTTTAAATTAAGCCATATTTTGCTGTATCTCTTTATAACCTAATTTACATTTAGCATCTATATGTCTTAGTGGCCATTCTTATCAAATCTATGTGTCATAATACTTGAGTTGAACCTGCTTTACAAGAGCATGCTAATTTTTTTTAATTCCCACAGAAGCTTTGGTGCAATATTAAAATTCTCACTAGCTTTTTTCTTCTCTGAAATGCCAAAATATTTATATGGCCCATGCCACCAAATATCTGATTGCATGATACATGTTTTTCCCAGGAGTATTTGTATATATGTATACAAATATAAATATATATATATATACACACATATATATATACATATATACATACATATATACATACATATATATATATATATATACACAAAAAAGGACATTATATATATATGTCCTTTTTTTTGTTCTATCATAAACAATGCAAACTGTGTTAAAAAGAAGATATATCCTAATCTTAAGTCCAATGTGACAATGAACTAGTCTTAAAACTGGAGACTTAATGAAGGAAGCTTGACAAACCATATAAACCAAAAACAAAGTATTATGCCATATAGAAATTTAAGTTCATAAAGTACATTCATCTTCATGATAATTTTGGGAGCCACATTTTATCACTTCACTTACATATGAAGCAACTAACCCTTTAGGAAGTATGGTCCAAAGTCACAGAGTTAAATCACAGTAGAGAAAGGGGTCAAGTTATTTCTTCTGCTTAGTAGAGTATCTTTGCTACTGTTTTATATTTCCTATGCTGTTTCCTTGCTTGCAAATTGGGGCTGCTATGAGATTCAAGAAGTCTATGTATGCGCCTTTACTGTGTAAACTGCCTGGTGCTGCGTAACTGTGAAAACAGAGGATGGCTATAATGCCAAAGAGCAGAATTCTACGTTGACAGAGAGGAACCCGGCCTTTCATACCTTGGTTAATTAACATGGTGGCCATCTTGTCTTGACCAGGTTCCCTGAAAGGATTTTAATGGAAGGGCAATGCTCTCAGAAAACCTGAGTATGAGATCAGCTCTCTCCATAGTATCATCTTCTCAACAAAGAGTTTGTCTTGCTTATTTAAAAGGAAATAAAAATATCGTGTCTCCCATCCTTAGCGTGTTTATTTCCCTGTCCAGCAGTGTGTCTCAACCTGTCAGGCTTGATACCTACAGGATTTTATAGCTCTCTCTTCTAGGCTTCACAGTGCCTTTGTTAGGATTCTTCTTCTAGCCAGGTCCCTACTGTGGCAGTGAAGGAAGAAGTTGAGGTTATTAGCCAGCTCATTCCAGGCAGAAACATCTCCCTGACACTTGGCTGGGATAGCTATATAAACCCTTTATCGTTAGAAAAGCAGAAAACCATTTAAAATTGAAGTGCAATGAGAGCCAATGTACTTTAAAGCAAGTGTATTTACATGTAGGCTAATTAAAGAAATCTTTAAAGAATTCAACGTTACAGATGGTACACTGAGGAAAATGTATATTTGGTTATATCTTTCTTTCTCTCTCAATGCTGAATTGTACAATAAACACATATTCATTTATAGAATTCTCTCAAGTTGTTATGGCAACGGAAATTTAGGGTCAGACAGAAAATGCATGGTTGCCACTGTTCCCTGAGCCTAAAAAAATAGAGTTTTAAAATCTGATGAGCTTTGAACATCATTGTAAAAGAGGAAGTTTACTTTTGTCACCTATGATTTCATGTCTAGACTTCAGTCTCTTCTCTGACAAACTTTATTATGCCTGAAATCTTCAGTTTCTTTCCAAATAATCTTGTTCCACATAAAGAATATCAAGTAATTTATAGTTAATTTGTATGAGTCAATGTTATTTTGTTATTTCCAGTAAAAATTTATTTACTTATTTTTTATTTATCATAATCTTGCAGGATTGTCGCAAACTCTATTTAATAATGTCTGGCATATTTCATATTAGTTTTCATGTCTACAAAATGGGTTTGATAAAATAAGATACCTGAGAAACCTATATTAATAAAAACACACACAAAATAAAAAATAAAATCACATAAGAGAAAACTCTTCAAAAATAGTTATTTATAAGGGCACTTTCCTGTGCATTTCAAAATTTTTATTTCATATATTCATCCAGAAAATGTGGATAATGCATTTCATATGTGCAAATGCTCACTAAGAAAGGGCAAAATAAAATAAAATTTAGTGTTTGTCCTCAGGAACTCACCTGTTAGGCAGGTAACCTTCATAAGCTGAAGTTCTGGCCGTAGGTGAAAAAAATTTAAAATAGATTGTAATAGGAAAATAATGAATTTCAATTTTATCCTTTATCAGCAGAGACTGTAGCTTGCTTTATTAAGCTGTCTAAACTGACTAATAAGAAATCAGTCATTATCAAAGTATATACAGAGTTCTATGGAAACTCACAGAAAAGATTATCGTCCTTTAATAAGGAAGAGGTATCTGATTCTTCTCTCAGCCTGCTCCTATTGTCTCGGCCTCATCTCTAATTCTAGCCATGCTACAGCTATGGTAGGTCCATGGTGGGCTCGGCTCATTTCTCGTAGAAAGCTTCCCACTTCAAGCCCACAATCTGTTTCTCCAGCATGCTGACCCAGGGCATCTGTGAAACCATAGCTTGGAAAATATGCAGAATCTTACTCAGACATACACACATACACAGCCAGAAGTGCAGGAGTACAGGCACACCCTGGGGCAAACCTGAAACAACAGGGTCAGGAGAGGATAGCTAAATTGTCTTTCCCTGTTAGACAGAGTACTTCATTCCTTCTTTTGGATATCGACTCTCAATTAAACTACATGCGTAACTGTATCGACTCAGGCTGTGCTTACAGAGACACTCTGGGTGAAAGCAATTGCTCTAGGAGTGGACCTTGAAAGCTAGTCCCCAGGAGGAATCCTGCAACTGGATCAATCACCTGTGAGATGACAAGAATCTTACTGTTATTAGCAAGAGGAAATGATGATAACCCAACTTGCACATTTTACCACTGAAACATCTAAAACTCTCATTTGGTTATGTGCCAGAGCTGGAATATGCTTCATGAAGAAGGAGGCAGAACTGATTGTGTCACAGCTCTATCCTTTCAACAGCTTAATGTTATGATAATCGTTAGGCTTTGAGATTACCCAGCTTGGGTGTGCTGCTTGGGAAGCCTTGCAAAAAGGAAATAAAACGCTCAGGTTAGGCAACCATTAACTTTATGCACTCTAAAAGCCCACTGTCCACAAGGAATTATTTAAAGATAGTTTATGCATAATGAAATTCTCATCTCCTGTATCTGCAGGCAAAGATGTGTTGAAAATGAGACTTAACTTCTATTTGATAATGGTGGAATGATTGTTGAAAGTCTTAGCTAACAACCAGTCTGAAAATGACTAGCAAACGTGGTGTCTGTCTTACAGGATCAGGTCCATATGTATATGCCCATAGCTGGTATATAGCGTGCTCTCACTAACAGAACAGATGGATGCATGACCCAAAGGGTCAATGCAGCATCACCTTCACTTCCATCACTTCCAGTGCCCAACGTGCAGAGAGTCTGCTGTTCTTCCCCACAACCTCAGACTCTGCTGGTTTGAAGTCATAGCACACAACATCAATATCAGGTTACTTTAGGCTTCTCACACCTGTAAATCAACTGACAAAAGAAGTATTTTAATGAAATGGGTCACAGAACATGAGGAGCTGGAGGTTCTGCTCCAGAGTCACACCATGGATGTGTGTCTGTCACCAAGGGTGTTCTTTGTGCCCTTCTCTCCAGTGAAAACGGCAAATGGGCAATTGCTGTAATTGAGAACAGCAAGAACAAGGCTAGAATATTAGTCTAAAATCTTTGGGTTTTTGGGTCTTTGTCACCCATCAGACAGGTAACCCAGAGAAGCTGAAGGTCTGGCCAAAGGTGAAGGAAATATGAAACAGGTTGTAATAGGGAAATAATGAATTTCATTTTTAGCCTTTATCAGTTGATGAAGTTTGTTTTATTAAGCTGCCTATATTAGATCTTTTTTACAGACTTGTAGCTGTCACGCTTTGGTGACTCAGTGATATATTAGACAATGTAGGACACACACAAACAATGCAAGGTAGCCTCTATTAGATGCCTCTTAGGGATAATGTCACATCCTCATCCAGGCCTTGCAATCATTCCATCTGTGGCTAGAGCAAGCGGTCTGTACAAGCTTTAGATTACATTGCACTGACAGTGTTACATCTTAAGCCTATATCTCACATCTCTTGTTTACATTCTGGGCTTTCTTTGCCATCATGGGCATCAGTATGGTACCCTTGGCATGCATTCACAACAGCTAAGAATTACAGAGACAACTCTTACCAATGGGGCACAGGAGACAACATACAAATAAATGTCTCTACCTGTCATTTCTGGAAGACAATTTGGGGAAATCACTGCCCAAATGAACTACAAAGACACTCCTGTCTTATCATAGGCTCCACTCTCCACACGACGGGAAAGTAAGATGAAAAGTGTCATAAAATAGTGACAATAATTCCGAAGGAATGGAGAAGAGAGGTCCAACTTTTTGAGCAGAAATGAGAAGACAGTTATGACATGATGCTTATAAATGGCAAGAATAAAATAACTTATGCAACATTAAAAAAATTATCAGTAACAGAAGCTTACTTTAGAAAGAATTCTTATTTTAAAGAGACAACTCTCCACCTGCATTAAAAAGTAGAATTTCTAGTGTTGTCAATGTACGCTTTTAGATTTGTTCTTCACTATTACAGCAGGTGCCGCTCCAATAAGGAGTTATGGAGAATTTATATGGGTGTCAATATATTAAATTATTATAAGGGCAGGGAGGTGATATAAATGATTGTTTTTGTGTAGGTGGAGATTCTGATTAAATGAAGATCACATATCATTCTAGCATGGGCTGCATTATTCAGCTTAATCTGGTAGCCACATGGAAAAGCAGATACGTATGTCAGATCTAGGAAGTACTTTTCTTATATAATTAAAAAAAATAGTTGTGGGAATTTAAGAATGTGTACAGAAATAATTTTGCTAAAAAAGTACAACCAATAATATGCCTGTGTGTAAAATATAGCCCCAGATTTGTGTCTTCTTCTTTAGCTACTGCTCTTTACATTTTACATAGCCCATTATTTTATTCAGTTTAGTATTCTGAGCTTGAACCTGCCTGTTGTGGAATCAGTAGCAAACCTGGATTTAGACCTATAACCACAACTCAACTATCCCTGTTTTTTGTGTGATTGTAGGGTAATTAATATTAGTTAATCCAAGTTTACTCTTTCATATGATAGTCCAACGATAACAAAATAAAAATACCTGTAGAAATATCGTCATAAAATCTAAAAATAAAAATATAAAGTATAAAATGAAAGTAATAATACTCAAGCTTCACATTGACAGAAATAAAATGATCAACTTCCTTAAAATCTCTGGCACAACTCTTCGTGCACTGATAATTGCTATTAATATTATTTGTATCCAAATAGTTATTAGCTGTTATTCTTATTTGAACATTTTGCCCCTGTAGTTGATTAACTTAAATACCAGTTTTACTGAATTGCTAAACAAACCTTTACTGAGACCTGTCACGTGATTATTGATCCATCACACATTTACATAAATAGTCGTTTGTCCTTCCTTCCTTTTTTTATCTTTCCTTCCTCCGACCCTCTTTTCTCAAATGGATCAGCTCTGCATTGTCCATTGTCAACCTTTAGGCTAAGGCACTACTCAGTAAGTTCAGAAAGGTATTATTTCACCTGACAGTTCTCGATCGGGAGTTGTTAGTGAAATGTCACAATAACAAAGACAAATAATTCAATGCAGTTTGCAGTCTTATTAAATTACTAGTCAGTTTAGAAGAATAAATTCAGTTAGTGGAATAAATTAACTCCAAAATTTAACCTGTTACCCTTGAATTTTTTTAACTTTAATATGTAGTTAGAGGCTTCTTTTCATATAGTGCTGGGAATTGAGATATTTTAACCAGCTTTTCATCAAATGTCACTTACCGTAAGTTAGTTGTTGTTTGTTTGTTTTTTGTATGTTAATCATATGTAAATGTGAGCAAATACTTTTAATTAATGCATTTATCAAATTTTATTTGTTTTAAAATAAGTACCTTGTGCTTCATTACTAGGTTCTAAAATTAATATGATACTGAGATACTTAACTGTTAACTGTTGATATATTTGATTATGTAGATTCCTTATTCAAAATGCTTGGAAGAAGAAGTGTTTTAATTTGGAATTTTTCTATGTTTTGAAATATTTGCATATACATAATAAGATATCTTTGGAATGGGATCCAAGTCTAAAGAGGAAGTTTATTTATGTTTCCTATACGTCTTATATACATAGCCTGAAGGTAATTTTATGCAATAGTCTAAATAGTTTTCTGTATGAAACACAATTTGTGTACATTGAACCAGCAGAAAGTAAAGGTCTCACTATGTTAGCCACCTTGGGGGCAATCTGTGGTTGTTTGGCATCACCATAATTCCTGATGCTGAATTTCTATGCTATCAACAAGCAAACATTTTATTACATATAATTATGCATTAAGAACCTAACCATAAAAAAGACGTACCATTAATACAATGAAAAAATAATGTGTCAAGGGTAACTAAGCACACATTAACATCACCAGGATACCATATAAGCTGCTAAAGACCAGCAATGACAAACAATGGCTGGCTCTCAGTCTCCACCTTTGATTCTGTTTAATTGAAAAGTTCACTGCATTTTGGCAGAGGGGAAGAAACAACAGAAGCAGTTGAGGGACCAGAGAGTGAGTCCTCCTCAAGGGAGGAGGAGGCATCCTGCCGAATGGCTTTTAAAATGTTTCTTCCAGAGTCATCTGCATCATTAATGGTTTTTGTCTTAAAAGTCTCTCTGTGATTATACAGTCTAACAAGATTTCTTGTTCTGTTATGAACAACCTCTGCTCTAGTCTCTCAAGAAGCCCATCACACATTTTCACCGTCTCATCCATAGGCACTTTTTCTGCAGTGTTAACAACGTCATCTTCATTATCACTCTTATCCACATCGCCTTGATTTAGACCCATTTTGGCTATTTTACCATCAGCCAATGACTGAACAACTGGAACCTCATTATTGATATTAAAAACTACTTCAAGATCCACTCCTTACAATTTACTGATGGTCTCTGAAGGTATAACTTTTGCCTATGTGAGGAGTTCAGACTTTTTCTTTACTTGAAGTGTGAAATTCCTTAAGGTCACAACCTTGCTCATCATCATCACTGAACATAGCTGCAGGTCAGAGGCTGTGCCAGGCCTGCACAACTGTGTCTTTAGTCACTGTGCTCCAAGCGTACAGCATCATGTATGCCAAAGTCCCTTTGAAACCCACCCATACCAACACCTCTGTTCACTGCTGCTACAATGCTGTTCAAGAAAGTGTTTTCATATTTGCTCTTCATCGGTCTAGGGATATCCTGTTCACATGGCTGAATTAATGAAATCACATTTGGTGGAAAGTTGGTAACATAGCATTTCTTTATATATATATAGAAAAGCTTTTAGAAATTGATGCTTAAGTAAATTATCATACATTTGCTTATTTGTAGGTTTTTACATGGTGTTGATTTTGTGCCAGGCTCGGAACAGAATATTGTACAGCAAGAGATGACAGTGTGGTTTTAAAGAATTCTAGATATATGAGGGAATACAGAAGACCCATTAATAAAATGACAATATGCAGCATATATTTAATTTTTTATTTGTAATTATCTGTATGAAATGGTTCATACACATTTTCTTAAATCCACAAAATTGTGTCTTAGATTTATTAAGCAATTTGCTTAAAGTTGCATAGGCAGGGCTGGGCACGGTGGCTCAGGCCTATAATCCCAGCACTTTGGGAGGCCAAGGCGAGAAGATCAGGAGATCAAGAGATTGAGACCATCCTGGCCAATATGGTGGAACCCTGTCTCTACTAAAAAATACAAAAATTAGCTGAGTGTGGTGGTGCGCGCCTGTAGTACCAGATACTCGGGAGGCTGAGGCAGAAGAATCGCTTGAACCTGGGAGGCGGAGGTTGCAGTGAGACAAGATTGCGCCACCGCACTTCAGCCTGGTGCCTGTTGACAGAGCAAGACTCTGTCTCGAAAAAAAAAAAAAAGTTGCATAGGCAGAAAATGATAAAGCAGGAATGTTATTTCAGATCTGCCTGACTTTGAAGTACGTATTTTTAACAAGAACAATATATTCTGTATTAAAGACATAAATAATCATAATGTGAAAGTGTATTCTTAGACTAAGAGAACACATGCATATGTGCGCGTGCGCGTGCACACACACACACACACACACACACACACACACACTTCCATATGTCTGAACCTTTAATATGGGCAATTTTTACATTGCACATTCTGCTTTTCTGCAATAAATATGCACTGATTTTATAATCATGATTTTTTAAAAAATGTGAGAAGCTGAATGTTTTTATGAGTCGTCAAATGGGAAATCTTGCAAACTGGGCAGGAGGTCTCTGTTTTCTCTGTCTCCTTCCTGAAGGTCATGCTGAATTCAGACTCTGCAGAAGAAAAAGGAGAAGACCATTCTGGCTGCCCCAGGACTCAGAGATGGTATGTGCCCAAGCACCACACCACCTGGCCTCACTGGGATACAGGAATGAGAAGCAGACTATGCAACAGACCATTTGAAGGCCAGCATAGGGTTTTGCATATTTGGAATCCGGCACTTGGCAAGCCCATGGTAAATGTTAGGGATACAATGAGCTGCCTTCTCTTTCTGCTCCTTAATTATATTCTACTTTATGCTCTCCCTTAGATAGCCAGGGGTGGTTTGGGTTGTGCTAAAATTCTTGAAATGCTCTGGTTAGAGGTAGGTAAGTGAGGAGGCAAGGGTGTAAGCTATTATTTCTTACGTGATTTCTATTTTCAGTTCTGGTGCTAGTACCTTCCAGAGGTATCGAGTGATTCATCACAAATGCTCTACGATACAGGTATTACTAACCACAGCCTAGAAAAGCCAGGCTCCGTGGGCTGGTGTAAGGTCTGAGATGACACAATCAGTGCCATAACCAGGCATTTCCATTCTCTTGTTCATAAAATCCCTGTGTTCTCCCTGAATCACTGCTTTTTCACCTCCGCTCTTTATGCCAGAGAAATAGTAATCTCTAACTTTGATACTAGTTCTTATTTGTCCTGATGTTAACTGGATAAATAGTCTATACAGAAACCTGATGATCCAATACTTATTAACATAATGCATCATTATAATAAAAATTATAAACTCCACTACTCCAAATGCTTCTTTTCTATGTTTAAAATAATTTTCCACAATACTTGAGATGTAGACTCTTGCTATTCAATGCATGATCTGAGAGCCAGTAACAAGGCCATCAGCAGTGTGGCTGCCAGAAATGCAGGGGAGGCTGCACTCTAACTAGCTCTCCTGTGGTTTTTACATATGTGAACATTTAAAATACTTATTGAATATTTTAATTAATGCCATTCAACTTACGGATATCATTGACATGCATGTGTAACATTGTGACATGGGCTGATGATCATTATAATATTTATTGACAGCTCACCACAAGCTGCATTCCCTGGCAACTAGTATACATGCTTCATATCATGCAACATATGAAGCATGATTACACTGGCTTTCAACCTGTGAAGTGAATTACACTGGACCTTAAGTGGAAAAGTAGGCACAGTACCCCAAGTGTGCCTTTTTAAAACAATGCCTGGATGGGTCAAGGCTTTCACAGCTGATGACAGTGATTTCATGAAAAAGTCCTATTGTGCTGGGCACGGTGTCTCACGCCTATAATCCCAGCGCTTTGGGAGGCGAAGTAGGCGGATCACGAGGTCAGGAGTTTGAGACCAGCCTGACCAACATGGTGAAATCCCATCTCTACTAAAAATACAAAAATTAGCCGGGCGTGGTGGTGTGTGCCTGTAATCCCACCTACTCATGAGGCTGAGGCAGGAGAATCACTTGAACCCAGGAGGTGGAGGTTACAGTGAGCAGAGATTGTGCTATTGCACTCCAGCCTGGGCGACAGAGACTCCGTCTTAAAAACAAACAAGATCAGCAACAAAAAGTCCTATTATTCCTATGTTAGAGAGTAATGAGTCTTTAAAACATTGCATTAATTCTGGGTAGCACGGTTAAATTTTAGACTTATAACTGTCCCAGTCTTAAAAACAAACTTTTAGCCAGTAAGTTTAGTTGCCTCTCTTCTAGGCTTTTACAAACTGGCAGTAGAAATAGAGTAGTATGCCTAAAGCTATATTTCACTGGAGGTTATCTGAGGTACAAGAGATTCTTATGATAAAAGAAACGTAGGAGAGTTTGTGTAAGGTGTGCTTATTAACACATTGTCTAAATGATCCCTTCTTTAGATGTAAGCAGAGTGTTTCATGAATGGAACTGAGAGAAGCAGTAAGAAGTTAAAGAAGAAAATAAATGTCTGGACTGTCAGGAGTTTACAATTTCTATCCAGGGTACAGCTCAAATTTCTCCAAACATAGGCAAATGAAGAGGCTGATACTTAACACTCTTTAGGGGAACATTGTGCTGTCTGGGATATCTTATATACTTTGGCTAAACGATTTCGAAAAGCATATTACATTGGACTTTAAGTGGAAAGGCAGGCAACCAGAGAGTGCCTTTGTTTAACGGTGCCTGAATGGGTCAAGGGTTTCAGAGCTGATGAAAATTTTAGCGTATTAATCCATTTAGGAAGCTGGCTTCCTCATCTTGTGCTTGATTGCTAATCACAGACATTACATAATAGGCAAGCTCCTGGCATATTGGGATTGAAACACACTTTTAAAACAAAAGCATGATACTCCTCAAAAAGTGCCAGAGCTCTTGGCTTTAATCCTACGCTGTCAGCTGCAGCCCCAAACAGAGCTGATCATAGGGGCCTCCTGATCAGAAAGCCTGCACTGGCTCAGCAAAGCCTACAGAGTGAAATAGTTGTCCCAAAATCTCAGGGACTTAGACATTCAACAGAAATTTCTGTTCACTCTGCCTCTAAAACCCTCTAGACTCTAACCACTTCTTACCATAACCTCAGATGCCATTCAAGTACTCAAAAGCCCACATACCACTCTACCATTCTCTCTCTCTCTCTCTCTCTGTGTGTGTGTGTGTGTGTGTGTCTATCTCTCTCTCTCCTCTCCCCCCACTCACATACCATAGAGACACAGATGGAGGGTGAGAGTCACCCACTTTTTTTTCTCTCTCTGTTTTTATGATGGAGCATATTAAACAGATACCAAATTAGACAGAATAAAGAAAACTTCATGTATCCATTGCTCAATTTTAACAACAAACATTTTATAGCCAACATTTTTATATCCACACTCACCCCCTTTCTCATATACTATCTTTTGAATTAAACCCAGATATTATATTGTTCCATCTAGAAAAGAATATCAGTATATTTCTCTAAAAGATAAAGACTCTTAAAAAGCATAATTACAAAGGCATTTTGACATCTCAAATCCCATATTTTAATATTGCCATATATTCAGGCAGTGCTTGCATTTCTATAAATGGCACCTGCATGCACATGGGTATATATGTGTGTATACATGCTTGTGTGTATGTTGCAATGGTTGGAATGTTTGTGTCCCTCCAAAATTCATATTTTAATGTAATTCCCAATCTGTTTGTATTAAGAGGTGGAGTTTTTGGGAGGTGACTAGGTCGTGAGGGTTTCCCTCATGAATGAGATTAGCGACCTTATAAAAGAGGCTGGAGGGACCTTGTCTGGCCCTGACCATGTGAGGACACAGTAATTAGGCACCGTCTCCTAACAAAGAGAGAGCTCTTAGCAGAAACCAAATCTGTTGGCATCTCCACTTTGGACTTCTCAGCCTCCAGAGCCATGAGCAATAAATTTCTGTTATTTATAAATTATCCAGTCCCCAATATTTTGTTACAGCAGCCCCAAACTGATTATAACATATGTATATTTTTATGTATAGTTGACTCTTATAAAACATGGTTTTGAACTACCTGCATGGATCCACTCACATGTTGATTTTCTTCTGCCTTTGACACCACTGAGACGTCAAAACCAACCTCTCCTCTTTCTCCTCTTCCCCAGCTGATGTCATGTGAAGATAATGAAGTTGAAGACCTTTATGATAATCTAATTCCATTTAATAAATAGCAAATATATTTTCTCTTCTTTATAATTTTCTTAACATTTTCTTTTCTTTAGCTTACTTTATTGTAAGAATACCATATGAAATATAAGATACAAAATATGTGTTCACTGATTATTTATTTAACAGTCAGATTTCCTGTCAACAGTAGTCTATTAATAGTTAAGTATTGGAGCAGTCAAAAGTTATACATGAATTTTCAAATGTGTGAAGATACAGTGCTCATAACCCCCATGTTGTTCCAGGGCCATCTGTATGGATAGAAGGATGTATAGATGATAGATAGATAGATGGATGGGCAGACAGATAGATAAATGATAGATAGAGAAATACAGATATATCTATAACTATGGAGAAAAATACAAATATGTAGATATAAATATAGATATAGACAGATATAGATATAAATATGCATATAAATACATTTAGATGTGTATGTAATATATACTTTGTTTATTAAGTTTGTATCCAAACAGGAATTGTTGATACATCCCTTAAGTAACTTTTAA
The DNA here is from genome assembly GCF_048565385.1 of Saimiri boliviensis. Taxonomy (NCBI): domain Eukaryota; kingdom Metazoa; phylum Chordata; class Mammalia; order Primates; family Cebidae; genus Saimiri; species Saimiri boliviensis. Next base: position 84,973,943 of record NC_133463.1, read on the forward strand.
TTCATAGGTTTACCCTGCATCTCCTTAGTGGCTGTTACTATGTCTTGACGTTTAGAAACAAGTTCTGTCATAACCTCCTTTCCCACTACTCGTTTCTCCATTCATCAACCTGAACTTCAGAGTAAAACTTCATCACCTCTTCCTAGCCCTTCTAAAATTTTCCATTACACTTAGAATAATATCCAAACCTCCTAAGACGACCATCAGAGTCATAGAGAACCATGTCCTTTCATCTCTGGGAACTCAACTCCTCTGGGCTCCTTTTGTTCACTTGGCTCCATCCACATTAGTGCTTTTTCTCTGACTCTAGATCATACCAAGTTCTCAGGATTGCTACTCTCTCTGAAGAAGCGCTTTCCCTTAGATGCTGGAGTGACTGCTCATTTTTTTTTCTTTTTTTAAATTGCATTTTAGGTTTTGGGGTACATGTGAAGAACATGCAAGATTGTTGCATAGGTCCACACGTGGCAGTGTGGTTTGCTGCCTTCCTTCCCCTCACCTGTATCTGTCATTTCTCCCATGCTATCTCTTCCCACCTCCCCACCTCCCCGTCCCTCCCTCATTTCCCCCCAACGGACCCCAGTGTATAGTGCTCCCCTCCCTGTGTCCATGTGTTCTCACTGTTGAACACCTGCCTATGAGTTGCTTATGTTACCATCGTACGTTACTTCTCAGAAAGGATCACTCAATGAAAGTAATGCCCACTCTGCAAACAACATGTGTTTCCTTTGCCTTGTGTTTATATTTATCTTATTCTTACGCCACCAGGATGAGGCCTCTTAAGGCCAATGTCTGTGTCTCCTTTATCAATTTCTATATCCTGGAGCCCAGGACTGAACCTGGCATGCAGCATTGCCTCAGTAAGTCTTCATTAACTAGCCTTCCTTAAATAACAAACAATACTTGAATTTTTCTATTAAGTATTCCTTCCTCATCATCAAACCCAATAGTTTCATAATTACATTCTGCTCTCTTATGCTTCGGGACTTTTCAGGGTGATTTAGGTGGTCCTCACCACTGCCCCATCACTGTGATGTGATGACTCAGGTCTGGCTATAACACAGTCTAGGAACGTGCATCAGGACACGATATTTAGACCTGCTGCATTCTGTTGGGGTTGCTAGACCACAGGGATCTCCTCCAGAGAGAGAAAGCTGCCATTTATTTTACAATGTGAAACGATGCGAGCGGCTTGATATGTGTTATCTCACTGGATTTTCGTTATCTCATTTTTTTTGCAGTTTGAGGAAACTGAAGACTCAAGGAACGTAACTTGCATTACACAGTGGAGAAGCTATGATTTAAACAGGGAGAAATTTAACAATAAAACTAGGCCTCTTTATTCAAGACAGTGAGAGGCTATTGACCCACAGAAGACTGGTCAGCATCCTTCACAACAGTGGAATGTCATTTCATGAGGACAGAAAAGTCCTTAAAATTAACTGAGCCTAGAACGAAACTTTATGTCTCTACAAATACCAGCTATGTTAGGTAGAGTTTTGACATATTCTTGCTTTGTCTGGAAATATCAACATTTCCGAGAATCAAAGCACCAACAGCAAATGACGCTCATGGAATTTGTTAAGCCAATACAGCTAAGATAAACTACTTGCATTGCTAGGTATTTTGTGCAAAAATATAGCAGGGGCGATTTCCTCCTCCTGATAGCAGGCTTGGAACTTAACATTAAATTAGCTGAGAATCGTGAAACATTTGTATCACAATACATTTTATCCATAAATGTTACGTTTAAATAATTAATATATTATTGACTGAGACAGGGTCTCACTCTGTCACCCAGGCTGGAGTGCAGTGGTACCATCAGAGCTTACTGCAGCTTAGAGCCAGAATCAGTTGATCCTCCCACCTCAGCCTCCTGAGAGTTGGGACTATAGGCATATGCCACTAAGCCCAGCTAATTGTTATTATTATTATTTTTTTTTTTGGTAGAGATGAGGTTTTGCCATGTTGCCAAGGCTAGTCTCAAACCCGTGGACTCATATGATCTTCCTGCCTCAGCCTCTCAAAGTGTTGGTATTACAGGAATGAGCCACTGTGCTTGGACAATATTTCAGATATCTATGGCATATTGGTAAGAAATCTCTGATGTAAAAAAATGTATGTTGAAATTAATTACTTACTTTTGGTTTGCCTCCTTATTTTCCATCAATCTTTTCTTGTTACTGTAGACCCCAGAGGTCTACCCCAAAACTCTTTAACTTCTTACTTTACTGCTTTTTTTTTTCTTTTCAGTCTATCCTCTATTTCTCATTGCTTCACTAAACAGCCCTCTATTTCTTAATGCTTCATATGGCCTTCAAGACATTTTAAAGTATTCAGTTCTGAATACCTTTACATATGGTGAAAATTCAATATAGACAATACACGTATCTCTGATATTTCACAAAAATAAGGAGGTGGGTTTTTTTTTTTTTTTTTTTTTTTTTTTGGCCCAAGATGAAGTCCAGAAACAGGCAACTTAGGGCTGGTGCAGATGTTTGATACTACCATCAAGAACACATGCCCTTTCAATATTTCTTCTCTTCCGTCATTGACATGTTGGTTTAATCTTCATGCTTCTCACCTCTTGCTTGCAGAGTGGCTAATGTTTAATTCCTTGGGTTCCTGCTGAGATAAGAGTAAGAAATCAAGAAAAGAATATGAGAAAAATTCTATTTATGTTTTTTTGACAAGAGCTTTCCTTCATGGAGAGGGGATTGGATAAATTGAATTTTCACTTTTTACAGCCTTTAAAGAAGAATCAGAAAATGGAGACTGGGGTTGGAATCAGAGATCTGTTGGCCAAATTACACAGTCTGCCACTGAAACTTCCTCACCTATAAGTAAGAAAAATCCTGCTAAAGAGGCAGAATTTCAGCTAGATCTTCATGGAGTGTTGTCACAGTTATAAGAAAAAGAGACTTTTCAGGCAGAGAAGGCAACGGGTGCAAAGACACAGAGATAGCAATGAAGTCACATATATAACCAAGTATGTACAATATGATGCATTGTGTTTGGCAGGGTCACAAACATTCAGACCATAGCAGTACTTACCTTTATCATATAAGATACGGATAAATATTACTATGGTGTGAATGTTGTGTCCCTCCCAAATACATATGCTGAAATCCTGCCCCCTAAGGTGATGGTGTTAGGGTTGTGTGTCCTCTGATTAGTGCTTTTCTAAGAAAGATTCAGAGTATTAGTCCCTACCACTATGTAAAGGTACAGTGAAAGGTACCTCCTCTGTAGAGCAGAACGTGGGCCCTCACCAACACTGAATCTTCCATTGCCTTGACCTTGAACTTCTCAACCTTCAAAACAGTGAGAAATAAATTGCTGTGGTTTATAAGCCAGAGAGTCTCTGGTATTTTTTAAACAGCAAGCCAAATGGACAAAGATAGGTACCTACTATGTACTCAGTAGTTAGATTCACAACAGTGATTAAGAAATCATTATCACTCAGGGAGCTTATAATGTGGTAGAAAAGAAGAATGTCAAACATTTTTTAAAGTCAAAGAGTATAAAGAATGAAGACTTTTAGGAAAACATGATGATTCCTAGCAGGAATATGGAATGGTTTCTGTGAGAGAAGGATCACTGGATTCTTTCCTAAAAAAGTTGCTTTTGAGAAGACACTTGAAAGATAATAGCCATTTTGCAGCACATATGTTTTCAAGGAGAACAGGATACTCAATAGGAAACAGCATATGCACAGTCATAGACAATGATCAAAAACATTTAGCAAAATTCAAAGAGAATGATTATATCCAAGGTGCACAGAACAAAGAGGATGTGGGAGAAAGGGGCTGAGATGCGACTTCACTTGTAGGAAGGGCACTAATGAGCCATGTGAAGGAGCTGAAGAGAGTGGAGTATTTAGAACTAATGAGAAGTACAGCGAAGGGAGAATATTTTAGCTTTTCATATTTCTTACTTGGGTCTATAAGACTGTGTAACATGTGCCTTGCTGAATTCTCCACATCCACCTCCACCTTCCTTAGCCTTCATTTAGGCTACTCTGGCCTTCTTTTCTTCCAACATGCCAAGGACTAAGGGTTGCTGATTCCTTCATGTCATAAAATTCATTATTTCTATTCCATCCATGGTTGTGAAACTCCCTGGGCCTCCAGAAAGGTCAGCTCTTTGATAAGCAAGGTAAACCTCAAGGCATTTTTTTTTTTTTTTTTTTTTTTTTTTTGCGACGGAGTTTCGCTCTTGTTACCCAGGCTGGAGTGCAATGGCGCGATCTCGGCTCACCGCAACCTCCGCCTCCTGGGTTCAGGCAATTCTCCTGCCTCAGCCTCCTGAGTAGCTGGGATTACAGGCACGTGCCACCATGCCCAGCTAATTTTTTGTATTTTTAGTAGAGACGGGGTTTCACCATGTTGACCAGGATGGTCTCGATCTCTCGACCTCGTGATCCACCCGCCTCGGCCTCCCAAAGTGCTGGGATTACAAGCTTGAGCCACCGCGCCCGGCCTCAAGGCATTTTTAATTGCTGTTTCCTCCTCCTAGACAACTTTCTCCCCTCATTTTTGCATTGCTGGTTCTTTCATAATATCAAGGTTTTTCCTTTGCCATAAAACAGAGCCTCAGACACAGACTTTCATGCAGGTAATTTAGGCTGGGATGTGTTATCTGAAAGTTCAGTAAATGGTGAATGTTAGACAGAGAAGAAAGAAGATTTTGTTAAGCTGGTTACTGCTGGAGCAGTTTGGGCTCAGTGTCTGTTGAAAGCCACGTAGAATGAACCTTATACTTGTCCACCCAAAGGATAAAAGGGAGGAACGTTTATCTTTGGAATGACATCTGCCATTGGTGAAGGGTTGGCCTTGGTGTGTTACTTATCTTCTCCTTGGTTTGTACATCTGCAGAGGTGTAATAGTTTTCTGCAGACATTCTGAGTGGAGTAGAAGAGGTGCTAGGTGTAGCTGAGTCAAAGAAATGTTGGTTTGCAGTCTTTGAAGCTGATTGCTAAAGCTATAGTGAGAAACAAAGATGGAGAGAATGAGGGATGGAGTTCAAACGATGTCCACCAAAGAGCTCAACTCAAATATGACTTTCTCAGAGAGACCTTCTTCAACTACCCAACCTGAAATATTGTCAGCCACGACTCTGCCCTTCTTTTGCAAGTTCTGCATTTAAAAAGTCTCATAGCATTTAGCCCTCTTTGGAATTACAATATTTTCTCGTTTGTTTATCATCAATCTTCCTCCCACCAGCACAGAGCTCCATTCTGTCCTCCTCACAATCTCTGGCCTCTGGCAGGGTGTTGGCTACACAAGAGTCCTCAGTAAATAATTGAGAAGCACAGACAAAAAATGAACTTGGAAAATCATTGAGAGGAAGTCATAAAAGTTCATATAAATCACACTAAGTTGTTTGAGTTTATATCTTTATGTCTTGGGAAACAATTTTGCAGGCAGTTTTGTTCTTACACCACAGCTATAGAAGGTGGAGCTCAGAGTGTTCCGGGGTACTGGCCACATGTGCTATAAGTGCTCATGGGACTACAACACAAACATCATTCCTCTAAGTCCTAAAGCTCCCTCGAGCCCCTGCACTGACATAACTTAATGCTGTCTCTCAAGATTAGAAACATGAACCAAGAACATCCACGGGTTTGTGGCTTCAAAAGCAGCACACTAATTCGATTTGGAGAAGACTAGCTTTGACTTCCGGTTTTCCTAATCTAGGTGAATCACACCATGCCTCTAAAATAAGTATTTTCCTCCGAAAAGCTAAGCTGTTGTGTTAACAGATCCATTGCAGCATTAACTTTGCTCCTCTGACCCTCGTGCTTCTGATAACTTTTTTGTTACTACCCTATCTGACTTCCAGTGTCACCCAGAGTGGCATTGAGTCATATTTTCTCTTTATTCCAATTGTATATGGTATAGGCTTCTATAGATATTTTCAAGAATTAACTAAATGAAATAAGAAGCAGTTAATTAGTAAAGCACATCGTATAATGAATCTAACAATAATTTGCTTTCAAAAAACTGTCATATATAAAATACTTGAGAGAATTAGTAGATCTGTCTTTCTGATCTTGTAAGCATCTGGAGATCCATGTGTTTTTTGTTCTTTTGTCTGCTTTTTTCTTTCTTTTTGTTACTGAGGTATACCATCCATATACAAAGTGCTCAGATGTTGAAGGTACAGCTCAATGTATCTTCTGGATATAGATTTGCATACATATAGAATGAGGTTTGAATACTGCCTATGTAACACCAAGATCAAGACACAGAACATTTGCAGTATCTTTGAAACAGCCATTCATCTTCCCAGTTAACACTTCACTACACTGAGGTAAGTATTGTGTTGACTTCTATTAGATTAGTTTTGCTTTTCCTTGTACTTCATGTGAACAGAATCATAAATATGTGCTACTTGATAGCTGGCTTGTTTTCCTCAATATTGAGACTGCAAAAGTTACCCACATTTATGTGGATAGCAGTAGTTTGTTATGTATTTTGTTTCTGATTTTTCCTTACAATACGAGTAGATCACAATTTATTCACAATCCTAGGGTTGATCATTCCCCCCCACCCCGTGCTTTTGGCTATTATAAATAAAGCTGCTTTGATGTTCTTACGTCTTTGGGGGTATGTGCACTCTTTGGCTCTTGGCACATATTTCAGAGTGCAGTTGCTGATCCAGACGGTAGATGATGCTTAGATTTAGTAGTTTTTGCCAATTTCCCAAGTTGGTATAACAAATTACTCTCCCTTCAGAAATGTTTTACAGTCCTAGGGGTTCGAAGTCTTTGAAGGTTTGCATTATGTTTCTTTGTATCATCCATCATGCATTCCATATGCTTTACTTAGCAGGTGCTCACTAAATATTTGTTGAAGAGCTCATGCACTTCCTCTCCCATCGTGAGAAAAATATCTGACCAAATGGTGAGACTGGCTTCATTGCATCGAAAGACACTGCAGGAGCACCATCAAGATGGCAACCTTGGAAATTGCAGTTGCTGAAGCTCGATGTTTTGTTTTGCTTTGTTTTGCTTTTTTTTAAGAACGTTTTCATTCTAATAAATTATTTTGTGATGAATCATTTCGTGAATAATTAGACTGATCAAAACCAGAACCAGATAAATGACCTGCTCTTTAACAAATGTGTGGTGCCCTGGAGGCAGACACTGTCCAATCTCTAGGCAAGACTCAATTCAGACCACATTCCTTTACCCAGGAAGACAGTAACATTATAGAAGGCAGGACCACAAATCTCCTCAGAGATTAGATATTCAGCCCAAACTCTCCTCTGGATGTTAAGGCAATGTGAGCTAGGGGAGATGAAGAAAGGACATTTGAGTAAAAAACAATAAAAGGTAATGAGGTTTGAATACTGCCTATGTAACAGGGTGACCTTTACAAGAGTTTTTAAAATGATAAGCCTCTGTTCTCTCATATAGAAGTTAAGAATAATATTTACTTTGTAGCGTTTTCATGAAAAGAAGATTTAAAATTTTGAAAGATCAGGCAGGTGCCCAGCTAGTGGCAGTGATAGCAATAATACAACATATGAATAATAAGTATCATCTATTGGATGCATTAAAAATGTGTCAGGTACAATACTAACCACTTTGCATCATTGTCTCATTTTACCCTCCTGAAACAATGCAAAATCCATGGCAGAGCTAAATACTTAACTTGAGAGTCAGGCATTCTGCCAAAAAGAGATGGATAGCTGTTTGGTTATGTCTCTTCTACCACTTACCTTGGTTAAATGTCTTGATTTTTCTTGCGTCTTCTTTCAAATCTATGAAATAGTGTTTTTGGACTAAAGTCTTATCAACTAAACAATTATATTACCTATGTGTCTAACATTTAGAGCACATCAAATAAAAACAAGAAAAATATATAAGTAAGGAGTTATTATGTACCAATAAGTTTGATAGACAGCAACTGCCCTCAAGAGATAACTAATTATAATGCCATATAGTAAGAGTTCCTGTAAGAAGTAGCATTAAATTTGACTTTGAAGAATGTGTAAATGCTTGGAAATGAGTAGAAACACACTTCATTTTAAGAAATGTGAGAAACTATTTTGTTAGGAAAACAAATGATGTGGGTATAAAATAAAAGTGTCAAGAATTGAGGCTGGAAGGCCAAATGGGAACCCAATTAGGGTCACAAAAAATTGAAAGTAGAATCCATTTTTCTTTAGCAGCTTATTTCCTATGGAAGGCTTATGTCAGCACATTTCCTGGTTTTCAGATGATAAAATATGAATTGGCCTTGATCATTGCTCCTCGGAATGTTCAGGGGTGGGTCCCTCTTGATTTGTGTGGGGATGTGATTGGTGCAGTGTTTAGACAATGTGCCTTTAATTTTCCGCACACAGTTAGCATGGGAGATTGCTTCCTCTGACATTATTATGAGCCATGAAGTTCTCAGATTTTACTGCTTCAAGTGAATCAAGCCATTTTCCAAAATGAATTATGGATCATAAACCCTTGGGGTGGCTATAGTGTTGCATTTTTGTGAAATCCATATTCGAGGTGGACATTTATTGAGGACATAACTATTACGAAGTGTTAGCTGCAAAGTAAGTTTGGCTCATGGTTGACTCAGCAGGAGAGAGTTTAACATGTTCATTTCTGAGTGATGGATTCCAATCTTCTTCTCTAAAATTTCATATAAATGGGGGTTGGAGGTTTAGGCAATACTCCAAAATGTGACTAGGATCAGTCCAAGGCTTAGTTAAATGTTCTGTATGTAGTCTCTGGGCAGAAAAGCACTCAATATATGCTAAATAAGAAATTTTTGGAGATAAAATTTATGGACTAAATAGAATGATTTCAATTTTACCAACTTACTCAACCTAAACCATCTCTCTACTACCCTCCTTGTCTGCAAAGTGATGAGAGATAAAGACAGAGATAGAGAGACAGAGAGAAAACAGACAAAGAGACAGACAGAGAGAGAAAATGAAGCAGAGAGAGACTGACACAGGAAGAGAAAAACAGAGAGACAGAGAAAGATGACTGGCAGGCAGGGGGACAGAGAGTCAAGAATGGAGAGAGGAAGGAGAGAGAGGGGGTGGGATGGGGGTCTTTAGTCCTTATGCTATTGTTTTCTCCACTCACGTAGCAGGTAATACTCAGCTATTTCTAACCTTCTCACGAGATTCTCAGATGCATCCCCTCCTATTCTGCAACTGGCCAAACATCTGACCTTCAGCCATACCAGTTCTCTTATCTTCTTACATAGGTTGCCATCTTTTGTTTATTTGTTTATGAATCTAAGTCTTCACTGCTGTTATCCTTGTAGAGATGGGCTTTGCTTTATCTTTGTGCACTTAAACCTACATTCATATATTAAATCTTGTAGGGGCAGTTTTCCCCCATGTCAGAATAAGTCATTCTCTTCCGTATTCTCATAGCATATTATTCAAGTTACCTATATATAATTTCATCTGCTTGGGTTTAGTGTTTGTGTTTTACCTATCTCCCCTTTTAGACTGTGTGCTATATGAAGACTGGGACCATTTTTTGCTTCTTTCATTTGATCTCTCAGAGGACTGGATTGTTACTGAGTGGCAAGCTTTGCCAGTATCAGTAGAATGGGGGAACGGAGAAGAATGAAGGCTATCCAAGAAGCCCACAAGACAGGCTGGGTGCGAGACAGTCAAATCCAATGTGACGGCAGTAAAGTGAGAAGGATGCTGCAGGTGTGACGGGAATTCAATGAACATCTTAGCTATAGAGTCAGAAACATTTGTGAAATGAGCCTGGTTAAATGAAAAAGATTTAGTATGCAAAGTATAAGACAAAGATAATGTATAAAGAAAGAAACTCATATACTGTGTTCCAAATCAAACAGAACATTCACTTCTTGGGAAACTGCGAAAAGTCAGGATGATTAGAACAAAGAATAACTTTTTGATCTATAGTTACTCCATCTTTGCAAAGGGAGAGTGGACAGAGGAGGTTAACATACAATGTCTTCACTAGGTGTCTACTATGTGACAGAGCTCCATGTTTTAAAGTCCTGTTTCATATAATATAGCAAGCTCCAAAGTGGAGCTAAGCCCACTGGGTTCTTGGCTTTGTCCTGGATTTCAACAGCAAGCCAGAGGTAGAAGAAAATAGCCGTAACTGCTCCTGCAGAGAAGGGCTACCCTGTAGGAAGAGAGCTGCCGCTCAGGGCAGTTCTGGAGTCATATTTATACCTACATTTAATTGCATCCAGATTAAGGAGTGGTTTATGCAGAAACTGAAAGGGATAGTACCTTTGGTTGATTGGGTCATTGCCGTGAAAAGAGGTAGTAACTCCCAGAAGTTGCTATGGCAACAGTAAATTGACATGTTATTCTAGTGGGTTTGGTTGATTGAAAGCTGCTGTCACCCCAGCCTTGTTTTGGCTAGTCCTCATTGAGGTCTGGTGTCTGAGTCCTACCTCCTACCTCAAATATGGTTAATCCTTTAAGGTAGATATTATACCTATTTAACATGTGAGGACACAAAGGCTCCAAGCGTTGTCCAAAATTGCTCAGCTTGGAAGAGGCAGATGTAGTCTTGCTATGTCCATTAGCTTTCCTCTCTACCTTATGCTTTTTCAGATAGTCACCAACCACAAGAATATTCTATTATCATGCAAGTTTGAGCTTTCAGTCATACACTGGCATTCCTAAAACTATCCAGTTACACATAAGCGTGAAGTGGACTAGAATTTGAGTTCACTAACATAGGAAGTTGGCTTCCTAGAATTGTGAGAACGAGCCTGCCTCCTCCTTAGGACGTAAAGGGAAATACAAAGGAAAAATATTCAACTTTCATTTAAATGAAATTCTTGCTGGAATCTGATGCATCTTTATTCATCATTTTTTACGTAAAGTGCCCTATAGAAAAGGCACAGACATGTGGGGTGGGAAACTTTGATGCAGATCAAGCAGTGGCTTGTTCTGAATCTGAAGTAACTTCTCGGAATACAAGTTCTTTACCAGTTAGATATTGATATCAATGGCTATCTCATGATTGTGAAAACGATATATGCCAAGACATGTGGAAGTCCCAGTAAGCCACAGAGATGCAAAGCTTATCAGCTATCTATTAAAATGATCTATTTGTTAAGATGAATTCCCAACATTTTTGTCAAAATTGTTCTTGAAGTTGGCAACTTACCAACTCCTAGAGCATTTTCAGCTCAATTCTGACAAAACTATATTCTTTACAAATATTATGACTGTTCCTAAAATACATCTGTCTCTTCTTGTCACATTTATTAGACTCCCAGGTGAGCCCTGAGGCTTTCTGGTTCTGTTCACCATTTCGTGGAATCATTGAAACAAACAGTGACAAGTAACATAAGAAACCATATAACCGAATGCCATTACTAATAATTGAAAAACCCCACTCCCTGTGTGTCTTTCTTTGACATTATGACATTTCATTTGTACCACTTTCCCTCCATACTTAGGGCACTGGACTAACAGTAATCTCTCAAATTATAAAGACTCCCCAGTTCTGTACAGTTTCAGAGCCCTTGGATATCTGTTTGCACATTTTCATTACCAAGCTCTACAATCTATTCTTCCCAAGTCCCCAGTATTAACACCAAGACTTTCACATAGTAGAATAATCACCCTTACAGGGATGTACAGGCCGTAATCCCGAGAACATATTTTACAGTCCTTGGCAAAAAGGATTTTGCAGATATGGTTAAAATTTAGAATTTTGAGAGATAAATATTACTTTGTATTGTACGGAGAGGTTCAATATAATGTCGAGGGCTTGTATAAGAGGAATCAAAAGTTTCAGAGTAAGAGAAGGAGGTGTAACAGTGAGGCAGGATTTTCTTGGTGCCACTTCACCAGCTGGAGATCCACTCCAGGCATGCTGGCGGAGGGACCCCACTCACTTGGCCCAGCAGGATGCATTTGCTATGATGGGATCTGTAATCAGCTCATGGCTGAGTTGGGTGCATTGTAACCTGCTTCTGCCTTGGGTGCCAGCATCTGGAGTAGGAGAACACGGTGGCATGTAAAAACTTGCAAATGCTAGAAACCGCAGAACTTCAAAGAGGGTGTTACAGTTATGGCTCTGGCTCAGGGAGCCCTGAGGTCTGGGCCCCCAGAAGTGTAGTAACTCTTCTTTCCTTACTGTTGACTGTAGCACAGTGAATAGGGGAAGTCTCTCAGCCCATTTGTGTTACACCATTCACTCTTAATTGGCTGACAAGGGATTTGGTGTTTTATCTGCCATCAGAAAAGAGTATGAGGATAAGAATCCCTGCCCACTGGCCCAGTGGGCTTCCCTTGGCTTGTGTCCTGGCCAAACCCCACACTAGCTGTGGAATCCATGCTTAGTCTGAGGCTGGGCTGGGGATGCAATGACCTGCTTCTGCCATGGGCATCAGCATCTGGACAAAGGAAACTGAAGGTGCCCCAAAAAATTAGACGTCAGAAACCATGACACTTCAAAAAGGGTGTTACAGTGAGTCAGCTCTGGCTCAGGGAGCCCCAAGGTCTGAGGCCCTATAAGGGTCATAGCTCTTCTCTCCTTCCCCCCGCCTTCAGCTCAGTGAATAGGAGGAAAGGGGCATATTTCAGCCCATGCATATTACAGCTTGTTCAGTCTCACTGTCCTGCTCTGGCCCATGGCTTCTGGGCTCGACTGGCCAGGCCATTGCTTCCTGTCACCTGAGGCAGCTCTCCAGTACTGGCAGAGGGCTACAGTGTTACAGCCATTTTTGTATCTGCCTTTGGTGGGTCCTGAGTTCTTGTCCTGTGTCCAAGAAGAATGAGTTTATACTGACAACCAGAGGGTGAGCAAGGCAGAGAGTGTTCTCGAGCAATGGAATAGTTCTCAGCAGAGAAGGGACCTGAAGTGGGCAACCACTCTACCTGAAGTCAGGTAGCTCTCAAGTTTGGCTGAGTTTCAAAGGCACATAATGGGGGAGGTGTGGCCCATAGGCAGCATTGGAAAAGGCAACATTTGACTGATTGAAAACTATTATTCAGTCAAAACCAGGACATAGCAGGCAAATACAAACAGAAGTTCTCACTCTGTGTTGTGGGCTTCATCTGGAACTAACAGCCCAGTCTTCAGGCTTCAGGATGTGGTTTCACCACTGACCTGCCCCTATTTGTCTAGAGATTTTTTTTGCCTCCTGTTGCTATCAATAATGGAAGCAGAGATCATAGAAAGAAAAGGATTGGAAGACACTGTAATGTTGTCTTTGAAGATGGAGGATGGGAAAACAGACTGTGAAGTCTGAGCAGCCTTCAGAAGCTGGAGAAACAAGGAAACACATTCTTCTCTCAAGCTTCAAGAAGAGAGTTGCATGGGTGCATTCTCATACTGATATAAAGAACTACCCAGGCTGGGTAATTTATGAAGAAAAGATATTTAATTGACTATAGTTTCATAGGCTGTACAGAAATCATGACTGGGAGGACTCAGAAAATGTACAGTTATGTTAGAAGGTGAAGAGCGGCAAGCACACCTTACCATGGCAGAGCAGGAGAAAGAGAGGGAGAGTGCAAAGGGGGAAGCACCATACACTTCCGAACAACCAGATCTTGTGAAAATTCTATCATGAAAATAGCAGAAGGGAAGACCACCCCCATGATTCAATCACCTCCCACTAGGCTCCTCATTCAACCATGAAGATCAGAAGCTAACATAAGACATAGATAAGGAAGCAGAGTCAAACCTTATTATGAGTGTAGCCCTGTTAATTCATTTCATATATTTGACCTCCAGAACTGCAAGATAATATGTTTTTGTGTTGATATTTGAAGCATTAAATTTAGAGTGTATATTTTAAAACAGCAATAGCAAATTAATAAACATTTAAAATAAATTCCAGCTCTTATGCCTGAAGATCTTTCTTGCAATCCTGCAGAAGTATTTTCTTTTCTTTTTTTTTTTGAGACGGAGTTTCACTCTTGTTACCCAGGCTGGAGTGCAATGGCGCGATCTCTGCTCACCGCAACCTCTGCCTCCTGGGTTCAGGCAATTCTCCTGCCTCAGCCTCCTGAGTAGCTGGGATTACAGGCACGTGCCACCATGCCCAGCTAATTTTTTGTATTTTTAGTAGAGACGGGGTTTCACCATATTGAACAGGATGGTCTCGATCTGTTGACCTCGTAATCCACCCGCCTCAGCCTCCCAAAGTGCTGGGATTACAGGCTTCAGCCACAGTGTCAGGCCAGAAGTATTTTCCCACACCTTTCTTCACTTTATATATTTCCTTCATAATTGTTTGTACAATCTATAAATGTTTTGACCATGGGTCTCTTTATTGTATATTATAGTATCAATGTTGTTTCTTCAAATAGAATGTAAGTTTCAAAAGACCAGGGACTATATTGTCTGTTCTTGTTCACATTTGTATTTCCAGTGCCTGGACAGTTCAATAAATAAAAATTTGAAATCAAAAAAGCAAATAAAAGCAATGGTAACAAAAGCCAAAATAGACAAATGGAACCTAATCAAACTCCACAGCTTCTGCATGGCAAAAGAAATAGTCAGTAGAGTGAATTGGCAACCAACAGAATGGGAAGAAAATTTTGCAGTCTACCCATCTGACAAAGGGCTGATATCCAGAATTTACAAAGAACTATAACAGATCTACAAGAAAAAAATAAACAAGCCCATTCAAAAGTGGGCAAAGAATATGAACAGACACTTTACAAAAGAAGACATACAGGAGGCCAACAAACATATGAAAAAATGCTCATCATCACTGGTCATTAGAGAAATGCAAATCAAAACTACCTTGAGATACCATCTCATGCCAGTTCAAATGGCAATCATTAAAAAAATCTAGAGACAACAGTTGCTGGAGAGGATGTGGAGAAATAGGAACACTTTAACACTGTTGGTGGGAGTGTAAGTTAGTTCAACCATTGTGGAAGACAGTGTGGCGATTCCTTAAGGACCTAGAAATAGAAATCCCATTTGACCCAGCAATCCCATTACTCGGTATATATCCAAAGGATTATAAATCATTCTACTATAAGGACACATGCACACGAATGTTCACTGCAGCACTGTTTACAATAGCAAAGACCTGGAACCAACCCAAATTCCCATCGATGATAGACTGGACAGAGAAAATGTGGCACATATACACCATGGAATATTACGCAGCCATCAAAAATGATGAGTTCGTGTCCTTTGTAGGGACATAGATGACCCTGGAAACCATCATTCTCAGCAAACTGACACAAGAGCAGAAAATCAAATACCGCATGTTCTCACTCATAGGTGGGTGTTGAACAATGAGAACACATGGACACAGGGAGGGGAGCACTACACAGTGGGGTCCGTTGTGGGGAAATGGGAGAGGGATGGGGGGATGGGGAGGTGGGAGAAGATAGCATGGGGAGAAATGACAGATACAGGTGAGGGGAAGGAAGGCAGCAAACCACACTGCCATGTGTGTACCTATGCAACAATCTTGCATGTTCTTCACATGTACCCCAAAACCTAAAATGCAATTTAAAAAAGTATTCATCACATTAATAAAAAAAGCAAAAAATTCATAAGTATCTGGTGAAGAAACAAAGGTTATGGCCTTTACATTTTCTAATACTAGGTTTAATTTTTTTTGCATTCTTTCCTTATGGTCCAAATCTCTGTGGTCCTTCCAGTAAATCTCCTCATACACTTTGATTATAGCTGTACCTTCATGACTCACTATGTTCTTTTATGCTGACTGAGTTGCCTGTGATACCTTGATTATTCATGCAATTTATGCAATAATGGAAAATGTAGGAGCTTTGTCCCCTGGAACCTAAATCCCAATTCCAGTTCCAAATTCCCACTAGGAGGTGATCTCTGTAAATCTTTGGTCACATATTAAAAACATAATAAAAACAGCCATTAACAAAATTTGCCTTTTTATGTTTTGTGTAGATTAAGATATTATTTTACCATAAAAAAACTTAGTGTCTGACACAGTCAATGTTTTATAAAATTATAATCTTCTAAAAAATGTAGACCAAATATTACTTTTTATAAGTTGTATCTAGGTGACTTTTCAGTCAACTTTTTCTGCGTTTTTTTTCAACATATTCAATATATGGAATTAATTGCAATCTGGAGAAAATAGGACTTTAAGTCAGTGGGCATATGCTCTAATTCATTTGCTAGTTATTATTTGTTTGGCTATAATTCAAGCAGTGAAATTTCTATTTCTTTATAAACCTAAGATGATAAGAGCTAAATCAGAAACTGTTATGGAAATAAACAAGTTGTTCAATCAAACTAATTAGCACTTTTCATATTTCACAAATATGAAATAGCCTTTGAGCTCTTTTGTGTTTGTTCACTGTGCTGACTGGTAGACCCCCTTCCCCACTACTTCAATTTTATAGGCGACACATAAAAATGTATATATTTAAGGTATACAACATGTTGTTTTGATACAAATATATAGTGAAATGATTAATGTTATCTACCTAGATAACATATCCATTACCTTACATAGTTACCTTTGTGTTTGTGTATGTGTGTGTGTGTGTGTGTGCATGTGCATGTGTATGTGTATGTGTGTAGTGAAACCATTTAATACTGACTCTCTTAGCAAATTTCAAGTATATAATACAATATTATTAACTATAGTTACCGTTCCGTACATACAGCACATTTTCTTTATCCACACATTTGCTGATGAACACTTCCATTGATTCTATATCTTGGCTAGTGCAAAGAATCAGTCTCATTGCAAGAAATTAATCAGTTGACAAATATATAAAGTCAAAAGTTAAAGTTGTACCTCCTCCCATTTTCTGTATTTTTCAGGGGGGTAGTCATGGTGAAGAATACAGAATGACGTTCCAAGACTTACTACCAATCTTGTTCGTTCTATCATATCCCATTTTAAGTGTTTTCCTTTTCAAAATATAATTAAAAACAAAACATTATTCCAATCCAGAAAAATATCAGAAAGAAGAAAAGGGAAACAATTTTGTTGTTGAATAAGCAATAAACCAGAATATGATGCACATCATAGGTAATCTGCTCAGAGATTGCAAACATCAAAAAGAAATCTTGTTCTTTTATACAGCTCAGCAAATGGAATCTGTTACATACAGGTTCTCAAGATAAGCAATAACTAGTGGTCAAGTAAGGGGACTTGAGGTGCCTTTTGTCAAACATGTTTATATTAGATTCTCCTGGTAATTGGGTGGCCATTTGTGTTAGCTAATTGGCATTATCAAAAGGAAACATAAACTTCTCAAATCTTTGTGAGGGAAAGTAGTTGTGAACTTTAAAGAGAGGCACTCTCTGAAGTTATGCTCCTACTATCCCTCAGAAACTGGAATATAATGGTGCTATGTTCCTCGAAAATTTCATTTCAAAGAGGTAGTTTTCTGGTTCTTAAGAAAGACGTTCCGGGGTTTGATGCTGAAAAAAAGGTTTACTTACCGTTTCATAATAGATGTATACATTTCAAAGTCACAGGGAAATAACTTATATTACCAATTTTCCAAAGTAAATACTCTGAGAAAAGAGAAGGCGGAGGAATTCTTTTTATTTACTACAGGGAAATTAAATTCCTTATTTTTAATTTGTATTTTATCTTACAAGCTCTTATCTGGATTCCTCTGTTGTCAGATAGTAGGTCTTTACTTGTTTCCTCATCCATAGGGTAAATACATTAATTTAAAAAGTGAATATGTATAAATCGATTAGAATAAATGCCCGATGCATAATGCCTCTATGGCAAACAAACTGGACAACAATAACTTAACTTAAACCTTGAGAATGACCTCAGGGCCTAAGAAGAATGGGTGTTCTGAGTTCTGAGCTAAGGAATCCCTGGCTAAGTGGCCAACCTGAAGATTCACTCCGCACCTGTGAAGGACATCTGAGCCCTTTGCCCATCCCTTGGAACACAGTCTCTGCAGGGAACTGAGGCCCTTTGTTCTGAGTTAAATGGAGGCTGCTAGCTGGAGGATGTCGAGGGAAAATGCTCTGTGAACTGCATGCTTTTCGCAAGTGAATGTGGTTCTCCTGTCCAGAACACCACTGCTGGACTGTCCTTGAATGTAAGTGCTGTCAATAAACCCTATGCCTTGTGTTCTGTCTCTGGGTATCTTTGGCCTCTTGGACATGTCATCTCTTTTGGAGTCAATAGTGTTCCAGCACAGCAATGCCTTGTGTGAGTGTTAATGATCTGATCTAGCACTGCATTCAATCTGCCTCTTCAATAGCTTTATTTTCTACCTTTATTTATGTAGTGATCATGATGTTAATTTAGGTGCATTCAACATGATTTTAAGGTTTTTGTTT
This sequence comes from Saimiri boliviensis, assembly GCF_048565385.1. Lineage (NCBI taxonomy): Eukaryota > Metazoa > Chordata > Mammalia > Primates > Cebidae > Saimiri > Saimiri boliviensis. The sequence continues at coordinate 84,992,205 of NC_133463.1, forward strand.
GTTTGTTTTTTCCAGTGCACATTTAGTTGTCCAGATGCAGATCCAGGGGAGGCATGGCTGGATTTGATATGGGTCAAAAAGTATGCCTACTTAAGTCAGATAAAGGGGAAGCCACAAGTATGTTAAAGATGTGTTTCAAAAAATGGGATTATGTTACCCGAAGTGCGGAGTTCTCAGTTCTAGTCTTCTTGGGAGAAAAGATACGGTAGAGAGGCCAATTCCTAAAGTAAGTAAAGGCTCATAAGAGTCCACTTCAAGGGAGGAGTGGGCTGGCCCCACTGGGAGCAGCAGTAGCAGCAAGGGGTAAGTAGTAGCTGACTTTATTCAGAGACAGAGAGAATACACTCAAACATGAGTCAGAGCAGGCTGCTGGGAAAACAGCCAGCCAGCAGCCTGGAGAGTTCTGCACTGAGGTTTTTGTTACCTTGGACCTTTTAAGTTACTGCCTCTGTCTTCGAGTCTCTACCTTTGTCAGCATCTAGTTTCCCATTTCTGTCCTAAGTTTCTGCGTAGTTCCTACCTTGTCCTGTCCCGGGTGCTGGGATTCTTGCTTACTGTCATCTGATGGGACATTCGGGCCCGGTGTTGGATAGGAATCTATCCAAAGCTACCTAATGGTGGCTTTGCTCATTACCATCACCGCAAGATGGTTATATAGTGGTTAAATCTGTACTTCATGTCCCTGTACATCTCTTAACCATTTCCCTTTTGTTCCCTTTTATTCTTATGAGAATAGAGCTAGCTGCATTCTGACAGGTTATCTGCAGAGTGAGCAATTACTGGCATCTTCTCAGGCATTTGGGGGCATTCCTTTCTGCATAGGTACTTCCCCTCGTCTCTGCTCCTGTCTAGTATACATGATTCAGCTGGTCCGTGGGGTGTGAGATTTTCCAGAGCTTGCTTTCTCAGGGGCTCCTGTTCATGTCTGACTATCTCCCTACTCTAACAATGATAATAAAAAATAAATAAAGTATAAGTTCTGAATACAGAGTGAAGGGAGAGCATGATGAGATAAAGGAAAGACATCAGAAATGCGGTAGGTTCAATGAACTTCCTTCATGACCAAGCAATTGTTTTGGGAAGGTTCCAAGAGTGAGAGAATTGGAACTGTCTCTCTCAATTTAGGAGAGAGGAAGTTAGGCGCTTATTGGTAATAACAAGTTCTGAGATGTGGCCAGGGGCTTGGGTAGCTCTAGTAAGTTGGAGAGCAAGATCATTCCATGATGATCAAGAAGTGAAAAGCCAAAGTACTGGAAGAATCATTGACAGGGATACTGAAATCACTGTGCATTACAGACAAAAACAGCCTGGGAGGAGGAGCATCATTGCAGACGCTGAAATCTTCAAGGAATTGAAAATCTGCCTCAAGTATTGAAATAGCTGCAATATTTACAACAAAGTTATAAATAACTGGGACTAAGAAGGGTAGTAAGTGAAATAATTTATAACCTCAGAATGCTTCTTAGGAAAGGGGGATCTTCTGGAGTTCCTAACAGGGAAGAAATCACCTGTCCCTTCTGCAGGCCAGGGTTATAGGAGACCTGGAATGCTCAGGAGTGATCCAGGTGTTTGCTCTTCCATTTACTAGTGAAAAGGAGAATGGAATGGCGTTTGCTGGTTATGTAAGTCTTGTGTGGTACAGAAAACTCTGAGGGATTGGCAGGGATAGGAGATGAATTTAATGTGAGGATACTTGTCTCTGTGTAGGTAAAATGATTTAATAAACGAATGAACCAAACAGGAAGTACAACCAAATCCCTCCTCCAGCTCCTTAAAGAATGATCTCTAACTTTTTCCCCACAGAGGACACTCGTTCATGTGATGGATAAGAAAGCTGGACGCATCTTTATTCTATCTTCTCTCCAGCCTAGCATCTTGACTCAGAATTTAACTGTTTCACCTGGGGTCAGGAGGACGCTTTCTCCCAGTTATTTACCAAATGTTAAAATTGAAGCTGTATCCTCATTCCACTGCTGAATGCAGTCATAGCTCCCAGTATTACCATAACGATAGCCCCCCTCCCTGGCCTCCCGCCTGTAAGTTTGGGTTTAGAATATCAATTGATATGGATAAAATTTAATGTGGCACAAAATATCACAGAGGAAAAATGACGCCATAAAATGCACCTTTTGGTGGTGAGTCATTTTAGTGCTGGGCAGTATTTCCTTGGAGACAGATCTTTAACAGCCTGCTGCATCCAGGCTATTGTTCTACTGATGGTTGCCTGTAGGTGGATGTGGGCATATTGTGCAAAGGAGATCCTGAGCTATGCCCAGAGGAAGATGTCTTAAGCATACGTATTTTGCAAACATCTATCGAGCATTCATCAGGCCCTGTGCTGAGCTCTGAGGCACATCTAATGATGAATGAGACAGGATGCCTTTTCACACTCTAGCTGCGTAGACAGACTACTTTAGGGTTGCAATGGTTCCAGCACTAATAAAAATAAAAATAAATAGCACTATCTATTATTCATTGAGCATTTACTATATGCAAGGCACTCTGCTAATTTTCACATACCGTAAGTCAGAATATAATCTTAGCTCTTGCAAAAATTATTTTATGATTGATTCCATGGTCCTACAGGGACCCAGATACTTACTTTTGGGAGAACCATGACTCTCTGGGTCTCACTTCTTTACTTAAGGTGGCATGTTATTTAATTATGGTATAGAATGCTTTGAGGAGAACCCATATGACAGATAGATGTAAAAAACAGGACTTGAGACTTGAGGACTCTGCATAGGGTGAGCAGTGAAGAAAGAATTCCTATAACCATAGGATATATACATCTGTAGGAAAGCAAAAATAAATTATCTGTGATTTTATAGAAACAATACAACACACTATGAGAATAACTTCAGGGCCACAAAATAGAGGAGATATGGTAGAAGGGACATTTAAAGAAATGTCTTAAAATAATTTGACAAACGTTCAGTGATTAACTTATTTAATTTATATCTTGTAGGAAACAAACGGCTTTCTTCATGGACTAGGATGATAACACTACTCTAATACATCGTTGTGACTATGAAGGCTGAGACTATCATGGTGGATTTAGAAAAGCACATGAACATAATCCTTCCCCTAGAAGAGCTGCTGTTCAGCGTTGATTCTCCTTACCTTAAAATCTCTGTCGAAAGCAGTCGGTACCCTTGTCCTGTTTCAGTCTTAGTATGTTTCCTTTGCCTTTCTTTATGTGCTCTTCATAATCTGTGGCACCCACTTGCTTCACCCCCCGACTATGGCCTCCTCCATATTATAATTTGAAAGATGAACAAAATAGACACCCTTTATCCACTAAAACACACTCGAAGGTTAAGGGGGAAAAAATGGCACCTATGAGTTCAAGGTTCACAGTTGCTGGCATGGCAACTTCTTAATTTCCCATGGCTACAAGAAAAATCACACTCTTGCTAAACTCTCTCACAATAGAGGCCATTAGACAAATTATCGAACCCCTCCTAGCCCCAATTTACAACTCAGACCACTACAATTATGACCGGACAGAGGACCAGACTTACAAACATTATTTTCTGGTAAGCAACTGCAGACATTAAGCCTGTTTCAATCAGTGTATAGATACTATGTCAAACGGTCCTTTTGTCCTATAGTTCGTCTTTCGATGTAAAGAGCCAAGTTTCACCTCATTTTAATGCTAAAACCCCACCCCAGTGTGAACATGGCATGTATGTTTAACCATTGTGCATATGTTGCACCCCCTCCAAATATGTACAGCTTTCTCTGGAGACCTGTTGCTTATATATTACTCTGTAATACGATACAGGCTCTGTGAGGCATAAAACCCATCCTGTCCTTTTGCTCTTTGAAGAGGCAGCACTTTCAGCACGTGATAGAGATTGTTTCTTCCCATTCTGGAAACTGATATTACCAAGAGCTCTCCTTTTGGCTACTTAGCCATCCTGGTGGTCTTTTGCAGGACAATATTATTGGACCTTTGGCTCAAGATGTTCTTTCCAGTAAGAACCTAGGCTTGGGATGATTTAACTCACATCACAGCTGTCATCTTTTCTGATCCCCAAATGCCTAAATGATGCAGATATGACAGACTATCATTTATGATTGCCCAGTTGTATCTTTTAGTTGTTAATTTGTGTGAAAATATCTCTTTGTTCTAGTGAACCTACTTTTTTCTCTATTTTTGCATTGTCTCTCTTGTGTTTTAGTTACTGCTGCTGTATAACATACCCTCACAAAACTCAGTGGCATAAAAGAACATTTTATTATTCTTACGGATTCGGTTGTTTTGAAATTCAGACATGGATTTTAGGGAGGATGGAACTCAGTTTTACCACGTCTGAGTCCTGAGCTGGGGAGACTGAAGGCTGTAAGTGAATCAGCAGCTGGGGTTGGAATCCTCTGTAGGTATTTTCCCTTACATGACTTACAGTTGATTCCACCTGCACTTTGGAACTTCAACTGAACATCTATACATGGCTTCTGCATGTGATGTCCCCATATGGGTAAATTTGGGTTTCTTCACAGTAGCAGCTGGGGAACAAAAGTAAACATCCCAAGAGAACCAAGAAGATCCTACATCACCTCTTAAGACTTAGTCTGTTAAGTCATATAACGTCACTTTCACTATAGTCGTGAGGAAACTTGTGATGGAAAGAGATGTGAAATATGACTGGAAAATTAGCATGTGGTTTGGGAAAAATTCTTATTATTATCTTTGGAAAACTCAATCTACCTGTATTAATATCCACTTGTTTCTATAACAAACTATCTCAAACTTAGTTGCTTAAAACAATGCAAATTTATTATCTTTTTTTTCTGGAGTTCATAAGCCTGAAATAGGTCTCACTGGGGTAAATTAAACTATCATGAAAGCTGTCTTTCTTCTGAAGGCAGTAGGAAAAAATCTATTCCTTGCCTTTTTAGAAGCCTGCCTATGTTCCTTGGCTTATGGCTCAGCATCACTCTGACTTCTGCTTATCCTGCCACTTTTTCTTCTCTGAATGTGTTATTCCTGCCTACATTTCATAAAGACACTCATAAATACTCTGGGCCCCCTGTATAATCTAGGATAATTTCTCCTTTTCAATAACCTTAACTTAATCTCATGTGCAAAGTTCCCTTTGTTATTCAAAGTATTAAAATATTAATATATTAACAGGTTCTGTGGATTCTAATGTAGACGTCTCTAGGGGACCACCAATTCTTTTAGTCCAGTGTCAGTCCCTGTAGATTTCATTTGCTGAATGTTATCTATGTTTTTACTAGCTGGATCACCAAGATTCACTCATTTATTTCAGCAACTATGAATTCACTGTTGTGAGTCAGGGATTGTTCTTTGTATTAGGTCCTCATTCTGAACGAATGGCCTCATGAGGCTCTGCCTATGTTAGACACTCCCCTTTCTCTCTTTCAATTAAATTTTCTCCCTGGAAATCTTGAAATGTGACTTAAAGACAGAGACCCAGGAGTTGATGGTGCTGACCTCTCTATGACAGCTCCAAGATAGAAGAGCCCCTGATGATAGCAGCTTTGTTCTGTTTTCATTGCGCCCTTCCAGAGGTAAATTTTTGATTATACAATCTCTGCTGTTTTTATTTAGTAGCAAAAGTTTAGCTTTTTTTTTTTTTTTTTTTTTTACCCAGAGTCAGCTTCTGACTTTTTTACTCAGGAATCATTAGAGCTCACCTTTACTGTTCCCCCAAAAGTCGTATCTTCAGACCTTTGCAATTACAATTACAAAAGCCTGCTATTGCTTTTACAGAATGGTATTTTAGATTCCAACGTCATTTAAAACATCACCTTTAATCTTTTTTACTGACTTAAAATATGCAAATAACAAGTAAGCTTTTAATATAAATTACTAAAATAATTTAATGAAAATAAACTAAAATAATTTCATTCTTAATAGGGATAAGTATGCTTTCTTAAAAGTAAATTTGAATAACCAACTCTTTTCAATAGTTACTGCTTACATATTTAATAATATAATGCACATAAAATAATTGAAGTTTCTTAATTGTTATGGCTAAGAAAGCAGCATGAGGACATGGAAAGGTCGTGCATTAGCCCTCTACTGGTGCATTAAAAACTACTGCAAAAGCTTTCAACTTAAAGTAGCACACACTTATCTCACAGGCTTTTAGGGTCAACAATTTAGGCATGGCTTAGGTGGGCATTTGCTTCAGGATCTCTTATGAGGCTGCAGCAAAATTGTCAATAAGCGAGTCTCATCTGCATACTCAAATGCGGAAAGATTTTCTTCAAGGCTTCTATGGCTGTTCTTAAAATTCAGTTCCTTTCATATGCTTGAATTGAGGCCTTTGGTTCCTCGCTGACCACCATTGACTAAAGGCCACCCTCAGTTTCTTCCCATGTGGGCCTCTCACAGCGGTGCACAGCTCACAGCACGGCAGCTTAATTCAGCTCTTGAATTCTGGTTACAAAAGTTATCGCCTCACAATGTTGAGGTATTTGGTTAGCTAGAAGCAAATTACTCAAGAGAAGGGAATTACGGAAAGTTGTAAATACCAGGATGTGGGAATCATTAGAGCTCACCTTTCCAGCTGTCTACCTCGTACATACGTAGCTTTGGCAGTGCAGTCATTATGCCTTATAACTGTCAGTGCTGAAAGTTCTCTTAACTCTCTTCCCTGGTGGTATGCATTCTCTTTTTGAGCTGTGAATTGAACTTGAGTTACTCTTATGTTTCTGAAACTTACCCAACGTTGGGAAAGTAATTTATAGTCTAAACTGACTCTGTTTAACTACACAAAGAAATAAATTTGGGTTAACTTATTTCTAATAATATTAGATCTTCACATCACATTATCTATTTTGCATCTTAACAATGATGAAGAGAAAAATTATAAGAGGAGTAAAAGGGAGAGTGTATTAGTACATTGTCATGCTGCTGATAGAGACATACCCAAGACTCAGCAATTTGTGAAGAAAATTAGGCTTAATTGATTCACAGTTCCACATAGCCAGGGAGGCCTGACAGTCATGATAGAAGAGCAAGGAACGTTTTACATGGTGGAAGACAAGACAGAACTGCATGGACCTCCCTCCCCTTTATAAGACCATCAGGTCTCATGAGATTTATTCACTATCATGAGAAGGGAAAGTCTAGACCCGATGATTCAGTTATCTCCCACTAGGTCTCTCCCACAGCATGTGGGAACTGTGAGCTCTGCAATTCAAGATGAGATGTGGGTGGGGACACAGCCAAACCGTGTAAGACAATAACTGAATCATAGTTGTTTCCAAGGAGGGAGCAGGGAGCAGGTGACAAAATCTAACCTCACCAACTTATGCACTGTGGTCAGAAACTCGAGTCTGGACAATCTTTTTAGGTTCATGGTTAGTCAGCATTTTATTTTCTCTAAGTCCAAGATGACTACATTTAGTCATGATACTACCATAAAGGTAGATGTTTCTGCAGCCACTAAACTTGTTGTTAACAAAGATCTGTGATCATGAGATCTGAAGAATCCTAACAAAATAGTGAGGTGCCAAGTGGCGTTCACATTCTTCTCTTTGCCATCAGCACCCCTTTCCTAAATCAAGAAGGTGGTCACTTGTCTCCACTGCTTTGTCTCCCTACAAACTATTCTCAGGACAACAACCCAGAAGGAATCCCGTTATACATCCAAACACTCCCTCCTTCAGAGTAAAAGCCGAAACCTCATAAGGCCAACATCATGTGATCTCCATTGTCCCCCGCTTAATTACCTATTAAATTTATCCCCCCCTTTTTTTTTTAGGCTTTCTTTCATCCACACTGATCTATTTGACTTTACCTGAACATCTAGATGGTTTTTTCTTGGGCATGTACATTGGCCGTTTCTAATGCCTGAGTTACTCTTTCTCAAAATCTTAACAAGGTTAATGTCCTCACCACCTTCAAATTTTTGTTCAAAATCTGCCTCTCAGCAGGCCTACCTGGACCACTCTATTTAAAATTTCAGCCTGGGCCTTTCCATTTTTGTGTGTATACTTCTATAGCATCTATCACATTTTAATTATTATCTCATTAAATAATATCTGTCCTGACCTTTCTCTATACCAGGTACAGTGGAGGTATTAGCAGTGGAGGGAAAGGGAGCAGAACCTATCTCAACGAAAAATACATTTTTCTTTAAAGCATGTAAATCATAACAAAACGGATTCATTTTTATATTTATATTATTTTTATTTATTTATATTATATATTTATAGTATTTTATTTATATTATATATTTATAAATACATATTATTTTATATTTATTATGTAAATTTTCAGTTTCTGTCCTAAGTCATAAGATTCAGAGATGAATAAGCTGCTTTGAGTGTCCAGGAAGTGCTAGTCTCAAAACCTTTTGCAAAATTAGGACAGTGAGAGAAGTTTAACACAGTTGACTCCATCTTGCTTTTAACATTGCCAGCTTTCCTCGCTCACTCCACAGGCCAAACTAACTATACGAATAATTTAAATTATAGTTTAACTTTAAAGCAAAGATGATAAGAGTATTTTTTCCAAAATGAACAACTTGTTTGTTCAGGAAATGAAATTGCCTTTGTAAAACTAACAAATTAGTCACAAGATTAGAATTATGGTTCACGATTCATGTAGGCAAAAGTCTCAAGATTTCTAGCCTCCCCGATTGCTCTTATAGATGGCATCACTATTGTAAAACCTAAGACTGGTATTTGAGGTATTTTATTTATCTCTTTATGTGAACTCGTGGCAAGGGATCTGACGTCTTAGGCACTCAATAAATATTTATCATATGAGAAAATAGAAACCAACCTTGTTTCATAGGGAGATAGTTGCACAATGAAACATTATGCCCATTATAATGAATCCATAAGACTGATAGGTTTTACATGCAACAGAGATTAATGTCTTTTTTTTAAAAAAAAAAAAAAGTTCTCTTTTTAAACTCTTTTACTCTATCCAGGTGTCTAGGACCTCTACACACACACACACACACACACACACACACACACACACACGCACACATACACACACACACACACACGATTCTTTTTTTTTTTTTTTTGAGCTGGAGTCTCACTCTGTAGCCCAGGCTGGAGTGCGGTGGTGCCAACCTCCGCCCCCTGGGTCCCGGTTCAAGCAATTCTCTTACCTCAGCCTCCCAAGTATTTGGGATTACAGGCATGAGCCACCATGCCCAGCTGTTTTTCAGTAGAGACAGGGTTTCACCATGTTGGACAGTCTTGTCTTGAACTCCTGACCTCATGATCCACCTGCCTCAGCCTCCCAAAGTGCTGAGATTACAGGTGTGAGCCACCACACCTGGCCCAAGATTCTTTATAACGTTTCCTCTGTCTGTAGTACTTCTTCTCCCTTGATCCCTCAGGCAAATCCTTCTTCAAGCTCTGTTCAAATATCAAAAAACTTTGTCAAGCATTTTGGAATACAAATCCTATTACACAACACTAGACCTGTGTTATCTTACCTGTGAATGCATTTTGTACTTCTGTTTATCTCATTGCATGGAAATTATTTTCTTTTATATCTACCCATTCTCTTTCTAGGGTTCTAGCTCTTAAGGGGATGCGTAATTTACTCAGTTTTGCATGCTCGGCCTCTAAAATAATGACTGACACATAGTAAATAATCAATGCGTATTTAAGAGAAACACACTCTGTAAAGTTTTTCCCCAAGTTACCCTGTTTTAATTCATAGCGAAACTGAAAGTGGTACATATTATTCTATCGGTTTTATAGATTAGAAATATACATGCAAAAATATGTTTATTGTACATGAAGACAGGAATTTTGTTTCTCTAGTTCATTAGCGTATCCCAATGCCTAGCACAGTGCCTGGCACAAAGGGTGTGTGTATGTCCTATGCATTTACAGTTGGCCCTTGTATTGCAGGGAAGGGATCCTGATCCAGACCCCAAGAGAGGGTTCTTGGATCTCACGCGAGAATGAATTCAAGGCAAGTCGGCAGTGCAAGAAAGTAAAGTGTTGACAGGGCAGCTACTCCGTAGACAAGAGTAGGACGTTCTCAAAAGTAAGAGGAGGAACGTGCTCACCGTAGGTACAATGGTTGTCTATATGGGGAGATGTGCTCTGTTTCAAAGGCTTATGATAAATGATTGGTTTTTCTTAATTACTGTATTTTACAAGAATCAATATTATTATCTTTAAAAACAAAATTAGAAATGCCTTTTTTTATCCAAGTATCAGGCTATATGGACACTCTCCAGTCTGGGTCTGTTTAGTAAACATTATTAGGCCGGACGCCATGGCTCAAGCCTGTAATCCCAGCACTTTGAGAGGCCAAGGAGGGCAGATCACCTGAGGTTGGTAGTTCGAGACCAAAGACCAACCTGACCAACATGGAGAAACCCCATCTCTACTAAAGATGCAAAATTACCTGGACATGGTTGTGCATGCCTGTAATCCCAGCTACTCGGGAGGCTGAGGCAGGAGTATCACTTGAGCCTGAGAGGCAGAGGTTATGGTAAGCTGAGATCAAGCCATTGCACTCCAGCCTGGCAACAAGAGTGAAACTCTGTCTCAAAGAAAATCTATTAATTTTTCCTTAACCATAACATTAGGAATGGCTAACCTTCTGGGAATGTAACCTAACAAGTGTCAGGCTCATTTTCCTAGCCCTTGCACAAAGTGGAGTCATTCTGGTTCAAATGCCTCTGACACTTGAACAGCATGGGTTTGATCCACGCAGGTCCCAGTATAGGACGATTTTTTCCTCCTCTGCTACCATCTCTTCTTTCTCCTTCTCCGTAGCCTAGTAAGCCTGAAGAAGATGAGGATGATGACCTTAATGTTGATCCAGTTTCATTTCATGTATAGTAAATATGTTTTCTCTTCCTTAGGATTTTCTTAACAAGATCGTATTTTTTCTAGCTTGTTTTTATTGGAAGAATATAGTATCTAATGCATATAACATATACATATAACATATTCGTATCTATCATATGTATTCTTATGTATCTAATAAGCTGCTGATGTTATCTGTAAGGTTTCTGGTCAATGGTGGGCAATAGCAGTGCAGTTTTTTGGAAAGTCAAAAGTAATATTATCAGAGGCGTTCACACCAGAGGGACCCCATTTTGAGTGAGGGCTAGGAAAATGAGGCTGAGACTTGCTGGGCTGCTTTCCCAGAAGGCTATGCATTCCTAGCATCTAGAGGCTTATAGTTAAAGAAACAAATGAGCAATGTTTACGAAACAGACCCAGACTTAGGAGTGTCCAGATATCCTGATAGCTGCAGGAAAAAAAGCATTCCTAATTTTGCCTTAAAGATAATAATATTGATTCTTGCAAAATATAGTAATTAATAAAATTAATCCTTTATCACAAACCCTTGTAAGAGAGCACATCTCCCCATATATGCAAGCATTGCACCTAGGGTGGATTCCTCCTCTTACTTTCAGGAATATCCTACTCTGTCTGTGGAGTTGCTGTCCTTTTGCCCGTTTATTTTCTTAATAAATTTGCTTTTACCTTGCACTGTGAACTCTCCCTGAATTCTTTCGTGTGTGAGATCAAAGAACCCTTTCTTGGGGTCTGGATTGGGATCCCCTTTCCTGTAGCATATTTCTGATGACTACAGAAGGGTCTATAGTGCGGATACCTTGATCCAATGGCTAAATTTGGGTAAGCGGTGGGGTCCTGTAACGATATGAGGATTTTCAGTTGTTCTGGGGGTTGACACCTCTAACTCTTGCATTGTTCAGGGATCAACTATATGTATATATGAATGCATGTGTGTATAAAATGAGTCTTAGCTACTTTCAATGGCAGGCCTTCATATAAAGTTATGAAGTAAGATTTGCTGGATATCACTACACAGTCATACCATATTTTTCACTGACCAGATTGCAAACTGGAAGCCACTTAAGACTAGAGCCAGTGTCTTCAACCACTCTGCATTCCTCCATGGCCTCTGCACACACCTTTCAGGTTACCATGAATCAGTAATTGTGTTAGCTACTTTTATAGTTAGAGTTTTTAGTAATTATCATGTCAATTCTGTTAAATATTAGATCCTCATTATTCACCGAAAATGATGAAGACTTACAAATCTAAGGCAATTTAGTATATTGTAGGCCCTCACTCTTAATTTTTAATTAAGTGGAAGTGAATTCAATGTTATGTTATTACGCAGAAGGTCTCCAAAACATCTTGCACTGAAAAACCTCAGAAGAAACAAATGCACAAAAAAGGATGGTTCGGAAAGATCTGCATCAGTTGAGCAAAGTGTTTGGGAAAATCTAGCAGAATGATGACTTCCTTAATGAGGTTTGCAAATTTCTACCAATAGTTGACCAAATGGGCTCTAAGTAGCTACTCAAATACCCATTACTTACAAATGAAACATAAACAAGAAGAAAAAGGCAAGTGTCAAGTTTAACTCACCGTAACAGAGAAAAGCATTCGCTAATCAAGGCAGAGACTGGAGCTGCAGCCCCAGGTCCAACAGTGCCCCCAGCAAATTGGCCATGAATTCTTAGAGACTCTAGGTCAGGCATCCCCAAACTTTTTACACAGGGGGCCAGTTCACTGTCCCTCAGACTGTTGGAGGGCCGCCACATACTATGCTCCTCTCACTGACCACCAATGAAAGAGGTGCCCCTTCCTGAAGTGCGGTGGGGGGACGGATAAATGGCCTCAGGGGGCCGCATGCGGCCCATGGGCTGTAGTTTGGGGATGGCTGTTCTAGGCAGAAACTTGGCATCTGCAACTTCAGTTTGTTTTGTTTTGTGGTTTGTTTTGTAGATAAAACTTTGCTCTAAAATACTGGGCCCTGTAATGGATTTCTTCAACTTCCTGCTCTCAGGGTCAGGAAATAGGCATTTTAGGAAAATTGGCCTCTGCTACAGAACCATGCGTCGAAGCAGCACTGGCTCTACAAATGAGCATGTGGCACATGTGGTCACATTGGCCAGTGCTCAGCAGCCCCCATGATTGGTTTGTGCTTTGCTGTAGCTATATTACGATTTTTACTTTACCTTTGAACTTATATTTCTTAATGAAGTCTCGTGGGACCAGGGAGTAAGTGTGTAAAGACAGAATTAAGCTTTACCTAGCAATGTACCTTGATCATAGAATGCCAATGGCTCCAAGACATGAAGGCTTCCCTGAGCCACATTGGAAGAAGAATTGTCCTGAGCCATGCATCAAATAGACCAACACTAATGATAGCTGATGAGCTGTTTTTTAAAATCACAAATAAATCTCACAATATTTTTAAAAAGTTTACAAATTTGTATTGGGGTGCATTCAAAGCAGTCCTGGGCTGCATGTCATCCTGAGGTCTCCAACTTGACAAGCTCATTTTAAGATTTGCATATGTTAACAAGTGTAATATTAACCAAAATGGATTTTTTTATACTTTCTACTTTTTTTCTTCATCTTGTTATTTTATCTGTGGTCTCCAGGATAAACTCTGAGGGATTTCGTTGGCAATGGGCATTCTTGCTCTTCCTTGAATCTCACAGAAATATTTATATTTATATTCTTTTATTATTTGTAATGCTTATTACTACAAATTTTGGGGGGATTCTTTAATTAGAAACCAAATTGAATCTTTTCAGCAATTTTGCAGGGTTTTTTTTCATTTATCATTTTCGTTTTTTGTTCTGCTTATATGTTCTTGCCATAGGATAAGTTTCCACAGATTTTGAAGATTCTGCATTTAATACAAACTTAATATTGGTCCCCAAAATGAAACTCACCACAGATGTTTTATGCTTGTGTCACTCATGGTTCACCCTAAAATTGCAAGTATGTATGCCAAAAGCACACTGTAATTGTGGACCTTTTTGCTAATGGCTTTAATTAATATTCTCTCTTGCCATGCTGTCTGCAAACAACAGATCATAGAGTGATAACAATTTGGTGTGAAGGACTTTGGGTCTAGAACCACATGGGTTATATCTAGGTATTAAGAATATATTGTTTGTGTTTTGACCTTCTGGTATCTTAGTGTGGTGGCTGCTTTCTCATTCTTGCTTGATGAGGGATGGACTTGTAGTTTTGTTCATCTCTGTAGGCTGGATCTCTGTGTTCCCTCTCTTTTCTCTGCCACTGTCTTACAAATGACCTTATATCACACAATCTCTGTTTTTGATTTTGGAGAATGCCTTCAGCATTCACCAAAACCTTCAGAATTATTCTTACCTCTTTCTTTGGTCTATAAAGCTGATATCATTATTTTATCTTTTAGCAATCGTACTTCAAAAGTCTATCACAAACATGGTCTTTCCTTCTTATTCTTACCTGACTTAACTAGTCCAGGCTCTGATTGTCTCTTGCCTGGAGAAAAGAGACACCCACATATTTCTTGTATATCCACATTATCTTCTCCCACCCATTTCCCACTACTTCCTGTATGTTCTCACCTTTGATTCACCATGGCTAACTGGACCAATTCCAAAATACGCCCCTTAGTGCAACAGACTCCTGTCAATCTGGATCTTCATATATATCCAGCCATATGTTTGGACATTAATATAGATTATTAAAGTATCTGAGGCATTTAAACATTTGAGATGAGAGGATATATGATTTAAGCTGTAAGAAGTCAGTAAAATAGAGAGTCACAGTTGCTATAACCCATCTTTAATTATCCTGCTAATGTGTTTAAACAGGAAACAGTTATATAGTTGTGGATATCCGCCATACACCGAAAAGCCAAGCAAGTCACCACAATGTATGTGAAAGCTCTGGGCATATTTGTTTCTTTGTCATTTCTTTTTTTTTTTTCTGTCAATCTGGCCATTTTAAATGATATAAATTAATTTGCATCAACATATTTTCTTCATATAAGTCAGGTGATCCACATAGAGATTACAGATATTTTAAATGCCTAATTCAGTTTTTCTTTAAAATGGAATATAATTTATATCTTTTATCTGCAAGTTTCTATATGAATATTTCATTCTCCCTATAACTAAGTATTAGATAATTATTTTGGGAAGTTTAAAGGATATTCATTTCCCACTTGCAGACTATTTAATCAGATTATCTGGACATTTGGACCTACAGTTTTTAAAAATTTTCCTCAAGCAATTAAAATTTTCAGCCATTTTTTTAAAATGCTGGCTAATCTTTCTATCTTCTCTTTTGAAAACGGCTGCACCATCTGAACTTGCTCTTTGGTGACATCACCAGCTGGCTGGCACACCTGTGACAGAAAAAGCAGATAAGCATCTGACAGGCTATTTGTTATTACTATATTTTTGTTCTGACTCTTCTCAGACTGACAGAGGCATTGAAAATGCAATGGTATACTAGAAGAAATCTTTTTAGCATTTTTATGTCAGATTATCCTCACTTTCACTCTTTTCCCTTTGAAACCCATGAATATAAATTGAATATCAGATTCTCCACAGAAGAAAATAAAGCCATTGAGTTTTTATTGGTGGAGCTTAGCAAACACCATTAACTCATATTTCTTCAACCTAATTCTTATTTAGCAAATTAAACCACTGAGACCATCACTGAATAGGATTCTATTAGATTCACTGCTTAGGAATTACTCCAAGGTGGTAGAAGTGAGTGAGTGGCTATTATTTTATTGCCTAATAGCTGACTGAAGACTCTAACAAATCCACACTCAGCTCAGCACCCATCCTTTTATTGCATCTCTGCTTCACTCTGTTTTCAGTGTATGAAATATATCCCAGGAAGATATTGGCCTTGTGAAAATTGCATATAGTAAGATGTCTGTTTACTATCCCACACCAGATATCATCTGTAATAGAAATTATATACACATACTAGAAATCTATCCATAACTGCACCTGAAGCAGCATTATTTTCTTTTACCTCCAGCTTTAATAAGAATAATAAAATACATAAGGAATGACTGGATACTTATTATGGAATACAAGGTATACACATTTTTATTATATGTTAACATCTTCATAAATGTGTGCAATAACCAGGAAACAATAAAGAATGTGTTAATAAGTTAAACTTTCAATTTGTGTTTATATAACTTCTAAAAGAAGAAGAATTAAGAACAAAATTTGATTTTCTTTATCAAATTTCAAATCAAATTAATCTTTTTGTGTCCCTAGAATGTGAACTCTATGGTTGCATAGACCAAAGTCATCTTTCATATTTGTTTTTTTTTTTTTTTTTTGCCTGCAATGTTGGCCTGCCTTGGGAAGTCATTTACTTTTTCCTGGGCACTTAGCTTCAATTTATTATTCTACACTTATTCAGGTTCAAGTAGCTAAGGAGGGTGGAAAAGCTTATTTTTCCCTGGGATACGTTATTTATAATAAACTATGCAAATTTCCATGGGCTCACTATATTTACTAGGAAGGAGTTTCTTCCTCTTTCTGCCACCAGCTGAGTACGAATAACCTCATACTATTCAGCACACTTCTCTATACTGCATTTTCTATCACATTTCTCATCAGTAAAATAAAGGACAGGGTAATTTAGTAATCTCTAGAGAAACTTCTAATTCAGAAGCTCTGTAATTTTGTTGCTGTACAAAGATGAATTTAAAAGTGAAAACAAAACTCTAAAAGGAACTATCTAAAGGCACGCATGTATTCAGAAGTTATATACTCATATGAAAAAGAACACAGGTTTTAACCAGAAAGTATCTATGAAACATAGCACTTTGTCTAATTATCTTTTTATGCTAAGTGGAAGAAAAATATATCATATGCTGTGTTGTAAAGTTTTCAAACTCTTCCCTTTATTTCAATGTGTCCCTTTATTAAATGCATTTATTAGTTAAAAAAAATACATGTGTTTCTACTTGTATTCAGAAGCATGTGAACAAAATGTTATAACT
The DNA here is from genome assembly GCF_048565385.1 of Saimiri boliviensis. NCBI lineage: Eukaryota > Metazoa > Chordata > Mammalia > Primates > Cebidae > Saimiri > Saimiri boliviensis. The sequence goes on from NC_133463.1 coordinate 85,008,988, forward strand.
GGAAAAGAAAAAGAGAAATTTGTTATGATTCAGAATCCTGCAAGAGTTCCAGCCTGGCATTTGGGAACCCAGGTTGTCATAGGCAACTGAAACTAAACTCTTTATTGCTGAGTCACTCATCTGTGAATGGGGGAAATCAGGAGTCCCTCTGCCTGTCTTTATCCTTCCTTTTATCTGCCATCATACAGTTCACGGTGCCACATCCCTCACCACGAACATTACGTGAGTCTCCTAACTCTTTCTTTTCCTCTTCTGTCACCATCTGGTTTATTCTGGTTATTCTTGATAAATGCAAATTTCATAGTGTTATACTTAAAACATTTGAGGGGCTTTTCGATTTAATGAATAACCTAAAACCTAAACGCCTTATAATAATGCACACAAACTATGAATTGTTTCTTACCTATTGCCAATGTCATGCAACTCTGTCTCACAGGCTGCTAGCTGGCTTCATTAGTGAGACCTTGTGGACATGAGGCTCATTTGGTTTTTTCTGTGCCTGGAATTGTCTCTCCTGGGCTTGTCCAGTGGCTGAATTAGTCTCATCCTTCAGATTTCCTTCAAAGGACACCTCCTCAGATGGGCTTTATGAGCCGAACTTAAACTTGACGTTTTACAAATATTCTCTATCACATTATTCTGTTTACGCTTTTTATGGCATTTATCACAAATAAAAATGTGCTTTTTTTTTCCTGCTTATATCTTTTTGTATTCCTAGAACACAAACTCTACGGGGACATAGACCTTATTAGCCAATTTCCACTGTGTTGCAGTGCAAGTGTTATACACAGGGATCACACTCAGTATAATACTATTTGTGGGGAAGAGACATTTAATAAACATAGGGTCAAAATATTAACTTTATAAAACAGTTAAAAAACAAGGATATCTTTCTGTTGCAAAAATATACCAATGGAGGATTGTAAATAATACAGCTGTATCTTAAAAGATCCTAGAATTTCTTTCTCTTTCTTTGTGTCGGTAAGCAGCTTAAAAAGGTGTGTTTTCAGTATTTTTGCTTGTACAAAATTGCTTTATAAGTACTCTAGACGCTTGAATGAGGTAGCCCTTTATTTTAAATTTGAATGATCAATAATATATAAAAACTTTTCAAATAATAAAACTAGTACAAATATTGAATAAAGCTAATGAATAGTTTCCGTGGCCAGTTTTAAGTATTTTTTGTTCCCTATAAAACATTCTTCAGATAGTCTTTAATGCTGTGAAGTGTTCAACAGTGTAATTAAAATAAAACCTCAGCTGTTTGAATACATCCTTATCGAATATTTATTTTTATTTATATTTCTTGTTGTGTGTGCTGTTTTGCATATTTTAAGTTAAAATTTGAGTAAAGATTTACAATTTTATTCCATGATTAACGCCTTAATCCAAGCAGAGCAATGCTGGGATGAGAATGGGTCAAGCCAGGTGCTTAAGGAGACGCTCGCTCTCAGAATTGTGTATGCACAGGTCAGCAGCTGCGAGTGAGGGCCTTCCTAAATTCTGTCTACTTGGCACCTGGCTTGCTATACCCTAACCCCAGCCCATATTTAGAGTTATAAAGACTGTAACATGGAGACCAGGCCTTGCCAAAATGAGCTCATTCTCCTAATTGTGAGTAGCCACAAGGTAAATCATCTGTGTAACTCTATTCTATTTGAGTGATTTAGCTAAATAAGTGGTTTTTTTTTTTTTTTTTGGTATATGTTTGTTTTTAATTAACTGCATTCCACAAAAGAAATAATTAGTGTCTTTTTAAAAATATTTTTACGATAGATTGTAAGAACTATCAACTTTTTGTATCAGAAAGTCAGGTGTGTTACTCCTTGACTATGTCATCTGCTGTATCTGTGCACATATTGGGTCAATTTAACCCCCTAATTTATACTCTATAAAAGCGCGTTCTTTTTTGTGGCTTTATGTGAACTGTTCTAGGAAATGGCATTCCTTGCATTTACCTAAATAAGCATAGCATCCAAAAGCAACAAAAATTGAAAGATAATTCAATACATTTGGCTTCTTCTTGTCAATTTCAGTTTGTAGAATTTCATACAATCTCATCAAGAAGAATAAATTAAAATTTTTGAAAATTTCTGTGTACTTTATTCTCAGAAAATTGTACTATTTATATTTTCATAACAGCTTTATTAATGAACCCTCTTATTGTCATACAGGATGATAGGGTTCAAGGAATTAGTATTTTTTTTCTTCATTCTGTGTGATTCTTCTTGGTTTTCCTACCTAAATTTTGAACTCATTGAGAGATACAAAAAAAGCAAACATATAGAAATAAAAATGGCATGCTTTGTTATTAATTCAGCTAATGGAGAATGTGCCTTAGAAGTAACAAAAAAAAAAAAAGGCTTTCATATAACTGTATCACAAATGTAGAGACTTCTCTATTCTTTCCTAGTCAGTGGAGAGTCACAGTTAGGTCAGGGTCTTTATCACTGAGATAACCACATAGCTGAGAATGGAATAGGGGACACTGGCAGTCAGGAGCTTACAAGAGACACTAGAAAGGACTAAGCCTCACTCATCCCCTGTTTCTTGTCCCAAGGCACAAGTAAGATGATCACTTTTTGTTCTTATAGAGAAATGAGTGGGGAGAGAGAAAGAAGCCCAGGGTGTTATTTTAATGGGAATTGCCCAATTTAGAAACAGGATGAGTGAAATATAATAAAAGCTGAGACTGACTATGTAATACTTGGGGCATACTTATTCTTAATAAAATGCTGTTTATCTGAAATTCAAATTTAAACTGGGCATCTTGCATTTTTATTTCTTAAATCTGACAACCCTGAACGGAGAATAAATGTTCACCAATTGTCCCTTCAGTTTCACCCTTCAAATGATTCTCTAAATTTATTTTTCTTACTTTTTAAAATAAATTTTGTAATTTTTAATTTTTGTGGGTACCCAGTAGGTGTATATATTTGCGGGGTACATGAGATGTTTTGATATAGGCGTGCAGTGTGAAATAATCACTGCATGGATAATAGAATATCTTATTCATGTTATTTTGTTTTTTTAATTGGAAAAACCACAAGAAACCTTAATGGTACTGAGAATTGCATTTTTATAGCACTGGATTGAAAGATCTCTATAATGTCTTTGGATTCTCTAAATGTAGGGATCTGAAGTAGTTAGGGTTGGCAGAATTAAGCAGCAGGCTGGGTCCTCAGAGTGCCAGAAGTCACAAACAGAAAATATACGCCAGGGCTGTTTCACGGCCATCAAAACGCTATTCCGTTTGGTAAAGTTAATGAGGCCCTAGGCTGAAAGAGACTGTCAGCATATATTTTGTTTTCTCCCAATTCCTTATATTGCAGATGTGATAACTAAGTTCAGAAATTTTCTTTTCTAAAATCATACAGCCAGTTAAATGAAAAGCTGGGTTTGAGCAGTCAGAGCCTCAGTAAACTGATTCAGTTTTTCCTTTTGCTCCTCCTCGGAGTTTTCCCACCCTCGCTCCGTGCCCGGGCTGCCCAGAACGGTAAGAGTGACTATGCTGCAGTCCTAAGTTTTACGCATTATGCCTCCACATTTTTCTAGCAATAACTATTCCTAATAGACTTTGCAGAGCACCAACATTGAAAATACCCATTTTTCATTAATAGATTAAGCAAAAGCTGCTAAATAATGATGATGGCAATAATTATATAACGGGTCTAAATACAAAATAAATTTTGAATCCAATTAGAATGCAGAGGAAAATTCAATTTTCCAATTTCCACTGCCAAGAAGAGAAACTGCTGCCTGGTGGAATTCAATACAGGCCTGTATGTTTAACTGAGCAAATGAGCCCTGCATGCCGTAACTAAAGAATAACACAAACACGGGACATGAGCATAGGCACAAGGGACTTCATCTGCCATTAGTATCTCTGTGCATTTCTGCTTCTTGTCTTTGTAATATAAGTGAATTATCACTCTACTGTGATTGAGCAGAAATATTAAATATGCTTTTGCTCACTCTGAATGAACTTATGAATATAATCCCATACTCCTTTTCTTTAGAAACTCCTTATTTAACTCTCCATTTTTTGTATGACAAAAAGTTTCTTCCTATTATGATATAGTAGGCTCGACCTACATTTTTTCAGCTTAACTCTTTCCTGTCCCCATCATCATATTCTATGTTCCAGTCACACTATTGTTAAGATAGTGAAGTTTTTGCACAGGTAGAAATAAACAAAGTAATAGAAGGTAAAAGTGATGCTAGAAACAGATTCAATTTATACATTTATGTGCACCCCTCATATATTACAGAAATCTCATCATACAACATCAGGAGAAAGAATGGTCTTTCCAATAAATGGAGCTGGAACAACAAATTATCCAATGTTCCAAATTATGTTTGTGTGACAAAACCCAAATGACTGGGTAATCATTTCACAACGTATACATGCATTAGAACATCAATTAGTACATCTTGAATATATACAATTTCTATTCATCAGGCGTATATTAATAAAGCTGAAAAGATAAAATCTCCTGGGTTATGTTTTATATATATTTGTAATGGCAAAGGACTCATTTCATAATTATATACATTAATTCTTTAATCAATAAGAAGAAAGGCAGAAAAACCAATAGAAAAATGGGCAAACATCTTTAGCAGCTATTTTATCCAAATAATCAATAAACATGAAAGCTGTTCAGCTTCATTATTAATCAGGGAACTGCAATTTAGAACCACAATAAGATACAATTATATTCCAGCAGACTTGCAAAAGTTAAAATAGTGTTATGCTACCATGGATTGGTGAGAATGGGTAGTAACAGAAATGCTCATATAATGCTTCTGGGAATGTAGTTTTGTATAACCACTTAAAAATTGGCATTATCGCCAGGCGCAGTGGCTCACGCCTGTAATCCCAGCACTTTGGGAGGCTGATGCGGGTGGATCATGAGGTCAAGAGATAGAGATCATCCTGGTCAACATGGTGAAACCCCGTCTGTACTAAAAATACAAAAAATTAGCTGGGCATGGTGGTGCGTGCCTGTAATCCCAGCTACTCAGGAGGTTGAGGCAGGAGAATTGCCTGAACCCAGGAGGCGGAGGTGGCGGTGAGCCGAGATCGCGCCATTGCACTCCAGCCTGGGTAACAAGAGCAAAACTCTGTCTCAAAAAAAAAAAAAAAAAAAAAATGGCATTATCTACTGAATGCAAAGGTTTGCATAGTCTATGACAAGTCAATTCCACTTCTAGAGAAATATTCAATAGATTGGGTGCCCACATGGAATTATTAGTGTGTAATAACACAAAACTGGAAACAACCCAATGTTCATCACCAGCAGAAAGGATGAATTCTTGTGTATTTATGTGATGAACTATTATCCAGTGATATAAAAGAATGAGCTGTAGCTACCTAAAACAATCTAGACAAAAACATGAGGTTGTGTGAAAGGGGCAAGATTCAAGAGAACACATACTTTATTTCATTTATGGACAGTTAAAAAATAAAAATGAAATCACATATATACATATAAATATATACTCAGGGCCTTGAAGTAATACATACTTCTGTGTATGAATGTGTATTTATGTACTTATATATGACATTTAATTGTAAATATTTACCTATGTCAATATTAATATAGATATGCATGTAGACATTACAGGATAAGGAGGGGAATGTGATCAGAAGGGAAACACGGAGGGATACTGGGCACTACCAATGTATTCCCGCTCCCTCTCAGTGATGGCTACATAGCATCCACTTTATTACTATGCATTTAATTTAGCATTTTTATCTTTTCTATGTGTATGTTATATTTTTAAATCAAAAAATTTGGAAAAACCAAAAAACCAGCTGGATGTCGTTGCTCAAACTTGTTATCCTAGCACTTTGGGAAGCCGAGGCAGCTGGATCACCTGAGGTCAGGAGTTTGAGACGAGCCTGGCCAACCTGGTCAAACCCCATCTCTACTAAAAATACAAAATAAATCAGGCATGATGTTGGGCACCTGTAATCCCTGCTACTCGGGAGGCCGAGGTAGGAGAATCCCAAACCTGGGAGGTGGAGGTTGCAGCGAGATTGTGCCACTGCACTCCAGCCTGTGCTTTTGGAAAAACCAAAAGATGTTTTAACTTTGTTACTTAGGAACATGCAATTTGGTATCATAGAGAAATACATTTATACCATGAAATAAATGAAATATATATTTAAGCTCATACTGGAAAACCGTACTGAAAAGAACATGGAGCAACAGGAACCTTTCTCAATGGGAACTGTCAGCAGTTGCACAGATACTGTATTTGCCTTCTATAAAGTCCATTCTGGCAGAAGCGTGAGGGATGAAACTATTAAGTAGAGAATCCAAAATGTTCCACTTATACCTCTTCGTTAATGTTTTCATATTAATAAATATTGAGATTTGACTAGAGAAAGATAACTACACGTATGCATAGCATTATGTATAGAGAGGTATAGAAGTGCGAAGTTGTATATGCTTATGTATTTGTGTAAGTGTATATGCTCCCAATTACTCACGAAATATTAATAAGCCTGTGCTTTTGGTTCATCAACCCAGTAAGTGTCTGAAGGTATAAAGTAATTGGATGCCATTTCTCACTTAGAAGAGTTTCTGGCAAGACGAAAAAATAAAGCAAAACAAAGATACTCTGAAATTTTGAAATCAAGCATGAAGGTAGACACAATATGGATCCAGATGTGTACATATCTAATAGAATATTTATGTGGTGGGTTAAATAACAATATTCAGTTAATAACATAAAAAAAGCGGCGAAGTATAGGTCTTGTCTTGTAAGTGAGTGACTCACAAAGATTTAGGTGAGATTTTGCTAATGATTTGAACTTTTTATTCCTTTATGAAATTGTGAACTGTGAAAAAAAAGCAAGTTCTTAGTCATCGATCACTTCATCCATCACACATATTTATATGTATTTATATGTACGTACAGATACAAAAGAATTAGAGCAAGGATTAATTTCTATCACCACTGTGACTCCTTTAGCTATTCTTATTCGTTCTAGTAGCCTGGAGTAGCATAGTTCCGTGCATGCAGTATAAAATCAATAGATGTCTGCCCAGGTGTTGAATTATTTCATTTTAAAAAAGCAGGTGAGTAGGAAACTCCATATTTCTCTTTAAAAACTAATTATAACAAGTTGTTTTATCATTTCACCCTTCAATGGATATTTTCCCCTCATGAATTAGCGACCAACATAAATAAAAGTTTCTAGTTCCTGTTTTAGAACATACTAATTTAAGAAGAGAAGAGATCTATACATGATGCCCCAAGAGTTTGTATTGATTGCAGCTTCACAGGTCAACTATTATTATCACAAATAGAGTTATGATAGAGCAGCCTCAGTCACAATATTCATTCATATTTGTTCATTCACCTAACATTTATGGGGCACCTATTTTGATCCACGCCAACTTAAGTGACCATAGCCTTAATTAACTGAAGGCCAGTGGCAAATTTCCAGACTGTTGCACTACAGCCCTGATGCAAGAATCTGCTTTACCAGACACACAGATAAAAAAGAACAGTAAATCCACAAATGCAATTAAATATTTATCAGCTATTTCCTAGACTTTACGAACGCTGGGACAAAGGGAAGATGATAATAATCACATGGCCAGTGTACCATGGATTACCCATAGGAGCTGGTCAAGTTCTTTCTTGTGTCTCAAAAGTAGAGGAGTATGGCTTTGATGTTGCAATATCCATCTGTTCTCTGTCCCTTGGACTGTTCATTGAGATGCTGAATAATTACACCAATGAATCTAGGAGTCAATCTCAAACCTTGTTCATATATACGCTGAAACACTAGTTCTGCACAAATGTCCTTCCCTTCTAATTCTGTACTTGTCTTACAGATTGCTTTTTAGAATGCTTTATTTGCTCAACAAAAGCCTAGTTACATTTCCTGAGGCAAGGAACTTTTGTGGCCACAACTTTTCTGTGTCTTACTTTCTTCTCATTTTACAGAGGCAAAGGTATCTTTAAAAAAATTAAATAAAAATTGTCACCACCAGTACCTAAAGCTCCAGAAAAGAATACAAACCTTTTGTGTTGAGAGAATAAAATTTGTCTTTGTTCCTGATGAGAAGTAAAGAGAGGGGGAGTAGCTGGTGTCCAGACAGTACAAGAATTGTGAGATGCTGCTGTGAGATCAGGTTCATAGTCTCATAAATGTGTAAGTGTGAGTGGATTCTTGAAACAGTGTAGTTTTGCATTTTGATAAACAAAGGTAGCCTGGAAAGAAGATATCAAACATGAATTTTCAAGATCTAAAATTTGTAAAAAACTATTAGTCTTTCACTGGCTATCAAATGCTTTCGTGTTTAATGCTTTCAATTATACTTAAATCATCCAGGAGGGTAAAAGAATACCAGAAGATTTCAATTTAACATCACTTTAACAAATATTAAGAACAAATAATAAATAAATATATATATTAAGTTCCTTCCTCAGTGTGGTTTAATGAGCGGTCAAAGAGAAAAAAAACAAAAACAAAAAGAAAAGAAAAATGAAAAAGGAAAAAGAAAACTATCAGATAATATATAACTACAAATTAAAACAATTGTACAAATTGTAAGCAATTTTAAATAGAAGGTATTATTTGCAGGGAATAAATAAAATCGGGTTAAATTAATATTTCTTGAACATATATCATGTCTAAGCTTCCCATTAAACGTGAATATTTGTGAAGTTTTACTCTTTCTCATAAAATGTAGTCTTGTGTGTTCTCATCAAGCATGCAAATAACCTCAGCCTTAAAGAAGTTCTGTGTTAAAGAACATAATCTTGTGAGATGGTTACCTTTCCTTGACCATTGTCTTTGGGGCCCAACTACGCCAGAGGACCTTTCGTATCTTCTCAGGGTTCAGGTCTAGGTAGGACCAATTAAGCTCCTCTTGATCCTATACTTACTCTGGAAGCTCAATACCCATGTCCTGTTGCCTTTGATCAACTCCTCTTCAGAATTGCAATCACGGATAAACTCAAGGCTTAAAATGCTCCAGGTGATTGCTGCGTACTTCTTAACTCCACGCTTCCCACTGAAAGAGAGTTCATTAGAATCAGATTTGAGTTTAACCAACTTCCTCCCTCCCTCCCTCCCTTCCTCCCTCCCTCTCTTCCTTCCTTCCTTCCTTCCTTCCTCGTTTAAATCATATCATAATGGAATTTACATTATGATATGATTGCTAAAATTACTTGAGCATATTAAATAATTACATAGGAAAAATTACTGAAGGAAACTAAAAATATCTCACCCCACTTTGGGAGGCTGAGGCAGGCAGATCACGAGGTCAACAAATTGAGACCATCCTGGCCAACATGGTGAAACCCCGTCTCTACTAAAAAAAAAAAAAAAAAAATAGCCGGGCTTGGTGGCATATGCCTGTAGTTTCAGCTACCAAGGAGTCTGAGACAGAAGGATTGCTTGAACTCAGGAGGTGGTGGTTGCAGTGAGCTGAGATCATGCCACAGAGCCTGGCGACAGAGACTCCATCTCAAAAATAAATAAATAAATAAATAAATAACTCCAATATATACTTATTTGACATATTTCAAGGTAGCTATCAGCGGGGCTGGAAACATAAGAATTGCTAAAAAGCTGTCTTTTGTTGGGGAGATTTGCACCTGTAGAGGAAATAAAGTGAAATATCAGATGCACACAGGCTTTTTTTTCAGAGCCCTGCCTTATTCATAACTAGGAAAGATTAACTGAGTGAGAAACCTTTAAAGGTTTGATGGAAACATTGCCCCCTGGCTACCATCTATTCCTTCTGAGGGCTGCTCCTGACAGGTCTCATCTGCACAACATGACCACCCTTTTTCCAGGCTTTTCTTCTCCCCACCCCGTAAACTGTTTGTCATATCCTGAGCCCTGATGCTTTTGTAACGTAAAGATGGTTTAAAAGCATCAATTGTCTGGCCATTTATTTGAGCTTTTAATATTAGTATGCCTCCCATGGCCATATGCACATTAATATATTTGTATATGTTTTCTTCTATTAATCTACCTCTTGTCAGTTGATTTTCAGTGAACCTGTTTCTCTCCCCTATACTATCATTGTTTTTCAGCAGTTTTCCTTTGCCCTTATACTACTGAGGAAAAAAATCAGAAATGTATAACAGTTACTTCATATTGACTTATAAACAATATAAAATACTTATCTCCAGAAACAAAAAAATGGCTGTATAAGTTACACTAAAACCATGTAGTAGAACTGTTAAAAATGAGTATGTAAAATTTTTTTGAGGTCAAAAAATATATATATAATATACAAATGAGTAAAAAATATAGAACACAAAACTATGTACACAGTGATAATTATTTATAAATATAGATACAGATATAGATGTATACATATCTAAATAGAAAATTAAAGAAATAAACAGAAGGAAACATACCTAAATATTTAGAGTTTTTAATTCTAGAATGTAGATCATTTATTTTAAAAACATTTTTCCACAATTTGTGTATTGTAATTTTTAATTAAAAACATTGTATCCCCACCATTAAATAATGTTATCAGAAAAATAATATGTTATCTAAGAAGATACTTTTAATTTATAATAGACAATATAGAGCAATGCTATTTTTATTTATTTTTCCTCCAAAATTAGTAGTGTTACTAGGGACCAGACACCTTCTCAGCCTCAAGGTTAGCCCTTGAAATTAATATATTGCCCGCTAATCTAGCATTCTGTGTTTTCAACAAATATAGCCCAAATATATATTTGACAAGATTGTTGACAACTCATGCATTAGGATATTGTCCTATCCATCTTTGTACCCCTATTTAGTGCCCAATATAGGAGCCAGGAAATTCTTAATAAATATAAATTTTCAGGGATGAAACTAAGTTGTTTTTCCCTTCTCTCTTTTGAATTTCTTCTTATACAGCTAACATAATCCTTTGTATAGAGAAATAGTCAAAAACTATACTATTTGTGGGAGCTAAAAATTAAATCCATTGAACTCATAGAGACACAGCAGAATGATGATTATCAGAGTCTGGGAAGGGTAGTAATGGGTAGGGTGGGGAAGTAGAATGGTTAATGGGTACAAAAAAATCAAAAGAATAAATAAGACCTAGTATTTGATCACACAACAGGGTGGTTATCGTCAATAATATTTAATTGTACATTATAGAATAATTAAAAGAGTAAAAATGGATAGTTTGTAACACAAAGAATAAATGCTTAAGATGATGGATACATCATTTATCCTAATGTTATCAAAATATGTCATATACTCTGTAAATATATATGCCTACTATATACAAAAATTAACAGTTAAAAAGAAGAGAACTACTGTCACGTTTCACTTAACAAAGGTATAGTTCTGAGAAATGTGTCTTAGACAATTGTGTCGTTGCGCAAACATCATGTATTTAACTTACACAAACCTAGAAGGGACAGCCTACTGCCAACTTAAGCAGTTTGAATGGCAGATTGCTCCTCGGCTATATGCCTGTACAGCAAGTTACTGTACTGAATACTGTGGGCATCGTAACACAATGGTAAGTACTTGTGTATCTAAACATATCCAAACATAGCAAATAAAAGGCACCAAAAAATAGTTTTATAATCTTCTGGAACCACAGTCGTATACATACTCCGCCACTGATGAAAACATCATTATGTGGCACGTGACTGCATTGGCTGGATTACTTTGAGTTAAAGCTTAACAACATATTAATGCAAGAAGAAATGCCACCCAACCTGTGATATTTACACAGAAAGTTAAAATCAGCATCAAAGATAGGCATGCTGTGAAGTGAGCTTGCTGCTCTGTTGGGGGCTGTAGGATAAATCACAAGCTTTTTGGACTCAAAAAATAGCACTTTGACTGTTTTACTCCTTAGGGAATCTCTAATTTAATAAATAGTTCAGAGTAAATACTAGATCAACTTATCTACCTATCTGTCTGTCTGTCTATCTATCTGTCTATTGTTATTTATTTCCCAAAGTTGACCAAGAATTTCTTAGGCTTTTATTTGGAAGCAGCTGGTGGGAGAATGAATCAATTCTTTAAGAGGAAGAGCAATAATCCAATGGAAAAAAAAAGAAAAGAAAAGAAAAGAATTCTCTGCAGTCCTAAACACCTGGTTGGAAATGGATGTAATGGGGCAGAAATAGAGTGCAGGTGTATGCAGGTCAGGGACAACTCTATGCTGTAGGGCTCTTATTTTGAGTGTGAATGTGGTGAACTGGCAGGGAGCAGTGGTTGGTCCAGGCTCTTCATATTCTGAGTAAAATGTAAAACTTAAAATACAGTAGGTCCTCCGTATCTAAGGGTTCTGCATCCATAGTTTACACCAATCACAGACTGAAAATATTGAGAAAATTTAAAAAATCTAAATAGTACAAATAAAAATACAATACAGAATAACAACCATTTATGTGGTATTTCTTCATATTACGTATTGTAAGTAATCTAGAGATGACTTAGAGTATATAAAAGAATGGGAATAGGTTATATGCAAATACCATACTATTGCCAATTTATGTAACAGATTTGTACATTTGTAGATTTTTTTTGAGTGGGAGGGTCATGAAACCAATCATCCTTCAATATCAAGGGATGACTGTAGAGAAAATATTTTTAAAAAATAACAGTATGAGTGCGTCAGATTTATTATTTGCCTGTTGATTGTCAATCTCTAACATATTATTCAAAACACCATAGAAAACATGTATTAACTTAAGAGAGGTCATTAACTTAAGAGAGGTTAAGGAACTGAGGCTCAGAGAGGTTAAGGAACTTGCCAAAGCGACAATGTAAGCATAGCCTGTGCTCCTTTGTTTACCAAAATCACAAGTCTGGGAGTGAAGATAAGTCTGAAAATAGATGAATCAGCCAGGATAGCGAAAATGGGGAGCACCAGACAGCTGACAATGGTGGGAGTAAAGCCTTTTTATTCTAAGCCAGATAAACACATCTAGTCAGCCACTGACACAATCACCTGAGTTCCAACATCTCAGAATTTGTCATCCATCAGATTCAAGGTAGGATGCCTGTTAAAAACACAGATATCTTTCTCTAATGTCTGATGATTATAATTTTGTGCAGTTTGGGTTGCAGTTTGAGCATATATATAGTTTTAACTAACTCCCCAACTGGAAAGTGTAAAGATAACAAAGACACAGTTTTCTGAAGTGAGAAGTTTTGTGAAGGAGACAGACTGCCTAAATTGAATGAAATTGAGTGACATGACTACTTCTATTCACTGTTAGATTATTTTAACCTATCTGCATTGGTTTCCCTATCTATACAAGAGGTAAATACTAGACTAGTCTGTTTTGAGAGGAAAAAAAACCCCAGTACAAAATATGTGATAAGAATTCACATCATAATTCATACAGTATTTCTTATAAAATATATTTGAATCATAAAAAGATACCTAATAAATATAAATTGTCATTCTGTAAAACCACAGACTCATGTCACTAAGGCAAACAAAATTAAAATAATAAAAGACAACAAAAATCTTTGAATCGTTCCAGACTTAAAGGAGTATAAAAAGCTATGCCAATGGGATGCTTTTTATCATCCTGGGTGGGAAATTAAACTAGAAACAAAGGTGCTATCAAGGAAATGTAGGTGTGAATAGGAAAGCATCACCTCTGCCCTTGGAAAGTTCATTGTTAAAATGAACTGGCAATAGATAGATTAGGAAGAGAAAAAGCATAGAGAAATGTATTAACATGCACAAGGACATGGGAATCCCATAAATAGGAGACTCAACAGAGGGCCAGATAGCTGAGGCTCAAGCACCTTCTTAAAAGGGGAGAAAAAAGTGCGAGACTGTGGGGATTTTAGAGTGGCAGTGTATAATTTTTACGGAAAATAAACGGACCCAGGAGGCAGACATTATCCAGTACATGATTCTCTTAAGAAGCTTAATGGGAACAGGAAGTTATTAGAAGGTGAGAGGTGATACTGCATTGTGAATAAAGTTGTCTTGTTGTGTAGATAAGGTATCCCAGGTAATTTCTGGAAGTGGCCCTCAGAAGAATACATGAAAAGTTTATCTGGGCACAGTGATGACTCAGTCTCTTCTCGTTGTAGTCTCTGCTTAACTTTTCCTGGTTATTTGGTGAGAGTCTTAGAAAGGAGTTATAAATATAATCGCAATTCTTTTGGAAAGAAATTCTCTTAGATAAGGAAACTCCAGAGGAAGTGACTCCCTGTGCTTGTGGGAGGAAGAAATAAGAGAAGGTTGGAAAGTTATTGATTCTGAGGCAGCTTGTAAGGTCTTCACATTTCTTTAAATTCAATGGGTTAAGCACGGTAAAATATCATACTTTGGGGTAACATTCTCTGCCTTCCAATTGAGAGGAATATAACAACTAGTGAATTTTGAATGTATACCGTGTTTAAAATTTAATACTAACTCTGGTAATTTCCTAATTTTGACAGTTGTACTGCAGTTATATAAGTGTGTTAATCAAGTACAGGTCCACTCATCTCTCCTTTCAAGGAGAGATTTGCTGCCTACTCAGCAGACACCTCCGGTTATCAGCTCCTTCAAGCTTCACCTCAGCTGCCTAAAGCCACCTCACATAACATGAGGTTGTGCCCTTCCTGGGGACGTCCAAATCCAGGGACTCAGACAACGTGGAGATAAACACCTGTCCATTTGGCCCAAGGTACAGGGGCCAAGGATAATGAGCAATCCTCACACTAGAACTGCCTGAAGACTGGCCAAGGCTGTCAAGCCAGTCATTATCATGATTTGACTTCTGCCTCTGTCCAGTGTTGCTTCCTTCATCTTCCATTCACAGCTGATGATCCCTAATAAATCATGTCTCACACATCAAACTCTGTCTCAGTGTCTGCTTCCAGAGAACACAACCTGTAAACCCAATGTGGAAAACAGTTTGAGAAAAGAAGTGAGAAGATTAAAATTTGATGTTGGATTACTCTTCTACAGGGAATGAAGACCGCATCACTAATGGTAGGATGAATGCTCTTGCACTTACAAAGTGGCAGTCCACTTCTTCAAACATCCACTATGCATGGAAAAAAAACATGGTGATAAAGATAATGGACTGGGTAGCCTGTGGTTACTGACATAGATGCTCTACAAAAAGCTGATGCAGAGTAACAGGTCGAAGAAAGCCAGGTGTGAAAACAGCAGCATTTTGGTTGTACGGTCTTGATTGCATAAGACTTGGTTGCAAGTCTTATCCTTTTAGTATAGTTTGATGTCAGGTAGCATGGTGCATCTAGATTTGCTCTTTTTGCTTAGGATTGTCTTGGCTTTAGGGGATCTTCTTTGACTTCACATGAAATTTTAAAAAAGGTTTTTCTGATTCTGTGAAGAATGTCTATGACAGTTTGAAGAGAATAGCATTGAGTCTATAACTTACTTTGGGCCGTATGGCCATTTTCATGATATTGATTCTTCTTATCCATAAAGATGGAAAGTTTTGCCATTTGCTTGTGTCCTCTCTTATTTCCTTGAGAAGTGGTTTGTAGTTCTTCTTGAAGAGGTCCCTCACATCCCTTTTTAGCTGTATCCCTAGGTATTTTATTCTCTTGGTAGCCGTTTTGAATGGGAGCTCATTGAATATTTGCCTCTCTGCTTGCCTGTTGTTGGTGTAAAGGAATGCGTTTGATATTTGCACATTGATTTTGTATCCTGAGACTCTACTGAAGTTGCTTATCAGTCCAAGGAGTCTTAGGACTGAGATAATTGGTTTCCTAAATATAAAATCATGTTGTTTGCAAACAGAGACAACTTGACTTCTTCTCTTCCTATTTGGATACCCTTTATTTCTTTGTCTTGTCTGACTGCCCTGGCCAGAACTTCCAATTGATGTTGAATAGGAGTCATGACAGAGAGCATCCTTGTCTTGTATCAGTTTTCAATGGGAATACTTCCAGCTTTTGACCATTCAATATGATATTGGCTGTGGGTTTGTCATAAACAGCTCTTACTTTGAGATATGTTCTATCAATACTCTTGTTTATTGATAGTTTTTAACATGAAGGGATGTTAAATTTTACCAGTGGCCTTTTCTGTACCTCTTGAGATAATCATGTGTTTTTATTGTCTTTGGTTCTGTTTACGTGAGAGATTACATTTACTGATTTGCATATGTTGAACCAGCCTTATATCCCAGGGATGAAGCCAACTTAATTGTGGTGAATAAGTTTTTTGATGTGCTGCTGGATTAAGTTTGCCAGTATTTTATCGATAATTTTTGCATTGATGTTCATCAGGGATATGGGCCTGAAATTTTCATTGTCAAGTCTCTTCCTAATTTTGGTATCAGGATGATTCTGGCTTCACAAAATGGTTAAGGAGGAGTCCCTCCTTTCCAAATGTTTGGAATAATTTCATAAGGAACGGCACCAGGTCCTCTTTGGTACTATGCTCATGGGGAATGGGTTGGTGGCAAGTGTGAGGGACATTACTTCCATATTTGGACAGAAGGGACATGAGAGCTATATCCCTGGTTCAGATTCTCAGGTCCCAGCCTTGAAGGATGTGCTGTGATAAACTTGACCAGAGTGCAGTTCACTGTGGTTCTATCACAAGCATGACTGAAAATGAAGTGATGCCTTAATGTTTAATGGCCATTGCTCCTTGTTAATATATTTTTCTTGACAATGAGTGGTGATTGGGCCAAGGTGGAATTTAGGTATTCTTGGTTTTTCTTTCTGAAATGTCATATAATAAAACTTTATTCCCCACTGAGAAGAAAAAAAAAAAAGAAACTTTATTATCTTCCTCTAATGCATAGCTCTTCCATACACTTAAAGATGCGACACGTTTGACATTCTGTCAGCCTAGTGTTTATCTTCTTGGAGAAGTTGGGTGTTCAAAGGGTGTGGCTGCAGAGATTCAGAGAGTTTTAGTTTATACTCCCTCAAGAGCTCCATGTTGGTTATATAAAGACATGCCCAGCCTCAAACCCAACACCCAACCTCAAAATGATCATTATTAGGCAGAGGTAAGGGGCAGTTAAAGTTTCTCAAGAGATTGCTGCTAGGTTTGTGTTTTTGCCATTTCAGAAGCACCAGAACAGCATGGAATCCAATGTAGGATCTAAAGTTTCTTCATCCATCTGCCACTAATTAAAAAGAATGCCAAAGAACATATGGTCATGGAACTATCAGGAAAGAAAATGAATGAAAAGGAATATCCTAAGTACAGATCTAAATAATACTGTTTTCAGTAAGTGGCTGACAAATTCTCCAAAAGAGAACAATAATCTGAAGCAAAAACTATGGTAAGTATGTCAGACAGTGCAATTTCATTCCACTATGTGTTTTAATAATATTTTCTTGGCATCTAGCACAGATAGTATCCTACAGAGACTCACTCACTAGAGTGTTATCTGCCTTACTCTGAATAAATATTAAATAAGTGTGTAAGGCCAATGGATTAGCTATGTAGTCTTATATTTATATTTTTGATCCTCTAGCCATTGGGCCCTTTAAAGGCCTAGGGAACCAAACCACTGTTTCGGTGGTTAACTAATTCCTAGAGATGACAAACAACTTGCCTGCCACCACACCTTTGATAAGCAAACTGACCAATTCAAAGGCAGTATTTCTCACCAGTCTCCTTTTATCAGACTACTACAGTCCATGGCATTATTCCCTGCCTTACTCTCTACCCATATAGCCCACAACCCATCAAACTTTTTCAAACTTTCCAATCATAATTTCTACTACTCCTGATTGAATCTTGCCTGCCCATTTCTTTCCCGTGAAAACTGCGAGAAGATTCCAGCCAACTCATAGTTCTTTTTTTCTGTCCGCCAGGTCATCTCTGCTGGGTGCTACTCTAGGTTGTTCTGAGTAGCATGCTTCTTTGAATTTAGGAAAATAAATATTTCTTCATGGAAATCAGTTTAGTGTCTGTGTGTCTTACTGTATCTGCTCAAATAAAGTCCTGGTACATTTTTAGAACAGCCTGATTTCACAAATAAGTAGCTAAATAGACCAAGGCTTAATGTAGTTTAGAAATAGAGGAATGGTAGCTAATTAGGCATCTCTGGTTGTGCAGTAGAATATTTTAGAAACTCTTTTTCTGTGTATCTCTTTATTTCATTAAAGAAGTATTCATTTGGCAGCAGGATAGTAGCCTTTACAAGGAGATGACTGACTATGTAGAAATTGCCACAGATCCAGAGTACAATATAGAGGATACCACTGACTGGCCCAACAAAAAGATTAAAGAGCTAGAGGTAGAGAGTGCAAATATGTATAATAAACAACATTCTGAGCAAAAATAACCAACATAGAAAGCTTTACTGACACCCTTAACTTCAAAACGTTTTCATCTTTATCTAATCTGCAAGAATATTTGAGTATACTTCTTTATGGCATTTATGAAGTTTTATCCATTACAAAACACACTAGAATGCAGATTGTGTGGCATTTGTAACATACAAAGTTCTTGCAGGATCAACAGACAACACGGTACCCTGGAAAATGCACGTAAGTCCAGGTGGGAATGACAGTTCCACTACTTACTGGCTCTGCAGTACTGGGTAAATAACTAAATTGTGTTTGCCATCAATGTTCTTCTTTGTTAAATGGAGAAATATCTCCTTTAGTAGATTGCTGGGAAGATTAGATATGAAAATATATGTAAAATGCATGAGACACAGCAGGTGCACAAGAAAGTTTCTTCTTTTTATTTTCTAGGAAACTTAGCCATGGATTGAACATTTTGCTTATTATAGATCTTTAATAAAGGTTATTCCATACACTTATCATTATACGTACAAAAACACTAAATTTACCTACATCTATACATTTATGGGCAGAAGTGGGGATGTTAAATTAATTTTATAGTACATTCGTTCAATGTTAAATGTTTTACAGAAAGAAGTTGAAAATACGTAAATAAATAAGAAACGCACATCCTGATACACCATGCAGCAGAGTAAAGTGCATGATATGAGAACTCACAGTCACTAAATAGTTTTGCAGAGCCCATCCCTGTGCTGAAAACACATTTTGTATATTGACTTCATTGTGAAGCATATGCTATCATTGTTTTTCTCTTCTTAGTTGAGGATGCTGAAGACCAGAAAAATTAAGTAACTTTCTTAAGATCAGCTAATAATTTTTTGAGTAAATATTTAAGCCCAGTCATTATAGCTTCAGAATCTCTAAATCCTCCATCATTTTATGTCTCTGATATGCTTTCTTATATTCTGTGAATTTGTATTTTGTATATATCTATATGTTAAATATGAAAATATTGATCAATAGATATTTATTAAAATCCAGTCATTCAGAGCTTCTGCCATACTCTTGCTTTGCTGCTGGGGAACATCCCACAGGACTTGGCGAGGCCTACAGAAACCAGTCTCATTCCTCTCCCAATTTAAGGATATGTTTTGGCTTTTAATTTTAATAAAGTTTAACTTATTATTATTTTTTCTTTTTTTTTAGTTGTACTTTTTGTGCAGCTAGTTAAAAGCATAGTCTGTCTACTTCATGGCAATGAAGATATTATCCTATGTTGTTTTCTTTTACCTTTCACATAAAAGTCCCATTCATTCCAAATTGACTCAACACTTGAAACAGAAAGTCCACACTTTCCCGCTGCTTTGTAGATCCACCTTTGTCAAAGAGCAGCTGATTGTATATGCGCATGCATCTGTTTTCAAAATCTCTATTTTATTTCACGGAGATATCTTTATCTACCTTTATATCATACTACATGGTTTAAATCGTTTTGCTTTAGAACAAATTGTGATATCTGGTAGTATGAGTCCTTCAGCAACTTTTTTTCTTTAAGATTACCTTGGTTATTCCTTTTTATTTGCATTTTTCACATAAAATTTAGAAAGAGCTTGGCAATTTCCATATATGTACACAGACATCCCCCCCCCCCACACACATACACCAACAAATATGCTGAGATATTGATTGGGATATATTTAATGCATAAACGGGAAAATTGATATCTTTACAGTATTGTATGTTCCAATATAAACATATAGAAGAGCATCTCACAGCTATAAATGTGATAGAGAATTTACAGAGTTGTCACTATCCTGGATAAATACACTCACACATGTCAACATATTGTTGTATGCTTTTGTACATGTACACATTTTAATGTAGTGATCTCACACTTCTTTCCTTATATTCTTTCTTTAGATTCAGCTTTAGAAACTTGGTAATTTTTAATCATTTTAAGTCATATTGTTTTTAGCAATACAATTTTCATTACACACAAACACACATACATATAGATAGTTGTTATTGTTGGCTTTGTATTTAGCAACCTCGTTAGCAAACATTCAAAAACACCTGTTCTATGATCATTGCTAGGACTGAGGATATAAAAATGTGCAATTTGCATCCCCTTTCATTGAAGAGCTCACAGGGTTGAGATGGAAACATTCTTTGTATGAACAAAGACTGAAGGAGCCCTGGGAAGGAGCTACTGAGTTGCAGGAGTGTTGTATTCAGGCATCTGACAAGAAGTTAATGGCACATTTCAGTTTCATTATAGCCAGGCAGGTACGTCTAGACTGTTCACATGCTTCCTAGTTCCTTTCCCATTTGAACTAATTTTGAACCTTAAATCCAGTGAGAATTGATGAGGAGTGGCTTCTTTGCATTAATGTTTCGTATTTCACTATGTTTTTTACATGGAATGAAAACTTATGAAAAGGATGGAATAATTTCTTTTGTTTAACCATAATTTCTAGTGCCTAGTAGAACAATGTAGCAAGGGAGAGGCTCAAAAAATATTTACCTTTACTTATCATATACTGGATATTTGCGTTTCCTTAAAAATAGTCTTTCCTATCCTTCCATGTTCAGCTCCAGTGTCACCTCTCTATAAAATCTTACACTGTGTCCATCAACTTGAATTGAGAATTATATATTTTGACCTATTACTATATCCTCAGTTATGGCAGTTTACATGCTATATTGAAACAAAACAATGTATAAAATATCTCCATTTCTTTTACCATAGTCAGAAGAGATGCTGCTTTACTTATATTAAATTCCTACCTACCTATCTAAATTGTTATCCATAGTATTTTTTCCATGAAAGAGCACAAAAAGAAATAAAGAAAGAGAAAAAAAAGAAAAAAAGAAAGAAAAAGAAAGAGAAAGAAAACATTACATTCAAGTCATACCACTAGTGAGGAACAGAACTAAGAAGAAAACCCATGGCAGTTGGCTGATATCAGCCCAGTTAGTTGACTGCAAATCAGGTTCATATAGGAATTCAGAAGTTTTCTTAATTAATCCTCTCCTAGAATTATCCTCCACCAGAGTTCATTTGGTTACTGGTGAACTCTTCCAACTAGTTTCACACCTAGGTTTTGAAAGAATCTGATAGATGACTGACCACGTCTAGGTGATTGCATAAACCTGTTTTTTTGGGTCAGACAGAAGTTCTTGCTTCCTGACCGTTTTCCTGCAATAGGACATGGGCTAGGTCATGTGGGAACTACAAAAACAATAAAAACAACAAAATAAAATAATTATCTTTACCACAGGTAATGACATTGTGATTAACATTTTCCCAAAATATTTTCTTTCACTTCTTGTAACCACACAGTGAAGTAATGGATTAAAGTTCCTTGACTCCAGGATATGGATCTGAGGATGGTAAGAGGAAAAACTGAACTCTTGAGACTGATCTTCTAGAAGTCACAGTTCAAAGGCAGATACTATGCCTTGTCCATTCTCCCACTACAGAAAGATCTTGACAAACACTTACTAATGCAGCGTTAGCATGAAAAAATAAATGCACAAACACAAGATTCAGAGTCATTCAAAGAAACTAACTCTTGAACCCAGGCTCTTTAAATTCTTAGGTCTTGGATAAGTTTGCTAATGCACAGAATCCTCTACTTCTTGAAGAAGTAGAGTTAAGGAGTTGTCTTACACACAGGATTCTTGAAAGAAGTAAAAATCTACTTAGTTATACAGAAAATCTAGCATTGAACCTGGATCCTAATCTGTAATCCTGAAGTATAGCTGTTAGGATTCTTTATTAGGACTGCAATTCATTAATGACTTTTCTGTTCTTTCTCTACTTCTTTCATGCTGTCCTTGCCTCTGCCATTCCCTTGCAAAACCTGCCCTCCTTATTTTTGCATGGCTGCCTGCTTCTCACTGTTTGGGTCTTAGCTCGAATGTCACAGAGTCCAAGAGGCCCTTCCTGGTCATTCCACCTAAAGCAACTCTTAATTCATTCAAGTATTCTATTTTATATTTTAATATACTTTGCAAGTCTACTTCTTTATGTGCATGTTTATTTTCCGCTTTAATCACAAAAGAATTTAAGAGCCTTAAAGGCCAATAGTCTCCCTTGTTCTGCTATGTGTCACCACTGCAGACAGGTTTTGGCGTACGAAGTAATAACATGTACTTCAAACAGCTTTTCAGAAAACTCTAATTGTAAATTGACATCTTTTGTTTTTTTTAATGCTCCAATAGCATTTATTTTGTGTCTCATTCTCTGTCCGTGTCTGCTGTTAGTGGGGAAGGTCCCATGTGGCTTTGAGCTCCAGGTGGCTTGTGCCACTAGCACACCCATCACAAGGAGTGGCAGAGCAAGTTCTCATGAAGACCTACAGAACAGAAATAAAACCAATAATCATGGTTATTTTAGGTACATATGAAGATAGAAATCATGCAAACCATTAACTGTGTTTTTTCATGACCTTATTATGCATCAGACACTCCTCACACATTGTTTCTAACCCACATAAAATACAAGTTGGGCAGAAATTGTTTTCTTTATTTTATGTTTGAAGAAATTAAGACTAAGAGGTGAGGCAACATATCTGGCATACTGCAATGTATTTAATGTCATGAGAGTTGAACTGTGGTTTGAGCGATCCCCACAGGATCTATGCTTTCTTATGTGATACCGATATTACCTGCCAGTGACAACAAAATCAAATTATTCATAAAACCTCTTTGCTATCCTACGCTTTAAGCTGGGGGAATTGCATCTCAATATTTTGAATAATAAATAATAGGATGATGAACATATTTTACTAGAATATAAAATGAGTGTTCTTTTATTACTAGTACTTATCATTTACACTGTCTAATTCAATAAGCATGTCTCACATTTGTTCCTTACAGCTCTGCATAATATTTTAATATCATAATTATAACTTAATCATAACTCAGCCTTATTAAAAACTGACAAGTCCTAGCTGTTGATGTGGTTAGTTTTCTACTAGTTATTTGAATATTTTTTCCTCCATTTAAAATAATGTATAATTTCCTTTCTCAGAGAGACACCATGGCCTTTTAAAAGTGTGGGCAAAATTCTGCAAATACCCAGGTCAATCAGTGCAATGTTTCCTAATTAATTTGTTAAGTACAAGTCTCTGGCCACAGATTAGATAAATTAGAATTTATGTTTCTGTAGATCGTTTTTATAAACACCTACACAGGAATAAGACAAATGGCACTGGATGGTGTATGTATTTGTAAATAATTCCTTGTTACATAAATGCTTCATTCTTGTGGAGATATTTTCTCTTTCTAAAGGCCTGTAGGGCTTCATCTATACCTTTCTTGTGATCTCTCTTTTTTTTTTTTCTGCCTTACCTTCTGTTTATATGTTTAAGGTAAAGAACATATAAGATGTGAAGAAGGCTGACTTGAATTTGAAATATTTTAGCGTTTCTGAATTCTGGCTGTATGACTTTGGGCAAGAGAGGTTATCACTAAACCTCTGTGGCCTCAGTTAGAAATCAGAGTTGCTATGTCAACTAATATGTTAATGTGCTTGTGGTTATTTCTGGAAAACAATAGATACTTCTTATATTCTCCACTAATCTGCAAATTAATTGATGGCTGAAAGTGTCACATATTCATCATTATCTTTGTGCCTCCCACAAATACTGCAAAGGCAGAGGAAATTTGATTACAATTATAAAGAGAAGGCTAATAGAGTTCACATAGTTATTCTGCTTGGAATAACTCGTCTCAATATTACAGCCTCAAACTCTCCTTTAATAAATGCTAGTCATTCTTCAAAAAACTTGTGCAAAATCTATCCACATCCATATAATCTTCCTTCTTCTAACTGGAGATAATCTTGGTAAAGTAACACATTTCCTATACCTCTCTGTTATTTATTTCTTTCAACGTTTAATTGTATACTTGAATTGATAATTTATACTTCTGTTCCATTTAAACTCACTGAGATTAAAGACATACTATTTGTCCTTCTATTAATACCCCAGTCGTCAAAGAAAGTCCCCTGGGATTAACTCTTATATAGTTTCAGATTGTATATTACTAAATACCAGGTGAGTCTCCAAGCACACTCCATGCTGTAACATCAAAGAAGACCTGGGGCAAGAAAACCAGGTACCTGGCATAGGCTCTATACATGATATGGTTAGGCTTTGTGTCCTCACTCAAAATCTAGTCTTGAATTATAATCCCCATAATCCCCACGTGTCAAGGGAGACACCAGGTGGAGGTAACTGAATCATAGGGGTGGTGTCCCCTATGCTGTTCTCATAGTTGTGAGTGAGTTCTCAAAAGATCTAATGGTTTTGTAAGTGTTTGATCCTCCCACATTCATTCTCCTTCCCGCTACCTTGTGAAGAAGGTGCCTTTCTTCCCCTTTGCCTTCCACCATGATTGTAAGTTTCCTGTGGCCTCCCCAGCCATGTGGAACTGTGATTCAATTAAACCTCTTTCCTTTCTAAAATACCCAGTCTCAGGCAGTTCTTTATAGCAGTGTGAAAATTAACTAGTACACTACATGTGCATAACATTTCTTTAATCTATGTGACAATGGCTTTCACCAGTTTGGGAAAATTCTAACCATTTTCACTTCAAATATGATCCTCACTGCTATGTCTTATTTTTATCATTCTCATTCTGGATAGTCTTTACGTTAGATCATTTGTGTTTCACATGTTTTTCTCTCAATTCTATTATTTCAGAATTGCTTTCCTTTTACACTTTAATGAAATATTTTATTCTGATCTATCTTCAAGTTAACTAATCCTGATTCCTGCTGTGAACAGTCTACTGATAATTCTTTTAATAAATTATTATTTTTGAATATTGTATAGTTTTTATGTGTGGAATATCTGTTTGCTTTTAAAAATCCACTCTTTCATCCATTTTTCTTTTTTCCATCTTCCACATTGTCATAGTTATTTTAAAGTTCTTGTCAATTCCAATATTTGGGTTATCAGTATTTGTTTGTATTGTTTGTTTTTCCTTTTCTCTTCATTATTGTCAACAGTCTAATAAGTTTTATTACATGTCAGACAAATGTATAATAGAACCACAGAGGACATAGATGATCAAAATCAGGTCACTTCTCATTCATTCTCATCATCAAGTGATATGCTCCTGAACTTTTATTAATAGCCCAGCAGATTTCTGCAATGTCAGTTTTCGAAGTTCTGCTTCCCAGAAATTTTTAGACTAGCTCTTTAGCTTAATTCTCCCTGATTTCAAATTCTCACAACAATATTGAGAAAGAGACTAGCTTTATTTATTTCAGGCCTCCTCCAATTTGTGAGAACTATGAGAGTGCCAGAAACTCCACTCTGCTTTTCCAGCTTAGTCCTTCAGCTTCCCACGTCACTAAAGATACTCAGCAAATGTCTTCTAAGAGTTAGACCTGAGTTATAGAGTCCTCTTGTATCCAGTCCATTTTAATATCCTGCACAACTACCATAACATTGCTGGTTTCTTTTTTCTTAAATAGAATCATCCAGCATGAACCAAGTCAGCATCTATCTGAGCTTAACATAGACAAATGGCTCTAGGACAAAAATGACTGAAGAAAACCAGTTTACCAAGGAAAAGTGTTTTCCATTCTCAGATTTATTAAACTTTAATAGCAAGAAATTTTAGGCTTATAAGAAGTTGCAAAAAGAATATAATTTCCATGTATCCATCACAATGTATTCAACCATAGAATAGTTATCAATAGTAAAAAAAAATCATAGTACAATATCATAATACTATTAACTCTAGTTCAAACTTTTTATCAGTTTTCTGCTAATATCCTTTTTGTAACCAATAATCCAATCCAGGAAATTTACTTTACATTTATTTGTCATGATTCCTTAGTCCCTTCCTATCTGTGGTGGCTTCTTAGTCTTTCTTTGCCTTTCATGACTTTGACAATTTTGCAGAGGATTTGTTAAACATTTTGTAAGATATTATTAAACTTGGGTTTATTTGTGGTTTCCACATAATTTATCTAGGATTATGGTTGTTGAGGAACAATAACATAGAGCTGAAGTGCTCTTCTCATTATTTTATACCAGAAAGTGATGGTGGGACATGATAGCAACATGACTTATCTCTCTGGTGATGTCAACTTTGGCCCTTTAGTTAAGACCATATAAGCAGGGATAGATAAAGAAATACATAGCTGTGTATTAGCCTATATATATATATATATACAGACACACACACACACACACACACACACACACCTACCTATAATCAATTACCTATTTGCCATTTATGTGTATATGTATGTATGTATGTATGTATGTATCTATCTATGTATCTAAATAAACATAA
This sequence comes from Saimiri boliviensis, assembly GCF_048565385.1. NCBI lineage: Eukaryota > Metazoa > Chordata > Mammalia > Primates > Cebidae > Saimiri > Saimiri boliviensis. The sequence continues at coordinate 85,035,527 of NC_133463.1, forward strand.
ATATGTACTGACATATTTTGCTTTAACCAAGCACCACAGGATTCAGTCTATCCTCACTTCTTTTTTTATTTGAAGCATCTTACTGCTATAATGGGAAACCCAGATCCTATTATCTGCAATTTATATATTTATTTGTTCATACCTTGTATGCATATAGTATGGTTTCAGAAACTCTCATCTGTACTCTTACAAAAAACAAATTTATCAGCTATCATACTGCATCTATATATGGTTATTTTGCTCTTTATACCTATAGTTTATGCACACAAATCTTTTTCAATGTTACTTAAGGCAGCTTCTTTCTTTCTCTTATCCTTCAGTGTGATTACATGATTCACTCGTCATAGAAAGAAATTATTTGCCCCAGTCTATCTTTAATTCTTCCTCCAAAGTCTCAGCTAAATTTTGCTTTACTTTGCTTAGAATACAATCCCCTTTGTGTATGTCTATGTGTGTAATATGGGTGGCCTCTGAGATGGTCCCAATGGCCCCTGCATACTGGCATTTGTTCCCTGATACTTCTCCTCTGCTGGACTATGGACTGAGCTTATTGACTCACTTATAATAACAGCCAAGCAGAAGTAGGGAGTGTCATTTCTGAGACTAGATTACCAGACAGTTGTGACTTCTATCTCGACTATGCTCTTACAACCTCTCTCTCAGAATCAGTTCCCAAGTTGTGAGAAGCCCTAAGGAGAATCTCACATGGCAAGGAACTGATATATCCAGCCAGCAGCCACTGAGGACCTCAGCCTGCCAAGAACAATGTGAGAATGAGTTTAAAAATTGCGTATTTGTACCCACACCATTCCCACAACAGTCACATTTACTTTTAGACAATAGATTTGATATCCAGAACAAAATGCTATTTCAATTCTCACTTAATAATACCACTTAGTGTTATCAGTAGATAGTATTTGGTTGCTGTAAAGGTCATAACAAAAGGGATAAAGGAAGGTGTGCAGCATGCTTAATATGTGTTCAGATGATATTGATTCTCAATAAATGTTAGCTGTCAATATTATTCTATATTTGTCACTAATTCAACAATTATATGCTTATAAAGCCCAGACACTATAAGCCTGCTGATAAAGCACTGAGAATAAAGCTGGAGTTGAGCTCTGCCCTTACGTACTTTAAAGTATTTGGAGAACTAGGAAGAAAATAATTACCAACATAATTTAATTAAATATAGGATGCCTACCACAGGATGCTTAGCATTAAGTTATTCTTCAATGAACCACCACTGATAGACTAAACAATGAGAAATACTCAATTAACTGATGAATACTGGGAGGGGGTAAGTCGTCTCACCACGAATGGAATTAAGCCATGTTTCTGAGCTATGCTACAAGAGGTCTTCTCTCTGTAAGATGGTGAGAGCTGGTTCATGGTGAGAAGTAGAAAGATAAGCGGAAAAAGGGCCCTACTTATAAGGAGCTCTCAGGTTATGAAGGAAGACAAGAGGAAATTTTGTATCCAGGTAATTAGACAGCAAACTGATCACAAGTACTAATAATTTATAATGTGAAGAACTTCAGACCAGTAAGTCTGAGAATATTTCCTGACTCAAGGTAAGGAACTATGGGACTATCTTTTTTTTAAATTTATTTTTCAGCTTGAAACATGAAGAGAATGTTCAATTGTGTTATTTTTAAAAATGAATGGAGGTAAGGATGTGTGTGTGTGTGTGTGTGTGTGTGTGTGTGTGTGTGTTAAAAAACTGATGCTTACAAAACTATTATTTTGCTACTTAGAGTGAAAAACTTAAGCTAATTGGAAAATGTTCCCTATGTGTAAACACATGACTGAAAAATGAAGATTTGCATCACAATTTAGGCCAACTCATCCAGATTGCCCAGGAGCATCCTGACTTTAAAACCGAAAGTCCCACATTCTGTGAATCACCTCAGTTTCAATCAAACCAGGAGAGTTGGTCACTCCACTTCACATGTACTTTTAATTGCATTTGAAAACCCCAAATAAAGAATTATCTATATTAAAAATGACATGATATGGAAAGATTCTATCTAGTGGGAAAAAAGTCTACCATAAACCTGTCTTTACTTCAAGACCTCTGAGAGTAGAGAAACTCACAAACCAGAACAAACTCTCATTGTCTGGAGAATTACCAAAGCATTTTGGAAAAAAACTGAATAATTCCCTAGAGAGAATCTCAGCAATGGAGAAATGAGAACTCTTAATGTTTTCCTTCTAAAACTCAGATGGAACTTCTTACTGCTAAAAGAGTATACATTCCATTTTTGTTAGCATAGAAATATTAGACTTACAAAAATTATTTTAAAAATCTGCTTTGCTGTTTTATCTTTCACTTTCATTTGTCTTCCCATGACTGCGGTTGAATTCAGTATCTGCAAATAATGCACATTGAATAAATGTTTCGAGAGAAAAATGAATGGATAAGAACAGAGAAATTTAAAAGCATAAATAAATAAGTGATGAAATGAATGAAATAGGTAAATACATTCTATGTGCTGCAAGATTACTACCTGTTTTCAGCTTGACAAAAACAAGGATTATTAGGCTAGTAGATAAATGTATGCTATTTGAATTATTTGAAAAAACAGATCTCCCATTATTTACAGGTTATGGAAAAATTATTTGATGCTAAAAGTTTGTACATCCATGGGATGGGTAGCTTTGTATATACTAAAATAAACAATCTATAGGCAAATGAAATACTATTGGTAATATGGCTATGGTTGATACTAATTAGCTAAAAGGATGTGTTAATGTGGTCAAAAATGGGGGATTAATTGCAGGATGGACAGTGTCCTTGCTCTGTTTAAAAGCTGTAGACTCTACCCTCTGTCCTGGTCCATCTTACCAGAAATCTGTTATTTACTCACTTGTCCACTTACTTGAATTTGCGTTGTCTTTTTACTGTGAACCCAAGAAAAGGTTATGGAGTGGGAAGTCCATCTCTTCTACATATTAGCTGAGTGACTTTAGATTAGTTAGCATTCCTTGAGAGCACAAATGGACAGAAAAAAATAACCTGACAATATATAACTTATAGAAAATGTTGTCCATTTGCAAATACTGATCTGTATTATTTGAGTTTTATTTTAATCCTATAACAAAAATAGGCAAATGAATGAAAGGTCAAAGAGTCACAGCATTGCAATGATAACTCCTTATTTCCAATGAAGATTCTCATTATATTCATATTTCTTCATTTTAAAATAAGTTATATATTTAAAATTACATATATATATATACATATATATATATTAGAATGTACTATACATGATAATACCTTAGTTCCAGACAAATGTTAGCACATCTGCACACTGGCCTTCTTCTTTTTCAAGCTGCTCTTTTTGCCCATCCTCTGTTTCTCCTCCCTCTCCTTTCTTTAACCTTCCTCTGCCCTCCCTTCTGTCTGCCTTTGCATTAACTATTTATTTTGTTTCATGTTGGACTTAAAGATGACCAGAAATGCAAGACTGGACAAGGAAAATGTGGTGCATATACACCATGGAATACTATGCAGCCATAAAAAACGATGAGTTTGTGTCCTTTGTAGGGACATGGATGAATCTGGAAACCATCATTCTCAGCAAACTGACACAAGAACAGAAAGTAAATGCGTGTTCTCACTCATAGGTGAGTGTTGAACAATGATAACACATGGACACAGGGAGGGGAGCATCACACACTGCGGTCTGTTAGGGGGAACTAGGAGAGGGACAGCGGGGGATATGGAGGTTGGGGAGGGATAATGTGGGGAAAAATGCCAGATATAGGTAACAGGGTGATGGAGGCAGCAAACCACATTGCCATGTATGTACCTATGCAAAAAATAAAAAAAATAAAAAAAAAGAAATACAGTACAGAGAACTCTCAAAGGTTAATATGGACTGTACAAAAAAAAAAAAAGCTGATGATGGCCTTTCTTTAAACATGTACTGACAGATGTATATTACATTACATGGGAGAAGTGACTTAAGAAGCATATGGATGCAGTACTACAGCAATTAGAGAGAGGGGGTGCTACTTCCAGTCACAAAAGTAAGAAAAGTTTTGGTGGAGCAGAAAGAGAGGATGCTATTGCTCCACTTTCAATTCCTACCTCTATCCAAAACAGAGATAAGAATTGAAAGTGGAGCAATAGCATCCTCTCTTTCTGCTCTCATCTTGCAGCTATTAACGTCTGTAGATTTGAGAGGCCCTGAGATTCCAAAGGTGGAGTTTTGAGGAAACCCATTCCTTCAGCTAAAGGGATCTTCAGAGCATAGCTTCTGCTAACAAGACCATGAAGATCAGACCTTACCATGTTGTAATTGAGCATTTGAATAAACTTTACAGTTTGGAATAGGTAGAGTAAGAGTAAGATTGTGGGAGCTAAAAAAAAAAAAAAAAAGGAACAAGTGACAAAAAAAAGTATGACTGTGATAGTGAGAAGCCCATGGGAGATACTGACAATCACACCCAGTTATATAACCTATGCTTGAAGCACTTTGCTTGAGATCTCACTGGAAAACACATACAGGTTCAGTGGCTTGTGTTTCTGATTCTTTGTGGCTCTCCCCTTCCACCCTCTGAAACAGTGAGAGATCATCCAGGATAGGTGTAGGATAAGGCAACATTTTAAATAAAATTACTCTCAGAATTCTGGAGGAAGGATTGGGAAAGGTTAAATAGATCAACAAAAGATGAAATGTCAGTGGCTCTGACATCAGACTTCAGGTTGCATTTTGACTCAACACGACTTATTCTACTAGCAATGCTAAGCCAAATAACGTATAGTATTGGCCAAATACATTTTCATAGATCTTCATCTCCAAGCCATTTCCATAATTGCATTAAGGTCCCATCTTCCTTGGAGGAGTCTGGCAGCAGTGAGTATAACAGTTGAAAATTTTCCAATTATTTTGAATATTTTCTCTTATTTGAGCTTTATAAAACTCATTGAGATGAAAAGAGATCAATAATGTATTTTTTTTTCTTTTGCTGCCTAGAAAACTATATTACCTAGTCCATTATCTTCTTCTAACTTCATGTATATGAATTATTTTTTCTTTAGGATTCAACTTACGTAAGTATTCCTTGACCTCTCCAGATGGGATGAGACATCAGGTCATATTCTTTTATAGCATGTCAAGCTTTTCAGTCATTGTCTTCATTCAATTTTAGTACATTTGTACCTTGCTAAGTTTTTGTTAAAAACATATCTTACTGGAACATAAACCACACAAAAGCAGGGACTACATTTGTCTTGTTTATCACGACATCTTTAGTGTTTATGACAGAGCCTTCCACACAGTAGGTACTTTAAAATATAAGTGAGAATAAAGAAATAAATTACAGATCAATAAAATTTATAATAAAGAAAATTGATCTTCAGAGTACTAAACCGCATTTTTAAGTCAGACTCAGATATCTATGAGAAGAATATGCTAGAATCCACATCTTCTTAGCAGATTTCAATGTGTTCCCTAATATCTGGTTTGCTTTTTACTGTGTAACTACTATATGATCCAGCAATCCCAATAGTGGTTATTTGTCCAAAGGATATTAAATCCATGTGTTGAAGCCTTATATTTACTCCCATGCTTCTTGTAGCATTATTCACAATAGTCAAGACATGGACTCCATTTCTGCATCCACCAGCAGGTAAATGGATAAAGAAAATGTGGTGTAGATACACAATGAAATACTCCGAAATACTCAGCCTTAAAAAAGAAGTAAATCCTATCATTAATGACAACATAGATGAACCTGAAGGACATTGCATTGAGTAAAACTCACTAGGTACAGAATGACAAACACATCATGATCTCACTTTTACTACACACAAAATTTTAAAAAATCAAACCCATAGAAGCAGAGAGTAAAATGCCTGAACTTGGGGGCCTGGGAGATGTTGGTCAAAGAACACACAATTTTAGTTAGATAGAAGGAATAAATTCAAGAGCTCTATTGTATAATATGGTGACTATAGTAACTAACCATGTATTGAAAATTGCTGAGAGTAGATTTTAAGCATTCTCTCAAAACACTGATTGGTATGTGAGGTGATGGTCATATTAAGTAGCTTGACTTAGTCATTCTACAACAAATAGATGGATCAAAAGATCACATTGTCACCATATGCATACAATTTTTATTTGTTAATTAAAAATTTTTTAAAAAATTTAAAAAGTAGAAAATCAAAAAGAAAAAAGTGGAACAAAAAGAAATGTAGACAATATATATGAAAAATTCAGAGAAGTGAATTTTTAGGCAATTAGGTCTGAGAATATATTCAGTACTAAAACTCTGAAGTTCAATTTCCTCTATTTCTTGAATGAAGCTTCACAAAAGCAATGATCACATAATTTGTTGATTTCTTTCCCAAGTGAATGTTTGCCAAACACTCCCATCAAAGATTTCATATGCATTAAATATTTATGCCAAGCTGTTACATAGAAAACTTGAGTATATACTTTGTGTTTAGAATTAATTAATTTCTAATTTTTTAATGCAATGTAATTAGCTGAATTGCTCTTAGAATATAATCACTTGTTATGTGTTTGAATAAGTTAAGCATGGCTTTGTAGAAATGTGACGGGCTTATAATTATCTAGGAGGCTGAAATGTTCTTTGTGTCTAAAATAATACAATCAAACTTAGTGATCACTTAAGTAAAATCACATTAAGCATGACTTTATGCAAGATTCACTCCTGGAAGAATGTACCTTGTTTCTCTGTTTACTTCAATCAAAAAGGAAAGTGAGGGATTTTGAAGGAAATCCTTTAGACCACACCACATCTGTAGGTGAGGCAGTGTAGCTGATAAATTGGCACACAGCCTGGAAGACAGAATGCACTGTATGACCTTGGCCAAGGTTATTAAGATTGCTCAGCCTGGATTTTCTGATGTTGAAAATTAGCACATTAGACTAAATATTCTCTAAATAACTTCCTTCATTTCACTTTGGACATTTTATGATTTTATTTAATAGAGCATACACTAAACTGGGTCTTGTGACATTAGGGATGACCTCTTCACATTATTACAAAGATGTGTAATTGTTACCACAGATTTATACAGTGTTTTCCTACAAGGTTTTCACAACAAGGGCAGGAACAATGATATTATCATTCTCAATTTTTAGCTTAGGGAAATAAATTGAGGTTCAAAGAAGATCGGAGTCTGATAGTTAACAGTTCCAAACATTCCTTCAAAGAGTTGCTACCCAATATCTATCTACTTTTATTTCTGACCACATTGAAGATCAGATAAAAACACTTCTGTTTTTGAACACTTTGAGGAGTGTATTTTATATTCACTTAATCAGATGACTTATAATACTTATCCCCTTCCAGATTCAGTCTGTGGAGCGTCATTTAACACTTTCAGATTCAACCAGTAATGTTGGTCGTATCTATTGGCACATGTGCAATGGCCCTTCCTTCTCAGTCCTCAAAATACAGTGAGTGGGGAAGAACCGCATGACTACTGAGAATTGCTGACGAGGATGACTTTACCCCGGAATCACCCTTGCCTGCCATGGCCGTTGAATCCCTTACTCAATGTGAAAACACAGAAAGGAACTCATGGTGTGGCAGTGAGAAGAATGACAATTTTGCTTGCATTTTTGTAAAAGTATTATTAAAAATGAAATTTTTGATATGATCTCAAATTTTCACTGATAAGATGTTACATTCTAGGAAATTATTTTTCTACCGTATCATCAAATAATCATCACTCATAACCAGGCTATGATGAGTAATTATGATACCTATTATTTATTCACTATTTGCTATGTGACAATGTGCTAAGCAATTTTATACTCGCCACCACATTAAAGTCTTCAAACTTTGCTGCACAAAGCAACCATTGTACCAGTTTTATGGATGGAGAGACGAAGAGCAAGTTTAAGACTGAATTTATGTAACTCAACATTTACTATAACCTAGGTCAGTGGGGGTTCTGATCCTGGTTGTACATTAGAATTATTTGGGAAATTAGAAAAAATGCCATGTCAGCACCTCAAGTTACTTTAATTTAAATGGCCCACTTATAGCACATAATGGCATTTTCAATGCAGAGAGCTAATGTATCTAGATGCTGGTCAACTTAAGATAAAAAGAGACTGCCTTCAAAGGGCTCCAACAACGTAGAGGCAAAAGCTACCTAAACAAAATTAATTGTAGTAAAATATTACAAGCCTGGTATTAATGATGTGTCAGTACCACCTTGGGAGACATGGAAATGTCATTTGTACGGTTTATTTAATCTTGGTTTATTTTTCTCACTTGTAAATGTCAATAGCAGCTGCACCAAGGTTGTCGAGAGAGTCAATTGGATAACTTACGTTACGGGTTCTAAGTACTGCATTTGGCAAATAGTAAGTGCCTAAAATTGAGCTCTTTTTTCCATATATATAAAATGTATGAGGAACCCAGTTCTCCATTTGTGTTATACTGACCATAATAGTCCCTCCACAGGTTCCTCTGAGGATCAGACACCACCACAGATGTGAAAGTCCTTTGCACAATACATCAAATAAATGTACATTGCTTTTATGATTCCAAATGTCTAGACTGGAAGACATACCGGACCTTCTCTGTGAATCTAGTTCTGCTGTTATCCCAGACCCTTCCCAACAGGCTTATTTTAGAAAGTGTAACTATATTAAAAAAAATATTCTCTTTGCACTCTCCAGAATTGTGTATGTGAATCTGGCTTCTTGTCCTGAAATACCCACCCACAGCCAAGGTACAGGACAGCAGGGATGGTCTGATAATGATCTCTTGGAGGTGGAGTACCTCAAAACTTGAAAAACCTGCTCATATCTATTTCATCTGTGTTTCTCATCATCTTTAATTATCCTTCCTTAGCCTTTCCAGCATTCTGGTAACCAAAGGATATAGGCATGCTGACTTTCTTTTTTTAATTTTGCAAAATGCCAGATCTATATTCTGGAGAAGCCGGCTGACTTGAGGCAATGACCCACTTAGGTTTTATTTCATCATTCTTTTTGAACTTCCCATGACTGTCAGGAGGAAGAAAAATCAAACACCATCCACAAGAAAAGACAGCACTCATCCTTAAAACAACTTTTCTAAGTCTGTGGATGAAGTATAAGGAGTAGATAGAGCTTGGATCTGGGTGTTAGTGTCCTGAATTTTACCCTTGTGCCTATCAGGAAGTCTCTGGTCCTTAGGAGGCTGGGTTTGGAGGAAGCAGGATGGTAGGTTATGAAAATTCAAAACGGCCTACTTGTGAAGAAGTGGAACAAATCCAGAACCTACTTTTCAGCAAGTGATTCTGTGGCAGAGTTAGTCCTACAAGCTTAGAATTTGGATTCCATGACCACAGTCTTTTGAGATGTACCTGTTGTTTCCTTAGCGAATGTGAGGCACTCAAGGCTCCTGTGGTTCAGAAGCTGATGTACCAGCTTCCACCACTCCTCTTGGTGGAAGAACTAAAATCCTTTTCCATAATAAAACTAGTCCCAGGCTTTAGACAATCTTGAAACTTGCTTCTCTTTGTAAAATTGAGCATGCTTCCTTCTCTTTGAAATGAAAATTATGTCATAGACACTTGGTTATTATTTTTAAGAATTCTCTGTTTTTCTTTTTTTGTTTGTTTAAAACATGCCATACTTCTACATGATTCCTGTCTTTCCATTATTAAGTCTCCTGCTGAACCTCCCTTTACATACAAATTTGAGCCTCAGCCTCAAGCATCCTATCTACCCCTTTTCCTCTATGTCTCTCTCCTTCCTGGATCTGCACAAACTGCACCATTTTTCCCACCAATGTCTGCTTGGTCTGAGTATGTTCTAGTGCAGGGAGAGAAAAGAACAACATGACCCTCAAGGAGCTTGCATTCTAATGGAAATGAGAAATTACTTTCAGTTTCCAGAGCACAAGGCTGCCTTCTCCATATCTCACCACACTCCTCGAAGCTCTCTGGAAAGGCCTCTTTCTCGTTCAGGTGTCTCAGCTGGCAGCAGGTGGGCTCTCAATGCCCAGTGGTCTCAACAGTGCAGCCCTTCCCAAAGGCCTTGACAGTGGCTTCCCTGTGAGGGTCTCACACATTCCAAAAGAGCCCTGGGCATGGCAGTTGCCACAGGGCACTTTAGTATTTCACTTAACTGTTGCTCTTATAAAAGAAAAAAAAAAAACTCCTTGAGGAAAATAACTATGATTGTTGCCTCGTCTCCCAGCCTAGCACAGTGCCCAGCCTAAGAAGATACAAATTCATACTGAGGAAATGAATTAATGAATATTAAATCTGTGAATGAATGATTGTCATGACAAACAGGTCTTCAGAAGAGGCAGACATTCTTTACGGAAGGTCACTCACTGCCACCACAGGGCCACCTAAACACATTTACTAACAGGATGTATGATATGTTTACATCCATTGAACAATTACTCTTGCAGTGAAACAAGTAGAAGAAACAAACTTCGTGTTCTCAAGGGTCAGTGCAAGGGTCAGTTTTGTGCATCAACTTAGCTGGGCCAGGTAAGCAGATATTTGGTCAACTATTATTCTGTCTGTTTCTGTGAAGGCGATTTCTGCATGAAATTAATCTCTAAATTGGTGGACTTTGAGTGCAGAACAGATTGTCCTCCCTAATGCAGATAGGCCTAATTCAATCAGCTAATTAACAGAACAAAAGACTGATTTTCCCCTCCCTAAGCAAGGAGAGATTCTGCCAGCAAGTTGCCTTTCACTTGAATAGCAACCCCTTCCAGGGTTTCACTCTGCAGACTTGGACTTACACCTCCCCCGTCATGCGTTAACTTCATAAAGCCTTGCACGCATTGTGCTTTCTCTCTATATACATACATTCATATGTATGCAAAGAGAAAAACTTTTGTGCTCACACATGCAGAAACACATATATGTGGTTTTGGCTCAATTTCTGGAGAACTCTGACTAATACAACGTGAACCTGCAGAACTTTGGATGTTTGAAAAATCTGGGAAATCTCAGAGAAGGGTACCTCAACTTTTCTGAGCTGAATAGATGCTCTGATGAAATCTGAAGTCGGTAGCAGGTGCGTACTTCCAGTAATTAAACAAAGAAGAGGATCATCTACTGAATATGTTTACTATAAATATTAAATAATAGAATGATACTTCCTATGCTATGAATTCCTTGACTATTAGAATCCAACATGCAGATATCAGCATATTTAGAAGCTGAAGACATTGCAATCACCATATCTTTGTCATTTTTCGTCACGCCGTTTTACATGAAAGCAGAAAAGTGTAATTATAAATAATAATATGGGCCTTACTGACTAGTTGTTTCATACTTTTCATATAGTATATTGGACATATCATCTAAAGTATTAAGTAGTTATGCATATATTATCTCGTGCTTTTCAACATAAGACTACTGCTACATACCTTATATTATTCTCATTTTCCAAAGGATGAAAGAGAGGTACATGACTGTTACACAAACTATCTAAAGTCATCCATTTAAAGGTGTAGACTGAGGATTTGAAATTAGGTTTCTCTGATTACAGCATATGCATACTTGTTAAAATAGGAAGTAGTCAGTGACAAATATACACACAAATTTTCTTTTTCCAATAGGAACTATTGTGCTTGAAGCAGACACTGTTGGTGTCTAGCTCATATCCTCTCACTGCTCACTTTCACATGCCAAGGGGTACATGCTGAAGGCACCTATGTATTTTTGCCTGATATGTCTGTAGTGTGTGTGTGTGTGTGTGTGTGTGTGTGTGTGTGTGTGTGTGTGTTTAATCCTGGTTGGAAGGCTTGCTGGCCTTATGCACAGAACTAGCTCTAATTATCAGAGGATTAATGTCTTCAGAGAAATGCATTCTCCATCCAAGGACATGAAGGTAAAAGCATGAGGATACACCAACATCCTCACCCCTCAGTTGGGATAGCTCTGAGGTATGCTCTGTGGTATCTTTTAGCATTCTCCAGTGGAATTTTGCTTTAGTCATCCATGTTACTACTGGATAATTTTGCAAATTGTATTGGCCAGACTTCCTTCCTTCTTTCAGTTTCCAACTGCCCTACTAGCAATTCTTGAGTTCTCTCTCAAATCAGTTACTGCCCCTCAAATCCTTGCCTCAAGGTTTATTTCTAGGAGGACTCAAATTGAAATAGTGATCTGATTTTTTTTGGAGATTTTCATATATTTTACTCATTACAGATTAAATTCCCCAGTGCTTTTGTGTTTCCCTTTTAAATGTGTTCCAGTATGATCATTTCTGTCCTTGAAGCTAAGGACAGGAAGGCAAATGCCTAGCTTACTAAAATTGTCTCTGTAAAATCCCAACACAGTAATTAATACCTATTACCAGTGCATGTGGTAAAATGTTGTCCACAGAAATATTTGCGTATTTATCTACTCTGCAGATTTTAAAGAGCATGCCCTCTTTGCAAACACCCTCAGGGCACATGTACAATAAAGAATTCTGTTAATTAACATGCAGCTATTGTATTAATAAAACATCAGATAAAACTGCAGAAAGTGGTTTGATAGTCCCACATTTTTGTTTGTTAGGTCAGAATTTTGCTTTATCCCCCAACTTTCTTTCTTACACAGGCCTTTCTTTATTACTCTCTAAGATAACTAATTGAGGCTAGGATCATGAATACTTGGGACCTCAATGAGACTCGTACCGATTTCAGAGGAGCCAGCGATGGGAATTACAGCGCACTTTGGGAAGCATCCAGATGGAAAGCAGGTGATGTGAAGAGAGGAAGCCCAAGGACAAACAGTGGAAGAAATTTTATTATGTTGATTTTCACTTTGATGTATTATTTCCTTCTTAAATTTTTAGTTCCTCTCTCCACTATACAAAAGCACTGCTCCCATGTTCCATTGAATTGAGGCACGCCATTGTAGTCACATCAAGTTACACTTCCTGCTTCCTTTCCTCTGTAAAATAAGGGTGATCACTCAACACATTTGACCAAAATATGAATCCTTTAGAAAGCCCTGAGAGAAGATTTCTTATTGTACAGTCACTCTATTTTCTTTCCTATGTACCTGTTGAAGTGGCTTCATGACTATTTTAAAATGAAGACAGCCAAAACCTAAAAGTACATTTATACAAAGGACAGGGCATTTTTCAAACACTCACATGAATTGTACACTTCCATGTTGGGGGACATGATGTTTTATATCATTATCCAGAGAATTGCAACCATTAATATTTATGAAAAAATTTATACTTGTTAAGGTTTTCTTAAATAATTTTTGTTTTATACCTTTTAAATTTACTCTTCACAACAGATCAATAAAGTTGATTCTATCATTAGTCACGTTTTACAGATGAGTGATGTATCTTTTTAGAGTTCCTACTTTATGTAGATGGTAAAAAAAAAGTATGCATTCTTGAAAACGCTTCATAAATATGAGATCCAATATTGTGGTAACTGACCACATTAAATTAAAAACTAATGTTTAATCACATGTAAATAAATTAAAATTTAATAAAGTTAAAATTGAGTCCCTCAGTCATATTGGCCATAATTATTTCCCATAATACTTTCTCTTAATTTTTTTTAGATATGACTAGCAAATAAAAATTGTACATATTTAAGGTGAACAATATGGTGTTTTGCTATACCTACACATTTTAAAATAATTAACACAAAAAGCAAATTAATATATCCATCATTCTGCATAGTTATTTTTTTCATGGCAACACTTGAGATCTACTTTTTTGCAAATTTCAAGTTTAAAAGACATTGTTATTAACTAGAGTCATCATACTGTATGTTAATTTTTCAAAATTTATTTGTGTTATTACTTGAAACTCTTTATATTCTTTAACTAATTTTTTTCTTTTTTTCATACCTACCCACAGCCCCTGATAGCTTATATGAAACATCTATAGTTACATGAGTTTAAGCTGTTAAAAACTTAACTTTAATCACATACAGGAACTCACCACATTATCTCGTCTCCTGCATTTTATGGATCATGATGTTTCATGCTCCCATTAGCAAACTGCTATAGCTACAGTTATATATTTAGTAGTTTTGGGTTTTGTTTTATATTCTAAAATATAAGTAATTTACATACTTCCATTTAAGTGTTATAATATTTTAAATTCAACTATATACTTATCAACAGTGTATTTTATTATTTTATCTGTTTAAACGTTACTAATTTCTTTTGTTTCAGACTGAGAAATCATCTTTATTACTTGTAATAAGTCAAATCTAGTGGTCATAAACTCCCTCAGATTTGTTTGTCTGAGAAAGTCTTTGTCTCTCCCTCATTTATTAAGGAAAGCTTTAGTATAAACCATTCTTGATTGACAGATTTCTTTCCTTCTCAGCACCACATCACACCTACTCTAAAACCGACCACATAGTTGGAAGTAAATCACTCCTCAGCAAATGCAAAATAATGGAAATCATAACAAACAGTCTCTCAGACCACAGTGCAATCAAATTAGAACGCAGGATTAAGAAACTAACTCAGAACTGTGCAACTTCATGGAAACTGAACAACAAGCTCCTGAATGTCAGCTGGATAAGCAATGAAATGAAGGCAAAATAAAGATGTTCTTCGAAACAAAGGAGAATGAAGATGCAATATAGCAGAATCTCTGAGACACATTTAAAGCAGTATATAGAGGGAAATTTATAGCAATAAATGCCCACATGAGAAGAGGAGAAAGGTCTAAAATCAACATTCTTTCATCAAAATTGAAAGAGCTAAAGGAACAAGATAAAGAAAACAAAAACAAAAACAAAAACAAAAAACAAACAAACAAAAACCAAAAGCTAGTAGAAGACAAGAAATAACTATGACCAGAGCAGAACTGAAGGAGATAGAGACACAAAAAACCCTTCAAAAAATCAATAAATCCAGGAGCTGGTTTTTGGAAAGATCAACAAAAGAGACCACAAGCCAGATTAATAAAAAAGAAAAGAGAGAAGATCAAATATATGAAATAAAAATGTTAAAGGGGTATCACCACTGATTCCACAGAAATATAGACTATGATCAGAGATTATTACAAACAACTCTATGCACACAAACCAGAAAACATGGAAGAAATGGATAAGTGCCTGAACACTTGCACCCTCCCAAGCCTAGAACAGGAAGAAGTTGAAACCCTGAATAGACCAATATCAAGGGCTGAATTTGAGGCAGCATTTAATAGCCTACCAACCAAAAAAAGCCCAGGCCCAGATGGGTTCACAGCTGAATTCTACCACACAGACAGAAAGGAGCTGGTAGCACTCCTTCTGAAACTATTCCAAACAATCTAAAGAGAGGGAATCCTCCCCAAATCCTTTTATGAGACCAATATCATCTTGATACCAAAACCTGGCAGAGACTCAACAAGAAAAGAAAACTTGAGGCCAATATCCATGATGAACATAGATGCAAAAATCTTCAATAAAATACTGTCAAACCAATTGCAATAGCACATCAAAAAGCTTATCCACTATAACCAAGTAGGCTTCATCCCAGGGATGCCAGGCTGGTTCAACATATGCAAGTCTATAAACTTAATTCACCACATAAACAGAACCAAAGACAAAAACCACATTATTATCTCAGATGCTGAAAAGGCCTTCAACAAAATTCAACAGCCCTTTATGCTAAAAACTCACAATAAACTAGGTATCAATGGGACGTATCTTAAAATAATAAAGGTTATCTACAACAAACCCATAGCCAATATCATACTGATGTGGAGAAATAGGAACACTTTTAAACTTATTGAGAGTGTAAATTAGTTCAACCATTGTGGAAGACAATGTGGTGATTCCTTGAGGACCTAGAAATAGAAATTCCATTTGACCCAGCAATCCCATTACTGGGTATATACACAAAGGATTATAAATCATTCCATTATAAAGACACATGCACACATATGTTCACTGCAGCACAGTTTACAATAGCAAAGACCTGGAACCAACTCAAATGCCCATCAATGATAGACTAGACAAGGTAAATGTGGCACACTTACACCATGGTATACTATGCAGCCATAAAAAACGATGAGTTTGTGTCCTTTGTAGGGACATGGATGAACCTGGAAACCATCATTCTCAGCAAACTGACACAAGAACAGAAAATCAAACACCACATGTTCTCACTTACAGGTGGGTGTTGAACAATGAGAACACATGGACACAGGAAGGAGAGCATCACACACTGGGGTCTGTTGAGGGGGTAGGGGAGGGACAGCAGCGGATGGGGAGGTTGGGGAGGGATAACGTGGGAAGAAATGCCAGATATAGGTGATGGGGGGGATGGAGGCAGCAAACCACCTTGCCATGTATATACCTATGCAACAATCCTACATGATCTGCACATGTACCCTAGAACCTAAAGTACAATAAAAAATATATTTTTATTAATATATATAAACCAAAAATAAATTTTATATATATATATAAAGTCTGCATAGGGATTAGTAAGATTTGTGGCCATTTCTTGAGTTCTAAGCCCTGAGCGTTTGAGTCCTCACTTCAGTTCTGTGCTGTTGTCCTTTACCAACCACTCAGCCATAATGATTGTTTCAGAATTCTGAGTGGGATGAGAAACAAATGGGCCTTCTGGGCAGCATCCTCTGTGACTACAAAAGCAAGGCTCTCACTTACTATGCTCTTACTTTTCCCAATGGGAGAAATTTGGGCTAGGGAGGGTTTTCTTAGTTATGATCTTTTCTGCCTTGGGAGAGGGTTGATATGGGTGTGGTGAAACTATTTTTTTTATCTCCTTTAATGCATATATTCTCTGATTTTTGCTCCTAAAGTGTGTGAGAGCTTTTCCACTAGACTCCTGGACTACCTGAGAGTTACTCTCTGTAAATTCTGGATATCAGCCCCTTGTCAGATGGGTGGACTGCAAAAATTTTTTCCCATTCTGTTGGTTGCCGATTCGCTCTAATGACTGTTTCTTTTGCTGTGCAGAAGCTGTGGAGTTTGATTAGGTACCATTTGTCTATTTTGGCTTTTGTTGCCAATGCTTTTGGTGTTTTTGTCATGAAGCCCTTGCCTACGCCTATGTCCTGAATGGTTTTGCCGATGTAGGTGAAGGGGAGGAAGGCAGCAAATCACACTGCCATGTGCGTACCTATGCAACAATCTTGCATGTTCTTCACATGTACCCCAAAACATAAAATGCAATAAAAAAAAAGAAAGTTACTCTCACCCAGGAGTGGTTGTCAAAATTAATGTTTCTTTTCTTTTTTTTTTTTTTGAGACGGAGTTTCCCTCTTGTTACCCAGGCTGGAGTGCAATGGTGCAATCTCGGCTCACCGCAACCTCCACCTCCTGGGTTCAGGCAATTCTCCTGCCTCAGCCTCCTGAGTAGCTGGGATTACAGGCACGCGCCACCATGCCCAGCTAATTTTTTGTATTTTTAGTAGAGACGGGGTTTCACCATGTTGACCAGGATGGTCTTGATCTCTGGACCTCGTGATCCACCCGGCCTCAGCTTCCCAAAGTGCTGGGATTACAGGCTTGAGCCACCGCGCACGGCCTAAAATTAATGTTTCTATAGGAAGACGATGGTAGAGAACTCCAGTTTTGATATCTGGCTGACATCTGTCTATCAGTTAAATTCTGCTGCTCAGTAGCCATCTGTGGCTAGTGGCTGTTATATTAGGCAATGCCAATTTTCCATTGTAATAAGTCTTTTTGGATAGTTCTCTTCTTTACTGTTGACCTCTTTTCTTATTCCTCTATTTCTATATTTTGGTGTTTAAATTTTATTTTGTTTGGATTCTCTTATACTTCTGAACATAATATATGTTCAATTTATATTCTATATTTGATTCATTATAAAGTCATAAGCTTTTTAATTGTGATATTAAATTTGTACTCTTTTGTGTGATTTAATATAAATATAACTTAATTGACCATAGCTCCCTAAGTAAAACCTCTTTTTCCTACAAATTTCACTGAATAGAAACTTTGTGTACAAAGTATTTGTATGACTAGGGGTTTTTGAAAAGATGGTTCCTTAAAATATTTGCCAGTACTCAGAAGGGGTGACTTTTAAGGGGTTTTCATATGATCATATATGTATGGGGATTTTTTTACCCTCATAAGCCGAAAGAGAAAGCTGACTATGGAGCAATGTGGGCAAGACATTTGCTTACCTGGAGCCTGATTTCTGAGCATCATCTCTCTGTAACAAAGTTGTTCTTTACTGGCTTCTTAAATGTTTGAGATACAGAACTGCATTTTTCTGTTTCCCATTGCAGAATGTGTCTGTAACATATTTTTGATATATGATTGATTGGAATTCTAATTACAACTCACTCTGCAACCTTGCAGAAGGTCTTGATATTTTTGGATATTACTCTCTAATACGATTCTCGAAACAGAGTGGAAGCTTCATATTATTATTTAGTGTTATTTTTGAAACACAACCAGGCCTTCCTCCCAAAATTATCTCTAGCCTTTCCCTATACCTTTAAAACTGGCTTACATACTTTCCTACTGAGAAACATTTAAGGACATGGAGCCAGCTACTGGAGGTCCCCAAATAACATGATTTAATTTAGGCTGCATCCTGAACTGTATTGTTTCTTATTCAGATATGCACTTCACTTATAATGTGTTATTGGACTTGCAGTGTCTTGCCTTACACAGACAACATTTACTTCTTATAGTTTCTCATTGTTCTTGGTCCAGTGACTAACAGTGTCATCCTGGTCTAGCCTAAGCTCTCCTTTTCACTCTAAGTTATGTCTTTCCAGGTGACAGATCCAGCTTGGGACCAGAACAGCTGTCCCCACTCTAAACCATAAGCATTGATATCCCATCACTTTTATCCCACGCCTGTCCAAACAGAATTCCTCAATGTTTCCTCTCACCATTTCCATGTGCACTTCTTTAGATACTTTTATAAACCACTCATTTTATTTCCATAGAAAATATAACAGTAATATTCTACCTACAGACAAGAATTTGTTCTGCCTGGAATTTTCTTTTTTTTTTTCTTTTTTTTTTTTAGAAAAAAGGACTATTACACTATAAATCTGTCACATAAAAGTGATTTCCTATTCCTGTCTTAACTTGGGTGCCTCTGCACAAGAAATATTACCTTTCTTCTCTGTATGGTGTGCTCTAACTGTCCTGTTTGTATGTTTAATGAATACATTTAATGACAAAGCCAGGAAAGGGATGACAAATGAAGATGTTGGAGACTGGATAAGGATGCTGATAGATATAGACACTAAGAAATCCATATGAAAATATAGGGCACATCTTAGTTTCATGGACTTCCATTACTTGTAAGAGAAGCCATTTGTTCAAATACTCTGCAGCTAGACTCCACAATTGCAAGGTATCCCAGCCCTGTAAGGGAGGATTTGTCTGACACCATCTCCACTCACAAGGAGCATGAAATCTGATGAGGGTGACAGATATACAGGTACACTGTGCCAGCACATTGAAGCATGTGAAAAATCTCAGCAAAAGCGTGGAGAAAAAAGGGAGAATATATTTGAAAGACTGAAAGTAGTTCAGAATTACTAAATCATAGGTCATAAACAAAGTCTGGCAAATACGTATTGTTCACATCAAAAATAGGGATCTTCTTTTCTTTTTCTTTATGTTTCTCATAATTTGAAATTATGGCCGGCAACACCACAATATTATTGTGGCCAACAACACCGCAATATTATTACTTCAAATGCAGAAATTTCCCCATATAAATTTATTTATCTCTTTATAATACCCTAGTATTCTCCCTCAAATTCTTTCTTCATGTTTAAATTGACAAATAAAAATTGCATATATATATTCAGTCTTGAAATATGTATACGTTGTGGAATGGCTTTCAGTTTTCCTTATTTTACCCTTCCTCTGATTGTGCACTTTATTTCCTTCACTTGTGAAAATTGTAAGTTAAAAGTAAATCAAAAATCCTTGGCTGAGCCTTAATTTTGTGGGAGTTAATGGATGTCTATAAATTAAGTCCAATAAAGTCTGTAGGAATAAAGTATTAAAAGCTCAGAGATTCAGTCTTTTTGTGTCCTTCTTGAATAACTGATTTGCCAGCTAATATATGTCAAAAAGTAAAAATCACCATTAATTTATTTGAAAATATACTAAAATTATTGTATAATGCATCAACTAAATCCAATCACCACACCAGTTTAACAGACTAGATAAAGTATAGCCCAAATAATTCATGGGAAAAATAGCAATTAAATTGAATATTTAAAGAAGAAAAGCTTTGTCAGTCAGTATTGAATAAAGGCAAGTCTGGTAAGTTAAAAAATGCATATTTATGACCATTGATAGATCATGGAATAGAATCTCTACTTGTGATGGGTAAATGACTTGAGTTCAGGAGTCTGAGACCAGCCTGGCCAACATGGTGAAATCCTGTCTCTACTAAAAATACAAAAACTATCCAGTGTGGTGGTATGCAACTATAATCCAAACTACGTGGGAGGCTGAGGCAAGAGAATCATTTGATCACAGAAGGCTGAGGTTGTAGTGAGCAGAGATCATGCCATTGCACTCCAGCCTGAACAACAGAGTGAGACCCAGTCTCCAAAATAAATTAAAAAAAAAAAAAAGAAAAAAAAGAAACTCTACTTGTTAATATGTTTTATTCAGCAATTTAAAGACTACCCCAATCATAATGGCTTAAATTGTGTGTGTGTGTGTGTGTGTGTGTCTGTGTGTGTATATATATATACATGCATGGATAAACAGATGTAGATACATACCGAGAGAGAAAGGGATAGAGGAATCTCAGGGTTTTTACCTATTTATGACCTCAACCAGAGAAGATTGTTTTGGTTTGGTTTGGTTATTTATTTATTTATTTATTTTTTAGTTTGATAATTTCCATTTGTTACTTTTTACATCTCAAATTCTTTATTTTTTTCTACATGTTCTCATTTGGAGCAAAAAAATTGTAATGGATTATTCAAACACTATTTTGATGTCTGCTATTAATTTCTTATTAAATATATTCAATATCTGATTTATCTCAGTGCTGGCATCAATTTATTTTTTTGGTCACTGAAGTTGCAATTATTCTGATTTTTTGGCATACCTAGTTATTTTAAATTGTATCCTGAACATTTTGCCTATTGTGGTAGGAGACTGTGGATCTATTTACATAGCTGGTTTTAGCGAGCATTCATCCTATTTAGGTTTAGCATGTGGGTCTTGACCTAACTCTGTGGGCTGTTGTTTCAAAGGCAATTAAATTCACAGAGCTCCTTCAGTGCTGCGTTGGCTTGTTTGGTTTGTCTGTTCCTTCTGCTGAGGCTCCACTGATTGCTGCTGATGTCAAGGCTGACTTTCCAGGTGCCTCTTAGAGAATGAAGGTTGTTGTGGAATCTCCCATTTGGTGTAACCGAGCTGCCACCATGACTTGTGGTCAAGAGGTTCTCAGGCTCCTAGGAAAAAGAAAGCTTGCTAAGTGAGGGCACTTTGACTGGGTATTGTTTCCAGTTCCATCAGGCTTCCTATGTGTCTCTCAGTGCAAAGAAGAGCCTTAGACACAGCATGGAAAAAAATGAACTCCCTTAACCACTTAATTCTCACAAAGCTCCCACTCACTCCATCTTCCTTTGGTGGGATATGAGATTCACGTGCTGTCAGAGGGACTCATGGTCAAACTGGCAGTAAAATAAGCCTACCCAGGGCCGCCTTCTCTTCCAAATTAGAGGATCTGAAGGAGGGGGATCCTATTGTTGTGATCCTCTTCCTGTTCTCAAGCCTCAGAACAGTTTAATTCTTCTTAGCACATTTTAGACTTCTTTAGTTTTCTCTTGTGCTATTTCTAGAACTATGCTTAGCAGAGAAACAAGAAAAAATGGGCTTATGCCTAGTTCAAAACAGAGCCCAAACCAGAATTTTAGTGTAGTTTCCTTCATAATAAAGTATTAACTCTAGGGAAAAGAAAAAAAAAGTAAATCATAATACAGTGTGATAATTTCTATTGATCATATTTGACAAGTTATTATAAGAAAAGGATGAGTTGAGAAAAGACCTGGCTTGTCTTGAAGCATGAAAAAGCAACAAAAGTAAAAAAGGAATCTGAGGACTTGCAGAGTTGCAAGAGGTGATTGTTTTTCAACAAGACCAATAAAATATAAAACTGAGAAAAAGCCTTTGGCTAGAACTAAATCAGTGCATGGCTCTCAAACATATTGTAAAAACATCTGGGTGAAGAAATAAGTCTCAGAGTCAAGGGTATTTTTTGAAGGAAGAGGGAAGCTGTTTTTCCCTCTAAGAACCTCACTATCTTTTGTTATTACAGCATGATTCAGTTTATCTAGTTAGGTATGCCATTGATGGTATGATGGCTGGTTGGAAAAAATATATTATGAAAATTAGAACTTGAAAATTGTCATCTATTTAATATTCACCATTTTACATTCCACCTTCCAAATTCAGCTTCCCCTCAGTAGTAGGAAGCCTATAATCCATGGAGGAGATGGAGAATGAATGTTTTCTGGAGAGATGCAATAAATCATTTTAAAACAATAAATTTTGTTTATAATCTAGAAAGTGCTTATTTTGTGTTTTACTGGTGATCTCTTTATATTCTATGGCATTCCATTTGATATCCTGATATCTTTACTATCTTTCCTTCCTGCCCAGCATTAATATATGAGATAACTCAAAAATAGTCTCTCATATATATATATGACAGACTATATATATAAAGTATATATATATATATATATATATATATATATATATATATACTTTCATTTACATTGACTCCATCCTCATCATGATAAGTGAACACTCCATACTATCAAACTATAATTCAAAACATTTCAGGATGGAATTCATGAGCCTTCGTTTTTTTGACAATCAAGTTTTAAATTTCTCTGGTCTCCCCATTCCTCTTCCACATGTCATGCCCTTAAGACAATCAAACTTCTTGAGTTTTCCTGAGAAAATCCTATACTCCTCCCTTTACCATGTCTTTGCTTCGATTCTTCCCTTGATCTGAAATGTTCTGTCTTTATTCTATAGCACTGTCACCTGCTTTCATTTCTGAATCTTGCTTCTTCCTCCAGGAGGATTTTGTAGTCTGTATCACTGTAACCCACACAAGGCTGTCATGCATGCATCCTCGAAATGCCACCGACAAGTTAAGCTGTATGTGCTTAAAATGTTCTTACACTACCTCCTAAAATGTGTATTTCTTCAAGCAGAAATAATTCGTTAATTCTGCTCTCTTTTTCATGTGTTCTTACTTTACGAACCCTAAATAAATATTTATTGAATCAAATAGAATTAAATTGGATTTCTCCTAATTTACTTAGGAAAAGAACTTATCCATGGTGAGTTAGTTATTCAGCAGTTGGGGCATTTCAGAGAAACACGATTTATTTCAAGGTGTCCCATAGTTTTTAAACTAGCATACTGCTTTAAGTTATCAGCAAAATTACCATTTATAGACTTGCATAGCAAAAGCCATAAATATTAGCCACATGCCCTCTGACATTTTTAGTAGAAGTAAAATTTTTCTCTCGTGTATAAATTGAAGAGACATAAAACATGCCAGCTGCCCACACTTCAACCTTTGAAGTTTTGAATGAGCATTCCACCAGTAAGACCAGTCAGACTAAGTATTGGTGCTGCCCATAACGACAGCTTAAGTTAGCAACAGAATCATATTTTTCTCTATGTCAATGCCAAAGGACACCAAAGGTGTCTTGTGGGAAACCATGCTGTAAGAAAAACTAAGGTCATATGAGAGGCAGTAATGTACAGAGAAAGGATCAACAGATTTGGTAATGGGAAAAACCGTGCTTAATATTCAGCTCTATTGCCTTTTTATAGGTTAATCTCCAGCAAGTAAATGAGACCTCATGTCTCTCTCCAATACCTATGTGCCCAGCCATGAGGCCCTTTAGCCTTCTGTCATCATGGCACTGTATTACCTAGTATAGCTTAAGTAACAGTAGCAAATAAGCCCAAAATTTTAGATGCTTTAAAAAAAAAACCTGATTTATTTTTCATTTAATAGTCCAGGGACGCTTCCAGCCCCTAAGGACTTATTCACAGATTAAAGTTAATAGCTGCTTTGCTACCTTCACCAAGTGGCTCCTAAGATCATCCTGTCCATCAAACCTTCAGTCAGTTGGAATTGGGTTCTAACAGAGGAGTACCATGAGAGATTTTTGCTTTTATTGTTTTTGTTTGTTTTATTGTCATGGATCATAAAATAGCACAAATGATTCCCCTCAAATTGTTGCTGGAGAGGGCTACATTTACTACTGCAGGTTAGTTACTACATTAACTACTCCAAAGGAAGCTGGAGAATGTAAATGTAGCTGTGTGTCCAAGAAAAAATAAATGGAATAGATTTTAGTGGACGTCTAGAGGTTTCTACCACAACAGGCTCATATGACATATTGAAGTTACAAAGACTTTGGAAAAATGAACTCAGGCCTCCAACCCTAACAATCTAGGGGACAATTACTTAATAAGCATTAAGTGTAATAATAGAATAATAGAGAAAATATATTTACCTATTCATTGTGCTCCTGGAACTGGGCTTAGTGCTCACCCTAAACAACATTCTCCATTCCCCTTGAAGTTGTCTGTGGCCACGTATGAGTTCTAGCCTAAGGAATGTGAGCATAAGTACATGTCATTTTAGAGACCATGGTTTTAAGAAGCAGGTGTGGCTTTTCCATGCATTTGCCCTCTCTGCCTACTAGACGGAGAGGATGCCAAAGCCCTAGGTAAGCCACAGGATCCCTGAGTTATCATGGAGAGAAAAGTGACCTACTAATGAGAAAAAACAGCACCTTTGAGTTGTTTAAAAGAGAAATAAACTTTCATTATGTAAACCACTGGCATTTTGTACTTTACTTGATTTAATAGTTACACTGAAACTAATGCAGTGTTAAATCAAAGTTATAAGACAACAAAAATAATAGATCAACTATTAATACTGTTTAGCTTATTTTATTTATTTATTTATTTTTATTGCATTTTAGGTTTTGGGGTACATGTGATGAACATGCAAGATTGTTGCATAGGTACACACTTGGCAGTGTGGTTTGCTGCCTTCCGTCCCCTCACCTGTATCTGTCATTTCTCCCCATGCTATCTCTTCCCACCTCCCCATCCCCCCTCCCCTCCCCCATTTCCTCCCAACGGACCCCAGTGTGTAGTGCTCCCCTCCCTGTGTCCATGTGTTCTCATTGTTCAACACCCGCCTATGAGCGAGAATATACGGTGTTTGATTTTCTGCTAGCTTATTTTATTACATTGTAGCTTGCATGTCAGAGATCTCAATAAGACAAGAATGCCTGAAACCTCATCTAGTAACTCTTCAAGATATTGATCATTCTTATTCCCATAATCTCATAGTCTATGCCTCTCTAGCCCCATGTTTAACTTAAAACAAGCATTTTGATGTTTGAAATCTCACTGTCCTATCCCTGCTATCTCTATCCCCTCAGAAATTTAAAGCTTTATGAAATAAGTTTGGTTTTTTTGCCTTTAATTCATTGCATTTTTAATTCAAAAATTACTTCTTTGATAACTAAGGTACTGACTGCACTAGGATTAGGAATATAACTATGATCAGAGAAACAAAGCTGGTTTTTCTTCTCATAGATCTTACAGATCCTGCATTTCATTGACAGAGATGCAGATTCCTAAAAAAGTCATATAGTTAAATACAGGAGCCAAAACAAATGCTACTATTGTCTCACATATCTTTACCACCCTCTGGTCATAAGTGACCTCTGAAATTCTGCAGTTCAGCTCTTTTTCAAGCTAGTTTTAAAAATAATGATAAAATTATCTAGTTTAGCCATATTAAATAACACTCGCTATAGGAAAACGCATCACAACTAATGACTTTCTACAAATTAATAGGTAATAAATTGGGTATTAGATTCTAAAATGTACTTGGCTGATATTTTTGTTAGGGGTAGATGAGATGTAATTATTTATTTTGTTTTAAGGTTCATTATAACAGGAGTTTTTAAGCATGGGATGAATCTTAAATAATAGCAATCAGCAGCAATGGGTAATTTGGTATGCATCTGAGATGCCTTGTTTTTTCTTGACAAGTCAGGCGCTTACTGTAATAGTGTTTCTCATGGCTTGTAAGCCTAGGGGTAAAGCTAAGAGAATAAGTTGTAAACTGTACAAGGCTCCTTCTTATTTCCACCTGCTGGAATTCTACCTCATCAAAGCCCACATGTTTACTTTAAAATTTTAAAGCTTCTCAGGATGCTTCTTCATTTTGAGCAGTTCTTTGTTGTTGCTTTAGCTGTGGCAATAGTCTCCATTATGTGATGATTCTTAATTCTACACCTGTCTTATCATGGCTAACAGGCAACATCCCCAGTCCAGGACCCCGACTGCTCAACTTCAGTGTTCCTGTGATTCTCAGGCCAGTTTTCCTCTACTACTCAGCGTCTTACAAGTGTTGTCAGAACATTCAGCTTCAGAGGTGGCCCTCTCACAGAAACTTGCATAGCTCTGGAACGCAAAAGCAGAGTACTTTCTCACAAAAAACCATGAGGCTAACAAGCATGGCAGGTATAGGCGTAATTTTTCTGTTCCTCTTATTTTAATCCATTATCATATTTCCAAGGCCTTTCGATGCCTCCTCATGGCTAAAAGGCCCTTTTGCGAATTAATTCCATTTTTTGCTAAAGTCTCAAAGTCATTGATATGCATATCTAATTAACACAGCCTTTATTCTGCATTTATTTATGCTTCTGCTAAGAGGAAAAAAACTTGGAGTGACATAGAAACCTAAATGTGAAGATTTGCAACTTCTAAAAGCCAGAATACATGCAAGTATTTAAATATTTTGCCAGCTCTTAAAATAAAAACTAAGTATTGTCAAAATTATTCTCGAAAGATTCTTAATCCCCAGTAAAGTTTTGACTTTCGATAGGACTTTTCCAAGCAGAGTTTCTGCCAGCTTTGGAACAGATGCTTCTGTGAGAACTGTACAACTATATTTTATTCAGTAAGTACTATGTTGCAG
The DNA here is from genome assembly GCF_048565385.1 of Saimiri boliviensis. Taxonomy (NCBI): domain Eukaryota; kingdom Metazoa; phylum Chordata; class Mammalia; order Primates; family Cebidae; genus Saimiri; species Saimiri boliviensis. The sequence continues at coordinate 85,062,489 of NC_133463.1, forward strand.
GTAATCTAAGCATGTAATATTCATTAACTCACCTAATTTTCTGTATCATCCTGTGGGAAAATAGCATTTTATTCACATTTATAGATGAGAAAACTGATGTAAGGAGAAGTTGAAGAGCTTCCTCAAGGCCACAACGTTAATTAATTAGAGATGGAATTAGAATCCACAATGTTATTGGAGCTAAGTGCCATCTCTTTTCCTGCTATTTATTCAGAAAGACAGAAAGAAAGTAAATAATTACAATAAAAAGCCAATTATTTTCACTGTATTGCTGAAATCATAACTGTGCATGGATTCAAATACACAGAGAATTCCTGGGGATGGGTGATACTTCCTGCATAGCATCCACAGCATGCTGAAATCTTTCATCTGAAAGCTCCTGCAATTTTCCTGCTCTGTTATTGTTTTCTCATATGGGTCTTTCCATCAGGAATTTTCACCTAAACATCACCAGTCTTAAAAGAACAACAGCCCAATTTATTTCAGCTTCATATTCTGCTCCAGAAAACAGACTTCTTCTTTTCGTTTACTTGTCAAAGCACTCTACTTTGACTTCTGCTTCAGTCACTTCACTGAAATAGCTCCAATGTGGTGAATATTTTGTCAATGTTTCACATCACCAGATTCACTGAGCGTACCTCAGAATTCGTCTTACTTCTCAGTAGCGCCTGATATTTTTTATTACTGTTTGTTTTTTAATATACTTTATTTCCTCAGCCCTTTTCAGACTACCAGTTTTATCTAATGTAAGATGTATGCTTATGGTCAAATGTCCATTTGGTGTGTTGCTTCCTGACTGCAGCATAGTATTCCATAGTGATGTCAGTTAATTTTGCTTACAAGCTCCCCCAGTCATGAACAGGTAAGTTGTCACAGAGGCCTTCCTATAAAAAGCAACAGAATACTTTCCCCACAGAAGTTCTCTAATGGACCAGTGAAGATTTCTCAGAATACATATGTGCAGGAGTGAAATTTCTCATTTATGGGACATCCTCAGACTTGAATTCACTAACGAGTACTTGATTGATAGCCAGAAATATGTGTAATTTCTAATTTCAAAGAAGTGTCTGTCTCTCTGTATCTTCACCAACGTTTTATTTTATCCCACTAATTATTTGGTATTATAATGGGTATAAAAATGTGTTACACTTATATATTAATATTGATTATTTTAATTACTGTAGAGTTGAACATATCATATTTATTAGCTCTTTCTTATTATCTTTTTGTAAATGTCTCAGTTATATCCCTTGTCCATTATCCCATAAACATTTTTTTATTAACTTCTCTCTCTCTTAGACCACAATATCAATGTCAAAATTTTCAAAACCTATCTTTTTTGGAATGATATCCAAATTTGTATTGCTATCCCAGTCAGTTTTCCTAGTTCTAGATCCCAAATTTGTAACTGAGTACTTCATACAGAGGTCTCAAAGGCATCACAGACTCAGCACACTCAAGGCTAACTGATTCTCCTTTGACCCTCCTCTGCTCTCATCTGGGCCTTGTGTGGTGTTGTTATCAGAGAATATCACTCAATCCACCTGCTTGGTGACCCAAGGGCCATCTGTAACACTTTTCTCTTCCTTCATTCTCATGTTTATTCTATTACCAAGACCTCTGCGGTATTTGCAATCTCTCCTCAGTTCATCTAATTATATTTACCTTATCTTTATTTTGCTCCAGATGACGATACTTTAATAATTCTACTGTGCTATTATAATTTGGTCTCCCTCCTCCAGTTTTTTTGTCATATAAATTTATTTCTTATTTATTATATAATGAGAAATTATATTTGCATATATTTATGGGCTATAGTGGTATAGACTCCAATGTATTTCCCACATTGAAACCATTAAAACTGGATCTCTCCTTTGCTGGAAACAATTCACTGGTTCCTATTGCTTTGGGGACACAGGTTAGGTGTCTTAGTATTCTCAGCAGCAGCTTCATGGTCTGGTTCCCCCCAATGCTGTGGCTGAATCTTATAAAACTACTGTAACAGTCCTCACTTCTTTTACCATTCACATAGGTTAATCCCTTCCTTCATTTGGATGCCAGTTCAAAATATCACTTTTTCAAAAAAAGTTTCTTGGTATCTTGAGTCAAATTTATTTGTAATATATTCTGTGTAATATACATATTTCATGTAGGTGGATCATCTCTTTGTGATTGAGTATCTATTTGGGTAACTATGTGATTAATATTTTTCTTCCCATTACTGTTCAAGAAATCATATACCATGAACGTTATCATCCCAGGCGTGAACCATGGCCACTCAATCTACATATGCTGTACAGATGAATACATTTTGGATTTGGAAAATGTATATTTGTGTGTACATGTAAATTTTAGAACATAATATGTAAAATCATTAGTTGTAGTGATAAATAGTAAGATTACAGATGTTTCAAAATTATTGATAGTTATTTCCTAAACTTATATAATAAGAAAGTGACATAAATTATTTCCAAATAAGCAGTTCTCTGAATGCATTTCCTGAAACTATCCTTTCTGCAGTTTTATTTTCTCTCTCTCTCTATATATATATATATTCTTTGGTTTTCTTCTGCCATTACTTCGTTATCAAAGGATGCAGATTCACATTCTAACGGATCTCAAGGGAGTAGCACTGGATAGTAAGCTAATTAACTAGTTACATGTTACTTGCACTGACTAATTGCTTACAATAAATTAGCCAATTGGAAAAAACAAGCAATGTTTTGCTGAAAGAGTCATAGGGGATAATAGCATTTTTTTCATGCATCAATTACTGCTTTTTAATAGAGAATTATTTCTTTAAAACTCAAATCATTCCGAGGCAAAATAAATAATTTAACCCTTTTGATGCAGAATAATATCAATGATATTTATATTAGCAAACTTAAGATGAATAAACTTTTACTTTCAATGTGTTTGATTCCCTTAAAAATTGTTTAAGGACAGCAAAGTAGATTTTATTTCTCAGATTATTTGATTACTTTAGGGCTACCTGGTAAAGATTAACAAGTGCTAGTGTTGTAACCAAGGACTTTTGATCGGAAGGTCAGGTTCTTCCTGCATTTGTTATTTTATTATGCATAGAATATCTTCTCCTGGAATTTTGAACTGCTTGCTAACTCTGTCATATGAGGTAGAATCATCAGGCAGGGAGGCATTCCACTCCATTACAGAACTATTGATATTTAATAAATATGTCATAACGTGAAAGATATTGTTATATATTTGTATGACCATTTCAGGTAAGTGGTGTTTTTTTTAAATAACAAGGAGGGGTTGGAAGAGAGGTTGCACCATGGGAGGGGCGGCCTAGTGCTCCCCCGACCCAGGGACGCCGGTACACCCCTGAGGAATGGGGAGGGGTGTGAGAGGAACAGGTAAGTGGTATTTTTTGTAATACACAGATGAGAAAACTAGCTCCTAAATGGTTTAGATATTTTAACCAAATTTATGAAAATAATAATTAGGCCGGTCGCGGTGTCTCAAGCCTGTAATCCCAGCACTTTGGGAGGCCAAGGCAGGTGGATCACGAGGTCGAGAGATCGAGACCATCCTTGTCAACATGGTGAAACCCCGTATCTACTAAAAAAAAAAAATACAAAAAAAATTAGCTGGGCATGGTGGCACGTGCCTGTAATCCCAGCTACTCAGGAGGCTGAGGCAGGAGAATTGCCTGAACCCTCGAGGCGGAGGTTGCGGTGAGCCGAGATCGTGCCATTGCACTCCAGCCTGGGTAACAAGAGTGAAACTCCGTCTAAAAAAAAAAAAAGAAAGAAAGAATAATTAAAAGAAATCTGGATTGAATAATCATTTTCTGTACTTTCAGCAAAATCACTGAAGATAAATTGTGGACTACACCCAGCATAGAAAGACAGTACTCAAAGGTGAACATCTTGTATACTTATGATAAAGCCAGACCTGAACACTCCAAATTTTCATTCTGCTTTCATAAATGACCACCTGAAGTGTTTGTATCCATAAAATTTAGATTATAAATCCAAAAGATACAATCTCAAACACCATATAATACCAAAAATCTAAATGCTTAAAATCTAAAATGTCTAATATCTTAAATACAGAAAATTACAATCATAGGTAGTTGCAACATGTTAGGTGAAGCTATTATCTTGTTATTGTCTTTATGCAGAAGAAAACGGTTTTTAATTGAATCCTCAAGCCATAATGACAGATTTGAAATAAAGGGCAACCAAGGATTCTAAAAGTGAATTTCAAGGTATTACCATCAAAATTTGTTTTGTCCATTTAATGCATTTGACAGAAAATTTACATGTGTGGAAGGCAACATGATATGGTAAGGATGAAAACCTAAGTTTAAAAATGTACTATTTGTCTGTAGTGGCATTTCTTCCAGTTGATGACATTCTAGGATTTTTAATGAATTAAAGCCATATTTGCTTGAGTAAATCAGTAAAGTTACTGACCGGCTTGAAAATAATTGTATGCATGGTAAAGAAAATAAAAAGACAGCTGAGCAATAGTGTGGCACAGAAGATGGAAAAATTAAGTAATTCTCATGTAAGTATATACTGATTTACTGAGGAATTTCAGAGGAGGCAACAGCACTGCCTAGTAGAAAATGAATGTCCTAAAAGGATTAAAAAAAAAGAAAGAAAGAAAAACAAAACAAAACAAAACAGCTTTTCCCTGTGATGCAAGATTTCAAAATACGGTTAATGTTGGTGAAATTCAGCCAGCTCTTACGGCCTGTCTCTGTGCAACTGACCATAATCTATTTCTAGAATGTGTTTTTTGACATGTCAATTTTATTTTTAGGTTTTGGGAGTTGTTGTTTTATTTTCTATTCTAGATTCTTCTTTTTGTTTTTGCTAATTATTATGATTTTTTTTTACTATTTTACATTGTTACCATTATTGTATTATACTTCACTATGCGGTATACATCATCTTCTCATCATTTCCAATAATGAGGGCCTAAATTGTTTAAAAAACTTTTGGGGAATTCTAATTCATTTTATACATTTTTTTTTAAATGAGACTCTGTGAAGATGCATTATCACCATGTTGACTTTGTGTGTAAGTACGTATACTTATACTTATACTATAGTGTGTGAATACGAAAACATTGGCACTTGTTCAGTAGATACAGTGCCTCAGTGGGAACTCTACGTGGGGACTCCAACCCCACATTTTGCTTCTGCACTGCTCTAGCAGAGGTTCTCCATGGTGGCTCTGCCTCTGCAGCCAACTTCTGCCTGGACATCCAGGCGATTTCATACATTCTCTGGAATGTAGGTGGAGGTTCTCAAACCTCACTTCCTGACTTCTATGCACCTATAGGCTCAACACTACATTGTAGCATGTCATGCCCCACGCTCTCTGAGGTTTGCGCGCTCTGAAGCTACAGACTGAGCTGTATTTGGCCCCTTTTAGCCATAGTTGAAGTGGCTGAGATGCATAGCACCAAGTTTAAAGGCTTCACACAGCGTAGGGTTCCTGGGCCTGGCCCAGTAAACTATTTTTCTCTCCTAGGCCTCTGGGTATGTGATGGGAGGGCCTGCCACAAAGGTCTCTGACAAGCCCTGAAGACATTTTCCCCATTGTCTTGGTGATTAGCATTAGGCTCCTCAAACTTATGCAAATTTATGCTGCTGGATTGAGTTTCTCTCCAGGAAATATTTTTCTTTTCTACTACATAGTCAGTCTGCAAATTTTTCAAACTTTAATGCTCTGCTTCTTTTTGAACACTTTGCTGCTTAGAAATTTGTTCTGCAAGGTACCTGAAATCATCTCTCTCAAGTTCAAAATTCCACTGATTTCTAAGGCAGGGTCAAAATGCTGCCAGTCTCTTTGCATAGCAAGAGTAACCTTTACTCCATTTTCCAACAAGCTCTTCATCTCCATCTGAAACTGTCTCAGCCTGGACTTTATTGTCCATATCACTATCAGCATACTGGGTGAAGCCATTCAACAAGTCTCTAGGAAGTTCCAGACTTTCCCACATTTTTCTGCCTTCTTCTAAGCCCTCCTGTTTCAACCTCTTCCTGTTACTCGGTTCCAAATTCACTTTCACATTTTCAAGGTATCTACAGCAGCACCTGCTTCTGGTACCAATTTACTGTGTTAGTTTCTTTTCATGTTGTTAATAATATAGACATACCCAAGACTGGGTAAATTATAAAGGAAAGCGGTTTAATTACTCGCAGTTTAGCATGACTGGGGAGGTCTCAGAAAACCTACAATCATGGTGGAAGGGGAAGAAAACACATCTTTCTTCAAGTGAGGGCAGCAAGGTGAAGTGCAGAGAAAAATGGGGAGAAGCCCCTTATAAAACCATCAGAATTTGTGAGAATTCACTATCATGAGAACAGGATTGGGGAAAACATCCACATGATTCAATTACCTCCACCTAGTACCTACCACAACATGTGAGGATTATGGCAACTACAATTTAAGATGAGATTTGGGTGGGGATATAGCCAAACTGTATCATGACTTGTCTTGGTTTTTGATAAATCTCATCAAAAACTTAGGTTCCATCAGAATATGGCAGATCACTGCAATTATAAAGCTGAGCACATAGAGTTACCAACAATTCTGATATGTGTTTTTACTTTTCACTGTTTGACCTATTTTTAAGAATAAGGTTTGTCTGCTCATAACTGTTATTACAGTGACTGTCATTAGTATACTTGAGAGTCTATGCTTGCAAAAATATGTAATAAATGTATATTTCATTGTATAAAGTGGTCTATGAAATGTTCTGCTATGTCTTTATCTGTTTCTCAAATAAATGTTCCTTTAAAAATATGCATAAAACATTAATACATTTTTAAATTTTTTTCCAGAATTTTATTTTCAAGATTGTGATTCTTTGAGATTTCAACATTTGAAACTATGGTGTTTGGGATGATGTCATCAGAATTATTATCAGTTCCAGTCTCCACTGATCCATTTGGAAAAATATCCACTAATTTGACTTGAACAGACTTTAGATAGGCTTCTCCCTTTCCTCTGAACCCCTGAATTTTGACCCATAGTTAGTCTTATGGGAGCATTGGAAACTTACATTGGCGTTGGAAAGTAGAACGGCTCCCCCGTATCAGTCCCTTCAGAGAACTGGCTTGCTGAAAACAAAGATATTTCTTGTTAAATGGTACAATCATGCTTCCAGTTCATCACATTTTCTAAAACTTGGTTCTTTCTAGTCTTGTTTACTCCTGCCTATGAAAGAAAAGTTCTTTCTGATGGAAATTAGAGACGCTTCCGGATCTGGTTGGGATAGTCTTTCTATTACAATAGTCGCTCTCTTCCTCTGCAATACACTTTTCTAATAAAGTCTCTTCTTAGCTAAATTGAGAGGGGTATTTTTTGTTGTTGTTTTAATTTGCCATTAGCCACCATGAGCTATTGTTACTTGTCTATGGCAGGGTTTGGTACTCAGCCACCATAAACTGTTTTTACTAACACTCCATAGACTCTGTCACTAACACAGATCTGTAAGACATCTTTATTTAAGTAATAACATAATTTTCTAGAGATATGCCAGTAGAATGATATCATCCTCTCCTCCATAGTCCCGATCTTTCTCCACCAAACAGAGAATATTCAGATACCAAATGTGTGCTGAACATAACCACAACACTTCTTCCCCAATGGGAAAATTTGAAAATGCTATATTCTTCATCAAAGAGTATATAATCACTGTTTAGGGTGATTTTATTATTAGAAATTAGGACTCTTTTATGACAGAGATATTTAAAAGTGGTGTTGTAATTTTTGAATATTGGATCTGTCTCTAAAAGCTAGCTTTATGTTCAAAGGGCAAAATTACATAAAATCCTTCACAAAGGGCCACTAAAAGTATCATGAAAGTGTATCATCACTGTCTCTGTGAATGGAATCTTAGTGTTGGGATAAGCTGAAATGTCATTGAATTTGGAGGCTGGCAAATCTAAAAATTAATCCGGAGTCCTTCCCTTTTGGGAAAGTCACTTCAATTCTCTGAGTCTTTCTTGTGTTCCCTAAGAAAATATGTCATGATAATTAGAAGCTATTAAGAAAAACTCCATGGAGGGTTTCAGATGCAAAGGAATGACAATAATTGAGTTTTCATCCTTCTTGATTTTAAGATTCTCCTATTATTTGATATTTCTGGACAAACAAAGGAGTGTTACATCTCTGTGCACTCTTTTTCACTACAAATTGTTTGTAAGCACCCGGAGGATTGAGGTGATATTTTGGCCATCTTTGTGCCTCTAATAACTTAACAGAGTAACTGGCCCAGAGTAGGAACTCATTATTACAAATCTATTCATTTAGTGTCTGACTAGAGACAATTTACTCAAAATGAGAAATAGCAAGTTTAGTCTTATCTTTCGGGATTTTTTTTTTTTTTCAGATTAGAGACTGCCTGGGCTGCTTAATAATCTCATTATGTGTAGAGAGAAACATTACAGAGAAATCAACGATTTAAGTTTCCCCAGAGCAACCAAAGCTATACCAGCTTCTTACAAAATGTATTCCTGCTAAAATCGAAGAGAAGATAAATTTGCGTGATTGCAAACTAGCAAAGTTAGTATCCAGCTCCATTCTTAGATATTGTCTTAACAGATAATACCAACAATTATAATACCTAATATTTATTCCCAGATATTTTATTATATTTTGTAGCTATTTTATGTAGGATTTTTATAAAATTTCTTTTTCAGATAGCATGGTACTGATGTATAAAAATATTGATTTCCACATGTTGATTTTATACAAGTTTACTGAATTCATTAATTAATTCTAATGGTTTTTGGTATAGACTTTAGGGTTTTTTTTTTTTTTTAATGTAAGATCACTCCATCTTCAATAAAGAACAATTTAATGTCTTCTTTTTTAATATTGATGCCTTTTGTTTCTTTCACTGGTCTAATTACTCTGAATATGATTGATAGTGCCATGTTGAATAGAAGTGGTAAAAAAGGGCATCGTTGTCTTGTTCCAAATCTTACAAGGAAAAGTTTTTAACTTTTCCCTGTTTGGTATGATCTTAGCCATGAGTTTGTCATATATTGCCTTATGGTGTTCAGATATATTCCTTCGATACCTAATTTATTCAGAGTTTTTATAATGAAAATTCAAAAATTTTTAATGTTAAAAAATGTTCTATGTTTTCTTTCATTTGCTGAGATTATTATGTGTTTTTTCTTTGTTTTCTTTTCTTTTTTTTCCCCACATTTAAATATAGTAAGCTACATTACTTGATTTTTTAATGATGTACTAAATTTGCATTCCTGGGCTAAATCTCACTGGGTTATCATGTGGTGACCTTTTACCAGCGTGTTCTTACACTGATTAACTTACATTTTCTATATGACTTTTGCGTCTATGTTCATGAGGGAAAGTGGTCTATGGTCCTCTTTTCTAAAAGTCTTTTTTCCAGGTTTTGAAATCAGACTAACTTTGGCAATATAAAATCACATGGGAAGTGTACTCCCATGCTCTGAGTGTTGACATGGTGCAGGTAGGGTTGATTTATTGCCCTTTGAATGTTTATTAGTAATAACTAGTGAAGCCATCTGGGCTTCAGTTTTCCTTGCTGGAAGGTTTTTAGCTAAGCTTTTCATAAATATGAGCCTTCTTGAGTAAACTTTATTATTTTTTGTCTTTCCAGGAATTTGTCCACTTTAAGTTTAGGTTATAGACTCAAGTTAAGCTTAAGTTTGTCCAGCATGAGTTCAACTTATAAAATGCATTGGGATAACATTTTCATGATATTCCATTACTATTTGTTTAATGTTGGCAGATTCTCTAGTTCTGGTATCAATAATCTTTTTTATTTTTCAATCATATGTATACTATCAATTTTATTGATCTTTTAGAAGAACTAATTTTGCTTTTATATTTTTCTACTGTTTTCTGTTTTCTACTACATTGATCCCTTACATCACTATTGTTATTCTAATACTGACTTTAGATTAAATTTTTACATTAGTTTCTTTGTCTTACTCTGGAATCCTAGGTAATTGAATTTGGGACTTATTTCTTTGCTAATATAAGCACTCAAAACTAATTTTTTTAAAGAATTGCATTTAACTTTACATACAGATTTTGATATGTTTGTTTTCATTATCAGTTACTTTAAAATATTTCATAATTTCCTGTGATTTCCTACTTGGCCCACATGTTATTTCAAGTTGTGATGTTTAATTTCAAAACATTAGAAATTTTTTCAGATACTCTTCTTTTATTGATTTCTACTTTGCTTACACTTTAATTAAAAAAATACCCACTGTTATTCCAATCACTATGAATATATCACAACTCATTGTAGGACCCATTTTACGGTCTATCTCTATGACTCTACCTTCATAAGTAAAGCATGTGCACATATTGTCTTACTTTGAATGTTCTAAGTGTGTGAGTTAAATCGATGTGGTTGATAGTGTTGTTGAGTTACTCCTGCTATATTTTATTTACTTGTTCTAGCAATTACTGTATGTATTATAGCTATCTCCAAGAATATGTGTAGATTTTCTTTTCCTTTCCAGTTTTTCAGTTTCAGTTTTACGCATTTTTAAGTTATCTTATTGGGTACATAGAAGATTAAGTTAGTTATGTCTTCATGACGAATTAAGAATTTTATAAAATTTTATAAAACTTATGATTATAAAATATTTCCCTTCTTTTTTAACTGTTATCGTATTTCTTATTTGATTTCTGATTTCTAGTGACATGACCGTAGCAACTCATCATATTTTTATTAATGTTTTATTACTATTTGTTTTCTCATCCTTGTACTTTTAAGATAATAACATTTTTATATTTAAATTGGTTTCCTACCAGACAAGTAAGTCATTATTTATTATTAACTTTGATCATCTTGCCTTTTAATTGGAGTGTTAACACCATCTATCTTTAATATAATTATTTATGTTGTTAGGGTTAAATCTACCATGCATTTATTTGCTTTCTTCATTGTTTTATTTTTTTTCTCCTCATGCCTTCTTTTACATTACTTAATTATATTTTTAATATTCCATTTTATTTTTAACGTTGAAATATTAATGATAATATTATATTTCATTTTTAATGATAATTCTGAAGTTTGAAATATATATCTTGAAATAATCATGATGTAGTTTTAAGTAATATTATTCAACTTTGGGTGTAGGGTAAAAAGTTGCATTGGAACATTTTATTTCCTATTCCTTTCCTGTGTACTTTTAAAATAATACATTCTACTTTTAAATATGTAATAAAATTTATTTTTTAAAAAAGTATTGATGACTGTGTTTTACAGAATAAATTATTATTATAAAATTATAAAAATAAACATACTTAATGTTTATGCATATATTTTATTTTGAGTTTTCTGATACATTCAAGTTTTTCTCTGATATTATTTTCTTAAGACTGAAGCATTTTATTTAGTTTGGTTGTGTTGGTCTACTACTTATAAATTCTCTCAGTTTTAGTGTTTTTGAAAGAGTTTTGGCTTCATGTTTATTTTCAAATCATATTTTAATTGTTGTTGTTTTATATATATACATATATTTTATGGCACTTTAGGTTCCGGGGTACATGTGCAGAACATGCAGGATTGTTGCACAGGAACATACATGGCAATGTGGTTTGCTGCCTCCCTCCTCCTATCACCTATACCTGGCATTTCTCACCATGTTATCCCTCCCCATCCTCCCTACCTACCGCTGTTCCTCACCTACTCCCCACCAACAGACCCCAGTGTGTGATGCTCCCCTCCCTGTGTCCATGTGTTCTCAATGTTCAACACCCACCTATGAGTGAGAACATGCGGTGTTTGGTTTTCTGTTCTTGTGCCAGTTTGCTGAGAACGATGGTTTCCAGGTTCATCAATGTCCCTACAAAGGACACAAACTCATCGCTTTTTATGGCTGCAAAGTATTCCATGGTATATATGTGTCACATTTTCCTTGTCCAGACTATCATCGATGGGCATTTGGGTTGGTTCCAGGTCTTTGCTATTATAAACAGTGCTGCAATGAACATTCGTGTGCATGTGTCTTTATAATAGAATGATTTATAATCCTTTGGATATATACCCAGTAATGGGATTGCTGGGTTTGTAATTTCACTTTTTTTTTTAATTTGAATAGTTTCTAATGAGAAGTCTATAACATATTTATCTTTGCTTTCTTGTCTATAGTTTTTTATTTTTAGTCTTTAAGATCTTCTGTTTACACTGGTATTAGGCAACTGATTATGATTACCTTAGCATGGCTTAGTTTGATTTCATTCTTAATTTTAACAGAACTTCTTGAATTTGCAGGCATGTGGTTTTTAACAGTAATTTTGCCTTATTAACTCATTTTTTTTGTTTCCCAACTCTCTTCCTTCTTGACATTATTACTCCAATAATACACGTTACAATATTTTATATTTTCCTACAGATTGCTAAGGATTGTTTTTGCATGTTTTAAATATTTTATTGTCTTTTTTCCCTTGGTCCTTTAATGCGGATGATATCTATTGCTATGTCTTCAAATTCGTTGATATTTTCTTTTCTGTTAGTTTCTAATGTGTTGGTAATCCATCCAATTATTTTTTTTAAAATTCAGATACTTTATTTTTTAAAACTAGAGGTTCTACTTTGTTTTCCTATGTCTTTTAATTTATTTTCTTTTTGTCTTTATTTTACATACTTGAATCTATTCATAAACTATTCTAAATTTATAAATATTCTAAAATGATCATCCACTAAATCATTTCTCTCTCTCATCTATAGGTCTGTTTTTATTTACTGATTTTTTTTTTAGCTGTAGATTACTTTTTCCTACTTTTTCACGTTAAGCAATTTATTTTGATAATAAGTATTTTGAATTTTATATATTTTATGCTAGATTTTTGTTATATTTCTTTATACTGTGTTGGACTTTATTCTGGTGAGCAGGTATGTTACTTTTGTATCAGCTCAATCTTTTGGAGTTAGTTGTAAAATTTGCTTGAATGAATTTAATGATGTTATACTCAGGGCCCAATTTATTTCTACTATTAAATGTTGTTCCTTTAGGGGCTCCTATTAGATGTGCTGGTGGTAACAAAAACTCAAGTTCAGACTGGTACACCTTCATTTTTCCACAGCCTTGCAATCTCTTAGAACTGTTGGTCTTACAAATCCCTACTCATGTGTAGCTCAAAGCTCATCAACTCAGAATTATAGACTTAAGGATATAACCTTATGCTATCATCAGCAGCTTTTTCTATGGGTAGCTTCTTCTTCTATGGTACCCTGCAGCTCCTCCCTGCATTCCAATCTCTGTCTTTTCAATTCAGGAATATTATTGTGCTCTCTTCGGCATTCCTGTCTGCACTGTGATGTAGAAGGTAGGTGTCTCCAGGCAGAAGAACACCTTATTTGTTTGCATCCTTTTAGAGCTGATCTTTGTCTTCTTCTTGTCATCATCCTGTATATTCAAGTCTTCTTAATTTCTCTTTACCCAGATCCATAATTGAGTGTTAATTTGCTTATGGGGTATTACCTTTTAAAAAATTATTTCACCTACATTTTTAAAACGACTTACGCTCATCTAATCAACCTGGTAAGTAAGTGACTGCCCCCTGCATGCTATAGAAGACATTGAAATAAAAATATCTCTGAGTCACATAGCTAGACTGAAAAATTCACATCTATAAAACTTGCTTTTACATTAGGAGTTTACTGTTTTCCTGCTATACCACATCTCCTTTATGTGTTTAGTTTTAAAGATAAAACTGCAAAGCTCCCCTGTCTCAAACCTTCTTATTCTTACTGATAAAAGTCCTTGACGGTTTTGAGGAGAGCAATTTAGTTCTGTTCAGACTCCCCTCTTACCACCACCTCAAACTCCCCAAGGATCACTAAGTTCATTAATTCTTTCTTCAGAGAGCTGGTCTGGTGCATGTTGACTGCCTTTGTACTTCTCTCCTGTGTTTTTTTCGTAAATGTCAAGGACCAATCCACAAATGCTTGAGGAGGCCTAATGCAGAGATAGATAGAAAATGTAAATCAAGCCAGGATCTTCTACAATAACTCCATCACAGAGGAAAATAAACTTATGTCAAATGTCTCCTCAATAGAGTATAGAGATTAAAGCCTGTTCCTTCCAATGGGATCAGATCCATAAGCCAAAATAGCTAAAGTAATTATTTTTACTATTATTTACTTTAAAAAGAAAGGGTAGTAACTGAATGCTTCCTTTGTGCAGTTTTCATTAAATATAGTGATTAACATTTTAACCACATACATCAGGAATAATTTATCTTCATATTTTACTTGTTAGAAAACTTGATATTCAGAGACAAAAAAAATAATTTTTCCAGTGTCACACAGCCAATACATGTTGGAAGAGGTATAAATTGTTTACTGCTTGATCGAAAGGCCTGGTTTGGGTTTTACTAATACTTCTCAAATGTCTCTGCACGTATCTCCAGGATGTTAAAGCTGTTGTAATTTTTAGAGATTTTGATTATAAATAACTGAAAACAAATTTTGCTAAGCTCAGATAATTATGGGGAAAAGTATTAACAACATATTAAGATAAGTTAAAAAAAAAAACTATTAAGAACCAGTATCAGAAACATCAACTTCCTGGATGCACCTGTAATCTGTCTAACAGAAGCAGAAAACAACAAAACCTTACTGCTGGATCACTGCCATTTGGGTTCACTGGCCTCTGACATATTTCTATTTGTTCGTCTTTAATAAAAGGTGTCCCAAGCTCATATCAAATTATACAAAATAATCAAATAGGCATTCAAATGCTTACCATATATAATAAACTTTAATAGTTTGATATTCTTTACATAAAATATATTTAAAACACAATGAAACTTCTTCACCCTGTTGCCTTCCCTAAAGGAAATCTCTGCCTTGAAGTGATCTATCACATCTTCATTTTTGTCTTGTATTTTATTATGTATCAATATTGATAAGTACCTAATAAGTATCAAATAAAGGCATGTATTTTATAAGATATATATAAACATTATCATACTGCATATGTGCTTTTTCAAGTAACTTTCTCCAACTAATATTATTTTAAAATTTGTATCCATGCATATGTTTCCAAATCTAGTTTAAGATTTTTCATATTTTTAATATTTCCATTGCATTTAACTGACTTAATAAATGTATTTAGATGCTTCCCCAAGGAAGAAACAGATAACTCCTTTTACTATTGTGTTTGCTATAACAATGCTGCTTTGACTCTCTTTATTGATAATTTCCTCTCTAGAAGAGAATTACCAAACCATTGAGCACATCCACTTCTACTTTAACAGATTTTGCAAAAGTGTACTTCAAAGTGGTTATGAAAACCAGTATACTAATTAACCATGTAACTGAGTTCTATTTCCCCATATTCTTAATAATACTTGGTAATTCAGGTCATTTCAGCAAATACTTATTGTCCATATACTTCAAACCAAAAACTCTTCAAGTTTTTTTTTTTCAGAAATGACAGTAAACAAAAGAGATAAAATATCCGTGCTCTTATGAAAACTATTCTCTGTATGATAGAAACTTATTATTCGTATTCTATGTGTATGCACAACACATACTATAAGCAATATAAACAAATGTTTTGTGTTTTAAAAGTTGATAAGCGTTATGGAGAAAAATAAGAAAACTCGAAGCAACGCGAACTGCCAGAGGAATGGTGAGACTGCATGTTTAATTCAAGCACGAAAGGAAGTTCTCACAGAGAAAGCAACATGCAAGCAAAAACTTACTGATTTCACAGAAATCTGGGAGCTCACTACTCATTTATCTAGGAGGACATGTCTGGATCTAGGGAAGAACAAATTAACTGAAGTAAAATGTTTCCTGGGTGTTTGATTTTGAGACAGCAAACATGCCCGTGAGGCTATGAGTGAGATAAGGAATAGTTAGAAAAGAGGGAAAGAATAACAGGGGGAGGGATTTTAGGTCTTGATGACCATCTTAGGATTTTAGTTTTTATCAGGATGGAATGGGGATCCACTTCGGGTTATTAAACACGGGAGTGATCTAATCTTATTTGAAATTTAAAAGGACACCTTGAGCTGCTATACCGAGAAGAGATTATAGGAAGGAAAGAATGGGAGAAAAATATTAATACAAAGAGGAGGCAAGAAGAAACCTTTTGTCTGGGACTTATTTTTATATTCTCTGAGATAGTCACACTTGCCTCAAAGGTAAGAACAGAGTGTAACTGGTATAGCCCAGCTTACTTGTTTACCTTTCCTTGAGGAGGGTGAAACACCTTTCAAAACCTAGCCATTTTTCCTTTGAGGAAGCAATGGATAAAGGCTGCAAGAAAGAACTATTCCAAAAGGACACAGGAATGCTGTTAGTTGATGTCTATATGAAAATAAAAAGGAACCATAGGCTATGAAGTAAAAACAACACACCGATTATTCAACACCAGAGATGGGGAACATGCGGTTAGCTTTAGCATTAAGGGAGATCTTGCTTTTAGCTGGGCATATTCCTTTTGCACAAAATGGTGATTTTGTTAAAGAAGAAGAGGGTTTTGGAGTCAAAATAGGATTATTGAAGCCCCCATTGGGCTACATGACTTGTTTCGCTCAGTAAAGTATGATCAAAATGGAAATGTAGTTAATGTAGGTAGAAGCCTTAATAAACATGTGCTTTGTCATTGACTCTTTCCCTCTGACATGACAACTACCAGTATTCCAGATGACACTTCCCTGTCAGCCTTGGCTGTGGTATGAGGGTGCCGCTGGCCTGAGCAGAGCTCCGGTGGATACCAAGAATTAGCAAGAAGTGAATGTTTATTGTTTTATGACCCTGAGATTTGGTGGTTGTTTACTTGTCCAGGATCAGGAAGCCACTGGAGACTTCTACAGAGAGAGAGGGTCTTTTTAATGTGGAAAATCACATCCTCTGCCACAGGTAAGTACTATATGATTGCTCAATTGTATTGATGAGGAAACTTAGGCTCAGGGAGATTAAACAGTCTGCCCAATAGTAGGTAGCTAATTAATGATGGAAGAATTTCTCCATAAAAGAATATTTATAAATCTATGCCTACTGGGTGTGTTAGAAATTATGTTTAATGTCATGAATGGCCTGAACTGCTAAGTACTGAAATGATTTTCATATTAAAAAATACCCTTCCTTATGTGTCATTGCCCTGGACTACTCCCTAGCATCAACACTAAGCAGCCTTAGTTTTAATGCAAATTGAATCCCTTGGACTGTTATCTGGTACACTTCATTTAACAACAATTAAATTTTTCATAGGTTTTTATTAAATAATGTATTAACGAACAGTGTTATAAATGTTCTGTGATTATGATCTGCAATTAAAATGATGATAAAATCTTGTGCTAATGATAATAAGTAAATTACTGACACCTTTAGTATCACTGTGATGTCATATACTTGAAGCTGGTATGGAAACATGGGTTGGTCAATATCAACCTCAGCTTTCACAAGATGCAAAACACCTTATAAATAAGCATTTTTCAACTCATTTTAAAATATATATTTCAAACACATATTCAAAATAGAATCTGTTTTCAAAGGCACCAGTAAAATGTGCAAGCATATAAATAGAGGCAAAACATAATTTTCCTCACCTGCAGCATTTATTAGATTGATTTATGAGAGTGAAAGCACAGTGGTCACTTTGGAATCTTTATTTAATCAACGATTAATCACTAGCCCTAAAGTATTCCTTGATATAGCTAACCTGTCACTAAGATTTGTATGTCTTTAGCAATAATATTTATATCTGAAATTTGCATTTCTTTACCTTTAAAGACACTTTTATTTCAGCTCTCAACATTGTAGTATACATTCGCTTAATACCATCTTAGAAATTAGAAAATTGAGGCTCAAAAATATTTAATTTAGAAATGCACAGTAGACCCAATTCAGAGCAAGTTTTTTTTCTTTTACTCTAAGTGCATAATTCTTGCTGTTTCACGCCAGAATGTGGCCATTTATGACCTTTAACACTACTGTTACTGAGAAACTTCCACTGATTGAAATATATATAAATCCTGCCATGAAAATATTTAAGCTAATTTGGATGTGGACTCTATTGGTGATGAACCTTGGATCCTAAAAGAGAAGATTTGGGTACAGATCAAGAAATAAGAATGGTATTTAAAATGGTTATGCTCCAGTTATCTATTGTACAGCAAAATAGCACATATCATAGTGGCTTAAAACAACAGCAATCTCCTGTTTGCTCATTGATCTATAGTTAGGCAAAAGCTCTTTGGAGGTGGTTCCTTTTTGCTCCATATGATAGTACCTTGGGTGTCTTGAAGGATGGGTTTGGGATTCTTTGAAGGATGGCATATTCTCATGTATGTTGATTGATGCTGACTACTACCTTGGACTTTATTTAGGGGTGTCAACTAGAACACTTACAAATTCCCTATCAATTGCTTCCTCAAAGTAAAATAGCTAGGTTTTGAGAAGCAAGCATCCCAAGGAATGCTGGTGAAAGCTGTGTGGCTTTTTAAGACCTTTTAAGACCTTGAAGATCTGTCAACCAAGGGATGCAATTTCACTCCCACCATCTTCTGTTTGTCAGTCTCTATTGGCAAGTTCTAAGTCTTGCCCATATTGCAAAGTATGGTAATTTACTCAACTTTGATGGCAGGAATATAATATATTGGCAGACAGATTTTTAAGCCATCACAAACTTTTTAACTGAATTATTTTGAAATATCGTTAGACAAAATAATGAGAGAAAATGATGTATAGAAACAGTGTGCTTTTGTATAACTTATATGAAAATAGGAGGAAAAAACTATATCGGTATATCCACTTATTTTTCCCCAACAAATAACTTAAAGCTCAGTAAATATTTCTTCAATTAATAAGTAGTGAACAAGCATAAATTGTACTCATTCCTATTATATAACCTGTGGGCATATCAAAGAACAAATAGGGCATCTATAGCAAACATTATTTTGCTCATCGTGTCTCAGAGAGATGGATACCAGAATGCAGTCTTTTTGAGGAGGGATATTTTTTAAAGAGGTTTTGGGGGAGGGTATTGAATACATACATGTGGGGATGTCTTTAGTCCCCAGAATTCTGCAGTGGTGTCGTGTTCTTAAAAGAACAGAGAGAAATAAGCTTTGAGGCATGGGTGAATAATAAGCAGATGGAAGGGTGGTAGAATGTATTGAATGGGAAAGATTATCATCCTGAACTTTATGACCCACAAAAGAGGAAAGATACCTGAATACTTCTGATGAAGAAAAACAAATTGAATAAGTAAAAATAGGAAAATTTTGACCAGATCATGGAATGGTTTGCATTTATTTCAGCACAAGATCAAGGCTGGCAAAGAGCAGACATGTGGAGACTTGCAGCAGAGAAAGACAAAAATAAATACATAAAATGCATTGTGTGAAAACTATCCTTAAACTCATATAATTACCAACTTAAACTCATATAATTACCATGAGCTTGTGAAACTTAACACTTAGGTATACCCATGTATTAGACATGGTTCTACTATTTAATAAATCTAAATTCACATAAACTTCTTAACTGTATTTGTTCATTCTTACACTGTTATAAAGAACTTCCCAAGACTGGATAATTTAGAAAGGAAAGAAGTTTAATTGACTCACAATTTTCCAGGGCTGGGGAGACCTCAGGAAACTTACAATTATGGTGGAAGTCTAAGGGGGAAGCAAGGCACCCTCTTTACAAGGTGGCAGTGCAAAGAATGAATGCAAGAGGAACTACCAAACACTTATACAACCATCAGATCTTATGAGAACCCACTATGATGAGAACAGCATGGGGGAAACTGCCCTCATGATTCTACTACCTCCACCTGGTCTCTCCTTTGACATGTGGGGATTATAGGGATTACAATTCAAGATGAGATTTTGGGTGGGGCATAGCCAAACCATATAAATAACTTTATGATAAAGGTACCATTATTATCACTTCCATTTTACAGGTAAGCAAACTGAAGCAAAGACATCATGAGTCAGAGCAGAGATTTAATCCCAGAATCCATTATCATTCCAGGTACAGTCTTGTTTAGATAAGTTCAAAGTGCTTTGAAGCCACAATTTGACCACTAGACCATGCTCCCTCTTACAAGTGAAATTTGTTCAAGGCTTTCTTTGAATTAATTTAAACCCCAAACTAATGGAAAAATAATAAAACACAGTGGTAATAATATTGTCAGCTTCTGAACTCATATATCTTCTCTTCCAGAGAGATACACTCAAGACAATAGACAAATCAAATGACCTGTAAGTGGCTATCTAATAAATTAGACAGTTTTTAGTACAGTCCATATTTTAATCAAATTCCAAACATATTGATTTGCTTTTTTTTCCCCCCCGACTGCCTATCTCTGAGGGAAAAAAACGGAATGAAAAATCATCAAGTACTCAATTTTGAACATCCGTCTTCACACTCAGGGCTCTGCAAACTGGAATCACTCTGTCTCAATCCAGCTGGCAGGTTTATCACACCCCAGTGTGGGAAGTGATTGTCAATTTGTCTTTCTTTTTGCCTTTATTGTAGGGAAGATATTTTTTTCTTTCAAAGTGATTCACAGGGCTTTGTAATTAGACAGACTGATTAGAATATCTCTAGTCTAGTCGCATGTGAAAGATTGCCTCCTGAGTGAGATGATTGAAGGTGGTATCTGCTTTCTCTCACAAGATGCCCTGTTGGAAACCCCCCCACAGGGCTTTGTTAGGAAATGCTTCCTTTTCGAAATGGACCCCCACTTCCCTTTGAATTTGGTCTTTCTTCAAACCAGAACAAACCCACCTAGTCACTCAGCATGGCAGTTACTAGATATAAGGAAGAAAACTGCAGGAGTTGAAGGAATCCATTCCAAGACAAATAATTCTAACACACTGCTGACTTACAATAAGGATTAACTGTTCCAGCACTCATCTAGGGAAATATCTACCTATTGGGAAGCCGCTCCTTTCCAGTATATTAAGGATTAATTGCTTGCTTTGTGGTTGTTATTAGCTAGGCTAAATATTCTGCTTATGCTACAGAGGTCCCCAGGCACATTGAAAATAGGGAATGGAATAAAGTGGAATGAACTAATGACAAATTCTCCTTGGCTCCTTGTTAAGATTCTATGTAAAACACTCTCCTTTTCAGTTTCCATAATTCTTGTCAATTTTTTTTCTTCCTACGTATCTTCCTATCAATAAATCTTCTGTGTCTTCCTCTTCTATTTCAATCTTATACATAGCACTGTTGGGTTCTCCTGTGTCTCTTTTTGTTTAATCTCTGGATCTCCTTGAGTTTAATTTGTGGATCTTTTGAATCTCTTACTCCCCTAATTCTAACTACATCCTACATAATTACTACTCCCAAATCCTCATGTCTACTATAGATCCTTTATCTGACATGATATCTGAACAAACTACCAGCTCCCTCAATAAAAACAACATTAGCCGTATTCTCATAGTGTAATGGTGACTGTTGATATGCAGTTCTAGAAGCTATCGTTCACTGGGTACTAACTACGTGCCTAGCACATTTTTATACACTTTAAGTACATTTGGTTTTATAGGTTAAATAACTGGTAACAAGTTAATGACTGAGCATGAACTTGAATCCATGTTTATTTGACACAAAGTCTTCTAAAGACTTTGCATAACTCAATTAAATGACTGTCAATCACAAATTATTGACTGCCAGAATAAGTCTGTGTACCCACTTTGAGAGTCTCAAGTTTTCTTTACTCAAATGCACTATTATCGTCTCCTATATTCCTTAGACCGTTAAAAGGTTAGATTCAGATCCTAAAATCCAACCTGTCTCCCACCACAAACCAGCTAGTATTAACTTTATGTGTTTCTTCATAGCAAAGCAAAAATCTTAATCACTCTATTTAAACCAAAGGGTTTGTTAGTTTTTAAAAACGATGGTAGGTACAATGACAGTAAATCCACACCCATGAAAATTAAGTCCTGCCATTGCTGTACAATTTTGGCATTCAACATTTGTCCCCTTAAATGTAATCAAGGCAGTGAACTCAAGGCTGATGGCCCAGGGGCACTGTTATGTACATATTTACGGTGCCTGGCCCAGAAACTGACTGAAGGGTAAGGTCTATTAAATGAAGCTTGTGAACGGTCACATAAATGTCATTTACTCACTTACACATCAGAATGCCCAAATACGGCATACAAATTATCTACCAATGACTTGTTTGCAAAGATGAATTGTAAAATATATATATATATTTTATTGTATTGTAAAATATATATATATATATTTGTAAAATATATATATATATTGTAAAATATATATATATATGGAACATATATATATATATATATGGAACATATATATATATATATATATGGAACATATATATATATATATATATATATATATATATGGAACTTTAGAAATGAAGAATATCTGAAGTTGTCTTTTTCAACTGACCATGGGCCTAACAAGTGATAATTTAAAGTATCTTCCAAATAATGTATAAGTATAGGGGAAAACTCTTTTTTTGTTGTTGTTGTTGAGAAATCTCATTAATGACTGTTTCTTTGTCACAAAGGTCAAGCTCACGGGCACATTGTGTGGGATCCTGAAAGCATCCTGTCCTAAGAATCAAATCTAGTATATACCAAGATTTTGAATGAACTTACAGGAGCAATAAGCATCTGAAATAGGCATCAATAACTAAGAAATTTAATTACCTTTCAGTATGAAACCTCCATTTGCCACAAACATTGTTTTTTGTATTGATCTAATTTTTCTAATATTAACTGTTTATATGTCTAATTTATATGAATATGTTATTGGAAGGAAAGAATTAGTAATATTTAACTTTGCAATATCATAATATTATAGAATGTTTCTGTAATTGCTAATGTATTTCCTCAAAACATAGTAGCTAAAAGCAATGACAACATTTATTTTGCTGAGAGATCTACAAGTTCAATAGAGGTAGGTGAATGTAGCTCATCTCTGCCTCAACATCATCTAGGATGGCTAAAAAACTGGCATTATTTGAAGGATCACTTACAAGCCTGCAAGCTGATGCTGTTAGGTGAGAGCTGAGATGGAATAATTGGTCAGAACATCTACACGTGGCCTCCTCATATGGATGGGGCTTCCACACAACATGGCAACTGCTTTCAATGGCTGTTATCCTGAGAGAAAACTGGTCAAGCACAAACTCTATCACCTTTATAGTCTAATTTCAAATGTGACCAAAAGTCATTCTCCTCACATAACATTCATTAGAACCCAGATGCAAAGCCTGGCTCATGCTCATACTCAAGGGGAGGTAAAATATTTTATTGCTTACTGGAGACGTGTCAACATCCCATTGCAGAAATAAAATGAGTGATGAGATTTAGTGGTGGAATTGCTCTTGGAAACTGCAATCTGCTGTACAATGTTTGAGTTTTTTAAAGTGTAGAGGGTATACTGGAAAAAATAAAGAAGAAAGAAAAGGAGGAAAGGAAGGATGCAGAATAAAACTATTTACAGTTTACATCTGGTCATCACCTCTCATTCCCTTAATTTCTATTCCAAATGACTAAGTCTTTTATATTCTTGTGGCTTCTAAGAATTTACTACATCTTTGTCCCAGACTTGGGCACCCTCTTAATTATTAAATTGTGTTTGAGGAATCCCAATAGTCACCTCTTTGTATTCCTTCCTTCCATCTTTTTAGGCATAATTTTCTCCTAAGCATGATCTATAATATGTATAGAGTATTTTCCTAACACAGACAAGATTATGTCAAATGGTTAAATTTTCTTGTCTTCCCTTGCTACTAATACACTAATGCCCAAACATATATAGACTATGATAAACTGATGTATGTTACGTTCACAGAATCTTTTCTTCTCCTTGTAATCTGTAACTGACTTTTGGTTTATGCCAAATTTACTTCAATTGCATTCAAGGATGAAGTGGAAGGAGGTTCGCACTTGGAGGCATTGCCCAAATCCACCTTTTCATATAGTGGAAAGGCTCCATTTTATTCTTAGAGATGATTTTTTTTCCCACAAGCACCCTCCCCTCCATGTTGCTGTATTTTTGCTGTGCTTTCACTGTTTGGTTATTTATTTTTATTTTTTTCACTTTCACCAGTCTCATCTTGAAGGTGCCTATGGATTTTCCCCTTTAGGAAACAAGGCATCAACAAAGCAGGCATTTGCATCCCAGTATGGATTGGCAGAATTTGTTTGAAGTGCCACTCACTGGGATCTGTGCATTGCAAATCCTGGTCATTGAAACAGGACTTGGATTGCTTCCTTGATCTCTTCTTCAGATAAGATCACCTCTTCCAGCATTTCAACAGCACGTACTAGGCTTGCCCAGCCTTGACTCTGAGGAAGCAGTACCTGCTGATGAAACATGTATGGGTTCTGAGGGAGGCCATCACCCACTCACCGTGAGCAGTTTTTATGGGGCTGCATTGCTCCCCATACTATGTGCTTGTTCATTTTGATGTTGCCAGAAAGAATGAGAGCATTTATAAAATTGAAAATATCTAAGAAATAGTTTTCGAGGAAGAATTCTCTTCTCCCCTCTCCTCTCTCCCCACTCTCTCCTCTCCCCTTCTCATTCTTCCCCTTTCCCTCCTTCCCTCTCATTCTCTCTTCCTCTCACTGTATCAAAGTTCCCTAAGAAAAGATTAAATATAACAGTTACTCAATATGAGTTTGCAAAATCACTTTTCTGGAAATAATTTGTCTTAAACACAATTTTCCCGTGTGTATTTGACCTAAAACTTACGTCATTCTAATTGTTACAGGAAAAGAGTCCCAGTCTAGACCCCAAGAGAGGGTTCTTGGATCTCATGCAAGAAAGAATTTAGGGTGAGTCCACAGTGTCAAGTAAAATCTAGTTTATTAACAAAGTAAAGGAATAAAATAATGCTTTCTACGTAGACAGAGCAGCCCCGAGGGCTGCTGGTTGCCCATTTTTATGGTTATTTCTTGATGATATGCTAAACAAGGGGCAGATTATTCATGCCTCCCTTTTCTGTACCATAGAGAGTAATTTCCTGATGTTGTCATGGCATCTGTAAACTGTCATGTCACTGGTGGGAGTGTAGCAGTGAGGATGACCAGAGGTCACTCCTGTCACCATTTCAGTTTTGGTGGGTTTGGCCGGCTCCTTTACTACAATCTGTTTTATCAGCAAGGTCTTCATGTCCTGCATTTTGTGCCAATCTCCTATCTTATTCTGTAACTTAGAATGCCTTAACCATCTGAGAATGCAGCCCAGTAGCTTTCAGCCTCATTTTACCCAGCTCCTGTTTAAGATGGAGTTGCTCTGGTTCACACATCTCTGACATAACAATAAAGAAAATTGCTGAGACTTCTTCTTTTCTAATCAGGAAACACTCAATACGTATTCAAATGAAGAACTCTCACAGTCATTTCATAATCCTAGAAAATTGAAGATAGAAGAAGTCTGAGGGTCTGAGATTATTTAGGTAACCTCAATTCATTCTGAAAATGAATATAAATGGGTATGAGACTGTGTGCACCTACAAATTCTCAGCAAATGGTAGATGCTCAATGAATGCTGAACGGATAAGTAAATGAGTGAGTGAACAATGAATGAATACATCTTAGATGCAGGATATATGAGAATTCAAGAAATCTAGAATTTCAAATGTGCAGATTTTGCAAGGCCCTGTTGGAATGACATAATAGCTAACTCTTACTGAGCTGCCTGACACGTGCTTGCTGTGGTTCTAAGTACTTTAATATTGGCCTCACTTCTCCATATCAGGAAAGTGAAGTTCAGACAGCCTCGGTAATTTGCCAGAGGATACACAGCAGATAAATTTAGATCTGGGAGCAATTCCAGCAGTGTGACTCTAATGTCTATCTTTCTATCTGTGGCATTAAAATGCAAGACCTGGCTTTTTTGTGTGTGTCAAAATGGCTCGCAGTTTGATAGAGGAAACATACAAAACATATAGAAATCAAGTGCTATAGAAAGTAAGTATATCATGGAATATGATAAGCACAATTCGTGTCTTCTCATTTTAGGAGTAGGTGGTTTAGAAGATAAAAAGGTGAATCAATATAGCAGCTTTTACCTCCTAATTTAATATTGGAAAATATGTGTTGAAATTCTTACTTATTCTGGGGCACGGTCTAGTTATATTTTTCCTCGCACGCACCTTTCTGCAACCATTTTAGCACTTTCTTCATTATACTTAAAAATATGTCATAAATGTTTAAAACACCTGATTCAAGCCAATTTTCTCACATGAAAACCTACACACAGAGAAAGTTGCAGTGATAAGGGCTTTTGCTTTCATAGATTGTGCATGTGGGCCTTAGTATAAATGTATGAGCTATGTGGCAGGTGGTGACTATGTAGTAGTCCTCTTTTCTATTTTGACAATTACAATATTATGAGGGAGACAATTTGATCTCTTTTTACTAAAGACATCAGAGACTTAGGAATGTTAAGGAATGTACTAAAGGAGGCAGAAAGTCCAGAACTCTAATCCAAGTCTTCTGATCCCTAATCCAGATTTTTTTTTTCTACTATAAGATGCTGTCTCATTTTTTTTTAAAAAAATGCCTGACATATTTGTTGTATGTTCAAACTATATTGCCTTCGTATGCCTTTATCTACTGACTTCAAAATAGATTCATACAGAGTAAATAATAAAATCAGCTTTAGGATTCCAACACATTGAAAAGTCCTAAAGACCTCATATAATCAGATCAAGGCAGATACAGACAACGTTGAAAATTTAAATCGTATTTGGTTCTCTAAAAGTCATAGCAAAAAGATAAATTAATCCGCTTATGTTCTCTGAGCTGTCAGAGTGCTTTAAGTATCATTATCTTCCCTAATAAAACAGGTCTACGGTGGAGAGCTAACTTTATTTCAATCCTTCAACATATCACTTGCTCTCCTTGGCACTAACTGAAAATATGTCATCTAGTATTTAAATATGTGGATTTTTATTCTAACTTCATAGATGAGAAAGTTGAGATGCAAAAAAATGAGGTCACTTTCCAAGGTCATACGATTTTAAAGTAAAAACCTGCCTATTAAAACCAAATCCACCTACCCCCAAGTCAATGTTTATGAAACTGTAAAAAATAAGTCTGCACGGAGGAGACTAGAATTGTCAAATTTGTCTGACAGTTTGGAATGTAACGTTTTTGTGCTTTTGTTTTAAAAATAATAAATTCTCATTGTGTGTGTGTCTATGTGTAGGCTCGAGCAACAAACAGCCTTAGGAGACATATATGAATAAAAGGAGGGCACCCATCTGTTAATAAAGTGCTTATTCTTTTCAATTTTATTTAATTAAAACTTGTACATGTCCCCAAATATTCCTAAGTTGAAGTCCTAACCCCAAGTACTTCAGAATGTGATTTTATTTGGAAAGAGTCTTTATAAAGATAATCAAATTGAATTAGGTTGTTAGGGAGGATTATAATCAAATGTGACTAGTGACATAAATAGGAGAAATTTGGAGGCAGAAATTCACAAAGGTAGATAGCCATGTGACAATGAAACTGATTATTGGGGCGATGTTTCAACAAGTCAGATAGTGCCAAAGATTGCTAGCAATCATCAGATGCTAGGGGCCTGCCATTGGGAAAATTCTCCCTCACCTCCCTACAAAGGAGCCAACACCTGGATCGGCAAAGTTAGGCCACACCTTGATCTCAGGCTTCTGGCTTCCAGAACTGTGAGACAGTAAATTTCTATTTCTCAAGCCACCTAGTTTTTGGTAATTTTAAATCATAGCCTTAAAAAAGCAATACAGATGCTGTGCTTTAAGATTCAAAATATACTGGATTTTCTTTAAAGACTGGAAATAGTTAATCTCCTTTTTCAGGTTATAGCTGCAGACCATACCACTGTTTCAAACTATCTCTAAATAATGGAAACACCATCAAAACAATAAATGAAACATTTTACCATGGCTGATACAGAAAGCATTTAAGTAGCTGTGGCTACCACCTGGACTAAATTCTACAATTATGACTGCCACCCACGAGCTTCACATAGTTTGACAAGGGGAGCTGAGGCAGTGAGATATACCAAGTCCCTGAGATGGAACAAAAGCACTACAAATGAATAAAGAGTTGGGTCACAGAGGGCCCTCATGGAGAGCTTGATGTGAAAGGAAAAGCATGAGTAACGGTTACTCTGGACATTAACCTACCCCACCCCAATGAACCCCGTCCCATTCTACCCAATCCCCTGCACGCCATGGGTCTGGGACCTAAGAAGGCTTCTTTGATATATTTGATAAGCCTTGGAACAAATCTATTAATAAGCACACCTGCTTGGCTACAAAACAGTTGTACTCTTACCCTTTATCCTTTCTGTGAATTTTTTTTTTTAAAGGTGTCTCTCATTGAGAAGGAGACAGGTGGATCATGAAGAGATATGGCCAGACTGTGGTTTTATAACTGCAAAAGGATGAACCGGTGGGCAGTGGCATTGGAGTGGGGCAGCAGGCAGACGAAGAACTTTCAAGTGAACATTATATGATTCCACGTGCAGCATTCTAGAGGTGGTGTCCACAAGCTGAGCTAACAGGGAGACAGAAGTTGAGCAAGCGGGAAATTGGTAGCAACTGGAGTACTGCCTGCAGTACTGTTCAAGTCGTGTGTAAAACAATTTCTCATATGCACTCAGGGTCTTTGAGTAAGGAAAGACTGCTGAAATTACTCTCGTTAGCATCCACAAATTGTACTTCTGAGAAGGCATGAGGGCTACATGCCTAATAGGCTGGAATTGGTGCTAACATAGGACAAGTGTACACTGAGTGTTTTGCCAGCCATTTGCTCTGCTTCCAGTGGTCAGGGAGGGGGTGACACTTGAGCTGGCCTTGAAGGATATAGACCGCATGCGTCTTCTAATTTCACATCCCTCTGCTCATTCCAGAGACCTCTGAACTTACTGGCTTTATACAAAAACCTTAGTGACGGTTGGATAGCTTGAGCAGTAACACTTCTCTGAGCAAACCAAATGGTCTCAAGCTTTCATCATTTTGTTGGTGAGTGTTCAGATCCTGTGGAATAATCTAGCTATCCAGCTGCATCAAATGTTGCATTACCAAAGAAAATCATTTCTTCAGCTGGACACAAGAAGTTCAAGGCTGCCTGCAGACACAATCCATCTGTGGATGCAGCTTTCCTTTGCCCTGATGATTGAAAATAGTACATTAAGCTCCATGATATGCACGACCCAGGGTTCATCTTTAAGGTTGAAACCTTAAATAGAGGAAAAAATAATAATACAGCCCTTGTGTCACGTCCTTTTCCATGAGTTCCCCAAGTAATTTTTTTTTGCAAAACAATAGGCTTTCTGTGCAGTAGTATACATACCACACCATGCAGAAACTGGAAATCAAGGGACAGTATTATGCTAGTCACCCTCACCACCGACCATTTTGGCATAGCAGAGGCATTGTTGCCTAGTGGTTAAGCACACCCATTCTGTAGCCAGACTCTTGGATTCGAATTCCAGTTTCTCTGCTTATGGTCCCTGGAAAGTTACTTAATTCCTCAATACTTCAGTTTCTTTATTAGTAAAAAGGGAATAATAGTACTCATCTCATATGATTGAGAATTAACTCTAACTACTTCTAACGCTCAACAAAAGTTGGTTGAAGCACATTAGTTTCTTAACTGTTGAATACTCCTTAGAATTCCTGGTAGACTCCAAATTTTTATCTCTGAAATTGACTATACCAAAAAAATGTGTCTATTAAGCCTCTTAAAACAATGTTGATTACAATGATTTTAAGAATGACATTGTGATATCAACGACAATGACTATTTTTTTTTTTTTTTTTTTTTTTTTTTTTGTCAGTCATTGTTTGTCCCTTTTAATTGCTGAGAATATTCCACTTTCTGGATATGACATAAGTTGTTTTTTTTGTTCACCAGTTGATATTCATTGGAGTCTTTTCCATTTTCTGACTATTAGGAATAAAGCTGCTATGAACAGTTGAGCACAGGAAAACAGTAAGGAAGTATCCTACAAAGTTAAACATACACTTGACTATGGACAATGACTATTTTTTAGAAGTAGTTGTAACTAACATTCTTTAGTGATTATATGCTCCGAGCTCAATGTTTTATTCTATCTCATGTTATTTAATTCTTCTCTAAGCTCTATACAAAGAGAGTTACAGTTCTTCACATCTTACAGAAACAGAGTTGTTCATAGCAACTAGGTAATTGGCTGTGCCTCTCACCTCTGATAAGTGCCGGGACCTGGATTTAAATTAGATTGGCTGACTCCAGAACCTCTGATCTTAATCTAATTACTTTAGTTTCTCATTTATCACCCTGCACTGCATTCATCAATTTAAGTACTGTATCTCCCTGTAGATTGTAATATAGAAGCTGCATTTTTTTCTCATTTCTCTTGTACCCTTCTGCAAAACCCCAATCTTTTCTACATGATGCCAATACAATTAACAATGCTTATTGCTGGTGGTTCTTGGTTTGTTTATCTTCACACAGTCATTGATCTTTTAGCACTTATTTTCTAATCTTTCTCTTCATTCAATTTCCTTCTTTTAAATCCAATCCAATCATAGCAGGACTCTGCTTAAAACTTGTCAATGGCTCCTCATTTTGTGGGGAGGGAGTAAAAACCAGATCGTTACCTCAACCTGCAAACCTTGCATGATCCAGCCTTGTCAATATTTTGTTTCAGGTGACTTGCTGTTTCCTCTTGATCTCTGTACTTCAACCACATGGTTTTCATTTTTCCTGTTCCTAATATAAGCCTTGATCTATCAAATCACACGGTATCTGATACGCTATCTCCTCCGTTTATGCATTCCTTCTTTCCCCATTTGTACAGGTTATTCCTATTATCCCTAGAAATTTAAAATCAGTGAACATTTCCTTGTGGAGGACTTCCTGGGGCTCTCTAACATTAGACATTGCCAAGGTGCTATGTACCTTTCGTTTGTAACACCTGTTGCACTTTACCTTGTCTATTAGACCCCAAAAACTATGAGGGCAAGGGCCAGGTCTCTTCATACTTAATGACCACTGTAAAATAAAAAATAATTTTGACTAAAAATATTAGTGTGTACATATAAAAGGGCCCTCAGTTCACTATCATTGAAAAATGGATTCATTATATTTTCACCATAGTGGAGAATATGGGACTTTATGATTGCACATACACACACACACACACACACACACACACACACACACAGACTGCAGACTTATTTCTAAACTAATTGAGCTTGTTTTTCTAAGCAGATTTCAGTCAAGCAAATATAAAATTGTAGTCAGAGGGGCTAATGGGATCCCACTGGGAGAATCAGCATTACAAGGTACGGTCATGAGTGGTTTTTTCTTTGCTTTTTAAAGTTTTCCACCACATGTTCCCACAGTGTCTATTCAATATCATCTCAAACATGCTCTCAACCCATTATAAAACATCACAGTGCATCCCTCCTCTTACACACCTGGCTTGTGCCCTGCCTGTGCTCGCTCCCAGATCTCATGCCTCCCTAGGCTCTTGCTTGCTCTGTTTCCCTGACTCAATGTCATCCCTATTATTTCTAATTGTCTTATTAACAGTGCCTCTTCAAGAGCAGATATGTGGAGTTAGTGTTCAAGACCCAGCTGTCAAATGAGAATGGTTTCACAGTGATGCTGCGAAGGTGTCCAAAGATGAAGACTGATGTGTAATAGGCCATCATTCTACCATACTCCGTTATTCAGAAACCAGAGCTAAGTCCACCTTCTCCAGGAAGCCTCCATCAATTGCACCCACCCACTGACACACCACCTCCACATTTCACTGCCATGTGCTGCCTACGCTGTGTGTTCCTACTTGTCTCGTCCCCCAGGATGGTTCTGTAACTATTTCATGTGTACATATGTGGCCCTCTAAATAGATCGCTCATATCACAAGGGCAGAAAACTTGTATCATGTTAACTTCTTTTTTCATTCACAGAACCTCATAATAAGTGAATATTAGAGCAGTATAATTTTTAAGGAAGAAAATTGATATCATACTTCATATATCAGCTGCCCTATATTGTGTGGTGGTATTAAGTATCCCACCTCATTGATTTCTGTGATAAAGAAGGCACTGTGGATATCTCACTTTAGCTTACTAAATAAGCCCACAGTCTTTTTGGTATTAAATAGCTTTGGCTTAAAGGAAGTATCCATATGGGAGAAAATATTCTATTAATATATGTATTTTAGTACTATCATTGCATGGTTCTAATAAAGTATCTAAATAATTTTATTATTGATTTACACATGCATGCATAAACATATTTGACAAAATTTTGACGATGTAAAAGTATTCACCATGTAATATTAATTGAAAATAGGAGAACAAATGGTATGTATTGTGATCTCAACTCTGTATAGTGTAAAATTATCAATTATACTAGAAGGAAAGTCATTAAATATTAACAGAAACTGAATCTAAATGTGATTTTAGATATGATGATTAAATATATTTATTTTCATTACTATTAGTTTTAATACATGTAATAAATGGCTATTACTCTTGTAATCAGAAAAACTCAAATTTTTCCTTACATCAGTGTAAGATCTATATGTTGTAAACTTATAAACTTATAAACTCTTAATAGAATGCAATATTCTGTATAAAAATAAGCAATATGTTTATTAATTACTGTATTAGTCCATTGTCACTCTGCTATAAAGAACTACCTGGGAAAGGCTAATTTATTAAAAAAATAAGTTTTATTGCCTCATAGTTACATACTTACAATCATGGTGGAAGGTGAAGGGGTAGCGAGGCATATCTTAATGGCAGCTGGAGAGAGAAAGAGCCAGGCAAGAAATGCCAAACAGTTTTAAACCATCAGATCTCATGAGAACTTACTCATTGTCACAAGAACACCACTGAAGAAACTGCCTCCATGATCCAACCACCTTCCACACAGTCCATCCTTTGACACATGAGAATTACAATTTGAGATGAGATTTGGGTGGGGACAGAGAGCCTAACTATATTAACTACCATATTTTTAAACTAAATGCTTTTGGTGTGTGTTTATTATGTGCTTCTGCTGATGGCATTATACAGTTTATTAGGCACAGAGAAAATGATAGCAAAATGTCAGTATTTTGAATCCTTAAGTATCTACCTTTAGCCTATTGAGAAATAAAGATAAGTTCAAGCCAAAAAGTGTACTCAAAGTGAAATAGTATAGTAATAAAAGTTAATAATGGAGCTCATAAAAATCTTTTAAAGTGTATGATCACTAAAATAAAATGTAAAGTATAATAGGTATTACATAAGTAAAGAAACTGTGTGTATGTGTATATGTGTGTATGTGTCTGTGTATGTGCTGATATGGCTTATGATATGCATGTTGGACCTGTATTATGAAGAATCATCTTGATTTGTGTTTGTGTTGGCATATGTGTGGGAAAGGTTGGCAGATGTCAAGCAAAACCATAAATGGGCAATGCAGTTCAGGAGGAACTTTGAGAGGGACTGACCTCAAAAACCTTGGAAAACATTTTGTCCCTGAGAGTCAAATCATGGATTTAATTTGTGCCTGATCACAACACAGATATTCAGTGTTACCTACACACACACACGCGTGCACACACACACACACACACACACACACACACACACACACACACAGAATCCAAGGTCAATGCAATTTTACTAATTTCCTCTATGAGTAAATTTAAAAAATTAAAAATAATATTCACACAAAAATCATCCAGAAAAACAATTTCTCTGACCAGAGGATGTGCTGATTTAAACATTGTAACAGGGCAGCAGTAACAAAGTAACAGTAATAAGCATTACTAATTTAGAAATACAAGTGCATGCTTACTGTGCACATTCCTTTTTACCAGCAGTATCTCATTTACACAGCTCTGAGGTATGTTCTATTCTTATCCTGTTAATTAATGGACAGAATTGAAGCTTACTAGAGGGCTTCCTTAACTTGTCCCTGGACACAGTTGAGCCTCCCTTAAACCAACTTGTACGGCTTGCAATTCATCAACATCTTATTTTACTATTTGTTCTTTATCATTCTATCCAGTCTAAGACATGTGGTCATTTACTCTAAACACATGTAAATGTTCCACTATTGGATATGTATTACTTGTCTGGATTCTACTGAGGAGGAAAAGACTATAAATTATCAAAAGAGCAAAGTAATTGAATTAATTCTTTGTTTCAAGACTCTATCCTGTTACCTACTGACTGTGAATTCTCAAGCAAGTTGTAAAGTCCTCTTTAAACTTTACTTCCATCAAACTTAAAATGGACTTGGAAAACAAATTACATATAAGTAATAAAATAGATCATTGTTTCAGCAAATATTTACTGCCTCCCTTCCCATCTCCATGACAGTAGAATGTTACTCTCTGCATTAGTCTGCTAGGCTGGCACAACAAAATACAATATACTGTATGGTTTACATAACAGAAATTTATTTTCTTATAGCTCTGGAGGCTGGAAGTCTCAGATATAGGAGCTGGCATGGTTGGTTTCTGGTGAGGGTTTTCACCTTAGCTTACAGATAGCACCTTCTTGCTGTGTCCTCACATGGCTTTTCTTCTGCAAGTACACATTCCTGGTATTTCTTCCTCTTTCTTCAAGGATGTCAGTTCTATTGGATAAGGATCCTATCCTTATGATTTTAGCTAACCATAATTACATCTCTAAAGGCCATATATCCAATTATAGTCTCATTGTGAAGAATACCTTCAACATAAGAATTTTTGGACTGAACACATTTCAGTCCATGATGTCCTCCTTCCCAATTCAGATCAGGCATGGTACTTACACTGGTCTCACTGAAGAAAGAGTTTACTGGCCTATCTTTTAATCTGGGGCTTGAAAATATGATCATCTTTAAATGAGATGTAAATTTTATGAGGCTGGAAGTGGATTAAAAGTTGTTAACACTAGTCTTGCTATTCTAAGCTTCTACTACAGCTATGGCAAGACCCTACCCTGGAAATGCCTCTTTATCCAGAAGGATAAATGACCTTTCTACAGTGTATTAGTCCATTCGCTTGCTGATATGAAGAAATACCCAATATTGGGTAAATTATAAAGAAAAGAGGTTAAAATGACTCACAGTTCTGCATGGCCAGGGAGGCCTCAGGAAACTTACAATTACGACAGAGGACACAGGGTGGCAGAAGAGAGAATGAGTGCAAGCAGGGGAAATGCCAGATGCTTATAAAACCATCAGGTCTCCTGAGACTACTCACTATCACAAGAACAGCATGAAGAAACTTCCCCCTTGATCCAGCTACCTCCATCTGGTCCCATCCATGACATGTGGGGATTATGGGGATTAAAATTCAAAATAACATTTTGGATGGGGACACAGCCAAACCAGATCGTTCCATCCGAGCCCCTCCCATATCTCATGTCCTTACATATCAACACAGAGCCATGCCTTTCCAACAGTCCCCAAAGTCTTTACCTATTTCAGCATTAATCCAAAAGTCCAAGACCAAAGTCTCATCTGAGACAAGGCAAGTCCCTTCTGCCTATGAGTCTGTGAAATCAAAAGCAAGTTAGTTACTTCCTAGATACAATGGAGGTGCAGGTATTGAGTAAATATACCCATTCCAAATGGGAGAAATTAGCCAAAACAAAGGGGCTACAGGCCCTATGCAAGGCCAAAATCCAATAGGGTAGTCATTAAACCTTAAAGTTTTAAAAATTTCTCCTTTGACTCCAATGTCTCACATGTAGGTCATGCTAATATAAGAGGCAGAGCCCCACAGCCTTTGGTAGCTCCACCCCTATGGCTTTGCCGGGTATAACCCCCTTCCCAGCTGCTTTCATGGGCTGGCATTGTCTATGGATTTTCCAGGTGCATGGTGCAAACTGTCAGCAGATCTACCATTATAGGATCTGGAGGACGGTGGCCTTCTTCTCACAGCTCCACTAGGCAGTGACCCAGTGAAGACTCTGTGGGGGGGCTCTGACCCTGTATTTCCCTTCTGCACTGCCCTAGTAGAGGTTCTCCATGAAGGTTCCACCGTGCAGCCAATTTCTCCCTTGACATCTAGGCATTTCATACATCCTGTGAAATCTAGGTAGAGATTCCCAAACTTTATTTCTTGACTGCTGTGTACCCCACAGGCTCAACACTATATTGAAGTTGCCAAGGCTTCACTCTCTGAAACAATGGCCTAAGCTGTACCATGGCTCCTATTAGCCATGGATGGAGCTGAAGCAGTTGGGACAGTGGCACCATTTCACAAAGCTGCACAGACCAGGTGGCCCCAGGCCTGGCCCATGAAACTCTTTTTATCCTCCTAAGCCTCTGGGTCTGTAATGGGAGGTGCTGCCTCAAAGGTCTCTGGCATGCCTTGGAGATTATTTTCTCATTGACTGGGTGATTAACATTTGGCTCCTCCTTACATATGCAAATTTCTGTAGCTGACTTGAATTTCTCTCCATAAAATCAGTTTTTCTTTTCTAACACAACATCAGGCTGCCAATTTTCCAAACCCTTAGGCTCTGCTTCCTCTTCAACACTTTGCCGACTTAAAAACTTAAAAACTTCTTCTGCCGACCTAGTGTGGTGGTTCATGCCTGTAATCCTAGCACTTTGGGAGGTGGAGGTGGGTGAATCACTTGAAGATGGGAGTTCGAGACCAGCTTGACCAACATGGAGAAACCCCATCTCTACTAAAAATACAAAATTAGCCAGATGTGGTGGTGCATTCCTGTAATTCCAATTCCAGCTACTGGGGAGGCTGAGGCAGGAGAATCACTTGAACCACAGAGGTGGAGGTTACAGTGAGACGAGATCACACCATTGCACTACAGCCAGGGCAACAGGAGTGAAACTTGGTCAGAAAAAAAAAAAAAAGAAAGAAATTTCTTCTGCCAGATACCCTAAATCATCTCTCTCAAGTTCAAAGTTCCACAGATCTGTAAAGCAGAGACAAAATGCCACCAGTTTTTTTGCAGAAGCATAGCAAGGGTGACCTTTACTCCAATTTGCAATAAATTTCTTATCTCCATCTGAGACCACTTCAGCCTGGACTTCATTGTCCATGTCATTATCAGCATTTTGAACAAAGCCATTCAACAAATCTCTGGGAAGTTCCAAACTTTCCCACATCTTCCTACCTTCTTCTGAGGCTTCCAACTGTTTCAACCTCTATGTGTTACCCAGTTCAAGAGTTGGTTTCAAATTTTTGAGTAACTTCATAGCAGCACCCACCCCACTCTCTGCATTACTAATTTACAGTATTAGTCTGTTTTCTCATTGCCATGAATAAATACCTGAGACTGGATACTTTATAAAGAAAAGAGATTTAATTGACTCATGGTTCCACATGGTTTGGGAGGCCTCAGGAAACTTAGAATCATGGTGGAAGGCACCTCTTCACAGGACAGTAGCAGAGAGAATGAATGCAAGCAGGGGAACTCTCAGATGCTTATAAAACCATCAGATCTCATGAGACTCACTCACTATCATGAGAACAGCATGGGAGATACACCCCCTATGATCAAATTACCTCTACTGGTCTGGCCCTTGATACATGTGGTCTATGAGGATTACAATTCAAGATGAGATTTTTGGTGGGGACACAGCCAAACCATGTTAAATGGAGATAATTCACCTGGTATCACAATCCAGCAGCCAGTTGCCCTGAATGGGTTGCAGAATGTTGTGCGTGGTACTAACTGCATTCTTCTGAATTTGGAGTGTTTGTTTATGCAGCAGTATTATGGCATGGCTAATGAATACAACTACCATTCCTTTAAATACTTATTCTTTAATATCACATATACTTAAAACACTGCCATATTTCCTTGAACAACATGGAATATGAGCCCTCCGTAACTTGAGACAAGCTAAGAGAATTGGCCAAATTCACCCAACTAGTAGGTAATGAGGACATGTTACGGAACCGAAACTTTGTCTGGACTGGCTAATTCCCAGGGCAGCTGCTTTTAATTTATTCAGATTAAGGAATAGAGTCTGCTGCCTAATCACTACAAAATTACAATTTACTCATTGAATAGATGCTTATTGAGTACTTACTGAATACAAATAATTATTTGCTCTAGGTAATGTGAGGAGCCTCTGATGGCAACCAGACATTCTAACCTTTTGATGCAATGACATTAAGATACCTGAGGATTTAAGCAGATTTTGAAACCATCCACTCATGATAATGATTGGTAGGACAAACAGGGACTGTTTTTGGTTTTTTGGTTTTTTGGTTTTTTTTGAGAAAGAGTTTTGTGCTGTTGCCCAGGCTGGAGTGCAATGGCGTGATCTTGACTCACCACAGCTTCTGCCTCCTGGGTTCAAGCGATTCTCCTGCCTCAGCCTCACGAGTAGCTGGGATTATAGGCATGTGCCACCACGCCTGGCTAATTTTGTATTTTTAGTACAGACAGCGTTCTCCATGTTGGCCAGGCTGGTCTAGAACTCCCAATCTCAGGTGATCCCCTGCCTTGGCCTCACAAAGTGCTGGGATTACAGTTGTGAGCCACCACCCCTAGTCACAGGAACTGTTTTATATTGAGAATACTATGTCTGTCCCATAGACAAAATGACCCTGAGTCGATTTCAATATAAAAAATGAAAACTCAAACTAAATGATCTCTAAAAGGTCTCTAGCTCTACAATTCAAAACTTTAATGATTATGGCAGGCCTGTAGACTGTACCCTTCAGGTATTATTCATCAACATTTTGGTGATCATGGGAAAACAACTTTACTACATGAAATGTGTTACAGGTGTATACTTTTTATTTGTATGGTGCTTTACAGTTTTCAATGTACTTGCAATGTATAGTCTTCTGGTATCCACGAAAATGTCCTCTGAGGTAGAAAGGGCAGAATTTCAATGCACATTTAGTTGTTATATTAACAGTAACCCTGAGTAGTTTAAAAATTATCTTAAATTAGATAGAAACTTAAGAAAACTATTTGAACTTGAAATCATATTTCTTAAAATCTAACCTGTTTTTGACATACTATTTCTAAGGAGAACACACATATGTATAGAATATGCAGGCAGAGACATTTTTTGTCCTTTCATTGTTAATTCGTTATTTGACTCATTCATTGATGTAATTATTAATTTGTTAATTATTTTGAGAAAAATATTTAAAAAATATTAAAAGCACTATGTTTGTAGCCAGTTTCCAGGATTTGTATCTTAGCTCTGCCTGTATTCAGCTGCAGGTTGTGACACTTTTCTTATCTGCAGAATGGACTCAGTCACAGGATCTTATAATTTTAGGCAATGAAAACCTTAATCCATATTAAGGCTCAGGGTAGCACTTGTCAGATGGTGTATAAATGATGCCCATTCCTATGCTTCTGCATTGTCTATGCTTGTATTGAGAAAAGAAAGGAGAATAAAATGTTGAACTTGGTTTATAATTGGGAGTAGGGGAAAGAAGGGCTGATGATGAGTGATTTTATTTGTCAATAATTACAACAATGTTTTTAAAATGTTATGATAGATTAGGTGGAGTCTGAGCTGGTGACCTCTCTCTGTTCTAAAAACTCTCCAGTAATTGTGACTTCAAAAAATGTCGCCTTTGAGTTCAGACAATAGCTTCGGAGTTTCAGGATGAACAGATGTCTGTGGTTTTCTACAGGGATCCCACTCATCCTTCTTCTGCATGTCACAAATATTCCTTAGAGAAATCTCCCCCAGTGAACAGGAGGTGAATTGCTGGGATCCGCTCACTCCATCCCCAGTCCAGCAGCAGGCCTTCATTCACTCTTGCCAATTTTCCGGGTCCACAGTGGAGAGTCAACATGAGGATAAAGATGACTCCATGGGAAGTAGTAGGAAGAGGAAATGATCATACTCTTAAGTGAATTTTTGACCTTCTCAGTCCATCTCAAACCAAAGCCTCCTCAATTCTGAAATTTACAGTAGATAAACCGATAAATCCAGTAACTAACTTCTATTGTTTAAGCCAATTTGAGGTATGCTTTGGCTTGCACCAAGCTTTTCTCTAACTAATATGGATAATTTAGACCCATAAAATTGGGAAAGTGCACTTAATGGAGTCAAGCACAAATTTCCTTAAGCATCTAGATATGATGTCCCACCACTGCTACCACCAACCCCTTCCTAAGTCCACATCCCCATCTCAAGGCATGTGAGATTGATCAGTTGTGACCTCACCTGGCCTTCCTCTTCCTTCTTAGGTTTATCTCTGAAACTGTATGCCTGCAGGTCTAAAGCCTAGGTAATGTGACTTCAACTCCATCTAGCCCTAACCCTGTTCTCCAGACTGTAGTACAAGAAGTCAGTGTCTGCTCTGCCATTCCTGTGTTCTTCCCAGCACAAAAGGTAATCTTTCTAGCCACTACTAATATATAAGACCTGTATTCAACTAATATAATAATGTATTAATAGCTAACGAGAACACACTTTTTCAAAAAAAGAGAAACACAAGGTGAATAGGACTTGATATAAATGTTTCAGTAGTCATTATGACTAATAGGAGAGTCAGATCATAGAAACGACTTCAGAAAACTCCATTTCAAACTCATTTTTTTTTCTTCTCTTTCTTCTCAGAAGTTAAAGAGATTTCTAGATACCAGGTGTGCTTTGGTTTGTTTGTTTCCTGCCTATTAAAATATATAAATAAATAATTGTCTTAATAAATAAATAAATAATTTTCATCCAACCCTTTCTAACTTAAGTTGAAACATCCTGATGCTTTTGCATTAGCTCTCTCCTTTAAAATTGTATTCACATTTATTATTCTATGAATTAAAATGTTTATTTTTTGAAATCTCATGTTTCTTTCTCTAGATCTTATCACTATCTGTTCCTGCTTCCCTCATTTTCCATGGTGACTTCAACTAATTTATTTCCAACTCTTTACAGCAAATAAAATTTCCTTAACCTTTCTCTATCAGACATTACAAAGGATATTACTCACAGTGCTTAATTCCTTCCCAACTTTCTGGCAATTTTATGCTCAGTGAGGTGCTGTCAAAGGTTACGGAGAATTTACCAGGTAATACATAAACCTAAATACCTCCATAAAAAATAAAGCCCGCTGTGGTTTGCCTTATTTTCAGAATTATATCTATTGCAATGTTTATTCTATCAGTTGTATATTTTGCATTTGTTGAGTTTTATATTCTCCTCATGTTTGTGTGGGTTTTCTCCACAGATTACAATTTTCTTCCACATCCCAAAGCTGTGCATGTTCTGTGAACTGGTATGTCTACTTTGTCCCAGTCTGAGTGAGTGTGGTGTTGGTGTAAGCGAACCCTGTGATGAAATGATGTCCTTCTATGGCTGGTGCCCCTCTTGAGCCCCAAGCTACTGGAATAGGCTCCAGCCACCTGGGACCCTGAACTGGAATAAACATTTTAGAAAATGATGATTGATTGAATACAAATGATTGTAAAATAAACATTCGGAAAGTCTACAATAATTGCATAAATACATGACAATAAACGATGCAGTAGGAAAGC
The DNA here is from genome assembly GCF_048565385.1 of Saimiri boliviensis. Lineage (NCBI taxonomy): Eukaryota > Metazoa > Chordata > Mammalia > Primates > Cebidae > Saimiri > Saimiri boliviensis. The sequence goes on from NC_133463.1 coordinate 85,103,932, forward strand.
ATTCAGCAAGCTCGCCACATTTGTGATTGTTTGATATTGAAATGCGTGGTGGCAGGAGGTGCTCTTTGTAACTTTTAATTGGCAAACATTTATTCATTGATTTAACCCACTACCACTGCAACTGTCATCACTCACTGATTCACCAAAAATTGAGTGAATAATTATCTTACCTGCTTTAATTAATCTATCTTAAATAGATATATAGCTCACATTTTAAATATTGAAGTGTTTGGGGCCTTTATTTAGAAGCTTCATGATGTTTTGGGGACCAGAAATATGCCATAGGAAATTAACTCTTGTTCATATTGACTAGTCATTGATAAAACTGGTCTATATCTCATTTTACTTAAAGTCACAGTGTCCAGTAATCTTCCACTATTCCGTTAATCTACTAGTAGTCCATGAATAAACAACATTAACTGAGGACTTAAGTGTTTTGGAGAAAAAGATAATACTGAGAACTTCTGGTGTTTTGAACACCAACCCAACAGAACCCAAAATGCCTTCATGGTCAGAATGAGAGCTTATGGAAGTCAGGCAATAATGGAAAGCTGTCATGACTGGGCAACACGGTGATTCTCTAGTAGGTCCATTCTGCATTTATTTCCCTAGTTTCTCAGTGCACAATTGAAATAGAAGTATTTAGCAACTGACAGGATCTCCATTTTGATTCTTTAACAGGTTGAGTAAAAGCCAACGTCGATTTTGAAGCATGACTGTGAATTACAGTAAACTTTATCACACGTTACCGCTAATCACAGGATGTGTTCCAGATTTAAACTCTTTAGAAAAGCAAATCCACATCTCTCGACCAAAACAAAACAAAACAAAAAAAGCAAAAACAAAATGAAACAAAACAAAACAGCTATCAATTGACTTATAAAATATTTTGTCTCTCATTTCCAATTAATATATTCACTTGGGAATTGTCCATTTTACCTGGCAAGAACAGCAATACTTCCTTACTCTGTTATTTCAGGACTAATCTAATCATATTAATTTCTTCCAGTAAATCCTGCTGTTGATTACATAACATAAATGATATTGTGTTCATTGGGTTACAGGAGAGAGATGCAGAAAAACCTTAAATGCTCAAATTAAAGATATTATACCAGAGAAATTTCAGGGGCATTTATATATCAATAAAGTGTCCAGGGTTTAATTGTCTGAAACAGCTTTGGATACACGTTCTAAAGTAGATGGCATTTTTCTGTACCTTGCACCATTTGTGATAGTAAAAAAATAAAGCATAATCCTTCTTTGGAAATTTGGGTTTGGGAGATAGATAGACCACATGGATGTGTGCTGCTCTGCTCCATTTATAGAAAAATTCATAAGCCTGACAACTGATTTACAATAATACATTCTATTTATTAGAGGGGTTTTAGATATCATAAAAATTGAGCAGAAGTATACAAAAGGTTTTATTATATCTTATAGTAATGTGGCACAATCACTGCAACTGATTGGCCAATGTGAATACATTATTATCAACTAAAGTTCACAGTTTATATTAGGGTTCATTCTCTAAGAGAACGTTCTGTGGGTTTTGATAAATGCATAACATGATGTATCCATCCCTGCAGTGTCATGCACAAGTTTCATCGCCCTAAAAATCTCTTGTGATCCAGCTATTTACCCATCTTTCCCTACCTAAAACCCTGGTAACTACTGATTATTACTTTTTTAAAACTTGTATTAAAATATACATAACATAAAATGTGCTATCACAACTCTTTTTAGTATACAATTCAGTTAAATGCACTTACACTGCTGTGCAACCAATCTCCTGAACTCTTTTCATTTGGCAAAATTGAACCTCTACACCCATTAACAACTACCGCCTATCCCTTTCTTCTTCTAGTCTCTGGAAAACATCATTCTGCTTTCTTGTTCTATGAATTTGACTACCCTAGGTACTTCATATTAGTGAAATACTGTGGTATTTGTCTTTTGATGGCTGTTTTATTTCACTCAGCATAATGGTCTCAAGATTCATCTATGTGTCAGAATTTCCTTCCTTTCTGAAGCTGAAAATCATCCCATCGTATGGATATATTACATGGTGTTTGTCCATTTATCTGTAGATGGTCACTTGAGTTGCTTTCGCGTTTTGGCTATTGCAAATAATGATGTTATAAATACAGGTGCATAAATATCTCCTTGAGATCCCATTCTTAACTCTGTTGAGTATATAGCCAAGAGTAGAATTACTGGATCACAGAGTAATTCTATTTATAAATTTTTGGGTAGCCACTATACTGTTTTCCATAGAATTATCCACAAACATGACAGTTTTGTGGGCTATGATACAGGTTAATTATTTGATACAAGCTTCTCTGGCACACGTTCCTCATGATCCAGTAGATTCCAAGGGTACTTTATGGGCTGTGTTGGATAGGGATGTAGTGTAAAGTCTTCAGTAAAATTAAAATAATAATCGCACCCTAAACTCCTATGTTTTGGAAGAAAAAAACAAAAACAAAAGCAAAATCCATGTTCTCCTGGGAAAATAATTGCTTTCCTTTGGGAAGAGGCTGCTGTCATGCTACCCACGCTACCAGACTTTGGTAGAGACAAGATGCCTGACCACAAGCCTTGAGGGACTGTGCCTGCTGTTGTGCCCAGCATGAACTGGGTGTTATCTGATATTAAAAACGTAATAAAGCTAAGTACACACACGAGTGGTTCATCCATACAGGGAAGTAATTTATTTAAGATCAGGCCTTAGCAGTCCAATTTTCAAATAGGGAAACAGATACCAATCTCTTCATTAGAATAGTGGGAGCCTCAAGTCATATATTTCCATCAAAGAATCAATGCACACGACCTTGTTTTATTTGTGCTTCTGTTTGAAGACACCTTATTTAGAACATATTGCTGATTCACTAAAAATTAAATTTATGGCCAGAAGCCCTATAAGTCATGCCTGAAAGAAGCTTATTTCAAAAAAACATGCTTTTGCCCTATAAGGTACATTACAATTGTCTTGTACTTAGGGGCACTAGACAATACAGCAGACTTGCACTGGGGGGTCATTTTAAAGAGCAAAAACACCAACAGAAAGAATAACAATTAAAAAAAGAAAGAAGCATAGCACTGCATAGATACCAAAAAGGAAACTTGTTTGCAGCCTGAGAGCAGAAACACAAAATCAAAGCACGGCCTCCTTTCCCTCCACTGGTAACATATGTGTTGGGCAACTCACACTTTTTGCCAATAACAAGGAAAACACAGAAATTATTATTTTTGATGTTCCAAACGCATTTTAGCAAGTGGACCAATCAGCAAATATGAAATCCATAAATAATGAAGATCGAATGTATAGGAATATATACCCCCATACTTGGAAACTACAATCTGCTACACATCACACTAGGAATGAAAACAAACAAACAAACAACTGTGGCAAAAGAAGTCTTCTTATGTTTGATCTTCTGATACAGTGCCAGATATCCTACTTTGAATGTTGTGAAAGTTGTTTTAGGTCATCAGAAGCTTGTAAAGAATGCAATGAGAATATCGGTGATAAGATGGTAGGATCCAGAGCCATAATTTTGCACTTTTCAGAATGGATACAGTAGGCATAATACCCATGCCTATCTAAAAGCCTTGAAAAAGGCTTAACTGAAATTCAACAGCTCAACTGCCTAGATTTTATTTAATAAGCAGGTGGGAAAATGATACATTCTATAAATGCTGGTCTTTCCTCTGGCACTCTGGCATTTGCTATATGGGCCTGTGTGCTGAGCACAGAGAGAGAATTCTATACATAGACTCAACAATGTGGCTGCTAATGAGTGCCCGAATTGCGAAAAGCGGAGGCTAAGGCTGAACCCTGATAATGTACCACAAGTGTATTAACCAGCCATCTGGGAGCAGGCTGATTGCATTGGTCCCCTTCTGTTAAGGACAGTGATTTGTCTGACAGGATTAAATATAGATTTCCCTTTCCTGCCCCTAAGTTTCCTGCCATCATTGCTACTCAGTGTATGTCTTATTCACATTGATGTTCTTCCAATTGACATTGCTTTTTACGAGACAATAATGGTAATGTTACAGCAAGCAAAGTTTGAAAATGCACTAATGCCCATGGGATTCACTGATCTTATCACATACATCACCACCAAAAACAGCTGGCTTGTTAGGATAATGAAATGTCCTAGTGAAGTTTAGTAGTTATCACCTAAGAGAAACACAACCAGAGAATTTGGGATGCTCTCTTACAAGATGTAGAACAGGCTACACATAATAGATGAATATATTTTGCCATTTTCCTCTTACTTAAAACACATGGATCCATTTGCTAGGGATAGATGTCTGGGTGATCTCTTTCACTACTACAAATAATAACTATCTTATACAATTTTTGTTCACCTTCTTCACAACCCTAAATCTGATTGGTTGGAAGTCCCTTAGATGGAAGCTGAAAATATCCCTGGCCACTTAAAATCTTGTGTTACTAGGGAAAATGGGTTATCTTAGCTAGAGTCATTTGATCCTGATTACCAAGGGCAAATTTGTTATCGTGTAGGATGTATGGGGTTTTCTAGGTTTCTCATAATATTTTTCTTAGGTTCAATAACATACACCAGTGGAATCAATAAAGACAGGATAAATAATTCAAATCCAGTGAAAATATATTGATAAAATGGGCACAAGAAGAGTACACTGATCTTGTGGAGCAGTAATGATTAAAATAAGTTAATAGATTCGAGAAATTTATAACAGCTCTGGAATATATCAGTTACTATATACTTTTAGAAATTTTACTATTATTTTCATCTCATATAAATTTGATAGCTGAAAGGCATCATATCAAATAAATACAGCTACGTTAAAACTTAAAAACAAAAACAAAAAGATTGCATATCCCACTGATTTTCTCCACCCAATTCTCCATCCACCACATTTTCTCATAATGTTCACAACCCTCCCAAATACAGTTCAGTCCATCTTTGAATAGCTTTGTCCTTTCCTTTTTTTCTCTCTCTTCCATAGATCAAAATCGGCATTATTCTTCTAAATTACGGCATATTTTTTATGTGGATACACTACACGTTTCTCTCCATGCCACCTCCCACCCCTAACACACATATTCCCTAGGGCTGCTCTGTTCTTTACATAGACTATTTGAGACACTTTCCCCTGCTCTCTGCTCCCTCGTGCATTCACAGTCATCACTTACCCTTATGGTAAGTATTCATTACCCCAAATCATCTGTTTCCATACTCTCAATAGAGAATAAGCTCCCTAGGGTAGAAATAGTGTGCATGTGTATACACACACATACCAGAAACACACTCAACATATTTTTACTGATTAGTTATCAGAGCCTTGTATGAATGCATGTATGAATTTGTTAATACATGCACCAGTATTCAGCTTGATTCCCTGGCAATATTTCTGGAAATGGAACATTTTAAAGTTGGATAAGATGAACCAGCTATCAAAGAAAACATTTCTTCATGTTTCCAGGTTATAGTAACCCACTTCCCCTTTCACTTGCCCAGCCTGTTGATTCTGTCTCTGCCTGTTATCAGCAAAATCTCTCTCTAAATAATGGTCTTTCATTATATCTGTAGCCTCTCTCAACTTTTCCTCCGTATGTCACTTAATTCCCACACTCATTCCTTGCATAAATTTTATAAACATCGTTTGTCCTTGGCTAATAATTTAATGTATTTTTTGAGGCTATTCTATCATTCTTTTAATTCAGAAAGTGACTTTCATATTCTTCGCTTTTACTAGAAACTTTATAAAATGAGGATCGAGTGGCTTCAATAACAACCATGTGAGGAAGAATTCTTCTGGCTTATATTTACCAAAAATAAATAAGGAGGACAAACAAAAGAGATTAAAAAAAAGATTTAAAACGAAAAACAAAATGAAGCAATACGCACATTCCTGATGTTTCTGTGGTCAGAGCCAGAACCACAGTGAACGAAGTCCGGGCTTTGGTATCATGCTTTTTCCCTGAGCTGGAGCTGCAGTTCCATCAAAATGTGCTTTACCTGATAAGGATAAATTCAGCCATCATTTGATCCTTAACTGAGATTTTTGAGAAGTAGCTACTTTGTTTGAATTAAAGTCTTTTTAAAAATCTAATATAACACCCTCTGATACTCTATTATTCTTTTGGACATACCTTCTCTTAGCCATCCAGGGCAATCTTTCACTTGGGTACAATAACCATTCCTCCTTTTTTTCCTTTGCATAAACAGACGGAGATCAATTATTTAATGTTTTGCTTTCTTCTTTATTCTCCAACTCTAAATCTCAATCACCATTTTTAAGCAAATCTACTTTTTATGTTTCAGTGTTACTTATAAATAAGAAGAAATTATTGCCTTTGTTCAGAGAAGCAGATTACACATAGGTTATTATAATTCACAAAAACACTCAATTGTTTTGTTGAAAGGCTTCATTTTTCCATGTGTTTATTTGACTTCACTGTTTAGTAGCCGAGGTTTGTAATTATCAAATTGGTTTGTTCCTTTGAAATGCTTTTGATGTGTCTTATTGTCTTGATGACATCATGGTCTAAGCACCTTCCCTGTGTCTCCTGCTGTCTTTTTTTGACAATTAGGCCACTATTTATAAAAGAAGCATACCATTTACATGACAATGGTTGGAAGGAAACATACCTGTTCTAAGTAAATTGCTGGTTTTCATGATCCATCATTCCTACTCTCTATTTCTCTGGCAAAAAGTCCATTAACATCATACTAAGAATGTGAATATTTCTGAGAATCACAAATTATGCTTGTTTGTTCATATACTATGAATGATCACTTATGAGAAATATTTTGTTTACATTTAGACTCCTAAAAATAAAAGAAGAAATAGTTCATTGAAACTTCTCTAGAGTGGGTAGATTTGAAAGATTCCATAAATTTTAATCTTAGTAGGCAAGCCCGTTTTGCCCACTTTCTTTCTAAGCAAGTCTGGGAAACATATAGTAATTATTATTTTGTTAGCAAGACTCTTAGATTTCTATACTTAGCCCCAAATTCACATCAAATTTATAAACCCAGCACTGTGCTAGACAATTAGATTATCTATTTCGGACATTATAAAGTCGGTATATGCCAAATCAAATGCTGCATGTCTTTTTTAACCAACATTACCTCACACTGGCCACAGTAAGGCACTTCATACATAAAATATCGCAAAATGCACAAGAATGTTCATAGCAGCACTGTTTACAATAGCAAAGACCTGGAACCAACCCAAATGCCCAACGATGATAGACTGGATAAGGAAAATGTGGCACATATACACCATGGAATATTATGCAGCCATCAAAAACGATGAGTTCGTGTCCTTTGTAGGGACATGGATGAACCTGGAAACCATCATTCTCAGCAAACTGACACAAGAGCAGAAAATCAAACACCGCATGTTCTCACTCATAGGCGGGTGTTGAACAATGAGAACACATGGACACAGGGAGGGGAGCATCACACTCTGGGGTCTGTTGGGGGGAAATGGGGGAGGGACGGGGGTGGGGAGGTGGGGAGAGATAGCATGTGGAGAAATGTCAGATAAAGGTGAAGGGGAGGAAGGCAGCAAATCACACTGCCATGTGTGTACCTATGCAACAATCTTGCATGTTCTTCACATGTGCCCCAAAACCTAAAATGCAATTTAAAAAAGAAAAAAGACATATGGTTTGCAAGCATATATATATATATATTCAATTTTACAATCTTCATAATTTCAAAATCTAACCAGAAAAACAGGCAAGAAACTTCAGGTTTGTCCTTGCCTGTTTATTTTCTTAACAAGTACATAGCAGCTTGTTTGCTTACATTGTTTATGCATCTTCCTAAATAGTACTCTAATGATTTCCCATTGGTCTGTTTGTTCTGGCATAGAGACCATTGAAATTAACATTGAGGCTTCCATTTTTGGCTAGTAATACATGTTTTCTAACACTATAAATGAAATGATTCTAAAATTTCTATCTTGTCCACTGATTCACCTATTCTAAATCAGTGAGGATTTTCATCATTATCAGAATTAACTCCCAATTAAGTTAGGTTAAGATAGGACACCTTAACAAAGGCTCTACATCATCTACACCAATGTTGTAGCCTTTAGCTTTCATTCATCTAAACTGGAGCTTTTCCTAGGTATACTTTGTTGATGTTGGTGTTTATGTTGTCAATTCCATTCCACACCATCTATACATGGCATCATGCTCACTCGCTTGTTACCGTGGGGAGTATGAGGTTCGCTCACTCCATCCACATGTGGATTTTTTATTACCTATTTTATTAAGAAGCAAACCTACATAGCATCTCATGCTAATGGATCCCAGAAGGTTGTTTGTGGCACACATGAAGATACTGCAATATTTGGCACTACTTCTGAAGTGGCTAGATAAATCATATTATCAGTATTTAAAATAAAATTACTACCCAAAGATAAAGGTTTTTCTGTGTCTATAATGTTCTTATGAACATTTATGCATACACTATTTGATAGCTCCATTATGTTGCTGTGGCCTTTCAACAGAACTTTTTATGGCCTTGGCAGTGCCCTTTATACAATCACAAGTTATTTTTGTTTCTGGCCAGACATTGCACTAAACCCCTTGCCCCCAACAGTAAGCTGTCATCTTCTGTATATTGCATGTGAAAAGCAGCTAATTTTCACAAGTCATGTGATACTTTTTAACCTAGCACTAAAACTTTTTACTTTTACTTCCCCAAAATTCAAATGTACACACTTCTCCAGTTTGGGGTTATATTTGGAAAATATAAATGTACTCTTTTCCTTATCAAATAGATCGAAAACACTGCTTTAAGCAATATAGACATTCTATATTTTATGGCAGTTATATTTTTCTGAATCATATTTTTTAAGTCCCACTCTCAGCTCCCTGAGGATGTGAGGATGTGAGTATAGAAGCCATGGTATACCTTTTGTAATGAAATCTAATCAAACCAAGTCACAATTCTATGCCATGTACATATCCTGAATTACAAGGTAAGGCAGGTGGAATCAGGGTCCACATCAGCTGTTTGATCTCAAAGCACTCAATTCACAAAATAAATTATATTTCTTTACCTAAAAAATATAAAGTAAATTGGCTGAGTTAGATGAACCCTTAGGAGGTCTAGGGTAAGTTAAGAAAGAATCATCTAAGGTATGGGTTAGCTGCCTTGGGGCAGCCCTACCTAGGGAGAGCATGAAGGACTAGTCACAGATTGAAAAGGAGTCGCAAAGCTGAAGCCAAGGAAGTCCATAGCAGTAGATGTTGACATAATAGAAATGGATAGGGGAAAATATTCCATACTCAGCTTATGACTAGTAACCAGAATACCACATTTTAGGGTGTTTAGCAGTCTGATCGCGGCAACAGTTGTGTGGTCTTATAAAAGCCAAAATTGGGAAGATTCCAAATTTTTAGAAAATATTTACAAATTCTATTTGTAAATTTTTCTTGAAAGCAGATATACATCATTGGCAAAACTAAACAGCGATCTCAGGTATAGGCCCTTTGTCAAAAGCTTGCATGACTCATAAATATCTCATGAAATCATAGCACTGCTATTAAGATACTAACATAAAAACCTTTTAATGTCTGCTGTACTTAATTTGCATAAGTAATTGACAACTTATTAGGAATGATGAAAGCATAATTATGAAAACAAGTCTAGAAAAAAGGACAAAGCCCCAACTGATAAATTATATATTGCTAAATGTATATTTTATTTTATATTGTGGGCTCGTTATTATGTACATAAATTATTTTTCCTTTAAGACCCCCACTCTAAGAAATAAGTGAAGTGCAAATACATTCAAGAAAAATATTGAACAGTGTATGCATAGCCAGGCAGTAAGTAGAAGTCTCAATTTCAATTTACCACCATGTCATCAAGTCTGGGATACAGTAATGCTGTAAAATTTAGCCAGAAATTCAGAATTCCAGCTCAATAATAAAGTGCATTAAACTTTACCTTAAAGATTAAACATGTCTGTTAACTTTAAAGGTCTACTAACTTCTGCATGAAGTTACAGATATCTCCTCATGAATTTAAAAACATCTCTGTTAGCATAACGTCTACACCATATATTGGATCAATTTACCCAATGTCTTTATTTAATGTATAACTATTAAAAGCCTAACAGCTGTTCAAAATTCTGAATGAAGTAAAAATAAAAATATGAGATTTCTAAATTCAGGAGTGTCTCATTAATATATAACTTTTAAAGTGACAGAGACAACTACCCACAAGATAGGAAAATGGGCAATATATGAACAAATAGTTCATAGAGGAAGAAATGTTTACCATTCAACTTAAAAAACGCATGTCGCAGTGTTTTTTACCTCTAATATTGAAAAGTGCAAATTAAAATTACATTGAGAAAAACTTTCACATCTGGTAGTGGTGGAGTACCTCCTAGTGGATTTATCATCTTGTAGTAACTTCATACACTCTTCACATGTAAAATGACAACCAATTATAGGAACAGAGGAGTGAAAAAATCAAGGAGAAACTAGAGGAAACTCTAACCTTAGTAAAGAGGCACCTCTTTTGATAATTCTTGGACTGAGGGTAGTCCCTATTGCGGGCATGAGGGGTATCTAGAACTTGAAGAGAGACTTGAGATCTTTCTGGTTTTAAAAACTGGAGGCCAGGGTTCCAGACAATGACAACATCTGGAACATGTGGGGAATATTGCAGAAATGAGAAAGCGAGAGAAAAAGGTTCTGAATTCTGCATACAGCATCTGCTCAAAGCTCTCACTGATTTTTAAATTACACAAATATGGGGCAAAATTTTAGCATTCCAGGTAAGGTTAAAGCATATATTTCAACTATTTCCTGTATAGTAAAGATATTAGCGGTTAAGTGCACTCAAGTTAACTGACTGCTTGAGAAAGCAAAGCAAAGCAAAAGAAAAACAAAATTAGGCTGGGCACAGTGGCTCACGCCTGTAATCCCAACACCTTGGGAGGCCAGGCCAGGTGGATCATCTGAGATCAGGAGTTCGAGACCAGCCTGGCGAACATGGTGAAACCCCAACTCTATTAAAAATAAAAAAAATAAGCCAGGTGTGGTGGCAGGCACCAGTAGTCCCAGCCTACCGTGGCAGGAGAATCACTTGAACCTGGGAGGCAGAGGTTGCAGTAAGCCAAGATTGTGCCATTGCACTCAGCCTGACTGAGAGAGCGAGATTCCATCACAAAAAGAAAAGAAAAGAAAAGAAAAACGAAAACAAAATTAATAGTGTTGAGAAGAACATAAAAAAACTCTAAAATATATTCTTCACAAGACACAAGATACAGTTTTAAATTATCCAAATTGTTAGATATATGAAAAAGAAGAAAACATGACTCATATATAAGAGACAAGAGACTAAGATCCACCCTGAAATGATAGGTGATAAAATTTGCAGATGATGATTTTAAAACAACTATTATGATCATGCTCAAGAATAATGAAATAGATGTTCATGGTGAATAAACAAGTAATAAATCTTAGTGAGAAAACAGAAACTATAAAGAACAAAACGAGATTTCTGGAAATGAAAAATATATTTGAAGAAAAATATATATACATATATACATTTTTTAGTAGAGTTACCAATATTGAAATTTGAAAAAGAATCAGTGAACTTGTATATGTGTACACATATAATGTGTATGTCTATGTGTATATATACACATATATAAAGTATATATGTATACGTACACACATATGTATATATACACACATACGTAAAGTGTATATGTATCTATGTACAAACATACACATACATGTATCTATATACACATATATACATTATATATACACATATATATTATTAACACATGTATACACGTGTATATATTTGTGCATATATACACACATACATATTCACATGTATAATGTTAAAAGGAAATTACAGTGGAATTTTAAAAAATATTTCAAATTTATTTACAATAAAACATCAGAATTTGTGGGATGTAGACAAAGCAGTGCTTAATGAAAAATATAGAGCTTTTAATTTTGATATTACAAATGAAACAAACTATATAAAGTCAATATAAAGAGGATAACTTTAAAAGTGATCTTTATCACATAAAGACCTAAGATTCTTCTTTAAGCATCTAGATTAAGATGAGCAAGAGAAACAGAAAGTAAGAGGAATAAAGAAATTTATAAAGATTGGAGCAGAAATAAATGATACAGAATGTAAGTAGTGAAGAAAGAAATAATCTACATGTCTATCAAAAGATGAGTGGAAAAAGAAAATAAGATTATACATAGAATGAGATATCATTTAGACTTACAAAAGAAGGAAATTGTACCAGTTTCAATAGTATGAATGAATTTAAGGGATATTTTTTCTAAGTTAATAAATTAATTACAGAAAGAGCTAATACTGCATGATTCCACTTATATGAGATATCTAAAATAGTCAAGTTCATAGAAGCATAAAGTAGAATGGTATTTGTTAGTAAATAAAGAGGAAAAGATGGAGAATTGAAATTCAGTGAGTATAAAGTTTCAGTTCTGCAAGATGAATAAGTTCTAGGGATCTGCCATACAACATAGTGCCTATAGTTAATATTGCAGTATTGTGCACTTTAAAATATCATAAAAGGTTAGATATCATGGCATGCATTCTTACAACAAATGCATATAAAAGCACATACACACAAATATACACACAGAGGACAAAGGACATTTTAGGAGATGGTAGATATCTACGTATATTAATAATACCTTGATTGTGCTGATGGTATCACAGATGTATACATATGCTTAAACTGAAATAAAGATATAAATTAAATATGTTCAATTTTTGTGTATTAATTATACCAAAATAAAATTTTAAAAAGAATACAAAATTCAAAAAACTCAGTTATTACAACTCTCAAATATAAACATAAAAAATATTTTCTAAACTCTTAGAAATTAATTGAAGACAGAATATTTTGTCTCTTGTTTTAAGAGGCAGGCATAGTCTTAAACCAAAACATGACAAGGAAATCACACACACACAAACATACACACATACAAATAGGTTATAGATTAATATATTTTATGAATATATATGTAAAAGTCTTTAACAATATGTTAATCAATCAAATTGTGTAATGTATATTCACTATAGATTTCTAAAAATATCTCATTCAAAAAATTAGCAATTTAAGAAAAACTATTAAACATATATCCAGCTTTCCTTACAGAAACTTACAGCATTTCAGTGAAATAACAATAATTGATGAGAATTAGTTCTTTATAAAAAAGTATTTAAAATTAAAATAGAAGGAATTATAGGCAAACAAAAATCACCTTATTCCCAGGCAACAAATATCAATGGATAAAATTATCAGATGAAATATTCACTAAATGCACATGCACATACACAAACAAAGAGAACTTCTCAGTGAAGTCATCTGTCAGTCATCTTCTGTAAGTCTAAGGCCATTAATGAAATTTCAGTTAATCAAAAGTGAGATACAAAAATATTTTGTAACTGGTATTTGCATACACCACAGCATATAAAGTATTCCTGCCAAAAATGCTTAACCTTAATTAAATCAACAATTTAGTGATAATTGTTTTACAAGAAAAATGGAACAAAATACTAAGTTAAATATAATTTTGAAATAGAAAATAGACAATTATGGAATATGGAATAGTACATAAGACAAAACCTAGGTTTTTCAAAAACCATATATATATATATATATATATATACATATATATATATATATATACTGAGGAGAAGGATTTACATTTAAAGAGTTAATATTTATTTTAAAAAACATAATAGATAAAATCTGTTTGGATCCTAATTATGTTAAAAGATACATTTTAGACTACTGAGAAAATTTAAATGCAGCCTAGATATTAGATAACAACAAATAATTATTCATAAGTTATTGATGTTTTGTAAGAAAATGTTCAAATATTTTGCATATTTGCATTAAAATATGAAGGATAGCATCATATATTTCTTTCTTTGTAATAGTATTAAAATGATTAAAATAAGACTGGAGATTGAGGCAGCAAAAATTACATTTTGATAATTTCTGCTGATGGTTGGCAGTTATGTAATGGTGAGTTAATACACCCTCTCTACTTTTATGAATGCTTAAAACTATTCAACATTGGTAAACATACTTACAAACACATTTCTGAATTTTACGACTCCACTATAAGCATACTCTAAGTTAATTTTATATTGATTTTCACTTACTTTAAAAAGTTATCAACTTTAATTTTCTCAACTAACAAAAATTAGGCAAAATTTGTTATACAGATTATAAAATTTCTGTATTGCATATGCTAATTTTTATCATTAAACTAAGAAAACTTTTTTTATACAAAAATTTTATTACCTTAGAACTTAAATATAGATGCAATTAGAAAAGAAAAGAAGAAAGTCCTTTAGTTTTGTTTTGGTTCTGACTCTTCCAGAATAAGCATGGACTGTAGAAAACTTCAAAAAGTATAGCTTTTATGTGCTAACTGTGAAACTTCATGAGATAATGAATCAAAACCCTTTCCAGGACCGTTAATTTAATCACACAAGTGAAATTAATTCCAAATGGAAATGAGAAAGGAACAGAGCCTTTAAAACTCACAATTGAGTATGTGTTAATGCATACAGGCATCTTAACAATCTGCTAATAGAATGTCAAACTCTAACAAAGACCCCAAAAAGGCCAGATAATGCATTGATCCAGAACTGAATTTTATAAAGTCTTTTATTGGCTTCTTGTTGTTTGGTCATTGTGTCTAAACATTTTTAAGGCATGTCGCAACTTTACAGAACCATCAGATCCATTTATCAAGTAAAAATAACACTAGCTGCTATAACAAATAATACCCACAACTCTGGAACCTATTTTAGTATAACAAAGATCTATTTCTCACAGAGGCAAAGTTCGATGCAGTTGTATTTGTTTGGGCAATTCTCTTACATAGCTTCCTTCCAGGTGGGTAAGTCAGCGAGAATGGCCCCTTCCGTTATGTGACCTTGTATCTCACACTCTGCGTCCAGCTGCATGCAGAGTGTGTGGGGAATCTTGTAAAAGCAATTTAGGAACTAGGCTTGGAAGTGGAAAACAACTTCCATTGCATCTGACATCTTCCGCATTCAAATACTAGAGAGCTAGAAGCCATGGTCTTTTTGTGTATCTAGTTGGGGAAAAATGATTGGTAAACACAGAATAAACATCCAGCCTTACATTTTGATGTAAAGCTTCTATTAGGCATTCTGCAATTATACAGCCTTTTTATAGTTAGATATCTTTTAAGAGCTATCTTTTCAAAATATTTTATCTCGTATCAAATTACGTATTTTTTTAAACCTGTTCTCTGTTTCAAAGCAATATAGTTTTAGTCTAATTGCGCTCAGAGGTGAGCTATCATTGTTCCTGGGCCATTTTGTGAACACTTATAAAAGGAGAGTCATGTTGCATAACAGAATATTTGTCAGAACACCCTGTTTTAGGGCTCCTCGGAGATTCCATTTTAATTCTACTTTTATCTACTCATTGCTGTCTAATAATAATTGACTCTGTTTTGCTACACTGTGAGGAGTTTGGTTTCAGTCTGACACCTGAACCACGTTCCATAAGGATTTGAGTAAAATCAGTACAAACTTCTTGGAGTCCTTTTTAAGTTAAAGATTTAAAAGCAATATGATTTCTTAGTGCATAGGTATCTCCAAAAACTGCTGAATACCAGCTTTTTAAAGAAGTTTAAAACCGTTGAAAATTTGTCTTAAAGCACAGCACTCAATCAAGAGGAAAGTTTCTGCTACATCTAAACTTGAGAGTTTGTGCTGTTGATGTCTGGCAGGTTAAGTTTGCATAGCTACTTTTCACTGTTTATGGTTGTTTTCATCATTATTTCCCACCTTATAAGTCATCCTACTTTTGTGAAGTTTGGGGACATTGTAGCACAGTTCTCTCAATAATACGTGGGAAAGGGAAGAGGACCCTTGAAGTTAGACTGAGCCAGGCCTTGAATAAATATCTTCACAGTTCTAGGTAAGAGCTAAACTAGACATTGCTGGAAATGCAGACACTAAAATCATATTACCAAAGAAGTGATATGAACAAAATAATGACGATACAGTCATCTTACAGGCTTGCGTTTTGCTTTACTCACATTGCGTCTAATATGTCAACATATTAGATCTCAACAGACATCTACTTTTGAAATGCTCTGATTTGCTGTACTCATTTTCATTCATGTGCTTTAGCATATGCTCTTGCTATTCTGTGAGAGTAACCACTGCTTATATTCTGAGTTTCACGGCAGGGATTGGCTTTTTTTCTTTCCCTCAGGCTAGCGTACAGTGATGCAATCTTGGCTCACTGCCACCTCTGCCTCCAGGGTTCAAGCAATTCTCATGCCTCAGCCTCCCAAGTAGCTGGGATTACAGGCATGCACCACCAAGCCCAACTCACATTCTGTATTTTTAACAGAGAATGGGTTTCACCATGTTGGTCAGGCTGGTCTTCAACTCCTGACCTCAAGTGATCCACCTGCTTCAGCCTCCCAAGTAGCTGGGATTACAGGCATGCAACACCAAGCCCAACTCATATTCTGTATTTTTAATACAGAACGGGTTTCGCCATGTTGGCCAGGCTGGTCTTCAACTCCTGACCTCAAGTGATCCACCTGCTTCGGCCTTCCAAAGCTTGGATTACAGGGGTGAGCCACCTTCCCCAGCCTGGTGGCTCTTCTGATGCATCCAGCAGTAGCCTGCCTTGAGCTCTTGCTGCTCTGCCGGTCCTTACGTACTCTGATGCCCCATGTTTCTCCTCCTCTCTTCCAGCCTTCCCCAGGCTAGAGTAACAATGTATGCATAAGTTTATTCCTACATTTTTAAGTTTTTTTAATATTATGAACTTCACCCCAACATGTTAAAAAGTGGTATCATATATTAAGAGCTAAAGACTATGAATTATAAAGCCTTACTTTTGAATTCTGCCTAAAATGCCTGTTGATTGATTAGTTATTAGGCTAGCTTGAAAACATCCTGGAGTTCAATTTCTTAACGTAAAGCAAAACAATAACACCTAGCTCTAATGTTTACACAGAGCATTTAATGAGATCATCCATCTAAAGCTAGGTCAACAGATTCAGCAAATAAAACCGCAGTATATCCAGTTAAATTTCAGTTTTAGATAAACAACATTTGTTTTTGTTGTTGAAATCGTGCATTAATTTTCTATGTTTTCCGTTAACAAATTAACACAAATGGAGAAGCTTAAAACAACAGACATCTACTCTGTCATAGTTCAGGATTTTACAGGTCCAAAATGAAGGTGTCAGCAGGTTTGGGTCCTTCTGAGCCTGTGACGGATAATTAATAACAAACCTCCCTCCTGGTTTCTGGTGGCTGCTGGTAGTCCTCAGTGTCCCTTGGATGTAAATGCTTCACTCTGAACTGCCTCGATGTTAACATAGTGTGTGTATGTGTGTGTTTGTGTGTGTGTCTGTTCTTTTCCTTTTTATGAGGACACTTGCCATTACATTTAGGGTCTTTTCTAAATAATTCAAGATGATTCATCAGCAGAACCTTAATTATATCTACAAATCTTTTTCTAAATAGGTCATTTTCACAGGTTCCAGGTGTTAGCACCATGAACACATCTTTTTCATGGCCATTACTCAACTCACAGTATAGATATATGTATGTATATATGTATGTATGAAATACTGCATAGGATATACGTAAGCTAAAACTTCTTTGCTGCTTATTTGGAATTCAAGAATTTGAATTCCTGTGTTTTATTTGTTAACCTAAATATAATGTTCTGAACTTGATACCTAAAACTTAGTAATAGCTAAAATAAATGAATAAATAACTGTAGATGTTATTAAAATATTATTTATTTTAATAGAAATATAGTATTCAGGCCGGGTGCGGTGGCTCACGCCTGTAATCCCAGCACTTTGGGAGGCCGAGGCAGGTGGATCACGAGGTCGAGAGATCGAGACCATCCTGGTCAACATGGTGAAACCCCGTCTCTACTAAAAAGACAAAAAATTAGCTGGGCATGGTGGCACGTGCCTGTAATCCCAGCTACTCAGGAGGCTGAGGCAGGAGAATTGCCTGAACCCAGGAGGCGGAGGTTGCGGTGAGCCGAGATCGTGTCATTGCACTCCAGCCTGGGTAACAAGAGCGAAACTCCGTCTCAAAAAAAAAAAAAAAAAGAAATATAATATTCATAACTACTAACTAAAAATTAATATAGTCCATGCCACACTTATTTGCAATTTTCAGGTTTTAGAAAACAGATTAAACTTAATTTTTGGGTCAGTCATCATTAATGCAGTAAACATATTGCATTGCAATCAAGTATCCTGCTTTAATATGGAAAGAAAGCCTTTGCCTTTGAGTATCTTATCATTTAGTGAAAAAATACACAAATGTCCACATTTAAAATAAAATTCTGTTTAACCTATCTACTATTCACCCCCATCTCAATGTAAGAAATAACTGAAAGCGATAGGATGGTTAATACAGGGTGAAGTGAACTAAAATTTGGGAGTAAGGTAGACAATTATGTCCCTTTATAGAAAATTCTTAAACTACTAAAATTGTTATTGAGGAAGAGGTAAAGAAAGAGTGTTAGAGAAATTAGACAAAGAGGGAAAGAGGGAGAGCAAAGAGATCTTACTTCTCCAGGTATTTTCTATGGACTTTAAACATGTTTCTGTCTTCTTTCAGTTTTTCTCGTTGGAAAAGTCTGGAAGGTAATCTGGACATATAACCTACAAGGCATAGCTTTTATTTAATCATCCATCTTACACCTGCTAGTCCTTTCTGATGAAGAACATTAATGTTTATATTATCATCTTTACAATGAACAAAACCTTGTAAGATTTCTTTTTGTATCTTACTGAAATAATTCATAATTTATTATGTTTTTTTAATAACAAAATGGTGATGCCTTTCTTTTTTTTTTTCTCCTCTGCAGCCTCTTTATAGACTCATTATTCAGATGCCAAAGTATCACCTGTGTTCTCCTGTACAGCCAGAGATTTAATTTAAAACGTCTCTGTATGGATGTGCATGTTTTATGTCAAAACATTAAAAAGAACCAGCTGCCAGTGAAAGCAGTAGTTTTGTAATTACATTTAAGTCTTTATTCCATTTTTAGTTAATTTTTGTGTGTGGTGAGAGATAAGGGTCTGGTCTTATTCTTCTGCATGTGAATATCCAGTTTTCCCATTACCATTTATTGAAAAGGCTGCCTTTTCTCATTATTTTTACTTGACACCTTTGTCAAAAATCAGTTAGCCATAGATGTGTGGGTTTATTTCTGTGCTCTCTACTCTGCTCCATTGGTCTGTGTGTTCTTTTTATTCCAGTGCCATGCAATTTTCATTGCTATAATTTTGTAGCGTGTTTTGAATTTAGGTAGTGTGATGTCAACAGTTTTGTTCCTCTTGCTCAAGATTGCTATGGCTATCCCAGATCTTTCATGGTTGCATACAGATTTCAGGACATATCATACAGATTTCAGGACACATATATTTTTCTGTTTTTGTAAAGAATGTCATTGGAATTTTGATAGAAATGGCATTGAAGTTGTAGGTCACTCTGGGTAGTATGGACATATTAACAATATTAATTATTCCATGTATCTACATGGTATGTCTCTCTCTCTCTCTCTCTCTCTCTCTCTCTCTCTCTCTCTCTGTGTGTGTGTGTGTGTGTGTTTGTGTGTTTGTGTGTGTGTGTCTTTCTTCAATTTATTTCATTAATGTTTTATAGTTTTCATCATAAAGATCTCTCACCTCCCGGGCTATATTTCTTCCTAGGTTTTTATTTTAATTACTGTAAAAGGGATTGCTTTGCTGATTTATTTTCCACATAATTCACTAGTGGCATAATGAAACCACTAATTTTGTATGTTAATTTTGTATCCTGCCATTTTATTGAATTTTTAAATTGGTTTTAACAGTTTTCATGGAGTCCTTGGAGTTCTCCATAGATAAGATTATTTAATCTCCAAACAGAGTCGATTTGATTTCTTCCTTTATAATGTGGATGCTCTTTATTTCTTCCTTTCGTCTGATTGTTCTGGCTAAGTATTCCAGCAGTATGTCGAATAAAAGTAGGGAAAGTGAACATCGCTGCTGTATTTCAGAACTTACCGAGAAAGCATTCAGCTTTCCCCCATTCAGTATGATGTTAGCTATAGATTTGTGGTTACCAGAGAATGGGGAGAGGAGGCTGAAAGGGAGGTGATGAGGGATTGGACAACAGGTTCAAAGTTATAGTTAGATAAAAGAGGTAAGTTCTAGTGGTCTATTGCATAGTAGAATTACTAGAGTTAAAAAAGTGTATTGTATGCTTTAAAATAGCTAGAAAATAGACTTTCAGAAGTCATTATGAAAAAATAATAAGTGTTTAAGATGATGGGTGTGCTAATTATCCTGATTCAATCAATGCATAATTTATGCATATACCAAAATCTCATATTGTACTCAAGAAACAAACGCAATAAAAATTATTAACCAGTGTAATGACAGAATGTCATTTTTCTTACATTCTTCAAACTCCCATTCAAATGCCATCTGTTTTAGGGACTGTCTTCTTCTTCTTCTTTTTTCTTTATACTTTAAGTTCTGGGGTACATGTGCCGATCTTGCAGGATTGTTACATAGGTATACACATGCCGTGGTGGTTTGCTACATCCGTCCCCCCATCATCCACATTAAGTATTTCTCCTAATGTTATCCCTCCCCAATCTCCCTACTCCCTGCTATCCCTCCCCTAGCCCCTCACCCCCCAACAGGGCCCAGTGTGTGATATTCCCCTCCCTGTGTCCCTGCGTTCTCATAGTTCAATACCCACTTATAAGTGAAAGCGTGGTGTTTGATTTTCTGTTCTTGTGTCAGTTTGCTGAGAATGATGGTTTCCAGCTTCATCCACGTCCCTGCAAAGGACATGAACTCATCTTTTTTATGGCTTCATAGTATTCCATGGTGTATATGTGTCACATCTTCTTTATCCAGTCTATCATGGGCATTTGGGTTGGTTCCAAATCTTTGCTATTATAAACGGTGCCACAGTGAACATACATGTGCATTTGTCTTTATTATAATGACAAATGTTTTATAATCCTTTGGGTATATACCCAGTAATGATTTATAATCCTTTGGGTATATACCCAGTAATGGGATTGCTGGATCAAATGGCATTTCTATTTCTAGATCCTTGAGGAATCACCGCACTGTCTTCCACAATGGTTGAATTAATTAAACTCCCACCAACAGTGTAAAAGTTACTGTCTTCTAAGCTTGCCTATCCTAATTGCTTAATCCCTGTCCTAAGATGCCATTGCACCGGACATGTGGTTGTGCTAGGACTGTTATTCCAGTTCATTAATTTAATCTGCTGTCCTCTGGCAATAGAGCTGTCATTCCTCTGGAACTATATCATTGTTTTATTTACTTTTGTTTCCCAGGAGTTTGGCCTGGTATCTATATGTAATAGCCGCTCAGGGATTAATAATTGGATTAAAATTACGACTTCTTCAAATATTTGCTTAATAAAGTCATTCTTCATAGCACAAATGTGCCTACACCACCACTGGCTTGATTGTCATGCAGAATCTCAGTTGAATATACTTTGGTCAGATTTTAAGTCCTCATGTTAATGAATCCATAGATTTAGACCTCTTGCATCAGTTGAAATTTCTCCACTTATGGATCACAAATGCTGTCCATCACTTCAGAAAATGCTCTTACCAGTGAAAACAAGAACCATGGATCAGGAGTGAGATGATCTCACTGTCAATTTAAGTTAACTATTACAATAACAACCAAAAAAAAAATCATGAAAATATGAGGTAGACAGTGACTTCTCTATGCAGAGATGTAGATTTCTTTTACTTTTCTTCAACAGCTTCATTGAAATATAATGAAAATACAATAAACTATACATAATGTAAAGAGTACAATTTGATGTGATTCGACATAAACATACATATTAATTATTCATAAAAGTGTTTTTTCATCCATTTGTAGATCTATTGATTTCTAATATGAAAAAAAACCTCTCTGTGACTATATATCAGAATCAGAGAACAGATAACCTGTACCTAGGTAATTACGCATTTAAGTATATTTTACTTTCTCATGGTTGCAGATTCTATCATTATTTGCTGTATGTTGTACTTTATGAAGAATATGTAGGGAAAGCATTTGAAGGATGATTTAAATAGACTTTCTATTTGACCTTGTTTTGTGAAGAGCTGCTGCAGTTTGCATTGAAATATTACCATCACTTTGCTAAGTCTAGGCCTAATTAAGATCTTAACCTCCTAATTAAATCACACATAGGTTAATTTCTAATTCACAAGGCTAGAGTTGAAACAATCGTCTACGGTTTTAAGTTTTTAATATCTGCTAAGATGTTTTATTTCCCTCTTTTATTTATCTGCTGTGTTCTACTTTTCATTTTAGACTCAGTTCAGAGGCTACCTTTCTCACAGGGAAACTTGCTTGAACGTCTTCACCCTCCCCAGTTTCTATAAATGGATTCATGTTCCTTCTTGTGTTTCTTCTGATCAACTTTTACCTCCATCTAACAACTTAAAGGTGTTATACGGAAATTGCCTATGTATTCACTTTCATGTTAGTCTGATACTTCGCCATGGTGAGGGCTGCATCTTATTCACCTTGTGAATCCAGTGCTTGACACAATATCAAGCCCAGTGTAGCTCACTGAGTGACTGCTGGTAGGGAGGAAGTGGAATTCCCTCAAAAAGTAAACATTGATTTAAAAAATGTTCAAAACATAAGCCTTGTGGCAATAAGTAGTCTAAGACCAGAAAAATGAAATGGCTGCATTGAACATTCTTCAAAGAATATTCGTCTAGTGTCTTTCACATACTTCCATTAATATTTCTAATATCTATACTTGTTATGTATTTAAATATTACCAAAGCCCCAAACTTAAATAGTTTGATGCACCTCCAAGTACTGTTATATTGAGGATTAATTTTCATTGTATTAATTTGGAGAGACATAAATATTTATGCCTCAGCACAGGTAGCACCATAATATTCAGCAGGACAGATTTGGCCAATGGGTGACCAATGGCCGGCAGTTTGCTGACCCTTTCTCTGTATACTCTGTGGAATATACTTTTATATTTCCAGCTGTAATATTTAATTACATCAGAATGGATAGTCACCATAGTTAGAAGCCAAAGTTGATAGCATTGCACAAGAAGAATGAGTGAGCCAGCAAAAACTTTTGTAATCCTAAAATAATAAACTATGCAGAGTCTCAGAGAAGTGACCCTTAAGGATCCAGCAGTTTGGGGTTCCCATAAAGCCATAAAAATATATCAACACAATCCATGACATTTCTGTGATAAGCAGGGGTAGGAAAGAGGTTTCTACCAACAGATTTGCAGGTAGGGGATGTGGGCAAGCAGGAGTTGAAGCAGGTGAGAGAGAATTGAGCCATTTGGGCTATGCCTACTGACTGCTGCTGCTAAGAAAACACTTTATTTGACTTCTTCTTGTTTCTCAAATTACCAAGGGGATTTCCACTTCAGATACAGTTGGTCCCTGGCCAGTGCACATACACAGACAGATATCTATTTCACTGAAAGTTTTCCTAGCTCACTTCATGGGCCTTTTTACTTATTTTTCTGACCTACTTCTGCACTATATAATTATATAGCAGGTCTTACAGATTATTGTACTCATTTACTTCATGTCCGTCTCCCGTGATGAGACTGAGCTTCTTAAAGCTATGGGCAGTTCTCTCCTTACCTTTGTAACTGCAGGATCTAAGACGATGCTTGAAACTGAGTTACAAACTCCTTAAATATCTGTTGTACAAAACCTAATTGTAGCATAGATAAGATTTTGCATTCTGCCTTTGTCACTCAATATTTTATTATAAGCATTTCATTTTGTTTTACAGTCTTCATTATTAGCATTTTAATGGCTACATAAAAGTCCATCAAGTTCATGTGTCATAATTTCCTATATTATTTCCGCTTTGTATATTGAAGTTATCCTCACAGTTTTACTATTAGTTAAGTATTTAATTAGATATTCTTTATCGTTTTAAACTTTCGGAGGCTTGAAGTCTTGATTTGGATTACCCATTTCTTTTGAAAAATATTCATAATAGAATTTGACTACTTTTCCTTAAACACATTTTTTGTTAATGAAAGTCATGTTTAATATAACACAAACATACATATGAACAAAGAATATAAAATATATACATATAAACATACGTTGACATGTCAATATATAAAGTATAAATTCTAGATACTAATATTTAGTATGTACATTAACATAAGATATGTCTAGCATATCTTTTTGGGGAAAAAAGACGTTACATTTAAGTTGCAAAAGTGTGAAGCAAGATTTCAGTCTGGCAAACTTTGTTACTAAGATAAACCTAGTGTCGGAAATAGAAAATAATCAGTAAAATTTGGTACATAGACCCTGGAATAATTATAAGCTGGAAATTAAGGAGCCAGCTGCGGGATGTATAGTTTATTCTTTCTTCAATTGATTTAATACAAATATAATTTACTAGAAGTTTACATTATTTATATGTAATTACTAATCCAACTTCAAAAAGCATTACCAAGATTTACTTTTTAAGCAATGTTATTGAGGTATACTAAACATACATTGTATTGAAATAAACCACATAAATTGTATTCAAACGGTACCATTGGATAGGCTCTGTTATGTGTATGCACACACGAAGCCATAGCAACAATCAGGTTTGTGTAAAATGACATCGCCCCCAAATTTTCTTGTGTCTCTTTCTGTTCCTTCACTGCAACGACCCCTTGCATTTCCTGGTAACCAGTCAATCACCTATCTGCTTTCTGTCAACGGAGATTAGTTTGCTTTTTCTATTATATAAAATGAGTGATACAGTATATAGTATATTTTATCTGACTTACTATATGCCAGCAAAAGTACACTTACTTTATCGATAAAGTGTGTGATACTGTTTCGTTGTGTCCCAACCCAAATCTCATCCTGAATTGTAGCTCCCATAATCCCCACATGTCATTGGAGAGACCCCGTTGGAGGTAATTGAATCATGGGACATGTTTTTCCCATGTTGCTCTCTTGATAATGAGTAAGTCTCAGGAGATCTGATGGTTTTAGAAGGGGCAGTTCCCCTGCACACACTCCCTTGCCTGACACCACGTAAAACGTGACTTTGGTCCTCCTTCGCCTTCCACCATAATTGTAAGGCCTCCCCAGCCATGTGGAGCTGTGAGTCCATTAAACCCCCTTTTGTTAATAAACTACCCAACCGCAAGTATGTCTTTCTTAGCAACATGAGAACAGACTAATACAGTTTGTCACTGATTTTCATAACTGTCAAATTCTTTCAATGGCACAAGACAAGAGTTAGGTTTAACATTCTTATCTGAATTCTCACTCTATTTTATGGACTTTTTATACTTACACACTATGGAGGCGGTCTCTGAGAAAAATAAAATGATCTGACTCCTTTCTCGTTTAACACAGTACTTACACCAAAACCTTGCACTAGTCCTGCAAGGCGTATATGTGTTGATATACGCCAAATTAACATGGATTAAATTTAGAGCACCAGATAGAGTTCTGCTCAATGACTCATGAATTCCCTCTTTAAGAAATGTCTCAGTAAAGAATAATCAGTCCCATTGAGTAATCTTGCTTGCCTGCAAACCTGGAAACAGGCTGTTCTGAGGTAGTCCCACAAAGTATGTGCCAACACTTGTTTGCTTAGGACTTAATTCAAGTAATTCAGAATATTCTCATACTGATCTTTTCTTATTATTAAAATTTAAAAATATATATTGAAAATTAGGACATGGAGACCCTTAAAATATTTGTGAATATCCACAGTTCAGAATATTTGCATAAAGAAATTTGTGTTGTTATAGCACCGCCAGATTCGTGTTCAGTGCAGGGTAACCGATCAGTGCATCAAAACAGCAGGGGCTGCAGCAGATAAAGAGTTTAATAATTAAATGGCTGCCACAGAAAAAGATGAGAGGAAACCTCAAATCTACCTCCCCTAGAAGTTTTAGACTAGGGTTTCTAAGGGAATTTTGGTGGGTAGAGAGCTGAGGAGTTGGGGTTGCTGATTGGTTGAGAAGTGAGAGGTTGAGTCATGGGTTAGGAAGATGAAGAAACCACATTCCTCTACTGAGTGGGTTTCTCAGTGGGGGTCTTCAGACTGGCTGGCATCAATGAACCCGTTGGAATGCAGGATCTGGAAAATATCTCAGATGAAGAAATTGAGGTTTATTAATGGTAAGGATGTTATCTATAGAAGTTGGGATCTTGTGATGGGGATAGGTGACTTCTACTGAGTAGCTTTAAGGTAGTGGCTCTAGAGCCAGCTGGTTCATGCTTCACTATGCTTCTACTCCAAGCCTCTGCTTTTGTTAAGAATATAGCAACTAAGTTTTATTAATTTTATTAGGAAAGTTTCAATGTTAAATTACAAGGATTCAAGGAATAGTTGTAACATTTCCTACAGTGTGATGTCACTTGAGGTTTTTTTTTTTTTTTTTTTTTTAATTCCAATTGCCTCGTGGTAAATAGAGATAATAGAAACCAATACAAAGGCTATTGTGAGGGTAAAGTAAAAATGGATGATATGTAAAAATTTCAAGTGGAATGCTCTGTGCATTGTCTTTGATGAATAGTTGTGAGTATAATTAATTGAGAAATTAGTTGGATTTTGGACACTTATAATTGAAAACACTGTTAGGAGACAGGGAAGCCAGACATAATATCAGCTAGCATTTGAAGCTTGATTCAGTAAGCCTCCCTCATTCAATGATTTTGACCTGTCTTCTTCGGACAAATTTATATCATTAGTCAGTGTTTATCATTATGGACCTAAAGACTAGAAGGCTTCCATTTAAGCCAGGGTTAATTAATGACTAGGTATTCAGCCTTGGGCAAGACATTTAGTATCTCTCAATCTCAGTGGACTTATTTATAAAATGGTAATAATTGTACCTATTTGTCTTTTCTCACAGGGTTATTTTGAGAAATAAATAGGATAATGTATGTGAAAGTCCTTTGCAAATGACCACATATGCTGCTAGAAAATTGTCAGAGCGTGACTATTTATTGAGCCCTGGAGCAACCATCTGGGTGATTGGCTTTATTCACACAGGCCCTTTCTGTGACTGCTACCTTTTGTTCCATTGAGAAGGGATTCACAGCATTTGGTAGACAGGATTTATTTCACTCCTAAGGGTCATACTGACACATCGCTTAACCAGAGGTTGTGCTAGAAACTGACATGAATGGAAAGACTCTGGTTACCGAATGAGATGCCCATGGCAGCTTCAAGTCATGCCACCATCAAGAAGGCTGTCAGCTCCAAATGATAGCCAGTGGTGCTACAGCCCTGGTGCTGCACTGTCCCTGGGCAGAGAGCCTTTGGTTCTTATTATGCAGCTGTCAAGGTGGTGGCAGGTAGCATCATCTAATGATGCAAACTGGTGTTAGAACTTCCCAAAAATATTTGTAAGTTTCTCAATGGCTATTTCATCTCATTACAAATGCCACAGGCTTTGGAGATCCCTCTTTCAATGTGTCACACACTTAAAGTCGTTTTGAGATGATCTTCTCTGCCACAGCTTCTTCTGAAGGAACCTGTGTATCCTATCAGAACAGGGATAAGTCAGGCATGAGTCCCTATCCTATTCCAAGAACAAATTAATCAAATATGACTGGAAGAAAAGCCCTGCACTTTATTTCCTGGTGACATAAGACATTGTACATCCAGTTCTACAAATGTAAAATAATGAAAAACAGGTAATTATTACTATCAAAGGATGTATGCCAAATATGACAGAATTTTAGTGGGAAAAAGGAATTTGTACTATAATTTAATAAGTAATTTGATTTTTGAAAAATATTTGTCAGTGACTATCAATACTGGCATGCAGCTTTCTGTGTCTGTCTTGGTGTATAACAAACAGATTGGAAATTATGCCTGCCCCCTTGATACTAATGTCCCCATGAGAAGGCACACATAAATTCAAAAAATACATATTTACATATAAATAATGGGTGAGTAATTTTTTGAGGGTGTCACGGTCCTCTCAAACCAAGTTTATAATAAAATGCAGAATAAATGTTTCTATTTAGAGTAAATTAAATCTAATTCAGGCTAAATAGAGATTTATGGTCTAATTCTAGAAGCAGAATCTAGAGCTATGATTCTTCTTATGTTTCTTGCTCCTATAACAATGAAATCAATAATTTTGTTTTGCTATAAGAGCACAAGAAGAAGCACACTCTATTCAAGAATTCCAGAGTTTTTTTTAATTATTGTGAATTTCAGAAAAATAACCAAAGAAAATCAAAGATTTTAAGATACTGCTAGGCCTCTAGAAGGACCCTGTGGCAGTTACACCTAAGACTGAGCACAGCTGGGGTTTGGAGTTAGTGGTGTCTGTGTAGGGGGAAAGAATAGCAGGGATTGGCAGTAATGGTATCAGGCTCTTACACATTCTCCCAGAGTTGGCTTTAGAATCTGGTCAGATACATCTTCCTCTTAAGACTCTCAGCCTCCCCTTAGCTCTCCAAGTGGCTGAAGTGTTTCCTGGATTCACAGGTGGAATCAAGATGCAAACTCTGGTGGGACTAAAAATTTGGGCAACTCCTGTTTGTAGTCTTCCTTCTGGAAAGAAAGGGCAGCAATTTCAGGCCAGACAGTGTTTGGAAATATCCAGGAATAAAAAGCTGAGTATAGCAGCTGGAGCAGAATCACCAGGACTCAATTTCTTTCTTTCATCTCTTGGTTTGATTTCTTCTGGTGTGTCTTTAAATTAAAGATGATGCTTGGAATGTACTTCAAAGATTAATTTGGTTAAAAAAATAAAAGAAGAGAAAGAAGTGGGGGAGACAAAGAGAGATAAAGGGGGGGGGAGAGAGAGAGAGAGAGAGAGAGAGAGACTTTTACAGTCAGAATATTAGGTAACCTGGATATAGGCAACAGAATCAATACCATTAATACCACTGAAAAGATGTCATATGGCCAGAATAAAATCGTACATAGCAAACTTGGTATTGTTAGCGTCAGCATATCCTAGATGCCAGCTAATATTGGTAGCTGAATCTACATTAAATTAATGTCTGTTCGGCTATCAAAATACCTTTCATCCTTATCCAGTATCATTTACATTGCAAATAATAAGAAAAACTATATAAGAAAAAAATAACAAGAGATAACCACTGGACCTCCAGAGTTGACTAAGACAGAAAGTCATCTGAAATACACTCAGTGTAGCTTCTAGCTCCCTGTTTTACTAAGATACATCAGAATTACTGTAGCTCCTTTAAAAAAAAAAAAACAGTATATGTTCTAGGTATTTAATGCTGAAAACTTTTAAGTGGAGTAGAATAACAGTTATCAACTTTGTCATCATTGATTCCTGTTTTTAATCCTTGGTCACTACCTATTTATTGTCTGCACAAGTGTTAACAAATTGCTAACTCTTCTGAACAGATAAAATGAGAGCAATGCTGTGTACTTCATCAGGACATTGAGAAGTTCAGTTCTGAGAATATTAGTATGGTGACTAGCATGTAGTACTTTCTACATAAATGGATGTCATATAAATATAAATGTAAATATAAATGACAAGAAGATGTGAAGCCTGTCTCTCTACTTTTCTCACTTAAGTCTCAGTGAATTTTCATTCAGCTTAAGGATTTTTAATTGCCTATACCCTCTTTAACATTTGCCAAATACTTTGTTAGTAATGCAATGTAAAATAAACCTGGATTTCATGAATTGCTATACAACTCAGAAAGCTACAGCATAAAGTTGATAAAAAGATTTTCATTGGTGGGGCTTAAATTTATATTTTAATGAAGAAACACATTAAGGTGAGTTGATTCTTGATTCCTGTCTTTTTTCTTATTGTTATCTACTTATTCTTCAATTCCAGTAAAATTGGTTCATCAAATATTGGGAGGCTCCTGAGTATAGCGGTTATGAGAAATGGTGAATTTCTGAAATTAGCCTTCCCCCAACATTGCTACTTAATACTCTGTAATCTTTAGCAATTTGAACATGCAAATTTTATAAGCAAACTTCCCATCCTTTCCTCCCCCAGCTTGTTAAGTCCCATATATCTGTACTTTTTTTCTTCCCCTGTAAATATCTTTACAGTAACATTGTGGCATTTTCTTTCCATCTTACTGGTAGACAGTAAATTCCTAAGGGGATTAGTTTCTAGCTTGGCACAGAGAAGGTACTTGCTGAATGATGATTGAATGAATGTGCATGTCTTACACTTAAAAATAGTCATAACGCACACAGCAGTTGCTGTAGGTAGAGCAGTATAAACTATAGACATAACAATAATAAAAAATAACTGAAATGATTATTTAAAATTAGTGCTAACCACAAGATTTGCTAGGCACTATTTCAAGAGCTTCATATTCATTCAATCATTTTCTCATTGCAAGAGACTATGAGGTATTTACTACATTTTCCTGCTTTCATAGATAAGAAATCTTAGGCAAAGGAAACTTAATAACCTTCCTGAGATCACATAGTTAATGAGTGTTGAAATGAGGATCAAAATATAGGTAACATCAGTTTTCCAAGAATCCTAAAATTTCCAAGGGTCTAGTTAGTGTTAGGTGTGTGTATTTAAATTTCTTGGCTTCAATTTTCTCTTATGGAGAGGTTGGACTCCATCGTCTCTAAGATATTGTCCAATGGTCATTCTATGATTCTATCCTTTCTTCCTTATTTGTGACACTGTTGTCCTTCTTGGCCACCTCAGCCCACCTCCTGTCTTCTCCTTTAATGGGATCACACTTGCCATGGGGTCTTTGGTCCCAAGGGCTCAGACTCTCATGATAGTCTGTGCTGCTATGTAACCTCCCACACCTTCTCTCTCTAGAGGGGAAATCAGCTGTAGTCAGGGGAGTAATTAGCTGACTGATTACTGCTGATCTATATTAATTGGGAAGTGCTGAAGGCCCTATTTAGAGTGATCTGACTAATGAAATCACAGTATCTTTAATCAAGGATTCAGTGATGTTTCTACCTAGTGGAAATTGAATATATTTTATTGGTGAAAATAGTCCTCCCCCTTCGCCATGATGTTTAGTGAATGCAACTCCACATTCAAACTACTACACCCTAAAACTGTCATTGCTTGTATGTTCACTTGATTGTGTCTGTCACTGGACTATTAGTATTATAAGGGCAGGTACTTGGTGGATTTTATCTGTGAATCTCTAGAATCTGTCACATTACCTCACACAGGATAGGAACTCAATAAATGGAGGTAGAATTTAAAAAATGGACTGCTGTAGGCTTCAGTGTTTGTCGTTTGTATACAGAGGATATTAATAGATACTTTGTTGGGTTATGAGGTATTAGTTCAAAGAATGTATATAATGACAGTAGTTGTTGTCAATACATAAGAAGGAGATAGTAAAGAGTAAGTGCCCTTCATATCATGATTAAGCTTTGGGAATAAATTCTTATGGTTGTGAATGACGAACAATAAATTAGCGAATAAATGAATGAATGGATTATTGAATAAATGACAGAATCATTTAACTCGGAGATAACCTTTAAGTCGGATTTACTTGGATTACTACACATATTAACTATAGCCCTGTATCTCTTCCTTTCTTAATGAAACTGACTATTCTCATTTGGTTCTGATGTCACTAGCAAATTCCTATTCTGCCTTGAGGGAACATCATAGCTTTTTCCCCCTCATTGTGGTTACTAACGTTTCTAGATGAAAAGAAATACCCTGGGGACACTATCATCTGCAGTCATTTGTTAAGTTGTTTTACATTTCTTTATGAATAAAGGAGAAACTAGTATGCTGAGTACTGTGAATTGGTTGTTTTTACCTTCATTTAAACCTCCTTGTAGTTGGAGAAGCTAAAAGCTTAAAAATGGCATTTCAGAAACTATCTTTAAGTAGGGCATGGACGTAAAATTCTATGAACTGAATACACTTGTATGACACCTGGATACCAGATACAGGACAAGCTCCACATTTTAACATAATTTGTTTTTTTTCTGATGCCAAGAACAAACACAGACATGTGAAGTTTCCTTCAGCCTCAATCCAGTGTTCATTCTCCTCTTAGCTGACTAAAGGGAGACGCCATGGAGACCCCAGTGGCAGGAGTGTCTTTTTGACTCTTGAGGAGAAAGTATGGACCCAGTAATTGTATCTAAAGTACTGGCTCACTAATGGGTCACTTCTGCATTGACATAGAAATTATTCCTAGACATTAAGCCTCCAAAATACAGCTTTAAGTTTGATGTCCTTTATTAAATCACTTCCTGCCTAAAAAGACCTGGAGTGATTTTTTTATTATTATTATTTCTTTCACTGAACCCTAGCCAAAAGGTAAACTGTAATATTTAACATGAGTGTAAAAAACACCTGTTAGGCCGGGCGTGATGGCTCATGCCTGTAATTCCAGCAATTAGGAAGGCAAAGGCAGGCAGATCACTTGAGGTCAGGGGCTCAAAACCAGCTTGGCCAACATGGCGAAACCCTATCTCTATTAAAAACACACAAAGAAATACCTGGCTTGTGCCTGTAGTCCCAGCCACTTGGGAGGCTAAGGCATGAGATTTGAGAATTTCTTGAACCTGGGAGGTAGAGGTTGCAGTGAGATGAGATTGCGCCACTGCACTCCAGCCTGGTGACAGAGCAAGACACTGTCTGAAAATGGCAACAACCAACCAAACATAAAACATACTGAACCTGGAGGAAGCAGGTTCAACTGCATTTTCACCCTTTCACTAGCATCCCATCAGTCCACAGAGCATCCCACTGTATACAAGAGGAGCTGCTCATAGCTTCTATTAAGACACTCCCAATGTGTAGAATATATGGATGATACATACTCTCATAGATCTAGAACCCTTATACTGGGATACAAGCATCTTTTCTATCAAGGTCTGTTAGGCCAAGGAATTCATGTGCTTGCTCTAGAAGAGACTTCAGTCATTAAAGAGAATGATTCTTACCCAAGGATCGTAAGATCCCCAAGCAATATCTTCTATAGGCATCAAAATGATGATTCAGATGGCTGCACATTCTTTCATCTTGTTGAAAAGCCAGCACTTATTTAAAAATACCCTTATTTTGTCATTTTGATATTTAATTATATAGTCAGAAAAACAATGAATGTTTTCAATATATTATCTTCTTCACTCTTTATTTTCCTTTGCGGTACATTTCAATAAAAGTTGCTCAGGTTAAAATATGAGCTGCATTTGATTTAAAAATGAAATCACTTTTCTTACTCTCTGTTCTCTAACTCAACAGTGGCTCTGTGGTGAAGATAGAAATACATTAATCTCTAAATTGCATGATTCTATTACAAATCTTCTCCACAATCCTCTTCTGTCCTCATTGTAGCTTTGTTCCCTGGCAACAAATCCCAGAGTAGGGAGGGGATGGTGGAAGAAAAAATGCCTTTCCACCACCCAACCCAAAAAAAAACAGTTGAATTCAGTGAAGGTAAGATCTCTAGTTACCAGGATAATGTCTCATAAATTTTTAATTTATTCTTTCATCAGAAATTGTTATAGAAAATGAATGGCTATCTATTTTCCATTCTCTCAATATAGTCACCATTTTTTTTCTAAATTTCTATATAAAGATTGTCTATTCTTTGTCTTTCTTATAAAATCAGATTTTATTTTTGGTCTTTATAGAACAAACTCTCTGCCTATAGAACTGCTGCTTAGACCAAATTGGTTGGTCAGGTGGTGGAAGCAGGATGTGGGCCAGGGCAGTGAGTGGTTGGTGTGGAAAATTATTGTTTTAATTTGAGGCATCTGAACACATATGTAGGTTACAAAATTTGCCCAGTGTCATAAAAATACCTATTTAAAGAATCATGGATCCTCAGTCCTTGATTTTTCCACCATGACATTAATTAAAGAAAGCAAGTATAAACACACACACATACACATACACACACACACACACACACACACACAGAACACAGGTTATTTATTTTTAAAAAATCATGTTTCCCCAATGCTATATTGAAATGCAGTGTTAGGTTCTTTTAACATCAGTCCAAGAAGCCTGGGAATATAACATGCATTTGGGGCAGAAAGAAAGCAGGGGTGAGGAGGGTCATCTTGGGTGTTTGGTTAAGCTTATTTAAGAACTTATTTTCAAACTTCTTCTAATATAATGACAAGATAATCTTAAAACCCAACCTTAAAAATATTAAGGAGGTACCCCTTCTGCAGAATGTGCTAGACAGTAATCACTTCCGTAGCAAAGCTTCTCTTAGCAAAATGTACTTTATCACTGAATATGTGGAATTCACATGTTCTCAGGCTGCTTTTCCTTCCCCAAAATAACACCAGAAGCAACCATTCTGAAGATCCCTTAACAGGCAATGAATCTGCTTCATGAAGGCACTTTGATCCCCAGAGAGTCCTGTGTGAGTTGAATTTGTTGGAATACAAAAAAGTAGATTCTGTCCTAAAGTCCGTCAGGGTGCAGGAAGAAAGCAAGGATGTCACGGCACTCTGGTGACTGCCACAGACACAAAATACCAGGAAGTATGGACACAGCACCTATAGTGTGCAGTATGAGACAGCGCCTGCATGGAGGTGAGTATGGAGTATGGAGTATGGACACAGCACCTGTAGTGTGCAGTATGAGACAGCACCTGCATGGAGGTGAGTATGGAGTATGGAGTATGGACACAGCACCTGTAGTGTGCAGTATGAGACAGCACCTGCATGGAGGTGAGTATGGAGTATGGAGTATGGACACAGCACCTATAGTGTGCAGTATGAGACAGCACCTGCATGGAGGTGAGTATGGAGTATGGAGTATGGACACAGCACCTGTAGTGTGTAGTATGAGACAGCACCTGCATGGAGGTGAGTATGGAGTATGGAGTATGGACACAGCACCTGTAGTGTGTAGTATGAGACAGCACCTGCATGGAGGTGAGTATGGAGTATGGAGTATGGACACAGCACCTGTAGTGTGTAGTATGAGACAGCACCTGCATGGAGGTGAGTATAGAGTATGGAGTATGGACACAGCACCTGTAGTGTGCAGTATGAGACAGCACCTGCATGGAGGTGAGTATGGAGTATGGAGTATGGACACAGCACCTGTAGTGTGTAGTATGAGACAGCACCTGCATGGAGGTGAGTATGGAGTATGGAGTATGGAGACAACACCTGTAGAGAGGACAAACTCTGTCCTGCTGGGGCAGAACCAGGTTCTCAGGAGCGTGATGTCTGGCTTCATACTTGGTTTGAAGGTGGAGAGAAGTTAGTTGTCTGAATGGAAGGTATGGATAAAGGGTTTGCGCGGATGAGAGTGATATATGTGGGAAGGTGAGCAGTGATGAGCTCTTGCAGATCCTTAGGGGCAAGAGAAGAAAACTCTAGTTCCCATTAAGTGCAGAGTCAGAACCGGTGGGGAGCTTTTAAATTGTTATTTTAAGTTGTTTTCTATGCATCTTTTATTTAACTTTATTTGAGGTTTTAGCTTTTTAAAAAACATCTTCATAATTTCACTCGATTTTTTAATCTTTCTCGTAATGTAGCTTTGGTATTTGACAGACCAAACATAATCAGAAACTTATTTGGTTCTGAGCACTGTTGATTTTAAACTCCAGTTTGCATTTTTATTTAATTATATTTGATGGCTGCGCCTTTCTTTTTGTATTGCTGCATTGCTATCCAAGTCAATATTCACCACTTTCCTGAAGACCTTGGGATCCAAGTGTAAACTCTAACAGAAATATAGAACTTTGGACAAGGCCATTTCAGTGCACCACTCCAGGATGACGGATGGACAGGGAGGCGAGGAAAAACCTGGAAGAGAGACTTGAAACAGTATTTTCTCAGAACTAGGAATTTCAGGGTTTGAAAGCGAAAGCCAGCAAGCATTTAAAGACTGCCTTTGTTAAAAAGGGAAGCTTTAGGGGAAATGATTCCATTCTGGGTATCTTATAAACTCATTTTAAGAGAGTGACAAGTTCTCTTTGGCACTAATTGCCTTCCTCTGGTCAAGCTCTTCCATGTCTAACCCTCACAGTCTGTCTCCGGTCAAGTTTATATCTATATCTGTATTCCACAGCTCTGACAAAAAGCTTGTCTATGCTCAGTGGTTAAGTTTTCCTCTGAGAGGAGTGAATATCTCACTACAGCATCTGCATTTTGAATCATTATTTCTTCAGAAAGGCGTATCTCTGATTGCCGAATATTGGATTGGACTCATGGGAGATTCCATGCTTTCCCTTTTGATAGATTTAATAATATTTTGTGCAAGAAGAAAAGTAAATCAGAAATTGTTATGCAAATGATGAGAGGCCACTCATGGTATGAGCTGGCGTCAAATGTGAATCTGTAAGTAAGCTGAAAAAATACGAACTTTCACTTCTGTCCCTAATCAGTTAAAAAGTCATGGACTTGAATTTCAACTTGATTTTTAATTAGGCGTCAAATGTGAATCTGTAAGTAAGCTGAAAAAATACGAATTTTCACCTCTGTCCCTAATCAGTTAAAAAGTCATGGGTTTGAATCTCAACTTGATTTTTAATTAGGCAAATTAACCTTCTTGTTTTTATGTCCTGTTCTTCTTTCCTCTTCCCATTTTTAATTTTAGATGATGTAACTGCTTTACCCACTGGGCTGTGGGTATTTGAGAAGATAGATAGTATTCTAATAATTTTGTGTGCTGTCACCCAGCTCAATGCTTATCCAAGTGTGTCCATGTGATATATGTTTCATAAATGAGCAAATCTATTCTATCATGTTCCTCCCATTCACTTTCTAATATGTGAGAAAGATTGATCCAATTCCTCAATTTTATTGAGTGCTGTCTCCTCCCTCCACCTCCACTCTACCACTCTCAGGACATACTGCTTTGTGCCTGCATTCACAGATCTTTGAAAAGGAAGAGTTCCACATTACACCCAATATTGCTCATCAGCTTAAGACTAAGATATGGCTAGATAAATGTGGCATCCTTATTTGAATTAGGAAAACAAGTTGTGAGTAGGGAAGTCTGCTTGTTCTTTTGAATTTGAAACAACAGTACAACTTGTAGTTAGTCTTTAATACAGGTATGAGTATCAATTATTACTAATGGGATTAATTTTCAACATTTTAGCATTTGGTTCCTACAATGGCAGAACTTTCATTAGTATGGAAAGTAGATAATTTGCTTATACCTCATGGTACTTATTGTCAACCTTAATTTTTATTTCCAGTATGGTTCTCAATACTTCATCTTAATTACTACTGATGAAGCAAATGACAGAGAGGCTAACTTGACTTTGTGCCACCAACTGGCTTTGTCAAAATTTCAAAATCCACTGATAGGGTTAGAGAGATCATTGAGGCAGGAAATTAACAAAGATATTCAGGACCTAAATTCAACACTTGACTAAATGGACCTAACAGAAATCTACAGAATATACCACCCATTAATTATGAAATATATTCTTCTCATCTGCACATAGCACATACTCTAAGATCAACCACATGTTTGGCCATAAGGAAATTCTCAACAAGTTTCAAAAAATGAAATTATACCAACCACGCTCTTGGACCACAGTGCAATAAACTAGAAATGAATACCAAGAATATCTCTCAAAACCATACAATTACATAAATATTAAACAACCTGCTCCTGAATGACTTTTGGGTAAATAATGACATTAAGGAAGATAACAAAAATGTTTTTGAAACTAATGAGAACAAAGATAAAATATACTAGAATCTAGGGAACACAGCTAAAAGAGTGTTAAGATGCAAGTTTATAGTGCCAAAGTTCTACATTGAAAAGACAGAAACATCTACAATTAACAATCTACCATCACACCTAGAAGAACTAGAATAACAAGAGCAAACAAACCCCAAAGCTATCAGAAGAAAAGGAATGAGTAAAATAAGAACTGAACTGAATGAAATTGAGAGGAAAAAAAATCCCTACAAAGCCAAAAATTGGTAAAAATATATATATATATATATATATATATATATATAAGATTGATAGACTGCTAGCTAAATTAAGAAAAGTAAGAAAAAAGAGAGAGCATTCGAATAAATACAATCAGATATGACAAAGGTGACATCATGACCAATCTCAGAGAAATACAAAATATTAATAATACCTTCAGAGAATATAATGAACACCTCCATGCATACAAACTAGAAAACCTGGAAGAAATTGATACATTCCTGGAAATATATAGCCACTCAAGATTTGATTAAAGCAGGAAACAATTGAACCCTGAATAAACAATTGAGTTTGAAAACTGAATCAGTAATAAAAAAACTTACCAACCAGAAAAAGCCTTGTATCAGATGGATTCACAGCTGAATTTTAGCAGATGTATAAAAAAAGGGCAGATTCCAATACTGCTAAACTTAAACCAAAAAAATGTAGGAAGAAGGACTCCTCCCTAACTCATTATATGAGGCCAGCATCATTCTGATAACAGAACCTGTGAGAGACAAAATGAAAATAAAAGAAAATTTCAGGTACCTAATGAACATAGACACAAACATTCTCAACAAAATATTAGCAAAGTCACTGCAGCAGCACATCAAAAGTCTAATCAGGTAGGCTTCACTCCTGCAATGCAAGGTTGGTTCAACATATGCAAATCAATAAATGTAATTCATCACATAAACAGAACTAAAAGACAAAGCCCACATGATTATTTCACTAGATGCAAAAACGATTTTTGATAAAATTCAATATTCTTTTATGTAAAAGACCCTCAAAAAACTACACATCAAAGAGACATATCTAAAAATCAGAAGAGTAATCTATGAAAAATCTACTGCCAACATTATACCTAACAGGGAAACCTGGAAGCATTCACTTGAGAAACTGAAAGAGAAAAAGATGCCCACTCTTATCACTCCTATTCAACATAATACTAGACATCCTAGTGTGAACAATTAGACAAGAGAAAGAATAAAAAGGCAACCAGAAAAAGGAAGGAAGTCAAACTATCTCTCTTTGCAGATGATATAATTCTATACCTAGAATATCCCATAGTCTCTATCCAAAGGCTCCTAGAACTGATGAAAAACTCAGTATAAGTTTCTGGATGCAAAATCAATACACAAAAATAAGTAGCATTTCTATACAGCAATAATATCCAAGATGAGAACCAAATCAAGAACACAATCCCATTCAAAATAGCCATAAGAGGTATAAAATACATTAGTGTATTAGTCAATTTTCATGCTGCTATTAAGGAATACCAGATACTGGGTAATTTGTAAAGAAAAGAGGCTTAATTAGCTAACTCACAATTCTGCATGACTGAGGAGGCCTCAGGAAACTTACAATCATGGTGGAAGCCACCTCCTCACAGTGCAGCAGGAGAGAGAATGAATGAGTGCAAGCAAAGGAAATGCCAGACACTTATAAAACCATCAGATCACTCATTATCACAAGAACAGTGTGAGGAAACTGCCCCATGCTCCAATTACCTCTACCTGCTGCTTCCTTTGACACTCAGGGATTATTACAATTCAAGGGATTTGGGTCATGACACAGAGCCAAACCTTATCACTAAGGATATCACTAACCAAGGAGATGAAATAGCTCTACAAAGAGAATGGCAATCACAGCTGAAAGGTATCAGAGATGACACAAATAAGTGGAGAAACATTCCAGGTTCATGGATAGGAAAAATGGTATTGCTGAAATGACCACATTAGCCAAAACAATTTATATATTCAATGCTATTCCTGTCAAACTACTGATGTTATTTTTCACAGAATTAGAAACAGAACTATTCTAGTATTCATATAGAACCACAAAAGATCTCAAGTATCTAAAGCAATCCTAAGCAAAAGAGACCCAATGGGAAAAGGACTCCTTATTCAATAAATGATGCTAGAATAACTGTCTAGCCATGTGCAGAAAATTCAGACTGGATCCATTCCCTTTACCAGTTACAAAAATCAACTCAAGATCAATTTAAAAAAAAAAAACATAAGACTTAAACTATAAAAATCCTAGAGGAAAACCTAGGAAATATCATTTTGGACATAGGCCTTGGCAAAGATTTCATAACAAAGTCACCAAAGGCAATTCCAGTGAAAACAAAATACGTTAAGTGGGACCTAATAATAATAAGGAGCTTCTGCACAGCAAAGTGGACTATCAACAGGGTAAACAGAGAACCTGTAGAATGGGAGAAAATATTTGCAAAGTATGCAGCTGACAAAAGTCTAATATTCAGAAACTATAAGGAATTTAAACAAATCAACAAGCAAAAAAAAAAAAAACCATGTACAAAGGACGTGAACAGACAC
Organism: Saimiri boliviensis; assembly: GCF_048565385.1. Lineage (NCBI taxonomy): Eukaryota > Metazoa > Chordata > Mammalia > Primates > Cebidae > Saimiri > Saimiri boliviensis. The sequence goes on from NC_133463.1 coordinate 85,144,283, forward strand.
ATCTGAAGTATATAAGAAACTACAAAAAAAGAATTAACATGTGTTAAAAACACATACATCAATTTAATAAGCATTTGAAAATAATGTTCAACATCACTAATCATTAGAGAAATCTAAATCCAAACCACAGTGAGATACCATCTCAAAACAGTCAGAAAATGTATAATTGAAAAGTCAAAAATAACAATTGTTGGCAAGGTTGAGGACAAAAAGGAATGTTTATACACTGTTGGGGGGAATGTAAATGTGTTCAACCAAGGTAGAAAGCAGTTTGGAGATTTTTCAAAGAATTTAGAACAGAACTACTATTTGATCTTGCAATCCCGTTACAGTGTGCATACTCAAAGGAATGTAAATCATTCCACTGAAAAGACATAAGTTCTCTCATGTTCACTGCAACGCTATTCACAATAGAAAAGACATGGAATCAAATTAGATTTCTATCAGTAGTAGACTGGATTAAAAAAACACAGTATATATACATTATGGAATACTATGCAGTCCCAAAAAAGAACAGTCATGCCATTTACAGCAATATGGATGGAGCTCAAGGCCTTTGTGAATTAGTGAACAGAAAACCAAATATACCATATATCCTCACTTGCAAGTGAGAACTAAATATTGAGTACACATGCACACAAAAATGGAAAGGGAACCCCAGGGTCTACTTGAGCATGGAAGGTAGGAGGAGAGTGAGGTTCAAAAAACTACCAATCATGTACTATGCTCAGTACCAGGGCACAGTACACCAAAGCCCAGCAACACACAATTTACTCATGTAACAAACCTGCACATGTATTCCCTGAATCTAAAATAACCAATTGTTTATAACAATTGTTATAATAAAATAAATGTTGAAAAAGAAAAAAATATTTAATTGGGGTAGTGGAATAAATCTGTTTTTAGTAAAAATACTACAAACAACTTCTCAAAGAAATTAGAGATGATACAAACAAGAACATTTTATGCTTATGGTTATGAAGAATTGACATCATTAAAATTGCCATACTGCTCAAAGCAATTTATAGATTCAATGTTATTCCCACTAAATTACAAATGTCATTCTTCACAGAACTAGAGAATATGATTTGAAATTCATATGGAACCAAAACAGAGCCCAAATAGCCAAGGCAATCATAAGAAAAAAGAGCAAACTGGAGGCATCATGTTACCCTACTTCAAAGTATACTACAGGGCTATAGTAACAGTAAAGTATGGTACTGGCACAAAAACAGACACATAGACCAATGAGACAGAATAGGAACCCAGAAACAAGACCATACACCCACAACGATCTTATCTTCAACATACCTGACAAAAAGAAGGAATAGGGAAATGATTCCCTATTCAATAAATGGTGCTGAAATAACCAACTAGCCATATGCAGGAAATTGAAGCTGGATCTCTTCCTTACACCATATACAAAAATTAACTCAAGATGGATTAAAGATGTACATATGAAATCCCAAACTACAAACACTCTGGAAGACAACCTAGGCAATACCATTCGGGACATAGACACAGGCAAAGATTTCATGATGAAAATGCCAAAAGCAATTGCAACAAAAGTAAAAACAGGCAAATAGGATCCAATTAAACGAAAGAACTTCTACAAAGCAAAAGAAGCTATCGAAAGAGTAAACCAACATCCTGCAGAAAATTTTTGCAAACTATGCATCTAAGAAAGGTCTAATATTGAGCATCTATAAGGAACTTAAATAAATTTACAAGAAAAAAGCAAACAACCCCACTGAAAAGTGAGAAAAGGACATGAGCAGACACTTTTCAAAAGCAGACATGTATGTGGCCAAAAAACTTATGAAAGAAAGCTCACCGTCACTGATCCTTAGAGAAATGCAAATCAAAACCACAATAAGATATTGTCTCACACCAGTCAGAATGGCTATAATTAAAAAGTCAAAAAATAACAGATTATGACAAGGTTTTGGAGTAAAAGGAATACTATACACTCTTGGTGGGTGTGTAACTTAGTTCAAGCCTTGTGGAGGACAACTGGCGATTCCCCAAAAACCTAAAGACAGAAATATCTTTAGACCCAGCAATCCCATTACGGGGTATATACCTAAAGAAATATAAATTGTTCTATTATTAAGACACATGCATGTGTATGTTTATTGCAGCACTATTCACAGAGCGAAGACATGAAATTAACCTAAATGCCCAACAATGTCAGATAGGATAAAGAAAATATACACCATGGAATTCAACACATCCACAAAAATACACCATAGAATGCAATGAATCCATAAAAATTAATGAGATCATGTCTTCCAGGTACAGGGATGGAGCTGGAGGTCATTGTCTTTAGGAAACTAATGCAGAAACAGAAAATCAAATACCAACTGCCACACGTTCTCACCAATAAGTGGGAGCTAAATGATAAGACTTAGACACATAGAGGGGAACAACACACAAAGGGGTCTATCAGAGGGAGGAAGGTGGGAGGAGAGAGAGGATCAGGAAAAATAATTAATGCGTAGTAGGCTTAATACCTGAGTAATAAAATAATCCATACAAGAAAATCCCATGATACATGTTTACCAATGTAACAGCCTTGCACAAGTACCCCCAGACTTAAGATAAAAGTAAAAGAAATATACAGTTCTTTCATTTAATTATCAAGAATAGTACCTATCAAATGTTGGACCCCCTATAGCAAAGATTTCAAGATCAACAGAAGACAGCTTTGGTTTCAGAGGAAATTACAAACTAGTTAGGAAGACATGGATTTAAAGCGATCATTAGTGGCCCACTGTCTGACTCAGAGACTGCACAAACAGGATTCATTAGTTGTGCGCAGGGGGTAGGAAATTCAGTAAAAGGCTTCACAGAGAAAGACCTGCTGAGATTTTAGCATCAACACAGGATTCTTGGGTACACTAAACTCCCAGAATTCACCACTATACAACTCATTCACATAACAACAACAACAATAACAAAAAAAAACACTTGTACCATAAAAGCTATTGAAATTTAAAAATACTAAACCTATAAAGTTAATGTAGACAAAAAACACATTGTTCTCAAGCTGAACAAGGAGTACAGGACATTACAGAAAGAAAAATACATTTTTACAGCTCTTAGTATTAACAAAGAAAGCATGCGTGTCATTGGAAGTCTAAGTAAATGAAGTGACTAGAGTATAGGTATATACAGATAAGTGTTTTTAATTCTAGAGTTTCATAGGGTAGAGATCACAGAGGGATTTGAATGACATGCAGCAGAGTTTCAATTACATAAGGATCCAGCACAGCTGTGCCTATTTCTCTGCTTTCATGTGGGAAAATGAATACCATATCTTTCTAAGTATAGCTAATAGAAATATGTAAGTTTCTGAATATGGGTTTCTGGTCAATAAAGATTTTCATTCCAGAGTGTTTAATTAGTTTTCCAACATTCCCACACCTGACTTGGCTTGCACACGGCTGACTGGACAACCGTAGCATGGACATAAGCAGTAAGAGTGCATTGAACAGTTTATTAATCACTGAGGCCACTGAGTCTGGTCTTATGAACATGGGCTTCAGGACCCCTACTCTGCTGCTAGTTAAAAGTACAAAGATGCTTAAAACAACCTGATATGAGGCTTTCCGTGGAAAAAGCTATGGTAAGATGGAAGCAGGCACTAACAAGGCAACCGCGAGCAAGACCCGAGATAGAGCTGCTGCCTTCCATGGAACTTGAATCGCCTTTGCCCAAATGCCCTCTACTTCCTGTGAAACACTCACGCTCAGGACAGTCCCAACCACCATTTATCATCGCCACTGCGCTGATTTAGAGTTATAAGAAAAGGGAAATACTTGCTGAACTTAACCTTCCGTTAAGTGTTGGGGGTGAAAAAAGGGTAGTTCTGGCTATGCTGCATATTTCAAGAAAATATAACTGTACCTATATATTTTTAACTGAGAAACGTTTCTCTGATTGCAACATGCAAATAAAGTGCTCACAGACCCATGGAATTAACATAAGATAAAATTGAGCCCACCTTGATTTATTCCTTTTCATGCTAATGCAGTGTGAGAAATTATTGTGTTAGTAACTCTCTGAACATCAGTCTCCTCTTTGCGCCTTATGTTCAGCGTAACTTATATCCCCTGTCTGGCCTCTGGGGCACTATAAACACTGCCGTCACAAAAAGGGGTCTAATCCTAATCCAGTGTACTGAGCAGAAAGGGTCAAGTAGCTACCAGGCTTGGCCTCTAGCAAGTTGCTTAAATGTTCTTGTCTTTGGTGTTTTTGTCTCTAAAATACAATGACAGTCCTACTTATTCTATTCTATGAGATGACTTCTAAATACCTATAATGGTAATATACAAACAGTAGATTCCTTGCTTTCTCTTATTAGATTATTTATACTATAGCTAAAACATTATACTTTAGTGCACTTGAGAGTCTTAATAATAAAATACTGGCTCCTGTACATGGGCGTCATTCTATTAGTAGGCTCAGAACTGCTAAGTAGTCTATATAGATTTTTTTTTTGTTTAATTCACCAAAATTAAACATATGATTCTTTAACCCCTACCCAAACCCAGTTTTACAGATGAGGAAACTGAGACCAAGGAATCATACTTAATTTGCAATTCCATATTCATTCTATTGCAAATCCTGTGCTTTTATCTGGTCAAATGGGTCACTGACAAACGACTAGTAAACAGCGTGTCAGGATTTGAACCAAATATGAATTCTAACCCCATGGTGTTAGTTGTAAGGCTAGACTCTAATCTATAATTCTTTGTGCCTAGATTGGCTACTGAATACCAGGGTCTAATATGTGAGTAAAGAATGTTTCAATGAGTGTATGGATTAAATATATCCATAAAACATACAAAATATGTACATACTATTTACAAACATATGTACAAACTCATATTTATGAACACCCTATGATTTTTGTTGGCAAATATTCTAGAATTTAGCACAGCTAAGAAAACGTTTCAGGTATTTCCTGTATTGTGTTGGCAATACCCTCTTAATAGCTCTCCTTTGTTTATGTAATTTTGAATAAAAATAAACATTTTCAATTCACTTCAGGCTTATAGAAAGAATAATCCCACATTAATAAACTGCCATAGCCATCATTTACTTTGACAACATAAAAATCATACATGTGATAAGATAATGTATATACATTGTCTCTCTTAATGGTCAGTTTTCCTGTGTGATTACCTCATGAAGCATGCCTGTTCACCTTTATCTTATAGAAAGGAAACTGAGGTTCAGGAAAATTGGCTCATTTATCTAAGGTGTCACAGCTAATAACTTTCAGAACTATATCTTCAACCCAGGTATCTGACACCAAAAAATATTCCAACTCCAACTTCAATGCACACATTGCCTGCACTTATGTTAATCCATCTCTTCGGGATGGCAAATGTTCATCATATGATATAGATTTGTCTTTTGAAATGCCCAAGTGTGATTTGGAAACCGGTCTATAAATAAACAATCTTTGTCAAACTGGCCCAAAGCAAGAAATGACTGTAGAAATAGAGATTTTCCATTGTGGCTTCAAAATTGTGTTCTGTATGCTGTCAAATCTCTCAACCCACTTCTCAGCGCACATGCTCTCAGAATATCAGACTAGATAAAGGTTTTAATAATAAATCCCGACACTTCTGTTTCATCTGGGCTGAAGCAATGAAGCAAACTGACATTAAATTTTCCTTCTTTCTGCCTTCTTTCTCCACTTGGACCGTCACCTGAAAATTCCCAGCTCAATTTAACTGAAGGTTGTTCTGAGAGACCAAAGGCTAAGACATTTGTAGCTTAATGCATGACATAGATGGCAGAACTCTGATGAATTGGACAAATGAAACACTCCGTTCTGTGAAGGAGTACCTGTCCAAACTGTCAGGGTAAGGGTGGGGATGGTAGCTCTAGCTCATACGCGGCTTGCTAAAATCTGCAGCACATGTGTGTAGTGATGAAAGGTGAGAGAGCCCTGAGATTAACCAACGGAAATGCTTCAGAATCCTAAGAGTCAAGTGGCACCTGATGACACGACTGCCCAGTCTAATTTAAAATATGCTCCAACCAATGCTTTCCTGAAACTCAGCTTCCTCCTCTGCTAAGGTAAGACTAAGACACCTGTCTCTGAGCATCACTGGGATAAGGTTTATTAATTGTTTTGTAGTGATCAATTTAATAAATGGAACAGAGGTGACCATTAAATGGTAGAGAACATTATTGCAGTATTAAGTCATATATATATATATATATATATATATATATCTCCAATATGGAACATTATATAATAGTAGTCACTACAAAGTGCCAATGCAGGTTGAATTAGGCAAGACAAGGTAACAGAGAAGTCTGATGTGGTGGGGAGTAGTGTACCAATAAAACCAGGTAGCAAGGAAAGAACAAAAAGAAGAATTGTTCGGTGGTTCAGGACTAGGATTCTTGTCAGCCAGATCCTCTTTCTGCCATTTAACACTTGAATGACCGTGGTTGAGTTAGTCAACCTTTAAGGCTCAGTTTCCCTATCTTTGAACTAAGCACAATATTGATTTTATCTAATAGATTTTCTGCAACTATATATATACATATATTTTTATATATAAATATATATATAAATTTATACAGATTTCAATATATTAAATAACATGTTTATGTATTCTTTACATATATGTGCATATATTTAATATGCAATATGTATTATTAAATAGATATTTAAATCTGTGTATATTAAAATTATGTAAATCACTTAAGTGTCTGACACATAGTGAATCCTCAACCAATATTACTTATTTACCATTATTATTCATTAAACACTACGTAATACCTGACACATGATCAAAACATCTAAACTAATTCTCTCCACTGGCTATACCTCTAAGTTTATTTGTGTTTTTTCTCTAGCACAGGATAATTTACTTCATATGCTGTGCCTAACTTTCCCTCCGGTGACTATTCTAGGAGAATCTGGTAGAAAACTACAAGGCTTCTTGTGACCTATCATTAAAAATCTCACAACATCATGTCTCTTACATTCTACTGGGCTAGCAAGGCACTAAAGCCAGCCTGAGTTCAAGAGAACAAAACTATATACCACTTCTCTGTGGGGAGTAGTAGCAAATAATCTATAGCCATCTTTAACCTATCCCAAGGAGCAAACCCATAGTGAAAAGCTTCCTTAGTCTGCTTGGGCTGCCATAAGAAAATACCATAAACTAGGTGGAGGCTGGAAGTCACGAGATCAGGGTGTCAGCAGGGTCCTATCCTGGTGAAGTCACTCGTTCTGGCTTATAAGCTTTCTGACTGTGTCCTCATGTGGACTTCCTTTGGGAAAGTTCACTCTTTCTTCTTATAAGACTACCAATCCTATCAGATTTGGACCACATCCTAATGATCTCATTTAACCATTTTAAAAGCCCTGTCTCCAAAGATAGTCACATTGGGGATTTGTGCTTCAGCTTCTGAATTTTCAGTGGGCAGAATGCAGTCAATAGCACCATCAGAGAAAGAACAAGACACACATAACATCTCTTGAGCAATTGTATCCAGTCATCCCTGAAGCTATGTCTACCACCAGAATTCCTTAATGAGAACCATCACATTCTACTTTGTTTTATATAAGCCGATTTTGATCAGTTCTTCTGTTATCTGTAAAAAAAATTGTCCTGGTTGATACAACAGGCAAATTTTTAGTGCCACCTTACAGGTCGCCAAGGGCAAGAATGGGATTTATTAGAAGAAATTAGAGTCCAAACAGAAGCACGCACGGGAAATAGTGACATCAGTGAGTTCGCAGGATCTGAGGACATACGGCTACAATGGCTTAATTCCAAAAGGTCGTCTGTTACCAGATTGAAGCTACCTTTAAAACACAGGATATGAACTTTTTAATTTACTTTGAAAGTCTTTAAGGCATATTCAGTACCTGAAAATCAAAAGCAAAAAACACCACAATTGAATCAAAACACCTTCGAGCAAGTAACGTAAATGCCACTTTGAAACTCTTGAGTTTGATTAGAAATGTATTTATTCACAAGACTGATGATATTCAATTTCTTCTCTTTATGGAAGAGAAAAGCAATGGCCAGAGAATCAAAGCAATGTTTGCATCATGGAGTACAAAAACACTAGCTTTTACAATAAAGATCTTCAGTCGTAGTTAACATCAGCATAATGTTTCCCGCTTTTCAGAAAGCAGCAACTCTCCATTTATTATAACCCTGTCCTCACTCTGATTATTCACTTTGAAGGAAGGACACTCAGGGTGAGCCAGTGGCCCTGAAGGCAAAAAAAGAGGGGTTTCAGGCATAGGTAGGGAAATAAGGGAGTATCTCCAAACAACAAAGGTGACTTGACCTTTACTAAGGTAAGATGCTGAGAGTAGATGCCCATTAATCCCTGTCAAATGGGTCACAGGCACCTCTGTCAACCAAATGTGTGGCTGTGTACCTAATGGTGTGTGCTCAGCCAGGATATTAAGGCACAGAGAGCAATACATCTCCCTGCCGCCCTTCCTGCCCCTGCCGAATGCGTTAGGCCAGCATCCTACTCTGACTGCAGAGAAGAAAATGACATGTGCATAGAACAACATGGAAAGGAAATAAAAGTCCCTGAGCAGAGACAGATGAGAAAAATTATTTTATATGGTATGTTAAAGAAGGGACAGAAAATTCAGCAGGTTTCTGCTCTTAGAGGCCTAATAAACTGACCAAAACTAAAATAATTGTCCTAATGTTTATTATATGATAGTTTTCTCTTAGAAGGATACTTGTTAGCCACTTCTTTCATAAAAAGGATCACTTCTTTTTATATAAGTACTAATCATGTAATATATTTGTTAACCTAAGTTTCTCCCCTTCACTTCTAGTCTCTCTCTCTCTCTCTCTCTCCAGACGCGCGCGCGCACACACACACACACACACACGTATTCATGCATTTATTGCTTAATATCATCCATACTTAGTTTACATGTGTTAACATTCGCACGTATAACACATGTAAACTAAGTATGAATGATATTAAGCAATAAATGCATGAATATGTATTGTTACAAGTGACTTCATCCGCTTTTATTTGTGCCTTGTATTGTTTCTCTCAGTTAAAGCCCTGATTTAAAAATTGCCAAAAATTCTGCAGTTTAAATGTCATGGGCTACGAACAAAAAGAATGGATGAGATAAAAATGTTTGGAAAAGTGGGGGGAAAATCTGAAAATTTTAATAAAAACTCAAATTTGTGCTCGCTTTGGCAGCACATGTACTAAAATTGGAACAACACAGAGAAGATTAGCATGGCCCCTGCACAAGGATGACATGCAAATTTGGGAAGTGTTGCACATTTTTTCCAATTTGTAATAAAGATATTTTTTATATTTAAAAAACCCTCAAATTTATTAGAATGGTTAGGGAACTGGGAGTCTGGGGAATTGAATTTTCTATGAACTCCCTAATTTCAACTGTCATCATCATGATTGCAAATACCTAAGTCCCTAGTCTTCCTTCATCAACCTAACATGATTGCATCTCTGCTTAGTGCGTCCGAGTTCTTTGAGACCTTGGGCTCATCAGTGTTCACTATGTGGAATTTGATGTTGATATAAACGTTTTAGGAGGTAGAGTTCATTTACTTCTGAGTTTAGAATGCAAATACCCCTGAACTTTTTTGGTTTTGGTCGAATCTCAATATACTTATATTTGAAGCATCAAAATATTAGAGGAATTTCATAGTAATATAATATCGGTGATTATTTACAGTTTACTATGCATTAGGCATTGTGGTAGTTTTCCATGTGCATTACCTTATTTATCTCTGAAAGCCACACTAGGAGTTTGATACTAGGAATCATTTTTACAGATGATGAACAGGCCAGAGCAGAGCTTCTCAAGCATTAGTATTCTTTCAAACCACCTTGTGGATTAACATGTCAGTTCTGAATCAAATACCTTGTTTCAGGCCTGAGATTCTGCATTTTCAACAGGTTGCTAGGCCAATAGTGAACACTGGGTGGAAAGAGGACTTTGAAACGTTCCAGCCCCCTGGCTAGTTGAGAAACTAGACTAGCACTTGTGAATTCAGATAATCACCCTTGACCCCCATCAGGTTCAGCAAAATTCCATGACGTTTGTAGAATTCCTTCCCTGTCTATGGCAGACACTAACATTGTACTCCAGCGTTCTCTCTTTCCTAGCCAGGAAAATGAACCCACACCACTTCTCAATGAAAAAATTCCAAAAATTCACTGGTAATAAACCAATCAGAACTGACCTGTGACATGAATCTTGTTTTCATGATGCTACAGTTTCTATTTTGGCCAAAAGGCTTACATGTCAGTCTTCCTTGAAAAAAAAAAAAAAGTAAATCAGTTGTTTCTAAAATTGTTATTTAAAATGAATTCCATGAGAAGCATAGATTCTTGTAGTGATATATAAAAACAAAAGGAAAAACAATATCTATAATTTCACTACTCAGAGGCAAAGACTTTGCAGATATTTATTCAATTATTTTCTTGTACATGAGCATTTTTTTTACATAGCTTTGATTATACAGTATACAAAGTTTTGTGTTCTGATAAAATACATTGTCTTTTTTAAAATGAGTACATACTACTCCATAAAGCAGATACATCATGAATTAATTGAAAATTGTCTATGTGAGCCTCTTCTCCTGATTTTACTATTAATTTTCTAATTTTACTCTTAATATAAAACTAGGAATAATATATTGCTGCCAGGCTTTTCTTCTGTGAATCAACTTTATGTCAATTTATAGATTAGAACATTCTAAAGTAATTCTGACTGTCTCTTTTTGTTTTTCAATTTTGTATGTGCTTCAGAGGAGTAGGATGGGCCCTTTTAAGTACACATTTGACATACTTTACATTTTTCACTGATTCACTGCACCCATTATTTATACTTCTCACTACCTGATACACATTTGGTAGGTTTTTGTTTTCTACCCAAACATATATTCTATCTCAGCGATTGTGCTTCAACACAAAAACTTCTGTTTGAAGAGAGCTCTGGGTACAAAAAAGTAAAATAATTGAAATAATTATCCTTTCAAACCTTTCATTTTTTTCAGAAAAACTTAGCTCAACATGAATTCTCTTCTTGATTTGTACTTCACCATCTTTCCCTGCTGCCCACATCTTGATTAAAACACAAGAATGTAATTATCTGTTAATTTGGAGTCTGAACTGATTAAAATAGAAAGAACTTGCACAGGTCAGAGGTTATCACGGTGCATAATTAATTGTCCAACATCATCTTAATCAACATCTCTTCAGTTTGAGCAACCTGCATTTCTTGGACAGTAAGGGGAGGAGAGATGTGTGATTTAATCAACTATGCCAGAGTTGTCAGAAATGGTTTTGGGAGGCGTCATCCCCCAGTTATTAAAGAAAGAATTGAAGTGTTTCATCCTTCAGAGACAGGTCATGCATTACCAAGTTTGTAAGATACAAAGTCCATTATTGAATACAAGGCTTCCTGCACGTGACTAGCTTCAATTGGATTAATAAATTCAAGTATTAGATCTGAGAAGGAAAAATGTGCACAAATGAACGTAATCTAACATGAAAAGAACTATTAGCCACAAAAAGCCATTGATTTTTACACGTGTTAGATTTGTTGTGCTATTACCAATGTGCATTAAAATATAGGATCTGTCCTTTTTAAAAAATCACAATAATGTCACATTTTCATAAACATGTCATAGGTCAAATCAAATAAGGATAAAGAATGTGTGTTTTAGGTAAAGTCCGGCCATCTGCATTCAAATAATATAAAATCCTGTTCATGCTCTAGAATGCTACATGGACTATTCATGGATTTTTAGCATGGGGTCACAGAATTAATATGCCTTTTTTTCTTACTTAATTAGCATAACAATATGTTAAGGTGGAGATGATTGTCCCCATGTTACAAAGGTGGCAACTGAGATTCAGAGCAACTAACTGTCTTTATTACTGACTTGCTGGTAGGAAGCGGCCCAAGTTGAAACTCGTGTCCTTTGGTTTCTGCCAATCCTGGATATGGTGTGAAGTCGGCTACAATAGAGAAGCATTCTTGTGTTGCTTGATCACATGTGTGCATTGCTTTGATTCTTTCATCAGCTTCTTCTCTTGTTTTGTTTTGTTTTTTGGCTCCCTCAATTTGCCATACATGTCTGTGTCTTTGAATAGTCATGTCACTAGAAATTTTGGGTTATTTTTCCTGAGGCAGAATTATTGCTGTTTTTCCTTTTTTTTTTTTTTTTTTTTTTTAACTGATCTGTCTTTCCAAGTGAGTATGACTATTTGTGGTGAAGTTTGTGTGTTTTCTTTATGATTCCAATAACTTACATAAGCATCCAGCTCATAAAATATGTTTGTACAATAAACTAGTAAAATCAACAAATGTTTGCATGGATTGATGAACAAACAATGGATAGATAGATGGAAATATAAATGGTTGGATGAACAGATGGATAGAGGAAACTAGGCAAGGTTCCAAAGAGAAACTGAGAAGTAGCACATGTTGGGTTAATGCTGTGATTCGGCACTGGGTAAAACAGAGCTGCAAGTTGCTGTAAAGTGTTGAAGACTTTCCAGAAGCCTCTACACTCTCTTGCCAGTTGTTTTATTACCACTATTATAACAGAAGAACCCTTAAGGATGATCATTTATTCTGGTGTGGTAATTATTAAAATAATAGTTTTTATAGATTTTTGTCTTTTTTTATTGATGTATAATATTCGTACATATTTATGGTGTACATGTGATATTTTCTTGCGTGCATAGAATATCGAAAGCAAGTAAGCTGAATGCTGGTTAAGTCTAAAGTTCAGGCAAGGTCAGAAACACACAGAGAAAGTGAAGGGCAAAAAAAATAGATAGACCATGAAATGGATTTGTGGGAGAGAACAAGATAGTGGCAAAGTCTGGAGAGACAATTGGGAGAAATTTCGCTGATCTTTGATATGCTTATATTACTAGCGGAGAATCTGGACAGAGATTTCATAGAGAGCTGGGTTTCTGTCTCTCTTGTAGACCACCGCATTAGCATTTCTGAGTCACATGGCTACCCTGGGTAACATGCAAGTTTTTATGGATTCCTTAATTAACTGATAAGCCAGTTAATTTATATTAAACCATTATCAAGTGGGTTTTTTTTTTTTTAAAGAGTAAGGCCTTCAACAACCTGCCCACGACTCCATGTTTGTAGCCCTGCCCTGTCTCCCTGCTTATGTCCATCTCCTTAGTTTTCAGTTAACCAGGGGCCTTTCTGATTCTCCAGAGTAAGCTCCATATCCACCATTATAGATGCTTATACTGTACCACTTCTTTAAAGCACTCCCTACACTTACTGATATTGATTTGCTCTGAAGTCTATAGACCTCAAAGAAGCAAGGAATAGTTGATATACATCAAACATTTTCTGAGTACCTTCAATGTGGCACCAAATATTCAGCAATGAGGAAGAGAGAAGAGGTGTTTGAGCTCCTGGAGCCAGCATTTTATCTGCTGTTGAGACTGAACATGTTCTAAAAAGTGAAACATAAACATGACAAATACAGAAAATGAGCAATTATAGAAAGATAATATAATTATAGAAGGGTGATATATCAGAATACGCCATTTTTAAAAATCCATTTATCAGTTGATGGACATATGGGTTGTTTCAACCTTTTTATCATTATGAATAATGCTATAATCAATATTTGTATACAAGGCTTTGTAAAGACATATGTTTTCAATTTTCTTGGGTAAATTCCTAGAAATAGAATTGCTGACTTGTATGGTAACTCTAGATATAACATTTTGAAAAGCTGACAAACTGTTTACAGGGAAGCTACAACATTTAACATTCTCACCAGAGTACTTAAGGGTTTCCATTTTTCCATACGCTCATCAATACGTGGTAGTTTTTCTCTTTATGATTTTATCAATCCTAGTAGATGCAAAATGGTATCTCCTTGAGATTTTGATTTTGCCATTACTTTTAAGGCAAAAACTGCATATAAGTTTCTACTAACCTAATAACATTGAGTGTCTGGTACACCCCTTGACACTGGATGGTGAGGTGAGCCCTTTGAGGAGTAGCTGAGATCAAAATAACAGAGAACTAAGGAAACAACATTCTGTACAAAGAGAACTGTTGAAATTCACTCACTGTGGTTGGCAAAATATTAAGGAAAATATTAGGAAAATTTCTAAGATTATAGTCTCAAACCTTTTGGAAGGCTGAGAGGTTTTCATTAACAGGTTGAAGGCAACCTGTTCTTACCTTACAGCATTAAGTCATAGGGTGAAGATTAGGGATAATAGAAGCTTCCCCAGTTAAGTCTGTTTATCCCACATTTCTTTGTCTCTCACTGTACTCATGTAAACTTTGTGGGGGTGGAAGGAGGATTATTATTGGTGTTTGTTCTGGGCCTGGCAACCAAAATCTTTTATCATTTGTAAAATCACTGAATAAATGCAAGAAAGAACAGGGAGTAGGGGGTCAATTAGCTGCAATTGTTTTCTGAGAGCAGCTGACAAACCCCTAGCCCAACTCTTGCATTGTACTCTCCAGTGTAAGAGTGTATTTCATTCATCTGTAGCTGAGTCAGGATCTGCAGGACAGACCTCCACAGATGGTGATTAAGGTCTCAGAGAACATGTTTACCCAGTTCAAAGGCTTTAACAAGTCCAGCTTTGCAGGTCTGGGTAAGATGTTTGGATTATGTTTTAAATACGATATGACATTTGTCCCTTAAAATTCACCCTGTCAACAGAGTGGAGAATGAGTTGTTGTGACTCAAGGACAAAATTGGGTTTGTAGTATCTTCTCATGAGTGTAACTCTAATGATTGGGATGATGCATGGCCCAAAGCTCAGTAAATATTTGTTAAATGAAATAAGTGAATGAATTAGTCTCAGAAAGTTTATTCTTCACCATTGCAGATTATTCACACTCATAAAATTGAAATATTTTCCTTTCTCAGTATTTTTGACAAAAAAAGAAATCAGAATATATTCAGAATCATAGACTGGTTTGGAGAAAGTTTCTCCCGACTTTCTCATTCAGAATACTAGTCTTCTTAAAACTCTAAGAGCATCATTTTCCCCTACTATAGAAATTTCTCTCACTCATTTTTAAAATGTTTTCCAATATAACATTGCGAAATTAACTGTCACTGTAAACACAATTTGGCTAAATCTAACAAGACTTACAGTATTGTTTTCTCCTATATTTCTGTAATAAAATGTTCTGAATACAGATTAACATTATTTCCCCATTATTTGTTATTGTTTCCCCTGCTTGAAAACACAAACTGAAAGTTCTTTGATAAATGATTATAAAACTCATTGGGTTTTACTATATTGTCAGCAATTTCTGTTTTCTCATGAAAAATGCGATTTTGTAATTTTCTGAAGAAATACAGCCCAGCAGAACTTAGCTAATGCCTAGATGTCTGTGTTTTTTACTGAATGACTCTCTCTGGTTCCCTGCCTCATGTTACCATTACAATTGCCATCACTTAACAGAGTCCTTTGTAAGTGCTGCTTGCTTTTAGCCCTGGGCACAGTGAAGATTTGGTGTGAAGGTAGAGCCCCTTAGGCTTAGAAATCAGATGTTAATTCAGAGTCTGGTCATTTTGGATGTCTCCAGAGATGTAAAACCTCCAACTCATAGAGGCTGGAGACAAGCTCAAGAGCTAAAAGGTGAGCAAGAGTACAAAGTCATGCAGCCTGAAACGAGGTTTGTTTATATTTTAATAAACAATTACATGTTTATTCTAATATAATTGACATAACATACAATTTACTCCTTAAAAGTGTACCATTCAGCAATTTTTAGTACAGTTGCAGAGTTGTGTAAGCATCACCATTATGTAACTTTAGAAAATTTGTATCACCTCATAAAGACATACACTTGTACTCAGTGCTCATTGCGCCCTCATTGCATCACCTGAAAACTACTAATCTACTTTCTCTCTGTGTATTTGTTTATTCTGGAATTTTTATATAAACGGGGTAATACAATATGTGGCCTTTGTGGTTGGTTTCTTTCTCAAAGCATAATGTTTTCAAGGTTCATTCATTTTGTAGTATATATCAGTATTCTATTCCATTATGTTGCTAAATAATATTCCTTTGTGTGGATATACTGAATTTCCTTTATCTATATATGTCATCTAAATTATACAATTTGGTGACACACAGCAGTTTACACAATTTCCTGATAATATTTTAATTATTAGTATTTCTGTGGGATCAGTAATAATGTCTACTGGTTCATTCTACACTTTAGTAATTTGACTCCTCCCCTCTTTTTTAATATAATGCTTTGTCAGTTTTGTTGCTGGTTCTTTTCAAATAACCAACTTTGGGTTTCGTTGAATTTCTCTATTATTTTTTATTTATTTTCACTCTAGCCTTTATTATCTCCTTCCATCTGGGTGCTATGAGCTTAGTTAGGTCTTCTGTTTTGATTTCTTAAGTAACAAAGTGAAGTTACTGATTTGAGATATTTCTTCTTCACTTATATAGGTGTTTACAGTAATTAAGCATTTCCTTAGACGCATACCACACATTTGGGTATGCTATGCTTTTATTTTCATTCATTTTAAAGTATTTTAACATTTCTTTTAATGATTATCATTTGACCTATTGCTTATTAAAAATATGTAAATATTAATATAATATTTTTAAAAACATATCAATATTAAATATTAATGTTATATTATAATATGAAATATATAAATAATTTAATTCATATTAATACATTATATCAAATAATTAATATCATTATATTAATTATTAATTTCAATCACAATTAAAGTAAAATTATTTATTACTTATACTTTAATTACATTTATACCTAATTAAATAATTATTAATTATTACAAATATATTAAATATTTGATATTTTTTATATTATTAACATACATGAATATATTAATATAAATACTTATGTTGTGGTATATAATATATTAATATATTTTAAAACATTAATGTTATTTATAAATGCATTGTATTATTTATAAATATATTAAAATATATTTTTAAAATACCTGTCTTCACATATTTTTTAATTTCTCAAATACTTTTTGTATTGATTTAAATTTCATTTTGTTAGCTCAGAGAATGTACTTACAGTTTGTTTTAAGTATACTGAAGCTTGTTTTATGGCCTAGTATATAATCTATTCTGAAGAATATTTCATGTGTACTTGAGAGGAATGCGTATTTTGATGATATGGGGTAGATAAACAAATATAGATGTGTTAACACTGTAGTTGCTTTGTTTTTGTTTAAGTCTTCTGTTTCCTGTTGATCCTTGATTATTTTTTAAATTCATTATTGAAAAGTGGGATATTTAAACATCCAAATATCATTGTTGGTTTGTGTATTTCTCCACTCATCTCTCTTAGTTTTTCTCCATGTATATTGGTTCAGTATTAAGTACATGAAATGAGGTTTTGTAGAATATGACTATTTTCTTATGCCAAAGGTTCTTCCAGCAAAAATACTACCTTAAGACTTGTTGGCCAGGTGAAGTGGCTAATGCCAGTAATCCTAGAACTTTGGGCGGTCAAGGCGGGTGGATCGCCTAAGGTCAGGAGTTCAAGACCAGCCTGGCCATCATGGTGAAACCCCATCTTAAAAAAAAAAAAAAAAAAAAAAAAAAAAAAAAAAAAAAAAAAGACTTGTCAATCTAAAAGAATCAAAAGGGTCTGAATCAAATTTAAAGAAAATTTATTCAAGTGCAAAATTTGAGGATGGACTACTCAGAAAAATCAACTCCAAATGAATAGAGTCAGTTTTTTGAAGTAAGACAGTGAAGGATTTATTTATGTAGTCAGGGATGGATAAATATTTAGCATTTTTTTGAATATTTAGAAATTTTTAGCAAAATGTCATTTTTTTCATACAAAATTGGTGCATAATTATGAAAAATGTTGTTAGTTATAGGCAGTTTTTCCTTTTGGGAAGGGTATATTTAATATTTTTTATAGATGGTGTAATGGTTGTAGCTTTTCTGTCATCTTGTCTAAGCAGAGCAGGGGGGAGTTAATTTTTAACAAGGTTCATTATTTAAGAAAGCAAGAAGTTTTCATTCCTGACATTTAATTATCTGTAGTCATTGTACACAAAAAGGAACATAAGAAAATGAATTAGTCTATAATCTGAGAAACAGAAATTGTAACCATATGTGACTCAGATTACTGTTGTCTCTTTTTCAAGGGTTGAAGTAATTTTGGTGTTCTAACAGGTTTTAAGTTTTATTTATTTTCAAAAACTAGAAAATACATGACCTTTTACATATGCATACTACTCTAATCCTACTTTATACCCCTCATCTTTATGGACCCTAGTCATTACCAAACCCTAAATGCAGATGGATTGGGTGATTTGCCATTTACTGAACACATTATCCTGCACTCCACTGCATTGAGTTCCCAGCTATCTTCTTTCTTTTCTTTTTTTTTTTGTTTAAGACAAAGTCTCACTGTGTTGCCCAGCCTGTAGTGCAGTGTGCAATGGCATGATCTCAGCTTTCTGCAGCCTCTGTCTCCCTGGTTCATGTTTCTCCTGCCTCAGCCTCCTGAGTAGCTGGGATTACAGGCGAGTGCCACTATGCTCAGCTAATTTTTGTATTTTTAGTAGAGACAGGGTTTCACCATGTTGGCCAGACTGGTCTCCATCTCTTTATCTCATGATCCTCCCCACTACTTGGCCTCGCAAAGTCCTGGGATTACAGGCATGAGCCACTGCACCTGGCCCCAGCTATTTTATTATCTGGAATTTCTTCTTCTCTACCTACCTATACTTTTTCCAATCCACCCTGGAGTCATTAGTGTGAATCTCTTGTCTTTGGATTTCTCAAATCTCCAAATGTCTGCTATTGGCAGGGATAAGTACCTATTTGAAAAATATTTTTGACTAAAAAATGAATGTGTGAGAATGAATACTTGCATAAAGAAGTCTTTTTCTGGACGTTTAGAGACTTTGATTCATACATTGTTTAGTTTAACTCATCTAAAATTTTCTTAAGAATGTAACTCCCAATTGTTGACACATGATATTGAAGCAGTGCTGTTAATGAGAAGAGCACTGGCTATAAAATCAATATTCACAGCTCAAAATAAGAGTCCTGTCACTTACTATCCATATTTCCAAAGACTTACTTGCTAGCTTCTTAATTGAAGAGGTTTCACTTTTCCATCTATAATGGGGATTATGATTATATATCAACATTTTGTTATTGTTTATATTGCTATTATTGTTATATTTCTGGTTATGTTTTGTTATTTGTTTACTTTTTAGAATTAAATAATATATGTAATATAATATCTAACCCTAAGCGGATGGTAGATCCAGAATGGTTAGAAACATGAGTCTAAACTTGTGTATCTTTAAAAAATAAAATTGCCCAGGATAAGTAAATATGGTTTTTCCTCTCAGGGAAAAATAAATAAATAAATAAATAAATAAAACTAGAGGAAAAACTTTTAGTGTGTTGTAATACATTGACTTCAGAAAATCTAGTAGTTTGATCTAATGGATCTAAGTCTTGGAGGAAAGAAAAATCTTAATTTCTATCAATTGACATTAAGACACTGCATGTTCCCTAAAAATACATCAGAAACCTATTGGGAAGTTTTAAATTCTTCAAAAAAGCAAAAGTGTTTTGAATATTCTGTGTTAGATAGAAATCTAGAGAAGCTGGACAATACACAAGCATTTGTCATGACTCAACCAAGTGTGAAGACTGCATCACCAGTGAGGAGAGATAAAACATGTTACACACACAAACCCACATTTTACTTCATTATTTTGGGCTAATAATGGCCTCTTCCCATCAAATGTTTAAAGGTTATACCTTTTAAAAAAAAAAAAAAACAATTTCAACTGCACCTTCCATAATTAAAGATGTGAAGCTTCACTCATGTAAAACCATGGCTACTGTATTAGGTCCCCTTTAAGTCAACATTTGAATTTTGTTTTATAGTTATTCTGATAATCTATGGAACAAAAATCTGAAAAACAGAGTCTGCTTTCTGAATTTCCATCAGCAATTGGGTAGTTTATATAACTTATCTTAGGCCTCAGTTTCTAACTTCAAAAAAAAAATGGAGATGATTATTTCTTCACAAATTTTTACCACCAGAATCATTGGTAAATAGAAAGACAATATACTCTAAATGTCACTAAAACATATGCCCCATCAGGGAGAAATGCTCTGGGTGAATAAGTGATCTACTATGCTGTGTTTGCATAATTCCATTTCAAGAACTTTCAAGAACAAAATTATTATATTTTTGAGTTACCTATTCAGAACAAATTTGGTAAATTTTATAGCATAAAAGTTAAATTATGGGCACTGACATCAGATATCTTGCTTTGAATTCCTACTTTGTAGCTGTGTAAACTTTGGCATGTCTTGCTATTCTGTGCCTCAGTTTACACAGTTGTATGTTCAGTCTTTGAATAGTGCCTACCTCATCAGTTTTGTGTTAAGATTTGATATGGTTTGGCTATTTCCCTACCAAGATCCCATTTTGAATCATAGTTCCTATAATCCTCATGTGTTTTGGGTTGGACCCAGTGGGAGGTAATTTAATTATGGTGGCTGTTACCGCCCCATGCTGCTGTTGTTGTAAGGATACCCAAAAATGTAGAAGCAACGTTGGAACTGGGTAACAGGCAGAGGTTGGAACATTTGGAAGGCTCAGAAGAAGACACGAAAATGTCTTCCTGTTGTTACGATAGTGAGTGAGCTCTTAGAAGATCTGATGGTTTTAAAAAGTGTTTTTTTCCCTGTTTGTTCTACACTTCTACTTCCTGCTGCTGTGAAAAGAAGGACGTGCTTACTTGCCATTTCACCATGATCGTAAGTTTCCCGAGGCCTCCCTGGCCACACTGAACTGTGAATCAATTAATCTTCTTTTCTTTATATATTAGCCAGTCTTGGGTATGTCTTTACTAGCAGTGTGAGAATGCACTAATAATTAAATGAGAAAAACAAGCAAAGAGCATGTAATAGTGCCAGGTAAAATGAAAACATTTATTATTATTATTGTCATCAGTATTTTAATCATTATTTTAAAAGCTATCTTAAATAGCATAAATTATGCTTTTCTATATTTATGATCCCAGGAAATCTGGGAACCCAGACTGGATACCATTAAAGCCATTTGATTCTAAATTTTTGGGTAGCTCTCAGATTCTGTGACTATACATGACTTAAAGTGAAATAAATGACTCATGTCTTCACATCCATACTACCCCTCATAGTTTGATTGGGCATAGCTGTTGGGATGAAGCCCCCTACCCAGTATATGACAGCCATGGTTCAGTAAGAAGATAATCCCAAAATGATAGTCCCAGGATAAGCCAAATAAATACATAAGCTCTAGTGATTTTATTTGTTTCCATTAATCACCTCAGGGCCTGGCTGTATCCAGCATATAGTTGGCATCTGTAAATATTGATTGATTGAATGAAATAGCATGGGCCTTCAGAGATCTAGGAGAAATGACATAAACTGCTTAAGGTTTCTTCAAAAATGAGCTAGTATTTACAGGGCTCCTGCACTAGTTTCATCGCCTACAACAAGAAGATTGAGAAGGGCAACTAAGAGCCACGGTAAAAGAGGACTGTGAATAAACCATGGAGATTGCAATGGAATCAGAGACATCTTCATACTTTCAATGTCAGATGAAGACTAGTGTGTCTTGTAAGAACATCATTAGATTTCAAATTTTCCTGGTTTGGGAAATCCCACTCTGAATTTAGAAACTTAATTTACTCAGATTTGTTATGAGAATTAAATTTGACTATATATATATATATATATATATATATATATATATATATAAATATCTTATTGAAAACAGGGATGGCAAGCCCTTTGGGGTCTGGGTAAGAGTTACATTCTTTTTAAACTTTTGTTTTTGTGCTTATTTCGCTTCTATTTATTTTCAGAGCTTAAGCAAGTTCAAACCTGATAAATAAATGAATCAGTGCATAAATAAATAGATAGAGGTTGGATGGATAGGTACATGAATAAAAAAGTTTTTAAAATAAAGAACTATTCAAAGATTTTTTTTTAATAATCATGTCACAGTGCAGAGAGAAGGTTTGATTAGAATAAGATTCAAGAGGTCTTTTGACTTTGCAAAATACTCAAGAATGAGCATGTGTGCTTCTCTCAATTTCTCTTTGTGAATTTGTCCTGGCTTTATTCATTTTGATGCAGGCCCGGTATCAAATTTGTTTGAGTCCAGGTTACACCTGTCTCCTTTTGCACACAGCAGATCAACATACTCAGGCATGTGGAATAGTTCCAGTGATCGCAAAGCCAAGACAAGAATAGCAAATAACCTCTATGCAGGTGAAAAGCACAATTTCCTTGGAAACCAAAGTGACCTGGTTGTTACCAGACCATCTCTGCTTATTGATCTCCTACCTATAATTGAATGTTGATCTCTTCTCAAGAAGCCTTTTGAGTATTTCTTAAAAACAATGTGTTAACCTTTCATATATGTATTAATGTCATGCTTTCAATACATATTTACTAGCATATGTTGTTTAGTGGGCCCAGGTCAACATCTTAATCTAAAAAATTAAAATTTTAAGTCTCTTTGTTTGCTTGGAAATAATAAAAATCATATTCAGTAATAGAAATAGAAATAGGACAATCATTAGTACAATGAAGGCATAAGCAAAACTATTATTATGACGTTTATTTCTTATACTAAAAATAATTGCTATTTGCATATTATATTTTTCAGTTTTATAAAACACTTTTATGTGTTTGCATGTAGGATTCTCACAACAATATGAAAGTTCTTGTACTGTCTCTATTTTTGTTTTCATATAAGGAGCTAGTATCAAAGAGGCTCTATGAATTACTCAAAATGACTACTAGCGAGGAACAACTAGGATCAAAGCAAGGTCTTCTGACTCTTACTGCAGGGCTGGCTTCAGGGCTCCTTACTTCTCCATAATTTTCACCATTCTGAAGGCTGGGGAAGCTCTACCAAATCATGGCTGCCTTCATTCCAACACCTAACACTGTGTCTCTCAAGTATGCAATACATAGAAAACTGCAGGCTTTTGGAGTCTATGAGGCCTATTTGGAATCCCAGCAGGTACAATTTACTCTCCAGGCAGACTTGTTCTTAAATGACCTGAGCCTCTGGTCCCTTATCTGTAAGATATAGGTAAGAAAGTAAACACACACACACACATATGTATATACACATACATATATATATACATATCTATTGCAGATAGATAGAGATATACATGTTTAAATTAAGTATCATAGACATTTATATGTATGCACATATGCATGTATCTATGGTGAGTATGTATATATGTATAATGCATATATATACACACATACATATATATTATGTATTATAGATATGTATATTTATATACATATAGACACATATTTTATTGTATTTTGAAGATCAAATGGCAAAAATATATGAACACTTTGGTATAGCTCCTGTACCAATGTGGAGGGTGCACTACAAACATTTGTAGACTTTATTATCTATGTGTCTTTTTCTTCCAAAGTGAGGGCAGTAAGCCCTAAACGTTGTCATTATTTTAAAGTTCTGTGTTATTAGTTTTCTTCTGTGTTGTTTCCACATGAAAGAGTAAGAATTTGCATAAACTGTCAAGTCCAAGGTTAGAGAGTTGGTTAGTGCTGCAGTTGAGGCCAGACCTCCTAATAATCACTTCTGTTTCCCAGCCCACTGTCCTTTGACCGACGCTGTAGAAGAGACACCTATCCATTCTGAATCAAGCCTGTATCATTCACAAGTTTACTTCAAGCCTCATTGAAAAGCCAGCGGTCCAGACATGATTAAATGACTGATGGCAGCAGTTGTTAACTCATGACTTTTATATTTCTTTCTATTTCCTTTCAGCTGACTTGTCTGTGCAACCCGATCCCAAGATTGCAAAGGCAGTGACAATTTTTCTCAAAAGCCATTTCTTGAGAACTTTAAAGCTTTCTGGGCTGAAGGACACAGCCATTTCCCGGAAACACTATAGCAAATTTTCTCTATGTACTCATGTGTCTTCATTTGTCCCTTTCATATGTAAGATACTTTGAGAGAAGGGAAGGAAATTGTGTTTTTTTGAGAGATTATTATTTCCTAGGAAACACCACAGCATGGAGATATTGTGGAAAGCTTCAGTGTCTAATACATAAATGCTGCATTTAGTATGCACTGCTCACAGCCTGTTATCTATCTATTTAAACAGACATGGTCATTGTTAAATGTATACTAAAGAGTCCTCTGGACTATTGCCATCCACATTGACACCTGCAATCAGGGCTGACTCAGCCACTTTATATGCTCTTGGAGTGGTTAATAACAGGCATGGAATCTCATCATTGTAGTTCACTGAGTAAAACGGTTTAAACTCTGCACACATTCAGCACATCTATTCCCACTTTCTTACAATGTCTGGCATTCAGCAACCCTTTTCATCCCTGATTAAACTTCACAGCTGCCTTCGCTGTAATGTTTTATCTTTGTACACCCTGTCCACCCACCAGTGTTACTGCCCAGTAGTGCCTAACCACCACAGAGTCTTGCTTTGTCCATTTCACAAAACTCAAAAGACTAAACAAGCAAAAAAGTCTTTCAAGTGAGGTTTCCTTTCCTTTTGTTTTCTGCACTCACACTTCTTTCTTCTTTTATCTCCACCTTCCCTATCTATTCTCCACTTTCTGTGATTTATTAATATTATAATTAGCAGCAGCAGCAGCATTAGTAGTAGTAGTAGTGGTAGTAGTGGTAATATTGAACTTTGCTTTCCAGTGTTCTTAGTTCAAATCTTCCTCTATTACTGTTTGGTTATGTAAACTAGTACTTTACCTAAACCAGTATATCTTGCTCTGCAAAATATGAACGATGCTTATCTCAAAAACACAATTTTGAAGGTTAAATGGAATCATAAATTCTTATTGGGACAGTTTTTGACAAACAGTAATATTTCAATAAAAGGAATGGATTGTTATTACTGATGTCATCCTTTTTATCTACAACTCAAGTATTCTCAGGAGAAACATTCTTGCAGTTCTGAATTCAAAGCGATTTGAAGCATCACTGAAATGTCTTTGCTGACTCTGTATTAGGAAATCTGTTGACAATAGATTTGGAGGCTCAAGATAGAAACATTAAAGAACTGAATTAAAAACAAAAACAAAAAAAAACCTGGCATAATTATGGTGACATATGAATTGCTCTTAAAGACAACAAAATATATATCCTAGGATAAAAAGATCTACTAAAATATTTAGAGACTTCACAAGAGAATTAAGTTGAAGCCTTTGTACTACTTCACATTCCCTGTTTCTACATTAATCTGCAATTTTCATGTATTTTCACTAAATAATGCCGTATTATAATTTAAACTAAATTTGATGATAAACATTAGAAAACCAAATAGTAAAATTCCTACTATCAGGATACTTTTATTTTTATTTTTATTTTCAATTAGTCTAAAAGCTGTAAACTATTACTTAAGATAAGCTGTGCACCCCACTTTTGATTAAACATTTAATTTTAGACCAAAACATTTAATTTTAATCTCATTTTAGAGCTGATCCTCTGTCTGACCTTGGGCATATCACTGCCAACCTATAAAGCCGCAGGTGTTCTTCAGGTGACATTTTTTCCAACAAATGAACCAACCAAACAGACAAAAGCTAAAAAGTTTTTCTTAGAATCATATCATTAGAGATAACCATTTCTTGAAGCTCTTTTTGTCTATGAGTAATCATATAGAAGCAAAAGCTGAGATATTTTTTGATTAACTCAAAATAATAGAAGAAAATCTCACTGCATGATCATGAATTAGTAAACTATAACATCCTCTGACATACATAGACACCTCATTTTTTTTAAGTTCCAAGGTACATGTGCAGAATGTGCAGGGTATTTACATAGGTAAACATGCACCACGGTGGTTTGCTGCACTCATTAAACCATCGCCTAGCTATTAAGCCCAACATGCATTCACTATTTTTCCTGATGTTCTCCCTCCCCAATCACCACCCCCCTGAAAGGCCCTAATGTGTGTTGTTCCCCTCCTTGTGTCCATGAGTACTCATTTTTAAGCTCTCACTTATAAGTGGAAACATGCAGTATTCGGTTTTCTGTGTCTGTGTTAGTTTGCTGAGGATAATGGCTTCCAGCTCCATCCATGTCCCTGAAAATGACATGTTCTTGCTTCTTTTCATGGCTGCATAGTATTCCATTGTGTAAATGTATCACATTTTCTTTACCCAGTCTATCACTGATAGGCATTTGGGTTGATTCCATTTCTTTGCTGTTGTGAATCCATTGTGAATAGTGGTGCAATGAGCACATTTGTGCATGTATCTTTAGAACAGAATGGTTTCTATCCTTTTGGGTATATACCCAGTAATGGGATTGCTGCATCAAATAGAATTTCTGGTTCTAGGTCTTGAAGAAATTGCCACACTGTCTTCCAGAATAATTTAATTTGCTTTCCCACCAACAGTGTAAAAGCATTCATGTTTCTCCACAACCTAGCCAGAATCTGTTGTTCCTTGACTTTTTAATAACCACCATTCTGACTGGCATCTCATTTTGGTTTTGACTTGCATTTATGTCATGATCAGTAATGTTAAGCTTTGTTTCCTATATTTGTGGGCTTCATGAATGTCTTCTTTTGAGAAATGTCTGTTCATGCCCTTTGCTCACTTTTTAATGTTTTTTTTTTCTTATAAATTTAAGTTCCTTGTAGATTCTGGATATTAGTCCTTTGTCAGATAAATAAATCACAAAAATTTTCTCCTATTCTGTAGGTTGTCTGTTCCCTCTGATGATAGTTTATTTTTCTGTGCAGAAGCTCGAAAGTTTAATTAGATTCCCTTTGCAATGGCTTTTGATGTTTTCACCATGAAATCTTTGCCTATAATGTCCTGAATAACATTGCCTAGATTTTCTTCTAGGGCTTTTATAGTTTTTGGTTTTACATTTAAGTCTTTAATTCATCTTCAGTCAATTTTTGTATAAGATGTAAGGAAGGGTCCAGTTTTAATTATCTTCATATGGCTAGCCAGTTATCCCAGCACCATTTAGTAAATAGAGAATACTTTCCCCATTGCTTGTTTTTGTCCAGTGTGTCAAAGATCAGATGGTTGTAGATGTGTGGTCTTATTTATGAATTCTCTATTCTGTTCTGTATAAAGATACTTGGGAGGTAGAAAGTCCAGCAAATAGCAAATAAGAATTCCAGAAAAAACACTGGGAAAAGTCAAATCCTAAAGATGAAATAATGAATACTTCAAACCTGGAAAATAAAAGCAGGAGTCTATAGATAATAAGAACACTAAGGATTACATAAGCAAGGTGAAAATTGAACACAAGCAAAGAAAATGGTATAACAAAGAAATGCTGAGCCAATAAATCTTCATATGCATTCAGATATCCAAATAAACATTGACTATAGTAATATGCGTTTGGTGGTGGTAGTAGTAGATACTTTTTGTTTCTTTTATTCCATTTGTTCTAAAGAAACTAGCATTTATTGAGTGCTTACACTTTGGCATTACAGTAACGTGTATGAACTATTTTAATTCTCATAACAACACTATCATACCATTACTATAATTATCTTTATATTATATGCATATTAAAAAAAAACAAAGAAAAATTAATCCATTACCTAGCAAAAACAAGTTAACAAGCAGAAGCGTACAAAATTCAATCCTATATTTCTGGCTTCAAGCCCACATCTTAGCTGCTAGGATGTAGTATTATACTAGTTAACACAGACAAGGATTACTAAATTCTCATGTTTGTAGTCGTCAGTGTGTTAAACAGTTCAACATTACATTAAGTGAAAGAAGTATGAAAAAGGAATCAAATATCATTTGATTCCATTTATATGAAATGTCCAGAACAGCAAAGCATAGAGACACAAAGATTAGTGGTTGTCCAAGGAGATTAGTGGTTGTCTAAGGAGATTAGTGGTTGTCTAAGGAGATAAGTGGTTGTCTGACACTGGGGGTGTGGGGTAGAGTGGTATAGGAGGGTGATGGTTAAGGAATATGGGGTTGCTTTTTGGAATAATGAAAATATTCTATAATTGTTTCTGATAGCAAAAACACAACTCTGTGAATATGCTAAGAGCCACTGAATTACACTCTGAAAGAGTAATGTGTATGGTGTGTGAATTAGAGCCAAATAAAGCTATTCAGGTAACGTTCATGCCCAGCATTTGAAAAGATTGTATCTATCTATCTATCTATCTATCTATCTATATATATATATCTTTCAAACATTTAGAGAGGAAAAATTCTAGTAATCTTATAGAAAGCTTGAAACTAACAAATTATAAGTAAAAGGATCATTAAAAATAAATAATAAGACAAAAGGTATAGTATATATTTAATTTCAGTAACTAGACAAATTCCCTTGTTAAAACTAGACATTTTTAGAAAAGCTTTAAAAATCTAGCTATGTTTTATTTGACATAAATATTAACCAAATACCTCACAAGAGATTTGAATAGATGAAGAAATATTCTAGATAAATTTTAAGCTAAATAAATTAAGTATAACAATAGTATTATTGTACTAATTTAAGTGGGTACAAGAAGTATTGAGACAAGTCTATTATTTAATGATAAGTAGAAAAATCCACCCAGAGTATGTAATAGCTGTAAACTTTTATGCACTTCATTTTATCTTGGGAAAGACAAAAAATAAATCAAAGTAATAAAATTAGAATACTTATGATCAGATAGTTATCATCACTATAATGAGACCCTAACCCCTAAACATTCCAGTAGAAAAGAGTGGGATTGATGAGCATGAGGGACTTTATATAGTGTGTATTTGGAAGACCTCTTATGAACTGCAATTAAGCTGAGATCCTAAAGAATAATTGGAAGGAAACACAGAAATGTCTAGCTCATAAACATTGGGACAAGTGCCCTGAGGAAGAAAAGAGCTGCTATTTTAAAGAGTGAAAGATAAGGTTGGTGTGGCTAGCCAAGAAGACATAATAAAGGTATTGATGAGACTAAGAGCAGGTCATTAAGGAGATTGCAGGCAAACACTTAACAAATTTGAAATCATGCTATTTGCTATGGTAAGTCATGAGAGCATCTTAAGTAGGATGATTAATTTGGAGATCAGAAAGATCACAGTGGTTTACAAAGATCCTGGATTGCAGAAGTATATTTAGCACAAGCCTTTGGAGACAAATGCAATAGATGACAATGGCTACCCTTCAGGATGGTTGCTAGGTAGGGAGATAACGGTGAGAGGCGGGATTCAACAGACTCTGAGGACAGCATCTACGGAATTTATTGATGTTTTGGTCATGACAAAGACAGAAGTCAGAGGAGATTTTTCAGCCAATGCACTGTGTTCAGTCTCTGTCATGGGTATTGGGTACTGATGGGAATTCCTCACTTGGCTCTGAAGGAGCGGTCACTGAGCCTCGTCTTTTGCTTGAACTCCATGAATATCAAGCTTGTTTCCAGGGTTGCTCCGCTTAACATGGCATGGACTTCCAACTTCACTCTCTCGTTTCTTTTCAATATTAGTCAAGGAGAATATAAGCAGACAATAGTTACTCCTGCCTGCTCTTCATCTGCTATGTTTTTTTTTCCTTTTGGGATCCTCCTCCCTAGAGAAAGCAATGCAGCAGCATCACCAATCTACATAGTCCTACCCTTTGTGTCTTTATTGTAAAGTCATAATTTAATGAGAGAAAAATCCTGTAGATTAATGAAGAGCATGAGCTATCTTTTAGCAGTAGAACTTGAGAAACAGGAAGCTCCTCTGTTTACTGTGATATGAATTCTGTGACTTTAGGTTAGGATAAGTGACTGAGAGAAGTGTTTATCTTCCTCCAGTGTTAGAGATTATTTCTAAGCAGATACAAGATATAGTTACATACATGCATTTAATTATCCTTGGTTCTGGCAATCACTATTTTGTGCATTTCCTTTCTTTCCTTTTTTAATATAATACATTTCCATTTAAAATCTCATACATATATTCTATTGGGAAAATGAGAAATACTTAGTTAAAATCTGCATTGAGATTTCTGTAGGAAAATTTCACACAAAAAGTTGATTGTGGTATTCAACAAGGAGCCTCATGTAGCATCTAAAATAAAGGCTGGCCTGATTCAAAACAAACACAAAAAATAATAATAAGTTGTTTAGAGTCTGCTAAAATTATTCTCTGCATTAATTAAGAATCAGCACACTAGCCAAATTTGGAAAAGACAACAAAGTTTAAAATACATTCCATTTTTTGATTTTTAATTAAAAACAATTATTCATTCAGTGAGAGACAGACAAATACAAAACCTATTTTTAATTAAAACCAACTCAAATGCATTTTTGCAAAAGTGGACTGGCTTGGAAAAAAAGACTGAATTTTAAATAGACAAACTAAATGAAACATGCTATTACTCTTCTGGTGATAAAATATAAAACTTACTATAAGAAAACAGGTTTTTAAAAATACGTTTTTCTTAAAACTTCCATGTATATTTTCCTTTGTAAATACTCTTTCCACAAGGAATATCTGATATTTGATATTCCACTAGATTTGTTTAGTTGACGCACTCTTCTCTGTATCTTACTGGATTCTTATAGCAATCTTGTGAATTACATTAGAAAGTCTCTTTGTCTTCTTTTATGTAATACTGATTTGTCCAAGGTTAACATAGCATGTGAGTGGCAGAGCCAGGATATTAACCTTGTAATCCTGTGAGTTTTTCCTCCTTTAATTTCTTTATGCTTGGCATAATACAATAACATAGGGTGTACCCTGAATTTTTCAGGACATTTATTCCAAGGGTGCCACTGTTCCCACTTGAATGATTCAGTCATATGCATACTTGAAGTCACATTTTAAGTTAGAAATTATGGTAATTATAATAAATTACTAACTCCATCTCTTTTCCAAAATCATAAACAACTACAAAGCTTCCTGCAGTATTGAGCAATCGAAGATAGAGGGAACTCTGTTTTTAAAAAAACCGAAAAATAAGGCAACTTATAAACAAATGTCATCCATTTCAGCTGGTCATTGGCTTCTCCTATTTTACTTGGAGAAATGCTCTCTCTACACAATTCTTCAGCAAAGACTAAAATTTAACATTTCAACAACTTGATGTGATAGCTGTAACCTTTGAGTAATCATCCTGTCACCCAGCTCCTTGCTTCTAGAATGTTAGAAATATTAACCAAAATTTAATTAACACATCAACATTCTTGTTTGGAACAGTTTAATATTTAATTCTATCAATTTGAAAAGATTAATATTTATAATAATCTTCTTTATCTTGAAATCCAATCCATTGTGTTCTGAGGACATTTGGTTGTATTTAATATGCTCTGTGAAGGACACAGATTAAATCCCCAATGTGTGGCATTAAACATTATAAAAGTGGCCTATATTCCTGTGAAAGAAGAATCCCAGTTGTGATGTTATTAAAAGAATAGATATTTACAAATGTAATGCTGTTATCTGGAGAGACGTGGAGTAAATGCCTAAGATGTGGCTTCCACTGAGCATAAGGTGTAAAAACAGGCCACCTTTTTTTTTTTTTTTTTTTTTTTTTTTGAGGCGTAGTTTCGCTCTCGTTACCCAGGCTGGAGTGCAATGGCGCAATCTCCGCTCACCGCAACCTCCGCCTCCTGGGTTCAGGCAATTCTCCTGCCTCAGCCTCCTGAGTAGCTGGGATTACAGGCACACGCCACCATGCCCAGCTGATTTTTTGTATTTTTAGTAGAGACAGGGTTTCACCATGTCGACCAGGATGGTCTCGAACTCTCGACCTCGTGATCCACCCGCCTCGGCCTCCCAAAGTGCTGGGATTACAGGCTTGAGCCACCGCGCCCGGCCCAGGCCACCTTTTAAACATGTTCTTGAAAAGCAAGGACTCTTACTCTTCTCATTCTGTGGATGAGAAGAGGCCTAGCAATTTGAGAGTCTGAGATTTCATGAGGCCTTGCAAAGTGGGGAGCCATTAAGAACAATGACTGGACATCAGTCTCTTGCTCTTTGTGACAATAACTCTCTGAATATCTTCACCGGCTCTTCCCAAAATACCTTCCAATTCAGTATTTGTTTGGTTTCCATCACTTCTCTATTTTTTGGAACTCAAAAGATATTTTTTGAATGAATGATATCTGAGTGAGCAGATCAAATGTCCTAAGATCTTTTTAAGACAAAACTACTTTAATATCCATTTCATCTCTATCACTGTATAGTAATCAAGAACACTATGAATTTAACCTTTCTGCAACCCAGTTTTCTCACCTACCATGATTGAGGTAATAATACCTCACTCAGGAACTTATTCTAATCTTGAAAAATGTTGTCATTTACAAATGTCTCTAGATCAGTGCCTGACATATATAAGATACACAATATGTAAGGATTTCTCTTTTTCTTTCAAAGGACTACTAGAGCCAGTCCAGGCTCTGAGGGTCTGAGGGTGACAGAGAGAGTGGACCCCAAAAGTGAGGAGGGGATGGCAAAGCAAACTGAGGGCAGCTTGACTGCCTGAAGTTACAGCTGCAGTGTCTCTAGGCAGGACTTGACTGTGCCGTGGTGAATCACTGAAGACGATGCTTCGAGTAATTAAAGAAATCTTGGCTTATAAAATACAAACTTGAATATCAGAGAATGCAAATTAACCTCTGGACTTCTGGTGACCATGATCTATGGTAAATAATGCTATTAAACAAAACTGGAATAGCATATTGATTTCACATTTTGAGGAATCTTGAATGAATGATACAATTGTTCAATTTTTCCTGGTCAATAATAGGGACTGATGATATTTCTATTTTTTTTTTTTTTTTGAGACGGAGTTTCACTCTTGTTACCCAGGCTGGAGTGCAATAGCGCAACCTCGGCTCACTGCAACCTCCGCCTCCTGGGTTCAGGCAATTCTCCTGCCTCGGCCTCCTGAGTAGCTGGTATTACAGGCACGCACCACCATGCCCAGCTAATTTTTTGTATTTTTTTTTAGTAGAGACGGGGTTTCACCATGTTGACCAGGATGGTCTCGATCTCTTGACCTCGTGATCCACCCGCCTCGGCCTCCCGAAGTGCTGGGATTACAGGCTTGAGCCACCGAGCCCGGCTCTGATGATATTTCTAAAAAGCACAGTGAAACAACTTGACAACGCAAAGGTTGATTCCATTTCAGTGTGGAAGTGATAAATGAGTGGTTGGAAAGATTAGAGTCAGGGAGGCCAATGATGATGATTGTTTAAAAAGATCAGTCTCCCTACAAAATAACCTCTTCTTGAAGCCATATCTGTGTCTAATATATGCATCACAAGTCTCTTTTCTCTTGAATATAATGTTGATTTGTAATAGAGATGGAGTTGGGAAAAAACAT
Source organism: Saimiri boliviensis (assembly GCF_048565385.1). Taxonomy (NCBI): domain Eukaryota; kingdom Metazoa; phylum Chordata; class Mammalia; order Primates; family Cebidae; genus Saimiri; species Saimiri boliviensis. The sequence goes on from NC_133463.1 coordinate 85,177,686, forward strand.
TGTAAACCCAAGCAGTGACTGTATAATGCATGTCACTTCCTTGGGGATTTTCTGTATCTTTAAAAAATATATATTCCTAGAATAGCTACCATATCTTACAGTTCTTCAAGTTATTTTTTCCTGATAACTTTTATCTTCCTTTGCCTATTAAGCTCATTTTATTTAATAAGGTCTTGTTTGAAGTGTTATTTATTGAGCACTTCCCAACTATGAAGCATACTTACTAAACATTTTGCATATATTACCACAGTTAATCCTCACAACACATCTCTGAGCATTGCTTCCATGTTAGAGACAAGGATGCCAAGACTGAAATGTTTAGTTAACTTAGCCAAGGTCAAAGCTACTCTACAAGTCATTGACAAGAAGATAAAGCCCATATTCTGTGCAGAACAAAAGTCTATAGTATCTTTCTTCTTGAAGTCTAGCCTAATTCAGAAAAAGTAAAGAAAATTATCTTTGAAGTCAGAAAGATTTCAGTTTGAATATTCTCTTTCTTTCTGTTTCTCTCTCTCTGTCTCTCTCTCTCTCTCTCTCTCTCTCTCTCTCTCTCTCTGTCTCTCTCTCTTTCTATTATAAGATCATTTGCCCAAACTCTTGGTACCCTTATTAGTAAAATGAAATTAATAGTATCTACCTAATAAAGCTTAGGCTGAACTTTCCCTAAAGTAGCAGTTGTAGAACAACTAGCTGGGTGATTCCCAAATGCCAAGTGCCTTCCTCAATGCTGTATCTCCTTTGCAAAAACTCCATTGTATTTCAGTGATTTGTTAACAAATCTGCCTTCTCTGGTCTGGTCAAGTGTTCATACCAAGAGGGTAAGAAAGTTTTCCCACTAATGTTTGTGCCCCGAGTCCTAATTCAACCTGAAATTTAGGAGATGGGCAGTCATTTAATGAACATTTGAGTAAGTAGGCAAAGGCATAGAGTGCCCTCTTCTGCTTCAATCACTTCTCCTAAATTTTGTTGGAAATAATAAGGAATCGTGTGTAGAATTTTAGAGAAGAGTCCTACTCTGTGTGTGTATGTGTGTATGCACCTGGATGTAGCAAAGAGAGGATGGGAAACGCTCTCCAGGCATGCTATAATATAATGCATAAACCAAATTACAGAAAATACAAATAGAAATTAGACGTGTGGTAAACAGAAAGAATGGAATATAATAACCAAGAGGACTAGTGAAGCACCAAGTTGGTCTCTACACTCCCGGGTTACCATGGCAAAGAGCAAAACACGGTAAGCTACATAATTCTTATTATCAGGAAGAAAGACGCCTACTTAAGTTTTTCCTGGCATCTAATTATAAAAACATGTCATGAAAGTTGCTGTGAGATGCAGACCTCAGAGGAACATAAGCATAGAGAAGAAAATCCTCAGAGCATCACAGTACATCTGTGAGAATCACTGCACACCAAGTGCAGTCCCTCTCTAATCCCCACGTTAAACTTGTTTTTTGGAACATGAAACATTTAACACATACACCTCTAACTCACATACACTTCCTCTGGCATGGGATCCACTTAGAATTTTTTTTTTCCTTTCCTGTACTAACCTGGCAAGGGGTTCGATCATGCCTGACCAATGTTTCCACTCAAGGACCCAGCATTCCTGGCCTGTTCAGAGTGAAACAAAATTCTCGTTCTCATATTCAGCTCTGTGTACCCAAAACTCAACACAGCGCCTGTCACAGAGCAGGTGCTCAGGAAATGCAGAGAATATGAAATTGAGGGGTGTTGTCTTGTTAAACGGCTGAAATAGTGTAGGACCTCATAAAAGTTCTATCTAATGGACAATATACTTCTGTCGTGATTTCGCTATCAAAGGATGAATGTCAACTTAGACTTCAGCGAGCACATTAGTCCTGATTCAAAAGAGGAAATTGCTCTCCTTCATTCTGCTAAAGAGTAAACTTCAGTTCCTTAGCCCTGTAGTTAAATCCCTGCATGAGAATACTAACTTAAAGTGATAGTCTCAATGGTATCCGCATTTTAAGGATCACACTCCCCTACTCGTAAAAGAATAGTTGGGCATGGATCACTAATATACATCTAACTATTTAATAATTACATGCCAGAATCACTTTGTGAAGGTAGTTCCTGTACATTTTTGGACCTGTATGTTTTGGACCCAAAATCTCTGTTTTTTCTCCTTTCACATTGTGTCTGCTCCATCATCCACAACTTTAGATGTTAACAGATTGATTGCTAAGAAATATTTAATTCTCTTTGCTTTTTATACCATCTGTTCCCACATCCTTGAAAGATCTTTAGTTGTTTTATTGTCCAGTATCTTGAGGACATTTAAAATGTCACCTCCTATATGAAGACTTCCTTGGACTTTTGTTTGAATTAATAAGTCCTCTGGGCTTTCACAAGCATTTTGCTTAGGTTACACTCTTATTTCAATATGCTTAATCTGTTTGTTCTCCTAGATTTAAAACTCTTAAACTGTTAAAGACAAAGACCAAGATTTTAAACGGAAAAAAGCTTTCTGACTTCTTTGTGAACTCGGATATACACACACACACACACACTCACACACGCTATACACACACACACATAAATGCATACATATATATGGTGATATGTAATATATATACATAAAATGCACACACACACACACACACACACACACACATATATATACACACATTATACCCTTCACTCATGTGTTTCTTTGAGTTTCCAGTGTTAAGCTCCCATAATTTCTAACCTAAATTCAGTAGTAAATTATGCTCTTTTCTTCTGCAGTCTCCTGCATTGAAACTATTTTTTAAACTATTTGGAGCTAAAGCTATGGTGTGTTTTTCTATCATAATGTTTGCTATTTCCAACAGACTTTTAAAGAAGTGAGAAAAGGTGAGAAACTCCATTTGACAAGAAAACAGAATCTTTAAGAAGCAGACCTGCTGATAATCACGGGGCTGGTGAAAGGTAAGCCTGGGCACAAACAACATTTAGTGGCATAAAATGTAGTTGACTTGTGTGTGAAAGTTCTGCAGGGAAGTAACTGGAGGAAAGTGGGATTTTTATTATCAACAAAAACAATGCAGCTTCCCACTGGAGATATATTCATCCATTGTTAAATTTTGGTTTTGAATGAACCAGGAGCTATGTTTAAATGACTGATGAAGACATTTTCTATGACTGATTTTTATGAGACTTAAGTAAGTTAGTGGGCCTGAGCTCTAAGAAAAATTGCAAACATATTCTCTTTTCCTCACATTAATTGTGAGAAGCAGTTGGCTTAAACTTAGAATAAATAATTGGACTGTGGTCTGAGATACTCCACTAACCTACTGTGTTATGTAAGGTAGATTATCCAACCTTACTGGGATTGAGTTCCCTTGTTTGCTAAAAATAGGGAAGTTGGAGAGCTGCTCCTGAGACAGCCTGTCCAACTTTGAAAGCTCATATAATTCCATTATTCCATTCAGCTAATGAAGTATGGGTGTTAGCTGAGAAGTGACTTCTTTTTCTTCAAAATGACTCATTTTTTCCAATAAATGATTTATCTAATCTAGTTCCCAGGAAGAATATTTATTTTAGTCTGATGTACAGTGTGCATTTTGCCAGTAATACAAGTTTCAATAGTTAATGAGCCATGACTATTTCTAAGTATGATATATCTTTGTCTTTCCTCAGCTTCAATGGAAGAGCACCTTGCTGTAATTGACTTGAAAAGGAGGCTGTCCACCACTTTTAATTTCAAGGAAATTTGCTTAAGCCTCAGATTCTGATAGGATTTGGCTCAAAATTAGAGGTGTTTGTAATTGTATGTGTCGCTTTTGACTAATAGCTGATTCCAGTATGAAATCCTATTCCTACTTATATTAAATGATGATTACCACTGTATGCTTCAAACTTTGGGCCTGTAACTCACATCCATGCACACACAAATTTTGTGGCTCTCCACCCGAAAATTAGGACACTATGTGGCCCAGTAAGTCCCCAGGTTAGGACAAGACATGACATGAATAATCTTTCTCCAACCTGCTTTTGTTTTTAATTGTTTCCTTCTCCATCTCTCTTGTGATCTCTTTTTTTGGACAATGCTTTCCTCCTTTGCACCCAGTGAGATATTTGACTTTTCTGGCATGATTACAGGCTCTTTGTCCTAGGACAGGTTTATTTTCCTGTTCACTCCTTACAGCTTGTAATTGAAGTTACCCTTGGAACTGGTCAGCCTGGCTAGCTTCATGCTAGATTTATTCCATATCCTTATGAAAGAGGATTTGGTGACTACAACACCAAAGGAGCTTAATCCAAATTGTCTGAGTAAATGAGATAATATATCTGACAACACTTGTAAACTAAAGAAAATTAGGGAAATGTTACTAGAGTTGCAAAATGGTCTTTGATGTTACTAAATATATATATATATATATATATATATATATATACATATGTTCATGAGTATATAAGTATGCATATGTGTGTGTGCACATTAATACATATGTGCATGCTTATATAGATGCATGTGCATGCACAGATATGTGTATATGCCTAGCTATGCTGTATATCTATATTTATGTGGAAATATGTATGTGTAAGTATTAGGTATATATTTGTATGTGTATGCTCTATGTATGTATTATATATACATATTTGTATCTGTATATGCTATATGTGTATGTATTATGTGTCCATGTGTTTATACGTGTCTGCTATATGTCTATGTCATAAATTTAAATCTGTTTATTGGAGCTCTCTTTGCTGAACAGTAACCACTGCCCTATTTAACCTCATTCTTGACTAACATTAGCACAGGTTTATTCAGTTTTTTATTTCCTGTCTCAGCTTATTTCTTTCCCCAGAGATGCAACTACATGGTTTCTTCATTGAGACACTACCATTTCCTGCTTTGTAAGATAAAAGTCTTGATAGACGGTATGAAGGCTTTTTAAAGCACTCTGGTCTCACGCTCTGGGAGAGACAATTTCATACCACTTGGTTAGCTCCAGGCCCCATTTAGGTGCCTGATTTTTGCCTTGTCACTTCATATTTCCAAATCTTTGACTCAGTTCTCCCTAACATCAGAATTTTTCTCTTGCCAGCCCAACCCCTGCCTTTGGCTAGATTTAGCTGCTGGGCAAGAACCATACTTCTAGCAACTCCTGCATTGCCCTGGGTATTGTCAACTCAGGGTTTCCCAATTGAGCTCTGCCTTCCTGTTAGAACACTCCATTGTCTAATGTGGAAGTTTTTTGCTACTGATTGTCATTTGTGATTTAACTCTTCAGATAGCAGTGACCAAAAGTGACTATTAGGTTGGTGCAAGAGCAATGGCAGTTTTTGTCATTACTTTCTACGACAAAAACTGCCATTACTCTTGCACCAACCGCATATTCGTTTGCCCCTAGTGGATCTATTTTAGGACTTTCCGCAAACAGCAAACAATAGAAAGAGAGGTGAAACTGTTGTTTGATAGGATTTTCTTCTAACCCACAACTACACATAGGTGAGAAGACATCACTCTTGAGATCACTGTCATTCTTGGGTTAATCAAAAGAGCAAATGAATTTAAAAATTGGCTAGGACACAAAAATCGAAATTGCTTCAGGTATGGGTTAAAGATGTAAATCGTGTATTTACTTGAATATTTAAATAAGGCTGAAAGTGTAATAATTTGGTATTTCCATTTTTCTAGAAATGTCAAAATTATATCTTGGAGATTTCTTCAGTCACATTATTCTATTGCTCAGCATACTTCCTTTTAGCCTTACCTGCTAAATCCTACTAACTGCAAAGGGGCTGCCCTACCTTAGAAAACCAGACTAGAGGGGAGAGATCCAAGACGGCTGATCATTAGCAGCTCGGGATTGTAGCTCCCAGTGAAAGCGCAAAGAATGAGAGGACGCCACAGCTTCACATGAATTCTTGTTGCTCACGTACCAGGAGATTCCCAGCGGAGGAGCCCCACGGGTTGCCAGCGTGACTCTTGTGACTGGCGAGGCGGTTTTGCTGGTGCCTCGGAGCGTCGGTTCTTGGTGCAGAGTCAGAAAAGCACCATCAATCTTAACGCCGCTGATTTAGTTGGCGCAGTGGCTTGCTCAGATTTCAGCGCTGAGAATCAATAAGCTGGACGTCTCAGAAACCCAACTACGAAGACGGTAATTGTAAAGACCACAGATGGATAAATCTACAACGAAGGGAAGAAAACAGCCAAAAAAAGGCTGAGAATACCCAAGATCAGAAAGCCTCTCCCTCAGCGGGGGATCACAGTTCCTCATCAGCAACGGAACAAGGCTTGATGGAGAACGAGTGTGCTCCAATTACAGAAACAGGCTTCAAAATGTGGTTAATAAGAAACTTCTGTGAATTAAAAGAACTTGTTCTAACCCAATCCAAAGAAACTAAGAACTTTGAAAAAAGGTTTGACAAAACGTTAACAAGAATACACAATTTAGAGAGGAAAATAAATGAATTGATGGAGCTGAAAAACACAATACGAGAACTATGTGAAGTATGCACAAGTTTTAACAGCCTAATTGATCAAGCAGAAGAAAGGATATCAGAGGTCGAAGACCAACTCAATGAAATAAAACAAGAAGACAAGATTAGAGAAAAAAGGATAAAAAGGAACGAGCAAAGTCTCCAAGAAATATGGGACTATGTGAAAAGACCTAATCTACGCTTGATAGATGTACCTGAATGTGACGAAGAGAATGAATCCAAGCTGGAAAATACGCTTCAGGACATTATTCAGGAAAATTTTCCCAACCTAGTAAGGCAGGATAATATTCAACTCCAGGTAATATAGAGACCACAAAGATATTCCTCAAGAAGAGTAATTCCAAGGCATATAATCGTCAGATTCACCAGGGTTGAAATGAAGGAGAAAATACTAAGGGCAGTCAGAGAGAAAGGTCAGGTTACCCACAAAGGGAAGCCTATCAGACTTACAGCAGATCTCTCAGCAGAAACCCTACAAGCCAGAAGAGAGTGGGGACCAATATTCAACATCCTTAAAGAAAAGAACTTTCAACCAAGAGTTTCACATCCAGCCAAACTAAGCTTCATAAGTGATGGAAAAATAAAGTTTTTTGTGAACAAGCAAGCACTCAGAGATTTCATCACCACCAGGCCTGCTTTACAAGAGCTTCTGAAAGAACCACTACACATAGAAAGGAACAAACAGTATCAGCCTTTCTAAAAAATACCAAAAAGTAAACAGCATCAATATAATGAAAAATTTACATGAACTAATGGGCAAAATAGCCAGCTAATATTAAAGGGCAGTATTAAACTCACATATATCATTATTAATTCTAAATTTAAATTGACTAAATCCCCCAATCCAAAGACAGACAGGCAATTTGGATAAAAAAAAACAAAAGCCATCAGTATGCTGCATCCAGACCCATCTCACATTCAAGGAGACACAAAGACTCAAAAAAAGGGATAGAGAAAGATTTGCCAACCAAACAGGAGCTAAAATAAATAAATAAAAAGCAGAAGTTACAATTTTTGCCTCTGATAAAATAGTCGTTAAAGCAACAAAGATCAAAAGAAGCAAAGAAGGACATTATATAATGACAAAAGGATCAATGCAACAACAAGAAGAGCTAAAGATCCTAAATATATACACACCCAATGCATGAATACCCAGACATACAAGACTAATAAAGAGACTTAAACTCCCACACAATAATAGTGGGAGACTTCAACATTAATATTAGACAGATCAATGCAACAGAAAATTAACAACGATATCCAGGACTTGAACTCAGATCTGGAACAAGTAAACGTAATGAGCATTTATAGAACTCTCCACTTTAAATACACAAAATATACACTCTTATCAGTACCACATCATATCAACTTAGAAGTTTAAACGAAATGTTGGTTGGCTCCTTGTTTGTTATTCTCTTCCCTCATTTTCTTTCATGTCTCCATTATTAAGGACAATTATAGGCATACCCATATTTAGACTGCATTCTAGCCCGGGCAATAAAGCAATACCCCCCTTCTCTCTCCCTCTTCCTCTTTCTCTTTCTTCCTCTTCTTATTCTTTTTCTTATTATTCTTAAAAAAAAAAAAGAAAACCAGACTAGATTCTCAAATATGATGATTTACTTTTACTTTCAACAGTCTAGATGTGTTGCTGGTGATCAGCACAAGTGGTAACCAAGCTACATTTCCTAAACATGAAACTCCCCTGTGCCCTTTAGCAAAATCAGAAAAGAAAATGAACTCTTAATAACAAAAATGAGCTATAGAACACAAAGATTTGGCATTGAAATGAAAGCCTGAAAACCTTACAAAATAATTTAAAATGTTTTAAAAAACAAGCATGCAATTCCAACACTATAATGTTGTAAAAAGTATTTTAACACCAGAATTTAAAGGGGTGCTTCTCCTCCGCATCTGAATTATTTGGCGAACCCAGGACAGCCCACAGAACCCCTTCAAACTTCAGTTGCTTCAGCTGCATATTTGGAAGTATCGTAGATACCTTTTCTCAAAATAGGGACTGTCTCAGCCAATCTTGTATGCTTTCACATCTGATTATGCAATTTCTACCTAATCCTTGTAATAAGAGGAAAAGCCTAAATAGAAAGATGAGAAAGTTGTTTTCTACAGAAGTGCGTCAACCTCTGACATGCTCAATTAGGATGCACATATGCACATTTTTCTCATTGCCACAATCTGGGCACACTTAGCCATCAGGCATATTGGAATTCAACCACGCATATTAGAAATAGGGAAGTAAATACAGGAAGTACAGAACTACTTTTTTTTTTCTCTCTATTTCACATTCAGGTTGATCTTTAGTATCTCATGTACTCACTTAGCCAATCTTCTCTTGTGCCCAACTCATCACCCCCAAAACCACTACACCCACATGCCATCCTTTATTCTTGAGAAATAAGAAATGAAGTGTTCTTTTGTTATAACTTCTCGGGCTGTCCCACCTTATCATCTCTCTCCTAATCACCCCTCCAGAAACAGAGTTGCTCAGTTTAATGAAACACGGGCCACTGTGATGTAATGCAGACCCAGCGGCCTCTAAGGATGAGACGAGGTTCCAGCCTTGCAGCAGAGGATGTGGAAACCAACCGTCCTCATTAATCATGTGATGTCAGCGATTCTACAACCTCACATGCATCAGAGCCAAATAAATTCCAAACACAGTTATCTGTACCAAGAACAATTAGCAAGACATACATTTAATATTGGGGAAGCAAGTCAATGTCAGAGGTGAGCTGTCTTCAAGGCTTTACTTCCTTGCTTTTGGACTGTAGAGGGAGGCCTGTCCTTCCACAGAGGGCCTGGGGATATACAGATTTCACTTCTCTGCAGCTTCTGTGCGCTTTCTTTGCAATTGGCCTGCTGCCAGGAACGCTAATCTGATTTCTCAGGCAAAATAATCCTATTTCTCCCTCAGGTGCAAACTTCCCCTCTCTAATCATTCTCCTCTTTGCATCTTTAATTAACAAGCTGCTGTGATCAAGCAATCAAATGTTTTATGCTCACATTATTATTACATTTTAAATATCTGATGAAGGTACACATACAGTAAGGCATTGGCATTCTTTTCCCTCTGCACAGCCTTGACTTCCTTAATGCATAGGATGGGGAAGCAACTTTGATTTGGGGGAGATACAAACGGATTTTGCAAATTTTCATAATTCTGATATCAGTTTTCAATCTTTCCTTTTGGTTCCAATAACGCACTTTCTAAATAGCAAAGAGTAATAAGTCCAGTATTTTTTATTCCAGGAACCATAATCATATATACATTTTATCAGCACAGGAATTTCAAAAGCTCTCTCACCTTTGTCAACTCAAGGTTCTGACTACTGCTTCTCTCTCCAGGCTTGTCTTGCACCATTCTCCACTCTTGATCACTCACTTGCTTTCTGTTCATCAACCCAGCCCCATGGTTCCTTTTTCAGGTTTTTAAATGAGCCGTTCTCTCTCTTCCACAGTATTTTTGCTGCTCCTTCTACACGGAAATGTACCACTCCCACCCCTGCATTTTCCCCAACCCTTTCATCTGGGCACCTCATACTTACCCCACGAATTTTAGTTCAAACTTTCCTTCCCCAGAAAGTTTTCCTTGACCTCCCACCAAATCAGTTTCCTTTGCCCTGCATGAGTCTTTGGGCCTAGGATTTTGTTCCACATAAATTATCTCAGTGGCAATCACATATTCTATTTATTTCATATACTTTGAGTTGTTGTTTAATTAATGCCTGTTGCACCTACTAAAATCTAACCTCTGGACAGGGTGACGTCGGTTGTTCTTTTTATTGTTTTATTCATAGCACATAGCACAGTGTCCTATATTTTGTGGATACTCAATATTTATTCACTAAATAATCTTGTTCAATGATGTGCATCTGCAGGTGCAGAAATCGAGGCTTAGAAAGGTAATGTAACTTGTTAGAGTTCTCTTTGTTAGTCAGTGTTAGATATTGTCACAAATACCATGGTTTGCTAACACACACACACACACACACACACACACACACACACCACTTTCCTTGATGTGAGGGTGAATGAGGAATGTTTTAATTATTTTGCACTCTGTGTGTAGAAAAAATACAGAACTCTAAGTCAGTGTTGTACATTACTGATTGTGTGTTTACTGGGAAATTTTGGGTGAACCTCTCTGATCTACAGTTCTCTGAAACATCATATTAGTGTGCTATTAGCATGCTGTCTGTGGAAAGCAGACTCACCATTTTATACTCTGCTTTGCGGGGCTGGGGCTATGATTTGGTCAACTAAACTACTGTTTTGAAAATTGCTTATTTTTTTATCATCCACCAATTGGAGCTTCTGGAGGAAGATCAGAAGAAAGGGGAGAAGATGCAGGGTGATGCAAACTAATTCCGTGGGGAGAGGGAACAGAAGCTCTGTATTCAGGACCCCCTCAGACCTCGCTCCATATAATTCTTCATCTGGCTCTTCCTGATTTGCATGCTTTACAATAATCTGAGTATAGCACTTTCCTGAGTTCTGGGAGTCATGCTAGTGAGTTACTGTACCCATCTGAACACCCTAGACTTATGGCTTGTTGTCCTGATGATACAACTTGTGGCTTGCATCTAAAGTGGGGGAGAGTCCCATAATACCTGTGAATCTGAGGCTAATTCAGGGTAGCTAGCATCCAAATTCAATTCCAGTACACAAGTAAGCATCAGAGTAAGTTGGAAGAGCACCACTTTGGAGACAGTCCACACTGGGCAAAACCTGTATACTTTGCTACGTGGACTTGCACCAGTTATTTACCCTATCCGAGTCTCAGTTCTACCACTGGTCAGCCTGTAATAATGATGCCTACTTGCTGAGCTGTGGGCCATAAGAAATAATATAACGTAACAAACATAAGGTATGACTATATACAGTGCACTGAGTATAATAAATGCTTAATAAACATTACTTTTGTTTATGACCATTGAATCTATCACCCTGCATTATTCCAAGTCCCTGTCACTGTGTTTACATGTTTGTGGCTACATGAAAGATCGAGGGCTTGAAACATTAAGCAGTGTTGGGGGGCATGGAGGGGCAGTGGGGCATGGAGCCCAATACTGCTGTTTCTAGAGGTGGTCTTTAAGATGAATGGGTCAGTAGGAACATGCACAGAGTTAGAGAGGAACAGTGACAGACACAATTTGTCTTTGGCCTGGTTGTTTTCTGGGAGGTTTAGCAGCGTCCTCTTATCTCTTCTATAGTGGCTTGCTCTGGCATTAGAAAACAAACCAAATAAAAGCAGATAAAATGTTCTTTTATTATTTTTTTGTTTGCTCAATAGTTTTAACACAGTTAAACTCCTTTTGTCTTCATGTCTTTATATGACTGGTTGATGCAAAGGCTTGAAGCAATACTGTACTGCAAAAGGACTTAGATTAAATGTGAAACCAGGTCAATTTCAATAATAATGCCAGTTATTATTATCGTAGGCTGATCGGTGACCTAAATTTTTATTCTATAATCAGATATTAAACCTCTAGATCAGTGAACAGTGAGGTGTTAAGACTTAATTAATGGAAGACATCATTCCTCATTTCACTGCCCTTAGCACAGTTTCTGGCACATGGCTGGCAATGAATAAAAATCATAAATTGTTAATATATTTTAATCTTGCAAATGCACAGTTCTAATAGATTACATAAATACCCACAATGATACCCTGAAAATGACATACAATTTATTCTGTTTCTAAAGGCCTTGAGAGGTTTTACATTAGTACCGACAATTATACCAATCATATTCATCTGTCACATTATGAGCTATTAACAACATTCTTTGAAAGGAAATGAAAACTTCAGAAAATATGAATAAGCTGTGTTCCATTTTTTCAGATTGACAGCAGGAATTTTATGCCTGGTTTTGTTCATTCATCTGGGGTTTATTACATTTATTTCCTAAGGGAAAGAGCCCTAAAAAAGATCAGGTTTCTTCAATACTATACCTTCCTATATTTCTTATGAGTCCAGTGAGAAGCTAACTGAAGTAGGGTATGTAGCAGAAGAAATTTCTAAGCAACAGTGTTCAAGAGGAAGCAGGGCATAAATGTTTGAAAAATTTACAGCCTAACAATGCAGTAGAAAAGAAAATCCTATTTTCTGGGGAGAAATTTAAGCTGGCCGCAGAAATTTGCCCAAGAAATGAGGAGCCAATATTAAACACCAAGACAACAGGAAATCCGTCTCCAGCGTATGTCAGAGATCTTTAAGGCAGCCCTTCCCATCATAGGGCCAGAGGCCTAGGAGGAAAAAAAAATGGTTTTGTCTCTTCTATGATTTCTTTCTGAAAATCTATTTTGTGTGAAATAATTATAGCTACCCCTCCTCTTTTTCGGTTTTCAATGGCATAGAGTATCTTTCACAATCCCTTTGTATTTATTGTATGTGTGTCTTTTCAAGTGAAGCGTGTTTGTCATAGGCACCAGAATGCTGAATCTTCCTTTTTTCTTTTTTTTTCATTCAGCCATTCTATATCTTTTGATGGAACAGTAATTCTGTTTACAAGCAGTATGGTTATTGGTAAGTAAGGACTTATGCCTGCCATTTTGTTTCTTTTCTGGTTGTTTTGTTTACTCTTCTTTCTTTTCTTTCTTTCTCCCTTTCTTTTAGTGAAGTTATTTTTTCTGGTAGCATGTTTTAATTTTTTGCTTCTTAATGTTTTGTATGTCTTCTGATTTGAAGTTGCAATGAGACCTGTAAATAATATCCCGTAACTCTTTACTTGAAACTGGTGATGACTTAACACTGATGGCATAAACAAACATACACACTAACAAGCAAAGAGAAATACAATAAAAAGTCTATACTTTAACTTCTTCCTCCTGCTATTACAATATTCATTGCTTCTATTTATATCTTATTGTACTTCCTAGTTCTTAAAAATATGTTATAGTTACGTTTTATTGGTTCATCTTTTAGTCTTTCTACTCAAAATATGAGTAGTTTACACACCACAATTACAGTGTTATAATATTCTGTGTTTTTCTTTGTATTTACTATTACCAGAGAGTTTTGCATCTTTAGATGATTTCTTGTTGCTCACTAACTTCTTTTTCTTTGAACTGGAAGAACTCTCTTTCACATTTCTTGTAGGACAGGTATGGTGTCGATGAAATCCCTTTAGCTTTTGGTTGTTTGGGCAAGTCCTTATTTCCCCTTCATATTTAAATGATATTTTAACTGGATATACTTTTCTTGGATTTTTTTTCCTTCAGTAGTTTAAATATATTATTCTACTCTTTACTATCCTATAAGGTTTCCACTGAAAAGTCTGCTGCCACAGGTGCAGGAGCTTCATTGTATTTTATTTGTTTCTTTTTTCTTTCTACCTTTAGGATCCTATCTTTATCCTTGACCTTTGGGAGTTTGATTATTAAATGCCTTGAGGTAGTCTTCTTTGAGTTAAATCTGCTTGATGTTTTATAACTTTCTTGCACTTGAATATTTATATATTTTTCTAGCTTCAAGACATTCTGTTATTATTTCTCTGAATAAACTTTCTACCCCAATCTCTTTCTCTGCCTCCTCTTTAAGGTCAATAACACTTAAATTTTCCCTTTTGAGGCTATTTCCTAGATCTCATAGGTGTACTTAATTCTTTTTATTCTTATTTTTGTCTCCTTTGACCATGTAGTTTTAAATAGCCTGTATTTAAGCTTACTAATTATTTGTTCTGCTGGATCAATTTTGCTGGTAAGAGAGTCTGATGTATTCTTCAGTGTATCAATTGCATTTTTCAACTTGGGAATCTCTGCTGGATTCTTTTTAATTATTTTAATCTCGTTGTTAAATGTGTGTCTGATAAAATTCTGAATTCCTTCTCTGTGTTATTTTGAATTTCACTGAGCTTCCTTAAAACAGCTACATGGAATTCTCTGAAAAGGTACCTATCTCTTTCTCTCCAGGACTGCTCCTCAGTGCTTTATTTAGTTCATTTGGTGAAGTCAGATTTTCCTGGATGACCTTGATGCTTGTGGATGATGGCAAGGTTCTGGGCATTGGAAAGTTAGTAATGTATTGTAGTCTTCACAGTCCGGGCTTGTTTGTACCCATCCTTCTTGGGAAGGCTTTCCAGGCATTTAATGGACTTGGGTGTTGTAATCTAAAAATTTTTGATTTATGAAGTCACATCGGCATTAGGAGGACTCCAAGCCCAGTGATGCTGTACCACCTTAGTGATCTTGTATAAATCCAAAAGAATACTCTGAATTATCCTGCAGTTACTTGCTCTCTTATTTCACTTTCTTCTAAACAAAAATAAAAATCTCTCTTTCTGTCCTGAGATGGCTGGAAATAGGGAAAGAGTGACGTAACCACACCCGTGGCCACCACCATAGGGATTGTGCTGGGTCAGACCTGAAGCCAGCACAGTACATGATCTCGCTCCAGGCCCACAGTTACCACTTCCTGGATAGCACCTATCTTCACTCAAGACCCTAGTGCTTTACAATCAGCAGGTGGAAAAGTCAGCCAGAGTTTTATCCTTCCCTTCATGTGGTTGAGTTCTCCTCGGCCCCAGTTAAGTCCATAGATGGTATACTGGAACCACTGCCTACCTAGAGATGGAAATCTTAGGAGTCTACCTCGTATGCTATAGTATTGCTGCTGAACTGGCATGAAGCCACAACACAAAGTCTTTTCGACTCTTCTCTCCCTTTCCACAAGCAGAGGAGTCTCTCCGTATGGCCATTACCACCCATGACCATGGAAAGTACTGCCTGGTTACCACTGATGTTGACTCAGCATCCAAGGGCTCTTCAGTCAGCTTGTGGTGAATGCTGCCAGACATGGAACTCTCCCTTAAGGCCAGTTGGCTTTCTTCCAGCCAAGAGCAAGTCCAGAAATGACATCCAAAGCCAACGCCTGGAAGCAGGGATGCCAACAGCTCACTGGATGCTCTACCCCGTACGTCCAAGCTGATACCCAGGCTGTAAGACAAAGTCCCCTTTACTCTTCCCTCTCCTTTTCTCAAGCCGAAGGAGTTTCTCTTTGTAACCACTACCTCTGAGAACTTACTGAGTCACACCCAAAGCCAGAAAGTCTCTGAATCTCACCCAGGGCCCACAGCATGTATTGCCTGGGTGTTGCTGCTGATTATTCAGGGTACAAGGGCTCTTCAGTGAGCAGGTGATGACCCTTGCCATGACTGTATCTTGCTGTTTAATGTAGCAGGTTCCCTTCTGGCCCAGGATGTTTTTAGACATGTCGTCTGGGAGCTAGGGTCTGGAATGAAGGCTTCTTGGCTCTACCTGGTGCCCTATCCTACTGTGGCTAAGCTGGCATTCAAGTTCCAAGACAAAGGCCCCTTTACTATTGCCTCCCCTTTTCTCAGGCAGAGGGAAGGAATATCTCCCAGATCTGTGAGCTACTCTGCCTAAGGTTGGGAAAGGGGTGGTACAGGCACTCCTATGGTCACCCCAGCTGATGTCTCACAGGGTCACATGACCCCCCACGTCCACTGGCTTCAAGCCCAGCACAGCACCAGAACTTGCCCAAGAATTGCAGTCCTTGTAGCCAAGGCGGGCTTTCAAATTTACTTAGAACCTCAGGTCACTTCAGCCTGCGTGCCAGAACCCACGTTCCAGCCACTGAGATGGGTGATTTCCCTCTTGCTAGAGCTGGTCTAAAGGCTTCTCCATAGGTGCCAGCTGAATTCTGCTGGGGTTGTTTTCCACTATGACAAGGCAGCACTGAGTTCCAATACAAAGTCCAACTATCGGCAATGTCTTTCTTTCTGAAGCTCACAGATTCTCGATCCACATCACATGCTTGCTTCCGGGGAATGGGGGCTGCAAATGAAGACTTTCTTTCCTACCACGTCAGTGTTTCTTTCTGTGATATGACATTAAAGCCAGGTGCTGCGATTGCAAATCTGATTTTGGTTCTTATGAAGGTTCTTTTCATGTGTGAATAGTGGTTCAATTTGGTATGCCTGAGTGGAGGGAATCCATGAAGGCTTCTATTCAGTCACCGTGCTCTGCTGCTAGCTCCTATCATTATTTTTTATTTCTCTGATACTCTTTCTTTATATAGACCTGTATAAAGAAAGAGTTTCTGACCTACATAATTTTCTTTTTCCTTAAAGAACTTTTTCTTCTTTCTTGAAGAGAAGGTCTTCAGGCAACGAATTCTCTTAGTTTATGTTTATTCACAAAAGGCTTTATTTCTCATTAACTTTTCATGAATAATTTCACTGAATGTAAAATTATAGATTGGGGGGCTTTTCTTTTTTTAGCAACAGTATAAATATTTTAATCAAGTCTCTTTTGCTTACGTAATTTGTGACAAGAACCCCTCTGTAATTCTTATTCTCATTCCTCTACAAGTAAGTCATCTCTCCACTGTCACCACTGGTTTCCCCCTGGTTTATTTCCCCCTGGTTTATTTCAATTTTACCCTTTTTTTTTTTTTGAGATGGATTCTGCCGCCCAGGCTGGAGTGCAGTGGTGCTATCTCAGCTCACTGCAACTTCTGCCTCCCAAGTTCAAGCAATTCTCCTGCCTCAGTCTCCCGAGTAGCTGGGAGTATAGGCATGCACCACCGCACCTAGCTAATTTGTTTCTGTGCTTTTTGGTATAGATGAGTTTTCATCATGTTGGACAGGCTGGTCTTGAACTCAAGTGATCTGCCTGTCTCAGCCTCCCAAAGTGCTGGGTTTAAAGGTGTGCACCACCACACCTGGCTAATTGTTGTATTTTTAGCAGAGACAAGGTTTCACCGTGTTGGCCAGGCTGGTCTCAAACTTCTGATCTCAAGGGATCTGCCCATTTTGGCCTCCCAAAGTGCTGGGATTACAGGCATGAGCCACCGTGCCTGCCTGCCTTTGTTTTTCTGCAGTTTGAATATAATATACCTAGGTATAAATTTTTTGGTATCTACACTGCATGGTATTCTCTCCACTTCCTTAGTCTCTCTCTCTCTCTCTCTCTTTCTGCGTGTGTGTGTATGTGTGTGTGTGTGTGTGTGTGTGTGTGTGTGTGTGTGAATGTGTGTGCTTTACATTTTCAAATGTTCTTGCTCATTATTACATCAAACACTTCTGTTCATTGTCTTCTTCTGGCATTTCAGTTAGACATATGTTATACCTTTTAAAATTTCTGCACAATTCTTGGATGTTCTGTTCTGTTTTGTATTATGTCTTCTTTCTTACCATTTGCCTTTTAGTTTGGTAGTTCTACCAACCTGTTTCAAGTTTATTAAGTCTTTCTTCGGTGATGTTCAGTCTACAGGTGAACCCATTGAAAAAATCCTTCATTTATGATAAAGTGGATTTTTTTAAAATTTCTGACATTGTCTTTTAACTATTTCTTATTTCCAATTTCTGCTAACATTACCATACTGTTAACTTTATATTGTCTTCCTTTACCAATGAGCCTCAGCACACTAATCAGAGTTGTTTTAGTAGTCTATCTGATCATTCCAACATCTGTGTCAGATTTAAGTTTGATACCAACAACTGCTTTCACTTTACACATGTTATATGTTTTCCTTGTCATTAGGCATGAATTTTGCCTTTTATTGAAAGCAAAACATGACGTACCAGCTGTTAGGAACCAAAGTTAATTGGCCCTTATTGTGAGGATTTTTGGCTAAGAATTGAACTATGTTTAATTTTCATTTTATTTAAGGTATTAGAGCCTTCTAATTCCTCTAGTGTTCTTGTTTGTCTTTCTTCTTGATGTTAGCTTTCCCTAAATGCTTACCCTCAGAGAGTGTGTCTTGAAGCTCTTTCAGCTGGCATGTACTGTGAATATACTGAAGCCCTATTGGTGTGGTGGTAAGCTGGAGAGAAAAAGGGTTCTATAATCTTTTGATTAACTCTTCCTGTTTTAGTAAGCCAATATTCCTGGCCTGTGACCTTTACATGTGTTTCTTAACCTTTGTTCTCATCCTTATATGAGATAGCATGTCTTGAGGGATCTGGAGTAGGAGACATGCTGTTTGTTCAGGTGAGATAAGGTTTCGGTAAAGTTTTGTAACCTAGGGAATGGGCATTTGTTATGGACAATACTCTGGATAATTCCCAAGAAATGGCCTTCACCTCCCCCTCCTAGAATTACAAGGGAGTCTGATTGGCTTCTTCACTATGAGAACCTGGCTGGGCTCCTGTTGCCAAAAGTTAGAAAAGTCTGGTGTTCTTCCTAAGACAGTAATCCTCAATAAATTTCTCATTCTCACAATAGGCCAAACTTGGGCATTAGCAATTCTTCAAAATTACTATTTAATGTTTTTTAACAGCCTATGGCTCCAGCATCTTTTGATCTTGGTAAGCAAATCTCAGCTATCACTCAAAATTTGCCTGTCTATATACATTTCAGGGTGGTGGTTTGTCATGCAACTCCAGCTCTCTGATCAGTCCAACAAAAGTAGTTTAGTATCAGTTTTTAAGCTTTTTCTTTTAAGAATATGAATAATGAATTTCAAGCTCTTAACATGTTGAAATTGTGCAGTATATGAACTATCTCTCAATAAAACTATTCTTGAAACATACTAACAAACATGATGAACAGCAAACAGTTACAAATATGGTGAATCATTCTAATTACATCAATAATCTTAAATAGCAACAGTTGTTGTTTTCATTATGTTTATTTATTTTTTAATAATTAAGTACTCCCTCACAGGTCATACTGATTTTCCATTCACAGTGATAACATGAAATTTACCCTTTTAATGAAAACACTTAAATAAGATGTCATTAAAGTAAGGAGGAATGTAATTTGATAGCATCATAAAGACTGTGCATACATGACTAAGTTTGGGACACCCTAATTCACATCAAAACAGCCTCCTCCTATCAGACTGGCCTTGCAATATGGCCATTCTGGAATATTTTCCATAATCCCGTCCACTAAGAACAGCTACTCAGAAACCAAGACAGGCCAGCTGGAATATTGAGCCTCCTCTGAGCTGAGAAGGCCATTCTGTAATCCATCCAGTGTCAAAGCAAGGTTGTCTCATATCTGCCAAAGTTGCCAGGGCTTCCTGTGGCAACCAGGCCTGGAGGTTGCTTCAGGGGGCATGAAAGCATAGGTTATTAAGGTTGAGGCTTCCTTTGCTTGTCTCTGTTAAAGTTCCCGTCTCGTGCCTGAAGGTTGAAATCATCAGCAGTAGCATAATTTCAAAGCTTGACTTTAAAGTCCCTGTGCTAGATAGAAATGTCTTCCCAGTGTGCTGAAATCTCAGCAGTAATTTTTCAGAAGAGAAGATACCTTCTGGTATTTTGAATATTGTCTCCCATATACAAAGTGGGAAATCATACAGGGTCTAATAAGAAGTATGAATCTACTAAGCTGAGATATGTTTATGTAGAATTTTATATTTTGTTAATGAGCAATGTCTTTGTTTTACATTAATAAAAATTGAAGTACTTAGAAAACAATTACGTTAGAAACATGGATGTCAAGGGTATAGCATTCCAGAAGAGCACTATGTTCAGACAATATCATTACACTGAAGGAACTCCACCATTAGGAATTCAACTCTGACCATGGTAGGACTGAGTAAGCAATTTTTCCCAGTCGCATCAATTCAAAGCCTTAGGAGAATTGTGCACTGACTCTCAGATGGGACTCAGTGGGTTGTATGTGGGCAGTGGGTTGGAGGAGGAGCTGCAAAGAGTTAACGAGTGGCAGGCAATGACAAGCAACAAGTTATGTGGGAATTTCTGCAGTAGTGTATTGCAGGCTCTGGAAATACAAGGTTTTAAATCCAGCAGGAAAGCACGGATTTAAATCTTGGTTTTACCCTCTCACCATGGTCTGAAGTGAAACACTTCCAGGAAGTGAAACTAAGTCAGTATCACTGAAATTATTGGGCATATTGGATTTCACTACCAGATTTTCTCCACAAGATCTTCATTCATGGGAGCTAGACCCCACCCAAGTCTGCTTCATGTAAACCTCTATCCCTCTTGTGAGCTGCTTTCTCAAAATCTCCTATGTCTAAATGGATCTGGAGTTTTACAAATTACAGCAGAAGTCAGGCAAGAAGGAACTACCTGAGAAAGACAGCTACTCTCCAGCTCTGTTGTCCCTACCTTTAATCTCCATGATTTTTACTATAAGGAGAAAAATATGATATCCTAGTTATCCTCAAACCCAAGCACATTTTTTTAGCACAGCTTACCCAGAAATTCAAACCTTCAAGAATACACAAATTAATGAAATGTTTCTTTATCTACTCTTATTCTTTGGAATGTTTGTAGGGAGGAAAATAAATTTCCTTAACTTATGAACCATTCTCATCTGTATTTTCTGAATATAGTAGACTGTGGGGAGGGATAGCATGGGGAGAAATGCCAGATATAGTATGTACCTAGGGTAAAATAAATAAATTTTATAAAAAGTAAAAAAATAAAAATTAAAAAAAAAGAAAATGTGGCACATATACACCAGGGAATACTATGCAGCCTAAAACAGGATGAGTTCATGTCCTTTGCAGGGACATGGATGAAACTGGAAACCATCATTCTGAGCAAACTGACCCAAGAATAGAAAACCAAATACCATATGTTCTCACTCGTAAGTAGGTGTTGAACTATGAGAACACAGACACAAGGAGGGGAATGTCACACATCAGGGCCTGGGGGATGGGGGGATTAGGGGAGAAAGAGCAGGGGGTGGGGAGATTGGGGAGGGATAGCATTAGGAGAAATATCTAATGTAAATGATGGGGTGATGGATGCAGCAACCCACCACCATGGCACATGTATACCTATGTAGCACACTTGCATGATCCGCACATGTACCCCAGAACCTAAAGTATAATAAATAACTTTAAAAAAAAAAGAGTAAAGATAAGCTACCATTTGCTAAGGATGCACCACATAACATAGTTTTATGTGAATTGCATGTATTTTCTCATATAACCTTTGTAACTGTCTAGGCAGATTCAGAGACATGAAGCACCTTGCTCAGTTACACAGCCAGTAAATGATAGAGACAACAGTGCAACCTACATAGTTGAGCCAGACACAGGATCTTTTCCTTGTGCTGCCTCGCTGTAACCAGAGGCACCGGTTCTTGAAATGCACCACTATTTGTATTGGAAAGGCTCCCTATCCATGCTGCCAGAATAGGACCACTCAATTACATTTCCAGTCACACTGCCATAAGCTGTTCTGCCATACAAACTGAGCAACAGCCAGGTGCTCAAGAATTACAGATGTTAGTCATTTCTCCAACAGCTTTGACCACCTCCCAACAAAGCATTTATCTTCCACTCCTCAAATGCCAAATATATGCCCCAGTTATTTTTTTGTAACTTGAATCCACATTATTGCTTCCTGAGCAGAGACAGGACAGAGGCTCACATTTGTGCAAGTAACAGAGGTGTAAGGAATCCCAGCATATCTTGAGATCTACAAGTAGCCCTGCATTACTGGAACAAAGAGTAATGCTTGTTTGATTATTAAGTTATTTTGACATTATCTGGACACCACCATCACCTGCTCCATAAAAGCTCCGCGAGATTAAGCACCTTGCATATGTATTTAGGGCTACCCTCTCCCCACCCTGCTTTCTGACCTACAATAAAGCCTGCTATATAGAAAGTGGTCAGTCAAACCACACAATGAATACACAAAAAAGCACCAGGACAATGGTGGGCAACACAGTGGATGACAATAAAGGTTATAGTTCTTAAAGTTTTGATAACAAAAACGTAATACTAAGATAAGGAATTTAGGTGAATTCTTATACAAACAAGTAAGCAGTCACTGAAAATTGATGGAAAGTGGGGTAGCATGATGTGATGGTTCTATCACATCACTGAGCTCTGCCAAAAAGGACATTTTAATTTGTCTAGATTCAGTAAACAAAAGGAGAGATGTTCTTCTCCAATTCATCCTCTCTGGAAGGTCCAGACATCTCATGGCCCATGATAAACACGTTACATATTTTAGCTCTAATTGTTGTTACAATTATAATTAAAACTTTAAGGAGTGGATAGAACAACTAGGGTAGTCCAAAATACGTCTCCTAGAATATTCTTCACAACAGAGGTTCTCGCCAGTTTTGCTGCTGATCTGCTGACTCACTTCACTGGCATGAAGCAGTATTTTGGCTTACAATTGTTCTACCTTCCCTGGACTCTTGTCAGCTTTTCTGGCTCCTGTCTATGTGTGTTTACCTCCAGGATGATGAGACCCTGGTTGCTTCAGGATACCCACGTGCTAAGACCGGTGGCAACAAGAATAGATACAAATTTCAGTCTAGTTGTTTGCTGTCCAGTTTATGCTCAAAGGGTTTCATCCTGCTCAACATCTTCCTTTCCTGCCTGCTTGCCTGTGGCCTTTAAGCTGCTCGTAAAGATTACTTAACCAGATCCACAATAGCATAAGCCAAATTCTCTGTACCAAATAAGTGTGTGTGTGTGTGTGTGTGTGTGTGTGTGTGTGTGTGTGTGTCTTTGTGTAGTGATTTTGTTTCTCTGGTTGATTTATGACTGATAAGAATTATTAGTTTAAGTATCAGACAAAGGGGTTTGCAGCAATGTCAGATACATATGGGAGAGACAGGTAATTCTAGGAGGTGAGATTTCAGGAGCCACCTAAGAATTTTGAACTGAGAAATGAACTGATTCACTTCAGCTTGATGGGTATTGTTTTCAGCCCTGGAGATAAGGCAGTGAGTACAACATGGCCCTGTCTCGGCGTGGGTGAAAGTGATAACTGGGAAACAAGGGTCACTTGTAACATAGGACATACCAGGTAACTACTGATAGAGTAAAAGCTAAGTCAAAACACCCAAAGGGCCACAAAATCAAAAGCTAAAAAGTGATGACATAGAGAAAATGAAACATGGATAACTTTCTTTTTCTCATAGTAAATTAAGGAGCAACCTGTTGTATTCTAGGGCATGTATACCCCTAGCTTATGTAAAACATTGAGGTACAAGAAAGGCACATTTTTTATCTTTTCTAGCTGCTTACAGTACCAACCCTGCCATCTTCTGTAGAGTCCCTGGGTCATTAAAGAAGAGTTAACCTTCTTTGGAGATGCACCTGATAATTACCAGTCAGAAAAGGCAAGTAGAGGGCCGTGGAAATGAATTGGCCCCTCCTGTTACCAGGTTGCCACTTCACAGTGATTCTCTGTTTTGAGGCCACCTCTATATGCCAGGAATTCGATGGTTTGGAAATTAGACTTATTAGGCTGTGCTGAAATGACATGATATAATCTGGCCCACAGATAATCATAAACTATGAAAAAAGACTTCTTTTTTTTTTTTAATTGGCAGAGTCTCACTTGCCCAGGCTGGAGTTCAATGGCATGATCTCAGGTCACTACAGCCTTGCCTCCTGGGTTCAAGCGATGCTCATGCCTCAGCCTTCTAACTGGCTGGAATTACAGGTGTGCACCACCATGCCCAGCTAATTTTTGTATTTTTAGTAGAGACAGCATTTTGCCATGTTGCCCAAGCTGATTTCAAACTCCCGGTCTCAAGTAATCCACCAGTCTCAGCCTCCCAAAGTGCTGGAATTACAGGTATGAGCCACTGAGCCCTGCCAAAAAAGACATTTTTAATTTATCTAGATTCAGTAAACAAAACGTGAGATGTTCTTCCTCCAATTCACCCTCTCTGGAAGTCCCAGACATCTCATGGCCCATGATAAACACGTAATATATTTTAGCTCTAATTGCTGTTACAATTATAATTAAAACTTTAAGGAGTGGAAAGTTAGCATTTTTCAAAAACATTTTAAAAATAAAAGCAGTTTAATAGAGTGGAAAGAATTTTGATTTTGATATTTGAGAGAGAATGTGGTTCAAATCTTTGCTCTACATGACTTAGAGCCATCAGGTCTTTCCTCAGTGAAAAGGGAATGCCACTGATGGTGTTGCAAAGACTTTAAGAGCTATGGAATCTCCATGCATTGTAATGCTTCATGTGAAGCTAACATTAAACACATTTTTTTCCCTTTAAATCTCCATCATCACACTACATCCCTATTCATTTCCCCTTTGGAAAAGTCACCTCTCTGGGAGGCAAATTCTCATCTATAAAATACTTACATGAAGAAGTTTTAAGGACTAAATGTGCTAATATATTCATATGTAAGTGATTCACAAACATCTAATTATATGGCTCTAGATTAGCTGTTTAAGAAAGCATCTCATCCTCTAGGAAGAAGGAAAAGCATTGTTTGCTTATTTTCACAGATTGGAATATTCAATATGCAGGTGCATTCACCCTTCCATTAATGGCTAAATGGCCTTTTTTGATGAATTAAGAAGGTAGGTGAAAGAGGTAACAGTATAAAGTAAAATTGTTTCAAAAAATGTCATCACAATAAAATAAACAATTTTATTAAATCATTGAAATTTCCATGTAGTTTGGGATGAAGCAAATAGCCTGCTAAGAAAAACAAAATTAAAATAATTGTAGATACAGGAAAAATTGGGTATCTCTTTTACCATTTAGTCGTTTCTAATCTGAGGAGAGTCCTTTTAAACTGGTCATCTGCATACATAGTCTTAGAAATAACAATGCATTGAATCACAGTTTTAACATCATCTGAGATAGGAAATGAACATTAATGTGCCACACAGATCCTTTTTTGAGGAAAGACAGGATTAGTCCCTCAGCTGCTGGGAGTGCTGTCAGTGGAAACCTATCTGTTGTCAGCCCCCTGTGGGAATTGTTTCAGATGGAGAACACAAGCTTTCTCAAAATCACGCCTCCTTCTTTGGTCATATCATATTTAATGACTGAAGGAGGAAAACTAAAAATAACAGCTCTACCAATCCCAACTCAGAACGACCCTGAAGGGTCATCAGAGCATCAGAATCCCATAGAAATTGAGACCTCCAATGAGATTACTTCATAAATTCACATTTCCTTTTACCCAATCTTGCTTTCTCAGTTCCCATCTAAAGCAGTTCATCCCAGAAACACTTGCTAACAATCTTTCTGCATGCTAACACCTATGTAAGAGTTTGCTTCTACAGAAATTCACAACTGGTGCTGGGAGTAATCTGGGAAAGCCGATTCTGGGATGAGACTTGGAGCTGTAGCACCTGTTCCCTGCTGACAGTGAGGGTTCCATCACAGATCAGGACTTGACAAAAAGTAGCAGTGCATTTACTAAATGTTTTGTTGCTATTGAAGTGGAATGACATGCCAATAGAAAGCAATTCATTATCTGGTACAATAGGTATGGTATTTGAAAAAAAATACAGGGAAAATAGTCATTATGAAAACAATGAAATTGGGAAGCTATAGCTAAGCCCAAGTCTTGCTTAAAAGAAAACAAGTAAGAAGAAACTGAGACTGTTTAATCAGCAACTAAGAGCTTAATGTGAAAACCAGAGGGTCTCTTCAGAACACATGGAGAAGATATCATTTGCAGCTGTATGGCAGAGAAAGCTGCAGGCTTGGTTAATTACTTAATTGTAGGAGTAGTCCAACTCCAAAAATAAACTCCCAAATAGGAACATCTTTTACGCCATTCCAGAATTCTGGTTGTCATAGAAAGAGATTCTGATACATCTTAGCTGATGCATGAAAATGTTTTGAATCTGTATGTTCCCTGAATCTCCTGATCCTGCAGAAGTAACTGCTGTCCTATTGCTGGGAGGTGATGGAGAAACTTCTTCCTAGAAGTCCATGTCCCCAAGTAGATCTTCCCTCAACTCCTCTCCTGGATGCCAGGCCAATAACTAGGGCTAAGTCACAACATATTCTGATGGGACATATTGGTCCTTGTAAAGAAAGGAAGAGTCTAGGCATCAAACTGCAGGACCTAATGAATGTCCACTGACAGCCCTTGGCAAAGGTCATGTGGGTTTGGATTCTGAGAGTGCTATAAAAAGATAGGGGGCAGAATTTAAGATTAAGTAAGGGAGAATTCATGAATTTGAGAAGACTCTTTCAAGTTACAGAATTTAATGTCTTGGCGAAGTCCCCAGGAGATAGTGCAAACATGTTACAAGGGTAGTTCTAGATACGTGGTAAAATTGGTGGCTCACACACTTATCTAGAAATGTCTATACTGCATTGCAGATAGTTCCAGATAGGATAAAAGGGATGATACAGGTAGGCATCATTAAGAACATATATTGTGTAATATTGGAACCACTACTTCTCCCTGACCTCCAACAGATGATTCTGTTCCACAGAAGATCTGGAAGACATATCATTTACCAAAAAAATAAAGAATACACAAATAGGAGGTCCACCACCACCCTGAGAATTTCAGTAATGGCTCTTTACATCAGGTTGATGCTACCAAAAGAGCATTGAAGAATGAAACTCACTCCAAGAGATGGGATTAATAGTATCCTGATACAAACGGAGGCCAGGTTGCAGTATTTAACCTTCAGAAATCACCTTGTTATATGAAGTCAAGATCTTTTTTTCAAAAATGAAGAACTTAATTCCCCAACTGCAAGTCCAATGACACATTTACGTCCCCAAGTGACCTGCCTCCAGTGACTCTTAGACATAGAGGTATAGAGGGTAAGCCTCCTTCCCTCATCTTGGAACAACTCTAAGTGGTCATTTGGGATTGAAAATTTCCACAAGGCTGGCTGAGGACTGCACTGAAGGCAGCTTCTCCTCCTGCCTGAACATACATTTTAATCTTTGTCTCACAGTCATTAATTCCATAATTGTAAAAATTCCTTAACACAAAACTCACTCATGGAAATCTCTCTCCCTTCCTCAGGAAAGTCATTTGGTAACAAATAAATCTACATTGATGGGGTTGTCCTATCTTATACGTGTTTTTTTGTCTTAGTTTTTCAACTATCTAAAGAACATTTGTACCTCTGTGTTTCCAAACACTTACTTTTTTTATTTATAACACTGTAAATATGGTGTGACTTTTAAATGTTTTCTTCATGTTGATTTTATCCATTTATTTTTTAGTATAATAATAATAATGAAGTTTAGCATTTGATGAATTATCATTTTATGCAAGATACTACGCTAAAATGGAAAAACTCACCTTGGGTCATCATGCATCTCTGCTACTTATAGAGCTTGAGCATTCAGGTATATTACAACCTCTCTTCATTTCTGTTTATTTAACTATAATTTAATAGAGAATGTCTCCCTCACAGTAGTGGAGGGGTTACATTTATATGGCAAGAAACTAGGTACCTTTTTAAATGGTACAAGGGACACCAAAGAACCATCATTGTCATAGGTTTTGGTTAGCCATGAAAGCAACATCGGATCCATGTGGCAAAATAACAAATATAAAAAGGCATTCACAATAGTAATAATCCATATAATTCTTTTAAATCCTTTCTCATCCATAACTAGGATATGAGCTTTGGAATCTGAAAAAAGTTAGACTTGACTTCTACCTCTACCACTTCTGGATGAATGTAGAAAATCTAGATTGATCCTATTGAGACTGATTTTTTTAAACCTATAAACATATCAATAAATGCTATTTATTTTACAACATTTTTGTAAAGCCTGAATGAGGTAATATATGCAAAGTACTTAGTTAGCACTTAGACTTATTTATGCTAAGCCATAAAGGAATGAGAACAATGATTGGTTTTGTTCTACTAATTGCTACTATTACCATAAATCTTTACTCCATATCTATGAGATAGATGGGAATGAGATTATTAGTCCCCAAAAGGACAAAGAACAAGATACGAAGTTATCAGTCATATACCTAGAAAGTGGTGAAGCTGGGTTTTCAGCCAAACTCCTTCATCTTCCTGTATGTGTCATGTTCATTCCATTAGGCCTGGACCTATAACAGACTTGGGATCTAAATGATATTACTGAGTACGAGTTCAGGTTATGTGGAGTGTTAAGGTGTTGGGTGACAAAGATGTAAAAAGTCTTAGCCCTTAACTTTGGGAAAAAATTTTAGTTTCTTGGGATTCTCTATCATCCAGCCCAGTGGTTGATTGAATGCCTCAATCTTCAGCTGTAACTTGACTTCTGATTTCACAGCAGTTTCTTACATTAACCTTTTTTCTCAACTCAGCAATTGCTCTCTTGTTGATGCCTTAAGGAATATCTTGTATAGAGAGTTGTTTGGTCTGACCTGACCTGGGAAACGACCACCCCTCACAAGCAAAAGAGGAAATAAGGAACAACAACATGTCTTTGATCGTATGGTACACATTATAGGGGTTATCATGATGATGCTTAATATAAACACCCTGTGTCAGAGAGGAAGGATGGAAGGGAGGGAGGCAGGAAGGGAGGGAGCGGGGAAGGGAGGGAGAGAGGGAGGGAGAGAGGGAGGGAGGAAAGGAGGGAGGAAGGGCAGGCAAAATATAAAGGTCTAGAGTGGGAAATAAACAAACAGTTTAAAAATCCTTTATAAATGCCTGTTATTTATTTTCCAGCATTTAATGAAATGTCATGGCATCAGGGAACAGGCTGTTTGTAAAATTTCATATGCTCCAACCTGCTTAAGACAGGTCTGCTTATGCCTCTTATCCCAGTATGATTATTAAGAATGTCCCTTTTCACTCTCACAAAGGTCCTCTATTGGTCTAAAAGTTCTATGGTTGCTCCATGTATACTTGATCAATTGCATACTATGTTTGTTAGTATACAACTGGTCAAGAAGAAGATATGAAATAATTAAGACAACAGATGTCAGCTTCGCTGAGTCCCGCATACAACTGCAGCACTTCGTAAATAGCATCCCTTCTAATTAGGACACAAGTAAGGGCAATATAATGCTTGTTATCTGGATTGTTCTTGGCTGTGTTCCTGGGTACACTGCTGTTGCTGCTGCAAAACGTCATCTCTGCAGCCGAAGGGTGCCAACTTGCCCAAATGTGGCAGCCCTGGAGGTCTGCAATGTACAACCATGAGTCCCAGGTCATTTATATTTTTCCTTCTACCGAAGGCTGTGTTTGTGGAAGGAGGTTGGAGGAAGGATTTACTAGAACTAGGTCTCTAAACCCAAACTCAGAAAATGTCTCAGACCTTCTGCTTACGGCTGTGATTTAGAACTCCAGCTGCCTTCCTCCAGATGCTGTTTTGGAGAGTTCCGCCTGATCATCAAAGGTTGTTTCAAAATTTAAATATGATTGCCTTCTTTACATTCACAAGCTAGTCTTCAAATGGTTGACCTGAGGCAAATCTTGTTTTGCCTTCTTTTTATGGAAGATGCTACAGAAACACCACAATGGAAGCTTTGGACTTTATTTAGCTTTTACTCACTGTCAGATGTAAGTGCTGAGGGCTAGATGCACTGGCTCATGCCTGTAGTCCAGAACTTTGGGATGCCAAGGCAGGTGGATCACTTGAAGAGAGGATTTCGATGCCAGCCTAACCAGCATGATGAAACCCTCTCTCTACAAATTGAAGGAAGAAAGGAAGGAGGGAAGGAAGGAAGGAAGGAAGGAAGGAAGGAATGAAGGGAGGAAGAAAGGAAGGAAGGGGAAAGAAAGAAGGAAGGAAAGAAGGAAAGAAAGAGAAGAGAGAGAGAGGGAGGGAGGGAGGCAGGAAGGAAGGAAGGAAGAAGAAAGGCAGGCAAGCCAGCTGGGTGTGGTGGTGCATGCCTGTAATTCCAATTACCTGGGAGGCTGAAGCAGAGAATCTGTGGAACTTGGGAGGTGGCGGTTGCAGTGAGCAGAGATCACGCTGCTGCTCTCCATCCTGGATGACAGAGTGAGAATCTGACAGCAACAACAACAGAGTAAGTGCGGGATCTCAAATCTGTCCTTTCTGCTTCCAGCCCTTAGAAGTATTCATTCATGCTCTTATTCTCTTCTGTGGTTCACCAAATATTTTCTGATTCCAAAGAGGATTGAAGGGAACTGTGAGATAAAGGAACCTGCACTGCTACCCACCCAGCGACTTCGTCTCGGATATGCTATTCCTTTAGCATTTAGAGAAGTTTCCCTTATTTAGTCACATGGTCACAGACTAGCTCTCCATGTTTTTCAGCTGAACTGATCCCACAGCCTTCTCTGGGTCCTCTTGGGTGCAGACTTTCCCTTCCAACACATCCCTCAAGCTACCTGCAGGTGCAACTTCTCCAGTAAATGTGTCCAGCACCCCTCCCACTTCAACCCTGCAGCGGCTCTCCACTGTTTGTGGTATAAAGCAGTTTCTTAGCCTGGCACCCGAGGCCTTTGAGCTGCTAAGACTATTGCCACTTCTGTGCTGTTGTTTACTTCCTCCTGACATATGTGTCATGCTCTGGCCCACTGGATTTTTTTTTTTTTTTCTGAGATGGGGTTTCTCCATGTTGGTCAGGCTGGTCTTGAACTCCTGACCTCAGGTATCCCACACACCTCGGCCTTCCAGAGTGCTGGAATGATGGGTGCAAGCCACCACCCCAGGCCTGGCCCACTGATTTTTTACTGTTCGTTTCCCAGAATACACACTGGGGCTTATTCCTCCACATTTCTGAAGATGTTGTTCCATGGGGAGGGGGAGGGAGAGAGAAAAAAACATGTTGTTCCATGGGAAGTACAGACTAAGAGCAGACCTGATGGCACAGGAAAAGGGCAAACTTCAGCGTCCTGCAGAAGTTATATGAGTAAATTCAGGAAAAGCAGGTATGTAAAGCAGAGCTTCGGATTGAAACGCTAGAGAATAAAGGAGGGCTGTCTTCCTTCTTGTGCATTCTTGTCAAGGTCATGGGTCACTAATGAACCCATGTTGAATCACTCTACCTATGCTTTTGTGACGTTGCTGCAGAGAGGCTTGGAGAAATCATCCACCCTTTCCCGGAGCCATGTAGTAGGAGCTCAGAGCATCGTGGACTCTCTGAGTCTGGAGTTGCTCTCCCTCAACAGCATTGGGACAGTCTAAAAGTGGGACATAAGCCAGCAGTCGAAGCTTTCTACTTCCCCTGACTGAGAAAACCTCTTGCCCTCACCAAGCGACAGATCTTTCTCATTCTCATAGACTGCATTTCCTCCTCTCTCTGGGAAGCCTTCTTTGATTGGTCTTTCAGCAAAATCTGCGCATTTCCTTCAAAATGACTTTTGCACATTTAATACAACAGTATTCACACTCAATTGCAGAATAGCTTTATGTTTCTCATTTTCTACTGGAGCAGGCAGGAGAGTATCAACTAGCGTCCCTTTTTTCAGTGTCTAACATAATGTCTGGCTGATAAGGTCTGGCTGTGTCCCCACTCAAATGTCATCTAGAATTGTAGCTCCCATAGTTTCCACATGTTGTGGGAGGGACCTGGTAAAAGTTAACTGAATCATGGGGGTAGGTCCCTCATACTGCTCTTGTGGTAGTGAATAAGTTTCATGAGATCTGATGGTTTTAGAAAAGGTTTTGCCTTTCACTTGGCTCTCATTCTTTCTTGTCTGTCACCATGTAAGACATGCCTTTCACATTACCGTGAGTCCATTAAACCTCTTTTTCTTTATACATTACCTAGTCTCAGGTATGTCTTTATCTGCACCACGAAAACAGACTAATTCACTAGCAAAGTTGATGGTGATTTAGTGCTAAATACATGAACACACACACACACACACGGAAATCTAAACTGAGGTCTTAAGTATATACATTCAAGTGGAGGAAATGGAACACACATGCAAGAGAGAGTCACTTTCTGAAAGAGCTGAAGTCTGTTTGATGGACCACCATAAATTTCATCAAAGGAACAGAACAGAGAATTGACAGCTGGAAATGAAAGAACTGTAGGCAAGGTGAACATGAGGCAATTACCTTGGTTTGAACTCAAGGCCTAAACTTTTCTAATTTATTTTAATGAAACACTATGTTCTGCCTATGTAAATCATATATTTCTATTATACGGTTAGTTATAAAATGCCTATTTGTATAGCTGAAAAGGATGTCTGGCAGCAAGTAGGTGCTGGTGGGGATAATTTGGGGTCCAGACAGACTATCTGCATTAACAGAGGAAGAGAACCTGCAGCATTTTAATGAAAATTTGAAATGAAACTAAATTAGGTATTAAAATGAAGCATAATTTCTCAAGCTAAGAATAGGAAAATAATATATTGAGTGGAGTTCTTTATAGCTTAGAGACATAAAAATAAAAGTTTAACACAATTAAGTTATTCTTGATGTTACTCTTGAGCTGGAAATATTATCTCTTTCTTACCCTAATTGAGTTTCTCAATCTCAGTTCCATTAATAATGGTAAGACTGAGATATTGGTCAAGTGGGAAAATGACCATAAATGTTCTCTTATTCTGTAGAGGATTAGGCATTTCCAATATGTACAGAGTGATGATAATATAACCCTTGTTGACCTAGTCCTAAAGAAGATGATGAATCAAAAGAACATATTTTAAAAATAATACGTGCTAACTCTTTAAGTCTTAGGTACAAATCCAGCCTCTTGGTCAACCTTTGATTAAGCATTATTATGTGTGAGATACTTGGCAGGTGCTGTGAATGAAAAGCAGTGAAAAAGAAATAAGTAAAATGCAACAAAATGTTGCCTCTACCGATTTAACCACGTAAAAGCAGACAAAGTAGGAAGAAAGACACATAAGACAGGAAAGAAATGATGCAAGTAGTGTACGTAGTACGCTCTAATCAAAATGTGCAAAATGTTCTGGAGAGTCCCAAATGTAGGAATATCCAGCTTTTCCAAGGTGGAAAGGGAAAGAAGGGTGGCACTGGAACAAATACCTTAGAGGATAACCAAGTATTTGAGGGAACAGTGTATACCACCCAGAGTATCTTATGACAATTCCAAGAAAACATGCTAGTGGGTAGCAAAGCAACACATGTCTTAGGTATGTTCAAGGAATCTAAATGTCATGGTGAGTCTAGAATTGTGATGAGAGCGGATGTGGAAGGGACAGTGCAGTGGCTCATCACATCCCGTATCACTTCTCTATTCTAGGCATGTGGACAACCACTTCCCAGTCCCCTTGCTATTTGATAGAACCACATGACTATTTCTAACCCATAAATCAGAGCAGGAGTAACGTGTGCTATACCTGAACTGTGACTTTGAAAAGCCCCTTTTCCATGTATTTCTCCAGTGCATTTCTTCCCCAATGCAGTGAGCATGAGAGCCTTTGAAATGAAGGTATCAACAGGTTAGGATAGATTGCTCCATTGAGTCACCATGTGAAGGACAGTTGCATAGAGAGTCATCTACAACAGAATTCATATAAACAGCATTGTTAGGTGGTGCTTTGCGTTCAGCAATCGAGACTGAGGAATTGTTTGTCACTAAAGCATAAAGTTGTCTTATCCTGACTATTAGCAAGGGTAGTGGTAAAAGTTAAACCCAGAGAGAAAGGCAAATGACTTATCATTTGTAATGATATGTCATACAATTGTATAACCATTCAATAACCTCTTTGTTGACTCCTTAACGAGAACTAATTATTTTGTCTGATGCTTCCCAAGAGTCTCACTGGTTTTCTATTCAGCACTTATTTCCTTCTGCAGGCTCTATTGTTCCTTATTGATCTATTTTTTCTCACTATATTATACTATAACATCATTCAAGTTAGGTCTAGTGCAATAAAAATTTCCCGGATAACAAATACACTAAAATTTGAATACCATTCACTAATAATATACAAATATGGAGCATGACAAGAACTCCTCTGGATTGCGAAAGAGGCAGGTGGAACCAACCATGTGATCTATGCAACTGGAAGATTCAAAAAGGCTTTCTGCTTTCAAGTGAAAATTCAAGTTCTCAGGACAGGCGTCTTTTTTCCTCCATAACTTTTTTCAGTTATAATTGATATAACAAAAACTACATATAACTAAAGTACACAATTTGCTGAGTTTGGGCATAGGTACACACTCATGTTAATATAACCAAGATGCAGGTAATAAACATATATATCACTTCCAAAAGTTTCCTGTGTGGCTTTGTAAGTTTTCTTTTCTTTTCCTTTTTTGTCTTTTTTATTTCATTTTTAATTTGTAAAAAGCTATTAACATGAAATCCACCCTCTTGACATGTTTTTTTTTTTTAGGTACACCATCATTTCTTGTTAACTATGGGCTCTATGTTGTTCAGCAGACGTCTGGGACTTACTTACCTTGTATAACTGCAGCTCTATCTCTGTTATGCAAAAATCCTCCATATTCCCTTCACACCATCCCCTGGTAAACAACACTCTATTGTCTACTTCTACAACTTCCACCATATTATATGTCTTAAGTAAGAGGAATCCAACAATGCTTGTCCTTCATTGACTGGCATTTTGGTGTCTTTCAGTGCATTTGTATTTCTTCTTTTAGCAAGTATCAGAGTCTCTGTAGTAGGATCAGGAACTATAGAGGAGTTGAAAATACATTGGCCCCACTCTACAGAAATTTGAATTCCCAGACTCCCAAGCACGGTTTCTAAAGCACAGATGCAGCCTCCGTTTCTTCCACAAATAATATTTTAGCCTAATGTGGGTCAAATTGAAACACAGAAGCAGCCATGTCCTGCAATGTATCAGATGACCCCATCAAATTTCCACAGATGGTTTTTAGGAGGCCAGCCATGCAATTATTTGCTAAATTAGATGTTCGTGTGTATAGGCATGTATATTTGGAAAAGTCATTCAAAGCTTTCATTAGGTATTCTAAGGAATGGTCCACTTTGCCATATTTTTAAAGAATTGCTGATGCAGTGGGTGGCAGACATATGCAAACTTCTTTCAGTGTACCATATTAAATGTAACAGAAAGACATTTCTGTAGTTTTATAGTGGAGTGAGTGAGGGTTTGATCACCGTGTAATCAAAAGTTATTTTTTAGGGGTCTGACTATGTCTTATATGTGATTGTCCTATAATTTATTAATGTACAAAAATTTGGGTGATGATTGTATCATTTGACAGTTGTGCAGATTTGCAGATAATTAATTTTTAATTTATTTAGGAAGCCTAGTGATTGTTAGAATTCTTATCCATTGACAACTTAATGTTCCCACAGAGAGAGCTCTGCTTAGTAAAAGCAGTGAACTCTCATTGACCAAAACATTCCCAAAACATTGTCAAGATTCAACTAAAGATGGGATTGTTTTGACTTTTTGATAGTGACACATCACCATGCCAAATCAGATTTAGTCTCTGCTTTGACTATATTCTATGTGTATCAGGTTTTTCTGAATGCAAATGGAACATAAAAGAATTGATCAATTAATTAAGAACATTTCTTATGTCAGAACAGGAGAGGAAAAACCATATGTAGCATCCCACACCGCAACTGATAGCACGTACATTCTAGTCATTTTCTTCCTCACCTCACATTCAATTTATTGGTAAATTATCTTGTTTCTACCTTTAAAATATATCCAGAATCTGACCAATACTCACTACAATCAAACAAAAACCTACACGTTCTCCTTGATCTTCTATTCCTTTTCCCACCTCCACCCCACCCATAGAAACTTGTGCTCTGAATCTTCTACTTTTAAGAATATGCCAGAGTTATGACCACCATCCATGTCTCCTTTTTTCCACTACTATCATCCTGATCCTGG
Organism: Saimiri boliviensis; assembly: GCF_048565385.1. NCBI lineage: Eukaryota > Metazoa > Chordata > Mammalia > Primates > Cebidae > Saimiri > Saimiri boliviensis. Next base: position 85,213,559 of record NC_133463.1, read on the forward strand.
CCACCATGACCTCTCACATCTGTATTTAAAACCGAATATTGTCCATTGCTTGTAGACATAAACAGAAACACATCATGTGAAATACCTGATATAACTTGCGTGCGTCCCCACCTAAATCTCATCTTGAATTGTAGCTCCCATAATTCCCATGTGTTGTGGGAGGGACCTGGTAAAAGATAATTGAATCATGGGGTGATTTCCCCCCATTCTCTTCTCATGGTAGTGAATAGGTCTCACAAAATCTGATGGTTTTATAAGAAGAAACCCTTTTCACTTGGCTCTCTCATTCTCTCTTGTTTGCTGCTGTGTAAGATGTGCCTTTCACCTTCTGCCATGATTGTAAGGCCGCTCCAGCCATGTGGAAATGTGAGTCCATTCAACCTCTTTTTCTTTATAAATTGCCCAGTCTCAGGTATGTCTTTATCTGCAGCATGAAAATGGACTAATACAACATATATCTACTCCAATAGCATTCCAAATACAATGCATATGTACTCCAATAACATTCTAAATACAACGTATATCTACTCCAATAACATTCCAAATACAACGTATATCTACTCCAATAACATTCCAAATACAACGTTTATCTACTCCAATAACATTCCAAATACAACGTATATCTACTCCAATAACATTCCAAATACAACGTTTATCTACTCCAATAACATTCCAAATACAACGTTTATCTACTCCAATAACATTCCAAATACAACGTATATCTACTCCAATAACATTCCAAATACAACGTTTATCTACTCCAATAACATTCCAAATACAACGTTTATCTACTCCAATAACATTCCAAATACAACGTATATCTACTCCAATAACATTCCAAATACAACATATATCTACTCCAATAACATTCCAAATACAACATATATCTACTCCAATAACATTCCAAATGACTTAGAATAAAATCCATGAAAGTTATTGTCATAACCTTCAAGGCTTGCCTTGATCTGTACTGGTATGTCTCCTCTTCAGGTACATGTCATGGCAGACCCCATTGTACTCAACATATTTCAGTCATGGTGGTGTGTCCTGTGTTTGTTCTAACCTCAGGGACCTTGTACTTGGGATTCATTCTCCCTGGAAGGCTCTTCCTATAGATTTTACCATAGCTCACAACTTTTCAGTTCTCAGCAGACGACGCCACTGAAAGTACTTCTGCCCAGACTGTCCAGCCTAAATTACTTCTGTTTTCATCTGATCACCTGCTCTCGTATTATTAGATTCTTTTGTAAGCATTATTGCTCTGAAAAACTTGTTTATTTATTTCTTACTGTATTCATTGTCAAATGAAATTTTGGCCCATGAGAATAAGAACTTTTTCAGCTTTGTACTGCTGAATTACCAGATATTAAATGCCATACATGTAGCAGCACAAAAAATATTGTATGAATAAATGAGTTAGGTTGAAGGGTAAATAATGGAGGTAAGAAAGGAATTAGAAAAATATTGAAGGGGATCTTTTGGGTTTTAGTTATGACTGATAAAGAGCTTGGAAATCATTCCACCTATTCTCATAACAAGAAAAGCAAAAGTGAACAAAGTGAAAATCAATGGATTTTCTTAGATTCATCAGAAAATTCAGATCACTGGACAAATAACCACCCTAAATCTAATGAGGCAGATGGATACACAGAATAACAGCTAAGATCAGCTTACCTATAACAGTAGCTTCTAGCCCTAGTATCTGGTAAGTATATGTAAAGGCAATTTTTTACAAATATCTACACCTCAATGTGGACTACTTTGAGAGTTAAAAACTCCTGGGAAACCAATATTTGGGAGGCTTACATACATTTCACAGATCTTGCCTTCAGAAGCCCTACCAGATTTTCATGATGATGATGAAGATCAGAAAAGCAGTGTCTTTCTTTTGAGGGCAGGAAAAGGAAATAAAGGAAAAATACATAAACCCGCAGACTCTGGAATCTATAGCTACCGCTAACATTAAACACAGTACAACTTCTAGTCGGATTAACATAAAACCTACACTAAAAAACTAATTACCTCAGGTCCTGAGGGAAGGATCAACAGGTGGTCCCCAGAGAATTTTGAGGGCAGGGAAAGGAACACTGTATGACACTGTTTTGGGGATAGATACCATTACACACTTAACAAAACCCATTGAACTGTGTAATGCAAAGAGTGAAACTTAAACTGTAGACTTTAGTCAATAATAATGCATCACCATTGGTCCATTAATTTTAACAAGTGTAGCATATTTATGGAAGATATTAATAAAAGGGAAAACTGATTGTGAGGGATTGCGTATGGGAACTCTCTGTACAGTTTTCTTAGATTTTCTGTAAAACTGCAACTCTCCTAAAAAATAATGTTTACTAATTAAAACCAAAAATAGACTCCCAAGGATTTGGGTCTGAAAAACTGGGGGAAAAATGGTGAAATAATTTTTACACTCACAGAAAGGGTCGAAGAAGGAAGGAGAATGCATACATTTATTTATAGACCCTTTTCTGCACTGGATGCTTTAAGAATCAGAGCACCAGTCACTTTAGATATAACAGTTACATTGCTAAGATGATGTAATAGTGTGATGACTCCTTTTAAGTTATTAATCCTGAGTTTCACATATTTTTATGTGTATAAGTGTGCTTGCTCTCCATCTAGTGCAGATGTTTGACACATATTCCGGAACTCTCAATGAATGGAGAGTGGTAGCCCTTTTAGCAGAACATGGCTAGTAAAAGCTGAAAGGTTGTGTGACTTGAGGGGGACACGATCCAGGAAACTATAATGAGAACAGCTAGACATAGGTGTTGAAGAGCGGAGGCCAAGAAGAAGTAAACCTGCTCAGTGAAGAGGTACAGCAGTGTGGTTTGGGGGCAGGGGCAGCCGAAGGGAGGGAGCAGCAGTCTGTCCCCAAGCATGAAGATATTAAATTCTCTACCACAGAGAAGTAGATCTCTATCATACTAAAACGAGGTGTAATTATCTAATGCCACAGAGGCCTCCTCCCTCAGATATTCAAGAGATTTGGAGGGGAGGTTCATCTATTGAAATCATGGCCCCATTGCGCAGCTTTCTGTCTATGCAGACAACGCTGGGTATGAACAGCTACAGGTGCACATGCTGGTGGAGGCTGGTGGAGGTGACTCTGAGGAGCAGCGGATAATTTACTCTGCCTCAGAAGGCACAAGCTAATTTTCAACAAACCCCTGTGCTGTCATCTACTATAACACAGCCAATTTAGATTAATCCTTGAACTGGGATTCCACGTGCATAATATAGTCTCCAAAACAAAGAAAGGCAAGCCAGAGACATTAATAGTATCCAAATGATTGCTTAGTTTTAATGCCAAGCTCTTTTCAAAATGTCCAATTTTTGTGCAAACAAAGCCTCCATCAAAAGATTAAGAGCATTCAAGAGGCTGCTTACCAACACAAAGAGGGCCCATATTTTAAACAAGTGACGCCCATCCTTCTTGTCTGTTTGGACTAGATGACTTGGCTGCTAATTAGACTTTAATTAGAAAGAAAAAAACAATCCAGTGTGTTTTTCTTCAAAACACAGTGAGAAAATAAACCTCAGATAACTTTATTATCATGGTTTTGTAAATAATGGAGCAATGGCTGCTTCCTGAATTCACTTATGATTATGGATTTAGATTTAAATTAGATTGGACTTCAGTCCTCCCAATATAGCCCCTGGTGTATCTCACTCACTTGTTATTTTCCATTTGCTATGTTATGATAGTGAAGATCAGGGATTTGGGATTATTACAGTTCTTGGTTCTAGTTCCAGATCGTAACTTTGCATAAAATATTTCATCTTTCTGAGACTTAGTTTTCCATCTATAAAATGAAAATTATGGCATAATTTATTTCATAAAGTTTCTGGGAAAATTGAATGTAATATGCATAAAAGACATTTAGTGCTAATCCTTTACATATGCACTTAGAAACTCCTCAGGAAACCTGTGACCTGGTAAATGTCTTGGAAATATGGTAATGTATAAGAGAAACCTTTTCAGAGGTCATGGCACTAGAAGCTAGAAAGACATGTATGGGCAACATCTCAGGGTTCCCTTCCATGAACAAATGGTCTCATGGTTAACATGTTCTGACATGCTGTCCTCTACACTTTCTTCTCTGGTTTTTCTCGGTGGTTTCTTCCTCAAATTCTTGACACTTTGAAACACAAAAATGTAATTTTTAAACAAACATTTATGTTTGTTTTAAATGTTTATGATGTGTCAGGCCAGCTGTTCATTATTGGTGATACAGTGCTAGAAACGATAGATATTAGTACTCTCGTGTGAGGCTTACAATATGCTAACAGAGAAAGCAATCATTTATTGATGTCAATGCAGTTAGTATTTTATGGCAAGAATTTTACATGCATTATTAATTCAACTCATTTTCAGGAAGACATTGCTGTCATCATCTTACTGTTGAAAAGACTAAAACGTAAGTAACTTACAGCTACAGGCTGTAGCCAACAGAGAGTTAGATCTCTCTTACTTTGATGACTTAACAGGTCTGGAGACTACATCAAGTATTCAAGTTTTGACATGAGTTTTAGATGCTTATTTGACATTTAGCTGAAAACTCAAACAAGTAGTTGAGTATACGCACCTGAACCCCAGAAAAGAGAACTAGAAATACAGCTGTAAGTTATCAGCTCAATGGAGGCCTTCGGAGATGTGAAAATGAATCACGTCACTTGGGGCTGAGTAGTGGAGGCCCCCTTGCGGGACTTATGCAAAATATCAGATGTCAGTCTCCACATTCAGACATTTTGATTTAATTGGTTTACAATGGGGGATGAATTAACCAGTTTTAAAATTTTCCTGTCATTTGAATAGAGATAGGATGGAATGCCATTGACTTAGAAACACAGTGAAAAAAAATTTAAAAAATTTTAAAAAAAGGCTCAAAACAGTCCAGTCTCTTCTCCAACATGAAAATTAATGTAGAAAGAAACAGGGCATCAAAGAGACAGATGATCAGTGGGAGGAGGCAGACAGAATGCCAATGATGAGAGTGGGAATTTGAATAGCAACATTTAGAAGTATAGAATATGGGACTGAGTGGGAATTTGGGGAAAAGAGAAAAAGGCATTCCAATTGTAATGAACTTCATGAACCATAAAAAATGATTGAGAATTTATAGGAAAGGTCTATTCAGATCAATTGATCACTCAACACATTTGTGTCTTGACAGCCACTGCCCCCAGACAGACTTCAGTCCATCTCCTGTTGGCCATTTCTCAAGGTCACACCAGGTTTCCATCCATAATGCAGAACCAGGCGACAGTTAATTTAGGTCACTGGATACTGTCTGGGAGTTTGAGATCCATCTACTTTTTCCAATCATCAATTTAAAGAAACTGACATCACTGGAAATTTCTTGCAACGAACTGCCACTGATTGAGTGGGCAGGCACAATAGAATTCTCCAGACTGATGACTGGAATAACTCAGGAAAAAGATCTCACCCCGAATGCCTATGGAGAGATGTGCCGGAACAAAGTCATTTAGGGAAAGGGCATTCTTTGATTCTTCTGTTTACCTGTTGCACTGAATAGTGTTGTGCTTTGTGTATTTTTTATCGTATTTAGTCACAATTTCTTTCCTAAGTTGCGCCTTCCCGAAAATGGCAGAGTTAAGATGTGCTGATTATATAGGTAATGAGCACAATATGTATGAATACCCGTGATTGAAATCCCAGTTATATCACTCAGTAGTTCTGTTATTTGGGACACATTACTCAAAGGCTGATTTCTAACATGAAAAAAAAAAAAAAAACAGTAGAACAAATATTACAGGGGTTTCAAGAATTCCTGGCATGCAGTTAGGGCTCAAACAATGTCTACAATATTATAATACTAATGTTTCCCTTTTACCTTAGCTACCAGGAAGTTTGAGATTAAATGTGTTTTCTCCTATGTATGCAGCCCTGAGTTGTGACGGAAATACTGAGTGTAGGAGATGAAAGATCCCTGCCCTTGAGAAACATATACTCTGGTAGAAGGTGCAAACATACAAAGAGATAACTCTAAGTTATGGTGCTGAGTACAACACAGAGTTGCCAGGCTCTATAAGAGCATTTATTTACTCACCACAAGATAGTTTTCAGTGCTTGTGTTAATGCCCAAAGTACCTGGTGCATAGTTGGTACTCACGATGCAGACCATGTAATGAATGTGCAGTTCAATCTCTATTCTGAATTATTCATTTAGGGTATGTAAGAATCCTAGCTAGAACACAGCCTCTATGTCCTATGCCACGTTATATCTAATAAATTAACATCAAAAGTGCAACTTAAGAATGAACAATTTCTCTCTCTGCTTTAATTGGTGTCAACACGTTCCTTTTCGTGAGCATAACCCATTGCTTGGATCATGTAAGACATCTCAGGCGATGCCAGCTCTAGAGCCCCTCATCAATATTTTTTGTCTTGACATGAAAATAACGTGGAAAATTAAACCATAGGAGAAAAAAATACTCTCTTATTTTTCGTTTGAGCTCGTTCTACTCAAGTGAGATAATGGTGTGTCTGGAAGTCACACTTCTCAGTCTCACTAAACCACAGTGCCACCAGTCTTCTTCCCATCAGCTGATGACTCCTCATATTTTGCTGGTCCTCCAGCCAGAGGAAAGATTTTCCCCCTTCATTTAATGATTCTGAGTGTCAGCTTGTCAGTGGCAGTGTGGAGAGTCCCTTCCCCTTTGAAATGTTGCAGTCATTACTAGCAGCATCACCTACAATTATCCTTATTAATGGGTGGAAGTCAATAGAGCCAGTGGAATAAACATAAGACCAGGAGTTGAGGCTTGACATCCAAGCGGACTCTCAAAATAAACTCCAATGACTTGTCTAGACCACAGTCACAGAAATTACTGGAGTTTATGAGCACACTTCACATAGGTGGATGGAGTGGAATCCAGACCTGGACTCTAGTTCCCTTTGCAGCTTTGCTTGGTTTTGGTTTCCGTAATCTAGTCTTCCCTTGTTTGGTAAAAAGGTGGAGAAACGTAATTATCATAGAATCCTGCAGAATGGAAAGCAAACTTGCCTAGCAGAGATTGCAGCCCAAGGAACAGAACAGTGAGGGAAGAACTGCAATGGCACTTCCCAGTGGAGATGCATTAAACCCTTCTTTAAGAATTGTCGTGAAAATTGCATAGTGCTTGGCCCAAGCCCTGGCATGTAAGTTATTCTCTCTTTGCTTTTCTTAGGAATGAATGCAAAATGATATAGAGATGGATAAACGATCATGAGAAACCATTAACAAGAGCTGTTCGCTTGCCCTCTTGTAACATTTACAAAATTAATGCTGCCTTTTTATAAGTGTCTGTTCTAGCATAGAAATCAGAGGCTTAAAGAAACTGGTGATTTCAATGCAAAGTTACCATCCACTCCCCTAAGCTCACCAAGTGCACTTCTAAAAATTACTCCCAGTGAATGCTCTTCCGTGTTCGAGTTTCTAGTTGTGGGCTTATTTTGGAAAGCAAGTCAAGGACATTCGTTAATGATATTTCAACCGCACAAGCACCCTGATGACATGTGACAAATCAATTAGAAAAATTATGCTGGAAATGCCTTTCCTGGGGCGGTTACCATGGCTTTGGGGAAGGAGCGTTTGCCATGTCGCTGGTGTTAGCTACATTCTAACTCATCCTTGGGCACTAATTTCTGTGTCTTTTCACTCTTCATTGTTGATGTGCTTACCATCCTATTTTCTGGTGTGGTAAAAATTAAGTGAGGGAATTACATGAGTCTAATTTGTGAAGTTTGCAAATTTCTATATAAATATAGAAGCACTAAACACATGCATAATACGTTCTTTTTAATGCTAAATACACTAGCTAATACTTAATAGACATTTATTGTCAACTATAAGACTATTTACAGATTTGTGAAAAATTGCTCTGGTTGCAATTTGTAAGAAGTAATGGTGAAAAGTAACAAGATTAGAAATAGAATGACTAGATAGGAAGAAAGATTCATTTTTGTTTTAAACAGGGTGGGCAGTATTGGAGATATGATGGGATGGGGGGCGCATAGGCACTGAAAGGGTTGAAAGAGGGACGAGGAATTGAAGGAACCCTCAGTGCATTCTATTACATGAGCAAACACAAAGAAGAAAGTACATGCACAATTGGCCCTGAGATTAATGAGATCAGTCTAATTGAAGTAGTTGCCTTCCAGGTGGTGCTGAGATAATGGAGAATTGCAAGATTGAGACTAGCTACAGCAGAGCAAAACTCCCAGAGAACTTTGTCCCCACAATAAACAGCTTCGAGGCTGGGTGAGGTGGTTCACATCTATAATCCCAACACTTTGGGAGGCCAAGACTGTAGATCACTTGAGGTAAGGAGTTCAAGACCAGCCTGGCCAACATGGTGAAGCCCCATTTCTACTGAAAAAAATATGCATATTTATAAAATATATGTATATAGAGACAAAAATTAGCTGGGGGTGGTGGCAGGTGCCTATAATTTCAGCTAATGAGGAGGCTGAGGCACGAGGATCACTTGAACCCAGGAGAAGAAGGTTGCAGTGAGCCGAGATCGTGCCACTGCATTCCAGCCTGGGTAACAGAGCAAGAATCAGTTCTAAATAAATACACAAATAAATAAACAGCTTAGGGACTAAGGAGCAATGAGGAATCATTGACTGTTAACAAGGCAGGTAATGACAATATTAAAGTGAGCACTGGAGTAATAAAATAGAAAGCATTTTGGAGTTGAAATTCCTGGGTGTGATCCTCAGCGCACTCCTACAACCCAGCCAGGTAGCCAGAAGGAGAAGTCTCCCAGCATTTGCACTCTTTGAGCTCAACATTGACGAGGAAAGCACAAAAAACACAGAAGTGGATTATCTGGGGTCAAATTGTCTTTTCAGAATTAGTGATGAAAGCAGAATCTTAAAACGTGGATAGCAATTCTTTACACAAAGAAAAGGAGACACATTTGATTCTGGTAATGCATTCCAAAACATTTTGCTCTGGAAAGCATGTGTGAAAGTCAGGACATAGTATCCAAGTTACAGGGAACAAAAAGAAAGTGGTAACCTTAGAAGCTTCCTGCATTATCAGCAGTGGTCCCTGTGGCGGGAGAATCATGGGTTGGCCAGGCCAAAGAAGGTGTTTTGCTAACTTAAATGGGTGGGTGCAGTGGCTCATGCCTGTAATTCCAGCACTTTGTGAGGCCAATGCATGTGAATCATGAGGTCAGGCAGTTCAAGACCAGCCTGGCTAATATGGTGAAACCCCATCTGTACTAAAAATTAAAAAAAAAAAAAATAAGCCAGGGGTGGTGACATGCACCTGTAGTCCCAGCTACATGGGAGGTGAAGGCAGGAGAATGGTTTGAGCCTAGGAGGTGGAGGTTGCAGTGAGCTGAGATTGTGCTACTGCAAAAAACGAACTGAAATGATGTCTGATTTGTCCTAAACATTTTGTCCACTTGCTCCCCTCCCATATCAAGCTCAATTTCTCTAACTTTGTTCTAATTTTCCAAAGCAGAATACTCATCGGCAATGATTTCAAACTTCATGCAAATCTGCTTTCTGTCTCTCCTGCCTGAACTGTCACAAACCCAATATGAAACCTGATTTGTTATATTTGGAACTTTTTTTCTTAAGGCAATTCTGACTGCTCTGGAAAAGTAATGACTAAAAAGAGCCTTCCCCCAACCTCTCTTGTCAATAGAAGAGAGAAAAAAGAGAGAGAGAGAGAGAGAGAGAGAGAGAGAGAGAGAGAGAGAGAGAGAAAATACCTACCTGGCACAGATATTGTAAATGGAGCCATCAAAACTCACTGTGGGTTTTTGTGATAAATATACATACAAGGCAGGTATTTGCGTGAGAAACTATTCCTACTTTAATGCAAGGCAGACAGACCAATACGTCAGCCTCCTGCATGTTTATTCTCATAATATGCTATCTCAATTTGCCCACTGTCCTCCTGGCTATGGGACAAACTTTAAAAATATGTTACTGGCCGGGCACGGTGGCTCAAGCCTGTAATCCCAGCACTTTGGTAGGCCGAGGTGGATCACGAGGTCAAGAGATCGAGACCATCCTGGTCAATATGGTGAAACCCCGTCTCTACTAAAAATACAAAAAAGTAGCTGGGCATGGTGGCACATGCCTGTAATCCGAGCTACTCAGGAGGCTGAGGCAGGAGAATTGCCTGAACCCAGGAGGCGGCGGTTGCCGTGAGCCGAGATTGCGCCATTGCACTCCAGCCTGGGTAACAAGAGCGAAACTTCGTCTCGAAAAAAAAAAAAAAAAAAAAATGTTACTGACATGCACTTGGTCCAAGTTAGATGTTAGTTCAAGGTAAAATCCTAAAGTGTGGCTTCCCTGAAATTCCCAAAATCAGCCATACATCAAAAACAACAGCAATAAAATGCTGCTTTACTGCTCTCTGCTCTCCTATTAACTTTATAAGCTGAGAAGCCCTACAGATGAGAAGATTTTTGTGCCACCACTGGAATTCCCAAAATTGATATTCTTAGTTTGGAAATCCCAAAAGGCAGAATCTCAATGAGACTATTCTCCCTGGAATTTCGAGAATTTCCTGAGTCTGAATGCACAAATGATTAATGCTAGATCTCCTGAAAAAGACAAATTATGCTAAAATTATTGAGAAGTCTACGATTGATAAAGGCAGAGGCAAATGGATGCTTTGGAGGGTAGAATGTTTCCTGTTGATCACTTCATTGATTCTGAGGACAAAACTGGAGAGAAGTAGGGGAAAGAAAAGCTGCATATGATCTCTTTTCGTCCAGTCGCTTCCTTTGCTTTATGGTAAGAGGAATGCCCACAGGTGACAGTGTAGCCTGCTCAGCATTTGATATCTTGGAGAAGATGAGCAGGTGGTCAGGCTGCTCTTCAGAGATTTCTAAAGAGACGTTGTTATAGGAAAATAGTTTACCTTGCAGGACTTTGCTCAGATACTTTAACATGCTCAGGAGGTATTGAGATACTCTTTCAACTTATGGTAGCATTCCTAGAAGCTGGACCATCCTTTCTAGCTGTTGGACTCCAGTCTCAGACTAAGGTAACTGCTTTATCCCTACACAGGTTCTCAGTCCTCCGAGACCCCGCCTCAGTAGATGGTTTTTAATCTGTATCCTTGATAGCTTTCCATGGGGATAATCGCAGGACTAAAACTACACTTAATGCTTTTAGCCATTCTCCATTAACATTTTAGTATACTCCTAGATGTGAATGTGCACCTATAACATATAGATACATATACATCGGGTTGACAGAGATCACACACACCTGCTGATAGGAATATTTTTGCATACGTGTTTGTGTATGTGTGTGTAAGAGAAAGAGAGAGGGAGCGAGAGAGAAGTAGAGAGACAAGGAAAGCTGGTACATCGGGACAAGGAGAAAAGATGATTATATCTTATAAGGTTAATATTCATAAAAATATAAAAAGATGGCTTTAAGAATGTCTAGAAGTAATATCTGGAATCAGTTCAGTAACTCGATGTGGAGAATTAAAGGGGAAAACTAGTATCATCAACTGAAAAAGATTAGGAGGAAACTACACACTGGAGGATGTGCAGAAATAAATTTATTTTTAATGTTTTGAACTTTAAGGGTTTATTGGGAAGAAAATGCTCAGATAGAGATGTCCAGAAGGCTGTTAAATATGTGCCTCTGGATTTGAGGAAGAAGATCTCCACTAAAAATAGTGATCGTGTAACAAAGTAGTTGAAAATAGTGTAGCAAGTAAAGTCTCTTCTGTGAACATGATGGCCTGTATGTGAGACTCGGAGAAAAGGAAGAGGAAGAAAACGAAAGAAGACAAAGACAGGATGGAAATCGTAAGGGAGCGTATCCAACATACCAAGCAGGCAGAGAGTCCCAGGAAATCGGGAAAGATCTACAATGAAAAATCATTAGAGATTTGTGAGATTAACCCTGTCACCATTTAAAATTTTGAAATTGTCTTCTCATTCATTTTTCCATTAATTTTAATTTGTAAAAGTATTGCATTAAAACATATGTGTCTTCATTATTGATTTTTTTTGGGGGGGGGTCCTCTTTACACTTTGTACCCAAGGCAAAAGCTTGACTCACTTTACCTTCTTCCAGCCTACCAATAAACTTGGAGTTATTTTTTATCTAGAAAGAGCATTTTCAGTGGAGAAGAGGGAAATAAAAGCCAGACTTCATAAGCTAAGGTATAAATAGAAGAAGGGGGAAGAAATGAAAGTGTAGGGGATATGTTACATTTTCAAGTGGTCTAGAGGTTTAATTAAAAAAATGGACATTTAATGCTAAAATAATTGCAAGATCAGCAGAAAATTTTTTAAAAAGGAGTTTGTTTCACCACATGTAGCAATAACTTCTGAGGCTTTCTTTGCAGCTTAAGTTCTACCACCCAAAACAGTAATGGAACTCTTTCCTAACATGTTTATCCCCACTGGTGGAATGAACCAAGAGCCTGCCTTTCTCATCTGAGGAAAGACCAGGGCACCCTCCCAGAAACATGGCAGCAATGGTCCTACAAATTGAGGATGGTGGTGTCTTCTCTGAGACACAGGGACCCATCTGAATCACAGAGAGACACCCCTCCCCAGTGCCATGCAAGTGGAACACATGGTCTCCTGCTGTCCAAAGCATTCATTTCTCTGGCTGCTTTGAAACCATCATCTCATCCACTCTCACGTCTTCATAATTACGTATGCATTGATGACGTCTATATATCTATACCCAACCAGAACTCCCTCCTGAAATTTAATTCTGCATCACTGAACTCCCGGCAGACACATCCACTTGCATATCCCATAGACCTCTTACTCTCAACACTGCAGTGCCTGCAAGCGTCACCCGTCTTTCACTATAAGTGGCTACTCACAGCACTCTCATGTTAAGACATGAAGAAACAGCCTAACTATTCACTAATTCTTTTTGTCTCTTTTTGCTGAGCACATTCCTTGGTTACTGCCACCTACTTCGTTTGCAGTTTGGTATGGACACGTAACTAACTTTTCTGGCTAACGACACCTGCGGAGAAGTGGTATACTCTGCTTCCATGACTGGTTCATTCAAACGACTGGAAAAAAAAAAAAAAAAAAAAAAATGATGCTGCGCAGTTCTCTACCTTCTACCTTCTCTTTGACTATTGATCAAATGCAGAACATCCACAGAAGATTCTTGTTAACAAAGCCAAAATATAGAGTGAACCTGAGACAAAATGTGGAAAGCAGACCTTCAATCCCTCCTATTGCAATGAGAAAACATAAAAAATAAAACTTGTATCTTGTTAAGTCACCAGATTTAAGGGTTGTTTGTTAACAGTAGTTGACATACTTAGTACACAGTATATTAAGGAAACTAAGTATCCAATTGAAGAAACTAGCATTAATCCCAATTCTCTCTTAAAATTCTACATCTAATTAATTCACTTAACTCTGTAACATACATGCAATTTATCTTTCCACTTCCCTTCACATCAGCCATGCCACCACAATATCTTCTCTAGATCATTGCAATAGTCTTTTAGTTCATATCATGGTATTGGCACGGTTCAATAGGAATTTATGCAAGCCATATCAATAATTTTAAATTTTCTGGTAGTCACATTAAAAGAGTAAACGTTAACAGAAAATTTGAATAATGATAGTTGACCCAATATAGTCAAGATATTATTTAATCTTATAATTAATATAAACATATTAATGAGATAAATTACATTTTTTAAAACTAAGTCTTTGAACTCTGATATGTATTTTATACTGATAGTGTTTCATTCAACTTAGGCACATTATGAATGATCACTAGCCACACATGACTAGTGACTGTCATATTGAACAATATGAGTATACATATTTTTTTCTTCTGAATAATTCTCAGTGCTATAGCAGAGAAGGAGCATTTAATAATTACAACCCCTAACTCTATAATTAAAAGGACTTTACCAACCAGACCTCCATAAGCTCTACCCAAAACATTCCAAACAGACTTTATAAAACCATCAATGTGCTTTCTAAGCAAAAGCAAGTTTAAGACAGGCCTTCCTTCTGTTTCTTCTACCTTCTTTCATGATTTTTAGAAGGGCTTGCTCAGCTAGTTATGATGTCATGATCTTTTATCTTTCTAATTTTCTCAGTCATCTCTTCATTCTTGTGGTCAATTCCCAGTGAAGTTCTACTTCTTGTCATACAATAATCTTCCTGGCTTTTTGTCTACTGTACTTATAAATCTCCTAGCCTTGAACACATATTCATTCTCACACACCCCTCACATGGCTGCATTATTTAGTATAGTTTTTTTTTGTTTTGCTCATGAAATAAAATACCTGACAAAGTGGTTTTAATAATTCTGCATTTTTATTTCTCGTGTCAGAAATTTCTGAAATTTCAGAATCAGTCAATTCTCAGCACAGGGATGACGCCAGTGGTCTAGGAATAAAAAAGAATTCTTTTTCTTCCCTGCTCATTCAAAGGTTGTTGGCATAGCGGCAAACATCACATTCTCAGACAACAGCATGTTGAAGTAGAAAGAGATAATGGGGCTAAACTTTCATGTGCCATTCTTTTTTATTAGGAGGGAAACAGTCCCACGAACCACTCCTCAGATATTTCCTCAGGTATCTTTGCCAGAATTCTATCACATGCCCATAAAATAGCTGGAAAGGAGATTACTAATGCAAACCTATGGCATTTTAACTCCATGGTGGAAGGTGGGAATGGTCAGTTTGGAAGAATAGGGAGAAATTGTGAAGTAGTTAGCCAGCAGTGCTGTATAACTTATTCCTAACTGCTGTTGATCATGGCTCCCATCAGACATCACTACCCCTGAGTTTTCCATGAAATCTCATTTCCCAGGTGGGATTAGTGCCAATCAAAACCTTTGCCTGTCATCATAGCATCTCTATGACACTGCACTGAAATTGCATGTCTCTTTATCCCTCCTTACAAAGGGTGAGCTCCTTGAAGTCAATTAATATATCTAGCTCATGATTATATAAGCACCACCTGGTATACTGCTTGGCATAAAACAGATATTTTAAAGTATATAGCATTTAATTGAATGTTTTCAAGACATATTTTATTTCTAATTTGACAGCATTTGGATTATGTACTGAGGGAAAACTTGTCTACAGGTTTTGATTTTCCAACCTGTGTTTGAAAGAAAAATAATATGAAAAATGAAACTCAAGGAATAATTTCTTCTGAGTCCCAGCATTTAATTAGTCTCATTAAAGGGATAAATTAACTGTGGCCTCAGAAAGAGACTTGCTTTTGCAATCTGGGCTCACTGTAGGGAAGAGAACCCCCTCTAAGTATTTTAAATAGACTGTAAATTAACACAAGGAATTATGTGTTTATGGAATCTTCAAAGGACTGGAGGAGTTTGCAACAGTTAAGCTTCGAATACATTCTGCCATAGGTACTGGGGGACGCCAAAGTGGCTGATACAGTTGCCATCACCACTGCAGCAACTGCTTCTTGATAACCATGTGGCCAAAACTTGACATTCTGCCAGAAACTATAGCAGGGTGACAACCTCCTCTTCACTCCTCTTCGAGATCGCTTAAGTGAATATAATTGGTAGAGCCAAATTTGTGTCGGAAGCCTGGTTGCTATAGAGCCAAGAAATGCTGGCTTTGCTTTCTAGCCTTTATTATGTTGAAAATAGCAGAGCAAGATGACAATGTGGATGCTGTCAATTGACCATATCCAATGTACTTGCTGAGAGTCATTCAATGAGTAATTGGTAGGGAAGGGAATGATCTGCCATCCTATCGTCATAGGTGATATTGATGGTATTCA
This sequence comes from Saimiri boliviensis, assembly GCF_048565385.1. NCBI lineage: Eukaryota > Metazoa > Chordata > Mammalia > Primates > Cebidae > Saimiri > Saimiri boliviensis. The sequence continues at coordinate 85,229,345 of NC_133463.1, forward strand.
AGGAGTTAGCACTGTAGTAGCTCTCAATTATTGTGAGAGAGGAGGAAGATTTCTCAGGCAGAATTGCACAGTAAATCCAGTCTCAGGTTCTCCAGGGCATCCACTTACAGAATTCTTAACCCATAAATATTTGCTTTTCTCTTTTCAGTTTGTGGCTTTGCTGCTCCAACGGGATTATCACAACACAAACGGACTTAGTCAGGAACTTTGAAGTTGGATGCTAGAGTCTATTCATGACCACCAGGCAAGGTAGAAAATACATGTTTTAAAAATCCAACTCATACTTTTGGATTTTAAAAACGAGCTATGTTAATTTGGCATTCTAGAAAAGCTTCAGAAAGGAAACAAAAAACTGCTTTCTAATTACGACTTAAGCAGATGATAAGCCCTCACAAAAACCTGAGCTGATACAGTCACTATGCTTGTGTTTCTGCTTAGATCTCCATCTGCAGATGACCCCAAACCTAGAGGAAGATCTCACTGCAAGTTTTACACAATTTTGAAGTCTTACCTCCATGAGCTGTGGGCAGGTAGGAGGAAAAATACATTCAGGCACCTGATTTGTCAAGAGTCTGAACTGACATTGTAACTGAGAACCCAGAGGTGATACTTGAGAGGGCTCTGCCATTCCGTTCATGGCCATAAGTCTTAAATTTGTCATCACAGCCTTCTGACCTGTCTTTGAAATGCTGCTCATGTCTGTACACACTAAAATATGCTCTGATGTATCTAAGGATAAGTCAGACATGGGATCTATCGTCTAAGATGACATCTTGTTTGTTCGATTGTTCATTTATTCATTGACTATTTTAAAATCAGATGAGTTAGTACAGAAAAATCTTTGTGGCAGGCTATTCATTTATTATATCAAACAACCTATTCTCTATATTAATTTTAGCGTTTTCTTCTTAAAGCAGGGGTCTAACATTTCAATATTTTTTCAATTATTTGTTCAGAAACAATGCCAGTGACTAGAGCCTAAAATCAGATAAGCAAAGCCCTTTCCCTTAAGAAATTCATGGCCAAATGAGGGAACACAGAATAGCAGTTAAACAGATGGGCTCGGCTGGGCATGGTACCTCATGCCTGTAATCCCAGCACTTTGGGAGTCCAAGGCTGGCGAATCACCTGAGGTCAGGAGTTTGAGACCAGCCTGACCAACATAGTGAAACCCCATCTCTACCAAAAATGCAAAATTAGCCAAGCGTGGTGGCGCATGTCTGTAATGCCAGCTATTCGGGAGGCTGAGGTAGGAGAATCCTTTGAACCAGGGAGTCAGAGGTTGCAGTGAGACAAGATCACGCCAGTGCACTCCAGCCTGGTGACAGAGTGAGACTCCATCTCAAAAGATAAAATAAAATAAAATAATAAAATAAATAAAAAACAAATGGCCTCTGGCAACAGAATATGGTTCAGACACTAATTCTCTCTTCAGTAGCTGCGTGGCCTATGCGAGTTACTTAATCTTTGTCTACCGTAGGCTCTTCAGCTGCATTATGAGGATAGTATTAATAAAATCTACTCTGTAAGGTTTGCAGGAGAATTAGATAACTTAATGCATGCAAAGTTGCTTCACTGAAGTTCAACAAAAATGTATCAAGTGCATATGCTTATGTGCCCAGCTTGGTAGAAAATACTTTGGCATTGTTGATGTTTTAAATGTCATCCATGCAAGGTTATCATGCAAATAAAATTATTACTCACTTTGGAAGGATAAAACTAAGTCTTCAAGTTGTGTAAACTAGAGAGAAGGCAATATAACTCAGTGGTTATGATTATATGTTCCTTAAATAGTCAGCAAACATTAAAATCTTGGCTCAAAAACTTATCAGTATTGCCATAGGTAAGATCTTAAGTTTCCTGCCCTTATCTCACCTGTCAAATCTCAATAAAAATAGTACATGACTCATAGAGTGGCTTCAGGGACAAAACTAAAAGGTTTCTTGCATTCCTTGGGAGAGTGCTTGGTGATCAGTCAGTTCTCTAATGTCAGTTACTATAATCACATAACTTGCCAAAAATCCTTGATGTTAAGATGTTACAGAGCTGGGATTTGCACCCAGATTGATCTTATTCCTGAACTCGTTCTTTTTACAACGTTGTATTAACATACCTCCAACAGCATTTTGTCGTTGAGTAAGGAGGGTAATTAACAACACTCCCCAGGCCAAATGTGCAGTCAGATATGCAGCTTAGATGAAAGCTGCTATTGAAGGTGGAGGGACCTGGAGAAGCCAGGACCCTCCTACTAGATGCTCTTGAGGACTAGAATGTCACTAAGTAGGTACAGGCACAGTGAATCCAATTTTAAAATTGCGTTTTTCATTATTGCCTGTAGGAACCTGCTAAAAAGTGCAAATGAGTTAGTGAATCAGGACTGAGAATACTGTCTGAATGGTGCCATTATTGTCATTCCTGAAAACTTACTTCCGTTAATGAATGCTTTGTTTATTCAGGGTTTTATTTTCTCCTTCAGTCAGATTTCTATCATTTAGAAAACATTTTATTCCTTTGAAGTTATCAAATAAATTTTTGTGATGTTTTCATGGAACTCTCTTTTTGATTGAAATTTCAATTCTATAAATAATTATCTCATTTTCTTCATTCCTAATGGGCTTTTTAAAGGTTTTATTGCAATATACGTACAGAAAAGAGTTCAAATATAGAGCTCAATGCATTATCACAAAGTGAACACATTTGGTAACTGGTGTCCATTTGAGAAGTAAAACATCACTGACACCTCAGACTTGATTTTGTTCCCCCTCTCAAATACTAATCTTTTTCTACTACTCAACATGACCACTATCTTGAATTCAAACACCAAAATTATTGTGGCCTTTTTTTTGGTGGGGTGGGGGGGTGTCCTTTAACATAAATTGAACTAAACATCACTTAGTTTTGCCGTTCTATCTCTTTTAAGCCGTTTTTATGAATTTTATGTGACAAATCTTTGTGACTTTTATTTATATTTCTTTGAGGAAGCACCGTTTATTGGTTCTTTGCATGTACTCTTTTGAGAGAGGTCTGTTTATGGCTTTACCCACCTCCTTTTTTTAATTGTTAGAGTTATTATTTTTTATTGATTTCTTTATGTATATTCTGGTTATGTCACTGATTACAGGTGTTCATAAATATCTCCTCCAACTTTTTGGCTTTACTTGTCACTTTGTAATAATATAATTTGATAAATAGAAGTTATTGATTTTAGTAGAGACTAATGTATTGATATTTTATCTTATGGCTGCTAGTTTTTCATCCATTCAAGAATTTTTTTCCATGTTAATATCTGAAAGATAATCCATTTTATCTTTTACATTTAAATGTAGAATCAGGCCACATTTTATAATTTTCTTTAGTATGAGGTGGGGGTCTATTGCAATATTTTACAGTGTTTACATCCGCTTGTCTCAGCAACATATGTTAAAACACTTGTCCTTTCCTACTGTTCCATAATACTATCTTTACAATAAACTCTATATATTTTGTAAGTGGGACTGACTTTTAATTATCTTATCTTTTATATTTATACTAACCATCAGCTGTATTAAGAGTCTATGCTTTTGCTGATAGGACATTGTCCTCATTACTGTAACTTTCCAAAATGTCATCACTTTGAGGGAAGTAAAATATCTCGTTTACTGTTCTTCAATTTTTTATAGGCTATCCATGTCCTTTGTGTTCCTACAGGTGATTTAAAGTTGAGGGAAAAAAAAACTTCTGTACCTGGAGTTTTCATTGTGAAAATATTTTAAAATATAAATTTATTTAAGAGATATAAGACTATTTCGATTGTTTTTACTTCTGTTAGTGTTAATAGCCTGTTTTCTCTTCAAGAAACATATTTTTATCTAATATCCACATGTACTAACACGAAGTTATTCATTATGCTCTAATTTTTAATGATAATTTATCTGTAATAAAGTTCTTTTTATTCCTAATACCTGTTTAATCACTTTCTCTCTCTGTCTCTCTCTCAAGTTTGGCATAAACTTAACATGTTCTAGGAAAACTTCAAATAAAATAAAATGCACAAATGTAAAATATCCAGTTCATTGAATTTTGATAATTTCAGTCACTCATGAAACCCCTACTCCAAAAATACAGGTAAAATTTTTTTACTTTTTTCAGACAAGAAAATTCCCCCAGACCACACTCTTCTATAAAATTCTACACACTGGCAACCTTTTACTGATTTATGTCAACATTGACTGTTTCTGCTTGACCTTGGTGAGATTCCATTTATGTGACACTAACATCAAGCAAAAATAATCTATGTCTTCAGTGTCTACTTGCTTCACTCAACATACTGTGTTTTGTGATTTATTTGTGCAATTTTTTATATCAGCTTCCTTTCTTTCTCATTTCTGAGTAATATCCTGTTACATAAATATATCATACATTGCTTATTCATTGTCCTGTTGATAGACTTTGTGTTGTTCCTAGATTTGAGCAATTATAAATAAGTCTATTATAGTTACGAAGTTTCTTGTATAAACTATTTATTGAATCTGTGTTTATATTTCAGGTAAATGCTTAGACATAGATGTGCTGCAGCAAAATGCAGATACAAGTTTACAGACACACATGTAGACACACACATGCATGCACATACATTAACTAAACAGCTTTTCTTAGATATAATAACATTTAAAATTTCCACTGCATACTCTCGATTTATGTGTGATGTAGAGAGCTAGAAAGAACATTGCTCCACCCTTACAACAAAAGAAAATAACTGCAAGTTTATGACTTGTGTGAAACTGTGAGAAATAAGTTCAAATATGGTGCATCTAGAATCTAAGGAGACAGATGCCTGTTTATTGTTGCATTTCTCCAAAATTCTTGTTTCTCATTCAGAAAACAGAAGCAAAGAACATGGTGTATGAAGGTAATTCAAAGAACTAGGAATTCTGCAGAAATCAAATTCCACTGTCAAGGAGGTAAAGACACTCAGCAGACCTTGAATCAAAGAAACTGACTGAAGATCCAGGAGGAAGGGTAAACAGTGGCAGGATCAAGTTCAGCTTTGCACTCCAAGTGAATCAGCAGATCAGCAGCAATGCACGTTTGCTACGAAGTGGACACTGCCTCCCTCTCACCTTTCAACCACTGGGAGAGAATCTCGGAAAACTGAAATAGTACTTGAAAGAAAATTCTGGAGGACGTAGTTCAGCTTAGGCAAGTTGACACATCAAAAGTTCATCATAGCAGACTCCATGAAAATGCATTAATTATCAAAATACAAAAAATTCAAAAAAATATTATGTGGTATAAATCTAATACATAATTCACTTATGCTAGAAAAAACACCTGCCGTGTAAAATGCTTATTTTCAATTTTATATTGTTGTAAATTAAGCTATGCCTGCAGTCTTCCAATGATGAATATAATTCACCAATGAAATTGTTAGTGTCATCTATATTATATTGTATTATATTATATTATATTACATTAGGAAAAGATAATTTTCAAACCATTAGCTCTTTTAGAAAAGATATGCAATTGTCCCATAAGGGGCTACATTTTTGGAAAGAAAGAAAAGAAAAGAAAAAGAAAAAAAAAGGAAGGAAGGAAGGGAGGGAGGGAGGGAGGGGAAGAAAGGAAAGCGAAGGAAAGGAAAGGAAAAAAAGGAATGGAAGAAAGAAACAGAGAAAGAAAGAAAAGAGAAAGAAAGAAAGGAAGCAAGGAAGGAGGAAGGGAGGGAAGGAGAGAAGGAGGGAGGGAGGGAGGCAGGCAAAGAAAGTTGACAAATATTTAGTGCCAAAAAGTGCTCGTGACTATTCTTTGAACCAACATGTGCAGTTAAATGTTTACAACTAGTCTCTCTATCACAGGGTCAAAGATAAAATACTGGAAATGCAGATAAGCAATAAAGTCTGTTGTTGTTCTTGTTTACTATGAGTCCCAAATATTGTATGTCTAATGCAATAATATTTCAGATAAATCGCACACACACATGCACACACACACACACACACACACACTATACTAAATGTTGCAGAAGACATATTTATTTATAGTAAAAAGTTATTTGAGATTAATATAGAAATCAAATTTTACTGTGCATCCTGCATTTTTATTTGCTAAACCTGGCCACCTTATTTGGGGGTGAAAAAGCCTTGCTGTTTCCATTTTCCAATTTCTGTGATGTAAATGCACCTGTGGTATAAATACCCTTAACAATACTCTGTGGCCAACGTTTATCACCATTTTATAGATGAGTAAATTCTTAAAATAGAAGTTTGGTTAAGAAACGTGTTTAATTTCACCTAACTAGTGTTACGGAGATAATTCAACCCCAACTCTGATGACAAAACTATATTACTTTGAGACCTGCGACTTGCTTTTCCTGACTGATCCATCTGTGCTGGCATTATGCAGACTTTACCACAAGAGGAGAGAATGCATAACTAAGAACTGTTTCGTGAATCCGTATCAGGATTAGAAAACAGTATGTTTTACCTTCTGAAAAGAACCAACTGTGCTTCAAGTATAATAGGTGAGAAAAGATACAGCTGGAAGACAAATTGGGAGACACCAGCCAATCACACCAGGTATTAGCTGCACGACTTTAGACTAACTGCTTAGCATTTCTGAATCTCAGTTTTTGTCTAATTAGATAGCAGATTCTACAGGAGTGAAGACTAATGCTAAATAGTCTCTCAGTAAGAGAGCCAAAGCCAAAAACAAACATTCAGTAATTAAAAAGCAAAAAAAAGTGGAAAATTATAGCCAGAATTTTTTTCATAACATGCTCAATCCAGACTTATTTATAATGGGAAAATAATGAAAATTACTTCATTTTTCTAAAAAAAAAAGTGGTAAAAATAAATGACACTATATTCACAGAAAGAATTATCCTGTCATTAAAGTGATGTTTATCTCATCCTATTAGTTATTTGTGATATACCTTTGAAAGCCTGTTAATTGAATATATGCTAGACATAAAACTGCATGTACAATATTATTTCAACCATCCTTACCAGTCCTGGCATACAGTAATCACATCACAAGTATTTATCAAGCAAAAACCGTAAAATAAATAGATAAAAGACTATAAAATATTAGATATTAAATCAGATTGCGTTTGTTTTTTGAGCAATATATATTTTGTCTTTCTTCTGTTTGTTTTTATATATGTCTATTTTCTTAATTGGGTACATATTTATTTCATCATAAAACATAAGTTACAACAACCTAAAAACAAACTGAAAATACTGCTGATTGATCCACTGTATAGAGATCTCACAGGTAGGGAGACTGACAAAAGGCTCTGACGGTCCAATCTTAATTTTATGCCCAAGTTATTCTTTGATGCCTCCATCCTCATATAAGATGTCCACATCTTCAGAATGTCTCATGGGCCTGGCAAGTTTCCAGGACCCTCGACTGTGTTATCCACAGGTTTGGATCAGTGGTGTGGATGGTCCACACTCGAACAGAGCTTGGTGCTGGGTGACTCTTCCTCCTTTATTTTCCCACTTCCCTTATTCTCTCTAGAGGGCTCTGACATCTCCATATTTTTCTGTCTTCTCAGTCCTTCTTTCTTTCTTTTTTCCCTTTACCCCTTTTGCTGTGTGTCTTTTGTTTATCTAGCCGTTGAGATCAATATCATTTGACCATCAAGAAGAATAAAAACCTTTGTTTCTATTTAAAGGTGTTCAGGGGGTGCTCAAAGGGATGCCAGAGAGAAACAGCAAGATTGAGAAAATAAGCACAGTAGTAACTTGAGATATAAATCTGACTTCAGATCACAACAAAAACATGCAGAAAAAAAAATCGTATATGTAGTAAACCTTGCACATTCTTTCTACTTCTGTAATTCCACAGTCTTATGAATCATAGAGGCAGCACTTCAGGTACATTTTGAAAGATATTATTCACTGTTTACAGTAAGAAGGAAAAAAGAACACCACATAGTTAAATAACCTGCAAATTTCAAAAGAGGACTAAGAATATCCTATGTAGTACCTGAAATTTTCACAGATGAAATATTGACACTGTTCATTTGTTTCGGTCTTTGTTAAATAACCTGAAAATTTCAAAAGAGGAATAAGAAAATTCTATATAGTACCTGAAATTTTCATAGACAAAATATTGACACTGTTCATTTGATTTGATCTCTGTTGTTTACGTATTTCAGCTCAGGAAAAGAAAAATCCATACTGTATCGAAAAGTAAACAGAAAAATAAGTGGATCAGGGTTAAAGTAGCCACGGTGCTTTTGAAAAGGAAAACCAATAATGCTGTGTGTCTTTTGTGTATAGTGATTCCCTCCCCCTTGTCCCACAGAGGTGACATTTTACAATTCATTTGCTTTATGAAAATTCTGAGACATTTTTAAGCCTCAGATTTCAGTTAAATTTCTTTTTATTCAATTTCCAGTGACAGAGGTGATAGAAGATTGAAGATACTTTAAATCAAATATTTTAATATATAGGCAGCCAGGTTTTTCTTTGAGCACAAAATTCGATTTAACTGTAAGGGTATACATATTAAATCCTGCTTAAAACAAACAAACAAGAAACCCTCACATTTTATCATGTACTTCCTATGTGTTAAAATGTATACTGGCTTATTTTTCCTTATGCCATTTTATTTAACCCTCCTAAGAGTTCTGAAAAGTAGACTCTTTTCTGCTAGTTCAGAAATGCAAATAATTGAAATGATT